>NC_089261.1:58220568-59563699 GCF_963930625.1 Muntiacus reevesi | reverse complement strand
CCCCAGAAGTTTTAGAAAAGCTCCTGTGTAATTTTCACATCATGCTGGTCAGTTAACAGGGCATCTCAAATTGGGGAGCATTTCAGTGGATGGTGTGGGGACCCCTAAACAAATGCAAATGTTTTGTTTATCATTTGGCTGAATTTGATTCAGTAGAGACAATCCATATCTATGCTTGAGTAAGAAAGTCATGTCTTAGGAGTCCTCCCAAATGCATTTGTACTGCAGAGTTCTTGTTCACTGCAGCCACACATGGGTGATGTATCCATTTAGCTTTGTAACTTGGAGAGTGGCTGAGATGTCACTCAGGAGAGGCGATGACCACCTAGCAAGAGAAACAATGCAAATGCTCCTGGGGAGGCTGAGTGGAGACAGAAGCAGCTCTACCTTCCTGGGGGTCCTGGGAGCAAGAGAATAACTTGGGGGTGTATTTCAAATTAAGAATTTTACTCATGGAAAACTCACCTATTCTTCCTGGTTGGATGCACTGATGTGACCTTGATTCTCTGCCCTGTCCCTTTTTTTCACTGTTTTCCTCTTGGTCATTCTCTCCAAATTTTCTTGCCTATGAAATAAAATCCTACCATCTTGACACCATTAATTCTCTGGTGCTTTTTGACACCCAGAAGCTATGCTATGAGGGACATTAGTGTCTGATGTCATCTTCACTGGTGAGACTGTCTTGTCCCTTTGAATGTCACCTTTTGTAGATTAAGTGTTTTCTATTTGTACAATGGCTTCCTAGATGGAACAGTGGTAAAGAATCCATCTGCCAATGCAGGAGATGCAGGAGATGCCGGTTGGATCCCTGGGTTGGGAGGATCTGGTGTAGCAAATGGCAAGTAACTCCAGTATTCTTGCCTAGAAAAATTTCATGGACAGAGGAGTCTGTTGGGCTGCAGTTCGCAAGGTGGCAAAGAGTTGGACACCACTGAGCATGCATGTGTATGATGCAATAAACACAGAATTTGCAAATGCTGCTATCTTGTTAGATCTCTTGGGACTCCGAAGGGTGTAAAACAATAGGATTTTACAACTTGGGAGGCTATAAATCCAAACTGCATTTCTTTGTGCTTCATTTGGATAAAAATAAGTGAATATGTGTGGCTTGTCTGTGCAGTGGTTTGTGGTGAATATTGTCTTTACTATAAACATATGCACTCTCTTTGAGTGTATGAGAAGGCATAAATAATTTCTCAACAGATAGAATGCTGTTTCAGCTTTTACTATACCTTTTTTGATAACTAACCTATTGTTTTAGACAAAGAAGACTACGGATTTGTTTAGAAAGACATTTTCACAAACATCACTCTTGAGAGTGTAAATTGGTACAAAATTTATGGAGGACTGTTCAACAATATATTTTAAAAGCCTTAAAAAAGCTCATACTCTTTGAACTCAATAATTTCACTGTTTTGAATTTACTCTAAAGAGAAAAAAGTCACAAATATGCAGGAAGATTTATATTCCAGGATTTTTCATGTCAGAGTTAATAACAGTAAAACATTATATACCCTTTCTATGCCCCAAAATTTAGAATGATTAAATTATGGTACACATATATATAATGAAATACAGTAATGCATTTAAAGTCCTATTTATATATAAAAGGCTCAAAAGAACAACCAACTCATAATAATTATTTCTTGGTGGTATTTCAGAACATTTTATTTCTTTCATTATATTTTTACTTATTTTAAAATGTTTTCTGCCTTGCACATTTATTAATTTTTAAATGAGGAATATAGCATATGCTGTGCTGTGCTTAGCTGGTTAGTCGTTTCCAGCTCTTTGAGACCCTATGGGCTGTAGCCCCCCAGGCTCCTCTGTCCATGGGATTCTCCAGGCAAAAATACTGGAGTGGGTGGTCATGCCCTCCTCCAGGGGATCTTCTAAACCCAGGGATCCAACCCAAACCCAGGTCTCCCACGTTGCAGGTGGATTCTTTACCATCTGAGCCACCAGGGAAGCCCAAGAATACTGGAGTGGGTAGCCTATCCCTTCTCCAAGGGATCTTCCCAACCCAGGAACCAAACCGGGATCTCCTGCATTGCAGGCAGATTCGTTACCAGCTGAGCTACCAGGGAAGCCCAGAGTATATATACTCACCATTAACTATATTATTACATTAACAATTAACTGTATTTCTATCTTGAATTTCTTAGGAACTGATTGTTATCTTTTTGATTATCTAAGAACTCTGTTTCTTTTCTTTTTTCATCCCTGAAGCTCTACTCCTGTTGATTTCCCTACCTACTAGCCCAGTGATTTGAAGTGAATGAGGGGTAAGAGGAAGCCGACTGATAGGACCTTCTTAGAAGCTGGATTTGAATATAGCCTTTATTCATGAGAGGTAAGAGAGGCTTTTCCTTTAGTAACAGATTTTTTTTTTTAACAAATTGTTTTTGTAGAGGTCATTTAAACGTTGAGATTATTTGAGAACCAGCGGCAGAGTTTCCGAAGGGCTTCTTATTCTTTGTCCTAAAAGAGAAGTAAAAGCAGAGCATGTGTGGGCAGGGAATCAAAGCGCTGTCCTCCTGGGTCAGGGTCGCCCCAGAGAGAGGCCCTGAGGAGAGGAGCTATTGACCGGACCCAAAGCACTCAGAGTTTTGTTTGCTTGTTTTCCTTAGTCTCTTTTTTCTGTAACCTACTCTCTTCTGAAGGTTTCTCAGTCACACTCTGGGTATGCTGAATATTTAAAACGTTTCAACTAGAGCTTACTGAGTGAGAATTCCTTCAGCAACTGCTTCATGTAACGATGATGACCATGGGCCTGATAATTAAATCCATGTGCTTGGTAAAAAGGATCATGTTCATATTGTGTATGTCCTACTTGCTAGGCACATAGATATCTCTGTTTTTATCATCTTAAATAGACCATAGCATGGGCCTTTTTACACTTGCTTATTGGGCGTGAACAATGGAAAATGCAGTATAAGAGATTACATAAGGGCTCATGCTTTCTGGATTTGGCTTTTTGTCTTTTAAAATGTTTCATGGTTAAAAACTTTTATTTTACTGACCTTTATGAAGGCTGAAATAAGCTGATTTGTGTCCAGTTGTTTAGCCCACGGGAAGTCATGGTTAATTGCTGCAGAGCTCAAAGCCCAAATTGTTTTATTAAAGTTGGAGAGTTTGAAGTTAAAGTTTTAGAACTGGTATCTCCTTCCCCACTACTCTGTTCAGTCATGTTTACATCCAATCTGTGCTGGAAGAACAAACCTCTAGGCATTTATAGGAATATGAAATTATCCTAGGAAAGGCACTCTGATCCACCAAGACCCCTTCAGGTAACATCTTTAAAAACGCATTGGCTACTATGTCAGATTGTCCTGTGCGTCCCCTCAGGAATTTTAATGTCTTGTTTTCTTTTTCTAATTATAGAAGTAAGTATTAGAAAACACATACAGGTTTTAAAATAGAAAATTAGAAATGCATGCTATTCCTAAGCATAAGGTAAGTTTTGTTAGCATTTTGTTGTATTTTTGCTAGTCTTTTTTCCTCTGCATGTATGTATATTTAGCATAGTTAAAATCCTTAAATATTGCATTTTGATTTTGTCATAAACAATAGTTTGTGATCATCTCCCTTAGCATTAAAAACCTTCAGAAATATATTCTTTATTTATAATATTTGATCAAGAATCTCAAGTATATTCTCTCCTTTTTGGACTTTTGGGTGTTTGTAGCTGTTAATTGTTATAAATAATGATGTATTGAACATCTTGTGCATACATTTTTGCTCATACACTTAGCTAATGTTTTAGGACAGATTTTTAGAATTGGAATTGCTGAATCAAGTGATACATTTAAAAAGTTTAAAATTCATATTGTCTCAGATACTTCTAAAATCAGATTTATAGAAAATCAGATTTATTTGCTAAGAAATGATAAGGCTGACAGTGAAAAAATTGTAATTGTTAAACCAGAAAAATGTAGACTTTGTTCTAAGTTCCTAATTAGATGTATGGTCCAGATGCTTGGCAATGACACTGCAGGTCTCTGTGCCTTGATTTCCTTATTTTGAGGAATTGTCAAATGATACCACTCTTTTTCTTATTGCCCTTTTAGAAAACTTTAAAGTGGACTGATTGACAAGTAGTTTTAAAATATTTTGAACTTAATTTAAAAAGGGATATGGAGGAACCAGCGATGACAATCTGGTTGTTTACTTCGTGTTTGTGAACCAAAATCAGATGTCTGGACCTCCATGTCTTAGAGGTCTGGCCAGGAAAGCAGGAGACAATGAGACTGGCCAAAGCAGCATTTACTGTTTGGTACAATTTCAAAGGTATGCTAAGAGAAAGAGAGCTCAGCCAAGAATTTATGACTCGGTCAGAGGCAAAGTTGAGAGCTATCACCTGCTTCAAGGAGGAAAGCTTTGGAGGAGTTCATATGTATGCATGGCACACTGCTGCAGTCTAACTTTGTGACTTTTAATGACTCCGACCACCTAATCACTTGTGAAAGGATGTGCTGGAGTTTGCCTTCACTCAGCTTGACAAGGTGATGGGAGGCATATATCTTCCTTACATGAAAACACTTGTCAGTTGCATCATATTTGGTAAGACAAGCACCAATGTCACCTTGGGGGGAAGAAAAGTAACTCAGCTGACATCCAATGCATATGAGTTTCCAATATGCTGCAACATAGCCTAATTTCAAGTGAAATATGCAAATGCACCCTATTTTGTCTGTAGTTTTTATTTTCCTGATGCTTTCTCTAAGTGCCACATCTTCTGCTGATGGAAACATTGTGTAACTTCTTCTGAGCTGATGCATATTTAAATACGCAAGGCGAAGAATTTTCAGCCTTTGAGTGGAGGCAACATGGCAAACCAAATGCAAATCTCTCAGTCACCTGTTCCTGTTTGGTTTGTTTTTTATTTTATTTTGGTGCTTGGGACGCACTTATATAACCAGTTCATGTTAGTCCAAACTGCTGAATTTTAGATTTTTTTATGGGTAGTAGGTCAGTCAAGTGAAGTTGGCTTATTAGCTACATGGGCAGCAGGGAGAAAACTGAGTGTGTTTGATAAAGAGAAACAGATAAAGAAGTTGAGTCACAAAACGCATGTCTCTTTCCTGATTCTTTCATTACACTTTAAAGAATATTAAAGTGTTTAAAGAATATTAAAGTGTTTTGTAATCCTAATGATTTTGGTTTCTAAATGACTTCTTCATTGGGACAGCATAACCAAAGAAGTCTAGGTATAAATGCCTCCAAGGGACCAATATTATGGGTCAGGTGAATGTCCTGAATCATCATAGTGGGTCTGATGGCTTTCCTAAAGAAAGGAAAAGGTTAAATTGAAAATAGGACTGCTGTTGTAAAGGCTTCAGTGCAAGCTTTGTCCATAACAAAAGAAAGCCATTAAGGTATTTTAGTGTGACTGCAGTGTTGATTGCTAGAACAGTGTCCCATAGAAAACAAAACAGCTCTTTGCACACTTTGCAGACTTTCCCTAATAAAACGCCCCTGTTTTATAAGAGAATAGGTGATCTGTTTTGGAGGACAGATCTGCAACAGAGTTGGATTTGCATTTTCAAGGTTATTGGTAAATAACTTAAGTCCAAGATCCCATAGTGTGCTTTTTTCTAACCATACATACATTTATTATAGCTAGCATTTTCTAATAATAAGTCAACTGTTGCAAATACCATGGTCGAGGATTCCATTTTATTTCATATATAGATTTCCTTCAGTAGCTGTTAGCTGCATTTATTCAATCATTCCTAGAGGGCTAGAGTGGATTCTCTTTCCAACTGATTTGTGCAGTAAAGATTCTACCTATTGTGGTAGCAAAAATTGTGAATGGTTTGCTCATAAATGTGGAGCAAACCAAGGGGTTGCTTTCAATTTGGTATTACTTTATTTAGATTTTACTGTTGCACACCATGGAGGAATGGAGACCAGGGGAATGTGATGAACCAAATTGTCTTCCCACCCAAGAAACAAGACTCTCATCATCTGAATCTGATTCTTCATCTGAGTCTATCCACTGCAAATCAAAACAGTTGATGGTTACTTTATGTAGTTTTTGGAAGGTCATAGAATAGTCAATTGCCTGTAATTGTCTCCATGGCAGCCTAAGGGAATCATGCAGGCAGTGATGTGTGTAGTTACATTTACAGTGCTATACATTCTGAGAAAGAGAGTTCTTATACACTCAGGAAAAAAAAAAAAGAAGCCCACATCTAGAATTGGATAGCCCATGGTCACACACTGTCCTTGCAAATAAGTAGGTACAAATTCCATTCGATTTTTCTCTATAACTCAACAAGGGACAAAATACTGACTTTGTGGCCATCCACAAAAACATGTTTTTTCTTAAAACCACTTATCAAAACATGTGAAAGAAAGCCACATAGTTTACCATGTTAATGAAAACGTAACTCTTTTGGACAGGTAAGCTGTGTCAAAATTTCATTTTAAGTTTCAAATCTTTGTTCCTTCCTCAACTCAACATTCATGACTATGTGATGCTATTTTTTCTTTTTTCCCATTTATTTTTCAAAAGTTGGTGAAAGTTGTGTTCTAGCCATCATCCAATTACGAGTTTGATTTTTTAAAAATTAGAAGTCATTTGAACAAAATAAGCAAGCATGACTATAAATCTGAAATGAAACAGATGTTAGGAAAAGCACTTTCTCCTATCACACAATTGTCTCTTACAAGATAGCTGGGGAAAATGACCTCCTTTTAGCATTTATTATTGTATAGCCCTTCCACAACTGGTCCATCCGTTATAGGTTTCCTGCTCTTGCTATTGTTCGGTGGTGAAGAGGCAAACAAAGGAAACGCACTGAATTGTCACATGACTATATGGGATAGTCATGAGCAACATTTTCTTCTTGTATGAAACAATAACATTTAAATTTTTTGGTTATGTATCATGAGTGTCTGACAGCAGAAACCATTGTGATTGGCAGGCAATAGATTAAATTTATGGGTTTTAGGCTTTTTTTTTTCTTAATAAGGATACCTTGAGAAAGTCCAAGGGAAATGAAAGTCAGTTTTGTCATATCGCACAGATTTCAAAGGCAGTGGGCTACACCAGGGCTTGAAAGGTCTATATTACACTGCGGCTGTCTAGCCATACTTGACAATGAGACATACTGTATTTGCTCACGGTGCTGGAGTTTATCATGCAAGAAGAGTAATTATATTTGAATTGTGTCAGCCAGCCACCCTAAAATGAAGGAACGTCAACGAATGTTGCTCCAAGGAGAAGGAGATGATTAGTTATAATTATACTCAGTGTCCAAGAAAAATGCTTCATTCCCTCATTCTATTGCAAAGGGGAGAGGGGAAAAAAAGAAAAAACCCAACAATTTTTTTTTTAGTACTTCTCAGTATTAAAAAAAAACCTTTTAAGGTGGCCATTTATTATAGAAATTTCAAATAAGTGCTCTGGTGTGACCATTTAACTATATAAGGACTTGCTTGGTCTGTGCACAATTTTCTAGCTTTTAAAAACATAGTGTGTAATACATCTAGATTTTTCTTCCTTATCATATGTAGACAATCTCCTAACAGGGGAAATGTTACACAATAGAAGTCAAATTTCTTAATGCACCTGACTGTGGTTTCATCTACATAGTGCCAAGATATAAAATATGGCCTTATAGCCACTTATAAATTTGATGATTCGATTTATAATTCTTGTCAAATAAATGAATGGTTTGTTTGAGATGATAGGATGAATACTCTGGAGTGTTGATGCTTTTTGGGGTGTTTTTGTCAGTGAATGGTTACCTAAACTTAGCTTTCATATCCTAAGAAGACACATTTTGAAGTTTACACTTGGAGATGTTCAGACTTTTCAGGTGATGCATTTTGTTGCATATTCTCTTTTATTGTGTAGCGTCCCATATCTGGCTTAGAGTGATGGTTTAGTGGGCATTAGTTTGTTGGTTACCTCTAGAGTGGTTGATTTTTGTGACTTTGTATGTGTAACTTTTTGGGGGTAAAATTCTCACTTTAGTAATTTTTTAATAATGTTGAGATGATGATATGGTTGATGGGCTTGGATTATCTCTCAAATGATTTATTATTATACTTAGAAGAACGGGCTTCATTTACAATTATTGACATTTTGTGTGGTTTCAGTAACTTCCCCAAGACATTCTCATGAAACTAATATTATAAGTAATGGTAAGATGAGTAGAGATAATAGATTTAAAATGGGGTGCTATTTCCAAAATGTATTTGCTGAGAAGTCAAATTAGTACCAGCTATTTTTACATATTATTTAATTCAGCCTCCTTAGCAGTGAGGATATAGGTGGTCAAAACATTTTAAAGATTACTTCTGTTATCTAAGTAATACAGTTTGGCTAACTATTATGGATCACTCAGAATGGTTTTGAGTAGTTTAACACAATATTTCACTTTTCATAGAATTTAGCAGATTCTTATCAGACAATATGTAACATAACTATGTCTGATTCATGTAAAGTGATTTGGGACATGACACAGTCTTCATACAGAGCTGACTCCACTATTTCACCTCAATGAAACAGCTAGATCACTGACACAGAATTTCATATATATTGATACACATATACATCGCTCCTCTTCGCGGCTGCTCAACCCATACACACAACATGTAGCACAGTCATGCGTCTGTTGTCTGGTGTGACTGGTCCCGGTGGTGGAGGCCATCTTCATGATAACCCTGATTCCTTAAGTCACGTCCCAGCGTGCCCTGTGAGCGCTCTTGCTTCAGTGAACTCTTTAGATGGATTTTCCTTACTGTTATTTTCTTTTTTTCATGTGTTTCTATGTAATCAGACCCATACACAGATTTGCCAAATAAAAAATTTTCAGTATAAGAATGTTAAGATTTTCAAATCGCACTTGACGTATATATTATAGCTTAAGAATGCCACCAAACTACAGTCGTTTTTACGAATCATTTTCTTTCCCTTTGTATGAATTTAAGTTTTAGATGTGGCTGGTTGTTCAGATATATTGGTTTATCCCACTGCCCAGTGTCCATAACCATGGCTCCAAAGTCCTTTGTGATTTTTTTGTCGAGTACACAGAACTGAGTCAATCACGGCCCTCATTCATAGCCTACCATGTTGTAGATTGGCTGGCACAAGCCTCTCTTTAAAAAAAAAAAGAATCATTCACTTGACTGTGCCGGGTCTTAGTTGCAGCATGCAGGATCTTTAGTTGCAACCTGCGAACTCTTAGTTGCGGCGTGTGGGATCTAGTTCCCTGACTAAGGATTGAACCCAGGCCCCCTGCATTGGGAGCACGGAGTCCTAACTACTGAACCACCAGGGAAGTCCCTCCAGCTCCTCTTTTGCTTCCTTCTGTTTTCCAATGTGTTCCTCAGTCTCCAGTGCTGTTCTATTTCCCTACAGACATCTGCTTCCAAGTACTTAATGTTACATTCTTGCAATTCTTGTGATGTATATGTATCTTGATTTGTTTTGTATCTTGTGTATCTTGTATTGTTCTGAGTATGTTTTAAGTATATAGGTGGTATTATGCTGTAAATATCACCCAATTTATTGCTGGAAAAATGAAGCATTATGTTTTTGAGCTACTTCTGTGTTGCTAAATGTAAGTCTGACTCATGAATCCTGCCTTTGACTTCTTACTCATGGGTGTACAGTTGATAGTTTACTATTCCTGGAGATGGATATTGTATTTCCTCCTTTACTTGCAATAATCAACATGTTTCTGTGAATATCCCTAGGCATATTCCTCTGTGGACTTGTGAAGGTATATATTCAGGATTGCTGGATTGGTGGCCCTATGTCATTTCCTTTTGACAAAAACCTTTCCATCTAAATTTTGCCCAATGAATGAGCAAATGCTGGTTTGCTTCTGGGATCACCCAGAACTTCCCACACCCTCACTTGTTTAAACTTTAAAATCAAGTTAACAGATACTTTTTTGGAAGGGAAAATTTGACCCTATTTTCTTCTTTCACATTGGCTAATCAGAAGCTGTATAAAAATGCCTCCATGTACTGTCACTTTTTTAAACTTAGAAACAAAAATGATGGGTCTTTGTATTAAATTGTGTAAAATATTTATTCTAGCATTGTAATCAGTAAGTCTGATTTTACAAGTAGAATGTTTATCTAATTTTTTTTGATGATTCTCCATTTACTTAGATGACTGATAGAGCAGCTTTAATTATATATTAACCATTTGAATACATTTCCTTACTATCTTGCCCCCTCATATAGTAAACAAGGAGCAAAAGAATGTCCAGGGTGCATGGTTGTGCTGTGCGTGTGCCTGATTTCTCTGGCTAGCTTGTCTTTATCAGAATTTATTCCTTACTTTATGCCCAAATTCTGTCACCCAAATTAAAACAGCAGTCCCAAATGAGAGTTCCAGAAAGGAAGTGAAATTGATGTTAGATGAATATTATTTGCTAACTACTTTCGTCAAGCCCCGCTGCCCAGAGAACCCTTATTTCAGTGAGTCCTAGGCTGCATTGCAGAGCATCTTTTGTTTCCTGGTAACAGAGACATTGTACAAGTTATCTTTCCATTCGGGTGGAAGGGTCTGTTTATATGGGAGAAGCCTCAGTGTCTTATGGGAAAATGTATACATTTATGAAATGCCTTTGTATGCATGCTCAGTTGCTAAGTCCTGTTTGACTCTTTGTGACCCCGTGGACTGTAGCCCACCAGGCTCCCCGTCCATGGGATTTCCCATGCAAAAATACTGTCGTGGGTTTCCATTTCCTTCTCCAGTGAAATGACTTTACATGCTGTTTATTTCATGCTTCTTTTTCCTGTCTTTCCTAGTATATCTGTGTCCCAAATATCAAGAATTACAATAAACATATCTTTTTTTATTGTAATTTTTTCTTTTGTGTAATTTTTCCTTTCTAATTGAAGGAAAATGTGCTATTTAACTTGGTCATAAAAAAGCTCTCATCTAGTTATTTAGATAAAACCTAAGTGACCACTTCTTAATTTAGGCAATTTGGTTATAATTTCAAATAATGTAATTTTTTTTCCCCTTAGGCATTCTGTTGTATTGTTAGCCCTCCACCCTAACTGTATGTATTGGGTAGAGACAATAATTTCTTTTTATATTTCCACTAACTTTTCTTAGTGCATTTTGAAAAATTAGCTGACATGAACACTCACTGATGTAAGATTTATTGAAACCCTCTTTTAAAAACTTAATATTTTAGAGGCTTCCACAGCAATAACCATAATAAGACCCAAATTCTTTAACTTCCAGTGCACATCTTTTAGTGATTCCTCACACTCTGATTTGAAATCGAACACACGTTGAGGCTCGGCACGGTTATTAATTCATTAGGGAATGGTGGATCCACTCTTTAGCTCTTCTCCGTTCCTTTGGTCCTGGGAGCCAAGGAGAGCGAGGAGGAGGGACGAGGGACGGGGTGGAGGAGGAGGAGAGACAGTGAAGGGAAGGAGGAGACAGGGAGACAAAGCCTGAGAGGGAGACGACATTAGAGGTGACACATAGCCATCCTGAGCCCCCTCAGTCTGCGGGGAGAATAATGAAGGGTTGTCCCTGCCTTCTACAGCCCGAGGACAACCCTATGGCCACAGCACCTTTTCTAATCCCATTTTCTGTGTGCTGCATGTCATAATCTGTAAGGCACTGGTTCCAAGTGAAAACACCGAAGCCAAACAGTGACTGGGTCTTGTATTTATTTGCACTTTAAAACTACAGTGTGTGGGAAAACTTCCTCCTTAGGAAAAAAAAAAAAAAAATAGGAGGGCTGCAGCCAAACAGCTCTGGGAATCTGTTGCCATTAAAGTGGAGTCACTGGACCCAGCAAGCCTTCAGTTCTCAGTTCTGTGATTTACAGCAGCATGTCACCAGGGAGAGAAAAGTGTGTGTCTCTTTAAAACTTTTTGTTGAAATCTCTCCTCTTTGGATTATCTTTATTTCTTGCAGATGAGGGTCCCATGTAACAATAAGCAGTTGTCCTGGAGACTGGCTGACCCTAAGTACCCCACTGTCTGCAGAAACATGGAAGGCTAGAGCAAAAAGATTCTGAGTGGAAAAAAGGCAGGATGGTTTTCCTAGATGCAGGGAGCTGGGAGGAAACAGGTCAAAAGCAGTAGGGTTATGTCCTGCGTGTTGTTTTGGACACGGAGATCAATGGTAATAACCAGGAAAAAGGACCTGTACGCAGAGCACATTGAAATAGCCACTTAGTGACTTTCTCTGCCAACCTGGTGAGTAGAACAGTCACTAGATGAAATGATTCTCATTCTGTAAGATATGAATGTATGCCATATATTTATGATATAAGTGTGTGGAAAGGCTGTGGGTACGTTTTTAAAGGTATGAATAGCATTTGTAAACTTCCTGGGAGTGAGAGGCAAAGAGGACCAGATAGGAACCAGAGTGAGGAGATGATTCCTTAGCCTGACAATAGGGAGGGAGGGCACAGATCATTGAAACTGGAAAACTGGCAGATTTCTGGGGCTAGCATTCATGTCGGCCTGTCTGTTGTGAGTGGTCTAACCAGAACTTAAGAAAGAAGCTATAAAATAGCCTAATTGAACTCTTTTACAAATACCGATTAATCATTATAGTACCAAATATCTTGCTGATATAGAAAGCATGTGATTATGGCTGAAAAAAATCTTTAGAACTGTAGTCATTCTAATTCTATGGGCAATACATGCACTGTTTTACTCCTTCAAAACTTGGCTATTTGAGATGTGTTAAAAACATATAAGAACATTTTATTATGAAATTGCACTTATTTTTTGCAAATATAAAACAAAAATAACAATCCATTGGGAGCTAGTTTAGCCTGCCATAAATAGGTTGTGACTATTAATCAATAATATTAGCTATATTTTAATAAAATAGTTGAAATACTAAAAAAAGCTGCTGGAGGAGTGGTGTTTAAATGTATATTAATTTAGTTTTTAAAATTTGCTTTCTTCTGTTGGCATTCTTTCATTTGCTTGTGGCCAACTCAGGTCATTGCTTTGTTCACTTTCTAGAATTACAAATTTATTCTATGTAATTATGTAAAAATTCAGAAAGAAAGTATTTAGTTTACTTTTGGTTTTGATAGGATTTCTTGGCTGAAGATCAGAGATTAACTTTAAAATCCACAAGTGCATATTAAACATTTTATAGTAATTATGCCTATTGGAGCAGTAATAGGAGGCCTTCACTTTAAAAAAATTTAAGGATATGGAGGGGAAAAAAAGAATCTGCCGATCCAACCAGGGACATCTACTAACTTGGTCAAAAATGCTGTTTGTTAGAATTCTCTAAATGTACCATTTGGTTTTGGGGACTTCGTTATTATTAGATCTGGCGTATCAACTCAGGGGAAGAATGACGAGGTCACCCTTATCGTTAAGAAAACCATTTTTTAATCAGCATTTTTTTTTTACTTGAATTATAATTCAGCTTTCATATCTAATAGAATTTACATTTACTAGTTCCCACTTGAATATCATTATTTTTACTCTTTTCTATCTGGTAGTTATTTATAAGCAAAACACAACAGCATTACAAAGAGATCATTTCAGGTCATTTATTATTATTTGTTTTTAATGGAATTTTGGCTCATTTAGTATATCCTCATTTCAGAAGAATTAATGATACCCTAGTGGGTAAATAAGCAGGATCATTTGTATGCTTTACTAAGCTCATTTCCTATTTTTAAAATGATAATATTCTGGTGAGGTCTCTAGTCACTTCATCTCAGAATAATGTGAATACTGTAATAAGCATAATTTTATAATTTCCGGTAAATTATGGATGCAGACTTTGGTTGCATTCCAACACTGTCATACTAGCTGTATGATTTTGGACAATTTATGTAATATTATCAGATTTCAGATTTCTTATGACTAAAGTGTGGTCAGAGGAAGAGGCACTACAAGATCCTTTTTCAATTCCAAAATTTTATGATATAGAAAGAATCCACATGAACTTAACTGAGTACTGTATAGAAAATGATTAGTTAACCGTGATAGCATGATTGAATCACATTGAACTTTTTTGTTTTTAGGCTCTCAGAAGTATTATTGAAAAGAAAATTGAGTTATCCTTAATGATTCTGGCCATTTTATTTGGTGTTGCTTCATGTGATGTAATACTTGGTTAAAAGTAAAAAGACATACTGCACAGTAGATTGGGGTGATTTAGAAAATAATATCACACTTTTATTAATGAGGAATCTATTGGTTGCAAGTGAGAGAACTCCAATTCAGATTTACTTAAGCAACATACAGGGAATATGCTGGAATCTAGTCATCCATCCAAGAGTGGATCTACTTTGGGTCTAGATAGATTCAGGGTTTCAAGTAGTCTCCTTAGAGCTCTTTTTCTCTACCCCTTTGCCCTATTTTCCTATTGATTTATTGCTCGGACAGTCAGGGCCTCAACGTAAGAAGAAAGGAAGTCCCAAGAATATATCCTTTTGAATTTTGATTAAAAGGAAGAAAGACTCTCTCAATCCAAGCAAACACTCTGACCAGCTTTCATTAGGTACTCATCCAGTCACTGTGGTTGGGATAGGGATGGAGTATTTTGATTGGCTAACTGTGAGTCATAGGATCATCCCTTGACCATAGGCAAATCACTCGACCCGAATTACAAGAAATTGGCTTTCCAATGGAGAGTAAGATTCTATTAATTAGAATCGTGGTGGATGTGCAGAAAAAATACAACAAAGTCCCAAATTGAACACAAGTCTTAGTTTGGACACTTTTTTGGCAGCTGAAAAGTTTTAACCAAAAGGATAAATTGTCAACACACTTGGAAAATAGTGACAATAACAACCAGTAGCTGAATGGCTTCTGCTCTTTCTTTAAACCATTCAATCAGACAGATGTCAAGGCCCTTCTTGATCAGTTTAAAGTTGATCCGCCCAAAGATTCAGAACTTTGCTTTATTCATGCATTTACTTCATTCTTTTAATAATTTATAGTGGTGAAGCTTTGCATTTCTCCAGGGTGCTCAAGATGGGCACCTTGATTTTCTTGCTTGTTAACATTTACATATTTCTAATATGGCTGTTCCATTCCTATTTATATGATAGAGTTGAATTTGAAATGGTTCATAGGATTTTTTTTTTAAAGAACAAGATCTCTTCTTTTCTTGTGTGACAAAATGTGATTTAAACTTTCCATTTGGCACCCATTCTGATTGAATTTTATTCTGAGTCACAGGAATATATTGAGTCACATGATGTATAGAAGTTCATGCAACATTTACTTTTGTCATTTATCAGAAAAACACAGAGACTGGGAGGCAAGTGTTAATTTATTATCAATTTTTAATAATTAGAACTGTATATCTTTTAATTGGTAAAAAGCTTTATTTAACATTTCATATAATTAGACTAAAAAAAATTCGCTGGTGCTGTCCCACTAGGTAATGATCAAGCCAGCCAGTGGAGAAGAAAGAATGTGTACTTTGGCAACAGATAGAGCTGGTTCTAAACCCAGCTCTTCTAATTACTGGTTCTCTGGTTCTAGGCAAGTGACTTAATATCCTGTGCCTCATCCTTATTTGCAAAATGGGGAGTCATAATCCTTCTTCACAAGATCCTATCAATATAAAAATGAGGAGTCTAGGTATATTTAGCCTAGCATAATGCTAAAAATTTAATTAATGCTATTTAGTTTTTCCTTCCTTACTGTTACTTCCTTCATTTATTTCCCCTCTTTTTCTCCTTCTTTCTTTTTAAAAAAAGTCTAGCTTAACCATTGTAGATTCACCCTTTGTCACATATTTTAATTAAAGAATAGATATATTTAATTGAAATAATGATTGATTACCGATTTACTTAAGAGAGAAAAAACCCATAGCTGATAACAAATATGTAGGTGTTTCTTATGATGAATTAGGAATGCTTTGGTTTAAATCATATGCTTTCAGGTGACTTCTTGTTTTTCCCTGGACAGGAAAGTAGTCAAACAATTATTTTATTGATGAATCTTTACAAACTAATGATTAATTATATGTTCATAGTCTACTCTAAGTGAAGGAAGAGTCAAAAAGAGTCTAGTAATCTAGTAAAATGCTGGAAGTCTTAAATAAATACATTTTAGCCTTGCTGTCTTTGAATTCTTTCTATACAATTTGATGCTTGAAAAAACTACAAGGAATGACAGAAGAGAATAAGTCTGTATATCTTGGCACTGGAAATGGAAATAATCCTTACTAAGATACTGTTCTGCTAACGGAATCAACCCTGATGTATAGTGAATGCAAGAGTAAATTTAGTCCCCACTACACAGTAGTGAGTTGCTTTTTTTTAAATCCTTTTTGTCAATAATGGATAATGTCTTTTTTTGTTGTTGTTAAAGAAGGTAATGATTTGACCTGAATCTTTTCTTTGATATAGGAAGAAAAAGTAGCTCTTTTTTTCCCCTTCCTGAAAGACCTTTAAAAAACTGAGATTTCAAATAATGTATTTTTACAGATTACAAAAAGTTACTGACTTTTAAACAGTTAAGCAGAACAAAGGCAAGTTCAAATGAGTTGTCTTCCATGGAAAAATAGCATTAGCTTGCTAGACAATGGCATCAAAGTCAGGCTTCTATTAAGGAGATTGAAACTCAACAATTGTCCCCTGCTAGGCAGTGGGTAGGAATTGGACATTGGGGTTTTAATTGCTGTTTTGCTCTAGGTCATGCCTTGCTCTTCCAATTAAATCTGGTGTAAAGAATCCCTGTTCTTCTTCTTCATGCTTTTGATCACCTAATGGAAAGAAGTCCATGTTCCTCAGGGAAATAACTGGGCAGCGTGAATCAATCTTTCTCTCTCTCCCCCCTCAGTAAAATCTAATTTTAGTGTAATGATAGCAAATCAAATGTAAAAAAGGAATAGAATTGGTGTTCATTTCTCTGCTCCTCATTATTGCTTTCAATGCAGTTTTTAACCACTAAGGGGAAAAGAGTTGATTTAATCTTAACAGTTTGAAATGTACATATCGGGAGAAAACATCAGGTGGAAATAAGTGTTAAGTGCAGAAAGCACCTGGATTATTTGGCCCCAGCCTCTGTAGTTAACTAAAAATAATAATTTGGAAAAAGTCTTAAGTTTTCAAATTTGTAACCTACTTCTAATCCGAGAATTTTACTTATGTGGACTCTCAGTGGGCAGAAATACCAGCATCAAGACAGTTGCAGACTAGCATAGCAGGTGAAAAGTATTCATAAATAATCCTAAACTCATAAATTATTATAAAAAGAGTTATAGAGACAAGCCTTCAGAGCTCAGAGAAAGGAGAGATGATTTCTATTGGAATATGAAGCAGGAGACAGTGAGGATTAGAAAGACCAAAAGAAGGATATTCAAGAAACAGATGATCTTTAAGCAAAACTGTGGGCTTTCCTGGAGGCTTGGACTGCAAAGAATCTGCCTGCTAATGCAGGAGACCCAGTTTCAATCCTTGGGTTGGAAAGATCCCCTGAAGAAGGGAATGGCAACCCACTCCAATATTCTTATCTGGAGAATTCCATGGACATAGGAGCCTGGCGGACTGCAGTTCATGGGGTCACAAAGAGTCAGACACGATTGAGTGACTAACACTGTCACTA
This sequence comes from Muntiacus reevesi, assembly GCF_963930625.1. NCBI lineage: Eukaryota > Metazoa > Chordata > Mammalia > Artiodactyla > Cervidae > Muntiacus > Muntiacus reevesi. The sequence continues at coordinate 59,546,149 of NC_089261.1, read as the reverse complement.
GCAAAAGTTTGAAGGTTAGCAAAGATTTAAAAGAAAACAGAATTTCAGATACAATGTAATACGTTAGAGATACTGGGCTGTGGGAAAAATTATGAGTGTAACTGAATTAATTTAAATGATTTCTGACCATTTTTGTAGATGGTGTATATGTTTTTACAGAGTAAAGTTAAAACGTTCTATGCGTGTGCACTTGTGTCAGTGGGTAGGGGTTTTAGAAGCCAGTATATGAATCTGATTATCAGAGTCTATTCCAGTTTTTATCTTCATGAGGAATTTTAATCTCTCCTTGTTCCAATCCTTTGCTAACTAAAACTCCAGCCATTATGGCTCCCACTCTTTGAGTTTAAGCAAGCTGATATTATAAAACTGGTGTGCCTAGGAAGGTGTACATTTAGAGGTATTTTTACCATGCACCCTATAAGTGACTAATTTATTTAAGCTGATATCATTTAAATACTATTTGTAAGTGATTTCATATCCAGAAAAAAATGACATCAATTATCATAAACACTTAGCACATAATTCTTCTTTCTCCATTTCCACCCTAACACATCACAGTTTGCCCACATAAATATTTGGTGAGTCCCAAGAAGTTGGAGTTTGGTTTAAAACTTATTACTTAATGGAAATCAGTCCTGAATATTCATTGGAAGGACTGATGCTGAAGCTGAAGCTCCAATACTTCGGTCATCTGAGGCGAAGAACTTTTTCATTGGAAAAGTCCTTGATGTTGGGAAAGATTGAAGGCAGGAAGAGAAGGGGATGACAGAGGATGAGATGGTTGAATGGTGTTACTGACTCAATAGACATGAGTTTGAGTAAGCTCCAGGAGTTGGTGATGGACAGGGAGGCCTGGTGTGCTGTATAGTCCATGGGGTTCACAAAGAGTTGAGCACAACTGAGCTACTGAACTGAACTGAAGAGGTTGGAGTTTGTTTTAAAACTTGTTACTTACAGATTTTACAAAAATCTCAAGTGACCTAAGCAAATAAATCAATAACATCTTAATGGATTCCTACCCCTTTCCCCACCCAAAAGAATACATCATAGTCCTGGCATAATATTAAGGGTAACTTAATTAGCTAGCTGCTTTTGAAAGAACAAGTAAGGTTCAGATTTGTGGTTCAGAACAAAAAGTGGTATAGTTGAGTTTAATTAGCTAAAGTTTAATTCATTATTTGTGTAATTGAAATTTTACTTGAACAGTATGGTAAAGAACAGATAATTCTACAAAGGCATGCTGAGTAAAAATGTATTGGTTTCGAACTAGTGTAGCATAGGTGACTTTAAGGTAATTAAGTTCAGAGAGAGGTAGGTTTCAGTCATGCCCACATTTCCCAATGAGGATACAGAGGTGGACAAATTACTCTTTCAGATCTTCACTTTCCTTAGAGGTTGAATGGGAAGAATAATATTCATTTTGAAAGGTTGTTAAGAATAAATGGAAGAGAGGATGTTAAGTGCCAAGCATGTAATCAATATTCTATAATCCGTAGATTTAATTAATAGTACTGTGTATAATTTTCAGAAGGAATTTTGAGACTGTCTTGGATCCTTGAGAATATTTGCTGATGTTCAGCAAAAGAAGGAAAAATGCAGAGAAGTCCCTGTTACCAAGAGTGTTGTGAAACCAGTTCTCACTCATTTCTGATGACAGAGCAGATTGGAGCATCTCTTGGAAAAAGCCTTAGCCATTTGCTATCTATTGTGATGCTACCGTGTACAAGAATGTGCTATTTAAAAAGTGTGGGTTAGGAGAGCTGAGTGCACACAGCGGGCTTATGATGATTCAGTGGGAAAAAGGGAGTCCAGTGGAATCAGGAAACATCTTTCCGGTAAACACTGGAAAAAGGCTAGACACAAGAGAAAATAATTGTCAACCTCCCCTGAATTGAAATCTTTCTCCCCCTTTCAGCTCATGTCGACAGCATGACCTAACTCTTTGCAGAAGGCAGCGACCACAGCAGATGGTGGGGTGACCACCTGGCATATTTGCAGTCAGAAACTGGGAGAGTCTAATTCTGTGGTCAAGGTTTTTCAGCTTAAATTTGGGAGTCTGGGTCCTGTGCGCCAAGCCAAGGGATAAAAACACGTTCTGATGAAAAGCCTTCCAGAGTCAGCACATTCAAGGAGTCCCACTGAGGCCAGGACCAGTGAATAACACCGGTCCCAAGGAGTCCCATGAGGCGTGTGAGTGCGTCTTCCAGGCTGCTGCCCCCGTCCTGCCTTCCAGCTTGTTGCACAGTTCAGACATCTGCATGTGGCATATGACAACTGTAGCTTTTTGTGTTGTTTCTGTTTCCTATCATCACTTCTTGAGGTGATGATAACATGAGGTGTTATCATCAAACAAAGCTAGCATGAGGTGTATATTATCTACCAGCACTTCACAATGCTGATTAACAGAGACATGATAGAGACTTACCTAGATAGAGGTATCACAGTAATAGATCCAGAAGATGTTTACACATTTTTGTTGCCACACTCCAAAAGGATCCCACTACCAGATTTGGAAAAGTATGCAGAAAATATTGGGTGGGCCAAACAGTTTGTTCAAATGAAAGAACCAACCCAATACATAACCAAGTTCAAAATTAAACATTTTGAGGTATTATATATACCCCAAATAAGAAAAGACTTAAGTAAATTGGTAGAATATTATGCTCTAATAAAATTACACGTGAAAAATACCAGTGTCTTTCCCATGTGACAAAGATAAGGTACAATATTTGATATACATGGCAATTACAACAATATGAAAAAGAGTCACACAAAAAAATGAAGACAATATGCAAAAGTCATAATACTTCTGTTGGGTAGTATGCTTATGGGATATTGTTTTATGTTAGTTTAAAAATAAAGCAAGGGGGCTTTCCCGGTGGTCTCCCAGTTAAGAATCTGCCTTTTGGTGCAGGGGACTCAGGCTCCATACCTGGTCAGGGAACTGAGTTCCCGCATGCCATGAAGCAACTAAGTTCATGAGCTGCAACTACCGAGCACCGCTGCCCTGGAGCTGTGCCACAAATAGAGAATCTGTGTGCCAGTATGGATTCTGCGTACCGCAGCTAAGATCGACACAGCCAAATAAAGAAATAAATATTAAAAAACAAAGGCTCATTTATGCAGGGTTTTTTTCTTTTAAGACCAACCTTTTATTATGCCTGTGTCTTCTGGAGAACTGTAAAGAGGGAGAGGAGAATTCAGTACTTTACTGTGAATGAAATACTCTTCAGCTCAAGTTCCCAAGAGTGGGATTTATCTGAAAGTCAGTTACAATTAAATAAGGAACTAGACATATTCCAGGGACTTTTAAGATTAAAAATAGAAAAAACTTTAAGACATCATAAAGTTAAAGATCTCAATCACACCGACTAGATGTTTTATTTATGGCATAGTGTAAACCCAAATTGTATATACTGGAAATGTATGATCTCTGTCGTCTATTGTTTCTTGGGGAATTTTGCCTCTTCACCCTCATCTGTGTTTCCGAAATAGAAAGTCTATCCTGATTCCTGGCATTACTTTACTATGCTGATACTTCTCCCCTAATTTATCAAAACAGAAAATGATAGAGAAAATATCAAAAGATTGTGTTTCTTAAGGAACCAGATCTTAAGGAAAGTATGCCAAGTCAAAAGTCACAACTAATCAAATATAAAATCTTTTGGTTGATACTTGCTGCCCCCAAATATCATAGATATGCAAGGGAACATTTTATCCTCTGTGCAGATTTATCATACTCATTTTTCATTTAGAATATACACACATGAAAAGTGCTCCTTCTCTGATACTTTTCCAATTAAATAACTTCGAAGGCATTTTCTTCTTTATTCCCTTGCTTTTAAAGAGAGTGGACCAGAGAACTTTTCTTCTAATCCCTTCGAAGGCACATTTCCAAGAAGCCTAAATTTGTTGTTATTCAGTTGCTAAGTTGTGTTTGATTCTTTTTGACTCCATGGATTGCAGCAGGCCAGGCTCCCCTGTCCTTCACTATCTCCTGTAATTTGCTCAAATTCATGTCCATTGAAGCCTAAATATTTAGGCACAGTACTTGAGAATCTGCCTAAATGAGGTTTTGCAAAGAATCACAGGATCCCTCTACTTCTTTTCCCCCTACTTTTCTGTATATTGGATTAATTCCTAACAGGTTATAAACTCTGTATAGTTTATAAGGAACTTAGTGTTAGAAATTTCCTTTATTTGGAAGCAATAATCTGAAACCAAAACACATGAAGTTAGAGTTAGAATTAGAATCTACTGTACAGCATAGAGCTTATAGTTAATGATACTGGGCCATATACATAAATGTTTGTTAAGAGGGTAGATCTTATGTTGCATTCTCATAACACAAAATAATAATATTAATAAATAAAGAGGGTGAGAAGAAACTTTTGGGGGTGATGTTTATGACATAGTCTGTGGTGATGATTCACGTGTGTATGCATAACTCCAAACTCATCACGTTGTATACATTAAATATGTAGAGGAAGGAAATAATAAACGCTAAAGGTAGTTCAGATGGTAAAGGATCTGCTTGCAATGTTGGAGACCCAGGTTCGATCACTGAGTCAGGAAGATCCCCCGGAGAAGGAAATGGCAACCCACTCCAGTATTCTTGCCTGGAGAATTCCATGGACAGAGGAGCCTGGTGGGCTGTAGTCCATGGGGTTGCAAAAAGTTGGACACAATCCAGTGACTAACACTTTCACTTTCAGAATGAAAATAAATCAGTTCAGTTCAGTCTCTCAGTTGTGTCCAACTCTTTGTGACCCCATGAACTGCACCATGCCAGGTTTCCCTGTCCAGCACCAACTCCCAGAGCTTACTCAAACTCATGTCCATCGAGTCGGTGATGCCATCCAACCATCTCATCTTCTGCTGTCCCCTTCTCCTCCCACCTTCAATCTTACCCAGCATCAGGGTCTTTTCCAATGAATCAGTTCTTCACATCAGTGGAGCAAAGTATTGGAGTTTCAGCTTCAGCATCAGTCCTTCCAGTGAATATTCAGGGCTGGTTTCTTTTAGGATTGACTGGTTGGATCTCCTTGCAGCCCCAGGGACTCTCAGGAGTCTTCTCCAACACCACAGTTCAAAAGCATCAATTCTTCTGTGCTCAGCTTTCTTCACAGTCCAACTCTCACAACCATACATGACCACTGGAAAAACCATAGCTTTGACTAGACAGACCTTTGTTGGCAAAGTAATGTCTCTGCTTTTTTAATGTGCTGTCTAGTTTGGTCATAGCTTTTCTTCCAAGGAGTAAGTGTCTTTTAATTTCATGGCTTCAATCACCATCTGCAGTGATTTTGGAACCCAATAAAGTCAACCACTCTTTCCACTGTTTCCCCATCTATTTGCCATGAAGTGATGGGACACTTCAAAAGAAAATAGAAAAGATCAGTAAAACTAAGAACTGGTTCTTTGAAAAGATAAATTTAACAAGACTCTCCAGGAAAAAAAGAGAGAGCTCAAATAAAATCAGAAATGAAAGAGATGTTACAACTGATGTCACAGAAATACAAAGGAACATAAGAGACTACTGTGAACAATTATACACCAACAAATTGGACAACGTAGAAATGGATAAATTTCTAGAAACATATAACCTATCAAGACTGAGTCATGAAGAATAGTAAATCCAAACAGACTGATTACTAGTTAGGAGATTGAATAAGTAATCAAAAAACTTCCAATAAAATATATCTAGGACGAAACAGCTTCGTTAGTGAATTATACCAAATATTCAAAGAGAATTAATACAAATCATTATCAAGCTCTTCTGAAGTATGGAAAAGGAGAGAGGTCTTCCAAATTCATTTCATGAGGCCGACATTTCCCTGATACAAAAACCAGACAAAGACCCCTCAAAAAAAGAAAACTATAGATCAATATTATTGATGAGCACAGATACAAAACCCCAACAAAATATTAGCAAACCAAGTTCAGTAGTACATTGAAAGGATCATGTACACTATCAAGTGGAATCTAGCATCACAAGAGTGGTTCAACATCTGCTGTTCAGTCAATATGATGATAATGATCAGTCATTTCACATTAGTGAAATGAGGATAAAATTTATAAGATTCTCTCAATAGATGCAGAAAAAGCATTTAAGAAAATTCAACATCCATTTATGACAAAGACTGTCAACATTTCATGTAGAAAGGGAACATACCTCAATATAATAAAGGCCATATATAAGCCTAAATTCACAGCTAGCATTATAGTCAGTGGTGAAAAGCTGAATCTCTTCCTCTATGGTCAGGAACAAGACAAGGATATCCCCCCTGCCACTTTTATTCAACTTAGTATTATAAGTCCTAACCAGAGCAGTTAGGCAAGAGGAAGAAATAAAAGGCATCCAACTTATAAAAGAAATAAAACTATCACTATTTGCAGATGTCATGGCTTTATATCTAGAAAACCCTAAAGACATCATCAAAAAATGTTAGAACTAATAAACGAATTCAGTGAAGTTGCAGAATACAAAATCAATACACAAAAAACTATTGTGTGTGTACATTTATAAGAAACTGTCACAGAGAAATTACAATATCCCATTTATAGTGCCATCAGAAAAGTGTAATACCTAGAAATAAACTTAATCGAGGAGGGGAAATACCTGTATATTGAGAACTATAAGACAGTAATGAAAGAAATTGAAGAAGACATAAATAAATGGAAAGATATTCCATTTATGCTCATGGACTGGGAGAATCAATATTCTCAAAATCTCTATAATGCCCAAAGCAATCTATAGATTCAGTGCAGTCCCTATCAAAATGCATATGGCCTTTTTCAAAGAAATAAAACAAATATTCCTAAATTTATATGAAACCTTGGAGGACTTTGAATAGTTAAAGCAGTCTTTAGAAAGAAGAACAAAGTTAGAGGCAATATGCTCCCTGATTTGAAACTATCTTACAAAGATATAGTAATTAAAACAGTGTGGCATTGGCATCAAAACAGACACAAATATCAATGAAACAGAGTAGAGAACCCAGAAATAAACCCATCTATGTTCACATATGGTCATTTAAATTATGACAAAGAAAGCCAAGAATATACAAGGGTGAAAGCACAGTCTCTCCCATAAATGGTGTTGGGAGAACTGGTCAGCAACACACAGAAGAATGAAACTCAACCTCTGTCATGCTCCATAAACAATAATTAAGTCCAATTGAATTAAAGACCTGAATGAAAGACCCGAAACTCTAAAGCTCCTGGATGAAAAAAAACAACCAAACGTGGTAGGCTCCTTGACAGAGGCCTTGGTGATGATGTTTTGAATCCAACACCAAAGCCAAACAAACAAAAACAAAAATAAGTGGGACTACATCAAACTAAAAAGCTTTTACACAGCAAATGAAATCACTAAAACAAGGTGAAAGGGCAGCCTGCTGGATGGCAGAAGCTAATTGCAAATCATACATCTGATAAGGGGCTAATATCTAAAACATATAAAGGACTCATACAAGCCAATAACAAAAAATCCAGTCAAAAAGTGTATGGAGAGTCTGAAGAGACGTTTTTTCCAAAGAAGACATACAGATAGCCAACAGATACATAAAAGGATGCTCAACATAATTAATCATCAGGAAAACACAAATCAAAACCAAAGTGAAGTATGAGTGTGTGTGTGTGTTAGTAGCTCAGTCATTTCTGACTCCTTGTGACCCCATGGACTGTAGCCCACCAGGTTCCTCTCACACTATTAAAATGACAATTAGTAAAAAGACAAGAAATAACAAGTGTTGGTAAGGATGTGGAGAAAAGAATACTGTAACCTGTTGATGGGATTGTAAGTTGGCTTAGGCACTGTGGAAAACAGTATGAAGTTTACTCAAAAAATTAAAAAATAGAACTACCATATGACCCAGATATTCCTCCCGTGCATATTTATCAAAAAAAAAAAAAAAAATCCCCAAGCCACTAGCTAGAAAAGATATATGCACCCCAGTATTCTTTGAGGCATTATTTACAATAAGCAAAACATGTAAGCAACTTAAATGCCCATCAGTGGATGAACAGATAGAGAAATTGTGGTATATACAGGCATACCTCAGGGATGTTGCAGGTTCAGTTCCAGACCACTGCAATAAAGCAAATATCACAATAAAGCAAGATACATGAATTGTTTGGTTTCACAGTGCATATGAAAGTTATACTGGCATTATATTGCAGTCCATTGAGTATGCAATAGCATTATGTTTAAAAGAGTATATGCCTTAATTAAAAAATGCTGTATTGCAAAAAATTGCCTAATTGTAATAGTACCATCAAAGATTACTGATCTCAAGTCACCATAAAAATATTGTAATAATAATTAAAAAGTTTGAAATAATGTGAAAATCACCCCCAAATGACACAGATACACAGAATCAGCAAATGTTATTAGGAAAGATGGTGCTGGTAGACTTGCTTGACACAGGGTTGCCACAAACCTTCACTTTATATAAAGCACAATATATGAGAATTGCAATAAAGCAAAGTGCAATAATAGTAATAATGCCTGTATATACAATGAAATATCATTCAGCTATAAAAAATAATTCAGTCTTACCATTTGCAACAATGTGGATTGACCTTGATGGAGTTTAGCTGAAAAAGTGAAACAGAAAGACTAATACTGTATGACTTCTCTTAAGTGTGGAATCTAAAAGAAAGAAGAAAGAGGAAAAACAACCCTGGAAGATTGGTAGTTGCCAGGGGCAGGGGATGGGGGGGTGGTGGAGAAATGGTTGAAAGAGGTCAGAAAGTGAAAAAGAAAAAAAATGTGAGTGGTGAAGATTTTCTCAGACCTGTCAGTGGGTTATGCATTCCCCACCCCAAAGTGCCCCACAGCTGTATAGAGGAAGGACATACTTCTATTCCTCCCTGCCTCCCCGGTGGCCCCCCAAATAAATTCAGGTCAGTCTGACTCCAAAGCCCCAATTAGAATTTACTCTATAATCTACAACCTCTTAAAGTAATCATTAAAATTTCTGGTATCTAGACAAAGTACATCTTTTAAAACTAGCCTTATTGAGATTTAACTCACATACCATACAATTCACCCCATTTAAAGTGTACGATTTAATGATATATTCACAGGGTTATGCAACTGTTACCACAATCTAAATTTAGAACAGTCACCCCAGAGGAAGCCCCGTATTTATTAGCAATTTCAGGCATCTCTTAATCTTATTCTGTGACAAATCACTAGGTCATAATTGACTCTGAAAAGAAATGATTCTGTAATATTTATGGTGGATGTTGGGAAGAATAATATTGGTATAAACATTTTCTATATCCTTAGTACTTTGCTTTCACCTGCCCTGTGTATTCATCATAGGCTTGTTGTTACCCTCCCAGTGGGAGAGTAAATCCATATTGTGACACTTTCTTAAAACAACTCCTAGGGTAACACAGACTGCTATGCAAACAATGTTAATCTAGGGTAATATCCTAGAGGAAGAATGAAAAAATAACAAAAACAAGTGATTGAACAAATGAATGAGTGAAGTACAGTTAATCATACCTCAATAGAGTGGTTTTAAAAAGTTACAAGAATTAGAATTTTTGGTTCATTCCTTTTTTAAAAGAAATTGAGATTTGAATAAATTTTGAGAACGTTTCTTACTGTTTTTCATTCCTGTCTCCTGACTTAATGTGAAAGTACACTCATAAATATTTAGAGATAGATGCACCCAAACTTTTAAAATGTTAACTTATAAATAAATGCATTCAAACTTATAAAAGCATGCATACTTCGTGGAAGACTATGGTCAGGCTATTTTCAATAATTCAGCTATTTCAGGGCAGTCATCTAACAGACCTCAGGTTGAAATGTTTTATTTGAAAATGGAAAGTATGTTAGCAAACTTTAATGCTCGTTTCATCCATGAAATTAAGAGTTATCCAAAACAAGTAATACATTGGGTCTTATGAAAAAATGTGATACACCCTTTTCTACATTTTAGTATCAATATTTATTTTCTTTTTGGAATCTGTGTTCTGGGGTGATTGTTTGGGTTATGTCTACTGCTAGCTGATACTTGCATTTTATCTGTCTATTAATATGAGACACAGTGACAGACACATTTTACTAATCAATTTGATTAATTAACACTTATGAATATATTATAATTTTTGGAAACCATCTGCAAGCTAATCTAGTAAGAAGAATGAACAAGTTTTATTTCAATGGAAACTATCAAACCTATCCTTAGTCTATTTTTTGGATTGCCTTCAAAGCTCCTGCAGTTTGGCTGAAAGGAAGAGAAAAACAATTGACTCTAAATTGAAATTTCAGTAAGGCCAAAGCAATGGAATGGTGACTGGTAAGGGCAGAGTTTCAGCAGACTGATTAATGCCCTTAAGTCTGTGATAAATACAGACTATACCGTCATAGATTAAGGGATGTCTATTCTAGTGGATGGAAAAGATCAGTGTCCTATCTACAGACTCTGCAGTATTTAAAACTTTTTTTTTGGTTCAGGCCTATCCCAGGGAAAACAAGTCTTTATTTTGACATTTGGGAAGATCCCAATAATTGATTAGTTTATCGTATTTGTAGTGTATAAAATTTGAGACCCTATAAATAAACCCTCTAAGATCCTGTGCTCAGGGTCAATTCTTCATGCAGGGCATAATTTCATTTTCAGCTAGTTGATGATTTTACCTCTTTACACACTAAGTATGAAACTCAACATGAGTTTTCCTCAAAGCCGTTTGAACTTACTTTCCTGGAGTCAGAAATGAGATAGTGGAAGTTTTCTCACTTGCTATATTGCTCGTTCCGGACATGGAAGACCCACAGAGCCTTTCCTAATTTGCAGGTTCAGATCAGTTCAAACAAATTTGTCTTGAGGCTCTTCTTCCCTATTGTATGTGTCAGGTACGTGGCCAGACATGCCTAATGCTTGCAAAGTTTCAGGTACGTGGCCAGACATGCCTAATGCTTGCAAAGTTATAGGTAGGTGGCCAAGATACAAAATCCAGACAGCAACAACAACATTCTGAATTGAGTTGAAAATTTTGTTAAATTTCAGCAAACATGCAAAATATTTATTCAAGAGGTTTCTCTTGTGTAATTTAGTTTTTTCACAGTTGTAATGTCCTATGCTGTTGTTATTTCAGAGCAACATGCCTTCACTTCACAAGCTGAAGTTTTCTTTAGCACATGGAATATTCTTCTCTCTTAATGGTACAAGATGCTTCAGATGTCCTTAGAATTTCTGGATTTGCATTTCTAGTTGCCATAATTGGGTTATTTTTCATTGTTTCACTAGAGTCCGAGGAAAATCCACATGCTGAGTGAACCAAATGCAAAACTAGGTACTTTACATTCTAAAACTGTAAGTTTTCCCCTATTTGGTTCTTTGATGCTTGATTGTTGTTCTTTTTTATTTTAATTAAAAAAATTTTTTATATAATTTTGAAAGGTTACTTTCCATTTACAGGTTCAATTGTTGATTATTGTGACTGAGTTGTAAGCTCAGCCCAATATTGCTATAGGACTAAATTTTATGCTTAAACCTTCTAACATGCATTGGGGATAGTCATTAAATCTACCCCATCATCAATGCATATAAATCTCTAAGAAGAAGAGAACACAGTGCATAATAAGTATCTAATATATATTGACTATTATTATTCTAGAACCCATTTCACTTTGTGGTTGATTATATTCCTTGTGGGCATTTTCCTTGTCAGAGAATGTAGGCACCATCAAATGTAGGCATCTTGGTTTTGTTCACTGATGTATCCCAAACGTTTTTCAAAGTGCCTGGCAGAGAGTAGGGGCTCAATAATTTGTTAAATGAAAGAGTATTAGCCTGGTTTCAATCAGACTGCTGGTCTACCACCTCCCTTTTGACATCAACTTGACCCAACTAGGTTGGCAAATATGCTGGTGGGGTCAAACACGCTCCAGGAAGATGCTGTGAAGTCTCTTCTATGTTCTGAGGAGCCGTGATGATAGAAGGCGCCCATTTGTTTGACTGAAAGTCATGGTCAAGAGAGTTCCTGGACCCTTACTTTTTGTGCAAAAGGAGCATGAAAACTCTATAATTGATAGAGATTTCAGTGAAACTTCCCATGTTGGCTTTTGTTGGCTACATTTTATACTCTTTGACTCTGGGAACTTTGCATTATAACTCTTATCTTGGAGGGGGAATTATTAACAAAAGGAAACACCTATTTTAATTCATTTTTATATCAGATGGTAAAAACTTAGAGATAATGACAAAATATTAAAGAATTTAACAGATCTGGAATCTATTCCAAAGCAATTTTGGGAGCCTTTATCTTTCTAATGATGGCAAAGAAATAGAAATTAAAGTCATTTCAGGGCAGATTTGCTTTGCAATTTAATATGAAAACACTTTTCTGGTTCATATACTGTATGTTTTTTTGTAGCCCCTTAGGAATTGACTTGTTGAATATTGAGAAAATAGCACAACTAAGCTGACTTCGATCATAAAAGTACAAATCTTTTATTTCTTTTGTGGTGCTACTCAGGAGAACATGCTTCGGTTAGATGTTTTTTAAATTCCAGTTTTTTAAGAGGTTTCCAATTCTAGTCATATTTGAGATTTATGCTACCTTTTAAGTCTAAAGATTTTTGGACTTGTTTAGTGTTCTAAATAAATCCTGAATTTATTTCATTTGACTTCTTATAATCCCCTATGATTGTTTCTACTGTTACACATTTACCAATTATTATCCCTGTTTTAAAGTGAAATTTTCATTTGTGACTTAGTGGAGTAAGTAACATTATTAGTTTGCCCCATTTATTGTGTTTTGTACCTAGGCATATACCTCCTATTCCTTAAATATTTTAACTTCTGTTAGTCACTGATTTAAACGTTCTTTAACCAGAGTCATTGGGACTGATAGCTTTCCCATCGTAATCCTTACTATTTCCTGTCTCGTACTATTTCATGTTTCTATCGCTTTATTTTCCTATTAACTATGCCTCCATATTAGCAGTGATCATTGTATTATTTATATATATACACACACACACATACATACATATATATATATATATATTTCAAAGAGATTGTAAATTTCTTGAAGCAGTGAACCATGCCCTTACAACATTGGACCTCTAGCATATGGCTTATAGTAGGCACTGGGTGTATTTTTGTTGAATAAATAAATAAAACTAAAATGTAGCAAGGTGGTATTTGTTATTTAAGCCATGGAATCTACAGATAAGTATGGAGAAAAATAGCTAATACAAATATATATAAATAGTGTGAACTTTTTAAATATAAGAAGTATAAAACACACCTCCAGTGGACCCTTGAAAACAAATTGGTCAGTCCTGCTTGCAAGAAGGACAAATTTAAATCTGAATTGAAATCATGCTGTTGTGAATCCTGAGGCTTCCTATTATGGGACTATCTTATTGATGAGACTAACTTCAACTAACGTCCTTATAAAATTATAGTAAATACACTCTTGTTTTGGTTTGAGGCTAAGTCACATTTTATGGAATATTGTATCTTTTATTAGCTTTTATTTTGATAAAGTCCTTGTATAAGTCCCTTCAATGGAACTGATTCTATATTCCTTCTTGATAAATATGATCATTATAAAACGTTATTGTTATTTTTTAAAGTGAGTTCCTGAATTTTGAGGATTGGACCTGTTGTGATAAGAATTACTTTTTTTTGTGTAATGATGCAGTACAACAAAAATACTTCTTAAATGACTTTACAAAGTTATCTATAGTTTTCCAGGTCCTAAGGAACTAAAAAAGTGCCAGTTATTACAATAACTCGGAGAAGGCAATGTCAACCCACTCCATTACTCTTGGCTGGAAAATCCCATGGATGGAGGAGCCTGGTAGGCTGCAGTCCATGGGGTTGCTAAGAGTCGGACACAATTGAGCAACTTCACTTTCACTATTACAATAAAAATAAGTTAGTTGTTCCTACTTTCACCTAGGATGTAAAAACCTGGAAAGAAAGCTGCTCCTACTCCCCCACCAAAGGGGAAAAAGTCAGATACACACCAAAATCATAACTTTTCTTGAGTCCTTTAGAGAGCTAAGGTAACAAGGTAACATAAATTCCAGAGTCCACGGAATATGAGTGGTCTCAGCTAAAAAAAAGAGACGATACCATGAAAGCAGGTCAAAATAAATCAGCTAAAATTTTAACAACTTGTTCAAAGCCAAGTGTGGGCTGTGATACCAGTGTGAAATAGATGAGTCCTCACTTGCTAGCAATATCTTTTCTCTTTTGAGTTGTGTTTTATTTTTAATTGAGGGATAATTACTTTATGATATCGTGTTGATTTCTGCCAGCCATCAACATGAACCAGCCATAGGTATGCATGTGTCCCCTCCCTATCGGACCTCCTACCCCTTCCCACCCCTCTAGGTGGGCACAGAACACCAGATTAGGGTTCCCTAAGGCACACAGCACATTCCCACTGGCTATCTATTTTCCATTTGGAAACGTATACTTTTCAGAGCTGCTCTCTCAAATCATCCCATCCTCTTCTTCCCCCACTGTGTCCAAAGTTCTGTTCTTTATGTCTGTGTCTCCTTTGCTGCCCTGCAAATATGATCATCCGTCCCATCTTTTTGATTCCATGTATGTGTTCATATGCGATGTTTGTTTTTCTCTTTCTGACTTAGTTCACTCTGTATCATAGGTTCTAGGTTTGTCTACCTCATTAGAACTGACTCAGATGCATTCGTTTTTACATCTGAGTAATATTCCATTTTATGTATGTACCACGTCTTCTTTATCCATTCACCTATCGATGGACATCTAGGTTGCTTCCATGTTCTAGCTATTGTAAACTGTGCTGCGATGAACATCGGGGCACACGTTTCCTTTTTAGTTACAGTTTCCTTGGGGTATATGCCCAGCAGTGGAATTGCTGGGTCATTTTCACCTCACTGGGTGCTCATGAGGGCAGGACAGGAGACTGCACTTCTCCTTGGGGGCAGAGGCGTGCAGGAGGTGACCTGTGCCCCCTGCAGAAAAACGCAAAGCATCTCTGCTGTTAGTTTCTTCTTGGCTATGCACAAAAAGCCTTAAGTCACTGAGGAGAAGCAGCAAATATTGTCACTCACAGGCAGAAAGAACTGTTGTGGCTGCTGCTGCTGCTAAGCCGCTTCAGTCGTGTCCGACTCTGTGCGACACCATCGACGGCAGCCCACCAGGCGCCCCCGTCCCTGGGATTCTCCAGGCAAGAACACTGGAGTGGGTTGCCACTTCCTTCTCCAATCGTTGTGGTTAGGAAAAGAGTAGAAGAAAAACCCTCTGTCCCCATCGGAGAGCAGGAACGCACCCTGGGCTCTGGATCCCATAGTGAGACCAAGCACTAGCCAACGACCGTAAGGGAGTGCAGGAAAGTCCTGCCCAGGATGAACCACAGATGCAACACGGGGTTTGGTTGCCCTGGGAAGAAAGGCAGAAATGCTGAAAAAGCTCCACCCCAAGTTCCAAGGATACAAGGCCTGCCTAAGACTGAAGCTGAACCAGGAGGAGAGGGATCCTCCCTTTGCCAAGTCTCGCCTTGCGTATCAAGCCCCGGCAGTCTACAGCTGGGGGTGGGCTAAGAGCGTGGAATGCGCCCTCCTCGGTGGCACAGGCATGAGGCAGCTGAGGTGGAATATGGGCACCGAGAAAAACCGCCTGGTGCCCTGGTCTCCAGCTGGGCACACCTGGCAGCTGCTAGAGGAGTTCAAGGCTTGCTCTGAATTTGGTGCACCGAGGTGAACCCAGAAAGAAACGACTCATCATTTTTCTAGGCTAACTTAACCTTTTACTCAAGTGGCTTGACAGAAGAGGAGCGTAAATATTAGTTACCTCAGACTCAACTGTCCTACATGTAATGATGGATACTCACTAAAAAAAATTACAGGACAGATATTGTGAAAAAATACAACCCACTGTCAGGAGGTAAGGGAATCGAAGGATCCAGATGCAGAGCTGACCAAGATGTTATTGACAGAACAATCAGGTGAGAACTTTAAATAATGATAACAATTATGTTAAAGATTCTATTGGGAAACGTAGGTGGATAACATGCATATACATATGGTAAATTTAAGAAAGTGAAGCTATAAGAATGAGCCATATATATACAGAAATTTTTTAAAAAAGAATATTAGAATTGAAAAATCCCTTTGACAAATTCTTCGATATGCTTGATATAGCTGAGGAAGGATTGAAAGAGCTTGAGGATAAGCCAAGAAAAATTATGGAAATTATTCAAACTGAATAATGTTCAAACTGAAATGTATAAAAAGTATTTTAAAAGATAACATCCAATAATTTTGGAACAAAAATAAGTGGTCTAATATATGTGTACTGGAGTTCTAGAAGAAAATAAAGAGAGAATGAGGTAAAAGAAATATTTGAAGAGACAAAATTGAGAATTCTTTCCCCCAAACAATGGAAGATATCAAACCACAGATCCAGGAAGCTTGAAGAACTGTGACAAGGATCAATACCAAAACCAAAACAATTAAAGATTAAGTAAACAGAAAATTTGAAACATCATTGTGATCAAATATAAAGAGGTAATCATGAAAACAGTGAGAGAAAATGTTATTTTACAACTTCAAATAACAACAATAAGAAATTATAGTGGGCTTCTTGTTAGAAATCATGAAAGCCAGAAGACAATGAAGTTACGTCTTTATGAAAGAAAGTTCTTCATGAAGAAGAAAGGTGAAAACTTAGATTCACACACAAAAAATGTACAACAAAAATGTTAAAGATACAGGTAAACATAAGATATATTTTTTACTTATTTTTAATCATTCTAAAAGCTAATTGACAGTTTAAAGCAAAAACACTGAAAATGTATTATATATATGCTTTATAATATATGTAAAAATAAAATGTAAGACAACAAAGTACAAATTATAATTATAATTATAATTTGTAAAGTACAAATTATAAGGAGAAACTGGAAATATATTGTTTTTCTAATGCATTATGTGAAATAACAATATTGTTTTTAAACAGACTGTGATAAATTAAAAATATATAGTGTCAACTTAGGTCAACCATTAAAATTTTAAAGAAGGCAGTAAAACTACTAAGGCAATTGTAGAGAAAAAAATTTAAAAATACACAATCTAAATGGTTGATCAAAAGGGGAAAAAAAGAATCTGGGAAATAGGAACCAGAAAGAGAGTTGATAGACTTAAAATTCACTTTATCAATAGTTAACTTAAATTATCTAAATATGCTGATTAAAATGCAGAGATTGTCAGGTTAGATGAAAATACAAGAATCAATTATATATTGTCTACAAAATACTATTTTAATATAAATACATAGATCTGTTAAAAGTAAAAAGATGGGAGAAGATATGCCATATAAACACAAATCAAAGGAAAGTGGAATGACCATGTTAAAATCAGACAAAATAGACTTCACGCAAGAGATATTACCCAGGTTTAGGAGGAATATTACTTACTGATAAAGAAGTCAATTCACAAAGAAGACATAACAGTTTTAAATGTGTATTTGAAGCACAGTAGGACTTCAAAATACTCAAGGCACAGCTGATAGAAATAGAAAAATCCATAATTACGCGTGTATATGTCACTACTCCATGTCTTAATTATCAATGAGCAACTAGAGAGAAAGTAATTAAGAATGTACAAGACATAAGCATCACCATCAACCAACATGACCTAATTGACATTCATTAAAGTAAAACATATTCTGAACCATAAAACAAATCTTAACAAGTTTTAAAGAGTTGGAATCTTAAAAAGAGTATTTTCTGATCATTCAAGACTTAAACTAGGAATCAGTAACAGAAAGGTATCTGAAAAATTGAACAGTATGTGGTTAAACAAAATACTTCTAAATTGCCCATGAATCAAAGAAGAAATCACAAGAGAAAATAGAAAATATCTGAAATAGAATAAATAAGAAAATATAGCATATTAAAAATTGTGGAACTTCCCTGGTGGTCCAGTTGTTAAGAACCCACCGTCCAATGCAGGGGACATGCAATCCTGGTCAGGAAACTAAGATCCCACATGCCATGGGGTAACTAAGCTTGCATGCTGCAAGTAGAGAAACCTGAGCTCTAGAGCCCGCTTGCCACAATTGCTGAAGCTGCCCACTGCAATTAGAGAAACTGGCATGCCACAAAAGAAGAGCTCACATGCCACAGTGAAGACCTAGTGCAGTCCAAAAATCTTTTTAAAAAGGCAAAAATAAAAAGTAAAGCTCAATTTAAAAACTTGTGTAAGAATTAAATGCGTAAACTAATGAAAGAAAATGAATAAAAGGAAATTCTCAAAATTTTCATCTGCAGAAACTAGAAAAAATAGCAAATTTAACCTAAAACACACAAATAAAGCCTAGTTAGACAATCAAAATCCTGAAATCTAGAGTTGTTAATTTTTTTGAAGTGGGAGGAAGAAAGATACTTGAGTAGCTGACATTAAAATCTACTTGGAAATTATATGGAAAGGGCTTAGAATAGGCAAGACACTTAAAGAATAACAAAGTAGAAGGACGGTCTCTACTAATTATCAAGACTTATTATAAAAGGTGTTTTAACTGAACCAGTGTGAAATTGGTGCAAGAATTAATAACAGGCCAATAGAGTAGAATTGCCAGCCTGAAAAACAACTCTCGTATATTTGATACCTTAGTTTATGACAAAGCTGACAATGGACAACAATAGGGAAAAGGCAGACAACCAGAGTGCTGGGAAAAATTATATATCTATGCAAAAAAGAAAAAGTTGTGCTCCTACTTCCTACCACATACCTAGCCAATTTTAGACCACATGTGAAAGGCAAAACAATAAAGCTTTTAGAAGCTCACATCATCCTTATCTTCTCTAGATAAGGATGCAACAGTGAAAAACATTTCCTTGAATTCTGTTAAGGGAGATATTATTTTGGCCAAGGTGTTTTGAAAAGCTTTCAGAAAAGGATGCAAATTGAACTAAGTCTTGAAGAATGAGTAGGATTTGAACAGGTGCAAATTACAGGGGAGGACATTCAAAGCACAATTTAAATATAGTCTTTGTAGAGCAATGATTAGACTGGTTTGGCTGGACAGAGTGTCTTCTGTATTGAGAGGATGAAGAAGATGGCAATGGGCTCAACAGTGGACTTTGAATGTCAGATATAGAAAGTTGGTATTTGTCCCTTGGGGCTATATATGTGAATCTATGACGTGATGCAAGTGATAACATGGGGGCAGTGCCTAATACAGATTGGAGTGAGGAAGTAAGAAAGATTCAAGTGGCATATCTAACCCTAAATTAGTAAGTATAGGAGCCTTCCTTAGAAAGATAGAGATGAATGTTCCCAATATTGCAAATAGATCATTTAATGTGGATATGAGTGAGGTGAGACAAAGATAATTAGGATTTTAACTTGTAATAACTGTGGAAAGCTCTTAAAGAGATGGAAATACCAGACCATCTTACTTGTCCCTTGATAAACCTGTATGTGGGTCAAGAAGCAATAGTTAGAACCCTGCATGGAACAACTGATTTGTTCAAGACTGAAGAAGAAGTTTAACAGGGCTATCTGCTGTCACCCTGTTGGTTTAATTACAAGCTGAGCACATCATGAAAAATGCCAGGCTGGATAAGTTGCAAGCTGGAATCAAGATAGGTGGGAGAAACATCAATAACCTCAGATATGTGGATGATAACACTCTACTGGCAAAAAGTGAAGAGGAACTAAAGAACCTCTTGGTGAGGCTGAAGGAGGAGAGTGAAAGAGCTGGCTTAGAACTAAATATTAAAAAAACTAAGATCATGGCATCATCCCCATTATTTCATGGCAAATAGAGGGAGAAAAGGTGGAAGTAGTGACAGATATCCTCTTCTTGGGCTCTAAAATCACTGTAGACAGCGACTGCAGCCATGAAATCAGAAGACACTTGCTTCTTGACAAGAAAGCTATGACAAACCTAGACAATGTGTTGAAAAGTGGAGACATTTTTCTGCCGATCGAGGTCTGTATAGTCGAGGCTATGATCTTTAGTGATCATGTACAGCTGTGAGAGCTGAACCATAAAGAAGGCAGAGCGCAGAAGAATTGATGCCTTTGAAATGTGGTGCTGGAGAAGACTCCTGAGAGTCCTTTGGACTGCAAGGAGATCAAACCAGTCAATCTTTACTCATTGGAAGGACTGATGCTGAAGTTGACATTCCAGTATTTTGGTCATCTGATGCAAACAGCTGACTCATTGGAAAAGTCCCTGATGCTGGGCAAGATTGAGGGCAGGAGAAGAGGGTGTCAGAGGATGAGATGGCTGGATAGCATCACTGATCCAATGGACATGAACTTGGGCAAACTTCAGGAGATGGTGAGGGACAGGGAGGCCTGTTGTGCTATATTCCATGGCGTCACGAAGAATTGGACATGAGTGGGCAGCTGAGTAACAACTGCAGGTATGGTGTGAAGAACAGTGGGAGATCTTTAGTAGCAAGAGAAACACAGGGGAGAAGTTTTGGAGAAAATAATAACTTTGGAGCAAGCTTAAGGAGTGAGAAACATAGTCCAAGTAGGAATGTTCAAATGAGCGTTAGAGACTTGGAGCTCTTCAGGAGAGGTGATGTTTCTGTGTATGAATGAATCTAGTGAGGTCTGAAGCTGAAGTTCCAGATGAGATCTTAGAATAGGAGAGAGAACACTAGAGGGCTAGGGGATGTGTCTCTTGGAACACCCACATTTAGGAAATGGAAGGGAAAAAAAGGCAGCAAAAGAATCTGGGACAAGGTGATTAGAAACATGTGGAAAACCGGAAGAGGCTGGTTTTCAAAAAGAAGTGTTAATGATTTGAATTGCTACAAATTGGTTAAGAATGGAGGCAGGGCAGGAGATCATGGATAACTTTGGGGACAGAGTCTCAGTGGAAGTGAGGGAGGAAGACGAATCTTTAGACCCTCAGCTGAGTATTAAGGGGCTTCCCAGGTGGCGTTAGTGCTAAAGAACCCGCCTGCCAATGCAGGAGACATAAGGGACACGGGCTCAATCCCTGGGTCTGGAAGATGCCTGGGGAAGTAAATGGCAACTCACTCCAGCATCCTTGCCTGGAGAATCCCATGAAAAGAGGCTCCTGGTGGGCTACAGTTCACGGGATCGCAAAGAGTCAGACATGACTGAAGCAACTTAGCACACGCCCACAGAGTATTGTGTTCATTTCTGAACATTTGAAGGTGAGAGAAAAGGATTATAGATTGAGGAAACAAAGCAGGTGGTTAATTTAAACTTATCTGCAAAGATGGAAAGGGGTAGTTACCTGAGACTGTCCTCTAACAATGCCTGGGGCCCCGTGTTATATGGTCTCCGGGCCATGGCACACAAGCAGATATTGTTGTTTGGGCAATAATGTTCCTAAAAACTGACTTAGGTGTGAATGTTTAGAAATGAAAGTTTGTTGTTTTTTTTTTAAATCTCTGATTTCTAGCTTTTCTTGAAAAAAATTGGAAATTTGGCTGCTGACCCTATATTTCTGAATATCATTCATTTGCTGGAGTTGAATAGCAGCTTTCCCTTTGGAAGAGCATGGGTCCCTCACTTAGCCATGGTCCCCCTCTGTATGTGGGTCTCCCCATTAGACTACCAGCTACATCTTCATGGTATTTCAGTGAGCAGTCCATAATTAAGCCCCCTCATTCTATAGAAGAAGAGAAGGAAATGGAAGTATGCCTTATCCCAAAGTCACATAGCTTATCAGTGGGAGTCCATTTTAGAGCCCACATCTCTTGGTTCTTATTTCACTATGATTCCTACTCTATTAATTCACCAAGTTTTTCTCCGGCTAGGTAGTCTCTTGAGGACTGGCCCATGGCAATTTCCACCCCCTTCCCAGCTTTTAGTATTGCCAGATGGTACCTACGTGGTTTGTTTGGCTCTGCCCCAAGCAGGTTCTCAATGCTTTTCATGTGGTCCAGATGGTGATCAAAGCTATTATTCCTTGAACACGAAGGAAACTCTGTTGGTCACGAAGTTCAAACTCACTCTTTTTAGAACTTTGGCATAATATAAGGCACATAAAATTCCCCATAAGGTTTCTTTTCATGGAGATTTTTGAGGGCCAAGTGGAATGATATTAAATAATGACTATCATGCATTTCTTCTCAAAGTAGAAAATTAAATTCAGCTCGCTGAAATGAACACCAGATCACACTTTTCAAGCTTTTCCACCCCATATCTATATAGTTGGTCTTTCAACAAAATTTGAATATTGTGTTTCTATTTATCTTTCTTCTGCCTTAGGAAGAAAGTTGTGAGATGATGGTCTTTTTTTTCTTTCTTCCTGGTATGAAAATTCACTAAACATTCAAAAGAGGCCAAGTGCTATTAAAAAGTACTGCACTGTTAGGGAGAGTATAACAGACTCTAGCCCACTCACTCAGAAAGGGTCTTCTTAAAGCCAGAATACAGCTGAATTAAGTTTTTCCTTTCTCCACAACTCCAGCCTTTGCCCCTCTGCCAGAAAATATGAATAGATGTGGCTTAACAATACAGCAGCTAATATTTAAAGTAAATAACCAACAAAGACCTACTGTATAGCACAGGAAACTGCTCAAAGTTACGTGGCAGCCTGGATGGGAGGCAAGTTTGAGGGAGGTGAGTATATACATGGCTGAGTCCTTTTGCTGACCACCTGAAACTATCACAACATTGTTAACTGGCTATACTCCAATATAAAATAAAAAGAAAATTTTTAAAATTAAAGAGCAGCTAATGATGTTTGGCTAGTGGATTTAAGATAGACAGTGCTAATCCTTAATGTTAAAGATATAGTGACCCTGTAGAAATTTGGAAATACTACTAGTTCAATGAAGTATGACTCCTGAGATGAAAATTGTATTTTTTGAGTGTTCCAAACCAGCCAGTTCTTTCCGGAATCCATCCCTTTCATGTAATGCCTTGACAAATACAGCCTGTATTAACCACGATACATTAATAATGGTGTGATTATTTTGATTTAGGAGACTGTAGTACATCCATCCGGAGAAGGCAATGGCACTCCACTCCAGTACTCTTGCCTGGAAAATCCCATGGACGGAGGAGCCTGGTAGGTTGTAGTCCATGGGGTTGCTAAGAGTTGGACACGACTAAACGACTTCACTTTCACGCATTGGAGAAGGAAATGGCAACCCACTCCAGTGTTCTTGCCTTGAGAATCCCAGGGACTGGGGAGCCTGATGGGCTGCCGTCTCTGGGTTTGCACAGAGTTGGACACGACTGAAGCGACTTAGCAGCAGCAGCAGCAGCAGTGCATCCATCAGATTATCATTGGTAACAGTTTTGTAACACTTTTTTCCCCCACTGCACCACTTAGATCACCATGTTTCCAGCCTGTGATAAATCAGCTTTGCTGCCTGATGGCCTGCCACATCTTTCAAGTTCTGTGGTGCTATTCCTCATTGCTAGTAGCACTTGCTTAATGTGGTTGGGCTAAGTCATTGTGCAATAGTAAACGAGTTCTTGAGTCATAGAGCTTAGTGCCTGAGTAACCAAAGGTTTGTTTCTTTCTCAAGTCACTGGCCACTGCAGTTGAGATTTCTCTCTTTCATGTTATGATGTTTTCATCTTCAATATATCATCTCCTTGCCTTTATGAATGGTGATGCACTGTATTTCACAAAACAGGCATGAGTGTGGTATATTACTTCGCTCAGTATGTCATTAGCCAGACCCCAGTCTATACTTGAATCTAACTCAACTATAGGGAACACTAGAGTTTTGTTCTTTTTTCCCACTGAGAAAAAGAAAATAGAACTGGTGACTAGGTACCAAATCTTGCCATAACATGGATCTAAATATAACAATGCTTTAAACTGTGAATAGCTCTTTCTTTTTCTTTTTTAAAACAAGAGCCTTCTGACCTTCTGACATAGACTTGGAGCTCTATAATTCAGTTTTATGATTTGATAAGCACATTAGATGATCCAAGGAAAAACTTTTGTTCGAAAGAATCAGAGTCTCAAACATCATTTTCTTGTGATAGGCATCATCAAAACAGAAAGACAAAAGTGTTTAAATGTGTATATGAACTTGTTTGAAACCTGACTGTTTGTTCCAGCAAGAAAGAATCAGATGTATATGAACGTGTCTGAGTATATCAGTGTAATTACTGACAAGTCATAATCTTTCTCTATCTCAGCCATACATATAACCTTCCAGTAGATTTCTATACAAAATGAAGAATTTCTTTGAGTTACTTCTGAATAAATCACTTGGCTGTAGCATTCAGTTCATTTCAGTTCAGTCGCTCAGTCATGTCCGACACTTTGCGACCCCATGAACTGCAGCACTCCAGGCTTCCCTGTCCATCACCAACCCTTAGACTTGCTCAAACTCATGTTCATTGAGTCAGTGACGCCATCCAACCATCTCATCCTCTGTTGTCCCCTTCTTCTCCCGCCTTCAATCTTTCCCAGCATCAGAGTCTTTTCAAATGAGTCAGTTCTTCGTATCAAGTGGCCAAAGTATTGGAGTTTCAGCTTCAGCATCAGTTGTTCCAATGAACACTCAGGACTGATTTCCTTTAGGATGGACTGGTTGGACCTTCTTGAAGTCCAAGGGACTCTCAAGAGTCTTCTCCAACACCACAGTTCGAAAGCATCAATTCTTCAGCACTCAGCTTTCTTTATAGTCCAACTCTCACATCCATACATGACTACTGGAAAAACCATAGCTTTGATAAATGGACCTTTGTTGTCAAAGCAATGTCTGCTCTTTAATATGCTGTCTAGGTTGGTCATAGCTTTTCTTCCAAGGAGCAAGCGTCTTTTAATTTCATGGCTGCAGTAACCATCTGCAGTGACTTTGGAGCCCCCCAAAATAAAGTCTGTCATTACTTCAATTGTTTCCCCATCTATTTGCCATGAAGTGATGGGACCAGATGCCATGATCTTAGTTTTCTGAATGTTGAGTTTTAAGCCAACTTTTTCACTCTCCTCTTTCACTTTCATCAAGAGACTCTTTAGTTCTTCTTCACTTTCTGCCAAAAGGGAGTTGTTATCTTCATAGCTGAGGTTATTGATATTTCTCCCGGCAGTCTGATTCTAGCTTCTGCTTCACCCAGCCTGGTATTTCACATGATGTACTCTGCATATAAGTTAAATAAGCAGGATGACAACATACATCCTTGGCGTACTCCTTTCCCGATTTGAAACCAGTGTATTGTTCCATGTCCAGTTCTAATTGTTGCTTCTTGACTGTTGCTTCTAACTGTTGCTTCTACAGCTTCTTGACTGTAGCATTAGATACATATATTCAAATTATGGCCTACTATATTCAACTACAGTATTGTTCAATTCACCTAAGAGTTTTATTGATATTGGAGATATTTTATTAAAATTCAAGTTTTATATTTGGTAGGTCAATGATCTGAATTACTAACCTGAGGAAGTTGCAGTATAATAATTATAGAATGATAATCAATGATACAGATAAGAAAATACATGATCTTGGCCTCAGGGATTGGGATTAAGATGGTGGAGTAGGAAAAGCCTGAGCTTACCTTTTTTTTTTTTTTTTAAATTTTATTTTATTAGTTGGAGGCCAATTACTTCACAACATTTCAGTGGGTTTTGTCATACATTGACACGAATCAGCCATAGAGTTACACGTATTCCCCATCCCGATCCCCCCTCCCACCTCCCTCTCCACCCGATTCCTCTGGGTCCTCCCAGTGCACCAGGCCCGAGCACTCGTCTCATGCGTCTCACCTGGGCTAGTGATCTGTTTTACCATAGATAATATACATGCTATTCTTTTGAAACATCCCACCCTCACCTTCTCCCACAGAGTTCAAAAGTCTGTTCTGTACTTCTGTGTCTCTTTTTCTGTTTTGCATATAGGGTTGTCATTACCATCTTTCTAAATTCCATATATATGTGTTAGTATGCTGTAATGTTCTTTATCTTTCTGGCTTACTTCACTCTGTATAATGGGCTCCAGTTTCATCCATCTCATTAAAACTGATACAAATGAATTCTTTTTAACGGCTGAGTAATATTCCATGGTGTATATGGAATACATTATCCTTATCCATTCATCTGCTGATGGGCATCTAGGCTGCTTCCATGTCCTGGCTATTATAAACAGTGCTGCGATGAACATTGGGGTGCATGTGTCTCCTTCAGATCTGGTTTCCTCGGTGTGTATGCCCAGAAGTGGTATTGCTGGGTCATATGGCAGTTCTATTTCCAGTTTTTTAAGAAATCTCCACACTGTTTTCCATAGTGGCTGTACTAGTTTGCATTCCCACCAACAGTGTAAGAGGGTTCCCTTTTCTCCACACCCTCTCCAGCATTTATTGCTTGTAGACTTTTGGATAGCAGCCATCCTGACTGGCGTGTAATGGTACCTCATTGTGGTTTTGATTTGCATTTCTCTAATAATGAGTGATGTTGAGCATCTTTTCATGTGTTTGCTAGCCATCTGTATGTCTTCTTTGGAGAAATGTCTGTTTAGTTCTTTGGCCCATTTTTTGATTGGGTCATTTATTTTTTTGGAATTGAGCTTCAGGAGTTGCTTGTATATTTTTGAGATTAATCCTTTATCTGTTTCTTCATTTGCTATTATTTTCTCTCAATCTGAGGGCTGTCTTTTCACCTTACTTATAGTTTCCTTTGTAGTGCAGAAGCTTTTAAGTTTCATTAGGTCCCATTTGTTTAGTTTTGCTTTTATTTCCAATATTCTGGGAGGTGGGTCATAGAGGACCCCGCTGAGATTTATGTCAGAGAGTGTTTTGCCTATGTTCTCCTCTAGGAGTTTTATAGTTTCTGGTCTTACATTTAGATCTTTAATCCATTTTGAGTTTATTTTTGTGTATGGTGTTAGAAAGTGTTCTAGTTTCATTCTTTTACCAGTGGTTGACCAGTTTTCCCAGCACCACTTGCTGAGCTTACCTTCTTCCACAGGCATACCAAAATTGCAACTACAGTTGACTTTGAACAATGGTAATTTGAATTGCCTGAGTCCACTTATAAATGGATATTTTTCTTTTCTTTTCTTTTGACCATGAAGTTTGGCTTGTGGGATCTTAGTTCCCCAATCAAGGATTGAACCAACGCTCTCAGCAGTGAGACCATAGAGTCATAACTACTGGACATCTAGGCAATTCCCTTATATGTGGATATTTTCCAATAGAAAATACTATGGTATTACACTGTCTGTGGTTGATTGAATCTGCAGATGCAGAGGAATCATGGATGTGGGAAACTGACTGTAAATTACATGTAGATTAACCCCTGCTTTGTTAATTCCAGAGCAGCTATCTCTGGGAATGACCTGAAAACTAGCAGGAAAGATTCCACAAATAAAGATATAAAGAAGTAGCCACAGTGAGATAGGTAGGAAGGGAAGAGACACAGTTTGTTTGATGCACACAACTTCTGGTGTGGTGACTCACAAAATGGAGAAGTATCACAGTTGCAGAGATTACCTCTGAAGAGTGAGGCATCAGAGCCCCAAATCTGGCTCTGCAAACCAGGGGTCCTGTGGTGGGAAGACAAAGCCCTGGAACATTTGGCTTTAGAAACCAGTGGGCTGTACATTCAAGAGAGCCAGAGGGGGTTAGGAAACCTAGTCTATGCTTTGTAAAAGGCACACACAGCGTCTCATATGCCAAGTCTCGGGTGCAGGGTCAGCAGTTTGAAAGGTGCTGAGTGAGACTCACTTGCCGATCTTGGTGAGCCTCCCAGAGAGACAGGAGGTAATTGGGGCTCCTCCTGGGACTGAGACGCAGACAGTAGCCATTTGTGTGATCTCACTGTACTGTGCTCATACTGCTGCTGGAAGGTACCAATCTGGAATCCCCCCCATAGCCTATAGGCACCAGGGGCTTGGCTCAGCCACCAGCAAGCCTGCAGCAACCACCCAAGTTAGGGCCTCAAGGCCAAGGGGGTTGAGGGTCAGATTAGCCTCCAGCGTGCCCACAGTAGAAAGCCCCACCATGACAGAACGGTGCATGCATCTGTCCACGCAGGGAAACCACTGGAGCATCTCAGTCTGGTGGTCAGAGGGGAGTGTGCTGCTGGGCTCCTTAAGGCCACTTATCCAATTCTGGGAGATGTAATGAGATATAACGGACATACCTAATATTACAAAGAAGTAAACACAAAGATTTAGGTAAAATGAAGAGATAGAGGAGTATGCTTCAAATGATGAAGCAAGATACAACCTCAGGGAAAGAACTAAATGAAACAGAGATAAGTAGTCTGCCTGATAAAGGGATCCAGGTAATGATCATGTAGATGCTCACCAAACTTGGCATAAAGATAGATAAGCACAGTAAGAACTTCAGCAGAGTTAGAAGATATAAAAAAGAACCAGTCATAGCTGAAGAATGTGATAACTGAAATGAAAAAGAGACTAGAGGAAGTCAACAGTAGATTAAGTGACATGGAAGATCAAATCAGTGATCTGGAAGAGACAGTAAAATCACCCATTGTGAGCAGGGTAAAGAAAAAAGAATTTCACAAAATGTGGATAGTTTAAGGGGCCTCTGGGACAACATCAAGTGTTCTAACATTCCCATTATAGGAGTCCCTGAAGGAAAAGAGATTGAAAAGGGCAAAGAAATTATTTGAAATAATAACAGTTAAAAAATTCCCTAACATGGGGATTGAAACAGACATCCAGGTCCAGGAAGCACAGAAAGTCCCAAAGAAGATGAACTCAAGGAAGGTCACTCCAGGACACATTCTAATTAAGATGTCAAAAATTAAAGAGAATCTTAAGAGCAGCAAGAGAAAAGCAACTAGTTATGTACAAGAGAACTTTCATAAGACCATCACTGACTTTCAGGAGAAACTTCGCAGGCCAGAAAGGAGTGGCATGATATATTCAAAAGACTGAAAAGAGAAAAGGTACTCAACCTGGCAAGGTTATCATTTACAACTGAAGGAGATAGAAATTCACAGTACGCAGAAGTTAAAAGAGTTCAGCACCACCAGTTTTATAAGAACTGTTGAAAGGACTTTTCTAAGTGAAAAAGAAAAGGTACAACTAGAAATAAGAAAATTATGAAAGGAAAAATTCTCAGTGATAAAGGTAAATATATAGTGAAAGTAGTGGATTAATTGCTTAAGAAATTAATAGGAAGATTAAAAGGCAAAAGTAGTCAAATCAGCTATAATAGGTAGCTAAAGGTTACACAGAATAAAAAGATGTAAAAAAAAAAGGATTATCCAAAACATGAAAAATTGTGAGTAGAATGAAAAAGGCTTTTAGAATGCATTTAAATTTAGGAGATCCTCAACTTAAAATAGGCACTTAAATACATAGATTGTTTTATAAGAACTTCATGATAATCAAAACCCCAAAACTTATACGTGCAAACAATAAGAAGAAAGGAATCTAAGCATAACACTAAAGCTAGTTATCAAATCACAG
This sequence comes from Muntiacus reevesi, assembly GCF_963930625.1. Taxonomy (NCBI): domain Eukaryota; kingdom Metazoa; phylum Chordata; class Mammalia; order Artiodactyla; family Cervidae; genus Muntiacus; species Muntiacus reevesi. The sequence continues at coordinate 59,516,773 of NC_089261.1, read as the reverse complement.
GGGAAGAATACAAAAGAGCAAGAATAGAACAGAGAAGAACTATAAAAACAACTAGAAAACAATCAGCAAAATGGCAATAAAATCATCCCTATCAATAACCACTTTAAAGAAATGAATTAAATGTTCCAGTCAAGAGAAAAGGGTGGCTGAATGGATAAAAGCACAATACCCATGTATAATGCTGTCTGTAAGACACTTTAGATCTAAAGTCACACCCAGACTGGAAGTGAGAGAATTAAAAAAGGCAATCCATGCAAATGGAAACAGAGAGCTGAAGTAGCAGTACTTAAATCAGACAAAACAGATGACATAGATGAGCACTGTAATAAGAAACAAAGAAGGGCATTCTGAATGATAAAGGGATCAATCCAATAAGAATATTTAACAGTTCACTGCATATATAGTCAACACAGGAGCACCTAAGTGCATAAATCAAATACTAACAGACGTAAAGGGAGAAATTGGCAGTAACACACAATAATAGTAGAAGATTTTAACACCCCACTTACATAAATGGATAGATCATCCAGGCAGAAAATCAATAGGTGACATTGACCTTAAACAACACTTTAGGACAGACTGACATGATAGATGTATATAGAACATTTCATCCAAAAGCAATAGAATACACATTCTTTTCAAGTACACATGGAACATTCTCCAGGGTATATTACATCCAAGTTCACAAAACAAGTATTAATAAATTTTAAAAGATTGAAATATCAAGCATCTTTTCTGACCACAACCGCAAGAAAAAAACCCACATGTGGAGTCTAAACACATGCTACTAAAAACCAATGGATCATTTTAGTGATCAAACTGGAAATCAAAATACACCTTGAGATAAATGAAAGTGGAAGCACAGCATTCCAAAATACATGGGATGCAGCAAAAGCAGTTCTAAGAAGGAGGTTTATAGCAATATAGGCCTACATCAGGAAACAAGAAAGATCTCAAATATATAATCTAGTCTTATACCTGAAGGAATAGAAAAAAGATACAAAGCCCAAAATTAATAGAAGGAAAGAAATTATGAAGATCAGAGTTGACGTAAATGATAGACTGAAATACACCAGAAAAGAGCAATGAAACTCAAAGCTGTTTCTTTGGAAAGATAAAATTGATAAACTTTTAGCCAGACTAATAAAGAAATGTGCTGTTTTTCACAATGGAGGAACCATCAGTTGAATGAAAAACCAGCCTACTGAATGGGAGAATATATTTGCAGAAGATATATCCAGGTTAAACATTAAAAATATATAAAGAACTCATACCACTCAGTATCCAAAAAATGAACAATCTGACTAAAAAATGGGCAGAGGATCGGAGTAGACAATTTTCCAAAGAAGTCATTGAGATGACCAACAGATGCATGAAAAGGTGCTCAACATTACTAATCATCAGGGAAATGCAAAACAATGAGTTATCACATCACTTCTGTCAGAATGACTTTCATCAAAAAGACAAGAAATAACCAATGTTGGTGAGGATGTGAAGAAAAAGAAACTCTTTGTGTGCTGTTAGTAGCAAAGTGAGTTGGTGCCACTCTGGAAAACAGTATGGAGGTTCCTCAAAAATTTAAATATAGAGCTGCCATGTTGTTGTTGTTTAGTTGCTCAATTGTGTTTGACTCTTTTGCAACCTCCTGACTATAGCCTGCTAGGCTTCTCTGTCCATGGGATTTCCCAGGCAAGAATACTGGAGTGGGTTGCCATTTCCTTCTCCAGGGTATTTCCCAACCCAGAGATTGAACCTGCATCTCCTGCATTGGTAGGTGGAGTCTTTACCACTGAACCACCAGGGAAGCAGAATTACCATATGATCCAGCAATTCCACTCCTGGGTATTTACCCAAGGAAAACAAAAACACTAATTAAAAAACTTATATGCATCTCTGTTTATTGCAGCAGTATTGCAATAGCCAAGTTATGGAAGCAACCTATATTCATTAATAGAAAAATGGATAAATAAGATGAGAAGATGTATGTATGTATATATATGTATACACACACACACTCAAAAATAAAATAGAATGAAATATTGCCATTTATAACAATATGGATGGATCTAGAGTTTCTTATGCTAAGTAAAATAAGTCAAAGTGAGAAAGACAAATACTTTATAATCTTACTTATGTGTTTTGTTAAAAAAAAAAACAAAACAAAGGAATAAGCAAACAGAGCCAAAGCAGGCTCATAGATACAGAGAACAAACAAATGGTTGCCAGAGAGAAAGGAGTGAGGTGTTGGGTGAAATAAGTGAAGGCGATTAAGAAGTACAAGCATCCAGTTCTTAGATAAGTAAGTCATGAGGATGTAATATGCAGCATACTAAATATAGTCAATAATGCTGTAATAATTTCACATGGGGACAGATGGCTACTAGTTTTATGATGGTGATCATTTAGTAATGTATTTAAATGTTAACTAAGATTGGGCAGGATTGAGGTTAATTTTAATCTTTAAGAGTTTGAATGTGTGGGTACAGAATCTTTTCATAGCTGAGCAGTCAATGTGAAGTTGTCAATATTATCTGTAGCTTTCTAGGACTTGACTTCTTCATCTGTACAGATAGAAATAATAATAAGAAGATATTATTCATGAAGGAGCTTGAAGAACAAAGTAAAATTATCTGTATGCAGTGTTTAGTGAGATACGGCAGGATATAGTTAAGTATTCTTTTGCTGCTGTTGCTATGGCGATGATGACTTGATGGTAGCAGTGGGCAAAAAGTCAAGCACATGCTTTAGCTACAGAGATGCATGCCTGTAGAATGGGCTCACTTCCTCTGCTTCCCTCAGAAACATTGTTACTTTGTCATCATCCATCCTTCTTCCAGGTCTCTTACTGTTTCTACTTTTTGGAACATAAAACTTGTTAATACATTTTCAGAGAAAATATCACTTCTTCCTCTAACCAGTACTTCTCTCCTATCTCTTCTCCCTTTAGTTCCTGCCCTTTTTGCTGATAATTCTGATGAGTGTCACTTTTTTAGGGCTTTGTCTTCTGTTGGTCCTTTGGTGAAAAGCATTGGGAATATAGGAGCTTTTCCTGTTCTAACTGATTGAGGGATCTAGAGTAAAGACCAGGCAACTCTAACTTTTGTCTTTGCTTCTGTTTTCCATTCTCTCTTTTAATCATTGTGGGCTTCTGCTTTTCAAGTTGATGAGTTATTAGTTTTCGTTTTAAACATATTTTCTCTGTTTCCTAACATCCTCCATGATCAAATATTTTTTATAAGTGAAAATTTGCGTAGAAGGATGTATATTCAGTATTTCTTGCTTCCATCCTTTCTCCTCTTTCCTTTTTGCCTCTTCTCTTTTCATCCAGGGCCTCTTGGCTGCCCTACTCCAGGGGTCAGTTTTCACACTGAATTCGATGTGAATGGTTTCCACTGTCTTGCAACTATCCTGCCCCCATCTAAGAGTGTTTGTCTTGGTAAAATAATACTCTTGCAGAATTGTATTAAATATTATTACCATAAAATATAAATGAATCAGAAATTTCTATTACAGAGATTTTGGAGAGAGAGAAATATAGATATATATATTATATAGAGATAGATAGAATGTAATTTTATGACCTATGTGCATATGATTACTTTTTGCAGCTAAAATGACAGTAAATCCACCTAATTTCATTTTTTTTCTCAGCAAGAGAATAAAATTTGAGTCTTGACAGTGTTAAGCTTCTTGTCTTGTGGGTCTTGTTACTCTTACATACTTACAGAGGTCCTCCCATCTTGTAGGCAAATTTATTGGAAGTTTATCAATACAGTTGGTATTTAAAGTAATACTACAGGTCCAGAATGGAGTCGCTTATGCTAAGCTCTGCAACACCAAATTAAGACAATTTAATTACAACTTCTGCTGTCTCAGAAACAAACTCTTAAACCAGTTAGTCAGGAATCACCTGATCAGCACTAGTTAGAAAATATGCCTGACAGACCCCTGCTGTTCCCTAAAGGAAAGAAACTTTGGAAGAGCCAATCTGCTTTTTGATACCTTATTATACCTTTTAAGGTATCTTTTGATACCTTATGATACCTGCTCTCTTCTGTCTATAAAAGTTTTCCATTTTGTACAGCTCCATTGAGCTATTTTTTTATTTGCTGTATTGGATGCTGGCTGATTCAAATCAATATTTGCTCAAATAAACTCTTAAATTTTTAAATATGCCTAAGTAGAGAACCCATCTGCCACTGCAGGAGACGTGGTTCAATCGCTGGGTCAGGAAGATCCCCTGGAGAAGGAAATGGCAACCCACTCCAGTATTCTTGCCTGGGAAATCCCATGGACAGAGGAGCCTAGCAGGCTACAGTCCATGGGGTCGCCCAGAGTTGGACACAGCTTAATGACTGAGCATGCATACACACAATTTATCTTTCAGCACTGTGGACCCTACCCCTTCACAAACCATTTTCTCACATGTCTCAGTATGTCTAGAATCCCATGAGTGGTTGCATCACAAGGAATAACAACAGTAATTATTATTTTAAGAGTTACAAGTGGTGCCTTTGGACAGAGCTGTTATTGAGATAACTATAAAAATGACTCATACCCTCCCCAGCTTACACACTTGCTTTTTATCAGTGGCAGTTTCAGATGGTTAGTATTATTGCCTTTTTGACCACTTTGACATTTTTGTTTAGAAGTTTGCTAAGATGGTATGCTGCCTGCTCTTTTCAGCTAAGGTCAGTGTAGCTGAATTGCTAGAGTAAGCATTTCAGAAAGTGGTTGAAGATGTTTCCCAGCCTGCAAATACTTTGTAGAAATCATCCAATCTTGGAAATTTTTTTGGTATGTCAATTATTTCTATCTCTACCACATTGTCATGGAAGTTTTTCTTTCTACTTTTTTTTTTAGTGATTAGGAGAACTCAGAGAAAATTTGCCCACTTTATTATTTTTTTTTAATTTATTTTTGACTGTGCTAGGCCTTCCCTACAGCACATGGAATTTTTCTAGTTGCGGTGAGCGGGGGGCTACTCTCTAGTTAGGGTATGTGGGCCTCCCATTGCAGGGGTTTCTCTTGTTTCAGGGCATGGGTTCTAGGGCATGTGGGCTCAGCAGTTGCAGTGCATGGGCTTAGTTGCCCCGTAGCATGTGGAATCTTCCCTGAGCAGGGGTCAAACCCGTGTTCCCTGCACCAGAAGACAGATTCTTAACCAATGGGCCACCAGGAAAGTGCCATTTGTCCACTTCAGATGCACTCCCTGTTTTTTGTATCATTGATGATAATGAAACAAAAGTATAAGAGGAGTTGCATTATCTATTATCTTTTCTTTTAAATTTATTTTATGTTTGTGTATGCTAAGTTGCTTCAGTTGTGTTCGACTCTTTGTGACCCTTGGGACTGTAGCTCACCAGGCTCCTCTGTCCATGAAATTCTCCAGGCAAGAACATTGGAGTGGGATGCATGCTCTCCTGCAGGGGATCCCCCCAGCCCAGGGATTGAACCCGTGTCTCCTGCAGCTTGTGCACTGCAGGCAGATTCTTTACTGCTGAGCCCCTGGGGAGTTTCAAGTTTATTTTAGACTTACCTTGATTGTTTTTAGGTCTGGAGTGATAGATCATGTCTGATTTGTATATCCCTGGCATAGATCAAATTTGCATAATCAGGTGTTTATATTGGTGAGTATTTAAATAATTAGTATGGTAAGCAAATATTACTTGAGCACCTACATGTAGGCCCCTTTCCTATAACAAGACTCAAACTTCCATGAACAGTTCTTCCTAATGTGTGTGTGTGTGTGTGTGTTGGTTTTTTGTGGTGTGTAAGGTCGTGTAAAGATTGATAGCAACTGATATAAAGGGTATTGATAGAGCTTGAGAAGTCAAACATCACAGGACTTGAACATAGTAATTGCTTGATGAAGATGATTTCTTTTTCTTTTTTTTTTTAATTATTACTTGAAATTATTCAGGCAGTCTTAGAAGAGCAGGGAGCTGAATTGAATTAAATGGCCATATTTCCTGTTTGTTCCCATGGTATACCCTTTCCTCCCTTTTTGCTCCAGTTTTGAGAGAGAAGAAGGTAAGAGCCTGATAAGGAGGGAGGCAGCAGACTATATAGGAGTGAAAAGCTAGGCGAGGAGGCCACGGCCGTGGCGGAGGGACGATGATAGAGGATATCATAATGCAGGAAAAAGGAGTAACATAAGATCCTAGATATGGGGAATTTAATAGCTCAGAATAGTAATGCTCTTCTGTGGAGAGGATGCGAGCTAGTATTTAAAGAATATCTATTCTCTGGGCTACCAGCTTTTCAAAGTTAAAATCATAACTATTTTTTGAAGTAGGCATTATTCCCATTTAAGGTGGACAACCAAGGCTCAGAAAGGGTGTGGGATCTGTCTTTGGCCATATGCGTGCACAATGAATATTTGTGAGGAGGACTTTTTCACTCTAAAGCCTCTGTGATTTCCACTATATTCATGCCAAGTCCTTAGAGAATTAAGAGATGAAAATAAGTCTCTAAGTGACTGTTTGGTTTGTGAAATGTTGTCATAGCAGCCAACATTATTTAAACAATGGGTGAAACATAATTAGATATATAAAAGTGTTACCTTTTGATAAATAATAGTGACTCTAGTCTCCTGGGCTTCCTTGGTGGCCTGGTTGATAAAGAAATTTCCTGCAATGCAGGAGACCCAGGTTCGGTCCCTGGGTTGGGAAAATCCCCTGGAGAAGGGAATGGCTACCCACTACAGAGTTCTTGCCTGGAGAATTCTATGGATACAGAGGCCTGGTGGGCTACTGTTCATGGGGTCGCAAAGAGTCAGACACCACTGAGTGACTAACATGAGCACATACGCGTGCGCGCGCGCGCGCACACACACACACACACACACACACACACACACACACACACACACACACACACACACACACACACAGACACAGTCTCCTATTTCATTACATAAAGACTTAACAATACGACAAGGGCCTCAGAATCTTGCTTGTTTTGTCAAGAGAACACTTGAAACCTCCACGCTCTTTAAGGCAGCATCTCCCTGGCAGATGCTGTGGTGGGTTCTTGGACCACGGACCCTCAGTGCGGGCTGGTATGGCATGACTTAGGGTCCCTGAACTCCTCATTCTCACGTTCTTCTCCTGCCCCAGCTAGGTCCTTTTGGACCACGCTGCCTGGTCTGTTTATTGTAGTGTATGAATGCTATCCCTTTCTCTAAGTGACAAGACATGGGCAAGTTGGAAGTTACTGGCTTTAGATATTAATGCCTCCAGACCTAACTTCCTCCAGTAAGGTAAAGATGAAGTTCTGCAGGCAGACCCCAGATCTGGCTGAGCGCGTGGGGTGGGCTGAGGGTCTAGGTGCGTGTGCTTTCCCTCGTGTCTCACTCTTTTGATCCTGTGGACTGTAGCCCGTCAGGCTCCTCTGTCCATGGGGCTTTCCAGGCAAGAATAGTAGGTTGACATTTCTTACTCCAGGGGATCTTCCCGACCCAGGGATCGAACCCCATCTTTTGCGTCTCCTGCATTGGTAGGCAGATTCTTTACCACTGTGCCACCTGGGAAGCCGGAGTTTCTAGATTAAGAATCTATTATTGTATCAGAGTACTATAAGCAGAACCAAACCAAACCAATCAATATTTATAGACTGTTGTTATTATAGCCACATTTGCTGGGAGGAGCCATAGACAAACATGGAGAGTCTCAGTTACTAAATCCAAGAGGTTGACTTAATTGTGAGAAGATAAGTGTATTGGTTGCCCTTTCCCAGTGTCCTTAGGGCTGAATATTTACCTTTTAATTCCAAAGTGATAGATTTAAGGACCTCCTGGACTAAAACATCCCACAGTTCACTGCTCTATAATTTTCTTTGATTAAATCCAGGAATTTGATGTTCATTCTTAAAAATGCACACATTTACCATTAAACACGCAGTTAATTCTATGAAGGCTGGAATCTATCAAACTATTGCTTCAGGTGAAATTGTCTAAAAAGGGTGGCTCCAAGGAGCATGAAAAAAAGCAATGAGACCTTGACTTGTCCAGACATATATTCAGAACCATGTCTTGCAGCCTATGAAGTCAAGTGCTTACTTCCTCACAGAGGGCAGTTTTTCACTGGGATTTGTTTTTTCGCCTTTCTTCCCTGTGTGTATATTTCTGTTGTGGAGTGTTTTGGCCATTTGTTTAAATTAGTCAGTGCTTTAAGGAACGTCGTAGAATTTCTGAAATTCTTTGGAATGCTCTGGCTATTTGCAGGAATGTTCCTGCTTCCGGCTTGACTGTTTTGTTGATGGGTCCTGACTTTTGCCAGGTTTACAACTTTCTTTAACGCTAGAAAAACCTGAATGTGTTATTCTCAAATCACAGTAACAGGTAACATTTGCTCAGCACTGCTTTACACCCCGCATAACTGGTTTAATCCTCATGAGAAGTTTTTGATCTAAGTCCTAATATGATCTCTTTGCAGATGAAGCAGCCGAGGCTTTGAGAAATGGTTCAGTTGTCCTGGGTGACTCAGCTAACAAATGTTGGAAGATTCAGAGGTTGGTCTTCTCTGATACCTGAGCTTGAGCTGGCAAATTTTCAAGCTTTAGAAATGTTTGGTATCATAGAGGAAGTCATGTATAAACTTGTCATTTGTTAATTCTCCCGAGAAGCTAGTGATTCTTTTCTCAGTGGCTGGTGTTTCTTTGCTCCTTTGGTGTCTGCGTGCCATGGCATATCTGACTGTGTCCTTTAGAATGACTTCAGTGCTCTGCTTACATATGTTAACCTGTAATTTCCCCCCTCCAGGGGATGCTGTCTCCTTCTTCTCCAGACATCCTTCCTTTCACTCGTCCATGCCCAGTCCAGCTATTACCTTTATTTTGACACTTCTGAATTCCCAACATTGGGTCAGTCTCTCCCCGTTCTCTGCTCTGCTATTAACTCCTTTGGGCTTCCCTTGTGGCTCAGCTGGTAAAGAATCCCCCTGCAATGTGGGAGACCTGGGTTCATTCCTTGGGTTGGGAAGATCCCCTGGAGAAGGGAAAGGCTCCCCGCTCCAGTAATCTGGCCTGAAGAATTCCACGGACTATATAGTCCATGGGGTCGCAAGGAGTCGGACAACTGAGCAACTTTCACTTAACTCCTTAAGAGCAGTTGTCAGGCTACTGTATAATTGTTAGCATGCATATCTTTTTCCTTTAGTAGGCTCAAATCTATTTGGGGCAGAGGTGTTATCTATTTGTCTTATTTTCTCAGCATGAAGCACAGTTGTGAATATATTCATAGACAGAAAGATGGTGGGGGGATCAGGAAAATGGGATAAATGAGAGGAATTACTGTCATTTAGTGAGATCTGAAAGATGATACCTCATTTTTATTATCCAGCAGAGCTCTTGAGTTGATAGTCTGTATTCCTAACAAAGAAGAGCTAGTGTATAATTAATAGGATACAAGTTTGGGCAGGTCTGAAGCTTGTACAATTTTGGGAAACCCTCCTTAAAAATCTTTCCACAGGACTACAAACACAAAAGTGTATAAAAAGTAAATATTTATTGCAAACAGAAAATTGTGAGAATGTATGAATTAACAAAATCTGAGAAATATGACAAAAATTATAATTGTCAAAAACTGTGTTCTTCAGTTTTATAACTTGTTCCTCATAATGTCATGTCAATATTAGGATTGATGTCAAATTTTAGAAGACTTCTATCAAGTTTCATTCATATTTGAGCTCTATGGTATAGAAGAATTTTCTAAAAACTAGCTGTATCTTCATGTTACAATGCTGAATGAGTTGGCAAAGCAGCTAGTGGATGGTAAAAAGAAGGAAGTGGATGTTGAATGGGAAACTGGAGACAGTGGGTATAGAATATACATTTGAGATTTTTATAAAGTAAGATGGTAGAAGAAAGATGAATAGGGTTGAATAATAAACTGGGTGGGAAAAGGCTGTTTGCATTTATAAGAGAGTTGACTGAAGTCAGATTTGGAAATTTGTCTTACACACTCTGTATTGTCTCTGATGTAACCATGCCAAGGCATGGTGGTGGGAAAGTGTTAACCTGGCATCTTGTGTAACCTGGCTGTCGGTGTGTAGAAATGTTCCCTGTGATTACTCAATGTGCATATGTCAATCATACATTTAGATGAGTCAATATTTTAAGTTATTCAACTTGTACCATCTTTCGGGGAATATTAATAATACTTTCTGTTAATGGATCACTTCCTTTTTGGAGATACTTTCACATCCATCATTGGATTGGAGCATACTTGTTAAATTATTTATAAATAAATAAGGTATTTACAACATGTAAGAAAGAGAGATGAGATCTTAAATATTTTATAGATGCCAAGTGAAAATTTAGAAATTTTCAGCTATCAAAAAATTCAGTTATCAATTCTGGGAACTGAATGAAGGAAATGGCATTGAAAGCACCTTTCCTGACTTGACAATATGGAGCTAAAGAAACAATGTGGATATTTGTGGGGAATTTTAAAGTAGCTTCTGCTGCAGTATGCAATATATTTCCCTTCCTCTTCTGTATCTCTTACAGAAGGTTCAGAAAAACAAAATTTATCGTTCCAATGTTTGTATTTATTTTTGTTTGTTCCTCTGATTTTATTGAGATGCAATTGACATACAGCTCTGTGTAAGTTTAAGTCATGTATCATGATGATTTGACTTACATACATTAATAAGTGATTATCACAATAAGTTTAGTGAATGTCCATCTCATCTCATACAAGTCCAAAATTAAAGAAAGGAAAAAAAAATTTTTCTTGCAGTGAGAATGCTAAGGATTTACTATCTTAAAAGCTTTCACGTATAACAGATAGCAGTGTTAATAGTATAATTGCATTGTACATTACATTCCTAGTATCTATTTATCTTATAACTGAATGCTTGTACCTTGTAACCACCTTCATCACTGTACAAAGATAGTTCCCATGTTTTTATACCAGAGGATCTTTAGGGAAATCATGATTACATTTTGGTGTGAATGAAAATCATTTGGATAATGAGTTAAAATGAAGATTCCATTCAGTAGAAGCAAGATGGGATGGGGAACTGAGAGCAGTGCATCTAGGTAGGCACGGGATGAGGGTTGGAGGAGGAGAACGAGGACAGAGCCAATGTCTGGATTTCACTTACTTCCCCTTTGATTTCTTCAGAGGTTTTATCTTTAGTGAAGTGATTTCTTCATTGGTTGTATAACAGCACATTGTTAGTCTCCACATGTTTGTGTTTTTTACAATTTTTTTCTTATGTTGATTTCTAGTCTCAGAGTGTTGTGGTCAGAAAAGACACTTGATACAAATTTTCTCATATTTACTGAGGTTTTGTTGAGTGGCCAGTATGTGGCCTACCCTGGAGACTGGTTCACATGCACTTGAAAAGAATGTGTATTCTGCTGCTTTCAGGTAGAATGCTGTATAAATATTAAGTCTATCTGGTCTAATGTGTCATTTAAGACCAGTGTTTCCTTATTGATTTTCTGTCTGGATGATCTGTCCATTGATGTAAGTGGGGTATTATAGTCTCTTTCTATTACTCTGTTACTGTCAATTTCTCCTTTTATGTCTGTTAATATTTGCTTCGTATATCAAGGTGCTCCTATGTTAGGTTTATGAATACTCCTATGTTTATATATCCTAAGTAAATGTATATTTATTTTAGGAACCTGAGGCTTTGAGAAATTAAGTGCCCTTTGTTCACATACAGCTGCTAATAGAAGGTGGCTCTGGGACATGAACCTTAGTCTTCAGGCCTCCAGTCCCACTCTGTCTCTATAACTGTACCCTGAGAGATGGTGTGCCCGTGCAGCTGAGAGTGTGGAGTTTTAGAGTCAGGTTCCCTGGGTCTGAATCTTAGTTCTTCCATTTATTAACTGCATTATCTTGGGCAAAATCATTCACCTCTGCATGCCTCTGTTTCCCCCTTGGAAAATGGGTATAATTTGTCATAGAATTAAATGAGTTACTATTGTACCAGGCAACCATTTGTAAAATAATTAAGAAACTCCTCCGTCATGGCCTATGATGTAGAGAACAATAGTCTGCTTACTTATTAGTTCCCACTGAGTGTGTATATTGCCCTTCAGCCTCCTTCCAGCCTGCATCCTTGCCCATGATGTAGATACATATGCTGTTCCCCCAGCACTGACGTCCCTGAATCTTGTCTTTCCACTTTACGAGCTCCAAGAGAGGATAGAGCAGCCCATTACATGCAGGCAGTAGCTCCCTTTTATGCAAAGCAGGCAACCTGAGGAAGAGGCATTCTATCTCATTTTGTTGCATTGCCCTAGCTTACATCTACAGAGTTATCCAGGTTATAGTTTTTAAATCTCTGGTAGGAAACAATTGGAATTATTACCCAGGCAAAGGAGAAAATTGGATTTTGTTTGTTTGTTTGTTATTTGTCCTTTGGATCTTCTAATAGGCTACTGTAATTGGCCGGGAAATTTGTAGCAGATTTTGCTAATCTGTAGTGATTTGCAAAATCATTCCCCCACCCCCCTTTTTTTTCAGTATTTTTAGAGGAAAAAGTATTCTTACTTGCCAAATGTAGCTAGACCTTTTTCCCCCAGTCCTATTTGTTAAGGCAAAAACAGATAGGCATTTAAAAACGGAGACTTTTCTCTCTGGTAGTATCCAGCAGCTCTCGATCGCCTTGTTATATTTGGCTGATGTTTTCCTTTGATAGCCTGTGACTTCACACTAGACGTGGGTGTTGCCAGCAGCTGTTAGCCGTCGGGTGGGGCAGACAGGCCTCCTAGCAGCTGGGTGTTGTCTCTTGTCTTTCTCTTGTGTCACAAAGGTAGCACTGATGAGAATGTTTTCATCGACTTTTTCTACTGGAAGCCAGGCAAGCCGCAGGCAAGTTGCAGCTCACCCTACTGTAGAGGGCAGTGGGGCAAGCTTGCTTCCACCCACTGTTGATGTGCAAATCAGAGGATTGGTTCTGTAGAGAAATACGTCAATATTTATGTACACATAGTATGAATCTATGCATAGTACTTAATACAAAGTATGTGTTAATAACCCTTAAAAGTGTGCATTATCTGATTTGGAAATTCCATTTCTAGGAATTTTTTTATATCTAAGGAAATAACTTAGACAAGTGTGCCAAAGTATGTAAACAAGGATGTTTATAAAAGCGTTGTAACTGCAAGAAATTGTAAACAACCCGACTATTTTTGAACAGCAGATTGACAAGTGACTTATGATGTATTAACATATGGATTGTCAGGCAGCTATTTAGAACCATGGTATGGCATATAATTATTTTGTGTACTGTATATGAGAATATATTTATTTTATGTTGCTATGGGGAAAAGGACTATAGTTTGATACATTTAAAATGTGCATATTTACTCCAAATGTGCATATGGAGTTTTATTTGCTTAGAAAAAGAAAATGTAAACAACAAAGTATTACAAATCATTATCTCAGATTGTGGGATTTAGGGATGATTTTCATTTTCTTATTTTAATTAGTTAATTCTGTAAAATTTTCACACTAATAGCATATGTTTTTTGTGTAATAAAAATGATTAAGAGGAATGGTTTGTATATGACAACGAGAGTGTTGCAAACTGTTCTACCATGTATCTCTATTTAGAAATGTTTATACATTTGAACATGTGCTAATAACATTTCACTGTGTCAAATGGAGAAGAGAGAGAGATGACTTCTTTCTAAGCTGAAATCCCCTCACAGAGCTGAAATTCCTTTAGGTCTGTTATTTTGTTGATTTTGACAGTAGTGGCTCTCCATAAAATTAGACTTCTGTTGAGTTAGCTTGTGGGCCGTGTGTCACTAAACTCTTAAATCTGTGCTACAAAATCCAGAAGGACTGACAGTCGTCAATGCATTCACAGTACACATACAGAACCCTAATGAAATAAAAAATAAACCCAAACCTAATATGTGCACTTGGCCCGTATTGTCCTTGGAGAATATTCTAAAGAAATATCATTAATACCCAAGATTTCGTGGCACTGTGTTTGCTTCTTCGTGCCCTATGCCATTTACATTATTGTATGTCTTTGTCTGCAACTTTATGGCCACATTCTGAATAATCTTTTGGATGCCAAGGACTTTTATTGAATGCTTTCTCAGGTTGGATTTTAATGTTGTTTCTTTTTTTTTTTTTAATTTTATTTTATTAGTTGGAGGCCAATTACTTCACAACATTTCAGTGGGTTTTGTCATACATTGACACTTAATGTTGTTTCTATAAGGAAGAACATATGTCATTGTGTTAAGTTAGGCCAACCAGATTTTAAATATGTTTCTGTAATTGACAGCTGTATGATCTGGCATGATGGTAATTATGATGATGATGTAATAGAAGGTGTAATCATAGTAGTAGTAACTACTAGTAGTAAGAGTAGATATTAGTAGTAAGTACTCTGCTGTACTGGCTACTACAACTACTAACAATAAATCTAGTAGTGATTTTATCTATGGATCCATTATTTATGCAAGGAGCTCTCCTCACTGCTTTATATCCATTGTCTTATTTAATCCTGAAATCTCCCTGATGAGTAGATATTGCTATTCTAATTACACAGGTGAAGGAATTGAGCTTTAGGAAAATTGAGTAATCTGTACAAATGACACAGTTAATCAGTGGCAGAGGTAGGGATCCAGCTCAGATGGTATGTTTCTTATCCTGTAATTTTTTTCAGATATGCACACTATCTTCTTAAATCTCTCATAATCCTCTGATCTTTAGTTTGTTTTTATTTAGTCACTAAGTCATGTCCGACTCTTGGAGACCCCATAGACTGCAGCATTCCAGGCTTCCCTGTCCTTCACTGTCTCCCAGAGTTTGCTCAAATTCATGTTCACTGATGCTATCCAAACGTCTCATCCTCCACTACCCACTTCTCCTCCTGCCGTCAATCTTTCCCAGCATCAAGATCTTTTCCAATGAGTCGGCTCTTTGCATTAGGTGGCCAAAGTATTGGAGCTTCAGCTTCAGCATCAGTCCTTCTAATGAATAATCAGGATTGATTTCCTTTAGGATTGACTGACTTAATTTCTTTACTGTTCAAGGGGCTCTCAAGAGCCTTCTCCAACACCACAGTTCAAAAGCATCAGTTTTTCAGCACTCAACCTTCTTTATGGTTCAACTCTCTCTAGTTTACCATTAATCAAATGAGTATGTTAGGCTAAGAAGCAGTAGCTATGGTTTCCTGTAACTTTAGCATTCTTGCAGTCTATATGCATTGCAGTAGAGAACTGAGGTCATTAAATGGATAAAACCAAATTGCCTGGGTTTGTAGGTTGGCTTTACACTTTGCTAGTTTTGTGAGCTTACCTATATGTGCTTCTGTTTGCTCATCTGTAAAATGAAGCCTATAAGAACTGCTCCATAAGATAACTGTGAGGACTGAAAGAAACAATATATGTATGTACAGTGTCTGACACAGAGAAGGTGTTTTATGAATGAATTCTGATCTTTACATATTTTCTCATACATATGATAGAAAATCTAATATCCTTTCCTTTTTGGTCCAATTCTTTCATATCCCTAATCTTTGATTCAGTACAGCTCCAAACAATTTCAAGTCCTAGGATGGCCAGTTCATCAAGTATGTCAGGAAATTTTCCGATTTGAGCCCTGAAAGTCCCATTCCAGGAACTCTCAGTCCCAGAAAACTGGGACAGTTGGTAACCCTAATTTTAAGTCTCTAGCCTGAGTCTCCAAGGTCCCAACTTGCCAGGCTTATCTGTCTCTTTGTTCATCTTTCCATTTCCAGTAGCCTTGTCTCACCAATCCATGTGGGCAAACTTCAGAAATCCACACATTCATAAATGTCTTTCCTGCTTCACATCTTCATGTGTTTTCAAAGTGCTTAAGTCAAAACACAGGAGGAGGAAATGGCAACCCATTCCAGTTTTCTTGCCTGGAGAATTCCACGGACAGAGAAGCCTGGTGGGCTACAGTCCATGGGGTCACAAAGAGTCGGACATGACAGTAACTAACATGTGTGCGCGCACACACACAAGTCAAAGCACTGTAGAACTTTTTAGCAGAAAATTCCCTTAGAAAATGTCTTAGCCTAATTTTGAGGTATGATTAGACGTGGTCCAGTTCAGTTGAGTTGCTCAGTTATGTCCGACTCTTTGTGACCCCATGGACTGCAGCATGCCAGGCCTCCCTGTCCATCACCAACTCCCGGAGTTCACCCAAACTCATGTCCATTGAGTTAGTGATGCCATCCAACCAGCTCATCCTCTGTCATCCCCTTCTCCTCCTGTCCTCAATCTTTCCCAGCATCAGGGTCTTTTCAGATGAGTCAGTTCTTTGCATCAGGTAGCCAAAGTATTGAAGTTTCAGCTTCAGCATCAGTCCTTCCAATGAACATTCAGGACTGATCTCATTTAGGATGGACTGGTTGGATATCCTTGCAGTCCAGGGACTCTCAAGAGTTTTCCCCAACTCCACAGGTCCAGATAACTGTAATAGCATGAGGAAGGAGACAAAGCTCAACCCATCCACTAGTGCTATGGTGCTCCTGGAGGCCAAAGCCAGATGAAAAGAAAAGATGGTCCAGATTATGGTATCTGAAGCCACTGGTGATAAGCAGTAGGTGGTAGCCTTGATTCGGGGGAAGCAGCAAAAACACCAGGCAGTTGATGGTTCTCATAGGTGAGTGTCAGATGGTAAAGGATAACTCAGGGGTGACGAGTATCAGTTTCATCTGGGGCAGGCAGGCCAGTTCATCAGAAAGGGAGATTTCAGCCACAGAACATTTCAGGAATAGACTTCCAATGAGGGGGCCACACAACTGATCTTCTGAAGGGGACCAGAGTTTTAGGTAGCCTGTAGGCAGGGATTCAAGGAGGACTAAGACAACATCCCAATTATGTGAACTAAGACACAAGACGGAGACCGTGTCTTTTTTTTTTCTTTTCCATTTAATTTTTATTAGTTGGAGGCTAATTACTTTACAATATTGTAGTGGTTTTTGCCATACATTGACATGAATCAACCATGGATTTACATGTGTTCCCCATCCCAATCCCCCCTCCACCTCCCTCTCTACCCAATCCCTCTGGGTCTTCCCAGTGCACCAGGCCCGAGCACTTGGGAGACTGTGTCTTAACGAAAAGGTGGCATTCACTGCTCAGACTTGGGATGCTAAGTCTCCGTGAGAAGATCAAGAAGGATGACTTGGCGCTGAGTTCCAGAATCTTTAACTCTGTCCCCTCAGTTTTAATTCCGGCCTCACATTAGGATTGGCACTGAAGTAGTGGTTCTCATTCTTTAGTGTGATTGGGAATCACTTGGAGTATTTACAAAAATCAACTTTGAATGATGATTAAATGACTCATTCATAATGATTCTGACCCACTAGCTTTGTGATTTGTCCAAGGACTGTGTGTTGTTTATACGGCCACACCCCGCCACATGGTTGGCTAGGGTTGGCCAGTGTGAGGACCGAGGCACTGGAAGATACACAGATGCCAACTCCAGAGGGAGGAACTGAGGTGCCGCCTGGGGTCCCTCTCCACCCCACCCCCCACATTTGTCTCTGAGAATCTGAGACCCAGATCCGGGACCATATCCCACGGCTCCCGGTGTTGATTGGGCTGCTCTCTTGGTTGTGTGTGGGATTCCATGTCATGTATAAGCAGTATCTTTTGTTTCCTTCATGTTGTCTTAAATATCTGCTAAGGCAATATGCCTTGTTGCATGTTCCCCTCTGTCTCTGGCAATCCTGGGATTTTGGTTTGTTCCTAATAAGGAAGTTTCCTCATAACTCTAACTTGGAGGCACACACACAGGCGCAAAAATGCCATGAACATATCTTTCAACAAATTTTTCTTTACAGCCACCTGGCAATCTTCCAATCCTCTGACAGCCTTAACTTAAGCCAGATTCTCCCTAGAAATATGAGCTGGACTCTTCCTAAGCTTGGTTTGTGACAGAGGGAGGCTGATCCAGTGGAACAGAGTCAGGACAACTTGGCAAATACATGTAGCACATTTTTTTTTTCTTTTACATATTCTAAATGTGGACTTTGAATGCACAGGTAATCTATTTGAAACTTGGAGATCAAGGAGGGAGGAGGGCCAAGTGCAGTTTTAAAGACTGACTTTAAGAAATCCTGGATGTTGTGTAAATTAAAGTTAAGAACAGTTCTGGTTTCCGATAGCTAAGTCTGACACATGTGTTCTTAATTTCGTTATAAAGCTGAGCAACGCTGATGAGGTTTGAAAGGTAG
This sequence comes from Muntiacus reevesi, assembly GCF_963930625.1. NCBI lineage: Eukaryota > Metazoa > Chordata > Mammalia > Artiodactyla > Cervidae > Muntiacus > Muntiacus reevesi. The sequence continues at coordinate 59,498,573 of NC_089261.1, read as the reverse complement.
GAAGGAATGTGGTATTATATATGATGATGTTGGATTTGCACAACTAAGAGTTTATTTTTAATAATGAAAAGCCAGCGTGATTAAATCAAGTACACAATTAGCTTGTACCTTGTGAGAGACACAGAGGAAATCATAGTTCCTGAGACCTCCCAGCCTTTTTAGAATGCAAAGAATTTTGGAGCGATACAGTAAAGTTTCCTAAGCTAAATAATCCCAGTAAGAGTAAATATTATATGAGACATGCAGTTTTGAAAGCAACCTATAGGTTCTAAAATTCTCATGTGGTTTCCACATAGATTGAAAAACAAGGGACTTTATTAAAATGTACTCTATTATTAACAATGTCCAAAAGCCACATCTTCACATTGGCCAAGCACATAATGGAGGAAAAATGTGTAAATCTTTTCCTGTGCTTAGGACATTTTTTCCTCCTCTTTTCTGTTACTCTCTCTCTTTCTCATTTAGTGGGTAATTTTCAGGGGGAACATTGCTTTGGAATAGGTTACAAAGTCAATTGAGAGGCGAACCTTTAAAGATAAAGGAAGCTACAAACAGCTTAATCTCTTAGATACACAGTGAGATATGTGTATACACACACACACACATTTTATTAGCCTGGGAAATCAAAGGTCTCTTACTGATCAAAAATAATCTCTAGCCCTTTACTGGATGAACACAGCTGTATATATAAATGAATATGCAATTGTGCTCTAATGGCTGTTCAATCTGAAAAGAGAGCGTTATAAGTATTTCTAATAGAAGAGCCACTTTATTAGAGAGTAATCAAAAATCTTGTATTTAAATCTACTCCTCAATTAGTTCCATGCTGTCCAACTAAAAACATTTATGAAACCTGTGGGCAAAGTATGGGGTCGCTGCTAAGGATACAGAGATACAAGAGGCTTTTGCCTTTAATGGGCACTGAATCTAACGAGGAAAATGGACACACCAAGAGCTAAAAGTAAGTTATCTATTTGCAACATTAATAAAATGCCACATTCATGCATGTTCGGTGCTGGGGACTCATTTTCCTGGGAATTCACTAAAGAATGAGTAAAGTTTCAGTAGATGGATTTATGGATCCAGTGGATTAAAGTATAGCATCCAGGCAAATATAGATAGCTACAGATGCGATGCACAAGATAGAGGTGATTAAAAAAAATCAACTTGATCCTTTTGATAGGAGGGAGGGTTTAGCATATCAGGATATCCTGAGCGTGGGATTAGGACAGCTGTGTAAATTGAAAGAAAGACAGCTCTTAGGCACCATAGCTGCAGGGTAGGGGACAGTATTGTGGAATCCTACTACATCATTCTTTAGTATTTTTTTTTTTAATTCAGGCAGTGATCTTATTCTTCAAGTTCTTATTTAGAACCAATATATTGGTATTTTCTTTTAGTATTCTTTATTGACTTCAACTCACCGGTCTTCAGTAAGAGCCTCCCCTATGCTGGGCTCAAGGCTCAGGGTACAAGTAATCCACAAGCAAGCCTGTAAGGGAGACAAACATGTAAAGAAATAAATGTCATTCTACAAAGAAGGTATTAAATAGAGTAGAGGGCACAGTTCATGTTTCAAGATATGAGAAGCTACTGTCAAAAAGAACTCCAAATCCTGGCTTAATACAGAGAAAATATATTTCTTGTTTATGTAAAATCCACTGCTGACGACCCAGAATGGGCAGCTCTCCTGGCTGGCTTCCCTCCAGGCAATGAGTCAGAGTCTGGGGCTGCTTCTACCTGTATCTCCACCATCTTATACTTTAGAGGTCACCCTGGGGTTACCCAGCAGCGGGGTGGAGGGAGCAATTCATGGAGGATATTTAGATTTCTTCCTGGAAACGATGTGTGTCACTTACATCCACATTCCATTGGCAATAACCAGTTACATGGCTCCACCTTGATGCAAGGCAGCTGGAAAATTGGCAGCTGCTTCTAAGAATATCAGTGCAATCTTCACAGTGAAGTGGAGAAGCAGTGGTTGGTGGGCTGTAGCAGTCTCTGCAATGGTGCAGTGGGGAGATCTCTGTACAGAGACAATGATGTGTATGATGACTTGATGGAAAAAGTAGTCTGACTAATAGATGAGGGGATGTAGGGAGAATAAAGGATTCAAAGCAGTTACATGTCTATAAGGATGGAAATATGAAACCTTATAGCAGTGGCAGGAAAGACCATTCCTGTGTTAAAGCTGGGGCATACAGAGGAAGGCTAGAGGTGATGGATGGAGAAGGAGACTTTTATAGTTATCCTCTCATGAGGAGACTTTGAATCTCTGTGTAGGAGCTCTGAGCTATTCAGTTCAGTTCAGTTCAGTCACTCAGTCATGTCCGACTCTTTGTGACCCCATGAACTGCAGCACACCAGGCCTCCCTGTCCATTAAGACTGTGTAATTAAACCTGGGAATTTGAAATTTGGCTTCACATTAACATGATAAGGGAAGTTTTTTTAATTAATGCTTACTCTTAATGGTTACCCAGGCCACTCTAACTCACTTAGACCAAAATCAGAAGAAATCTATAATTTTAAAAGCTGCATAGAGGAATAGGGTGTATCACCTAGATTGAAAATATCTGAACTAAAGTTATTGTTAAAGTGCAAGCAAATATTTTAGAGACTCCAGTAGCTATGGAGAGACGAAACACATAAATGCTGCAAATGAGTTTAAAAAATCTCATTGTAGAACATGTAACACAAAGATTGATATTGTCTGAAAATGTATTAATAATCTGAATCACCATCAAGAACCTAGAGCCTGTAATACAGATTGAAGTAAGTCAGAATAAGAAAAACAAATATAGTATATTAACACATATATCTGGAATCTAGAAAATGGTATTGGTGAACCCATTTGCAGGGAAGGCATGGAGATAGATGTAGAGAATGAACTTGAGAACACAGTGAGGGAGAGAGGGATAGTAGGACGAATGGAGAAGGTAGCATCAACATATACACACTGTCAGGTGTGGGCTGGCTGGCTGGCGGGAAGTTGCTGTGCAGCAAAGGGAGCCCAGTCTGTGCTCTTTGATGACCTGGAGGAGTGGGATGGGGGATCAGAGGAGGGTTACTCAGTCAGTTCAGTCACTCAGTCGTGTCCGACTCTTTGTGACCCCATGGACCACAGCACGCCAGGCTTCCCTGCCCATCACCAACTCCCGGACCTTGCTCAAACTCATGTCCATCAAGTCGGTGATGCCATCCAACCATCTCATCCTGTGTTGTCCCCTTCTCCTCCTGCCTTCAATCTTTCCCAGCATCAGGGTCTTTTCAAATGAGTCAGTTCTTCGCATCAGGTGGCCAAAGTATTGGAGTTTCAGCTTCAGCATCAAACCTTCCATTGAATATTCAGGACTGATTTCTGTTAGGATTGGCTGGTTTGATCTCCTTGCAGTCGAAGGGACTCTCAAGAGTCTTCTCCAACACCACAGTTCAAAAGCATCAATTCTTCAGTGCTCAGTTTTCTTTATAATCCAACTCTCACATCCATACATGACTACTGCACAAACCATAGCTTTGACTAGATGGACCTTTGTCGGCAAAGTAATGTCCCTGCTTTTTAATATACTGTCTCTGTTGGTCATAACTTTTCTTCCAAGGAGCAAGCGTCTTTTAATTTCATGACTGCAGTTACCATCTGCAGTGATTTTGGAGCCCAAGAAAATAAAGTCTGTCACTATTTCCATTGTTTCCCCATCTATTTGACATGCAGTGATGGGACTGGATGCCATGATCTAGTTTTTGAATGTTGAGTTTTAAGCCAGTTTCTTTACTCTCTACTTTCACTTTCATCAAAAGGCTCTTTAGTTTCTCTTTGCTTTCTGCCATAAGGGTGGTGTCATCTGCATGTCTGAGGTTTTGATATTTCTCCTGGCAATCTTGATTCCAGCTTGTGCTTCATCTAGCCTGGCATTTCGCATGATGTACTCTACATATAAGTTAAATAAGCAGGGTGACAATATACAGACTTGATGTACTCCTTTCCCAATTTGGAACCAGTTTGTTATTCCATGTCTGGTTCTAACTGTTACTTCTTGACCTGCATACAGATTTCTCAGGAGGCAGGTAAGGTGGTCTGATATTTCCATCTCTTTAATGTAGAATTACGGCTGCTTTGCATTGTTGTATGGCAGAAACCAACACAACATTGTTAAAACTAAAAAAGCAGAGTTCTGTTACTAAAACAAACAAAGAATATATGAGATGCCTATTTCAGGCAAGACAGTTTGAGGAACAAATTTTCAGCTCAAAACCATCCAAAGGCTTATAATTATCTATTAAATGAGGGACATCATCCAGTGTCATAGAAGGCTAAGGGAATGTGGACTCAGACTATGATTTGAATTCCTTTTACCATTTTATAGCTAAATTATTTTCTATGAAAGTTACTGAATGTCTAAGAAAGTCATTTAACTTCTCTGAGACTTTGTTTCATTATTTGAAAAATAAGATAATCATTTGTGCCTGATATTGCTGGTTACCTCCCTAATATTCACTTCTCATCTCCTGACTTTGTCGTGTGGCAATGTGCCCACCTAAAAGGCTTGTTTTCTCAGGCTCCCTTGAAGTGAGCTGTGGCCAAGTGACAGGTTTCTGACTGATGAGGAGTGAACAATGGGGAGAGTAGGCCTTGCTGTCAGAGGACTGATGGGGGGTAGGTAGATCCTGGAGGGCTTTGAGGCTGTGTTAAGACTGGGTTTTACTTTGTGGGAAATGGAAGACAGGAGGAGTCTTGAGAGATAGATGATTACTCTGGAGGCTGTGTTGAGAACAGACTGTAAAAGAGCAAGGAGAGAGGAAGGGAAGGATAAAGAGCTGGTAGGAAATTGTTGCAGTAATTTAAGTGAAAGATGATGGTGGCTGAGACTAGGATAGTGAACTGTGGAGATGATGATACAAGTTGTCAGATTCCAGATAAATATTGAATAGAGAGCCAATGGGATTTAAAGATGGAATGGATGTGGGTATGTGTGTGATTAAGATAATCAAGAAAGAATTTTTTGGTTTGAATAACTATAAAGATCGGGATGCTTTTGACTGAGAGGAAGAAGGCTACCAGATGAAATGTATTTGAGGGGAAATATCAGGAGTTGAGTTCTGTACTTTTTTAATCTGGTGAAGTCGCTCAGTCGTGTCCGACTCTTTGGGATCCCATGGACTGCAGCCTTCCAGGCAGGCTCCTTCATCCATGGGATTTTCCAGGCAAGAGTACTGGAGTGGGTTGCCATTTCCTTCTCTAGGGGAATCTTCCCAACTCAGGGATTAAACCCGGGTCTCCTGCATTGCAGGCAGATGCTTTACCCTCTAAGCCACCGGGGAAAAAATTCAAGAGGACATGTGAAGCAGGCAGTTTTATATATGAATCTGGAGTTGAAGACTGTTGAAAATGTAAACTGAAGGATTCCAAAATATCTTTAAAATCATGAGGTTGGATTAAATCACCAGAATAAATGTAAATAAAGAAGAGGTGTATGTGCCATGGATCATTAAAAGTAAATCAATTAAAAGAGAAAACAGAAAGGAAACTGAGGAGGATCCAGTGAGACAGAACAAAAAAAAAAAAAAAAAAAAAAAGGAATATTGTTCTGGAAGCCAGGAGATAAAGAGAAACAACAGATCCAAGACTACTAATCAGTCACTGAGTCAGATGGGAACTGGGGAGAATCCACCATTGGATTTAGCATGATGGTGGTCATGGGTATTCTCAGGAGATAGTGTGTGCTGCCTGTGCCTGGGAGGAAATAGAAGGAGAAGAATTGGGAACAGCAATAGAGATGACTCTTTCATGAAGTTTAAAAGCAAAGGCATAAGATAGTTGCTAGTGGCAAAGTGAAAAAGGGGCAAGAAAGTTGGGGTGTATGTGTTAAGATTTGAGAAGTGATATCCTGATAATATGCTGTTGAGAATAATTCAGAAAGAGAGAGAGCAAAAATGTTGATAACATTGTAAAGAGGAGACACTGCCTAAGGGATAACTTTAAATGGGGTAGAAAGATTCAATCTGAAGCACATTTAGAGAAGTATGAAAATCTTGACCTATGCCATCTACAGTGTAAGGCACCAGGGAGGATGTGAAAGAAAGAAAACAAAATCTGTTACCTCAATGTACTTAGAATCTCACCAGGGAAACAAAGATGTTTTGAACCTGATGGAGCTTTGCCCCACCCAATCATCTTTCTTTCATGCATCATAAAGACTCTTTGAAATTTTAAGATTGAAAATCCTTAAAATTACAGCCAGATGAACACACCATTGTCCTCCTTCATCATCTCTATTAGACTGAGGATTCTACAGCACCTATGCATTTCCCCACCAAATTTACCAAACCAGAAGGCTCCTGTAATCAACCTGTGTTTTGTGATTGGCTCATCACTGCTTCACTGTGGTCTTTCAGACTTCAGCACACATTGGCTGATTCCCTGTCTAATTCCAGGTCTCTTGCTAGGTGCTGGGTTTGGAGAAATGAGAGTACTGATCCTTGTTCTTAAGCAGGTGATGAGCTGAGATAAAGTGTTGGTGTTGATGTAGGGTGGAGGGAGGGGCATGTAACAAAGATTAAGAGAGTAGAGTCAGCAAAATTTAGTGATTGACTGGAAAAGGAAGATGAGGATTGAGCAGTTCTTTCCTAGTGTTCTAAACACTAATCTCAATTTCTATAGTGTCTAGATTGATAGCCATGTATTACTATTCATTTCATTTGACTTTTTCTTTAATTTGTATTTTCCAAGAAATCAATTTTATATACATTTATCATCTATTTACCATAGTGTTTTGCATAACACTGTTTACACTTTAAATCTTTTGTGACGCTGTTTATTTGTATACCTAAGATATTACACCTGTGTTTTTCTAAAAATGGACATGTATTTAAAAATAAAACCTTGTGATATTCATTAGTTCTACTCTCTTTAGTTTCCTTTGTTTTTTTTTAAATTTTTTTTATTGAAGGATAATTGCTTTATAGAATTTTGTTGTTTTCTGTCAAACCTCAACATGAATCAGTCATAGGTATACATACAAGCCCTCCCTTTTGAACCTCCCTCCCATTTCTCTCCCCATCCCACCCCTCTAGACTGACAGAGAGTCCCTGTTTGAGTTTCCTGAGCCATACAGCAAATTCCCGTTGGCTATCTATTTTATACATGGTGATGTAAGTTTCCATGTTACTCTCTCCACACATCTCACCCTCTCCTCTTCTCTCCCCATGTCCATAAGTCTATTCTCTATGTTTCTCCATTGCTGCCCTGTAAGTAAATTCTTCAGTACCTTTTTCTAGATTCCATATAAATGTGTTAGAATACGATATTTATCTTTCTCTTTCTGACTCACTTCACTCTGTATAATAGGTTCAAGGTTCATCCACCTCACCAGAACTGAATCAGATGTGCTCCTTTTTATGGCTGAGTAATATTCCATTGTGTATATGTACCACAACTTCCTTATCCATTCATCTGTCGATGGACATCTAGGTTGCTTCCATGTTCTAGCTATTGTAAATAGTGCTGCAGTGAACAAGGGATGCATGTCTTTTTCAGTTTTGGTTTCCTCAGGGTATATGCCTAGGAGTGGTATTGATGGGTCATATGGTGATTTTATTCCTAGTTTTTAAAGGAATCTCCATACCATCTTCCTTAGTGGCTGTATCAATTTACATTTGAACCAACAGTGCAAGAGCATTCCCTTTTCTCCACACCCTCTGCAACGTTTATTGTTTGTAGGCTTTTTGATGAGGCCCATTCTGACTGATGTGAGGTGATATCTCATTGTAGTTTTGATTTGCATTTCTCTAATAATAAGCGATGTTGAGCATCTTTTCATGTGTTTGTTAGCCATCTGTATGCCTTCTTTGGAGATAGGTCTGTTTAGGACTTTTCCCCACTTTTTGATTGGGTTGTTTGTTTTTCTGGTATTGAGTTGTATGAGCTGCTTGTATATTTTGGAAATTAATCCTTTGTCAGTTGTTTCATTTGCTATTATTTCCTCCCATTCTGAGAGTTGTCTTTTCACCTTACTTATAGTTTCCTTTGCTGTGCAAAAGTTTTTAAGTTTAATCAGGTCCCACTTGTTTACTTTTGTTTTTATTTCCATTACTCTAGGAGGTGGGTCATAGAGGATCTTGCTTTGATTTATGTCATTAAGTATTCTACCTATGTTTTCCTCTAAGAGTTTTATAGTTTCTGGTCTTATGCTAAGGTCTTTAATCCATGTTGAGTTTATCTTTGTGTATGGTGTTAGCAAGTGTTCTAATTTCATTCTTTTACACGTAGCTGTCCAGTTTTCCCAAAGCCATTTATTGAAGAGGCTATCTGCCCCATTGTATATTCTTATGTCTTTTGTCAAAAATAAGGTACCCATAGATGCATGGGTTTATTTCTGGGATTTCTATCTTGTTCCATTGGTCTATATTTCTGTCTTTGAGCCAGTACCATACTGTCTTGATGACCGTAGCTTTGTGGCATAATCTGAAGTCAGGAAAGTTGATTCCTCCAGCTCCATTCTTCTTTCTCAAAACTTCTTTGGCTATTTGGGGTCTTTCGTGTTTCCATATGGATGGTGAAATTTTTTGTTCTGGGTCTTTGAAAAATGCCATTGGTAATTTGATTAGGATCACATTGAATTTGTAGATTGCATTTGGTGGTATAGTCATTTCCACATTATTTATTCTTCCTACTCAGGAACATGAAATATCTCTCCGTATGTTTATGTCATCTTTGATTTCTTTCGTTAGTGTCTTATCATTTTCTATGTACAGTTCTTTTTTCTCCTTAGGTAAGTTTATTCCTAGATATTTAATTCTTTTTGTTGCAATCATGAATGGGATTGATTCCTTAATTTGTCTTTCCAATTTTTCATTGTTAGTATGTAGAAATGCAAATAATTTCTGTGTATTGATTTTGTATCCTGCAACTTTGCTAAATTCACTGATTAGCTCTAGTAATTTTCTGATACTATCTTTAGGGTCTTCTACATACAATATCATGTCATCTGCAGACAGTGAGAGCTTTACTTCTTCTTTTCTGATCTGAATTACTTTTATTTCATTTTCTTCTCTGATTGCTGTAGCTAGGACTTCCAGAACTATGGTGACTAGTAGTGGTGAAAGTGTGGACACCCTTGTCTTATTCCTGATCTTAGGGGGAATGCTTTCAGTTTTTCACCATTGAGAATAATGTTTGCTGTAGGCTTATAATACATAGTCTTTACTGTGTTGTGGTAGGTTCCTTCTATGCTCATTTTTTGAAGCATTTTAATCATAAATGGGTGCTGAATTTGTCAAAGGCCTTTTCTACATCTACTGAGATTATCATATGGTTTTTATCTTTCAATTTGTTAATATAGTGTATCACTTTGATTGATTAATGTATATTGAAGAATCCTTGCATTCCTGGAATAAACCCAACTTGATCATGGGGTATGAGATTTTTGATGTGTTGCTGAATTCTGTTTGCTAAAATTTTGTTGAGAATTTTTGCATCTATATTCATCAGTGATATTGTCCTGTAGTTTTCTTTTTTTGTGTTGTCTCTGTCTGGTTTTGGTATCAGGGTGATGGTGACCTTGTGGAATGAGTTTGAAAGTGTTCCTTCCTCTGCAGTTTTTGGAAAGACTTTTAGAAGACTAGGCACTAGCTCTTAAATGTTTGATAGAATTCTCCTGTGAAGCCGTCTGGTCCTGGGCTTTTGTTTTCTGAGAGATTATTGATCATAACTTCAAATTCAGTGCTTGTAATTGGGTTGTCCCTAATTTCTATTTCTTCCTGGTTCAGTCTTGGAAGGTTGAACTTTTCTAAGGATCTGTCCATTTCTTCCAGGTTATCCATTTTATTGCCACGTAGTTGCTCATAATAGTCTCTTATAATCCTTTTTGCATTATCTGCTATAACCTCTCCTTTTTCATTTCTAATTTTGTTGATTTGATTCTTCTCTCTTTTTTTCTTGATGAGTCTGGCTAAAGGTGTGTCAATTTTGTTTATCTTCTCAAAGAACCAGCTTTAGTTTTATTAATCTTTACTATTGTTTCTTTCATTTCTTTTTCATTTTTTTCTGCTTGCATCTTTATGGTAACTTTCCTTCTTCTAATTTTGGGTTTTTTTTTGTTGTTGTTCTTCTTTTTCCAGTTGTTTTAGGTGTAAAGTTAGTTGTCTATTTGATGTTTTTCTTATTTCTTGAGTTAGGATTGTATTGCTATAAACTTCCCTCTTAGCACCGCTTTTGCTGCATCCCATAGGTTTTGAGTTGTCGTGTTTTCATTGTAATTTGTTTCTACACCCATAAGCAAAATCAAAACAGTCCAACAAAAATAAAGTACAATAGATTGACCAGGCAAACAAAGGAAATCAAAAATTATATCTACTATTAAAAACAAAACTAACTAAAGCAGAAATTGGAAAACAAAACTAGAACAAGATGCCAATTGGGGAATAAAGTAATGAAAACAAAACTAACAAATATGTTGAACAGAAAGGATAGAAAGAAAAGAAAGAAAGAATAAATATACAAAGTTAAAGAGAGGTAGATAAAGAAGATTTATATACATTAAAGATTAACTGCAAGGGGAAAAGAACAGTAGGAAGAGCAGACAAAGGAATAAATATAGAAAAAATAATAATAGGTTTAAAAAATTAAAATTGAAAAAAGAGGAAAAAAAAAAAAAGGAAAACTCCATAGAACTGCAAAGCCCAATTTAGAGGCAGAGGTTTATAACAGCAATAAAAAATGTGGCTGAGGAAAAAAAAAACCAAGCTCAAAAGCTTAATTAGATTTCATAGTGCCAATAAAATTATTGACATCTACAACGTGGGCGCGGGGGGCGGGGGGGAAGGAAAAAAAAGAAAAACAATCCAAAAGAATCTACAGAGCAAGTCAAAACCTAAGAATAATAAATGTTTTTCTCGGGTCACTGCTGTCAGAGTCCTTTCCCTATCCCTTGAGAGTCGCAGTCCAGCTCACCTCCCTAGGATGCCCTCCAACCCTGTGCTGGTCTCTGGATCTGCTGTGGGGGCAGCTCAGATTCTAAACTGGTCCTCCTCCTCTGTGTTCTTGCCTCCCCTGTCCACAGCTGTTAGAACTAGTGTGTTTTCTTTCATGGGAGCGCTCAATGACCTTTTATATATTCCGTAGACACAGCGTTTGCCTAATTGATTGTGTGGATTTAATCAGCAGCTTGTACAGCTGGGGGGAAGGTTTTGGGTCTTCTTCCTTAGCCACACTGCCCCTGGATTTCAATCGTGGTTTTATTTCCACCTCTGGATGTGGGTCGTCCACTGGCCTTTGCTCCTGAGGCTGCCCTGGAGGACTTGGGTCTGCCCCTGTGAGGGCCAGGTGAGGAGGCGGTGCAGCGGCTTGGATCGCAGGGGTTCTGGCTGCACCAGGGGAGCTGGCGGCCAGGGCAGCGGGAGATACAGCGCTCTAGGAGGGGATGGCAACCAGTGTTGGCTCCAGTAATATGCTCCAGTGTTCTTGCCTGGAGAACCGCCCCTCCCTCACAGAGAAGTCTGGTAGGCCACAGTCTACAGCGTCTCCTACGGAAGACGGTTTTTTGCCTGTGGGAGCTTCTCCCCAGTGAGAGTTGGGCGTGAAGGTGGCGCAGCTGCTTGGCTTTTGGGGACCCTGGCGGTGCCAAGTGTGCAGAGACACGGACTGCCTCCCCAGCAGGAGTTATGGCCCCATCAGAGTCTTTTTTTGAGCCTCTAGTAACTGGTGATCAGCAGGCCTCTTTGGCCAGTCTTTCTCTGTAGCCCTGCCCATTCAGGCACTTACAGGACTCCCTTGCCTGGGGTCCTTCTCTGTGGTTCAGCCCGTCAGGCACATAGAGGGGCGCCCTGGCTGGGGTCTTACTCTGTAGATCAGCGTGTCAGGCACTTAAAGGGGCGCCCTGGGTGCGGTCCTGCTCTGGAGTTAAGCACCTCAGGCATTTGATGGGCCAGCCTCTCTATTGTTCAGCTTCCAGTGCTGCCCAGTGTGGGGAGAGAGGCTATGGTGAAGGCTCCACCCACTACGCAGGACTCAGCTGTGTGGCCTGGCTTCCATGGCTGCCTGGCTTTCCTCCACAGGCATTTCCTACCACAATTTCATCTCCCCTCAATCCGTCTCTCCACAGTCAACATCAGCCCTCACCCTGGGATCACTCCACAATCCCTAAACTCCAGCTCCCAGCCACTGCCCCTTGCAGGGGACCCTCATCCCTGTCCGGGGTATGCATGGCTGCAGCAAGGACTGTCTGATTCTCATTCCATTTAGGCAGCCACAGGTCAGCTGTTTCCCTCTCAGCCTTAAATATCTGTCCTCTGACTCAGACGGTTGCCCCGCTGTGGGGATCGGACCCCTGCTTCAGTTCCCCCGACCCGCCGAGGGCAGGTCCAGTCCTACTAACACTCCTGTTTTTCCCCCTACTTCCTTCATTCTCCTGAGTTTTGCACGCTTCCATATATTCTTTTTCTCTGGTCAGGTCCTCCTGTCCGCTCTCAGCTGGTGTTCTGCATGTACTTCTGTGTCTGAAGGTGTGTTCCTGATGTATCTGTGGAGAGAGAGGTACTCCACGTCCACCTACTCCTCCGCCATCTTGTTCCTATTTGCAGTTTTCAATTGTATAAAAATGTGCTTAATTCTTAATGTGATTCTCTACTGAATTAGATCTCCCATTTCTAGGCTCCTTGATCTTGGAACAAAAATGCTTAAGCAATAGCATCAATAACAATATAACTGTAAACACAAGTACTAGGGTCTTCTTGGCCCTGTGTTCAATTCTAACACTGTGGGTATTACATTTCCTTTATTGCACTATGTCACTGACAATACACAATCCTTACTGTCTCACTAGTGTTTTCTGAAGGTAATAGCTCCTCCTGTGATATATATGAGAAGGTGATTAAAGTACAAGGCAGGGAGAAGGCCTGCTATAAAAACTTTTCCAGGGTAATAAGAAAACAGTTTTTCTGAGTTTTGTTTGGCATAAACCTCGAGTTCAGAAATTGGATGCAAGGGGTGGGGGAATATTCTTATTTACCTTCAGGTGGGCAAGGCATAGGTGGGACACTGATTATATTTTTGATACAGTTTTATTGGCCTCCTACTTAGTAGAAAATCACCTCAGATTCTGATATAGGATACTATGAGTTTTCCATTCTTTTTCTGTTTTTGTAAATATACCTATTTGATATATTTATAAATATTTATATATTGAAATATGTGTGTATAATATAAACAATATATTTTACTTATATATATATATATATATATATATATATCCAATGGGTATATGTAAATAATTGTACCATAGCATGGCATCCATTTTAAAAATATACAAGAATATTTAGTTAATATGAGAAAACACACAATATATCCTGAAGTGGACTATTCAAATGACACACAATATTTATCAAATAATCACACTTTAAAAAGGTATCTTCATTATTATTGCTCTTTACATAATATAATAATACAGAATATCATAAACAATATAGAAATATATAATTTTAGGGCCTCCCTGGTGTTCAGTTCAGTCACTCAGTCATGTTTGACTCTTTGCGACCCCATGAACCGCAGCACGCCAGGCCTCCCTGTCCATCACCAGCTCCTAGAGTCTACCCAAACCCATGTCCGTCGAGTCAGTGGTGCCATACAACCATCTCATCGTCTGTCATCCCCTTCTCCTCCTACTTTCAATCCTTCCCAACATCAGAGTCTTTTCAAATGAGTCACCTCTTCACATGAAGTGACCAAACTATTGGAGTTTCAGCTTCATCATCAGTCCTTCCAGTGAACACCCAGGACTGATCTCCTTTAGGATGGACTGGTTGGATCTCCTTGCAGTCCAAGAGACTCTCAAGAGTCTTCTCCAACACCACAGTTCAAAAGCATCAATTCCTCTGTGCTCAGCTTTCTTTATAGTCCAATTTTCACATCCATACATGACCACTGGAAAAACCATAGCCCTGACTAGACAGACCTTTGTTGACAAAGTAATGTCTCTGTTTTTTAATATGCTCTCTAGGTTGATCATAACTTTCCTTCCAAGGAGTAAGCGTCTTTTAATTTCATGGCTGCAATCACCATCTGCAGTGATTTAGGAGCCCCCCCCCCAAAAAGTCAGTCACTGTTTCCCCATCTAAGATGCCATGATCTTAGTTTTCTGAATGTTGAGCTTTAAGCCAACTTTTTTACTCTCCTCTTTCAATTTCATCAAGAGTCTCTTTAGTTCTTCTTCACTTTCTGACATAAGGGTGGAGTCATCTGCATATCTGAGGTTATTGATATTTCTCCTGGCAATCTTGATTCTGGCTTGTCCTGCCTCCAGCCCAGTGTTTCTCATGATGTACTCTGCATATAAGTTAAATAAGCAGGGTGACAATATACAACCTTGATGTACTCCTTTTCCTATTTGGAACCAGTCTGTTGTTCCATGTCCAGTTCTAACTGTTGCTTCCTGACCTCCATACAGGTTTCTCAAGAGGCAGGTCAGGGGATCTGGTATTCCCATGTCTTGAAGAATTTTCCACAGTTTATTGTGATCCACACAGTCAAAGGCTTTGGCATAGTCAATAAAGCAGAAATAGATGTTTTTCTGGAACTCTAGCTTTTTCAATGATCCAGCGGATGTTGGCAATTTGATCTCTGGTTCCTCTGCCTTTTCTAAAACCAGCTTGAACATCTGGAACTTCAAGGTTCACGTACTGCTGAAGCCTGGCTTGGAGAATTTTGAGCATTACTTTACTAGTGTGTGAGACGAATGCAATTGTGCGGTAGTTTGAACATTCTTTGGGATCGCCTTTCTTAGGGATTGGAATGAGAACTGACCTTTTCCAGTCCTGTGGCCCCTGCTGAGTTTTCCAAATTTTCCCTGGTTACTCAGATAGTAAAGAATCTGCTTGCACTGCAGGATACCTGAGTTCAATCCCTGGGTTGAGAAGATGCCATGGTGAAGGGAATGGCTACCCACTCCAGTGTTTTTGCCTGGAGAATTCCATGGTCAGAGGAGCCTGGTGGGCTACAGTCCCTGGGGTCACAAAGAGTTGAACACAACTGTGACTAACACTTTATTTCCTTATGTTTTTATATAGTATATTTATATGTTTTACATATTTGAATATATTATATACACATCATGTATGTAAATATGATATGTGAGTACATATATAATCCCTATAGTTTTCTTAGGCTAAATGTCCTGCGTGGCATTTCTGGGGAAAAGAACATCAACTCTAGGATGTACTGGCTTTAGGCTGCAGATTGCTCTTGAGAACAGTGGTACCAGTTTAAACTCTCACCAGCTGTGCATTTAGGCCCAGTGGGTATTGCCATTTGTCATTGTCTTTTCTTTTAATTTGCAGGGTTGTCATAGTTAAATACCACAAACTCAGTGATCTAAGCTATCAAAATTAATTTTCTCACAATTGTGGAGTAGAAGTCTGAGATCAAGATGTCAGCAGATTCATTCCCTTAATACCAACTGTATGTGTTAAATAAGAAAGTGGGGAGAGAGACTGCTATTTCTAAAAACTTAGGGAAACCAGGGTGGCTGGGGTGTTATGGAGGAAGAGGGTGTGAGGTCATGGGACTTCTGTGAGCAAGACTAATCTAGTTGTATGTATCTTGCTTTCTTTTGAAAGTCAGATACCTTTGTATGTATCTTTCAATGCTTTGGTATGTAAATGACTGATAATATTAGTTGGCTAGTGATAAAACCACAAGATCTAAGCTTTTTCTTAAAATCTCTGTAGATATTGCCCCATTGTCAATGGTTTATAAGGTTGAGGATAAGAAATCTTAGGTAAATTCTTTCCATCTGCCTGGACTCTGGTTATGTTCTCTATTCTTGGAATTTAATTATGTTCCTCTAGAATATATCTAAAGGCTCATCTCTCCTTAGTATCATTACTTCATCTATGGTAAATGCATTTGTTTTGCACATTAGTATCTTTTTCAGCTCAGTAATGTATCTGGTGATTACATCTTAGTTATAGTACTTCTTTTTTGTCTCTTCTTTCAAAATTAATCACCATTTGTGTGTTGAATGTCTGTTTTCTGTCCTCTGTGTCATTTATTTGGTCTCATTTTCTATTTTGTTCTCTTCTGATGAGTATTTTAATGTCACCAACAGATTTTGTTTCCTTGGAGGAAGATTTTATCTACTGTCCTTTAACAGTTCATTTTTCATGTCACTCTTGTTGTTTCTTCATCTTGTATTTTATTTCCCATTCTGCATTTTCAAAGCATAGGGTATCTTTCTGACTAATGTTTCTCTCTCTCTGTAATGCCTCTGTATCTTGCATGATATGTGCTATTCAGACCCACAAGCGGCAAGGGAAGCTGTGTCTTGCAGCCTTGGACTGTCTCCGTTCCTACGTCCAGCATCTGGTTGGTGTTAGTTTGCCTGACCTGTTCAGTAGCGGGGCTGGCAGAGGAGGGGTGGGGGTGGCGAGCTGCAGCTCTCAGGCCTTCCCAGTGGGTGAGCATTCTGTTTTGGAGAAGCAGTTTTCTGTATCCATCTTTCTGCTGGGTCATTCCACATCAGCGATGTGGCTTATCTGTGTCTCCTTATTTGTACTGTGGCCATCCACACCCAGGAAGAAATACCGCCCTCCCCCTCAAGCCTTGGAGAGCTCTCACTCCACTCTTGGCTTTCTCTGATGTTCTCAATCTATAAGGTGTTGGCCCTTTCATCACAGTAGCTTTGAGTGCTGCTGATTCCAGGGGCAAGGGGACTTTCCAAGCTGGGTGCCGCTTCTTTTCTGAGAACTTCCCTTGTTTTCAGAACTTTATCCTCCAGTTAGGAGCTTCTGAAAAGACCTTTTTATTGTTTTGAGGCTCTCCTCTACCTGTTTCTATGCTACTTTCTTAAGAGGTCTTTCTGTTAGTTTCCTATTGCGTCCCCAAACAAGTTACCACAAACTTAGTGATTCATACAACACACATGCGTTAGTTCTGGAGGTCAGAAGTCTGACATACCTCTTCCTGGGCTAACGCTGGACATTGGCAGGGCTGCATCCCTTTCTGTAGGCTCTGCGCAGGTCATGATTCCTCACCTTTTCCAGGTTCTACAGGCCTGCATGCCTCAGTTTGTGGTCCCCTGTCTTCATCTTCAAAGCTGATCAGGATGAGTCAAGCCTGTCTTACTCTTTTTTAAAAATAATTTTTAAAATTGAAGTGTAGTTGCTTTATGATATTGCATTAATTTCTGCCGTACAACAAAGTGATTGTTATACATATTAACATATGCACATTTATTCTCATATTCGTGTCCATTACGACTTGTCATGTGATACTGAATACAGTTCCCTGTGCTATATCGTAGGACCTTGTGGTTTACCCATCGTGTGTGTAATAGTTCACGTCTGCTCATCCCACACTCCCAGTCCTTCCCTCACCCAGCCGCTCCGTTGTTAGCACACAGGCTGCTCTCTATGTCTGTGTGTCTGTTTCACAGATAAGTTCATTTGTGTCATACTTTAGATTCCACATGTGATATCATATAGTATTTATTTGTATGTCTGTTTCTGACTTACTTCACTTAGGATGATAATCTCTAGGCCCATCCATGTTGCTGCAAACGGCATTATTTCATTCTTTTTTACAGCTGGGTAGTGTTCCAGTGTGTGTGTATACACCATGTCTTCCTTACCCGTTCACCTGTTTGGGCATTTGGGCTGTTTCTATGTCTAGGCTATTGTGTGTAGTGCTTCTGTGAACCTAGGGGTGCACATACCTTTTTGAATTATGGTTTTCTCCGGATACATTCCCAGGAGTGGGATCGCTGGGTCATAGAAGGGGTCTTCATCACTCTGACCTCCTCTTCTGCTCTGCTACTTTGAAGGATCCTTGTGAGTACATTGGGGCCATCTGGACAGTCTCACTAAAGGTCAGCTGTTTGGCAACCTTAATTCCACCTGTAAATTTGCTTCCCATCTTTTATGTAATGTAGCATATCTACATATTCCAGGGACTAGGATGTGGTATCTTCGAGGGGACCATTGTTCTACCTACCACAGCCTCTTCTTCCCCTGTGATCTTTGCACATGATCTCTACTAACACTTCCTTAACATTTCTGTCATGATCTTACTCTTCCCTGCTTTTTAATCACTTAAGTCACTTTTTTTCTTGATTTTATGTCCCATGGGAGAGTTACCTACAGATACTTTTTTATCTACCGGTATTTTCCCTGAAAGTACAGATAGAAGTCATATGACTTCCTTAGAGATTTTCCCATGATCACAATTATATATTGATGATTACATTTGTCTTATTCAAGTTATGTTTTGTCTATTTCCCTTGCTTCATGCCTTTCTCTTCTAAAATGTCATTTTCCAGGAATTCCCTTTTTTATTGGCATTACCAATAATAAGTAAAGTAAATAAATTTAGTCAGTGTTGATTCTCACATTAAAAATACATGGATTGTGGAATAGGTCCAAAGCTTCTCTTCTCATGATCACGTGTACTCTAGGCAAACTTGTTCTATTTCTCCTTTATTGAGTACTCAGATATATTTATCAAATGCTTTTCACATATGTTTCCCGTTAGCCTTGAACTTTGGTGAATATTTGGAAGATAGCATAGCTTTTGATGGTCCCTGAAGGAAAATATTGAATTTTTCTCCAGTTCATTTTGCATCCATTTTATGAAGTGAAAACTATGTTATATTTTACTTTACATTGTGTTTTATAAATGTCAAGGGTTTAAATTTCTGTGATCAATTTTTTTTTGAATTTTGTCTCATGAATTAGGATTCCCACAGGCATCTTATTTTCTTTCAGTGTTTCACATTTGCAAGATTATATGGCAATGTGATGTTTAGTTAGTCTCCAGGGACGAGCTCTCCAGAGAAACTGGAGAGGCTTTTTTGTTTTTACATAAAAAATCCCTACTTGGCTCATAGAAATACACTAGATCCCTCCCAGAAGGCTTTAGTTCAAATAATCTAAAGAATAATCTGCCCAAATGGTACTAAAATAATGTATATAAAACAGCACTTTTCTTTTTCTAGGTAATAAAGAGAAATAGTCACTGTTTCTTTATTACCTAGACTGCAAGATTAATTTCTTTGGTTCTCACAAAACAAAATTTTATTTAGATTGGAGTCATTGTAAGCTTTTCTTTTCTGCATTTATGACCTAGATTTTTGTTTGGCTCCATGATCTAAACTCTATTTAGATCTACTAATGGCATAAGCCTTCTGTGCTGACAGAACACCCCATGTGCTAACTTTCAGCTTGAGTTCTCTGATACAACGTCTGCTGATAAAAGTTGCCCAGCTTATCAACGGACTTCAGTGAGGAGTGTGGCATTTCAATGACACCAAGCCAGAGACAGAGCTGTTCAGACATACCATTCATCACCTCCCTTCACAGGGCCTGCGCAAGCATTCCTGCCTTTAATCGGTACATATATGGTCTTGAGAGCAAAATAAAAGGTGTCTGCTGCCCCTGAGTAGGGCAGTCATTATGTCTAGTGGCTGTTGGATTGGTCGTGTAATAATTGCCTTCACCGAGATATCCATTGCTCAGGAAACTTCAGGAATGAACAGTGGCCCAGACAGCCGTGTGTGGTTAAGGCCTTTACAGACCTGCATGTTGGGGGTTTCAGAACGAACTGTTTTAGAGGAACTAACTGTTGAAAATAGGTTCTGTTAAGTGTCTACCCTAGTATGCCAGATGAACATGTAAACTATGGCCTGTTCAGAATATCAGATGACTGAACTAGCAGGGCTGCATCAAAATCTGACCTGGGGTGACCAGACAGACCTCATCATATCTCTACACCTGCCAGGGCTGAGGGGGAGGCAGATGTGATCCTGGCCCCACTGTCAGATGGTGAACTGGTGATGTCACGGGTAGCAGCGGCCTTATTCCTTCTCCTGGTTGTTCTTACTCTCTGAAGGAGAGGGATTGGAGTAAAATGCGGTTTATAATTAAATAGATTATGAGCCAGTGATTGACCATCACATTCTCCAAGAATATATCTAACAACATGGTTAAATACTCATTAATAGCAAAGAAGCGTAGGCAGTAGGATATAAAAATTATTAAAATGTAATACCAAAATGCTTTTAGTTTTTACTTGTAGGTCTTGATATTAGAGTAAATTTAAAATATTCCTTTTAATGACTTTTTTTCTCTTTCCTGAATATTCTACGTTGACCGTATACTCTTACTATAATGGGAAAATGTTATCTTTAACAGAAAAAGAAAAAAACATGCTTAAAGCAAATATTTTATGCCTGAATCCACCAGATCTAAATTCTGTTGAGTAAGATTTAAAGTTATATAGAGAGTGTTTAAGTTTGAGATTTGGATTATGATAGACAGGGAAAATATTGATTGAATATGGTTTTATAGAAATTAATTCTCATTATTTTATTTCAAAGGGCCATCTTGAAGATGAACATGAAAATAGCATAATTTTCAATATGTGAAACTATCAAAAGTTTTTCATTTTATATTTTTTCAGTAAGAAAATTGAAAAGTTAGGCTACTACAACAATATTGTAGAATTATCACTTTTTATTTACGTAACTCAAATTTGAGCTATACTTGTAGAGGTCTTATGAATCACAGTTAAATTTTATTTAGAATAAAGGACTATGGATATTTGTTTATTTGTACAATTTGGTTGTTAGATGTATTTGGTACATATCACTTCTTAAGTATTTTTCAATGAATGGATGAGTGTTTCCAGTCAATTAACTATAGCACCAGTGACTAAAGTCATTGTTTCATTTGTCCTAAATAAAAATAACTAAAAATGACTAAAAGTAACAAATGGACAGAAAGCTGAACTCACCAGTGTAAGACTGAGCTATGAGTATGTGCATGAAATTTTTCTATGCCCTATGATAGCCATGATATTAGCTTTTGGTGTTTGTTTCTAGGACATACAAATTTCAGGAGGTAGGCTTTTTGAAATTCAGCTCTTATTTTTATTTTATTTTATGATCTAGAAGAAGAACTATGGATGGAGGTTCATAACATTGTATAGAAGGTAGTGATCAAAACCATCCCAAGGAAAAAGAACTGTAAAAAGGCAGAATGGTTGACTAAGGAGGCCTTACAAATAGTTGAGAAAAGAAGTGAAAGACAAAGGAGAAAAGGAAAGATATACCCATCTGAATGCAGAGTTCCAAAGAATAGCCAGGAGAGATAAGAAAACCTTCTTAAGTGAACAATGCAAAGAAATAGAAGAAAGAATGGGAAAGACTAGAGATCTCTTCAAGAAAATTAGAGATACCAAGGGAACATTTCATGCAGAGATGGGAAAAATAAAGGACAGAAGTGGTAGGGACCTAACAGAAGCAGAAGATACTAAGAAGAGGTGGCAAGAATACACAGAAGAACTGTACAATTAAGATCTTCACGACCCAGATAACTGTGATGATGTGATCACTTACCTAGAACCAGACATCCAAGAATGCGAAGTCAAGTGGGCCTTAAAAAGCATCATTATGAACAAAGCTAGTGGATGTGATAGAATTCCAGTTGAGCTATTTCAAATCCTGAAAGATGATGCTGTAAAAGTGCTGCACTCAGTATACCAGCAAATTTGTAAAACTCAGCAGTAGCCACAGGACTGGAAAGGTCAGTTTTCATTCCAATCCCTAAGAAAGGCAATGCCAAAGAATGTTCAACTACCACACAATTGCATTCATCTCACACGCTAGCAAAGTAATGCTAAAAATTCTCCAAGCCAGGCTTCAGCAGTACATGAACCGTGAACTTCCAGGTGTTCAAGCTGGTTTTAGAAAAGGCAGAGGAACCAGAGATCAAATTGCCAACATCTACTGGATCATCGAAAAAGCAAGAGAGTTCCAGAAAAATATCTATTTCTGCTTTATTGACTGCCAAAGCCTTTGTGTGAATCACAATAAACTGTGGAAAATTCTGAAAGAGATGGGAATACCAGACCCCCTGACCTGCCTCTTGAGAAACCTGTATGCAGGTCAGGAAGCAACAGTTAGAACTGGACATGGAACAACAGACTGGTTCTAAATAGGAAAAGGAGTAAGTCAAGGCTGTATATTGTCACCCTGCTTATTTAACTTATATGCAGAGTACATCATGAGAAATGCTGGGCTGGAGGCAGGACAAGCTGGAATCAAGATTGCCGGGACAAATATCAATAACCTCAGATATGCAGATGACACAACCCTTATGGCAGAAAGTGAAGAGGAACTAAAGAACCTCTTGATGAAAGTGAAAAAGGATAGTGAAAAAACTGGCTTAAAAATTAACATTCAAAAAACAAAGATCATGGTATCCATTTCCATCACTTTGTGGCAAATAGATGGGGAAACAATGGAAACAGTGACAGACTTTATTTCCTTGGGCTCCAATATTACTGAAGATGGTGGCTGCAGCCATGAAATTAAAAGATGCTTACTCCTTGGAAGAGAAGCTGTGACAAACCTAGACAGCATATTAAAAGGTAGAGAGACATCACTTTGCCAACAAAAGTCCGTCTAGCCAAAGCTATGGTTTTTCCAGTAGTCGTGTATGGATGTGAGAGTTGGACCATAAAGAAAGCTGAGCGCTGAAAAAAATTGATGGTTTTGAACTGTGGTGTCAGAGAAGATTCTTGAGAATCCCTTGAATGGCAAGGAGATCAAATCAGTCAATCCTAAAGGATATTAACCCTGAATATTCATTGGAAGGACTGATGCTGAACCTGAAGGTCCAATATTTTGGCCACCTGATGTCAAGAACTGACACATTAGAAAACACCCCGATGCTGGGAAAGATTGAAGGCAGGAGGAGAAGAGGGTGACAGGGCATGACAGAGGACCAGATGGTTGGATGGCATCACTGACTCGATGGACATGAGTTTGAGTAAGGTCTGGGAGATGGTGAAGGACAGGGAGCCTAGTGGGCTGCAGTCCATGGGGTTGCTGTGAGTTGGACACGATTTAGTGACTAAACAAGAAGAAGAAGAAGGGGATGGGGAAGCTGGGGAGCATATATCATAATTGAATAGCAGTAATCTCTTAACTGAAGGCAAGATGGGACAAGGCTGTAAGCCACTGAATTAGGAGTCAGATTGTCTTCTCCTCTGCTTTGTAATCGACTTGAGTCTGTTGATCACTCTGTGGCTGTTAGTGTTTTCATGTGTGTAACTCAAAGAACTGGTCTAAAATTCATGGTTGTCTAATTAGAGGCCCATGAGAGATCTGGACTCCGGCAATGGCACTGGAAGATTTGAGGAGGGGAGCACATAAGAGGTGAGCGGAGCAGCAGGAGTCCCTCGGAGTCATTCTCACCTTTCAATCAGACCCCACCTTTTAAATTCATTTTTGCCAACGAGTTTAATTTTTTGATAGCTTCCAAAACAAAGCAAACACTGGTGTAGGCTCATTTAGGAAAAACAGGCATGGAACCACTTGTTAAAATGGGTAGGTCTAATCCAAACTTTGTTTTAATACATATAATGATGGTTGAGAATTATTCTTAAAGGCTTACTCACTCCACAGGATTACAATTAGTTTTTTGCAATATGCTTTGTTCTGAAGATGTGGTTTTATACTCACATGTCATTACTGTGTGTGGTTACTTCAGTGTTAGGATGAAATCGGAGTCATCAAGTGTAAGCGCTGAGCATCCCTATAATTGAATGGGATCTGGTGACTGAAAAAAGGATCTCTGATGAGAAACCAGAAGATATGCATTCAGGTCTCATCACTCACAGGCTAGAGGAAGAGGGCCTATAGGATTTTGCACATTTTGATTTTCCCATCAACAAAATAGAATCGACATAGGTCAACAGTTAATCTCCAGTGGGGTTGTCCTGAGACTCAACCATGAAGACCTCTCAGATACTCTCTGAGAGTGACATCTTTTTTTTAATCTGTATATATTTAAGGACTGATGGTCATCTTGAAGAACAGCTTCACTTAGCCTTCTAGTGAGTGAGCCAAGAAGATGTTTGGATCACTTTTCATTACTCACAACTGAACTACTGATAACTGGCCATTTTCGCTAAAGGATTATTTCCTTTGTGAGCTTGAGTGAGAGAGAAGGAAAGAATATGGCCGTATTACAGAAAAGACTCTACCTGTGAATGCTTTCTTTCTTTCCTTCCTTCTTCTCTTTGTCTTTCTTTTTTTTCCCTCTCCCTCTCTTTCTCTTCCAGTTTTATTGAGATATAATCGACATACAGCATTGTGTAAGTTTGAGGTGTACAACCATAGTGATTTAGCTTACACACATCATGAAATGATCTCTGCAATATATCCAGTAAAGGTATATGTATCATATACATACAAAATGAAAGAAATAGAAAAAAATATTTTCTTTGTGATGAAAACTCTTAGAATTTACTCTCTCTAAACAACGATCATACAGCAGTATTATCTTTATTATGCTATACATTATATCTCTAGTATTTACTCATCTTATAGCTGAAAGTTTGTACCTTTTGACTGCCTTCTCCCATCCAAGTACTAACCAGGACCGACCATGCTTAGCTTCCGAGATTAGACGAGAGCGGGTGCGTTCAGGGTGGTATGGCCGTAGACTTGACTGCCTTCTACTTAAGTGTTTTAAGTAGTAAAACATGATGATTTTGCTTCTAGTCCCAGGTGACCAGTTGTTGTGAGATTGGAAAACCCTGTCTAGACCTACATCCATGACAGAGATCTTCCTACATTTCCATGTATCCTTGGCCTCATAGGTGGCCTGAGGTCCCCTTGTGACCACAGGAGATAATTATTGCCTTTTTTCCTGCTGAAATGTTTGTGTTCTCTTAGATTTGTACCAGCACTTAAAAACTGTGAAGCCAATACTTTACAAAGACTCACCAGCTGTTTATTTGATTTAAACTTCCAGTGCACAAGAAAACATTTGCTTTCTTCAAATAATCAAAGGCTTTCCATTTGGTAGAATGTAGACTGTAAACAAGCTGCACTTTTCAGAGGAACCAACTTGATCTAAATTTGTAGTAATAGATTCATAAATTTCAAAAAAGAGAAAAAAATGCCCCAATACTATACCTCAGCACTCCTTGTCACTGTTACCTAGTCATTGGGTGAGGTGTGCTGTGGGTTTTTTTTTTTTTTTTTTAATATGTTCTCAGGAATGTTAATTCCTTTTCACTAATTGCATGGAAGTTTAAAACATGTATTTATCCTAAGTTATAAACTGGCTCATAAACAAAATACTATAGGTAATGAAGGATGGCCGACAAATGATTAATGGAAGTGGTTAAATCTTTTGTTGCAAGTGTAGAATTTTTGCTCTACCAACATGATCGGATCATTTCTTGACTGTATTTGACTAAAGTTATTTTGAGTGTATTCATGTTCTTCTACATAGATTTTCTCATGATGCTTATTTCTCCCTCTTGAAATCTCTGCATCACTCAAGGTCTTGCTCAAATCCCACCCTTTACAGGGAAGCTCTCTAGCCATGAATGGCCCACAGTGTTCCCTCCCATCTGTGAATTCTGTTTGTATGTGGTTAAGAGTTTTCTTGATCTTCATTTTTGGGTAGCCATTGTATCTCCTATTTCTTCTCCCACATTTCTTCTCTAGATGCTCCTCCCACAGCATCTAGCTCAGCGCTAGTGTTTGGTTCCAAGTAACAAGTAAGTGTTCATTAAATGCTTGCTGATAAATACTTTTTGAATGAATGAATGAACAGGCCTTTAACTAGCACAAAGCTATTTTCACTGATTTTTAGCATCATTTCCTGAAGTTTAGTGGAGATGTTCTGGGAGTAATCACAGAGAGCTTAGGACACAATGGTCATTTTATAAGCAAAATTCTAGTCTTTTGTATTATTTTGAGAAGAACTGGGTGAACAGGAGGGAGTAACAGCTAAGAGTATAGAAAATTACACAACAGAATCAGAGGTTAGCAGTTATAAGTGGGATTGGGTGGAGCTTTCCCAGCTTTGGGACATAAGCACCTAGGATCTTGTGGTTGATGTATTGATATATAAGACTGCTGAATAATCTTCAGTTCATTCTTTAAGTTCATTATTTACTGAGCAACTTCTGATTATAACGAGACATTCCAGGTGTTTTCCCTAAAGAGAGAAAAGTACTAATTGATGATTGAACACTGTTGGTGAATAAGTTGGCATTCTGAGTATACACTGGGATGTTGCTAATTCTCAGGTCTTTAGACCACAAGGTTGAGGACCACACTCAGTATGGTGTATAGAAGATACTTGTGGTGGTGGGAACTTTCTGGTGGTCCAGTGGTTAAGAATCCACATTACCAATGCAGGGGGCTTAGGTTAGATCCCTGGTTGGGGAACTAGATCCCACATGCCTCAGCTAAGAGTTTGTGGCTAAGACCCAGGACAAAAAAATAAATAAATAAAAATTTAAAAAAGATTATTGTCATGGAAACTTCCATATTTCTGGTACCACATACTGTAACATTAAAAACATTGAAAGGAGGTAGAATTCTTTTTTGTGTGTGAATCAGTTATGCATATACACATATATTATTTTTGAAATTATTTTCCATTATAGATTATTATAAGATATTGACTATAGTTCCCTGTGCTATAAAATAAACCTTTTTTGCTTGTTGCATACTTATTTTATTAAATTAGAAATCTAGCATTCTATTTATACTAAGTCAAACAAGTGAACTCAAAATGTCATAAAAATTTTTAGTAGGCAAAAATTCATAAGTTTTCTAAAATATATATATTATACATATTATATATATATATATGTATGCAAAAGCTTTTCTACTATACTTGATAAAGGTTTGAGAAAGAACATAAAAAAAGAAAAGAGATGGAGAAATTGGGAAACATAAACTAAAGGAAATGGAAGCACTGAATATGAAATAGGAAAAGTAAAACATGCTAGATAAAAGTGAAAGATCCTTGTATTTTTCAAAAAATTCCAAGGTAATTCTAATATGCATCTGGATTTTAAGAAGTGATTACATGTTTTTGAAATTTAGTAATGTTAACCTTTTTTCTAAAAAAAACTAATGTTTATCACTTTTTCTAAATGTCCTATGGAAATCTAATAACAAAGTGTGAGATACAAAATTTTAAATATATTTGTATAGGATATAAGATTAATGTAAATTAATACAAATATATTATATTTAAATTATTAATGACATCATTCAAGATGCTCCTATTCTTATTTTTTCTGCACTTGATAAAAATATCCTCAGAGAAATGTTAACATAGCTCTCACTATGATTATATATTTTTTCTTTTTCCTTATATTTCTTCTGTTTTTGCTTTATATATCTTTGTTTCTTTATTGTAGGTGTCTAATGATTTATAATGTCTATCTTATTTGTGAATTGTATCTTGTCATTAAAAATATTCATCTTTGTTTCATTTAAAAATTAGTTAATTTAAAATAAAAAGCTAAAAAGAGACAAAACCTTTTAATCAAAAACTTTTAAGCATGTTTTAAGCACAGGGAGCATAGAAGCACATTTTAAAGTATAGAAAATAGCAGTTTCCTCTCAAATTTTTGTGATCATTTTTGATAGGGATTGTGTTTGACCTCAAAATGATTCTGAGGAATGGCACTTAATTTCTTGTTTTAAGTATTTAAAGAGATAGATAGAGGACAAGAGAAAAGAAGAAAGTTCAGTAAAAGTCAAAGGGACTGACTGATTCCACATTTTTTTCATATGAAGTAAGTCTCTTAAACACTAAACAATCTGAACTTTAAAATGCTTTCATTTGCTTAATAACACACTTTGCAATTATGTGAAAGCAAGAGCCAGAGAGGAAAGAAGGAGATAATTATGGTCACCTAAGATTTAGCATTTTACTTTTTTAAATTTTAATTAGTGTCTTCATGTCCAAGGGACTTAGATCAGTTGGCTGTTGCAATCCCAATTATTTATCAGATTTGCACAATGGGTTGGAGGGGTGTTGTGGGAACTTCGACTCTCCAGAGAAACCCGAGGTCTGTAGGGGGAGTCATAGATAGGAGATTTAACGCCGTAAGAAAGGGAAGCTGGTGTAGATTTGGGGAGGATTTCTTGCTTGATGATATAGCCACCAGCAAGTAACCATGCTTTTAATGTGTTGTTTACCTACAAGTGACAAAGTCCACTCATTAATATTTAGGTAAGGACAGTTGCAGTTTCAAGTTTGAAGGGTTTGAGGAGAGTTGAAATGAAAAATGAATTAAAATTTCTTCTCAAAATGTTAAGTGATGACACTGATGGAAGAACTATACTGGTCTCTTACATTTCCCCATTTTCTAATAGAAATTGTCTGTGGAGCTGAAACTTTGAAGTTTGTGTTTATCTAGATGTATGTATTTTTTTGTGGCTTTGCATGAACATAATCTTTGGACAAATATTTGACTTTACAGAACAGCATTTAAACACATTTGCTTTCTTTAAAAGGAGAAAAATCTGGAGATATCATGCTCCTTAGTTTTAAACTATACCAAAAAACTAATCAAAAGAGTATGGCATTGGCCTAAAAATGAATCAGGGATCAATGGAACAGAGTAGAGAGCCCAGAAATAAACATATGCTTATATGACAATTAATCTATGACAAAAAAAGGCAAGAATATACAGTGGCAAAGATAACCTCATCAATAAATGGTGCTAGGAAAACTGAACAACTACATGCAAAAGAATGAAACGGGACCATTTTATTACACCATATACAAAAATAAACTAAAATGGATTAATGACTTAAATGCAAAACCTGACACCATAAAGTTTATAGAATAAAACGTAGGCAGTACACTCTTTGATATTGGTCTTAGCAGTATTTTCAGTTCCGTTCAGTTCAGTCGCTTAGGCGTGTCTGACTCTTTGTGACCCCATGGACTGGAGCACGCCAGGCTTCTCTGTCTGTCACAAACTCCTGAAGCTTGCTCAAACTTACGTCCATCAAGTTAGTGATGCCATCCAACTATCTCATTCTCTGTCATCCCCTTCTCCTCTTGCCTTCAATCTTTCTCAGCATAAGGGTCTTTTGTAATGAGTTGGTTCTTTGCATCAGGTGGCCAAAGTATTGGAGTTTCAGGTTCAGCATCAGTGCTTCCAATGAGTATTCGGACTTATTTCCTCTAGGATTGACTGGTTTAATCTCCTTGCAGCCCAAAGGACTCTCAAGAGTCTTCTCCAACACCACAGTTTGAAAGCATCAATTCTTTAGCACTCAGCTTTCTTTATAGTCCAACTCTCACATCCATACATGACTACTGGAAAAAAAACATAGCTTTGACTAGATGGACCTTTGTTGGCAAAATAATGTCTCTGCTTTTTAATATGCTGTCTAAGTATAGCTTTTCTTCCAAGGAGCAAGAGTCTTTTAATTTTATGGCGGCAGTCACCACCTGCAGTGATTTTGGAGCCCAAAAAGAGAAAGTCTGTCACTGTTTCTATCATTTCCCCATCTGTTTTTCATGAAGTGATGGGACCAGATGCCATGATCTATTTTTTGAATGTTGAGTTTTAAGCCAACTTTTTCACTTTCCTGTTTGACTTTCATCAGGAGGCTCTTTCGTTCCTCTTCACTTTCTGCCATAAGGGTGGTGTCATCTGCATATCTGTGGTTATTGGTATTTCTCCCAGCAATCTTGATTCCAGCTTATGCTTCATCCAGCCTGGCATTTTCCATGATATACTCTGTGTATAAGTCAAATAAGCAGGGTGACAATATACATCTTGATGTACTCCTTTCCCAAATTGGAAACAGTCTGTTGTTCCACATCTGGTTCTAACTGTTTCCTCTTGACCTGCATGCAGATTTCTCAGGAGGCAGGTCAGGTGGTCTGGTATTGTCATCTCTTGAAGAATTTTCCACAGTTTGTTGTGATCCACACAGTCAAAGGTTTTGACATAGTCAATAAAGCAAAAGTAGATGTTTTTCTGGAATTTTCTTGCCTTTTCAATGATTTAGCATATGTTGGCAATTTGATGTCTGGTTCCTCTAACTTTTCTAAATCCAGCTTGAACATCTGGAAGTTCTTGGTTCAAGTACTGTGGAAGCCTGGCTTGGAGAATTTTGAGCATTGCTTTGCTAGCATGTGAGATCAGTGTAATTGTGCGGTAGTTTGGACATTCTTTGGCATTGCCTTTCTTTGGGATTGGAATGAAAACTGACCTGTCCTGTCCTATGGCTACTGCTGAGTTTCCACATTTGCTGGCATATTGAGTGCAGCACTTTCACAGCATCATCTCTTGGGATTTGAAATACTTCAATTGGAATTCTATCACCTCACTAGCTTTGTTCATAATTATGCTTCCTAAGGCCCACTTGACTTCGCATTCCAAGATAATTTGCTCTAGGTGAGTGATCACATCATTGTGGTTATCTGGGTCATGAAGATCTTTTTTGTATAGTTCTTCTGTGTATTCTTGCCACCTCTTCTTAATATCTTCTGCTTCTGTTAGGTCCATACAATTTCTATCCTTTATTGAGCTCATCTTTGCATGAAATGTTCCCTTGGTATCTCTAACTTTCTTGAAGAGATCTCTAGTCTTTCCCATTCTATTGTTTTCCTCTATTTCTTTGCATTGACCACTGAGGAAGGCTTTCTTATCTCTCCTTGCTGTTCTTATGGAACTCTGCATTCAGATGAATATATCTTTCATTTTCTCCTTTGCCTTTCACTTCTCTCCTTTTCTCAGCTATTTTCAAGGCCTCCTCAGACAGCAATTTTGCCTTTTTGCATTTATTTTTCTTGGGGATGATCTTGATCACTGCCTTCTGTACAATGTCATGAACCTCCATCCATAGTTCTTCATGCACTATGTCTATCAGATCTAATCCCTTGAATCTATTTGTCACTTCCACTGTATAATTGTAAGGGTTTTTTTGATTTAGGTCATGCCTGAATTGTCTAGTGGTTTTCCCTACTTTCTTCAATTTAAGTCTGAATTTTGCAATAAGCAATATTTTTTTTCTGGGGGGCGGGGTGGTTCATATCCTCAGATAAGGGAAACAGAAGCAAAGTAGACAAATGGGACTACATCAGACTAAAAACCTTTTGCACAGTGAAGGAAAACATCAATAAAACAAGAATTTAGACTACTGAATGGGAGAAGATATTTGTAAACAATATATCTGATAAAGGGTTAATGTAATATACATAATGTATATTATGTAAAATATATAAAGAATTAATACAACTGAATGTCCAAAAACCCCAACCAAACAATCTGATTAAGAATTGGGTGTGCATGCATGCTAAGTCATTTCAGTCGTGTCCGACTCTTGCGACCCTATGGACTGTAACCCGCCAGGTTCCTCTGTCCATGGGATTCTCTAGGCAAGAATGCCATAGTGGGTTCCGTGCCCTCCTCCAGGGGAAATTTCTGACCCAGTGATGGAGCTCCAAGTCTGTTAAGTCTTCTGCATTGGTCGGTGGGTTCTTTACCACTAGGGCCACCTGGGAAGTCCCCAAACTTGGGCAGAGGATCTGACTAGACATTTTTCCAAAGAGGACATACAGATGGCCAACAAATGGAAAGGTGTTCAACGTCACTAATCATCAGGGAAATGTAAATCAAAACCACAGTGAGTATTACCTCACATGTGTCAGGATGGCTATCATCAAAAAGTGAAACATAACAAATATTGTCAAGGATGTGGAGAATGGGGGATCTCTGTGTATTGTTGGTAGGAATGTAAATTGGCTCAGCCACTATGGACAACAGTATGGAAGTTCTTCAAAAGTTAAAAGTAGAACTACCATGTGATGCAGCAGTTCCTCTCCTAGGCATGTATCTGGGGAAGAAAGACGAACTAGAAAAGATACATGCACCCCAATGTTCATAGCAGCATTATTTACAGTAGCCCAGATATAGAAGCAACCTAGTGTCCATCAGCAGATGATGGATAGAGATGTGGTGTATTACTCAACAGTAGAAAAGAATGGAATACTGCCATTTGTGACAACATGAGCAGACCTAGAGGGTGTTATGCTAAGTGAAGTAAGTCAGGCAGAGAAAGACAAATACCATATGATATCACTTATATGTAGAATCTAAAAAACAAAACAGAAACAGATTAAGAGATAACAGAGAGCAAATTGGTGGTTACCAGAGAAGAGGATGAAAGGATGGGCAAAATAGGTGATGGGGATTCAGAAGTACAGATTTCAAGATATAAAATAAGTAAGTCATGAAGATGTAATATACAGCATAAAATATAGTCAATAATACTGTAACAATATTATATGGAGACAGATGGTTATTAGACTTATTGTGGTGATCATTTCATAATATATTTAAATGTCATATCATGATGTCATACACCTGAAACTAACATTGATGTTGTACATTAACTATATTACAATTTTTTAAGAAAGTAAATCTGTTAGAAATTTAAAATAAATAAATAAGATGTAAAGACATTTACTTTCTCCAGATTCTCGAGGATATTAACACACTACAGTGAGAATAACCAATATTTTCAAGTGCTTATTGAGTATAGGCGCTTTATATATTTATAGTCCCCTGATTGCACCGAATCTGTGTGAAGTGTCCTATTTGTTGTTGTTTAGTCACTAAGTCATGTCCGACTCTTTGTGACAGCTTAGACTGCAGCACGCCAGGCTTCCCTGTCCTTCGCTATCTTCTAGAGCTTGCTCTAACTCATTTCCATTGAGTCGGTGATGCTATCTAACCATCTCATCCTCTCTTTCTGTCTCTATTGCAGTATAATTTAGGTTTAACATTATGTAAGTTTAAATCGTGCAATGTGTTGGATTGATAGAATACTACAAAAGGGTAATCACCATAGATTTAGCTAATACCTACAGCATGTCACAATCACTGTTTCTTTTTTTGTGGTGAGAACATTTAGAATCTACTCTTTTAGTAACTTTCAAATATATAATATAATATTGTTAACTATAGTTACCATGTTCTATATTAGATGCCCAGAACTTCTTCTTCTTATAACTGAAAGTTTGTACACTTTAATTAATATCTCCCTGCCCCCAAACGCCCAGCCAGTCCTTCACAGCCACCATTCTACTCAATGCTTCTGTAAGTTCAGTTTTTTAAGATTCTATAAAAGTGAGATTATGCAGTACCAGTCTTTCTCTATCTGACTTATTTCACTTAGTATAACGTCCTCAAGATCCATCCATGTTGTTGGCAAATGGCAGGATTTCCTTTTTTCTCCTGGCTGACTTGTGGTTTTGACTTGTATTTCCCTGATAATTAGTAATATTTAATACCTTTTCATGCATCTGTTGGCTGTTTGTATGCTAGTACCATACTGTTTTGATTATTACACCTTACAATATAGATTGAAATCAGGAAATGTGAAGCCACCAGCTTTGTTCTTCTTTCTCAGAAATGCTTTGGCTATTTGGGGTCTTTTGGGGTCCCATACAAATTTTTGGACATTGTTTTAAATTTCTGTGAAAGGTTGCTTTGGAATTTTGGCAGGGATTGCACTGAATCTATAGAATATTTTAGGTAGTATGGCTATTTTAACAGTATTCAGTATTGGTTTCCATAAACACTGTATATCTTTCCATTTATTTGTGTATTCTGTTACTTCTTGTATTGAACTCTTATAGTTTTCAATGTATAGATCTTTACCTCCATGGTTCTATTTATTCCTATGTGTTTTTTTTTTTTATTGCTATTGTAAATGCAATTATCTTACTTCTTTTTCAGATAGTTCACTGTTGGGAGATAGAAACACAACTGATTTTTACATAATGATTGTATTCTACAACTTTACTAAAATTCATTGATCAGTTCTAACAGTTCTTTTTGGTGGAGTCTTTAGGATTTTGTGGAGGGCTTCCTTGATGGCTCAGATGGTAAGGAATATGCCTGCAATGCGACAGATCTGGGTTTGATCCCTGGGTTGGGAAGATACCCTGGAGAAGGGAAATGGCAATTTGTATGTGTCAGATCACATCACCTGCAAATCCTTTCTGATTTGGTAACTTTTATTTGTTTTCTATTTCTAAGTTGCTCTGGCTAAGATTTCCAGTACTGCATTGCATAAAAATGGCAAGAGTGGGCACCCTTGGCTTGCTTCTGATCTAGAAAACTTTCAACTTTTCACCATTAGAATGATGTTTGTCATATGTGGCTTTTATTATGTTGAGGTATGTTTCTCCTCTACCCCATTTGTTGAGAGTTTTGATCATAAAAAGATGTTGAATTTTGTGAAATGCTCTTCTGCATCTATTGAAATGATCTTATGATTTTTATCTTTCATTCTGTGAACATGATGTATCACACTAATCTATCTGCTGTGTTGAACCTTCATTGCATCCCAGGGATAAATCTCACTTGATTGTGATGTGTGATCCTTTTAATATGCTGTTGAATTCAGTTTGCTAGCATTTTGTTAAGAATTTTTGCATCTGTATTCGTCAGGGGTGTTGGCCCGTACTTCTTTTGAAGCTCAGAGTCTTTACCGCTGCTTTGCTAGAGATATCCTCCTCTCCACATCTCTGAACAAAACCAGCTGTCTGCTTTAGTGACCCCACAGGAATGTTCACTGCTGAATTTTCTGCCTCTCTCTGATGGTGGCTGTATTTCTGGGTTTGTTCACTGCTAAATTTTCTGCCTCTCTCTGATGGTGGCTGTATTTCTGGGTTTGTACTCTGCTATCATGTGGAAAAGATAGAGGCAAATTGGACTTTCTTTAACTTGTGTCTCTTCCATGTGGACACTGTGTGGGAAGATCCGAAGAAGAGCAGCTGTGCGTTTTGACCAGCAGCTGGAGATTTTGTGGATTAAGCAGGTTTTTAATTTGCTAACTGGTAGCTTAAAAGGAATGCTCATGTCCAGGGAAGGACTTGCCTAGTCATGGGCTAAAGGGTAAACTGTTCAAGGTTAGGTAGAGCTTTCTACCCCCCTTTAATTTTGCTGTCTCAAAAAGATATTGCTTTGACTTTTAAAAGCTAGGAAGTTTTTAAGAAAATACAGTTTTTCAGACACTGCACTCATTCAGCTGGCCTGGGGCGATTGGAATGATAAGTTTAAAAACCACAAATAGCACTTATTATGACCCAGAGGAAGCAGGGCAGGAAAGTGAATTCAGAGTGGAAGGGAATATCCATTCTATGTGTGAGAGCCTGCTGTCCTCTGTAAGAATGCTCCTAGGAAATGGTTCAAACACCCAGGGTGCTTTATTTTTGTAACTTTAAGGCTCATGGAGGTTTGTTGAACGGCTGGCAGATGGAGGCTGTGCCCTTTGTTGTGTGTGTAATATGCATGCTCACTCACATCCCCTCTTTGTGACCCCATGGACTGTAGCTTGCCAGGCTCCTCTGCCCATGGGATTTTTCAGGCAAGAATACGGGGTTGGGTTGCCATTTCCTACTCCAGGGCTCCAAGGGATCTTCCCCACCCAGGGATTGAACCCATGTCTCTTGGGTATCCTGCATTGGCAGGCGGATTCTTTACTTGCTCTACAAGTTGCTTCTCTGTTGTCCAGGGTGCATCCGCAGCCATCTAAATACCTCTCTCTGTTCTTTCTCTTCTGGGTTGTCTTTCTGCTGGGAGCACCATGGGATTCTAAATGGCAATGTTTGTTCAGAAGGAATTGGACTTGAAATAAGCTAAGAAAAACATTTGTTTTTATTGTAAAGCTCTATACATGTTTGGTGTATTATTATTACTACTACTAACAAAAATAGTAGCTATTATTGCTGAATCTTGTGGACTCTCTGAGGGATGTAGTTGGCAATGGACATGGGAAGTAGAAAAGTCTGGCTGTGGCTGGTGGATAAACCTTGGGTAAATGCCAACTATGTAAAATAAGTTGACTTTGCTTATGTTCTAAAGTCCCACGAGGAAAATCTTTCACATTGTATCCTTTGGCAATATTTAAAAAATTTTTCCAGGACTTTTACTTTTAAAGTTTCTATATAATCCCTCTAAAACCTATGCCTTATCAAGTACATTGTTTTTCTATCAGATTTCTTTATCTTTTTCCGTATACATACATACTTTATGCAGTTCTATCCATGGTACAGACAAAATTTCTTCTACTGCTTCTAATCTTGCTCATTATAATGACCACATAATATTTACTATTTTATTTGGTTCTTCTACTATTAGTAGAGTCAGATTGTTTCCAAATTCTGCTGCCATAAATAACCCTGAGATTAATAAGATACCTTCATGTCAGCAGTGCAAAGCTATTGACTTCTCCCCTATTTGAATCCTTTTCTTTGTCCACACTTTCACATATAAGATTATAGTTGCAAAAGATAGAGTTATGTTTCCAAAATCATCTGTGCTTGTTCACTCATCCTTAAAGTGAGATTATAATACGTGTTTAGCACAGTGCATTTGTTAGATTTTTGCTACCCGTGCTGCCCTGCCGCTCCATCACCATTACCATCCACCTCATCACTACCACTATTACTACTACCGTGTATTGCTTTTATTATCATTTAGGGGAAGACAGGCTTTATTTTAATGAAAGAAAACAGGAGTCTTAATACAGTTTTAATCATCAGATTGCTCACATAGATTTTTTGCTTTCTCCTTGTCTTTTTAGAAAAATGTTTAATATTATCTTATCAGTTTATTTTTGGCTGCACCGTGGCATACTAGATCTTAGTTCCTTGGCCGTGTCTCCTTCAGTGGAAGCACAGAGTCCTAACCACTGGACTACCAGGGAATTCTGTATTATTTTACTATTAATGTTATTATCATCTGCTTTGTCCTTGTCTTTTCAAGATGATTTGTAGCTTATTTGGTTTTTGCCCTTCCTTCCCAGTATCAGAGCTCTCTCCCTTAAAAGAATGCTTTCTTAATTTTCACCTTTTCCTTCTCTTTTTTAAATGAAAACTGTTTCTACCTGGGAATGTAAAATATATATATATATATATTTATTATGTTTATATATAACCTTCATTTGTTGATGATGAAACCAATCTGAAGATGATAATGGAGTGCTGAGAAAAAGAGACACCATGATCTGACTCAAGTTCAGCATCTTCTAGGGACAGATGTCAAAGTCTGCCCTCTGGTGGCTGTGGGGTGCAGCTGCAGGTCAGATGTACTGGCTGAAATGGGATCCTCCAGCAGGACATAAGCTGGTGTGTAACTGATGGGCCTTTAAAGCTCTTCTGTATTCATTGTAATGGTTCCTTATGTCAGTCAAGACACCTTGCTTTCTTGCTTGCAAGATAATTATCTTAGAGATTAATCCTTTGTCAGTTGTTTCATTTACTATTATTTTCTCCCATTCTGAGGGTTGTCTTTTCACTTTGTTTATTGTTTCCTTTGCGGTGCAAAAGCTTTTAAGTTTAATTAGGTCCACTTGTTTATTTTTGTTTTTATTTTCATGACTCTAGGAGGTGGGTCATAGAGGATATTGCTGCGGTTTATGTCATAGAGTGATCTGCCTATGTTTTCCTCTAAGAATTTTATAGTTTCTGGTCTTACATTTAGGTCTTTAACCCATTTTGAGTTTATCTTTGTGTATGTTATTAGTAGATCCAAGGAGTTTACAGTCCATCCTAAAGGAAATCTGCAAGGAGATCCAACCAGTCCATCCTAAAGGAAATCAGTCCTGAATATTCATTGGAAGGACTGATGCTGAAGCTGAAACTCCAATACTCTGGCCACCTGATGTGAAGAACTGATTCATTTGAAAAGACCCTGGTGCTGGGAAAGACTGAAGGCAGGAGAAGGGGCCGACAGAGGATGAGATGGTTGGCATCACTGACTCAATGGACATGAGTTTGAATAAACTCTGGGAGTTGTCGATGGACAGGGATGCCTGGTGTGCTGCAGTCCACGGAGTCGCAAAGAGTCGGACATGGCTGAGCGACTGAATTGAACTGAACTGATGTTGTTAGGAAGTTTTCTATTTTCATTCTTTTACACATAGGTGTCCAGATTTCCCAGCACCACTTATTGAAGAGAATATCTTTTCTCCATTGTATATTCTTGCCTCTTTTGTTAAAGATCAGATGCCATAGTTGTGTGGGTTTATCTCTGGGCTTTCTATCTTGTTCCATTCTATATTTGTTTTTTTGCCAGTACCATGCTGTCTTGATGACTGTAACTTCAGACCAAAACAGATAGTTCACCATAGAAGACATACAGATAGCTAATAAACACATGGAAAGATGCTCAGCCTCACTCATTATTAGAGAAATGGAAATCAAAACTACAATGAGGTACCACCTCACACCAGTCAAAATGACCATCATTAAAAAAAATGTACAAACAATAAATGCTGGAGAGGGTGTGGAGAAAAGGAAACGCCCTTGCACTGTTGGTGGGAATGCAAATTGATACAGCCACTATGGAAGACAGTATGGAGATTCCTTAAAAACCTAGGAATAGGAGAAGAAAATGGCAACCCACTCCAGTATTCTAGCCTGGAAAAGTCCATGGACAGAGGAGCCTGGCGGGCTGCAGTCCATGGGATTGCATGACTGAGCACGTGTGCACGAGGGTGGAGGGAGATGGGTTGGTAGCAATAAAGTGGTAGGAAAAAAAAACAAACCTAGGAATAAAACTACCATGTGACCCAACAGTCCCACTGCTGGGCATATACCCTGAGAAAACCATCATTGAAAAAAGCACAGGTACCCCGGTGTTCAGTGTAGCAATATTTAGCTAGAACATGGAAGCAACCTAGATGTCCAAGGACAGATGAATGGATAAAGCAGCTGTGGTACATATATACAATGGGATATTACTCAACCATCTGAGTAAGTTCTGATGAGGTGGATGAACCAGAGCCTATTATACAGAGTGAAGTAAATCAGAAAGAGAAAAACAAACATTGTGTATTGACACGTATATATAGAATCTAGAAGAATGGTTACTGATGAACCTATTTGCCGCGCAGCCATGGAGATAGACGTACGGAACAGACTTGTGGGCACAGAGAAGAGAAGTGGGCGGGATGAGTGGAGAGAGGCGTGGAAACACCTGCATTACCATATGTAGAATTTTAGCCTGTGGGAGCTTTCTGTGTGACTCAGGGAGCTCAAACCCGTATCCTGTGACAGCCTAGAGGGGAGGGATTCCTGGGAGGGAGGTTCAACAGGGAGGGGGCTTATGTGTACCTGTGGCTGATTCATGTTGGTGTCTGGCATAAACCCACACAATATTGTGAAGCGATTACCCTTCAATTAGAAATAAATAAATTAGAAAAGAATTACCTTAAACCTGTGTTCCTAGACTATAGGACTTTAAGTAAATGTTGCAAGAATCATACTCTTCAAACTATATTTTCTTAAAACCACTGATCACCATCACCACTAGCACCTCCTGATGAAATAGAGATAGATACAGATATTTCAAGGGGAAAAAGGAATTGATAAATATTATAAAAAGGGAACTTCAGAGGATTAAAATTCTATTATTCTTAATCTTCAAAATATCTTTAGGTCAAGATTTTATCTTATTTCTCAATCAAATATTGTCAAACTTTATACCTTCCAGGACTTAGTTTTTTTTTTAAAGTAAGCTAAAAGTCTCAAAAATTATTTTTGTGTTATTTATTTATCATATAATTAAAATAGAGTAATCGGAATGAAGAAAAAAAAAAATTAGATTTACGATTTCACGTAGAGTTTGTGAAAATACACTTAGGATAGTGTTATGCCATAAATTCTTATTATAAATAATAGGGATGTAGTGTCTTTTTGTTTATGCTTGAAAATAAATGTTTATGTTACATTTTAATTATTTTGCCTTTAGAAAAATCTCAACTTTTAAGGTGATTGAATTTGCACGCCACAACTAATAGTTAACAATTTGATATTGTATGTTTGTACTGGTGCACCAAAACTAGTTAGAAAACGAAGACTTTATTTGACCTTAGCTACTGGTTTAATTAACACAAAATTATAGAATTTGATGCAGTTGACATTGAAAATGATAGGTTCTTCCATGATTTCAGGATGTATGACACATGCTTCTTTGGTCCCAGCCCTAAGTAGGTGCCGGTTTCTATGTTATGTCTGCAGTCGGGAAGGGACTGTTAGTAATGACTATGTGGTGTTGGTTGCTCAGTCACGTCCTACTGTTTGGGATCCCATAGACTGTAGCTCTCTAGGTTCCTCTGTCCGTGGGATTCTCCAGGAGAGAATACTGGAGTGGTTTGCCGTTCCCTTTTCCAGGGGATCTTCCTGACCCAGGGATCTCCTGCATTGTATGCATATTCTTTACTCTCTGAGCTACAGGGAAGTCCATTAGTAATGACATGTTCTTAACAAATTGGTTCATCAATCCTCACCAGCATTTGTACTAGTGACCTTGACTTTGAACAAGCAGAATTAATTCCTTCCTGCTAACATAGGCTCCAAATTTGAGTGTGTCTCTCAATCTTTTAAATACCAAATTTTAAAAGTCAAATTTATTTTCTAAAAGCTTACTAATGATTTCTGTTATTTGAATGTGCTTATTCTAATTGTATGTTTAAATTATAGGGCATTTTTATATTTGCATGCAAAAAAGTTCAGAAAATACCAAAATATGTCAAGAACAGTAATATTCAATTTTAAGGGTATTTCAAGAGGGAATTTCCTGGTGATCTAGTGGCTAGGATTCAGTGCTTTCATTGCTATGACCCTGGTTCAATCCCTTGTTGGGGAACTGAGATCCCATAAGCTGTGCAACACAGCCAAAAAAAAATTTTGACATTACTACAATATAGTTGATTTGATGGTCCTTGATTTTCTTATCATTCAGTTCAGTCGCTCAGTCATATCCTACTCTCTGTGACCCCATGAACTGCAGCACACCAGGCTTACCTGTCCATCACCAACTCCTGGAGCTTGCTCAAACTCATGTTCGTTGAGTAGGTGATACCATCCAACCATCTTATCCTCTGTTGTCCCCTTCTCCTCCTGCCTTCAATCTTTCCCAGCATCGGGGTCTTTTCCAGTAGGTCAGTTCTTCACATCAGGTGGCCAAAGTATTGGAGCTTCAGCTTCAGCATCAGTCCTTCCAGTGAATATTCAGGACTGATTTCCTTTAGGATTGACTGCTTTGATCTCCTTGCTGTCCAAGGGACTCTCAAGAGTCTTCTCCAACAATTAATTAGCATATATAGACAACTAATATTTCCGGCAAGTGACTGTGCCAGGCACTCTTTCAGTCTTTGCATGCAGATGTTGCATCTTGTGATGCTTATAGTACAATGAGGTAGGTACAGTAGTCCCCTCTTTCATGCAGTTCTGCAGTTCCAGTTATCTGTGTTCAATCCAAGTCCAAAAATATTGAGTAGGAAATTCCAGATATAAAGAATTCATACATTTTAAACTGTGTGTCATTTTGCGTAGCAGGATGAAGTCATGTGATGTAGGGACAAACACTTGGGTGGAACTCATCCCTTTGTCCAGGGTACCCAGGCTATATATGCGATCTACCCATCAATTTAGGAAAAAGCATAGTATATAAAGGATTCTGTACTATCCACGGTGCTTCCCAGATGGGGCTAATGGTAAAGAATTTGCCTGCCAATGCAGGAGATGCAAGAGGCACAGGTTTGATCCCTGGGCTGAGAAGTTTCCCCTGGAGAAGGAGGTGGCAACCCATACCAGTATTTTTGCCTGGAAAATCTCATGGAATGAAGAGCCATGGACTCTACAGTCCATGGAGTTGACAAGAGTCGGACACAATTGAGCACAAGCACTTTCATACACTTTCACACTGTCCACAGTTTCAGGCCTCCTTTTGGGGTCTTCGAATATCCTCTGTGGATAAGGAGGAGCCATTGTATTATGATGATGATCCACAATTTTATAGATGAAAAAAAAGCTACAGGAAAGTTGCTCAAGATGACAGAGTAAATGGTTGAGTGAGATGCTGAACCCAGGTCACCTGACTATAAAGCCCATCTCTTACAACAAAATACAATTTAAAGTTATAAGATCTCATGTAGAATAGTATTCTGCCCATGAGCCATGTCTTAAAACACCAGACAGGTGAGACAGCTTAGTTTAAATTAGTCGAGAAGGGACTTCCCTCAAGGTCCAGTGGTTAAGACTTTGCCTTCCAATCCATTGGGTGTGGCTTCGATCCCTGGTCAGGGGGCTGAGATTCCACGTGCCTCATGGCCACAAAACCAGAATACAAACAACAGAAGCAATATTGTAATAAATTCAATAAAGACTCTAAAGAAAAATAAAATAAATCCGTCAAGATACATTAGAAGATACTCTATACTGTTATTAAATTTTATTAATATATAATTTACTTAAAGCAAATCAGAAACATATGCGTATTTTGACAATATATGGTCCACACCATTTCTTTCATACCGTAATCTATCCAAGGTAATTTGAAGAGCTAGGAATTGATTTACAGAAGGAATTTCTTCTTTATTTAAACCTTACTCTAGTTCCAGTCTTTTCCGTTGACTGAACTTAAAAAAAAATCACCATCAGCCATTTTCTATTTCTGCTAAAAATTAATTGCTCTTCTGGAAAGTGGTTTCCTTTTCTTCTCCCTCCTGCTGCCTTTTCCCTAGAATGCACATCCACGCCCCCACCCCCATCCCACCAGTCCTGTAGGAAGGAGCAAGAGGAGAAGGCAGCCACCGCAGGGACCCGTGAGCATCCCAGGCAGGGGGAGATGTAGGAAGGGCAGGAGAGGCTCCTTCTGATCTGGCATAGCATCACAGGGAGAAGGCGTTTACCCCCGGGGTCTGCAGGCTGTCAGTGAGCCTGGGTCACTCTTCCTGAGTGACAAGCGCAGGGAGACCGTCTCCCGGCTGACCCGGCTGCGTACCTGCCTCCGGAGCGGCCTGGAGCAGCCCCCTGCCTGCCAACCACAGCACAGAGCTCCAGGGCGCGGGGCTGCAGCACGCGGAGCTCCTCAGAGGAGCCAGGGGGCGCGGGGGTTAGGAAGAGCGGGGACACAATGAATGGGGTTCGGCTTCTGGGGTCTCCTGTGATGGATGAGACAGAGGGCCACACTGGTAGTGCATCGTCTCCTCTTTGCTGTCGTAAATCTCGCGCCTCCTTCAGAATAGAGTCCAGCTGCCCGGCGTCTGTTCAAACTAACGTTTGCAACTCCTGGTCTCAAGCCTGACCTCAGCTGTTCCACCTGAGTGGCTGTAAGCAGTCACCGGTTATTTCGTTGATTCAGCAAATACTTATTTGATGCCTCCTGTGTGCCATAGAGGGTTCCAGACACTGGCACTTTAATGCTGTTTGGGGAATTGTTTCAGATGCTGGGGGTATAACGTGTTCAGTAATTGCTCCCGCTACCAGAGAGGTAAAGCTCTCCTGGAGATGATCGTTCACAGAAGTTGGTCTTTTTCATCTTGTCCCCGACTGTGCCCCCCGCAACACGCAGTTAGCATGGGGTCTGTTACATAGAATAGGCATGCTTGGTTCACTGAAACAAATCCAAGCAGTGAAAAGCACACTTGGCTCATTGATATGAGTCGAAGCAGTGACAGGTGCCAGGGCAGAGAGGAGTCAGAAAGGATCAGAGGTCAAGTGTTCCACCTGATGAATCACGTCACCTCGCTGTTTCCAGTTTCTGAGCTGTGCTGAGATGCACTTACTTGCCACCTGGCTGCCCCGCCAACCTGCTGTGACTTCTCCATCAGGGTTTTAGGTGAGCCTCTCCCCGTGGCTGCTTGGGCCTGTCTTCAGAACCTGATGGATGCTCCGGGGACTGGGAGCTGACTGTGAAAAGCTGGAGAGGTCTGTGGTCCAGTGGAGAGCGATTGGACTGAGAACACCCGGGAAAGAGAAAGTCAGGGTAAATAGTTAAAAGCAAGCATCCCAACTGT
Source organism: Muntiacus reevesi (assembly GCF_963930625.1). Taxonomy (NCBI): domain Eukaryota; kingdom Metazoa; phylum Chordata; class Mammalia; order Artiodactyla; family Cervidae; genus Muntiacus; species Muntiacus reevesi. Next base: position 59,454,917 of record NC_089261.1, on the reverse strand, counting down.
AAAGGGCTTTCCTTATGGCTCAGTCATAACAATCCACCTACAGTGCAGAGATGGCCTGCAATGTAAGAGATGCAGGTTTGATCCCTGTGTTGAGAAGATCCCCTGGAGAAGGAAATGGCAATCCACTCCAGTATTCTTGCCTGGGAAATCCCATGGACAGAGGAGCCTGGCAGGCTACAGTCCATGAGGTCACAAAAAACCGGACATGACGGAGCAACTAAACCATCACAATTGTCGAAAGTGACAGGAGACCCCAGTCAATGGAGAGGTCTCTTGGGTAGGCAGATGGCTGCGCTGTGTTCCGTTTCAGGAAATGTGGGCAGAAACAGGCTTCCGGAGTCGCTCAGTGGAGATGTGTGAGTGATTTCCACAGAGACAGCCTCATTTTGCTACTTGCCTATTGAAATTAAACATTCTGTCCCTTAAAATACATCACACAGGTGTTTCTGTTGCAGTCATTTAAAACAATCTTTTTATTGGAGTATAGTTGATTTTACAATGCTTTGTGAGTTTCAGGCATACAGCAAAGTGAATCACTTATACATATATCCCCGTTTTTTAAAAGACCCTTCTCCCATATAGGTCATTGCATAGTTCCCTGTGCTATACAGTAGGTCCTTTTGAGTTATCTGTTTTACATATAGTAATGTGTACATGTCAATCCTAATCTCCCAGTTAATCCTTCCCCTCACCCCACTTTCCCCTCTGGTCACCTGCAGTCATTTTAAAAGTAGATCACTGTAGCCCAGGGGATCCCTCTAGATGTCCACAGATCCTGGCCGTTTCCCTTCCGGGAGGGCATGGCAGCTGTTTCCTAGTCATCTTGCTCTTTTAAGAGCAACAGTTTGGGCAGGCTGAAATTGCTACTCCGGCCAGCATGGCTGTGCAGGTGAGGAGCTGCTTAGACGATACATCCGTCACGGTTCATGGTACATACGGAAAGGTCGTAGTCAACTGCCTTGGCTGAAACCATGACAGTGAGAACTGTGGATGTTTTCTTGTTCTGCTTTTGCCAAGGGCAACCTTGGGAGTAGATTCCTCCAGACAGAGAGGCTATTCCTGGTAGTTGGAGAGTGGTCCAGGGATGAAGATGAGCGTGTCTGCTATCACAAGAGACAGAGCTCTTGGTCCAGGAGGGCTCCCCCCTCCACACCTGATGTGCGGCTACGTCCTCTGTATTCTCCCCAGTGGCCAAGTTCTAGAATGGCTGGAGAATCAGGGCTCCAAAGGGCACGTCCAAAGCCTGGGCCTGTGGCCTGGATGGGTCTTCCACTGGATACCCAAAGCAGTTCCTGCTCAGAATCTTTGGGTCACACTAAACTCTCCAGTGAGTGAATTTTTGCCTGTGTTGGTGGTAGTATGTACTCTGTGGCTGTTATTTCAGAAATGTGGGCTCAGTGAGCATACTAAGAATGAAGCAAAGTTGGGACCCGTTTTTCTCCATTAGTGACAAAACTAACTGAGGATGTTTATATGTCGGTTGTGACTGTCTCCTCTGAGGGGCTGCAGACTTCTCAGTGGGGTCCTGTTTGGTCCAGCTGATTAGGTCTAATGAGGTCCAAAGAGCTTGTGCTGCTGGAAAGCCACTGGAATGTAACTGAAAGTGGGATCTGGCTGCTCAACGCTCAGAGGCCAGTAAAGAGACAAGGCTGGTGGAAAGGAATGTTTGCTTTATTTTGGATGCCAGCATTGGAGGAGGGGAGGATGTGCTCTCGTCTAAAAGGCGGAGACTGCACAATCAGCTCTGACAGTCATCTTGAAATTGGTCATTGGTGGTCTGACCAGCATAAGGACTAAACAATTATTATTTGGCCTCCTCTGACTGTTGGTTTCTGCATTTTCTCATTTCTCTGATCAAACTTGTTCTTTCGCTAAAGTTTTTCCAAGGCAGGCAGAGGACATGGGGGGAAAATCCTGCTCCATTTCAAGAATACATTAATGAACTTTCCTAGCTGGGGACACATGATGGCGTGTGAGCAGATTATATGAGCTGCATTTGTGACTCAGAATTTAGGTAGATCTTACCAAACTACAGGACTAAGGGAGGGTGATATCTTAAAAATCAGATTTATATAGTTTGGCTCTGGGAAAAATTATAAAGAAGTACATTTTTTTATTGTGGTGTTGGAGAAGACTCTTGAGAGTCCCTTGGACTGCAAGGAGATCCAACCAGTCCATCTTAAAGGAGATCAGTCCTGGGTATTCATTGGAAGGAATGAGGTTGAAGCTGAAACTCTAATACTTTGGCCACCTGATGCGAAGAGCTGACTCATTGGAAAAGACCCTGATGCTGGGAAAGATTGAGGGCAGGAGGAGAAGGGGATGACAGAGGATGAGATGGTTGGATGGCATCACCAACTCGATGGACATGAATTTGGGTGGACTCCGGGAGTTGGTGATGGACAGGGAGGTCTGGCGTTTTGCGGTTCATGGGGTCACAAAGAGTCAGACACGACTGAGTGACTGAACTGAAGTGAACATTTATTTAAATTAATAGATTTAACTTTTAGAGCAGTCTTAGCTTTATAGAATGATCAGGTAGGATGTACAGAGAGTTTCCTTATAGTCTGTCTTCCCTGAATAAACCAATATTGATTCATTATTAACTAAAGCCCTTGGTTTGTTTTAAGATTCACTATGTGTGTATGTGTTTAAGAGTTTTAGGTATGCAGCGTTGTATTGGGTTGGCCAAAAAGTTCATTAGGATTTTCCTATAAGATCTTCTGGAAAAACCCAAACAAACTTTTTGGCCAACCCAATATTTTGACAGGGCTTCCAGTGGTGCAGTGGTAAACAATCACATACCAGTGAGGAGACGTAAGAGACACAGGTTCGGTCCCTGGGTTGGGAAGATCCCCTGTAGTAGGAAATGGCAACTCACTCCAGTACTCTTGCCTGGAAATTTCCATGAACAGAGGAGCCTAGTGGACTTACAGTCCATGGGGTCACAAAGAGCTGGAAACCACTGAGCGACCACATCTGGGTAAACTAGAGTGATCACCCCCAAAAGTCTAGTTATCGTCCATCGCTATATAGTTGACCCCCTTCACCCCTTTCACCCACCCCTGTATCATGCTACCCTCTGGTAACCATTGATCCATTCTCTGTGTCTATGAGCTTGTTTTTATGCTGTGTGTTGTTTTTTAGATTCCACATGTGAGTGAAATCTTACTGTAGTTGTCTTTCTCCTTCTGACTTATATACCTTCAAGACCTTCTTTCCGTGTTACAAATGGCAGGATTTCTGGAAAGAGTTAGAGTTTGTCTCTTCTCCTCTTGTGTTTCTTTCACTTGCTTTGCCAATGTACGGTCCAGGGTGTGTGTGTGTATCTGTGTGAATGCACGTGTGAGTCTGTGCATGTGTCTGCTGGTGGGCTCAGCCTGGTCTTCCCAAAGTGATCATGTTGCTGGTGAAGCGTTCTAAATTCCTTACCTAATGGTGGTTTCATACCCATCGACAGTGTTGTTTGTATAAGAAATGGGTCTGTTTTCCCTCGCTTAGGTCATGTCTTTTTAAGAGTTCTCAACTCTGCCATGCCTTGGTTTAATTTAGTCTTCTTTCAAATTTCTTTACTAAATGACAGTCAGCAGTGCTTCTAACCCTTTATAAAAAGAAAACATCCAAGTAATGCCCAAGGGAAAATAGTGACCAGGGTACAAGGTCAAAGGGGAAATAGTTCTGTTTATATTGAACCCTCAAGAAGATCGGTTGAATGACCAGAGGTGACCATTATATAACTCATCACCAAGGGGGACAAGGAAAGTCAGCTAGGGAAATATCATGCTTTCTTAAACTATAAGAAATGCTTAAATCCCGACAAAGTATGTTTAATTTTAAAATATCCACAAAACTTGTGGGCAAATTACAGCAATGTTTCAAAAATTGCTCTACCTAACTGCCTATCCATTTGTTTCTCTATGATAGCAATGATGTAAATGGGCTTTCCTCAAAGTGCATTCCATCTGCAAGATGCTCAGGGAGAAATGGTTCCGTAGTAAATAAGTGTGGGCATCACCATCTGCTTTCTATACACCTCTCTCTTTCAGAGATTCAAAGGACTGTCTTAGAGAATTCTGGAAACTGCAGTAAGCAAACCTACTAAACTTCATTTAATCTAACGTTTCCCCAATTTACTTGAATCCAAGTACTCTTTTTTCAACAATACCTGCTTTGCTTTCTTCTTTTTGACAAATGAAAGAAAATAGACAAATCCGTTTTAATGGGGAGCTAAGTTTTATGAAAACTGATACACCAAAAATTTTAAATATCAACTTTTAAAAGAAATCTTAACAGACCAATAATTATGAAATGAAAATTTCCACTTATCAGAAAGTTGCTTACAGGTTCCTAGGTTACATATTTTTGTGGTTAATTTATAGGAATCTTTAAGGACCTAATACTTCTTATACTGTGTATTAAAATAATAAGTCATTCTGGAGCATACAATATGATAGACAATCCTCACTACAAACACCCAGAAAAGATTTCCCTTTTCTTCCCCTCCCTCCCCAACCAAAGAAAATCTCAGAACAATTGTTGGGAATGTATATATATACAAAATATCTTAAGTGACAGTGAATCATATTCCTTGGTATATTTAAGAAGAAATCCAATGTAATTAACTCATGTTACCCAGGAATGTAAGGGTAGTTTATTTATTAAGATATCTATTAACATAGTTAATATAGTTATTTCAAAAGGTTAATAATGATAAGATTATTGAGAAAGCTTTTGAAAACCCATGATAAAATGAAACTTCTGATTCTGCATAAAATTGTCTGTGATCTCAGACTTGAAGAATAATTCCTTAACAAGATAATTAGGCCCCACCTCAGAGCCATCACCAACATTTTATTTAATAGTGAAAAACTAAATTTCTTTTAACATCAAAAATGGGATAAGAATGTCATTATCACTAACATTTATATTTCAAACCAATAAAAGATATAAAGCAAAAACAGGAGGTCTATCAATAAAAATTATAATTAAACCACAAAATTATTGTTACTTTAATATAGATTAGTCTAGAAAACCAAAGAAAGTAATCAAAAAAAAAATATTCCAATAGTTCTGGTATTGGAACCAACTGGCTGGTATACAGTAAATGTAGAGAAGAAAACATAGTTTTCTTTAAATACCTAAATATCCTATTAGCTAAAGATCTCATTAACAGTAATAACAACAGCAACAAAATAAGGTAAATCCCATATAAAGAAAACTTTAAATATGTATTGAGTAATTTTCCTTCCCGTAAATAGGGTATCCAACAAATGAAGATGTTACTGGTTCTTAAACAGTAGATTTATTCAAATAAGGATATTGATTCTTCCCTACTAATTTAAAGTATTAATGAATTCTAATTAAAAATTCAGCGTTGCTTTAACTTGAACAAAATTCTAATTTTAATTTGGAAAACTAAGCAGATAAGGAAGAGCTAAACTATTTTGAAGATGAAAAATAATGCCTAAGAAAAAGGATTTTACTGTACTGGAATAGATAAGCAGATGAATGGAAAAATCTTTTCATTTAAAAAAATTGTATATTGCAGAATAGTTGTGCTGTAACAGGAAATTATTAGGATTAAATACAGGAAATTGTTAGGGTCACATAAATGAAACTATTTTAAATGGGTTTTCAAAAATTGTATAACTTTCCATAACCTTAATTTTGTTCACATATATTGTGAGTGTCCGAGACTGGAGTTTAATATGCCACATTCTCACACTCATTTAAACATGAAACCTTTTTTTTTTGTAACCAGAGCATCGTTGGAACCATTGTTTCTTGAAATGTCATTTGCAGGAGGCTGGCAAAAACCATCTGGAGACTGAAAATGCTTGTTAGATAAGAAAGCCTCTCTTCCTCGCTGCACTTTCTATAAACGTATCTCCTTACTGAGTGCTCCCTGCTAACCTCTGGACATGTCCCTCCCGTCTAGAACAACAGCTTCCTCTGTGTCTCACAGTTTCTGCCATCAGCAGAATGCCCAGCCTCCTCTTTGTGCTATTAATACTCTGGTCACACTGGGAGAATGTATAACAGCATTTACTATTTAGATCTCATTTTTGATTACTAGTTGTACAATGTACCATGTGGAGAACATATGAATATAATTAGCATTAGAATGTAAATAGCATTAGAATGTAAGTGTGCAAGAAATATTCTTTTCTTAAAAAATATTTATTTATTTCTTTGACTGCACCAGGTCTTAGATGCAGCATATGGGATCTTTTAGTTGCAGAATGTGGAGTCTAGTTCTCGGACTAGGGATTGAACCTGGGCACCCCTGCATTGGAAGCATGGAGTCTTAGCCACTGGACCACCAAGGAAGTCCCACAAGAGTTATTCTTAACCTAAATTTATGTGTGTGTGTGTATATATATGTGTGTGTATATGTATATATATTTATAATGTGTGTATATATATATATAGAGAGAGAGAGGAAGAGAGAGTTCCAAGCTGGGTCTATGGAGAAGGTTAGTTCATTCTAAATAAGCATGGTTTATTAGGCGGATCCTCTAACTGATTATAATTTTGTGATCCTGGAAATTATAAAATTAATATGAAGGTTTGGCCAGAACTAGTAGTTTACTTATTTGTTTTAGGTTTTTTGGTAAAAGACAAACCCTTATGGAGGTCTGACTTTCAAAAAATAGCAGCAAAGAAGCTAGTTTTCCCATTTTAATTTAGACTGTAAGATAATACCAAAGACCAATGAAATCAATTGTCTCATTTAGTAGTGTCATTGTGGCTATTCTTAGTAAAGTAAAAAGATCCTCTTGGATGCTGTTTTCCACCAGCCCCTCCTCATCCCCATGCAAGCATGCTCAGTTGCTTCAGTCATGTCCAACTCTTTGTGACCCCGTGGACTGTAGCCTGCCAGGCTCCTCTGTCCATGGGATTCTCCAGGTAACAATTCTGGAGTGGATTGCCATTTCCCATAGATGTAGCTTTTTCAGTTGAGTTTAGTTCAGTTGCTCAGTCGTGTCCAACTCTTTGTGACCCCATGGCCTGCAGCACGCCAGGCTTCCCTGTCCATCACCCACTCCTGGAGTTTGTTCAAACTCGTGTCCGTCGAGTAAGTGATGCCATCCAACCATCTCATCCTCTGTCATCCCCTTCTCCTCCTGCCTTCAGTCTTTCCCAGCATCAGGGTCTTTACCAATAAATCAGTTCTTCTCATCAGGTGACTGAAGTATTAGAGTTTCAGCTTCAGTATCAGTCCTTCCAATGAATATTCAAGACTGATTTCCTTTAGGATGGATTGATTGGATCTCCTTGTAGTCCAAGGAGTCTTCTCCAACACCACAGTTCAAAAGTATCAATTCTTCGGCGCTCAGCTCTCTTTATGGTCCAACTCTCACATCCATGCATGACTACTAGAAAAACCATAGCTTTGACTAGAAGGACCTTTCTGGGCAAAGTTATGTCTCTGCCTTTTAATATGTTGTCTAGGTTGGTCATAGATTTTCTTCCAAGGAGCAAGCATCTCTTAATTTCGTGGCTGCAGTCACCATCTGCAGTGATTTTAAAGCCCAAGAAAATAAAGTCTCTCAGCATATCCATTGTTTCCCCATTCACTTTGCCATGAAGTGATGGGACCAGATGCCATGATCTTAGTTTTTTTAATGTTGAGTTTTAAGCCAGCCTTTTCACTCTCACTTTCATTTTCATCAAAAGGCTCTTTAGTTCCTTTTTCGCTTTCTGCCATAAGGGTGGTGTCATCTGCATATCTGAGGTTATTGATATTTGTCCTGGCAATCTTGATTCCAGCTTGTGCTTCATCTAGCCCAGCATTTCTCATGATGTACTCTGCGTATAAGTTAAATAAGCAGGGTGACAATATACAACCTTGACATACTCCTTTCCCAATTTGGAACCAGTCCATTGTTCCATGTCCAGTTCTAACTCATTTCTTGACCTGCATACAGGAAGTTATACATTTTTTAGGAGGCAGCTAAGATGGTCTGGTATTCCCATCTCGAAGAATTTTCCACAGTTTGTTGTGATCCACACAGTCAAAGTCTTTAGCGTAGTCAATGAAGCAGAAGTAGATGTTTTTCTGGAACTCTCTTGCTTGTTCTATGATCCAACAGATGTTAGCAGTTTGATCTCTGGTTCCTTTGCCTTTTCTAAACCAGCTTGAACATCTGGAAATTCTCAGTTGAAGCCTAGCTTGGAGAATTTTGAGCGTTGCTTTGCTAGTGTATGAGATGAGTGCAATTGTGCGGTAGTTTGACACCTGGTAAATACCATTTTCTCCTCTGATATTTCGTCTGTGTTCCCTGTTGAAATTTAATCCCTTCCTGGTTTTTAATAGCTCCTTTTCTCTTCCCACTTTCATCCTTGCATCCCAACCTTATAACCAAACCTTCACAGGTTTGCTGCTTTTTTGTACACACTAGTTCATTGTTCCACAAGCAGGGTCACCACTGAGGACCACAGCCATCCCTTCCTTTCCCTTTTTCCTCCCTAGGGCTGCCTCAGAGTCACACATCTTTGGTTTAACATCTCCGAGCTGAATGCAGCCTAAAGGTACAGTTAGCTGAGCAATTTTCTTGCGTATCTAAGTATTTAAAAATCATTCCATACAGTGGTGTTTACTGCCTATGTGCCAATTTGATTATCATGTCCAATGAATATCAAGCAGCTGACCAAATGGTTCTCATTAGCATAACCCAACCTTTCCATATTTATACAGAGCCTTACTCTATCCCTGAAAGATGGACCTAAGTCAAGAGTTCAACCAAATGGACACATGTATTATGGAAATTAAAAAAATGAGTTCCAGCTCCTCCATAGCATGCTTCCTCTAAAAGCTTCAAACAACTTAAATTGGGGGAGGGGAAGCCTAATCCATCACACCAACTTCCAAGTGTTGATCTAATTAAGACCTCAGTTGTAGATAAGATACATTTACCCAGGGGAAATTTATTCATTTGAGTTTGGGGAATACAGTTTTGGAAGAAGTAGGACCATATATAATAGATACTATTTTGATTACAATACTGTGGTTCATCTGCTTCATACCAAATATTACAACACATTTCTCCAAACTTAAAAATCAGATAAAAAAAAAAAAAAAAAAAAAAAAAAAATCAGATAACATCTGTCTTAATTTATTCCTTTTCTAGACTGTCACAGGCTGCGTCACCTTTTATAATAAAAACTATATGCAGAATTTAATGACGTTATATTTTAAAATGTGAAAATGTACATTTTGTCTTTTCAGTGAAAGGCAGAATTCACAATAATTCAGTGAAAACAAACATATATTCAGTGATGAGATTCATAAAAGTATTAAAGCATTTGAAGTGAAAAATATAAATTTTTATGAGTTGGCCAATGGGAAAGTTTCAGTGGAATGAGAAATTATGTGGCAGAAATCTTACGTTTTTCCTGATGTGGTGCTATAAAACAGACCACTTATGAGATTTGCTGTTTATTCCTGTTCCCCACATGACATGAGGTGTGCCTGAGATTGTGGCCTCAGAATATGCCTTCAGAGGGAAGAATACTTGACAGGACCAGGAGCTGTGGCATTATTAAATCATAAACCACCCTCCGGGAGGGGGACACATTCATTGTCATTTTGTAATGCAAGCAGAAAAGAAAAAATTACTCCTGCATCCCATAGATTAATAGAATAAAGATGTGTTGTTTCAAAATAAGAAGAAAAGCAAAGGTAAGATAGAAGAAAGATCGGTTTCCAGCAAGGTTGGAAATTGATCAGTACTTGTTGGCATCTCTCATACAATCAAATCCATTGTTTAAAGGTGATCTTGTGATTAGTAATAGTAACAAATTGTATAATACAGAATTGTAGCCTTTATTGAAATCTGTATGTTACATCATATTCTAAAATCTTTAAGTTTGGTGTACTGTCATATTTTTTAAAAATAATGGATTTCTGAAAAGTAAATGCAAGTAAAATATACTGCTAAAATTACTGTAGTTTTAGCATTCTCAGAAAAAGGAAATGCCTATAAAATATGTGGGTTAGTATCAGAGAAAGTTAATGAATTTCTTTTCATGTACATCAGGGAAGAAAAATTACCCTGTCCCTTCCAGAAGGAAAATGACATTCTAGTTTGGCCACTGTTGAATTTCAGAGCAGCTTATTTTAAATCGAGCTTCATGCAGAAACAGGGTGAAATGTGCTAGTTTTAAGAAATGGCTACACATATGTTTTACAAAAAATAAAAACCTTCAATGGAAAAAACTAAATTCAGTAATACCTGGCTTATTCTTTTTTGAGCTACACAAAAATAAATAATTAGATCAACAGTTTCACTTTTTAACTGGTTATTATTTAAACAGGTCCATGCTATTGAAATTAAAAAATGAAATATAGAATTGGTAGCACATCTGTGCCTAAATTGTGAATGTTTTAAAATGACAAGAATAAATAATTTCCACAAATGTGAACCATTAATAAGGGATTTAACTTGAAATCTACTAAAATAAAACTATATAGAGAAAACTTGAATACAAAGTGATACACATACATATCACATTTCTACACAAAATCTGACAGTGAACATGATAAAAAGAATGAGTTCTTACTTAAAGTTAACTTCTGTAAATTGATTTTCTGCTCTTGTTAAAAATGATAAAAATGCCATCCATATTCTTAGTGTACATCAGTATCCAATAATGTACATGAAAAATTTAAAGAATTGAAAAAAATGGCATTTTTCCAGGCAGTAACTATAGTCCAAAGAGTTGATTCTATCATGACTGAAGCCAGACTTTCCTTAAAACTATGGTGATTACAAATAATTTTTAGAATTTTGCAGGGTTTGTTATTAATTTATGAAACAATTGCTATAAATCTACAATCCTCAAAAACTTTTCTATCATAATCTTCTTCAAATTGACAAAGATGTTGTGGGTGGCCATTCCCTCTGCTCATGAGAGATATATAATCAGATAAAATAAATCTTTCCTCACCATTGAAAGACTGTTTTTGAAATTGAAAAGGCTAGTTTTATATTTTATGGGATGCAAATACACTCACTAAGTATTACTCATCTCTGATAAATTAATAGCATAACAGTCCCAACTAGTTATAATTAGTATCATAACAGTGATAATAACTGGGATAATGATTAAGATTAAAAATGGTAAATCACAAGTCTTAAGATATCTCGAAGCCCTTGATTGTCTTTGTTAAAAGCATTTCAGAGCCCTTCTCTACCTCCCCTGACATACTCAGTTCTCAGTCCATTAGGTGGAGCAAAGCAGGCATCCTAGGTATGTGTGTGTCAGAAAGGGATAACAGGGCTGAGATCGCAGGCAGAGTGATGGTGGTCCACACTAGGGCATCACTGTCAGAGCCCTAGCAGAGCAAGAAGGGTATTCCTGCGAAAGGGAGGGGAGGCTTGGCTGGGGACTCAGAGCCCAAACTGAGTAAGGAGGGCATCCACGCAGAGGGGATGAGAAACTGGCATCAAGGCTTGGAGCTTGAGCAGGGTAAGAGGGGTCCCAGGGCAGAGTGGGAGCCCGAGAACCTTAAGAAGAAAATCTTTAAGGCGTGCTTGCCTGGTGCTGGTGGACGAGCTCAAGCAGAGACAGGAGGCTGTCCCTGCTGAGCCAGACCTCGGCGGGAGTGCCGGAAACCAGGCAGAGGGGACGAAGGGGACACAGTGAGGGACGCCAGAGCTCCAGGAGGGGGAGCAGGGTCTCTCTGCAAAGGGGAGACGGGAAGTGTCAGGGCCCAGGGAAGGTGAGCAGCTGTCTATGTGGAGGTGCAACTTGGAACATGGAACCAGAGCTATGGCAGAGAGAGGAGGCAGCCACACGGGTGACGACCTGTCAGTGGGACAGACCCACTGAGTAAACACGTTAACAGTAATGGAGATGACCTTCTCACTTTAGGAGAAGGGAGTTAGGACTATGAAGCAGAAGGAAACTAGAAAAAACCCTGCTATGTTGGACGGAACTTGGGAGTATCCATGTGAACTCAGGGTCTGTGACAGGTAGGTAGGTAGGTAGATAGATTGATGGAGAAATAGTAGATGGGTGGATGATAGATGAGTAGATAGATAGATCGGTAAATAGATATAGCAATAATGAAAGGTGTAACGAGATGGATATGAAGTGATTTGGATACTGCTGCTGCTACTGCTAAGTCACTTCAGTCGTGTCCGACTCTGTGCGACCCCATCCCTGGGATTCTTCAGGCAAGAGCACTGGAGTGGGTTGCCATTTCCTTCTCCAATGCATAAAAGTGAAAAGTGAAACTGAAGTCGCTCAGCCATGTCTGACTCTTCGCGACCCCGTGGACTGCAGCCTACCAGGCTCCTCCGTCCATGGGATTTTCCAGGCAAGAGTACTGGAGTGGGTGCCAGTGCCTTCTCCGGATTTAGATACTACCTACATGTATTTCCTGGTTCTTTCCAACAAAAGAGGCTTGGAGCAGTGACATCTCAATAACAGTGAGCACATCTAGTATTTAGAATGTGGCTTTTAAATACTCTTTTCCATGCAAAGGAACCAGGGATCCTTGAAGAAGTGGCTAATTTCAGAGACAGGTAGGAAAAATACAAGATAGAACATATTGTGTTAGAAAGCAAGGAAATACTGGAAGGATGTTGGGGGCATGTCAAAAGGAAACAATTCGCCTTGAATGGGCTCCTTCTAGCCAAATTTGGGGCAGTTGGAGCATAAAAATAATTATAGTAGTGGGTTAAAACCCATTGAACAAAATTGGTGATCCACTTAGTTACAAATAAATTCATGAATAACTTGAAAATTTGAAGAGCATCAGGATAGCCATATAGTTGCAAAGTATCTCTCTACAAAATAATGATTAATTTCTAAGGGGAAAGGAGGAACTTTTTACAAAAGAGAAGCCTTGCAGACATGGCTTCACTCAAAAGAACAAAGTAAACATCGTCAGTAATGGACAAATAGAAACCATTTGCCATCTGACAGAATTAAGTGAGAAGTACATGTTTTCACTTCTGAAATATTCTTGCCAGAAATTCACAGTCTGAATCTAATCAAGAGGAAACACCCAGTGAAGCCAAACCGAGGGATATACTACAAAGGAGCTGGTTTGTAATTTTCCAAAGTGTCAGGGCAGTCAAGGAAAGACTGAGAATCTGGATCGGACTGAAGGAGGCTGGGGACAGCACAGCCAAACGTGTGGCTCTGCACTGAATCTTCCTGTTACAAAGGGTGTTGTGGGGAAAATGTATAAAAAAATAAGCAGAATCTGAGAATTAAAGTGGTAGTACCACTGTTAAGTGTTTCCTAGATGGCGCTACTGGTAAAGAACCTGCCTGCCAATGCAGGAGACGTAAGAGAGACTGGTTCGATCCCTGGGTCAGGACGATCCCCTGGAGGAGGACATGGCAACCCACTTAAGTGTTCTTGCCTGGAGGATGCTATGGACAGAGGAGCCTGGTGGGCTACAGTCCACAGGGTCACAAAGAATCAGGCATGACTGAAGTGACTCACTTCACAAGTGCATGCATGCATTTGGTCAAAAATCCAGTGATTCCTGCCCTTTCTGACAGGTGAGGCTTGGGGACAAGTAATCCTTTCTTTGTTAATCCTCCTCACTTCAGCTGGGCTCCCTAGTAAGCAAAGCTGAATCCAGTCTGTAACTAAATCTTCCTAAGCAGCCTCAAGTGTCTACAAGTCCAAGGGGGAACCTGTGACTCATTCTTTGGAAACCCTGAGACCAGCTGAACCCACCATGCCTCACATCTCTAATGTCCTTGATCAACATGCAAGACATAAGACCTTCCAGTTCTTTCTTATCTCAGGTATTCTTCCTCAAGTCAATCTTGAACTAGCCCCCACCCTCTCAGAGTTGACCTGTGACTTGTGGAACCCTTCTCTGTGGTTGACCGACACCATTCCATCCGCAGCGCGTCTCTGGGGGTGCCGTTCACCTCCTGGCTCGGATAGCTGGATGCTCCTGAGCAAGTGGCTTCCCCCGAGCTCTCTAAAGTGGAATCGAGTGACTTGTCCACACCTCACTTTTCTCAGGCTGAGCAGCCCTCTTTTTGGCTTATTTTAAACCCCTACTCATCCACCCTCACTTAAAAACTCCTGCCTCTTTGGAGCTCAGGCTGTCTGACTGTGTGGTCTTTATCCCTCTTCATTGACCTTATCTGTGACTGTGCCTTGCTTCTTAAGAATCTTCTTGTCTAACCTGAGTTTGGCTGCTCCTGCAGCATCTTGCCTCTTGGTTCCTTAACCATCTCAACTCCAATGACCTTCTTCTCCAGACCTCTTCAACTGCTCACGCTCTTGAATACAACTGGATTGTCTCCTGGAACTTCTCTCCACCTCTGAATGTTTAAATCCATCATGCCACTCTTCCACATCAACCTTGCTTCCTGCAGTCTCTCACTCATAATGACCCGCATTACACTTGACCTCCTACATCATAGAGGAGTTTCTTGCCCCTTTTATTATCTCCATCTCTCTTCTTCATCCTGATTTCATTTCTTTTCAGCTTTATTTTAATGCTTTATCCCTTTGGGTCATTGTCTGCAGACTCTTCTGCTCTTTTGTTCTTCCTCCATCCCCACCTTAAAGCCAAGTCATTCCAAATGTCTGCTCTCTCAGAGCATTCACAGGACTGACCAGACTCATGTCACTGGAAGGGTGTGGCTTTGATCTCAAGCAAACATTCGACATTACCCAGACACTGTGTGTACACGGCATCACTCTGCGCCATTTCCAGGGTGGCTATTTCAGATTCCTTTCTTTTCTCACACTTCTTACCCTAATTCCTCCCCTGTCACTCCTGGCAGCAAATCTTGCCAGGGGATCTCAGAGAAAACAGAAGCAAAAGAGTTTCCTCAATTCCTGCCACCAAATTTCAGACCTGACCTTATCCACATCTGCCGTTTCCTCTGTCCTCCTGTTCCAATGGGAGATGTGTCTCCTTCAAGGCTGCTTCTCCAGTCTGCTGTCTGCATCACAGTGCATCTTATGTCCTCAAGGACTGCTTCACTGATTGTTTCTCTCTTTATATTTTAAATCTTCCATATGGATTTGTTAATATCAATATTTGACAAGCTCAATTTTGTCTCTTCCTGATAAACAATCCCTCCCTTGACCAATGACACCATTGCTCTGACCATCTTCAACTTCTATGTAGGCTGTATTTTTCTCAGATCTGTTTTCTTTTTAAACATAAAGGTCACCACTTTAATTTTTTAATTTAAAAAAGTTAAAAAAATTTTTTTTTGATTGCACCATCAGGCATGTGGGATGTTAGTTCCCCAACAAGGGCTTGATTCTTCACCCCCTGCAGTGGAAGCACAGCGACTTAACCACTGAACTGCCAGGGAAATCCCGGAAGTCTGTTCTTTAGTCTGCAGCCAGTGTTGTTGTTTAAAATAGAAATTGATTTCCATGGCTTCCCTGCTTAAAAACTTGCAAAGGCTCCCAGTGCCCTAGCGATGAAATTCACAATATTTAATATGGCTTATGAGACTCTTTACAACTTCTCTCTTGCTTACCTCCTTTAAAATGTGAACACCACCCTCACCTCCCACCCCTCCATCCTACTTCCCGCCCCACTCCCACTGCCCCCCATCCCAGTTGTCGCATAGTTGTAATTTCTGAAACATATCTCTCATCTCTGGAATTTTGAAACTATGTCTAGTTCTGATTAGAACATTCTTCCCTCTGTTGTCTACTTGGATAAATTCTTGTCATCCTTGATGTTTTAGTTTGATGCTGTTTCCCCTGTAAAATTTTCCCGACACCCCAGGACTGTCTGGTGACGGGCCCTCTTGGTTCCTGGTATTTATCTTCTGTGTTGGTCCTTAGTCCTCTTGGAATTCGCTATTGACTGGTGTTCACTAGGAAGTCGATGCCTGAGGGCAGGATCAGTTATGCTTGCTTACCTTTCTCTTCCCATCACCTAGTTCAGTAGCTGGCACAAAGGGGAGGCACAGAGTGATAAACATTTGTTGAATGAATGGATGGATCCAATCAAATTTAATCCAAAAACCAGATACTGGTGGCAAAGAAATTTGAAAGTTTAAAAATTTCAGAAAACGATTCAAATGCACCTACAAACTACATGCATAAAGCGTCAAAGTTGGTGGGCAGGGACTTCTTATTTTTTTAATTTTTTTTTGTCTTAGTTGTAGCACATGGACTTCTCATGCAGGCTCAGTAATTGTGGCATGCTGGCTTAGTTGCCCCTCAGTATGTGGGATCTTAGTTCCCTGAGCAGGGATCAAACCTGCATCCCCTGCATTGAAAGGCAGACTCTCAACCCATGGACCACCAGGGAAGTCCCAGGAGCTTCTTATTTAATTCAATAATAATTAGAATTAAGAGAAACATCTCACTTTGGTAGGGGGATGTTGTAGAGATGATGGGGAGGAGGATTTGGGGAGAAGACATTGATACTATTTTAAAGACCTGTCTAGAAGTTTCTTGCTTTGTCTTTAGGTATTAGGACACCTTTTCAGAAAAGGGATAAATTCAGTTCTACATTAGCAGAATTCACTGAACTGTGATGGAGGTGTAAGTAGAAAGAAAAAGATGTATTTGATCAATCTTTCCAGCAGGAACTTAAGGCCTTAACATGCTCCTGTTTATCCCATTGTTTTGTCAACCAGTCTTTCCCTTGACCTGACACCACTGTGACCATCACTGCCTACTTTACGCAGGTTAATAGAGTCCACATTTTCCTGAAATCTGTTTTCAAAATGTGTAATTTATTTATCTTTATCTTCACAGTGTCTGATGTAGTACTTGGCCCAAAGTATGGCCCCATAAACACTTATTAAATAAACAGATGAAAGACAGTAATGACTTTTTTGATCCAAGTCTATATATTTTCTTTTTCAGGCTATTCTTCAGAAGAAATTACCATCCTCTTCCTTATCATGCACATTCCCCATGAGGTTTTGGGAATATATAGATGCTTATCATGATTTTGTTGTTGTTGTTCAGTCACTAAGTCGTGTCTGACTCTTTGTGACCCCGTGGACTGCAGCACGCCAGGCTTCCCTGTCCTTCACTATCTCCGGGAGATTGTGCAAACTCATGTCCATCGAGTCGGTGATGCCATCCAACCATCTCATCCTCTGTCGTCCCCTTCTCCTTCTGCCTTCTATCTTTCCCAGCATCAGGGTCTTTTCCAATGAGTTAGCTCTTCACATCAAGTGGTCAAAGTTATCATGATCAACACCTCGTATTTTTACATGTTTCTATTGTGTGGTCAACGGTAATACACCATTTTTATGAGAAGCTCTCTGCTGATTACTAATATTATCACACTCAGGTTTCACTTTGCCCCATGGAAGCATGAATCTTGGGAAAAATCCTAGAAACTTTGTTATTTATAAAATTGGGGCGAGTTGACTTCCCTTCTTTCCTTATCAACTAACTGGTCTTTATCTGCAGTCTCCCAGAATGACCTTACCACGATCTCTACCTTTTCTCTTATCTTTGCAAACATATTCTAGTGTGTTTGCTCACCCAGAGTCCTTTGCCATTTTCTTCCTATTCCATTGACAGGTCATGAGAGCAAAATTATACAAGATTGAAGCAAACCCAGCTCCCAAGGCTGCTGACCCAAAGCAGGTCACAGCCCTGGGGACATCTTCTCCGCAGCACTCAACCTCACATTCCATTCTGGTCATGCTTTCCCTTGTTAATCCTGGCTCCACATGAAACCCGCTTTAGAAGCCAAAGTTTGGTTAAGCACATTTCCAGTGACCGACTTTGGCCCTGATCTTTGTTGGCAGATATCATTTTCAACCTATGTTTATGAGTCATCTCAGTTGGCTGTTGCTGAGAAGTGAGAACTCTGGTACTTTACTGAATGGTATTTGTAAACTTCTAAAAGACTCATTGCTATCCAGGAGAAAATCTGCAGTAATTTCCCTTAATACATTAAGGAAAAATTATTTATTCTCTGCCTAAGGACATTTCTTCTGAGAACACTGCCTTGCAAAGCAGTAGCTTAAATTATACCAAACATGTCCAAAACACAGCCTCCTGGTAAAGTTCATTTCCCTGTGAGTGAAGTCAAATATAACTCTCTCTGTTTATGTCAGTAACTATTATTTTCCCTGGTTTAGTTTGTAAAAGCTCACAGTCTGTCCTAAGACACCGATTAGGATTTCCAACCCCTGATATGCTCTTACCCCAAAGCACCTGCCCACTGGGTCTTGTCACATTTTCCCATGCCTGGGCCATGGGAGCTGAGAGAGGCACCCAGTTTTCACTTCTTATCCTGCTCATGTATTCATTCCATACCTATGTATTTGGTCCTTCTTGTGTCCCAAGCATTATTATTGTTATTATATGGACCGAAGATAGCTGTATGCTAGTGAATTCCCTCTCATGTCCAGTGGGGGGGGGGGGGGTTGGTCAGAAGTCAGGGAGGTGATGAGTGGTGAGCTAGGCAAATATTGGGGAGGAGAAGTGCATTGTGGTATGTCAAAAGGGGAATTGAGTGAAAAGAAGGCTTTGGGGAGAAGGTTTTTAGACTGTGAGATTAAGGAAGGCTAGTGGAGTCCTAGGCAGACCAGGCTTAAGCAGAGAGCTAATGACAGGGAAGAGCCGCCCTGCAAAGCTGAGGGGACGGCTTACCCAATGTGGGCCCCTACGGCAGGTATGAAAGTGCAGTGAGAGTGTTAGTTATTCAGTCATGTCCGACTCTTTGCAACCCCATGGACTGTAGCCTGCCAGACTCCTCTGTCCACGGAATTCTCCAGGCAAGAATACTGGAGTGGGCAGCCATTCCCTTCTCCAGGGGATCTTCCCGAGCCAGGGATGGAACCCAGGTGTCCTGCATTGCAGGCAGGTTCTTTACTGTCTGAGGCACCAGGGAAGCCCTGCAGCAGGTGTAAACTCAGGGTCTCTGCAGGCAAGAAAGAAGACACCTGAGTGGCTGGGGTCTGATGGGAAAGGAGGAGATGGTTTAAGATGAAGAAAGATTATGAGAAGTGCCTCATGAAGCAGGATAAGAAGATTGTGTTTTTATTCCAAGGCTGGCATCTCTGGGGATAATGGAGGCAGGGGGGGAAAAGAGAGGCCATCTAGGGGGCCATGGTGGGGGTCCAGGTGAGAGCGGAGGCTGGAACTGGAGAGGTGGTAGTGAAGCTGGACAGACTCAGCAAATTTGGGAAACCTAGCGGAGACAGAGGAAGCACTGCTTTTCAGATGGAATGTGGGGAACTGGGTGATTCAAGGATGAGTCGAAGTTTACTTCCTTCCTTTCCCTTCAATGTCCTTGTTGGGTGGGCTTGAGAACCTCGGAAACATCTTTCTTGAGAGTAAACAGGCATCCGCTGTTCTCAGAAATAACCCCAAGAAGGCTTTCAAAACGAGGGCACTGAGAAACAGTATTTTATATTTTCCTCCAGATGTGGGAGGTTGTGATTTATTTTTATTTATTGAGGGAAATTTTAGGAAAGTTTTTGTTAACAAAAATTATCGCAATGAATAAGAGCTTCACTTTAGAGAGATACATTGTATGAAAAGCCTCTAGCATTTCATCTTAGAACAGACTACATTGACTCTTTGTCCCCAGCTCTTTTTGATTATGGAGAGATGTGTGATTAACGTTTGTTTGGGGTTCTTAGCAGTACTATGGTTACAGCGTGATGGTTGAAAATGTTCTGTCCAGCACATTATTAGTTATTCCATTTCTTGATAAAACAGACATTTAAGAACAAGGCAGAGTCTGGGAGCGCAGTGGGGGTGGGGCCCAAACTCTGTGAAATGTTTAACCTTTTCACATAGTTCAACAAAGTTTAGATTTCTGGCAAAACGCCTAGACTCTGCAAAGCAGTTCGTGGTTGCAAAACCCAACAAGACCCTAGTGCTTAAATTATTCTGGCTCAAAAGTTGAGACAATATGAAGAGAGCAAAAGAAAAGAAAAACACCCCCACGCAAACACGCCCCCCCCCCCCACACACACCCCCTGATAGTTGGGCTTATGGCACAGAGTAAGCCGTTTGGAAAAGGATGCTGGAGGGGTGGTGATTACAACCTGTGATGCCTTAGACGTGCAGCAGATGCCTCTGCTGTGAGAATAAGCTATCTCCAAAGGGAAAGCAGTTCAGCATTAAAGGTAAAGACGGATCTTAAGAACACATGACAATCCAAGTATGTCATAGATTAGCAGGAATTTTTTGTTTCACAGAATCGTAGCAATGCCCTCACAGAGAGCAGTGGCAAAGACTAGCAAGGTGTCACGTCTCGACTGTTTAGTCTGGAAAGAGTTGTCTCCACCCAGAAATGCACATGTGGGCTACTGTGGCTGCCAGTATCAGGGGTCATATCTTCTAGCCAAAGAAAATGGAGGATCTGTAACTAGCTAGAAGTAATCACAAATTTCGCTACCGTTTGACTTTCTGCGGTTTGTGTCGACATATGTGTTGATTTGGATTCCCTGGGAGTTTCTCTAAAATTCTTTAGAATGTATCTGTCATTAGCAAATAAGAGAATATGCAATGATAATTATTAAAATATCAAAAACATTAATATTAGCCTTATTGAAACATTATGGATGAACATATTAAATGTTTCCCACATATAGTCTTTAGAATCCTAATTCTGAGAGGTGGACAGTAAATCAAGGGATTGGTTGAAAACTCAATTCAGTGGTCAATTAAAGGGATGTATCTGAATGTCATTCCAATTTGTCTATTTTATTTATTCCTCTTTTCAAAGTCTGAAATAGTTTTATGTCTTTTGCAAAGCTCTAGAATAGACTATCCAATGTTTTCCAAATATATTTGGTCACAAATTTTCCCATTCTCTCTTTTTGTGTGGAGTATATCATCAAACATATGTTCTGAGGCACATACATTAGTACATACTATATTTATATTTCATTAGTAGAATATATACCATAGATATGTGTGCAAAATGGACATACTTTAGCATGTGAATCTAAGAATAGTGTAGAAAGAATCTAATGAAGAGAAAAGCAAATGAAATAAACCACAGTACTGAAGGTTGGCAATACATGGATTATAAGAAATAATAACACAGTTACCCACAGAAAAATTCAACCACCATGACTCAAATAAATAACAAGAAACTGAAGCTAGATTGTTTCTTGTTTTATATCAGCACCTTAATGATGTTAGATCTAAGATTTCTACACTTCTCTTAGCTATTCCCTCATACTTACAATATGGCTGTTGTGACGCTGACTCTCACATCTACATCCTAGGCAGGAGAAAGTAGGAGAAAGAGAAAAGGTTTAGGAAAGGCTGTTCTTTAAATCAGGAAGTTAAAAATGTTTTCAGGAACGTCACAGCGTAGTTACAAATATATCTAGTTGTGTGAGACTTTGTCACAGAGCAAAAGAGCTATGGGAGAGATTAAATAGGAATTTTATATTGCTAACCGGGCACTTTTGGGTGGGTGACTTATGCAGTAACAGAAATGAGGCCAGGAGTTTTGAGTATGTACCTCTGTTTGATCTATAGAAATAAGGAGGTAGAATGTGTTATTTTAGATAGATTCCTTTAGGCAAGCCTTCTGAAGTACCTAGGTCCTTCTGAAAAAGTAATAAAATAGCCCACCTTTTGCTATCTTGGGAATAGTATACTCTCTTTTAAAAAAGACACGTGCATTTATTCACACTTACAACTTTAAAGTGATGTTGGGAGTAGACATGCTCCCCCATCCCTGGAAACACTGTCTTGTGGCTTGTCATCTGAATCTAGGTCAGCCACTTGCCCGAGGACCAAATGTTCTGGGGCTTTTCTTCAGGTTTCTAGTAGACATTGTTGGTTTTACTAGAGGAATCTTCCAGGACCTAATTCAGCCCATGGCTTAAAACATGAAAGCATTTAGAGAACTTTTAGATAATTACCATGTTTTTTTCACTCCCTGGGATCTTAATGGAGATGAATATACACTGGGAAGCAAATTGGCTCAGTTTGCTTATGAAGTTTACTTTGATAGTGAGACACAACATGTTGCTCCAGCACTGTTCTCCCTGGAATGGAATTTATTGAAAGGAAAGTCCATGATGAAACTCACAGAGGGGGCTATCCACTCTTAATCTGTGTACTACTAAAAAGGAGCATTTGCTATAAAATGATTTCTTCTAAAAAATGGCAATCATGTGGACCTCAAGTCCGTGTTATAACAAAATCCCACTAATGTTCCTCTGGCATAAAAACTCAAAGCCTGTTTCTTCCTGTTTTTCATTATGAAAGTAGTGTTAGCCTCATTATCAACATCTTGAAACAGAGAAAAATACTACTCTGAATCCAATCATCTTAAACGTTTTTGTGAAATCTTTTCTTCTCTTTTTATGCCTTCTAGCATCTTTTTCTTCACTCACTGCTGTATTGTAAGCATTGTTTTCATGATGCAATCTAGTCTCATTCTAGTATATGAACAATTAAGTTTTTTCCATTTTTTTCTCAAAGACTTTTTGAATCTATTTCATCGTTCTTCATATAATAGTTGTGTCCATAGATGCAAAAGCTATTCATTAGTGTATTTAATCCTTCAGTGGTGGTGCTGATTACTACCTACGGACCATGTGCCAAGAATCCGTGGGGGAATATGGAAGAGCAGTCAGCAGTCCCTCATGGCAGGAGTATATAAGGAAGTAATACATGTGCGCGCGTGTGCTTGGTCACGTCCAGCTCTTTATGACTCTATGGACTGACCCACCAGGTTCTTCTGTCCATGGGCTTCTCCATTCAAGAATACTGGAGTGGGTTGCCATCTCCTTCTCCAGGGGAGCTTCCCAACTCAAGGATCGAACCTGTGTCTCCTGCATTGGCAGATGCTTTATCACTTGAGCCATCAGGGAAACCCTTTCCCTGATACATATGTGTGTCTAATTGGGATTTACAAAACTAGCCTTTTATAGAAAGTGATTGTAAAAGATAGTGGGTGCTATGTGGTTTGCCAGGAGTGAGAAAGCACAGACTGGAAATGAAATCACCATTCAACTTGGATTTAGAGAAGTGGGAAGGACCCCGCTGGAGGACCTTCCGGGCCCAGGGAGAAGAGGGTGGAAATGATTGACTGTGTCTAGG
This sequence comes from Muntiacus reevesi, assembly GCF_963930625.1. NCBI lineage: Eukaryota > Metazoa > Chordata > Mammalia > Artiodactyla > Cervidae > Muntiacus > Muntiacus reevesi. Next base: position 59,431,895 of record NC_089261.1, on the reverse strand, counting down.
GAGTAGTTAAATTTAATGCCTGTTCTGCATAATGGAGTTTATTTTAACCTCAATTTCCTGCATATCCCAAGGAAAATGGTCTGGAACCTTTCTGTGCTGGAATGACCTCGGTTCTCCTCTTTACTTGTTTGTGTAGACTCCATCAGCAAACATGTGTTCGACAGTGACTAGATACTAGGGTCTCCTTTTTCCATGCTTTCCCCAGATTTATGCTCTTTGCTGTCATCTTGTGCAAAATCTGAAGAATGAAAGCTTCATTTAGAAGAGAAAAATCAAAGCCATTTGTACCTTAGTATTCTCAGTCTTACCAGAATGCTCATATTGGCTCATATACCTTAGTGATTATTGAATCTGTGAGAACAATATTGAAATGTACATGTGAGTTGGGGAAGTTATAGAATCACAGGATCTGGCCTCCTTGCAGATCATTTACATCACTTAGCCAGTGTTTCTCACACACTGTATTCCTTTAGGTGTTATATTTTCTTACTAAATGGAAGCCTTACCTTTATGACCAAAGGCAAATATATAAAACCAGATCCTTAAGCACAGTATCTGAGTCCCTAAAGCTTCTCAGAATAGAGATTAGGACTTCCCTGGTGGTATGCGATGAGGGTCTGCATGCCAATACAGGGGACACGAGTTTGAACCCTGGTCCAGGAAGATTTCACATGCTTCGGAGCTGCTAAGCCCGCGTACCACCTAAGCCCGCGTACCACAACTACTGAGCCCCCACGCCTAGAGCCTGTCCTGTGCAGTAAGAGAAGGCACCACAGTGAGAAGCCTTCACACTGCAACTGGAGAAAGCCCCCACACAGCAACAAAGACCCAGCACAAAACCAAAAATCAATAAATTATATATATATAGACGCAGGAGCCCGGTGGGCTACAGTCCATGGGATCGCAAAGAGTCAGACATGACTGAGCAACTAACACTTCACTTCAGAGAACACAGATTGAAAAATACTTGTTTCATTTGTCTACTTATTTACAGATGGAAAAATTGAGTCCTAGAAAATCAAGAAGCCATGAAGGATTTCTCGCCTTGAATTCCATCATGAAAGCAAATATATTCAGGACTCAGCGTTTTGGCTGACTCAAAGCCTTTAAATCAGAGATGAATGCACTGGGCTGAACCATAGTATAAATGTCTCTTCCATTTATTCTTCTATCACCCTACTTTGAGAGAAAAGAGGGAGAGAAAGAAAAAGAGCTTTCTTTTCTAAGCCCAGTGTTCAGGGGTGCTGAGCAGGGTAATCCCTGGTAGTCAGCCACAGCCTCTGCTTCTGGTTCCTCTAGGTCCCAGCTGCTGAGCTCCCTCCTCCCACAGCCCCAGGAGAGCTGGGAGGCTCCTCACCGCACGTCCTCTGGCTCAACAAGGCCCTGAGCAAGAGCAGGTCCCAGAGCAGTCATTCTCATTCTTGAAGAATTACATGGGACTGAAAAAATAATTTTTACTTTCCTGCTCATTCCCAGTTGCAAAACTTGAAATTCTTCGGGTAAGTTGATTCTGTGACACATACATAATTATAAGAAAAATATTCAAAATGGAAAGATTTTCTGGTTCAGTATTCCTACTGGCACCTAAACATGCCCTGATGCTTCACTGGCAAAGATGTTACTGTACTATTACCTTGTCATTCATACCGAGAGGGTTTTGGCTAAATCAACCTGAGGGACAAATGACCATGTTGATAACGTGACTGACCTGTTAGGTGTGTCTTGCAGGGAACACAAATTAGTGAACTATGAACCAAATGTAGCACGCAGATTTGCTCTGTGCGGCCTGTATGGTGTTTTGAACTTTTTGAATTAATTGCCAAAACTTAAAAATTAAGAGATTTAACATAAAAATCCAGTTTCCCAGTGTCTCTTGAAAAGAAACCAGAAGATTGGGCAACACTGTGTCCAAAGTCTTAGGGACTGCTGACAGGGTAACTTCCCATCTGAGCTGTGTGGCTGCTGCCCCCTGTAGATGGGACATGCATTCTTCAGTTTGTATCACCCCTGTGTGTAGCCTGGTTCTTTCTTTATGGTAGACAGTATCCGCATCTTTATTAAAAGTGAGACAGGAAACTTTTCAAAGCAATTTTTCCAGGTTGCTTTGGGTACTTATTACTGAATGATTTTCTATAAAAAGTTTTTTTGGACAAAAATCTTAAGAGATGTACAAATAAAGTCTAATAAAATAATTTTAGAAGAAAAAAAATGTGAGGCAAGAAAAACTGACATAGAGGGTACTTGTTTATATAGATTTGGTCTAATGTACATAATGTATATGATTTTGTGGACATTTGAGTCTACTACCCTTGTACAGTGTGTGAAGAGATAATACTGTGTGCTGCTAAGTCTAAGATGCCCATTTTCCCTCATATTTGACCAGCTCTGAAATCGAGAGTCACTGTAGAATCGCTGTCAGCCAGGCAGCAGTCATGGTGGAGCAGCCGCTGCCCGCAGACAACGTCATCACTGTTTTTGTTGCTGTGCTGATTGAGATTATGTGCAATGCTGGGGAGGTGCATGGTGAGTGTAATTGTTATTTCAATTTCAGACGTCCTCAACAAGAAGCCTATTATTCAGCCTTGCCACGAAAAGTGACCGTCTATGCAGAAAGACAGCAGCTGGCCATGAATTGGATAGTAGCTGAAGCCAATGTTTTTTGCAGGAGGAATGACTGCAATTCCTTCTTTTCTTGGAAAGAGCAGCCAGACACTTCAGGAGACTAAGGAGGGGAAAATCTTACAGGTCTAGGAGGCTTTGTTACATTTTGTTACTGAGATAAGTGCAGAAGTATTCCCGTTACAGGCCAAACAGTGCAATAGGAGGCAAGAGAAAATGTCAAATAATTTGGAAGAGATGAAAGAAATTTCTGGCCAAAGCAGACTGTGTGGCCCACCCAGGCTGCAAATAGAACCAGCATTACTGTGTCATAGACTGATTGGGAGTGTATATTCTTTTTTGTATTGCTGCATAAAATGGTGACTCTCTCCAACAACGATGTCTTAAATTCAAGAAAATATGAATTTTGTTGTTGTTGTTCAGTCTGCTGTTGTTGTTCAGTCTCCAAGTCATATCCGACTCTTTCGTGACCCCATGGACTGCAGCACACCAGGCTTCCTTGTCCCTCACCATCTCCTGGAATGTACCCAAGTTCATGTCCATTGAATTGATGATGCCAAGCAACCATTTCATCCTCTGTCACCCTCTTCCCCTTCTGCCTTCAATCTTTCCCAGTACCAGGGTCTTTTCCAATGAGTTCACTATTTGCATCAGGTGGCCAAAGTATTAGAGCTTCAGCTTCAGCATCAGTCTTTCCAAAGAGTATTCAGGGTTGATTTCCTTTAAGATTGACTGGTTTGATCTCCTTGCTATCAAAGGGACTCTGTACGACTGTCTCTAGACGGTATATTAAAAAAAGGCAAAATACCACCGTTTTGTCACAGAGAGTGAAGTAAGTCAGAAAGACAAAAACAAATATCATATATTAACACGTGTGGACTCTGAAAAAGCTGGTATAGATGATCTTATTTACAACGCAGAAATACAGAAAGACATAGAGAGCAAACATATGGACACCAAGGAGGAAAGTGGGCTGGTGGGATAAATTGGGAGATTGGGATTGACATATATACACCACTGATACTATGTATAAAATAGATAACTAGTGAATTGAGAGAGTAGTGTGGAAACACATATACCGTATGTAGAATAGGTAGCCAGTGGGAATTTTCTGTATGGCTCAGTGGTGCTCTGTGATGACCTAGAGGGATGGGAGGCGGGAGGGAGGCTCAGGAGGGAGGGGACATATGTGTACCTATGGCTGATACCATAGGTATTGATACATGATTGATTGATATATGGCAGAAACCAACACAATATTGTGAAGCAATTGTCCTTCAATTACAAATAAGTAGATTTTTAAATTAAAAAAAGATAACTCGTGAGAATCTGTATAGCACAGAAAACTCTTTACTCGGTGCTCTGTGATGACCTAAGTGGAAATAAAATACCCCAAAGAGGAGATACATGTTTATGCATAGCTGATTCACTTTACGGGGCAGGAGGAACTAAAAACAGGGGAAGCTTGGCGTGCTGCAGTCCATGGGGTCACGAAGAGCCGGACGCAGCTTGGTGACCGAACAACAAGAACAAGAAACTCGTGCAAGACTGTAAAGCAACTATACTCCAATAAAAATTAAACAGAGTCAAACAAAAAGAAAAATATGGGAAACAAAGCCAAAAATCAGTGTTGAGTGCAAAAAAACAAAAAGGACCACCTGGAAGTTGTGAATTAAGTTGTGTTTGGAGCCAGATGAGGACTGCAGCTTGGGAGACGGCCTCTCGGACAGCTCTGAGGGACGGCTCTGAAGAGGCAGAGGGGAGGTCAGATACATCTGGTTTTGCTGCAGGATGGTACGCGTAGTTGAGCACACATTTTGGCAGATGGCCGCTGCTAGTCAGGAGGAGCAGATGTCACCATTTATGATCATAGTGCTTTTCTAGATAAGTGAAGATACAAGAAACTGGGCTCGTGAAGTCTCGTGAAATTATTTAACTGTCTGAAGACATGTTCTGCCAGTTTTTTCCCAGAGCACAGAGCGTCTCATCCCTGATCTCCACCCTGAACTCCTTTTAGGAGGTGTTGAAAGTCAATGACTGCAGTGGCTAGTGAATTCATTCTTGTAGACAGGCGATAATTTTCAGTTGGCAACAGGAAGAACTAATTGAGCTAGCCATCAACACCACCTCTTCACCTAGCAACTACTCACCTTTTTTTGAAATTGCTTCCTTTCTCTTTCTGAGCACTGAGGGAAAGAGAAATGGAGGCAAAATGAATAAATGGTGTAGCTCTTAGGAAACAGTAAATGCTGGCAAAGCAGAACACAGAACCTGAGATTGGTGTTCGGTCATAATAAGTAACACAACCTCCCAAGCTGCCTGTAAAATTTTAAAGGAAAAGTAATTAAGACCAAAACACCAGAGAATCATCATCCCAAGTATTTCCGAGTTAAAAAAGGGCATTTTTTTTAATGCTAAGAGTTTTGGAGGAAGTCACGAGTGAAGGGCGAGGTGAACTTGACTTACTGCCTTTACAGACAGCGAAACCCACTGTTTAGGACAGTGACACATCCATCCTTTGTCATATGTTATTACTTACAGTCCGTGCCATAGGACAAATGTTTGTTATTAGCAGAAGTTTCATGAACAAGTTTTACCATCCGTTTTCTGGTCCACTCCAATTTAACAACTATTTTCTATTTTGCCTGCAGGCTAGAAAGCCAAGTTTATGCCAAAGACATTTCTATTTTCGCTGTCATGGTCCTAAATGAACATTTTGTTTTGAAAAGGAACTGGAAAAATACATGCAAGAAGGAGAATGTAATTTACTTTTTGACGTTTTCTAAAATAATATAAAGTGATTCCAAGCAACAAATAGCTGCTTGCTTCAGTTATCTTTCCAGAAAGTGAATTACTGGCTTTGGTTTGATTGGAAAAGACTTGTTACTCTGCAAAGGTCTGCCTTGTTAATGCACATATTTGGGGCATTGTCTAGTTTTACCTCTGCTCAAGGGGCTTCCTAGGTGGCTCAAGTGGTAAAGAATCTACCTACCAGTGCAGGAGTCTCAGGGGACTCAGGTTTGATCCCTAGGTCAGGAAGATGCCCTGGAGGAGGGCATGGAAACCCACTCCAGTATTCTTGCCTGGAGAACCCCATGGACAGAGGAGCCTGGTGGGTTATAGTCTGTGGGGTCCCAAAGAGTCGGACATGACTTAGCGTCTGAGCATGCATACACCTCTGCTCACAGAACCCCTGAAATGGCCTTGGAAGTTATGACATTCACTTGGGTATTTAGTGTTTCTTGCATTTTAAAGTTATGCTATCAACCAAATAAAATGCTAATTGGAAATAGCCTCATTTTATACCTTTTGGTAAAATCCTTGACTCCCAGGCCTAATTAGCACATCTTTTATTTGGGAAACAAAATGGGAATGGCCTTTCATAAAAGTTAACCACACGTACTCCTCTCTACAGAGGGAAAACCAGAGCACAAGGTAAAAGATGACTTTCCCTAGCAAATTTCTGCTTTCACTTTTAAATTGCTGAATGATTTTGCCCTTGGGCTGACGTGTTTTAATACCCTTTACGGTTTTCTAAAAGTGAGATTTTGGTGATTGTTTCGAGAGTATCACTGTAACATGTTGAAAGCCAATTGAGAAATAGCTGCTGTTCGTTGCTAGGAATTTTGCACTTGGATAGAATTAAAGCTGGGAGGTGTCCGAAGCTTAATTGGGCTGGAACATATCAACATACTTTTAGTTTATACAAGTTTGTGATACAGAATAGGCACTTAATAGATATTTGTTGAATAAACTATGACTTATGCATGCAAAAATGCCTGTGTATGAGCTATACATACTATCAATAAAATTTGAAATTAGGACACATCCTACAAGTAAAATATTTATGACTAATCAACAGATGAACTCAGTAATGACAACCATACTAGTAACAATTTTTAAGTTAGTAATAATAATTCATTTTGCTCTTCTGCTGTTAACTCCAACACAGATAGTGACTCCCAGACCTCGGTAAATTGTAAGCAGATGAGAAGTCTCTAGAGCAATCACCAGATTCGATCTTTGTTAGGTTACAAAGCTCCATCTTCATCCTCCAGTAGAGTAAGTGCAAGAAGGATCTTTTCACTGGTTATACTTGGTTGAGATGAGAAGAGCAAAAAGACAGACTTTCATTTATTCATTGATACATTCCATATATCTATGTGAAAGGGTCAAGTTATATGAAATTTCAGGGGATGGAAGAAAGCCATTCATACATGGACCAGAGCATCCTCTTTCAACTTTACCTAGAAATTCTCAAGAACCTCTCAATTAATTTAAATTAATTTGATTTGAGAGGGATTTGGAAAAGTTTAAGAACCCAAGCCGTTCCCTGGTGGGCTCAGTGGTATAGAAGGCGCTGGCCAGTGCAGGAGATGCAGGTTTCATCCCTGGGTCGGGAAGACCCCCTGGAGAAGAAGATGGCAATCCACTCCAGTATTTTTGCCTGGGAACTCCCATGAACAGAGGAGCCTGAAGGGCTGCAGTCCATGTGGTCACAGAAGGGTCGGACAGGACTGAGTGACTGAACAACAAGACAATATGTGCCAAACCAGGTGCAGGGCAAGGGCGGTCAACCAGGAGAAGCTGACACCATCCTGTCAAATTATTTACTTAGGTGTAAATATTTTCATAGACTATAATTTCAATTGCTAAGTTATTAATTTTATACTCACTTCCAAGCAAATGTAGGTATATTAGATTACAGTAATTAATGCTATGAATAGTTAAGACTTCTATCATAGATTTAAATTTTGGAGAACAAAAAGTTCCATATTGGCCCATGGAATGTCAAAAATAATAATAATTGATTTTTTTTGGTAATTCTATGTTTTTCATTTCATGCGTTTATCTCTTGGTTTCACCAAAGTGTTGAAGAAGTCCATGGCGCAAAAGTACTTTTAATAAAAGGAAACCCTGAACTTGCTTTACTGAAATAACTGTTAAAAATAAAATACATGAGGGAGAATGCATTCTACATGCCTTAGTTTGCTAGAACTTTGAACTGATGCTCAGGTCAATGAGCCTTCCTTTTATGACAGCTTTGGAAGGATGACTTGGAAGCAGCATGAAACAAGTTGGTGTGGTTTAAATCTTGGTGGAGAGTTATAGGCTTGTCCTGGATGCTACCAAGCACAGTTCTACAGTACACCATAACTGAATTAATTTCCAAGGAAGTTCAAATATGGACACTAAAGGAAAATGGCAAAAGGTACTAAATTTCACTCCTGGGAAGTAAATGTTCCTTGTAGTATTACTGCAGTATCATGGGCCCAGTTAACTAATTGGGAGAAAATGGTTTGTTTGTTTTTGGGGGGGACTAAATATCTAACTGTGACACGTGTCTATAGTTATGGGCATAAAGAGAGAAAGGAAATAGTGTGAGCTCTGTATTCTGACTTTGTTGGCTGACAAGATGGTGGATTGTTCATATGTATTGAGCGTCCATGTTGTTCAATAAATGGCCCAGGCATTGTGTTAGCTTTTGAAGGGTCTATAAAGTAAATGAGACAATTTAAGAAAATGAGTATATTATTTGGGCCCAGAGAATGATCATTATTTCTTTAGAATGTGAATATTTTGTTAAATGACATTGCTATGACTTTAGTTTTTTATGAACTCATTATAATGATTTTATTTATTATTTTAAGTCAGAAGTTGTCCAGCAGACCTAAGGACTGGCAATGATGTGAGTCCTTACTCCTAACAAGTGCTAACAATTTGGTAGTGGGTTTGGCTTTTTTTTTTTTTTTTTCATTTATTTATTAGTTGGAGGCTAATTACTTTACAGTATTGTAGTGGTTTTTGTCATACATTGACATGAATCAGCCGTGGATTTACATGTGTTCCCCATCCTGATCCCCCCTCCCACCTCCCTCCCCACCCCATCCCTCTGGGTCTTCCCAGTGCACCAGCCCTGAGCACTTGTCTCATGCATCCAACCTGGGCTGGTGATCTGTTTCACCCTAGATAATATACATGTTTCAATGCTGTTCTCTCGAAACATCCCACCCTCACCTTCTCCCACAGAGTTCAAAAGTCTGTTCTATACATCTGTGTCTCTTTTTCTGTTTTGCATATAGGGTTATCGTTACCATCTTTCTAAATTCCATATATATGTGTTAGTATGCTATAATGTTCTTTATCTTTCTGGCTTACTTCACTCTGTATAATGGGCTCCAGGTTCATCCATCTCATTAGAACTGATTCAAATGAATTCTTTTTAATGGCTGAGTAATATTCCATGGTGTATATGTACCACAACTTCCTTATCCATTCATCTGCTGATGGGCATCTAGGTTGCTTCCATGTCCTGGCTATTATAAGCAGTGCTACGATGAACACTGGGGTGCACGTGTCTCTTTCAGATCTGGATTCCTCAGTGTGTATGCCCAGAAGTGGGATTGCTGGGTCATATGGCAGTTCTATTTCCAGTTTTTTAAGAAATCTCCACACTGTTCTCCATAGTGGCTGTACTAGTTTGCATCCTTTTTCTATCTTTTTATTTTCCATCTACTTGTGGTTTCAAATCTAAAAGAATTTCTTATAGACAACATGGAATTGAATGATATTTCAAAAAATGTGTTTTGCCTTTTAATTGGAGAGCTTAATTCATTGAACATTAAAGTAATTACTGATATGACTTTAAACAGTTAATTCTACTAAGATTTCTTACCATCAGGAAACAATTGAATTAACTAGTTCTCCTTTCCTCTAGAAATTCCCAGACTATTAATATTCATTGTCATACCAAACACCAAATGTGGACTCCCTGAAGAGGATAGCACATAGAGAAGGGAGCCTCCCTCTGTGAGAAGGGAGTTGAGTTGGTGAAGTCACTAGATATCAGTGAGGGATCTGGGGCACTTGGAAGGTTGTCTTGACCCAAAAGATCTCTCCTGGATTGTCTGAGATGGTTCACCTTATTGAATAGCTCCTCCCTAGAGAATCATTGAAGTGAATGAAGCCTCCTTGTTGAGACTGGCCTCAAATGTGGACACACAATTTCTGATAAATCTTCAGACCAGAGCTAGGTGCAAGCGGGGACTTTGAATAACATTTTATTAACAATGTATGACTGTCAGAAAGGAAAGACACAGGAATATAAAACTAAGTGATTTGCCATATAAGGAATAATTCCTGGAGACATTACCAAGATGACAACTTAGGGTCTTGAATTCAAGCGTAGAGTCTGAATGGACATTTTTCCAAAGAAGGCATCCAAATGGCCAACCGGTGCATGAAAAGGTACTCAGCATCACTCATCATCTGAGAAATGCAAATCAAAACCACAGTGAGATAAGACCTCACAACTGTTGAAATGGCTGTTATCAAAAAGTAACGATGACCCTATATGCAAAACAGAAAAAGAGACACAGATGTACAGAACAAACTTTTGGACTCTGTGGGAGAAGGCGAGGGTGGGATGTTCTGAGAGAAGAGCATTGAAGCAAGTATACTATCAAGGGTGAAACAGATCACCAGCCCAGGTTGGATGCATGAGACAAGTGCTCAGGGCGGGTGCACTGGGAAGACCCAGAGGGATGGGATGGAGAGGGAGGTGGGAGGAGGGATCAGGATGGGGAACACATGTAAATCCATGGCTGATTCATGTCAATGTATGGTGAAAACCACTACAATATTGTAAAGTAATTAGCCTCCAACTAATAAAAATTAATGAAAAAAAAAGTTAAGTAATGAAAAGGTTGGTGAGGATGTGGAGAAAAGGGAAATTTTGTGCACTGTTGCTGAAAATATAAACTGGTATAGCCACTGTGGGAAAAACAGTATACAAGTTCCTAAAAAAACTAAAAATAGATCTACCATGTGAGGCAGTGTTTCACTTCTGGGTATATATCCAAAGGAAATGAAGGCATTACCTGGAAGAGATATCTCTGTACTCCCATATTGATTGCAACATTTTTCATAGTAGTTGAGATGTGAAAACAACCTAAATATCCATCAACAGATGAAAATGGGAGATATCATTCCATTATATATAATATTTCCATATATGTAGTAATATTATTCAGCCATGAGAAAGAAGGAAATCCTGTCATTTGTGGCAACATGGATGGACCTTGTGCATTTTAAATGAAGTGAAATAAACCAGAGAAAGACAAGATATATCACTTATATGTAGAATCTGTAAAAAAAGTTGGACTCATAGAAATCAGGTGCAGAATGGTGATTACTAGCAGCTGGTGGGGTCAGGGGACTAGGGAGAGGTTGATAAAAGTGTACAAAATTTCAGTTATAAGTTCCATAAGAACTGAGGATCTAATGTGTACCACAGTGACTGTAGTTGATAATCCTTTATTGTATAACTAAAATTGGCTGGGCCTTCCCTAGAGGTCCAGTGGTTAAGGCTTTATGCTCTCACTGCCAGGGCATAGGTTCCGTCTCTGGTCGGGGAACTGAGATCCCGTGAGCTGATTAAAGAAAATAAAATAAAATTTGCTGAGCCAAGAGAGTAGAACTTCAGTGTTCACACCAAAAAAAGAAAAAAGGCAATTATGTGAGGTGTAAGGGATATGTTAATGAAGGGGACTTTCACATTATGTACACATATCAAATCACCATGTTGTACACTATAAATATAATTTTATTTATCAAATATATGTCGATAAATTTAGGAGGGTTGAGGAATAACCTCTTTCTCTTGAGGTTGTGGTCCAGCAGCTTCTGTCCAGAGAGGCCATGCTTCCTGCTCCACCTGGGGACGCCCTCCGGCACCTTCATGCCCCCCAGGCTCATTGGGGTCCCAACCCCAAAAGGAAGCTCAGAGAGAAGAGCTGTCAGTCCTGTGACCCGTCCCCTTCCTGATGCCAGAGATCACATCTGTTTTGCTTGTCCTTCACTGAGCAGTTGTTCAAGTGCCCACCCTCTGCCAGATGCTTGGGATGTGTCAGGAAACTGGAGAGACAAAAGCAAAACAAAACTGTCATCGAGCAAAACACAATCAGGAAGTTTGAGTGGAATGAATTCTGTGCCATGGGGAGAAAAAAGAATAGGGTGAGGAAGATGGGAAATGCCGGTAGGGAGCTGGTGTGTCCAGGGTGGGCTGTCTTTACCGTATAGGATACAGTGGTATGCAGAGGACATCTGGAGAAGGCAGAGCTGAGACAGATTGAAAGACGTACAAGAATTAACCTTAGGAATATATGCTGGTGGGGGAGCGGATTGTGTATCAGGCAGAGGAGGGAACCAGCGCCTAGAGCTTAAGCTGGTTGCTAATTACCGCAAGCGTGCAGAGACCAGTGTGGCTGGAGGAAGGGACGGGGTGACCAGGAGCAAGTGTCAAGGGAGGCTTAGAGACCGCAGTAAGGACTTTGGCTTTTGCTGAGTGAAATGCAGTCACTGGAGGGATTTAAGCAAAGGTGTGGCATGATTTGAACTTAAATTTTATCAGAATCATTTGAGCTATACTGTTAAGAGTAGACTATAGGGAAGCAAGGGGAAGGCTGAGGAGTTTGTGTGGAGGGTGTTACAATATTCCAGTTGGGACAGTTCTGCAATTGTCCACCCTACCAGAGTTTTAATGGTGGAGGTAGTAGAAAGGAGCCATGCTCTGGTTATATTTTGAAGGTAGAGACAATGGGATTTCTTTTTCTGTTTTTTAATTGAAGGATAATTGTTTTACAATGCTGTGTTGGTTTCGGCTGTACAACAATGTGAATCAGTCATAATTATATATATTTGAAGTGACTTAGCACGCATACCTCCCTCCCCCTCCCATCCTATCCCGCTAGGTCATCACAGGCTGGGCTCCCAGTGTTATAGAGCAATTTCCCGCTAGTTATCTGTTTTACACATGATAGCATATATATGTCAATGCTGCTCTGTCAATTACTCCTTCGCTCTCCCCCAGCTGTGTCTATATGTCCATTTTCTACATCTCTATCTCCACGCCTTCCCTGCAAATGGGTTCATCAGTACTATTTTTCTAGATTCCGTATATGTGCATTAATATGCAATATTTGTTTTTCTCTTTCTGACTTACTTCACTTACTTCACAGGCTGTGGGTTCATCCACCTCACTAAAACTGACTCAAATTATTATGGCTGTGTAATATTCTATTTTATATATATATATATATATATATATATATATATATATCTTCTTTATCCATTCATCTGTTGATGGATATCTAGGTTTCTTCCATGTCCTAGCTATTGCAAACAGTACTGCAGTTTTTCTAAATTGTGATTTTCTCAGGGTATATGCCCAGTGATGTAATTGCTGGGTCCTAAGGTAGTTTTATTCCTAGTTTTTAAAGGAATCTCCATACTGTTCTCCATAGTGGCTATATCAGTCTCTGTATCTGTTTCTGCCAACAGTGCAGGAAGATTCCCTCTTCACATCCTCTCCAGAATTTATTGTTTGTAGTTTTTTTTTTCCTGATGGTGTGAGTTGATACCCCATTCTAGTTTTGAGTTGATACCCATTCTAGTTTTGTTTTGTATTTCTCTAATAATGAGCAATATTGAGCATCTTTTCATGTGTTTATTGGCCATCCGTGTGTCTTAGGAGAAATGTTTGTTTAGGTCTTCTGCACATTGTATTATTGGATTTTTCTGATATTGAGCTGTATGAGCTGCTCATATACTTTGGAGAGTAATCCTTAGTCAGTTGCTTCGTTTGCAGTTATTTTCTCCCATTCTGAGGGAGACAATAGGATTTCTTAATGGATTGAATATGGAGTTTGAGAAAAGGGGAGGAATCAGGTATTTTGAGCAACTGGAAAAGAGTTGTTAGCAGCTGACCTTGGGAGCATGTTGGGGAGTCAGAATATGAGACCCTTAGTTATGAGCACATTGAATTGGAGGTGCCTTTTAGATTTCCAAAAGGACAAGCTGAGTGGGGTGTTGGATATGTGATCTCCAAGGAGTTCAGAATATGCCACTCTAAAATATACTTCTTTAGCATATTGATTATTTTGAGTCAAGGGTGCTTGAAAAACAGCAGATGCAAGAAAAACAATCTGATCTTCCTTCTTTTTCTTAAAAATAGGACATGAAAGTTCTATATGAGAAATGTCCTACCTATACAGTAAATCTCCTATGGACGAATAAGTTCTGTTCCAAGAGCATACTCATGGGTCTAATTTTGTTTCTAAGTTACCCATGGTGTCCAACTAACACATTCAACTATATGCTGCTGCTTTTACTCTGGCTTCTGGACATCCTGGGCTTGAAATAAAGATACTGCACTACTGTCCTCTATTCAGTTCTGTACTGTGAAGTTCACAAAAGTGCAGCTGCTTGTAGAGGATGCATTCAAGTGCCAATGCATGCCAGACACGTGAGTCAGCTCACGTGATTGGATGTGTGAGCACTCGTTTGCATCTTTGAGCGTTCATAACTTGAAGGTTCACGTGTAGGGGACTTACTGTACCAGAAGGAAAGTAACATTCTCATCCTCAAGGACAAGAAACTGAAATGGAGAGAATTCTACATAAATAAACCTTGTTAAAATAATTCTTATCTTCCTTCAGCCTCCCCACGTGGTTTAGTCACATTTCCACAGCTGCCTCTCTTTGATGCAAAAAAAAAAAAAAAATAGGTTTTGCCATTTCTTTGGGTTAGAATCCCATGTCACATAAAATTTCTTCTAGATTTGTATGCTTTTCTCCTGTTGCTCTGTCTTATATCAATTTAATTCTCAGGCCCAATTAAAAGAACCCTAAGAGGGTCGAGGTAAAAGTTTTTCTCTCCTACAGTCTCCAGTTTGGACAATGGTTCGGGCTGGAGAATGCGGTCAGGTGTCTAGTAAGACCTCAATAAATATTCATAGAATGAAAGAATGAATGAGTTTAAAGTTTGTCTTCCAAGGTCCAGTTTTCTGTCTGAGGACTTTCCTCTTCCCCAGATAATTATCACAGAAATATTCATTCTCTTTAGTGGAGATATCAGGCTGTTTGACATCACAAGACAACATTGTCAAAACATAGCAGAGTGAGTCTAGCTAACCTACAAAAGTACAGATTTATATTTATATGTAAACTGGGTGTAGGTGGGAATTTTGGTTGGATGGGTGGCTATTATTGTTCAAGGTCATTGAACAAATGGAGAATAAGATGGGGCCAAGGAAAGTGACATGGGTCTTGAATACATAGGGCATACTCCTAAAAAAGGAGATTAAGAGATGTAAAAATCAGTACCATGAGATCGAAGGCCTCTAGGAGGCACCATATGTTACTGTTTGACCTGAAAATGCTCTCAGCAGTTCAGAGAGGGCAGAGGTGGACATCTAGGTTTTAGATCCTATGATGTATATAGACTCCCTTCTTTCACCATTTGCTCCATGTGCTTTTGTAGAAAATTGGTCCCTGTGGGAGACAAAATAGCTTAACTATGGGAGGAATTGCCCTCATTGTAGTAATACTATAACACAACTTTACTTTTTAAAAATCAAACTTCCCTATCCAGTCAAAAGTCATGTAGGTCTTTCATACACAAAGCGCTTCTATAAAAGTAATTAAAACAACATGAAAGAATTACCAACTTGGCGGAGAGTCTTTTTAAACAGCCCGACTAGTTTGTTTATGAATGTGGTTTTCTAAAGACATGCTTAGAATTCTTTGCAAATAAATATTTGCATGATATTTTTGTACAAAGATTAATTTGTCCTGGGAGAAACTGAGTTATGAGAAATATTCTTGTGCATAGCTTCACACTTTCAGTGATATAATGAATTTATAGAATTATTATTATTAAGTGAAAATTTTGGTGAAGTTAATTTAAAATGTGGGCCATAGTCAAACTGTGGGATATGCTGTTTTAAATAATTTACTACAGAGATAAAGGAAAACAAAAAGCATATCTAAATGACAGTAGTTTAGCCATTTTAAGAAATTAATCTCACTAGAGGCTAAGTTACCCTCTTTATGAGATCATATATTGAGTTCTGCTACTTATATCTGAGAGTGACTGTACATCTGTGGAATATTGTTAAAAGATAATTCATCTTTTTGTAAAAATAAACACAAATTTGGTTGTTGGACAAGGCTATTTGTACACAAAATATTACTTTTTCACCTAACAAGAAAAGATTGGAAAATTTTGCATCTGAATCATCTTTTTCTTCTACTCAGACTGATTCTTTTGTTTATATCATATTCATCATCAATGAATGTTTTTTACTTGGTTTGGTGCTTTATTTTGGCAATTTCCAGACATTCTATTTGTCTTTACATCAGTTTTCTTATAAAAAGAATAGAATATGTTGGTTAATTTTGGCAACAGAATCTCTTATAGTTTTATGATGTTAAGTTAGATGTTTTCATGAGGGAAATAAAACTGGAATTTGGAGTAGGTATCAGAAATAAATTTATCAAAGTACAGCGACTGAAACTATGAATTCAGGTAGTAGGTGGCTAGACTTGAACATTCGCATCATTTGAAATGATTATGATTGTCGATTTAGCCTACAAAAGTTCAAATTCCTGAAATGCATGAATTTGTAAATAAGATCTGGTTTCCTAAGGAGGAAGTTGGTATTGCCACACACAGACACAAATAGACCCTAACGTGCTCTGGCAGAGTTTAGTTGAACCAGAATAATATTAATATTGTAAGACTCATCCTAGCTTGAAGGATGAGCTCAAGAGAGTATGTTTTTAAGAGAAAACCAGTTCTAAGGAGTGATTTCTCATCATGAATTAAGCTTAATTAAGCTTGGCTTTCTTCCTGGAACTTGATGAGAGGGAGATCCTGACTTAAAAACATCCTGATTCCTTTTGGGGACCAGACTTTTTCAGGCTTATCCTTCACTCGCTGCAGGCCAATTTGGTTTGGAGTGTCCTTGCCCCATAGCTCTGGGTTCATGGTAACAAAGTGGGAGTTCTCTGATGCTTCCAATTGCTCGACAGGCAGTTTCTCTATCATAATGCATCTTTACAGACTGTTTATCTCTCAACTAGAATACAGGAAAACTGCCATGAGGAGGAGCAAGTTGCACCCTTCCCTTACCCCTTCTTCTTGGCGTCTCCTTTTCTTTTTTTGTTCTACTTAAGGTTGGGGTCAAAAAGGAGCTGCACTAGGGTGCTCAAGGAGGGGAGAATAAAAATCTAATGTAAATCCTGAGACGCTTTCTTTTCTGTAAACAACTTGCTATTTGTATTACTGAGTCCAGGCTCATACTGCTGACCATACAACAGGTCAGTGAATCGAGAGATGAATTATTGGGGCAAGGAATAGCAACTTTATTTGGAAAATCAGCATACAGAGGACATGGTGGACTGTTTTCTCAAAGAGCCATCTTGCCTGGGTTAGAATTCAGGCTTTTTTTATACTGAAAGATTCATTCATGCGTACATGTTCTGTCATGTCCGACTCTGCGACCCCACGGAGTGTAGTCTGCTAGGCTCATCTGACCATAGGATTTTCCCAGGCAAGAATACTGACACGGGTTGCCATTTCCTCCTTCCAGGGATCTTCCCGACCCAGGGATTGAACCCATGTCTCCTGCATCTCCTGCTTGGCAGGTGGATTCTTGACCACTGAGCCACCTGGGAAGCCCTTATACTGAAAGAGGATAAAGTAAAGTTAAACATTTCCTGGTTCCGGTCAGCCTCCAGAAGGGGTCTGTTAATTTCATTCTGCATGCAGCCATTCACAGGTGGGCCTGGTCGGGATGTTTCCTGTGAACTAAACACAGGTATTTTAGTTTGATGCTCATTACCTGGGTGATAGGATTCCCAGAGATGTGCCTTTATGTATACTTTGAGCTTATAGGCAACGTCCCTTTAGTGATTAACTTGTAATAGAATCTAAAGATTCTTCCCTTTTGCACCTGAAGCTGCATGTCTAGATGGTAGTTCTCAGTTCCCTTCTTCTTGTTTCTATCTTTATAACACAGCTCATGATGCTTTGAATACTGTGTTTAATTGGACAATATAATGTTTGAAGACATTTAACAAAGGGACTTTATCTTGTTCGTTTGAGGGCAGTTTAGAAAGCATCAGTTATCCTATGCCCTTCTTTGGTGTTGTGGGCATAGGTACCCAAGGATATTTTAGCAGCCAATTGAACTGGCTGCCTCAAGGCAGTCTTACCATTGTCAGGTGAGTGTATGCTGCTCGGTTCTTTGTCTCGTCACAACAAAAATTTGGAGTGACAGACATTAAAGCCCCCTTGGCGGGTCACAGCTCTTGGAGGACAAACCGTGTTATAGCTCTCAGGTCTAGAACAGATCGTGTTATAGCTCTTAAATAAATCAGTGTTACAGCTCTATTTTATTTAGATAATAGCAGGGAAATCCATCTCCGATGCGTGAGGGCACGTCGACCCAAAGACGTGAAGAGAAGAGTGCCCCATCGCGTGGGAGAAGAGGGCTTTGGTTCCTCTTTTTATATGTTTCTCTGTCCCTGGGCCTGCCTTATGTAAATTGGGCCAGCCAGGAGTGTTGTTTGTTCTATTTTCGTGGGCTTTTCCCTTCCAGGTCTTTTAGCCACCGCCATTCTGGACTCCTTTTCCCTATTCTAATTACCTAACACCATCATTAGGGTTTGTGAAATTTCCTAGTTGACAATACTTCTAAATTTTCTTTTAGTTGGTGAAATTGTAATCAGTTTCTTTAAGTTTCCTGCTTTATGGAGAGCAAAAGGCCTGGATGGAATGAGCAGGATTGGAGGCTTTTCTGGCTAGCTGGGTGAACTCCAGTCAGAAGAATGGGACAAGCCAGTCAGAGATGCTAGACATGGCTTTGCTCTTATTTGATCAGTGTGTGTGGTTATTTTCTATTAAGATTTATGTATTTATTTTTGGCTGCTTTGGGGTCTTCATTGCTGCAAATGGGCTTTCTCTAGTTGCTTTGAGAGGGGTCTGCTCATCACTGTAATGTGTGGGCTTCTCATTGTAGTGACTTCTCTTGTGGCACGTGGATTCCATGTGCATGGGCTTCAATAGTTGTGGTTCACAGACTCAGAATTTGCAGCTTCCGGGCATTAGAGCACAGTCTGAGTAGCTGCAGCTTCTGGACTCTAGAGCTAGGGCTCAGTAGTTGTGGTACACGGGCTTAGTAGCTCTGAAGCATGTGGGATCTTCCTGGACCAGGGATCGAACCCTGCATTGGCACACACTTAACCACTAGATCACTAGGGGAAGCCCTGATCAGTGTATTTTAATGATCAACAGCCCTTGGGACTTCTCTGGTGCTTCAGTGACTAGGACTCCTCGCTCATGCCATAACTAATAGTCCTGCATGCTGCAACAAAGATCAAAGATCATGTGGGCCCCAACTGAAACCCAGTGCAACCAAATAAATAAGCACTAAAGATAAATAAATAAATAAATAACAACCCTCAACAAGGACCAAAACCCTTTGTAACTTCTGTGCCCCCTGAGCATAAGTGCTGCTGGGAGGGGTGGTCTCCTGAGCTGGCGATGAATTAGCTGAACTGCTCAAACTCAAGCAGTGGTGAGGGTGCAGGGTGAGGAGACCTGAGGGGTGGAGATTCCCTGGTGGTGATCTTCACCAGCCTTGCTTGTTCTGGCCTCCAGCTCGACAGCTGGATGGGCGTGGGTACTGGAGACACTGGGCAGAGTTATGTTCTGATATGAACCTCCCATGGACCAGGCATCCTGATCCCACCATCACATTCACAGCATCCTGAGGTCACAGGTTCCTCTCCAAGAGCAGAGTGTACTTGTCAGGGGGGAATGTTCCCTTACAAATGATCAGAGAGTGGCAATAACATTGCAATCAGGGTACAGAAAGTACTTTTCACCTCTGCCAAGTTTTCCTTCTATGTTCTTCAAAGTACATTTTCTCATTTTCATGAATTCTTTTTCCTTAGGCAGAGTTGGAATTCTTTCTCCACAGACAATGCCTTATTGTGTCTGCAGCTTTGAACAATGTTCACCTTTTAAATTGCTAATGTGGATTGTGAAAATGAGAGAATGTTGATGGTAATCCCTCCCAAGATGAATATACCACGATTCCCCCAGCTGTCCTAATCCTGACCTGATCCTGGAAGGGTTCCATGCCCTTCAGGAGGCGTGTTTTCCAAATTAACACATTTCCCTAAAATGGGTTTCCCTTGGTAAGATAATTACTCTTCTGTAATGACCAATGACTAAAATATATTGACAAAGGGAGGGAAATTGTGTCGATAATAATGTGTCAGATTTTGTCTTTTAGAATATCTGTTAAGGTACTTTGTTGTATTTTATTTTCTGTTTACCTTGTCTTTCAGGAAACTTATTAGATGAAGAAATGAAAGACCTTGAATGAGAGAGGAAAGTCATTTTAATGTAGATGCAGTAAGCCTCAGAGCTGGGACCTCATGGTAGCTCACATTCTGCTTGTGTTTTGCATCCTTCCTCTGTCCACTCTTGACTGTGTGACCTTCAACCAGTTCCTTAACTAGTCCTGCTGTTGGAAGCAGGGCCTGAAGAAGGTGGGCATTGCACAAAAGTAAGAATGTGAAATCAGTACCTGAAATAGAGTGGTCACTTAGTTCACATGTGCTGGTTGAATAAAATGACCAGCAGGCTAGGGCATCTAAGTCTGGAAGAAGGACAGTGCTATGCAGAGGGTACCTATGAAACAGACAGTGGTGCCATTTCTGGGGGCTTCAAAGAGCTCCGGTCCTTGATGTCTCAGCACAGAAAGAATTCAGCAAGAGGAAAGTGATAGCTAAAAGGTGTTTATTAGAATAGGACTCTTGAGAGGTTTACAGGCTGGCAGGTGAGAAGGTGCCATGCCCGAGAACTTAGTGGGTTAAAGCTTTACCATCAAAGGAAAGTGGGGAGGGGGAGATATTCTTTGTCTTTCTAGTCATCATCGATTCCTCCTCCTGGTTGAGCAGGGGAGTTTTCTTGTCCCTACATGGTCAAACTAGGTCCATAAATGATTGTTTTTATGTATGCAGGGAGCAAGTCCTAGGGCTCATTAACTTCCTGAGCTCAGTGGGCAGGATGTGGGTATCATGGTACCATTATTTTCTTGTTTGGGGGCATGCCTCATGCTTCTGTTGCATGGTTTTGTTGCTAAGCAAGCCTGCTTGGTTTTGTGGTCAAGCAAACTTGCGTTCTTGAGTAATCATTAACTTAGGGGTTTCCCATATTTTTCTACTTACAATCCACTAGTGTGATTAACTATTTAATCACCTACTTTGTTCCTTTGTCTGTCCCTACCACCTAAGTGAAGATACACAATGGTGGGGGGACAGGGACTGAAGCAACACCAAGTGAATTGAAAGCAGAACAAGATGCTCCTATCAGTAATTTGGGGCAAAAGGAGGCTGAATGCTTCTCTGTACTTATACAGATGATCTACTCTGTGATAAGTCACAAATGTGAAAAGCCCTTCCCCACCCTTCCTAATCACCTATACCTGTATTCCAACCAACCCCAAAGTTTGCATGGGCAGTAGAGAGGCCCATATTTCAAAATACCTATTATTTGTTTTTTTTTTTATGATGTAGTTTTTAAGATAAAATTTTGGAATATTATTTCTAATAATTGAGTTTCAACTAGATTGCGTCTAGTGTACAGTTATTTCATGTCTGTTTTGGAAATGCTCATCGAGAGAGAAAGCTTGAGTTTTTCCAGGTGCATATGATGTGATTATCCAGAAAATGATGATGACAGAAGCAGGAGGATCAGCAATAGGGGGTGGAGGAGAGGATGGAGAGAGTCCTTCTCCCCCAGATATTTGAGATTTGCTGACAAGAAAAAGGTTACATTTGCCTTAGAAGAAGGATGGAAAGGAAGACAGAGCTGTATTTTAGGACCTAATTCTTTCTTAAAGTCTGAATAGAGGAGATCCCTGGTGGTGCAGTGGCTAAGAGGCTTCCCTGGTGGCTCAGTGGTAAAGAATCTGCCTGCCATGTAGGGGACGGGGCTTGGGTCCCTGGGTTGGAAAGAGCCGCTGGAGGAGGAAATGGCAACCTACTCCAGAATTCTTGCCTGGAGAATCCCCATGGACTGAGGAGCCTGGCGTGCTACAGTTCATACGGTCACAAAGAGGCAGACATGACTGAAGTGACCTAGCACACACACTTACACCAGTGGTCAAGATTCAGCACGTTCATTGCCAGGGCTCCAGGTTCGATCCCTGGTTGGGGAACTAAGATCCTGCAAGCCATGCATCTCAGCCTTAAAAAAAAAAAAAAAAAAAAAACCCTGAAATAATGAGATTATTTGCCAGACTACACAAGGTCAGTACAAAAGTTACAACCATAACCATGTCCGAACAGAAATCCATAAATCTGTGGATCTACAGGAAGAAAGTAGGAGGCACAGGAGTCATGATGTTTTTGGCTTCAGGTTATAGGAAAGAAAAATCCATAATCCAGGTGTGATTCAGGGAGGTGAAAAGTCCAAAAGCATCAGCTGGAAATTTGGCTTCTTTGCAGGACAGGAACTTGACAGGAGCTCATGGTGATGGAGATACACTATCTCATCACCCCCAGAGAAAGCCTCCAGCTCTGAGCTTAACGGGGTTGGCAAGGAAGAATTAGGGAATTGAAGAGTATGTAGCTTTGCTGAACTGTGACTGCACCTACTGGAAGATAAGCAAGTAACACCAGAACTCTCTACCACCCTTTAGCCCCAATAAGGATTACATTTCTCCAGATGCATGGGTATTTTTAAGCCAAAAATGAGAACAGGAACACATCCACTATGGAAAGAGATAAGCTTTGGTCTGCTTAGACAGCAGAAGATCCTGAGAAACTAAACTCCAGGACAAAATGTCACCCTGAGGAGTTTGGGGGGGAAATTCTTAAGTCTCTGTGAGATGACAGACTGCAATTGATTCCCTCAGCAAGTGAAATTACCTGGGATGTGGTCTCAAAAATCAAGAGACACACTTGTTTTAGGCTTAATAATTTTTTTTATCACCTATTACAGACATCACTTTGCCAACAAAGGTCCATATAATCACAGCTATGTTTTTTCCAGTAATCATGTACAGATATGAGTTGGACCTCAAAGAAGGCTGAGCACTGAAGAATTGATGCTTTCAAATTGTGGTGCTGGGAAAGACTCTTGAGAGTCCCTTGGGCAGCAAGGAGATCCAGCCAGTCGATCCTAAAGGAAATCAATTCTGAATATCCATCGGAAGGACTGGTGCTGAAGCTGAAGCTCCAGTACTTTGGCCACCTGATGTTAAGAACTGACTCATTGGACAAAACCCTGATGCTGGGAAAGATTGAGGGCAGGGAGAGCAGGGGGCAACAAAGGATGAGATGGTTGGATGTCATCACCGACTCAATGGACATGAGTTTGGGCAAACTCAGGGAGATAGTGAAGGACAGGGAAGCCTAGCATGCTGCAGTCCATGGGGTCACAAAGAGTTTGACACGACTTAGCAACTGAACAACAGCAACAACAACTTTGTCAACTGAAGATTTGGCACAATATATGATTTTGAAAAGAATGTATCCAAAATAAAGGCAGTGTTTCTATAGAGATGAAGCCTGATGTAGCAGAATGAGCATGGATTTGGGGGCCAAAACTGTGGGATAAAATCTGAAATCTTCACCTTGCCTCCTTTGTGATCTTACATAAGTTACTTACTGTCTCTGATTCCACTCCCCCTCCCCTTTGTTTGTCTAGTGATGTGAAAACCTACGTACTATTTTGTAGTGAGGATTAAATGAGATACTACTATGAATGTGCTGGGTTCAGGATAGACATGTTAAATGACAGCTCCTAACATCATGTTGTAGGATTTGGGAATATAATCTGAATCCTGAAATTCTCAGATGTCCTCAAGTGGCTTCACTGTTCTCTTCTTAGATATAGAATTGGGAGGTGGGGACAAGGATGAAGTAATGGGCGAATTATTTTAAAATGAAAAGAGAGCACCAAAGTTTAAACATAAAGCTTAGAATGTGTTCTCTGTCATCCTCCACTGTTTAGCTTGCTCTGCTTTAGTGTATCCATCTCTAAAATGGGAATCTCATTCCTTACAGTGATGAATAATTTATAACAGAGGACAGAGGAGTAATTGGCACTGTGCTTCCCCATGTCAGAAGGTCTGTATTTTCAGTGTTCTAAGCTCTTCTATCTTTACCCATGGCATTCAAAACCATGAGGGGTTTTTAAAGAACCCCCTAAAATGGCCAGGTTTTCTCCTGCTATAGAAACGAGAGATGAGGTGTATTCAAGTGGTAAGTCAGTGACACCCAGTGGCTGTTGCTTTTACATTTACCTTTTCCATTTTCAATGTAACTTTGTAAGGTTCTTCCCCAGAACAAGTGAAAAAGGTGATGAGACCATGGAAGTCATAGAAGGCTTCAAAGGAAGTTTTTCAGCTGATACAGCTTTCCTAGCAGATGGGAATAACCTAAAAGCAATACCAAAAATAGAGTGCCGGAAGGTGGGGTAAACTGTTCTGGGAATTTCCTGCCCTGTCATTTTGTGTTTTATTAAAGTATGTCCTTAAACTTTCCTGTTACTGTTAAGATTTCCCAAGAAATATTCCCATCACTGAAGTGATAGGTCAACTGTCCAAATTTCCCCGAAGTTCTAATCTGTTAGAGACAGTTGGGAACATCCCTAAAAAATTAGACTCCATAGGTGTCAATAAAACTTAGCTGAAGGTTTAATCCAAAGCTCCACAAAGCTTCTCTTTGACGTCATAATGGTGGTGGGTTAAAGGTCTGTGAACTCCTGCAAGTGCCTGATGCCCCGTGGATGAAACAGAGTAGACATTAATGTAATGATGCATAGCTGGGCTCAGGTCCCAGCTTGTACCCTCTATTGCTGGATGCTCTTGGACCCCTCATCACCTCCTGGAGCCTTGATTTCTTCATCTGTACAATGAGACTAATGATACCTAACCTATAGGGTGTTCTAAGGTTTTAATGAAGTAATGTACCCCAAATCATGGACATATAGCCAGTACTTCATAAATAGCAATCGCCCTTATCCTTATTTTTAGTCAGCTGAGGTTCTTTGCCAACCCTGATGGAAGATGATGATGTCTGAGAAAAACCCTTCTGTGAAATTAAGTCACCTGACTCCTCTCTCAGTGACCACATGGGTGGGACTCTACTCACTGTCATTTTTATAATTGGGGATAGGACTGTTTTCCATAGAGGACTGCTGGGCTGATCTTGCTACAGTACTTTGGGTTTCTAGAATGAAAGACTCTAAAGAGTGCATTAGAAAATTCTTACCTAAAAACTTACATTGTAAAGATTAGTATTTTCGCCATATGAAACATTGAGGAAGTTATCACAGCATAGAGATATGTGAAGCAATTGGGTACACAGTTTGTAAAGGATTCCACAAAGCGCTTGTTAAAAACAGGAGAGTCTTCTAGCTCTTGGTTTGCTGCTCCTTTTAATTGCCTCATAAATATTTTCAACAAATGGTTTATTAAAGTATGTAAATAAGAATATGGTAGCAAGTACAGGTTCCAAACCATGGCCTGTTTCTTCCCCTTCCCTTCCTTTCTTTTTTACATTCATTGAATACATGGGATGGTTAAGATACCAGGTCTTGCAACCATGTGAACTTGAATTTGAATCCTAGCTTTTCCATGTACTGGTTAACTTAGATTTTCTAAACTCCAGTGGCATCCTCTATAGAGGAGAGATGATAATGCCCACCTTACAGAATGGTTGAGAGGAATAAAGGAGGGAATGTCTGGAAAATATTGAGTGCCTGGCACATAGTAAGTGCTCAGTGCAGAGAGGGGGAAAATGGAGATGACCCAGAGCATAGCTCTTATCTTTACCTGGGTCCAGCTTTCTTTGTATAATAGTTATTTTTTACTCCCCCTTTACTATCTTAAAATGAAATTGTAGAGCTAATATTAACTACCTACTGCATTCTTTAAATATCAATGCAATGCTCTCACTGAAATACAGAGGAGAGATAGAGGAAGTTCACTGCTCTGTCTGCTGGCAGCAGCAGCACCATAGCCAGGGTCATCTCCTTACCATGCGTGCATCATCAGTCATTTCAGGCATGTTTTGCTCTTTGTGACCCTGTGGACCGTAGCCCTTTCAGGCTCCTCAGCCCATGGGATTCTCCAGGCATGTCAGGGTGATCAGGTATCACCCAGGAGATGGTTCACCAGGACTCAGGGACCCCACAAGAGACTCAGCCAGACCTGACTTTTGAGTGCCTGAGTGTCTTCTACGGAGGCACTGGTCAGCAGCGGCTGGCCACGGGGATAGGGGCTCTGGTTGCAGCAGAGCTGGGAAGCGTGGTGTGTGAGCCCCACTGTAGAGCCACCGAGCAGACAGCCCACAAACTGGAGAAAATGATACCAAAGAAGCTCCTGCACTGTTGCAAAAATCCCAGGGCCCACAACAGATTTCCCAACCTGGAGATCCAGCAAAGGAACTGAGAAGGCCCAGGGAATTTGACTTTGAAGGCTAGTGGGATTTGATTACAGAAATTCCACAGGACTGGGAAACAGACTCTTGGCAAACAATACCTTGTGCGCACAAGGACCCAGGAGAAAGGAGCAGTGACCCCACAAGAGACTGAGCCAGACTTGCCTGTGAGCATCCAGGAGTCTCCAGTGGAGGCTTGGGGTGGCGACAGTGGCCTGCCGTGGGGTCAGGGGCACTGAATACAGCAGTCAGTCCTGGCACAAGCCCTTTTGAAGGAGGTCACCATTATTGCCGTTACCCCTACCATAGTTTGACCTCAGACAATTATAGGGAGGGAACACAGCCCCACCCATCAGCAGAAAATTGGATTAAAGATTTGCCAAGTATGGCCCTGTGCAGCAAAGCAAAACCCAGATTCCCCCACAGACAGTGGCTTCCATCAGGAAGCTTCCACAAGCCTCTTATCCTTCTCCATCAGAGGGCAGGCAGAATGGAAACGGCAACTACAGAAAACTAACCAGACTGATCACTTGGACCACAGCCTTGTCTAACTCAGTGAAACTGAGAGCCATGCCATGTGGGGCCACCCAAGACGGACGAGTCATGGTGGAGAGGTCTGACAAAACGTGGTCCACTGGAGATGGGAATGGCAAACCACTTCAGTATTCTTGCCTTGTGAACCCCATGAACAGTATGAAAAGGCAAAAAGGTAGGACACTGAAAGATGAACTCCCCAGGTCAGTAGGTGCCCAATATGCTACTGGAGGTCAGTGGAGAAATAACTCCAGAAAGAATGAAGAGATGGAGCCAAAGCAAAAACAACACCCAGTTGTGGATGTGACTGGTGACGGAAGTAAAGTTCATGCTTAAAAAACAATATTGCATAGGAACCTGGAATGTTAGGTCCATGAATCAAGGTAAATTGGAAGTGGTCAAACAAGAGATGGCAAGAGTGAACATGGACATTTTAGGAATCAGTGAACTAAAATGGACTGGAATGTGTGAATTTAACTCATATGAGCATTGTATCTACTACTGTGGGCAAAAATCCATTAGAAGAAATGGAGTAACCCTGATAATCAACAAAAGATTCTGAAATGCAGTACTTGGATGCCATCTCAAAAACGACAGAATGATCCTTGTTCATTTCCAAGGCAAACTATTCAGTATCATGGTAATCCAAGTCTATGCCCCACCCCTAATGCTGAAGAAGGTGAAGTTGAATGGTTCTATGAGGACCTGTAAGACCTTCTAGAACTAAGATATAAAAACAGCGTCCTTTTCATCATTGAGGACTGGAATGCAAAAGTAGGAAGTCAAGAGATACCTAGGGTACCAGGCAAGTTTGGTCTTTGAGTATAAAATGAAGCAGGGCAAAGGCTAACAGAATTTTGCCAAGAGAACACACTGATCACAGCAAACACCCTCTTCCAACAACACAAGACACGACTCTACACGTGGACATCACTATATGGTCATTACTGAAATCAAATTGACTATATTCTTTGCAGCTGAAGATGCAGAAGCTCTATACAGTCAGCAAAAACAAGACTGGAAACTGACTGTGATTCAGGTCATGAACTCCTTATTACAAAATTCAGACTTAAATTGAAAAAAGTAGGGAAAACCACTGGACCATTCAGATATGTCCTAAATAAAATCACTTACGATTATACAGTGGAAGTGACAGATAGATTCAAGGGATTAGATCTAATGGATAGAGTGCCTGAAGAGCTATGGATGGAGGTTCGTGACATTGTACAGGAGACAGTGATCAAGACCATCCCCAAGAGGAAGACATGAAAAAAGGCAAAGTGATTGTCTGAGGAGACATTGAAAATAGCTGATAAAAGAAGAGAAATGAAAGGCAAAGGAGAAAAGAAAAGATACACCCAACTGAATGCTGAGTTCCAAAGAACAGCAAGGAGAGATAAGAAAGCCCTCCTAAGTGACCAATGCAAAGAAATCGAGGAAAACAATAGAATCAGAAAGACTACAGATCACTTCAAGAAAACAAGGGAACATTCCAAAGATGTGCACAAGAAAGGACAGAAATGGTATGGACCTAATAGAAGCAGAAGATATTAAGAAGAGGTGGCAAGAATACACAGAAGAACTATACAAAAAAGATCTTTATGACTCAGATAATCACGATGGTGTGATCATTCATGTAGAGCCAGACATCCTGGAATATGAAGTCAGGTGGGGCTTAGGAAGCATCACTACAAACAAAGCTAGTGGAGGTGATGGAATTCCAGTTAAGATATTTCAAATCCTAAAAGATGATGCTGTGAAAGTAATTCACTCAATATACCAGCAAATTTGGAAAACTCAGCAGTGGCCACAGGACTGGAAAAAGTTCCGTTTTCATTCCAATGTTAAAGAAAGACAATGCCAAAGAATATTGAAACTACTGCACAATTACACTGATCTCACATGCTAGCAAAGTAATGCTAAAAATTCTCCAAGATAGGCTCAATATCTGTGAACCGAGAACTTCCAGATGTTCAAACTGAATTTAGAAAAGGCAGGAAACCAGAAATTAAATTGCCAACATCCACTGGATCATTGAAAAAGCAAGAGAGCTCCAGAAAAACATTAACTTCTGCTTCATTGACTGTGCTAAAGACTTTGACTGTGTGAACCACAACCAACTCTGGAAAATTCTTCAAGAAGTGGAGTACCAAACCACCTGACCTGCCTCCTGAGAAATCTGTATGCTGGTCAAGAAGCAGCAGATAGAACTGAACATAGAACAATGGACAGTCCCAAATTGGGAAAGAAGTATGTCAAGGCTGTATATTGTCACTTTGCTTATTTAACTTATGTGCAGAGTACATCATGTGAAATGCCAGACTGGATGAAGCACAAGCTGGAATCAAGATTGCTGGGAGAAATATCAATAACCTCAGATATGCAGATGACACCACCCTTATGGCAGAAAGTGAAGAAGAGCTAAGGAACCTCTTGATGAAAGTGAAAGAGGAGATTGAAAAAATTGACTTAAAACTCAGCATTCAAAAAACTAAGATCATGGAATCTGGTCCCATCACTTCATGGCAAATAGATGAGGAAACAATGGAAACAGTGACAGACTTTATTTTCTTGGCCTCCAAAATCACTGCAGATGGTGACTGCAGCCATGAAATTAAAAGACACTTGCTCCTAGGAAGAAAAGCTATGACAAACCTAGAGAGTATATTAAAAAGCAGAGGCATTACTTTTCCAATAAAGGTCCATATAGTCAAAGCTATATTTTCCCAGTAGTCATGTATGGATGTGAAAGTTGGACCATAAAGAAGGCAGATGAATGGATAAGAAAGCTGTGGTACATATACACAATGGACTGTTACTCAGCTATGTTTTAGCTATGTTCAAAAAGTACACATTTGAATCAGTTCTAATGAGGTGGATGAAACTGGAGCCTATTACACAGAGTAAAGTAAGTCAGAAAGAAAAACACCAATACAGTATATTAACGTATATATATGAAATTTAGAAAGATGGTAATGATGACCCTATATGTGCAACAGCAAAAGAGACACAGATATAAAGAACAGACTTTTAGACTCTGTGGGAGAAGGCAAGGGTGGGATGATTTGAGAGAATAGCATTGAAACATGTATATTACCGTGTGTGAAATAGATTACCAGTCCAAGTTTGATGCATGAAAGAGGGCACTCAAAGCCGGTGCACTGGGATGACCCTGAGGGATGGAATGGGGAGGGAAGTGGGAAGGGGGTTCAGGATGGGGTACACATGTCAATTATGGTAGAAACCACTACAATGTTGTAAAGTAATTAGTCTCCAATTAAAATAAATAAATTAATTTTTTTTTTAAAAAAAGGCTGAGAGCTGAAGAACTGATGCTTTTAAACTGTGGTGTTGGAGAAGACTCTTGAGAGTTCCTTGGATAGCAATGAGATCAAACCAGTCAATCCTAAAGGAAATCAGCCCTGAATATTCAGTGGAAGGACTGATGCTGCAGCTGAAGCTCCAGTACTTTGGTCACCTGATTGGATGAACTGACTCGTTGGAAAAGACCCTGTTACTGGACAAGTTTGAAGTCAGGAGGAGAAGGGGATGGCAGAGGATGAGATGGTTGGATGGCCTCACCGACTCGATAGACATGAGTTTGAACAAGCTCTGCAAGCTGGTGATTGACAAGGAAGCTTGGCGTGTTGCGGTCCATGGAGTCGCAGAATCAGACACGACTGAATGACTGAACTGAACTGAGAGCTAGTTGATTTCTAATAATATGATTTCAATATAATGCTTGGGTTCACCTTAAGGCATAAGATTTGTGCTTCCATGTGGCCCTGAATGACAGTTCACCACGCAGATAGAGTCAGCAGTGTGATTCAGCTACAACAAATAGTAGTGGTCTTGGAGATTTTTTGGAATTAGCAGGAAGACTTTTGCTAGTATTGCACACAAGGCAAAGAATTATATTCTCTTATGTATGCATTAGTTACAGAGCTGGGAATTTTATACTGGTTTGTCTAAACTAAATATTTATATTTAAACCATATGGAAACAGTTTTCTAGAGTTAGATCTTCAAATTATCATTAGAGTTTTCCTCTATATGAACTTTGGAAAGAGTGAATTTTCATCATGGAACTGCCTCCTTTGTGACAGGATGTTGAGCATCCTTGGTCCTCAAGTCCCCTAAATGCCCAATTTTTGTGACAACCAAAATGAACAACAACAACTTTCTAAAATGCCCCCTAGGACCGTTGACCTGGAGAGGCTTAAATCTCAAAAGTTGACTTGCTTAACTTCTTTGAAAAGCCAAAGGTTTTGAAAACCAGGCTGTGAGGAGCTAGCCTGAGGAAATTTCTAATAACCAAGTGTCTTTAAAATTTCAACTGAGGAAACCAGATCTGAAAGAGACACATGCACCCCAATGTTCATCGCAGCACTGTTTATAATAGCCAGGACATGGAAGCAACCTAGATGCCCATCAGCAGACGAATGGATAAGGAAGCTGTGGTACATATACACCATGGAATATTACTTAGCCGTTAAAAAGAATTCATTTGAATCAGTTCTAATGAGATGGATGAAACTGGATCCCATTATACAGAGTGAAGTAAGTCAGAAAGATAAACACCAATGCAGTATACTAACACATATATATGGAATTTTAAAAGATGGTAACAATAACCCTATATGCAAAACAGAAAAAGAGACAGATGTATAGAACAGATTTTGGGACTCTGTGGGAGAAGGTGAGGTGGAATGTTCTGAGAGAATAGCATTGAAACAAGTATACTATCAAGTGTGAAACAGATCGCCAGCCCAGGTTGGATGCATGAGACAAGTGCTCAGGGCTGGTGCACTGGGAGAACCCAGAAGGATGGAATGGGGAGGGAGGCAGGAGCGGGGATTGGGATGGGGAACACATGTAAATCCATGGCTGATTCATGTCAATCTATGGTGACAACCACTACAATATTGTAAAGTAATTAGCCTTCAACTGATAAAAATAAATGAAAAAAAATTAAATGAACAAACTAGGGAAAAAAAAATTCAAGAGTCAGGAGCAGCTGGCCAGGGTGCAGAGCTTTCACAAGGGAATCCTGGTCCAACTCTTCCCCACCAGGAGATTGTTGGATGGAGGAGAAAATGTGAGAGGCTGGATGAGACACTTACATCCCATCTTTCCTCTTTCAGATTAGGTACTGGGGGAGGAGAGGTGTAAAGTTTAAGGTTGAGAGTCGTTAGCCTACTTTGGAACTCTGCAAGGAGCTTCCATATACATCAACAATGTCAACACTGGACTTGGGTAGGGGATGGCTACATCTGAGTAGATTCAATAGCAGAGTGGGATTGAGCAGGGAGGCTAGGCTTGCCCCTTATTCTGTTCAGGCTGCTGTAACTGAAATACCATTAACTGGATATTTTTGTTACAGCATCCTCATTGATGGTCAGGCTGGAGCCTCTTTTATGAGGGCACTAAACCCCTTCAAGCCCACTCCTGACCTCATCACTTTCCAAAGGCCCCAACTCCTAGTAACGTCCCTTTGGGAGTTAGGATATCAACCAATGAATGTGTGTTTAGCTGGAGGCTGGGGACACAGATATTCAATCTGTAGCAGTTCCCTTGACTCTTCCCAGTGTGAATGGAACTCAGAAAGCTCCACAATCCTCCAAGGGGAGCTGGTCAGTGGGTCATGGAGCTGCAGTGGGACAAGGGTGAGAAGATGACCCTGCAACAGAGTGGACAGCCTGGCCAAGGGCAGGTGGAAGACGAGGCAGAGACTCTGACGGGACGTGCAATACTTGTGTGAGACGATCTGAAGCCTGGAACACGAGGGAACTCCACAGAACTGGAAAAACTGCAGCCTTTCACAGCAACGCCAGCCGGAAGTCCAGAGATGAATTTTTCGTAACTCAGTGTTTACATCCTGAGCAAGTTGCTTTCTCTAAGTGGTCCATGAAGATCTGGAGGACACCCCCTGGTTCCATGGAACACCTGCCACCTCACCATTGTGTGATCATATAATCCATACTTATTTGAGAGAACTGACCTTGGCCTGAAGAGATAGAGTATTTACTTAAGGGGTATTTTAAAAAACAATGTATTGAAGTATAGTTGATTTATAGTGTTGTATTAATTTCTGGTACACAAAAGTGATTCTATAATGTATATATGTATATGTGTTTTTTCATATTCTTTTCCATTATGGTTTATTGGTGATGGTTTAGTCGCTAAGTTGTGTGCAACTCTTGTAACCCCATGGACTGTAGGTCACCGGGCTCCTCTGTCCATGGATTTCCCAGGCAAGAATACTGGAGTAGGTTGCCATTTCCTTTTTCAGGCGATCTTCCCAACCCAGGGATTGAACCTGTGTCTCCTGCTTTGCAGACGGATTCTTTATCACTGAGCCACCAGGGAAGCCCATGGTTTACTACAGGATATTGAATATATCCTGTTGGACTTTATTGTTTATCCATTCTGTAGTGATACTTTGCATCTGCTAATCTCAAACTCTCAATCCAACCCTCCTCCACCTCCCTTCCTCCTTGGCCAAGTACAAGTCTGTTCTCTATGTCTATGAGTGTTCCTGCTTTGTAGATAAGTTCATTTGTGCCATATTTTAGATTCCACATATAAGTGATATCATATGATACTTGTCTTTGTCTGACTTACTTTGCTTAGTATAATGATCTCTAGGTCCATCCATGTAGCTGCAAATGACATTGTTTCATTCTTTTTATGGCTGAGTAATATTCCATTGTGTGTATACATCACATCTTCTTTATGCTTTCATCTGCTGATAGACATCCAGGTTGTTGCCCTGTCTCGGCTTTTGTAAGTGGTGCTGCTATGAACATATATCTTTTTGAATTAGAGTTTTCATCTTTTGTGGATATATGCCCAGAAGTGGGATTGCTCGATCATATGGCAGCTGTATTTTTCATGTTTTGAGGAACTTCCTTACTGTCTTCCATAGTGGCAGCCAGCTGGTGCATAGTGCAATACCAATTTATATTGAAAGGGTATTTTTAATTATTGTGCCAGACTAAGTTGATGAAGAGATTTTTCTCCCAGGATCCAGCAAGTGGAGGCCTATGAAAAAGGTAGAGTCAATTATAGGGGGATGTGGAAATCTTATTTTCTTTACATGCGATTACAGACTGAATAAATTTGTGATCATTCTTTGCTAATATTAACCTGGCATTTACCCCTAGGATCTAGACATTACACAGTTAAAATGCTGTTTTGCTGGGAGATGGTTCAAACTCACATATCATAACTGCTCGATTTACAATGTCACTTCTGATTCATATTTGGGTCCAGAATTTACCTTGCTAACAAACAAAAGCAGCTCAGTAATTTCCATTGGAAAATTAAAAGACCATGGAAGTTTTGTTTGAAAACATGGTGTCAATTATTAGTTATCATCTGTAGGCTAGTTAAGCTTGAATCTTGTTTAAAAAAAAATCAAATGCCCATGTTTTGAGTTTTCATGACTGTTCTCAGTTTCTGGACTTCATGGCCCTGAACAGGGGCCAGTGGGGAGAGGAGGGAGGCTTCTCCTAAGGTGGGCACAGCTTGGAAGCCTGTTCCCCTCGCTCACCCGGGGACACCACCAAGAGTCTGCCAGTCACAGTGGCCATGGCTGAGCGCCCACATTTATAAATAGATTCTTAGTAGTTCTGGGAAGGGTATGGACTCGCCAGAAAATAGAGCAGTTCTGGGTCAGATGGGAGACAGAGGACCGTGATACATGTTAAATTAATGCCAGAACCCAGAGCTCTATTATTAATAGTGTTTCCTTTCTCAGAAGGTCGGGCAGTTCTCTGGCTCCAGGGGATTTTTTCCCCCATCTTGCCAAATCATTTGATTTCTGCCAGTGCCTGTCTTTGCCTCTTCCTGGCAAGCTCCGGGGCTGACTTCCAATCACTTCCCCCAGTGGGCACACGCTTCCAGGGTTCCGTGAGCTCATGGAGTTGATTTTTGTCTTCAGGGTTTTGTGGCTACAGTTATTCTAACATGGCTCTTTAAATGCCACCAAAAATACGTATTTCTTGAAGATATGTATACATGGGGAAAATTGTAAGTTTGAATAAAATGTAAGGACTAGAAAAAATTCATTGTAAAACAGAGTTTTAAAAAAGATCAACTATAGTTGAATACACTAAATTTTTTAAAAAGGCAAAACTCTCTCCACACTTTGAATAGACTATGTGGTCCAACTTATGTAATAATATAGAAATAGATTAATGTTTATTTTACTACATAAATGCATAGAGAAAAATGAATGACAACATAAAAGTTGGAAGGAAATCTAATGAAATGTTTATACAAATTGACCTCTATGATGTGAAATTACAAACAATTTTAATTGTTTTCCTTATAATTTTTTTCACTTTCAAGTTTTTCCTATAATAAGTACCCAGAAGTTTTATAATAAGAAAAATCCTTTTAAAACTGCCAGCTATTTTTCATTTCCTTTTCCACATCAACTAGGATTTATATTTCTTTAAAATGACAGTAGATGTGTATGTGCTACTGGAGGTGGAGGATAAAATACAGGAAGAGGGAAGAGGGGAAGAACAGTGTTTTCGTAAGGAATGAATTTATGCTGTTGTCTTAGATACAAAGGATTTTACTTGAATTGCTCTAGGCATCTCATTTACGAACAAGGGTTATAAACTGTAAAGAAGATTTGTCTGGATTTTGGCAATGCAGAAGGCATTTTGCCTTACTTTTTAGAAAATTTTTATTTTATATTGAAATATAGTTGATTTACAATGTTGTGTTAGTTTCAGGTATATAGCAAATTGATCAGGTATATATATATGTATGTATATATATATACACTCTTTTTAAATGTTCTTAAGGACACTGAATATAGTTCTCTGTGCTCTGCAGTGGGACCTTGTTTGTCCATCCCACTAACCCAAGTTCCCCACTCCATCCCTCTTCCAGGCCCCTCCCCCTTGGCGACCACAGGTCTGTTCTCTGTGTCCATGACTCTGTTTCTGCTTCATAGTTAGTTTCATCTGTGTCATGAGTCTGATTCCACATATAAGTGATATCATGTGGTATTTGTGTTTCTCTTTCTCACTTACTTCATTGAGCATGATAATCTCTAGTGGCATCCACGTTGCTACAAGTGGCATTATTCTGTTCTGTTTTTATGGCCGAGCAGTACTCCGTTGTGTATATTTACCACATTCATCTGTCAGTGGACATTTAGGTTATCTCCATGTCTTGGCTATTGTGAATAGTGCTGAGGCTAGCAGTCTTCGATAACAGCTCCAGAGAGGGGTAATGTGCCATAATTTCTTCATGAGTGGGCAAAAATCTAAGGGGCACCCTAGATGATTTTTCTAAGATACTGTAAATCATAATGGAGTAGGAGAGACTTGGACCATCTTCTGTGGATGATGTAAACCCGCCTGTCACTGGAAGGATGTCACAGCCGTGGCTTAATGGCAGAGCTAGTGAGCATATGTTAATTGCTCTTTTTGGATGCTTCTTCTTGGTCCTACCTCCTCCAGAAAATTCCATTCTCTGGCTGCATTCTTCATGCCTCTCTAGCATTCTGCAGTTGCTTGGTGAATCTTAAACTAAGATCTAATGAACTTTTTGAGAATCAGTGAACTATGCATTCCAAAAATGCTGTTTATGCATGTGGTCAAGCTATAGACTAGTTCTGGTCTACAGAGAATTACAGGATACACAAGCCCCATAACTCTGTGCCTCTCATTTAGGAAGAATGTTTTGCCTCATTGTACTGTCACAAAGAGTTATTTTTGCATCTTTTTTATCTCCCCTACTGGCTGTAGGCATCTTGATTGCAGTGACCTATCATTTATCATCTCATCCCCAACACCATCAAACAAATGCCTTGCACATACTAAGTGTTCAATAAGCATTTATAGAATAAGCATGTGTGTGTTTAGACATCTGATAGACAAACTACCAAAAGCCCCCCAAAACCTATGTTTTGCCTTCTGCTCTATTGTCAAAATTTTGAGAGTGATTAGAAGGAAGTATAAAAATTTAAAATTCAGCATCTAATATTTGGAATAGAGTGATTTTTAATCGCATATATCATTGGAGTCCTGGTCCAGATACAACCTAATCTCTTTCCCAATCTATCCAGTACAGCACTGTGGAATGAGTACTGGCATTCCTGATGAGGAGCCGGAGGACTCCCCCAAAGCCTTTAAATTAACCTAGGAAAACATGTTGTGTGCCATATGGTTTCACTTGTGCTTTATTGAATTCTAATTCTTGAGAAGGGCTGAGGTTCCACACAGTAACGCAGTTTTGTATAGCAGCTACATGCTTCTGGAGACATATTAAGTGGAATCACATTCCGTTCCTACACTTGCTGGTTGTATCCTTGGGCAAGTCATTTAACCCTGCTGTGCCTTAACTTCAGCATCTGTAAAATGGGGGTGATAAAAGTACATACCTTTTAGGTGGGCTTCTCCAGTGGCTCAGCAGGTAGAGAACTGCCTACAATGCAGAAGACACAGGAGACTTAGGTTTGACCCCTGAGTGGGGAAGATCCCTGGAGGAGGAAAATGGCAACCCATTCCAGGATTCTTGCCTAAAAAGTCCCATGGAAGAGGAGCCTGGTGAGTTATAGTCCATAAGGTTGCAAAGAGTTGAACTGGACTGAATACCTAAGGATGCACACACCTTTTAGGTACTTATGAGGATTAAGCCTCCCTCTCCCCCTTTCATGTAATTATTCAAACAAATCCATATCTAAGGCTTCACTAGCCAGGAATTTTGGACACAGTGCACAAGACTACTAATAAGCTGGCATCTTTCTCTGGGTTGTCCTTACCTATTTTCTCTCTGGCAGGACTTCTGGTGTGCACACATATTGGTACAGGGTGGGCAGAGTCCTATCCCCGTTGGGTGGGGCACCTTTTCATTTTCACAGGACTGGATAACAAATACAGAGGCCCTAAATCAGTTAAAAGGAAAAGGAAATCTTAAGTAAGAAGGCCTTTTATTCAGGTAAAGATGGAAGTGTATCCCAAGATGGAAGTGTTTTTCACTTAAGTCCCAGACATGACTGACGTCTCCCTCTAAGACGTGTATTTGTGAGTTTTGCTGCAGGACGGTCCTTTCTAGCCTTCGCTGGGGGACCCTACTTCATGCGTAAAGCAGGTTATTTCAGTGCTCTTTGGAAGCAGCATTATATCCTTCACCTCTTTTTAAAAATTGGAGTGCAGTTGCATTGCAGTGCTGTGTTCGTTTCTGCTGGACAATGAAATGAAGCAGCTACGTGTATGCGTGTCCCCTCCGTCTCGGACCTCCGTCCCACTCCCCGTCCCACCCCTCAGGTCAGCACAGGGCACCAGGCTGAGCGTCCTGTGTGAGACACAGGAGGTGCCCGCCAGCTCTCCGTTTCACACACATGTGTATGTGTCAGTCCCAACCTCCCCGCTCCTCCCACCCTCCTTCTCCCTCGCGCTGACCACGTGTCTGCCCTCTCTGTGGCTGTGTTCCTGCCCCGCAGACGGGTTCATCTGAGCCATTTTCCTAGGTTTACACGGATGCGTTAATTCACCATGTTCGTTTCTCTCTTTCTGGCTCCCTTCACTGCGTGTGGCAGGCTCTAGGTCTATCCACAACTGTACTATAGCCTTTCCCTTTGAAAAGCACGCGTGATGGAGGCCCCCAAAGTAGTCTTGAAACCCTTAGAAATTAAAAAAATCAATAAATAAGAGTAACACTCAATTTAAGAGATCACTTAGACCAAACCAAATATTTAAAATTAAAATAACTAAAATTGCTGAATAAGATGCCTTTTCTTTGACGGGTGCCCTTTCCTTCCTCTATGATTCCATGTGTGTTGACTCCTAGGGACGCGTGTACATGCATGGGTGGATGCAAAGCCTCCCTCACCCAGTGATTTGGGAGGCCAGCTCCATCATACAGTGGAGTGCTGGAAACATGGGATGTTACTAGAGGAAGTACCTCAAGGAGAGAGTACCGCCCCTGAGAAGTCAGAGGTGGGGAACTGCTGTAGAACCTGCCTTTTAAAGGCTTTATGTGAAAAAAAATAAATAAAGGCTTTATGTGTTCAGACAGCCTGAGTGATTGGATAAACCAACGGGCTTGCCACTGTTGTGAAGGACGGTGCCACTGATGGCTTGAAAGACCCCTGCTATTAAAATTCACCTTTGGTTGTGGTTTAGTCTCTAAGTCGTGTCCGACTCTTGTGACCCCATGGACTGTAGCCTGCCAGACTCCTATGTCCATGGGATTCTCCAAACAAGAATACTGGAGTGGGTTGCCATTTCCTTCTCCAGGAATCTCCCCGAGCCAGGAAATGAATCTGGGTCTCATGGACTGTAGACAAATTCTTTACCAACTGAGCTATGAGGGAAGCCAAATTCACCTTTGAAGCTACATAAATATGAGCAAATTTACAATGTCATTTTTTGAAAAACCAAAGGAAACAATTCTGCTCTCATGTGATTCTAGAACCTGTGATTCTAGAAGGTGACACCAGGACCCAGAGGACCCAAGGGTAGTAATCCCTAGTTTAGAAAAAATATTTCAATAATAGAAATCTTTACTGAAATTTGTTTACCTTCCTCCCTTAGGGTTCATTTCCTTCAACTTGACATTTCACAAGACATTCTGAGCCCTTAATGTCTCCACTTGACCACTAGATGGCAACATCGTTCTTTAATGTCACAACTCTGATACAATTAACAGGATGGATTTCTTTTCCCAACAACCAAATTTAAAAAATTAAAAAGCAAAGACTAGTAATTGAAATGCATCCCTCTCAATCCTAGGAGGAAGGTAGAGGATGTTAAATTATGATTTTGCAATTTACATACCTAGAAAGTGTACTAAACAACGTTCTGTTTTTATGCCTCCTTTGAAAACAGGTAATTTGTGCTTGATGCTTATAGATCCTAGAGTGGATTCTGTTCCTCTGGTTTTTATGGCTGCAAGGAATTACCCAGATGTTGGATGATTTTTTAAATAAAACAATCTAACATCTCGATTATGCAACAACCTGGAGGCAGTGGTTTCCAAATGCAGAGCCATAATATTAAATAAGTAAACGAAAGATTCCAGTGACCTTCCCTCAGAGATCCTCATTCAGTAGGTCTGCAGTGAGGCCTGGGTATCTGGATTTTTTTAAAGCACCTTCACATGCTTCCAATTATCAGTATGTTCAAAAGTGGACCCCGTGTCCTTAATTTTTCATATAATTCTTGAA
Organism: Muntiacus reevesi; assembly: GCF_963930625.1. Lineage (NCBI taxonomy): Eukaryota > Metazoa > Chordata > Mammalia > Artiodactyla > Cervidae > Muntiacus > Muntiacus reevesi. The sequence continues at coordinate 59,392,239 of NC_089261.1, read as the reverse complement.
ACAAAATGAATTTTAATTTAATTTAAAATTACCACATGTACTTTTTTTTAAAGAGAAAGTGTACCAACTGAAAAATACTCAAACATCTCAATAACAAAAAAGTTGAATCTGTAAAAATAGTAGAGCTCTAGTAATTGAAATATTTATTCACCTGATGTATCTAAAACAAAGGTTATCACACCTGCATGTGGCCCAGCATTGATGTGATGAAAAGGTAGCTTTTGAAAAATTCCCTCTCTCCTGTGTGTTTTTTATGATGGAATATTCTCAGACTGGGAAGTGTTGAATTTCTACAGAAATGATTTCAGATTTTCTAGAATGATGCCTCTCTGTTGTTATCTATTAAATATTAGGGTGTATATCCTCGAACATCATTAATTATCTGAAAGTATCTGAAAAATTTGAGGAGTCCATCAGCTATATGAAGTATGAGTTTTCTTTGTCATTATTTATTTTCCTTCTCCTCGCCTCCTCTGTCTGTCTGTCTGTCTGTCTGTCTCTCTTTCTCTGTGATTCCCTCTCTCTCTTTCTCTCTGTTATTTCTCTAGGTCCTTATTTAGTGTTTGGTTCAGTGTGACAGACTTAGACCAACTCATCACCTTTCAAATATTATTTGCCTTGATGCATTTGAATCCACAAACCTCATGAGTTTTTTCCTGTACCTAATATGATCTTTTCTGAAATTAAATGTTATCGTGGTGATGAGTGTTAGAAAATAAGCACCACCCTTTCTGGTGTTAACTGATGGTTTTAAATAAAGTTCCTCATAGTGACAATTTAAAGAGAACAGTGCTTTCTTGAATGTACTTAAAATGAAATTACAGATTCTTCTTAAACATTACAGAACAATTTTATTTTCATAGCAGAAGAACACCAGAATGCCGTAGCATAATTTCTCCAGTTTAAAAAAATCAAATCAGCTGCTCACCAGACTATACATATATGACTTTTTGTGGCCAGCAGGCAAGATTTGAGGAAACTTACCACTTTGTTAAATTCCTGTCTTCTTTTTTTGTTTGTTTCTTTGGTTCTTTGGAGTTAGTATTTAACAGGGACAGAGTTACAGTTTAGGGAGGTGAAAAATCTGGGAATGGATGATGGTGAGAGCTGCACACCAATGTGAGTGTCCTTAGTACTACTAAATATAGTTAAATACGGTTAAAATAGCATGCTTTATACTATGTGACTTTTACTACAATTAAAAAAAAAAACACTTAAAAGAAATCCTTGAATTTAAGGACTAGATTCCTATAAGTTTTCTAGTTCATGAAAGATATTTCTAATTTTTAAAAAGTATTGCAAAAATTCCATCAGAAGATGGAGCATGAATTGCACTGTGCATTGGCTTCAGAGTCAGACACCAGTCAGAGGAATCCTCGCTCGGGCGGCTGCTCGTTCTTCTTGTTGTAAATGGTGTCCCCCTGCTCCCCTCCCTGCATCCCATTGCTGGTCCTTGGCGGTAGGAACAGAGCAAACAGAACATTCTATCTGGTAAGTTTTGATTCAGAGGCAGCATCTCAGAAGGCAAGCTGATGGGAGACGTTCCCACCGAACAAGGCCAGCAGAGGGACCTGGCGTTCTGCACATCTGTCTAGGGCAGCACGGGAATGTGTGTGTCCAAATAAACATTTATTTTCTGAGAATTGTATCCCCCTTTCCTCTTGTTTAAAAAATGCAAGAGGATTATCTGCAGGGAAATATTCAGCATCAGATCAAAATGGGAAAATGAAGCCATGCTTTCTAGTGAGAAAGCTGTACCTCTTCCCCCCTGAAAAATTGGCAGTGATTTTGATTAGCGGGAGCCACTGACACTACAAACCAACCCTGTGTTAATTTTTAAAAGGCACGTGAGGTTTGTTTCATGGCACCTTGTGCCTGTGCAAACTAAAAAATTAAAATAAATTTAAAAAATATTTTAAGCCTCCCCAAAAAGTGTGTTGGAGGTGGAGGTGGGGAGGACCTCTAAATTTAGAAGGTGCCAGATCGTAAACACCAGAAAACCCTGCCCTGGTTTCCAAATGTTTACCTTTCTATAGGGCTGGCCCCCTGATTAGCTTCTCTCTTCAAAAAGAAATCATGGTACCCCGAAGATTGGGTTGACAGTGTTAACAACAGCTTGTTTAATGAGCAGCATGATTGAACCATGCAGGGGATGCTGACGAGTTTTCTTGAAAGGACTGTGTTCGGTGTTTGCATGTTGCTATGTTGTATGCTCCTACCGTCTCTTATTCTGACAAGCTATCGAAAAGTTTGAGATGAGCATGGGCAATTTTTGTTTGGTTTTAAGCCTGGTTGCTAAAAAAGAAATGGAACCCTCGCTCACTGGCTTTTAAGGGAACCCAGGCTGTGCCATTTAAGAGAGCATGTGGCATTGATACAACACCGAAGATTCTCCAAGTCTGTACCTACTGCTGGGCAGGAACCACCGGGGATGTGCTTATTTGTTTTAAAACACGAGGCCCCCTCCTCTAAGGACAGGCTATTTACTAAATGGTAGGCAAATTGCCAGTTCTTAAGGCTGGCAGGAGTTCATCTTCAGAAATCATTAACTGCATTCCAGGCTTCTTCTTGAAGCTGCAAATCCATTTTTCTTGGAGTGTCTGCCTCCTCCCTCCCCTGAGATGTGTATCTACTCCAGCGTTTGTTTATTTTAAATTAATTTTTATTGGAGTGTGCTTACTTTACAGTGTTGTACTAGTTTCTGTTGTACAGCAGTGGATCAGCTGTGTATTTACATATATGCCCTCTTTTTTTGAATTTCCTCCCCGTCTAGGTCACCACAGAGCCCTGAGCAGGGTTCCCAGAGCTATACAGTAGGTGCTCATTAGTTGCCTATTGTACACATAGTATCAGCAGTGCATATATGTCAATCTCAATTTTCCGCTCAGCTCCAGTCTTAAATCCTGCCATAGACTGTACACATTCTATCTCTCATAACATGTAAGATCACTTTCTTTAGAAGTCCAACCTAAGTTTCCCTTCACAAAATTACAATGATTACCTTTTTTCTTATTAGAAAAATGTATCCCTTTTCTTTGCCAAGACACAACTCCAAATCTTTTTTTGTGTGTGTTGGCCATTTTGCTTCTGAAGTTTGGTCTTCTTTCTCAGCTAGTTTGGACTATCTTTATCTTATACATTGTTTGGAACTTTCCCCGTTTCCCTTATTTGTGGAGCCATGACCTGAGAATAAGATGATGTTAAGCAACTGGGAAATGTTGAGTTAAAAGAAACTCAGGATAATATACTGAAAAACAAACACAGAAATTAGTGCAAACCTACTATTGTAAAATTCTAAATTTCATAGTTGACTAGTAGAATAAAATTGCACGTCTAATTAGTAAGCAGCTTTATTCCCTCCCAATTGATAAAATCAGACTTATTTACTTATAGAATCCTTTAAAAGCAAACAAGTGGATTAAATAGTCTAAAGATCCCAGCCTCTTTTTCTACTTTTGTTTTTCAGTTAATTTTTATTGAAGTGTGGTTGCTTTATAATGTTGTGCTATTTTCTGCTGTGCGGCAAAGTAAATTAGGTATACATACACATATATCCACTCTTTTTGGAATTCCGTCTCACTTATGTTACCACCTAGCATTGAGTAGACAGCCTTATTATTTTATCCTAGAATTTTCAGATTTTTGCATGTAATATTTTCTTTTTCGTGTCTTCATGGCAAAAAGAAGTCTATATTCAAAGTGAATCAACCATATTTTTACATATATGCCCTCTTTTTTAAAATTTCCTTCCCATCTAGGTCGCCACAGAACACTGAGACGAGTTCCCTGAGCTATATAATAGATTCTCATTAGTTATCTATTTTACGCATAGTATCAATAGTGTATATATGTCAGTCCCAATTTCCCGATATATCTATAGTGTATATATGTCAATCCCAGTTTCCTGCTCAGCTCCAGTCTTATAAAGTCTAATAAAGACTGAATTATTTACCTACTTCAGAGTCATTTTGTGAGAGTGATTTAAAGATTGAGACATAACTACAAATATATGCAAGACAAGAGGTGTTTATTTTTAAAAACAGATGCTTAAGTGCAGAGCTTTCAAAGGAAAAGACTACGGAACTGATTCTGTGGAGATGCAGCAATATTATGATTAAATTAAACATCTGCTCTCCTCCAGACAGACTTCTGTATTCACAAGGGCGAAGATTTCCCTCCACTGAGCAGTAAACGAGATGGAATAAAATAACTAGTCGTTTTTTAAGGGGAAATGCTTCAAGATCGGGAAGCACAGACTGCGGCCAACAGTAACTGGTGAAAAGTACAGTGGGTTCAGAGAAAACTCCAAGCTGACTCAGAAAGCAAACGCGCAAACTGGGTTGTGAAATGGACACTCTCACCTGTCATAAAAGAAGGCTCGTGTGCACGCGTGTGTGTGTGCGTGCGTGCGTGCATGCATGTGCATAGCGTTTTCTGTGGCCAAGGGCTAGGCAGCAGATAGTAAGAGGGGGTGGCCATAGCCGGAACTTCTGGGCTAATTCTTTCTCAGTTTTAATGATCAAGACCCTTAGAAAATCGCAACTTTCACATGGGGAGAAGAATGTTAATGTCTTTTTATTTTTATTTGAAGTATAGTTAATTTACAATGTTGTGTTAGCTTCAAATGTACAGCAAAATGATTCAGTTATACACACATATTCTTTTTCAGATTCTTCTCCTTTATAGGTTACTACAGGTACTGAATATAGTTCCCTGCGCTATACAGTAGGACCTGTTGATTATCTATGTAATATGTAGCAGTGTGTATATGCTGGGCTTCCCTGCTGGCTCAGACAGTAAAGAATCCACCTGCAATGCGGGAGACCTGGGTTCCATCCTTGGATTGGGAAGATCCCCTGGAGGAGGGCATGGCATCCCACTCCAGCGTTCTTGCCTGAAGGGCAACAGTCCATGGGGAAGCAATGAATTGGACACAACTGAGCAACTAAGTGGAGAAGGAAATGGCAACCCACTCCAGCGTTCTTGCCTAGAGAATCCGAGATGGACACGACTGAAGCGACTTAGCATGCACACATGCATTGGAGAAGGAAATGGCAACCCACTCCAGTGTTCTTGCCTAGAGAATCCGAGATGGACACGACTGAAGCGACTTAGCATGCACACATGCATTGGAGAAGGAAATGGCAACCCACTCCAGTGTTCTTGCCTGGAGAATCCCAGGGACAGGGGGAGCCTGATGGGCTGCCATCTATGGGGTCACACAGAGTCGGACACGACTGAAGCGACTTAGCAGCAGCAGCAGCAGAGCAACTAAGCGAGCACAGTGTGTATCTGTTAGTCCCAGACTCCTAATTTATCTCCCCCTTCCCAGCCCCTGCAGTCCCTGGTAATCATAAGTATGTTTTCCATGCCTGTGAGCCTATTTCTGTTTTGTAAATGAGGTTGTTTGTATCATTTATATATATATGGAGGGTGTTATAGTAATGATAGTCACTCAGTCGTGTTCACCTCTTTGTGACCCCATGGAGTGTAGCCTGATAGGCTCTCTGTCCAAGGGATTCTCCAGGCAAGAATATTGGAGAGGGTAGCCATTCCCTTCTCCAGGGTATTTTTCTGACTTAGGGATCAAGGGTGTTAACTTCTAAACAAAACCATGGGAGGTGGCGCCCAAGGAGAGCAGACCAGCAGGAATTGTTAGAGCAGAAAGGCTCCCTGGGACTCTGGGGCCTCCAGGTTACAGAGGAGGAAGCTGGGGCCAGTTAATGGATGTGGTCAGAGATCCCTCGCTGAGAGCTTGCTGGCCAATGCAGCTCCCAAGCACTCTGCTGGGTCATTCATTGCCCTTCTAGATCAGATGGGTCACGAGTGCTTGACTTTCTTTGCTACCAATTCTCCTCTTCCTCACTCTTCTCGAGGGGAAAATGATCTTGAAGTGACAGTATGAAAACTAGCTGGGTTTGATTTCAGTGAGTTAAGTAACACCTCGGTTTAAGCTGGATCACCAGAGAACTGTGTATTTCATCTGGTGGAGAATGGACTTTGGTGAATTCTGCTTTCTTTTGTGGTGCCACTGACTTGGGTTATACTGTGTCTAGGAAGAGGCTCTATGAAATCTGCTGTCTACTCACTTTGGGGATCCCCAGGTTGTCATCCACAAAAGTCGGGCGCTGGGGAATGCCTTGATATGACTTCAGTTCAGTGAGATCAGTCTCTCAGTTGTGTCTGACTCTTTGTGAACCCATGGACTGCAGCACGCCAGGCCTCCCTGTCCATCACCAACTCCAGAAGTTTACTCAAACTCATGTGCATTGAATCTGTGATGCCATCCAACCATCTCATCCTCTGTCATCCCCTTCTCCTCCCACCTTCAATCTTTCCCAGCATCAGGGTCTTTTCAAATGAGGCAGTTCTTCGCATCAGGTGGCCAAAGTATTGGAGTTTCAGCTTCAGCATCAGTCCTTCCAATGAATATTCAGGACTGATTTCCTTTAGCATGGACTGATTGGATCTCCTCACAGTCCAGGGGACTCTCAAGAGTCTTCTACAACACCACAGTTCAAAAGCATCAATTCTTCAGTGCTCAGCTTTCTTTATGGTCCAACTCTCACATCCATACATGACTACTGAAAAAACCATAGCTTTGACTAGACGGACCTTTGTTGGCAAAGTAATGTCTCTGCTTTTGAATATGCTGTCTAGGTTGGTCATAACTTTTCTTCTAAGGAGCCAGCATCTTTTAATTTCATGGCTGCAGTCAGCATCTGCAGTGATTTTGGAGCCCAGAAAAATAAAGTCAGCCACTGTTTCCATTGTTTCCCCATTTATTTGCCATGAAGTGATGGGACTGGATGGCATGATGTTAGTTTTCTGAATGTTGAGTTTTAAGCCAACTTTTTCACTTAGGGGAATGACATGACTTAAGGGAAGGTATTTTTAAAGTTTCAGAACCCAGGAAAAGCCATGTTTCTCTCCAACAATTAGTGTGCGTGTTTTTTTCAGAGGCTGTGAGTCTCATAAACTGATTGCTTCTTTTTCGATCAGGCCATTAGGAAGCATCATTTGTCAGTAGAAAGACAGTAGAGGATGGTGATTAGAGCTCAGACCTGAGAACCAGAAAGATCCTGTTTGGGGACTTAGCATCCCCACTCAACTACTGGAAGCCTCGGTTTCCTCACCTGTAAAATGAAGATTCTCATAATCTCTCTATGGCTCTGCTGTGAAGAACAGACCTTTTCACAGTGATAACAGAGGTAAAACAACGGGCATCTTTGTGGCACACGTGTGTGTGTAAGTGTGTGTGTGCACGCGTGCACGCTTAGTCGCTCAGTCGTGTCTGACTCATCTTGATCCTTTGGACTATATCTCATCAGCTTCCTCTATCCATACGATTTTTCAGGCAAGAATACTGGAGTGGGTTGCCATTTCCTTCTCCAGGGGATCTTCCTGACCCAGGAATTGAACTCCTGTCTCCTGTATCTCTTGCATTGCAGGCAAATTCTTTACCCACTGAGCCATCAGGGAAACCTGTGACATGTGGTAAATGCTTAATAAATGGCAGTATTATTTTTTATTCATGCAACAAACAATAACATATAGTTAAGCCATAAACATCAGGCACTCTGCTAGGTGCTGGGAATAAAATACAGAGCGACTTATACCTCGTTCCTATTCTCAAAGATTGTGTTAGCAGACAGCAGAGTTAGGCTATTAAGTAAACGGTAAAATGTGACAGATGCCAAGATGAGGGGTGTTAGGTGAGAGCAGATTTCAGGAGTATTGGACCTGGGCATGAACCCAGAACTGTAGGAAGACTGGGTGTAAGTTCATCCAGTGGAGACTCAAGAAAAGCCTCGCTGGCAAAGCTCTGCAGGGAAGGACATACCTGGACTGTTGACCACGGTGCCATGTGGCCAGAGGGGTGAGGCTGAGAGCAGTGAGGAATCGGGTCATGAAGCCTTGTGAGCTACACAGAGGAATCCTGACATTATCCTAAATACAGTGGGAAGTCATCAATGTGCTGTCAGCAGGAATAAGACCTGATCTGATTTGCTTTTTAAAGGTACCTCTCTCTGTGGAGAATGAGGTTAGATGGGGGCAGTGGTGGGCTCTGGACCAGGGCTGCAGCATCCACAGAGTCGGATGTGTACCTTTCACCTTCCAGCAGCCATACTGGAGTGAATGGTTTGCATTTACATATTTTGGAATATTTCCTTTGGCTTTTTAAAATGACCTGCTTTCCCCTTGGCTTTAATTTCAGCTGTTTACTGTATACTTTTGTATCATGAGCCTTGGCTAGTCTCCTGAAATATACTTTGTGGAAGGAGGACGGAGGGAAAAGAAGAAGAAAGAGAGGAGAGGGTACTTATGAACTGATGCTCCTTTTAAAAGACACATTTGAATGTATGTGTGACTCGGCGGTAAAGAACCTGCCTGCAAAGCAGGAGACTTGCAGGAGATGCAGCTTTAATCCCTGGGTCGGGAAGATCCTCTGGAGGAGAAAATGGCAACCCACTCCAGTATTCTTGCCTGGAGAATCCCATGGACAGAGGAGCCTGGCGGGCTGCAGTCCATGGGGTTACAAAGAGTCGGACACGCCTGAGCAACTAAACACCAACGGACATGTGTTAACAGCTGATTTACTTTATTGTACAGCAGAAAGTAGCCCAACGTTGTAAAGCAATTATATGCCAATAAAAAAATGACACATTTTAAATTTTAAAAGAAAATTAAAAACACATTACTTCTAAAGAACTGAAGGGCTTCTGTCGTGGATGTGACTTGACTGGGGAGAAAGGCCGCAGAGCGGACTCCGTGGCGCGTTTCCACCATCGAGTGCGCTATATTCTTGTTAAGGGTGTGACCCAGAGAGCCTTCCCATTTTAGCCCAGTCCCAGCTTTCATCCTCTGTGAAACATCTGACCGTAATTCAGAGACACCTGTGTGTTAAAGCTGGGGCAAACCTGTGTGTTAAAGCTGGGGCAGTCAGAATAGTTTTATCGAAATCAGAGTTCATTTGCTCTCTACCCAGCGAGGTGTGTCAGAGAGAAAGATTTGTTCAACCAGGTGATATTCAGCCGCATAATAGGCTAACCTGAGCCCTCTGAATTCAAACAAAAGAAGTTCTCAGCCTGATTGGAATTAACCCATTCTGACTTTTGCTTCATCTTCGATAAAGCAGAGATGATACTGTTGGGCAGGCAGAGTACCTGTTGGGTGTTAATGGGGGGTGGGGTTCAAGTTGGTCTTGCTTTTCTTAAACTATTAAGAAAGAACAAAAAACATTATTTCGAATGAAATCAGTTTCCAGGAAGAAGGGGGGAAAAAAAAACCTTGAGAATTTATTATTAAAGAAAGAAATAGAGCCAAGGTGAAAAAAAGGCCTCCTCACATCTCCTGGCCAGGTGCTCTGTGCATATAAATGTTTCAAGTTAAGCTTTAAGATCAAGGGGAAGTCTGTAGGGAGCCTTGTTTCCTGGAGATCTGCTTGCTGGAGCTGCTCCTGGATACAGGCTGCCCATTTTTATTTGGTTATTAAGGATTAAAGGGGGCGACGATTCTGGAAAGGTAGTTCCTTGGTTTCCATTAACTTGGTACAAGATGGTGAAACACAAGTGTCCAAGGGAGAATTTGCATATGTATTCGGGGCGATCAGCTCTCATCCTTGCCTGCCATCCTGTGTGTACATTTGACATGAAATTGCCCTCCTCTCGTGAGCTCAAGCCAGAAAGCAGCTTTGCTGCAACGACTGAGAATCTCGGTGCCTCTCAGAAATCCTCCTGGTTCGCACAGGAGTGCAGAGGGAAGATGAAAAGAATTTCACATGAGATGGTGGTTGCTTGAGGTACCTCGGTGGAGCAGTCACCTCAGAGAGCAGCTGGCCCTTCCCAAGTGTGCTGGGCTTTCAGCGTCTCTGAGCATACGAGCAGGGAGGCCACCCATCACTCCATATCCAGATTTTAAAATTGGGTTTGTTATTGCTTGTGTCACAGCGTGTCCTCCAAGCTAAAGTGTGCCTGAAGTTACTTTTGTCAAGTGCCTAAGAAAGTTTAGTGATAAAATAACACACACTTGAAGAGAAGGCTTTGCCACTGTGGTGGGTCATTTTGTTCCAAAGATTTCAGAGTTTGGGGTCATAAATGCTTATTGCAATAATAGTCATTAAAAGAATAAAAGTGCCAATGAGGAGCTCTATCATCAAAAAAACCCAAAATAACCCCTCCCCCAAGAAACAGTTCCAGATGTCAATCCACTCCTAGCAGAATGAAAACTCAGAGTTTATAAAGATTTATACTTTCTGTCATCAACATTTTTCATCCCCACAACAGCTCAGGAAGCTCAAATGTAAAGACCAATGGGCTGAGTCTAAGAGACCAAAATGACTTGTCCCAGATCACATGACTAGCAACTCATCCACTTTGGAATGGAACCTAGATGTTTTGACTCTGATTCTTGTGACTTCAATACTGCACATTCTTCTTCAATTATTCCCAGGTTTTGTAGCACAGAAATAGGCTGCATAGTTTGAATAGTGAAAGATCAAATAAAGAAATATAGTTCTGGAACAGTATCTCTTACTGACTGTATGTTTTTCATTGAAATTTGAGTGTGCTCAGGGCCTAATTTATTTTATGTTATAACTTCATAATTTCATTTTCATGACTACCCAGGATCATGGAGATTTTAAATGCAGGGGTGCTCAGTTGTGCAGTGGTATCAGACTCTCTGTGACCACATTGACTGTAGTCTGCCAGGCTCCTCTGTCCATGGGATTTCCCAGGCAAGAATACTGGAGTGGGTTGCCATTTCCTCCTCCAGGGAATTATACATCCATTACGTCCTAGTAATGAACACAGTTAAAGATTATAGACATGTAGTTTCACTTTGTGGTTATAGCAGTCTTCTGCTAAAACGCGAACTACTTCTGTTTGAGATGGAATAATAACCTAGAAATAAAGACCTAAAAATATTTTACTGCTGTGCATACGAGTCCTTAGACCTCTGCAAGGTACTTGCTAGCTCTCGGCTTTTAAAATGTTTCTGAATGCTGCTGTTCCAGCCTGTGATATAGAGGTGTTAGAGAAATTCAGGTTGAGAACAGGATTGCTCAGAGCAGTTGACAGTCCACTTCATTTATTATTTGAGTATATCTTAAGAAAAAGTCATACACAGGCATTTGAGGGTGTTGGGTTTAGCCATGATCAGATGCAGAATCTGACTCTCTCTCTTGGTCCCACCAGCAGTGCCTTAATCTGTGGGTTTTTAAGGAGAAAAAATGTGTTGCCTCACTCATCCATGTAGCAAGCTTTCACCCCATTTCTACTGGGCCTGGGGCATAAGCTGATCACCCAGAAGTCAGCTAGAGAGAAGACCTCAAAGATCTTTGAGTTGGCAGTTCCAGTGGCAAATAGGAGGCTTGTGGGAAGGGGGCATTCTCAGTGGGCAGCCCAGGACCACTCAGACCCTTGTGAAAACCCTGAAGAATCAGTATTGTTTCAGCATGACTATCACTGTTACTTAAATGTGATGGCAATAACTTATTTTCTACTGCAATTCTTGCTGCCAATGCACATGGTGAAAATTTCTAAAATAATTTACCATTGTATTGCTCCAAATTTTTTTCCTAGATAGTATGAATTATTGTTAGACAACTCTGTTTAGGGTTGAATTCTTTGGGGATGAGAATAATAAAATACATGGAAAATTAAGCTAACAGACAAATTAACAAAATGAAAGTTGCAACTTGAGTGATCTAAGAAACCCCAGGCTGCAAATTCTACCAGAGCCATGAAGAGGCTCTCTTTAACTTGTTACTTTTCCAGGAACCTCTGTTTTAGTATTATAACAAGGTAGATTCCAAAGCACTGGATGGTTTAGAGTTCATTCCCAAGCATTTCTATTTCTAGATATTTAAACAACTCTATGACAATGACCTAATCAGAGCAGATGTTGTTATGGCCGTTATATAGCAGATAGCCTGAGACTTAGGGATAGAGTAAAGATTAGTAGTAGAGACTGGAATTTAACTTCAAATCCAATCATTTTCCTGCCTTCTTACCCTGAATTCTAAATCAGGTCTTCAAAAAACTTGAATATTTAAAACACCCAGTATGTCTAGTAAAGTCGCTAGTTTGGGAGCTAAGTGATCTTCGAGTCATCCACCCTTGCAAGCAACTCCATCTCAGAACTAAGAGTGAGTTCAGTTTTTCCCAGCTTCAGAATAGAGGAGCCTTTGGGAAAATAAGTTTAAAGGTTCTGGATCACCAGTCACTTTTGACTGGTAATTTAAAAAATAAATAAATAAACCATCTGGCAGTTGTGTCTTAGCTTCTTCCTGCTGCCAATAACTGGACCCATACACATTCAGACCTCACACACAAATGCCAATGTCTGCATATGCTCACTATGAAGAGGCATTTTCAGTCAAAGCAGAGAGAAACGAGGCTCTGCCTGTCTGTTGCAATAACATTAATATTATCTCTGTTCAGATGCCTTTAGAAGTACGAAGTTAAATGCAGAGCCCTGGAGATGCCTAGGAGCACACATGAGATAAGCATAGCCATTCACGAAATACCTAAGAAATGGAAGATTTGCAGAATAAACTTCACCATGACTAAGTAGAACAATGTCGCCTTTTCCAATATGAGATTGACAGCAGGAAGTAATGACAATAAGGTTAGTGTAGGATGTATTTGTGATACAGAGATGTGGAAGATATATATATATATATATGTTATATATATTCTTGGTCAGAATAAGCCATGATATTATTAACTATCCGTGTAAATTCAGGCTTGGGAAATAAAAGGCCTGAAATTTGAGGGAGGCCAAATTCAGTCTGGCTATAGATAAGCTAAGGAAGAGTAGATACAAAATAAGTGTCCATTGCAGGTGCTTTGACAAGGAAATGTCATCCATATTAGTGGATAGCATTTCAGAATTTAGAGGAGCAGAGGGTCAGCTTTGCAACAAGAGCTTCAATTGCAGAATGGAATGTGCTGAGTAAGACTGGCCTGAGATGGACCTGGCAAAGGCAGTGATGGGCTGACTCGGCCCCTGGGGACAGGGAAGAAAATCTGGTGTCCAGTGGTCTATTGACCACTTCAACTCTTATCTTTTCCACTGCTGTTAAGTGAGAAAAGGATTTTACACACACACACACATCTATATATGTGCACATCTATATACATGCTTGCTTATTTATCTATGTAATACTTAATTTTTAATTAAAAAAAATTTTTAAGACAATTTTTTTTGCTGTTTTAAGTTCCCAGCAAAATTGAGAATACAGAGATTTTCCATGTACCCGACACACGTGCATAACCTCCACCCTTATCAACATCCTCCCCCAGAGTGGTACACTTATTATCATGAATGAACCTACAAAATGTATACTCACCCAACGTCTGTAGTTTACATGTTTCACTCGTGGGCTTGTACATTCTGTGGGTTAGGACATGTATATTGACATGCATGCCTCATCATAGTATCATACAGAGATTGTCACTGCCCTTCACATCCTCTGTGCTCTGCCTACTAATTTCTCTCTACTCCCCTACCTTCAATTCCTGGCACCATTGATTCTTTTGCTATCTCCATACTTTTACCTCTTTTCAGAATGTTGGAATTTTATGGTATGTGGTCGTTTCAGATTGGCTTCTTTCACTTAGTAGTATGTGTTTAAGTTTCCTCCGTGACCTTCATGGTTTGATAGCTCATGTCTTTCTTGTTGTCCAGTCACTCAGATGTGTTTGACTTTTTACAACCTCATGTACTGCATCACGCCAGGCTTCCCTGGCCTTCACCATCTCCTGGAGCTTGATCAAACTCATGTCCATTGAGTCAGTGATGCCATCCCACCATCTCATCCTCTGTCATTGCCTTCTCCTCCTGCCTTCAATCTTTCCCAGCATCAGGGTCTTTCCTAGTGAGTCAGCTCTTCACATCGGGTGACCAGAGTATTGGAGCCCCAGCTTCATTTCTTTCTAGTGCTGAGTAATATTTCATTGTCTAGATGTATTACCGTTTACATATCCATTTACCTAATGAAAGACATTTTGGTTGCTTCTAAGTTTGCCCTAAATATTGGTGTGCAGGTTTTGGTATAGGCAAAACTTTTCAACCCCTTTTGGTCAATGCCAAGAATGTACTGGATTGTACACTAAGAGTATGTTTGGTTTTGTAAGGAGCTGCAGAATTGCCTTCTAAATGTCTGTATCATTGTGCATTTCTACCATCAGTGAAAGAAAGCTCTTGTTGGTCCACATCCTCACCAGCATTTGGTATTGCCAGTGTTCTAGATTTTTGGCCCTTTTTATAGGTGTGCACCTGGATCTTGTTGTTGTTTTAATTTGCTTTTCTCTGATGACATATGATGTGGAGCATCTTTTTCTATGCCTACTTGCCATCTGTATATCTTCTTTGGTAAAGTGTTTGTTCAGCTATTTGACTCATTTTTTTAAATTGGGCTGTTTGTTTTCTTATTCTTGAGTTTTAAAGGTTTTTTTTTTTTGCATATTTTAAATAACAGTCCTTTATCAGATGTGCCTTTTGTAAATATTTTCTCCCAGTCTGTGGTTTGTCATCTTGTTCTCGTGATGGTTTCTTTCACAGAGCAGAAGTTTTTAATTTTGATGAAGTCCAACTTGTTAATTATTTCATAGACCATGACTTTGATGTTGTATCTGAAAAGTCATCACCATACTCAAGGTCATCTAGAAAGTCTAGATGTTATCTTCTGGAAGTTTTATAGTTTTGCATTTTACATTTAGATTTGTGATCCATTGGGAGTTAAGTTTTGTGAAGGGTATAAGGTCTGTGTCTAGATCTGTCTTTTTGTATGTGAATGTCCAGTTGTTTCAGCACAGATGGTTGGGAAGACTATCTTTGCCCCATTGTATTACCTCTGCTCTTTTGTCAAAGATCAATTGACTATATGTATGGAGTTCTTTCTTGGCTCTCTATTCCATTCCATTCATCTACTTGTCTGTTCTTTCACCAATAGCATCTGTTTCACTACTGTAGCTTTTTAGTAAGTCTTGAAGCTGAACAATGTCAATCCTTCAACTTTGTTTTTCTTCAATATTGGGTTGGCTCTTCTGGGTCTTTTATCTTTAATACAAATTTTAGAATCCATTTGTTGATATCCACAAAATAGCTGGAATTTTGACTAAGGTTGCATTGAATCTATAGATCAAGTTGGTCAGAAATGACATCTTGAATCTCCTTATCCATGAATATAGACTATCTCTTCATTTGTTTAGTGCTTTGACTTCATTTATCAGAGTTTTACAGTTTTGCAAATATAGTTATTATTCCTATTTTCCTAGCATTATACCAAAGTATCTCCTTTTTTAGAGTGGTAATGTAAATGGTATTTTGTTTTAAATTTCAAATTCTACTTGTTCATTGCTGATATACAGGAAAGCAATTGACTTTTATAAATTAACCTTGTATTTTATCCTGAACTAGGCTATAAGCCCTTGTTAGTTCCAGGAATTTTTTGTTGTTGCTTCTTCCCAATTTTCTATTAATACATAGATCATCATGTCATCTATAAACAAAGATAATTTTATTTCTTCTTTTCTAATCTGTGTATCTTTTCTTACCTTGTTTTATTGTATTAGCTAGGACTTTTAGTACAATATTGAAAAGGAGTGGTGAGAGGTGACGTTCTCACTTTTCCTGATCTTACTGGGAAAGTTTCTAATTTCTCATCATTATGTATAATGTCAGAGGTAGGTATTTTGTAAATGTTTTAGATCAAGTTGAGAAAGTTCCCCTCTATTCCTAACTTGCTGAGAGTTTTTAAAATCATGATGGGTGTTATATTTTGTCAAAATTTACTGATATCACATGATTTTTATTGATATGATCATGTGATTTTTCATTTTTAGCCTATCAATGTCATGAATTACACCAACTGATTTTGGAATGTTGAACCAGCCTTGCCTACCTGGGATATATCCCATCTGGTCATAGTATATAATTCTTTTTGATATTGTAAGCATGCATATTAAATAAATATTAAATTAAATAAATTTTGCATTTACCCTTCTAACTTTTTTTGTGTGTTAGCTCTGGAAGGTCTTGTAGGTCTTCATAGAACTGTTCAGCTTCTTCAGCGTTAGTGGTTGGGGCACAGACTTGGATTACTGTGATATTGAACGGTTTCCTTGGAAACAGAACAGAGCTCATTCTGTCATTTTTGAGATTGCACCCAGGTTGTGCATTTCAGACTCTTTTGTTGACTATGAGGGCTACTCCATTTCTTCTAAGGGATTCTTGCCCACTGTAGTAAATATAATCTAATGGTCATTTGAATTAAATTCATCCGTTTAGTTCACTGATTCCTAAAATGTCGATGTTCACTCTTGCCATCTCCTGTTGAACCACTTCCAATTTACCTTGATTCATGGACCTAACATTCCAGGTTCCTATGCAGTATTGTTCTTTACAGCATCAGACTTTACTTCCATCACCAGTCATATCTACAATGGGGCGTTGTTTTAGATTTGGCTCCAACTCTTCTTTCTTTCTGGAGTTATTTCTCCACTTATTTCTAGTAGCATAGTGGGGAGTTCATCTTTCAATGTCATATCTTTTTGCCTTTTCATAGTGTTCATGGGGTTCTCATGGCAGGAATACTGAAGTGGCTTGCTATTCCTTTCTCCAATGGACCACATTTTGTCAGGACTCTCGACCATGACCCATCCATATTAGGTGACCCTAAACAGCATGACTTGTAGTTTCATTGAGTTAGACAAGGCTGTGATCCAAGTGGTCAGTTTGGTTAGTCTTCTGTGATGGTGATTTTCATTCTATCTGCCTGCCCTCTGATGGATGAGGATAAAAGGCTTATGGAAGCTTCCTGATGGAAGGGACTGGTTGCTAGGGAATCTGGATCTTGCTCTGATAGGTGGGGCAATGCTCAGTAAATCTTTAATCCAATTCTCTGTTGATGGGCAGGGCTGTTTTCCCTCCCTGGAGTTTGACCTGAGGCCAAACTGTGGCAGTGGTAATGGCAGTAATGGTGACCTCCTTCAAAAGGACTTTTGTAAGCATGTCACAGGGCCTAGGACTGTCGCATTCAGTGTCCCTGACCCCATGGCAGGCCATTGTCAACCCATGTCTCCACCAGAGATTCCTGGACCTTCACAGGAAAGTCTGGCTCAGTCTCTTGTGGGATCACTCTTCCTTTCTCCTGCATCCTGGGGTGCACACGGTTTTGTTTGTGCCCTACAAGAGTCAGTTTCCCAGTTACTGTGGAAGTTTCACCACCCTGTGGAAGTTCAATAATCAAATCCCTCTGGCCTTCAAAGTCAGATTCCCTGGGTGTTCTCCGTCCCTTTGCCAGATCACCAGGTCAGGAAATCTGTTGTGGGCCCTGGAATTTTTGTAACAGTGCGAGAACTTCTTTGGTTAATTCTTCTCCCATTTGTGGGCTGTATGCTCAGTAGCTCTAAGGTGGGGCTCATGGTGACCTCCTTCCAGAGGACCTATGTCAAACACCATGCATCCCAGGTCTGCTGCAGCAAGAGCCCTGTCCCCGCGGCAGGCCACTGCTGACCCGCGCCTTCACAGGAGACACTCAAACACTCAAAGAGATATCTGGAGTAATAGGCAAGTTTGGCCTTAGAGTACAAAATGAAGCAGCGCAAAGGCTAACAGAGTTTTGCCGAGAGAACGCACTGGTTTTAGCAAACACCCTCTTTCAACAACACAAGAGAAAACTCTACACATGGACATCACCAGATGGCCAACACCAAAATCAGACTGATTATATTCTCTGCAGCCAAAGATAGAGAAGCTCTATACAGTCAGCAAAAACAAGACCGGAAGCTGATTGTGGCTTTGATCATGAATTCCGTATTGCAAAATGAGACTTAAATTGAAGAGAGTAGGGAAAACCACTAGATCATTCAGGTATGTCCTAAATAAAATCCCTTATGATTATACAGTGGACGTGCCAAATATCAGATATACAGGTGCCTGAAGAACTATGGACAGAGAGGTTCATAGCACTGTACAGTAGGCGATAATAAAAATCATCCCCAAGAAAAAGAAATGCAAAAAGGTAAAATGGTTGTCTGAGTAGCCCTTACAAATAGCTGACAAAAGAAGAGAAGTGAAAGGAAAAGGAGGAAAGGAAAGATATACCCAACTGAATGCAGAGTTCCAAAGAATAACAAGGAGAGACAAGAAAGCCTTCCTAAGTAATCAATGCAAAGAAATAGAGGAAAACAATAGAATGGCAAAGACTAGAGATCTCTTCAAGAAAGTTAGAGATACCAAGGGAAAATTTCATGCAAAGATGGGCACAATAAAGGACAGAAGGGATGTGGATCTAACAGAAGCAGAAAATATTAAAAGAGGTGGCAAGTATACACAGAAGAACTATACAGAAAAGATCTTAATGAACCAGATAGCCACAATGGTATGATCATCTAGAGCCAGACATCCTAGAGTGCAAAGTCACGTAGGCCTTAGGAAGCATCATTACAAGCAAAGCTAGTGGAGATGATGGTATTCCAGTTGATCTATTTCAAATGCTTAAAGATGATGCAGTGAAAGTGCTGCACTCAATATGCCAGCAAATTTGGAAAACTCAGCAGTGGCCACAAGACTGGACAAGGGCAGTTTTCATTCCAATCTCAAAGAAAGGCAATGCCAAACAATGTTCAAACTACTACACAATTGCACTTATCTCACACACTAGCAAAGTAACACTAAAAATTCTCCAAAGTAATGCTCAAAATTCTCCAAGCTAGGATTCAATAGTACATTAACCAAGAACTTCCAGATGTTCAAGCTGGATTTTAGAAAAGCAGAGGAACCAGAGATCAAATTGCCAACACCCATTGTTTCATAGAAAAAGCAAGAGAATTCCAGAAAAACATCTACTTCTGCTTCACTGACTCTGCCTTTGACTGTGTGGATCACAACAAACTGTGGAAAATTCTTCAAGAGATGGGAATACCAGCCGCCTTACTTGCCTCCTGAGAAATCTGTGTGCTTGTCAAGAAGCAACAATTTGAACTGGACGTGGAACAATGAACTGGTTCCAAATTGGGAAATGAATACGTCAAGGATGTAGATTGTCACCCTGCTTATTTAGCTTTTATGCAGAGTATATCATGTGAAATGCTAGGCTGGATAAAGCACAAGCTGGAATCAAGATTGCCAGGAGAAATATCAATAACCTCAGTTATGCAGATGATACCACCCTTATGGCAGAAAGTGAAGAGGAACTGAAGAACCTCTTGATGAAAGTGAAAAAGCTGGCTTAAAGCTTAACATTCAGAAAACTAAGATCATGGCATCTGGTCTCATCATTGCATGGCAATAGATGTGTAAACAATGGAAGGAGTGACAGATTTTATATTCTTAGGCTCCAAAATCACTGCAGATGGTGACTGCAGACATGAAATTAAAAGACATTTGCTACTTGGAGGAAAAGCTATGACCAACCTAGACAGCATATTAAAAAGCAGAGACTTGACTTTGCTGACAAAAGTCCATCTAGTGAAAGCTACGGTTTTTCCAGTAGTCATGTATGGTTTTGAGAGTTGGACCATAAAGAAGGCTGAGCACTGAAGAATTGATGCTTTTGAACTGTGGTGTTGGAGAAGACTCTTGAGAGTCCCTTGGACTGCAAGGAGATCCAGCCAGTCAATCCTAAAGGAAATCAGTCCTGAATATTCATTGGAAGGACTGGTGCTGGAGCAGAAGCTGCAATACTTTGGCGACCTGATGTGAAGAGCTGACTCATTGGAAAAAACCCTGAAGCTGGGAAAGATTGAAGGCGGGAGGAGAAGGGGATGACAGATGGTTGGATGGCATCACCAACTCTATGGGCCTGAGTTTGAGCAAGCTCTGGGAATTGGTGATGGACAGGGAGGCCTGGCGTGCTGCAGTCCATGGGTTTGCGAAGAGTTGGACATGACTGAGTGACTGGACTGAACCTACTGAACTTCTAACTTCATAAGGGAGAGGAGAATATTTCCTGAATATTTAAAAAGACCTAAATATCTGAAACTGTTGGTTTATGTCACAAACTGAATACAAGTTCTGCATTTTCACACTGATTTTGATCTCTATATTGAATTCTGCAGGTAATGAGATTTGAAGTTTTCTCTTGGAACATGATGGTAGTGATCAGACTCTGTGCAATCTTGTACTCACCTAAAATTTGAAGCTATGGCCAAAAACTATATTTATCTTATCTTTAAAAAGTACAAACTGTGTTTTTAGGAATATAATTTTAGGATTTCAAGATAATAAATGAACTTAGCAAAGATTTCACTATCCTGCAATTCATGTCTTGCTTTTTATTTTCCATGTAAATAAGACCAACATATAGTTACTTCCAAATTAAAGAAGTTAGATACTGGCATCTGGAAATTAGGAAAGCTGAGGTTCAGTCTTGATTTTGTATTAATACCTTAGTCACTGTCTGTTTATTGCATGTTATAGTTGGATCATTTCTTTTCGTCACTATTGTGAAGTAGAAATAAAAGGATTAATCACACATTACAGAAGTTATTAAATGTTTATTGATTGGCAAATATATACCAGGGCTATAATAAATAGTAGGGATCAGAGATTAATAAAACAAGGTCTCTGTTCTAGCAGAGCTCACAGTTAAATGATGCAGGTGAGTAAGCAGATTAATAATTAGAGTGCTCTAACTGAGATATACTGGGAGGGATTGGGGGCAGGAGGAGAAGGGGTGACAGAGGATGAGATGGCTGGATGGCATCACCGACTTGATGGACATGAGTTTGAGTAAACTCCGGAAGTTGGTGACGGACAGGGAGGCCTGGTGTACTGCGATTCATGGGGTCGCAAAGAGTTGGACATGACTGAGCGACTGAGCTGAATGGAACTGAACAGAGATATGACTAGAGTTTTCTGAAAATTTAGAGGATAATGAATCACTGGTGCTTCCCTGGTGGTCCAGTGGGTAAGAATCTGCCTGCCATTGCAGGGGACGTGGGTTCGGTCCCTGGTTTGGGAAGATTCCACATGCCTGGGGGCAGCTAAGCCCCTGTGCCACAACTACTGAGGTGCTCAGAGCCTGCAAGCCGCAACGAGAAGCCACTGCAATGAAAAACCGACACGCTGCAACCAGAGAGTGACCCGCGCTGGGCACAACTAGAAAAATCTGTGCACAGCAATGAAGACTCAGCACAGCCAGAATAAATCCTAACATAAATGAATATTTTTTATAAAAGAAGCTCTGCCTTAGGGAGCTCCATTTGACTTGTGTCTTGAGTACTTTTTGTGTATGCTCATCAATTCTCCTAAATGAAGCAAGGATTACTGTCTTCATGCATTTCACAAACCCTCTCCCCGAATGACTGAGACGTACTCCACGCTGACTACCCCTGCTGCAATAGTGTGTTCTGTTTTCACTTTACAGAGCATTTTCTCATATGAGTCTTGACACAGTGCCTGTTACTCGGATGTGATGCTCCTCATTCCACAGGTGAGAAAGCTGAGGCCAGAAAGGTCAGTAATTGGCATGAGGGCCCATTCCCTACTGTCTGACTTTGAACCTGGGCTTCTTTCTGGTTCCCGCAAACTGAAGTCTTTCCTCTTGTTTAACTGGTTACCTAAATGGTAAAGTCTAACAGCAGTGTTTCATTAAGCTTCCTGTTTCAAATGGAACATTTTTCATTTATGTTTCTGTTGAAGAGATGGGCATTCATGGGCCCAGATACCCAATCTGTTAAAATGAATTTAGGAACCATTCTGCTGGGTAAAAAAGCCAGCAGTTCTGTCCAACCCAGTCTAGTGTCGACAACAGAGGCCTCAAGGGATTTGCCAGGAAAGGACGTAGTTTTCCTCCCTGACATTAACCTTAAAGGTTAGGTGTACTCTCAGTAGCCATTTATGGCTCTGACATTCATAAATTTGGTCAAAACCTTTATGAATCCATTTATATTCCTTGCCTGTACCTCTTTTGTGGTAATGAGCTCCATGGGTTTATTATTTTCTTATAAAGTAATATTCCTTTTATTTGTCCTTAACTCACCTTACTAAGTGTGAAGAAGCCTTCCTCCTCTAGTGAGGACTTGAGAATTCAGAGAATTGAACTTGCATTTATTTTGCATCTGATCTCCCAAATTCTCTAGGAATTTTTTTTTTCTTGAGCAAGAATAAAGAAAATTGTGAATTCTATTTCTGTTGCAGAGGGACCAATATTTTATTTAAAGATTAAGAGTCTATCTTCTGGCATATTTTCTGTGCACTTTTTGATGATGCTTAAACGTGCTCTGGAGTTCTCTTTTAGAATAACCTCATTTTGGTATTCATAATACATTATTTGCATGTTGAAGGCAGCTCCGATCTGGCCCTCGGGAAGCTTGAGGAAATTTTTGTTCTAATCTACAGCCACTTTTGGAGAGTAAGTATATAGTTTATTATGTTGTATGTATTTCATAACTGAGTATAACAGATGTATTATAGAAGCTTATAGCATAGGAGAAGAGCACTGGCCAAGGTGTGAAGAATTTGGTATTCTAGAACCATCTCTGGAATGTGGCCTCTGACTTTATAAAATTAGGGCTTGAATTAAATAAGTTTCAACATCTCTTCATACTTTGAAATTCAGAGTCCCCAGTTTCCTTGGCTGTTGAGTTGCTGATTTAACTGAACACACCCAATCCTCTCTTCTTTAAGTCCCAACGGCTCCCCCGAAACTTCATCACTACTCATTTGCTCAAAGGCTCTTAGATGGATCAAATACACTGTTTACTTTTCTCCATGTTGCCTATTTCTCACTTCAGAGATCTCTTATTAAATGAAAAAAAAATCATAATTTCCCTACTCCACCCCTTTATAGAAATGATGAACTTTCCTATAGATTATTCTCAAGTGATGGGTTTATTTTAGGTTCCACAGGCTTGTCTAGTTTGGAAGTAAGTCTTGAAGGTCTCCTCTGGATCTCTTCTGTTCTAGTTGTTCACCCTTGTAATTGATCGGCATCACTCTTTAGGAGTTGCTGTTGACAAAGGTAAATATGAACCAAAGGCTCTCCTTTTGCATCTTTGAGTTTGCTCAAAATTTTAAGGCCCAGCGGTAGCTATCCTAGCTATATTTGTTTGTTGACTTGAATCGATTGTTTTTTGGCATTGGCCTCTTACTGGTTTTGCCATGAAGTGTACACATTGGATAAGAATTATTTTCTTCACTTTTTTTCAAACAGCAAAAGCGGGGCTGTCAAGTTTTGAATCATTTGAATACATTACCCTGCTCAGCAAATGACACTCATCATCCATGCATTTGGGACCAGACCTTCTCTACTTGGAGGCTCTGATACTTCCAGCACACAACTCATGCTGCGGTGAAAGCATGTGAACTCATGGGGCAACAATGTCATCTGTGAAATGGAGCCAGTGACACCACATCCTAGGACTGCAGGTAAGGAATGCAGAACACACCTCTGACACACGGAGGGTATTTCAGTTTATGGATGTTCTCCTCCCTGGTGCTTTCGAGCTCTTTCATCCCAACCTCCAACAATGCCAGTAGGAAGGGACCACAGTGGCAGAGGAGTATGAAAGCCTTAGGACTCCAAGCCCAGAGGAAATGGTGCTCCCAGGTGAATGCTATGGTCTGTGAAAATATAAGTGGATTTTAATATGACTTATAAAATCGACCAGACTGATGGTCACTGTTTTTAGAAAAGCTGCTTTTTATGGTCAGATCGGCTCTAGTTGTCATCACTGACTAGGCTCTTCTCACTCTGCACCGATTAACTGTGAAGGTCTGAGTCTTTCTCTTCGATAGCAAACTTTATTAGGCTATAAAGCGTCATCTGTCCAGGTTGGAAATCAGAGCCCCTGCTCCTTAAATGATTTCCTTTGACAGTTGAGCACTTCTCCCAACCTCTTTGTGCTGTCAGAGCATTACTGTCAGGAGACAGCTGATTTCTACCACCTGCCCTAGGACAGCCCTTAAAGGACTTTTAATCCCCTCTATTCACCACCAATACTTGTCTCCTTTCTCTGCATCTCTGAATGCAGAGATGAGGGGACTAGGAAGAGGGGAAAAGAGGAAGCATAAATGCTGGCCAGATCTTTAGAAAATCCTAATTTTATATAGCATAGTATTTTGTAAAATTGGTCCCTTTTAGTATCTCTAAAGTTAAACTAAAAATGTAACAGTTCAGAGATATCAATCAGAAAATAATGAATGGCTTCCTTACAGAAATAACAAACTACATATTTATTCATAAAGATACTCCACTAATGCTAGAGGTTTCATGAGGCTGATTTTTGAGTTTTAAAAAGCTTGAATCACTCCTTGAGGTTCCTAGTGCAAAGCATTTTGTAGAGACACTGGAGATTATAATCATGAATAAAACACGATCTTCCCTTAATTCCATTTGTAGTCTGAGAAAAGAAGCTGGGCGTAGACTTATATATCCAAATAAAATTAATATCAAGCCGGGTAAAACGATAAAATTTTACATATGATACAGATGAAATGCTACCAGAATGAAATGGAGAGGGAAACCAACTGTGGGGTGGGGATGGGGGTCTGGGAGGTGAGGATTTTAAAACTGGACCCTATGGAAGGGATGAGATTTAGGCTGACGAGTGGAGGGAAGAGCAGCAATACTAGAAGAACTAATTCATCGAGGGATGAGGTTCAATTTTGCCATGTCTGGGGACTTTCTCCTGTTTCCCATTGTTTAAAAGGATCTGGAGAGTGTGAGGGGAGAATTCGGTGGATGATGGGCATGGAAAATCTGCCCAGTTCTTTTCACCTTTATCTGGCTCCTTCTTCTGAAGGTCATTGTCTCACACACGTTCCTTGAAGATTTTAGATCTCACACTCTAATTCAGAGAAGTCCAAGTTTTTCCTCATGGCACTTTATGATCTGCTGATCTAAATTCAACTGGGCAGGTTAACAGGGTGATAGTTCAGACGTTCACTTCTGAACTTTTCTTACTGGGGTATTTTAATGTTTCTTTTTTTTTTTAACTTTCCCTTTGCCCCCCACTCCCCACAACCATAAGTTCATTTTCTAAGTCTGTGAGTCTCTTTCTGTTTTATGGTCATGTATACACTGCAGTATTTAAAATGAATAACCAACAAGGACCTACTGTATAGCACGTGGAACTCTACTCAATGTTATGTGCCAGCCGGGGGTTGGGGAGAGAATGAATACATGTGTATGTATGACTTAGCACCTTTGCTCTTTACCTGAAACTAACACAACATTGTTAATCGACTACACTACAAAACAAAGTAAAAAGTTTAAAGTTACCATAAAAAAAAAAAAAGTGAGATTTTGTTACTAGCCAGAGGAAGTTGGCCCATGTGAGCCTCAAGGGAAGCTGGGAAAATGAATATTCTGTTTTGGCAACTTCTAACTTACAGGCAGGTCAAGGGAGGATGGTGTGGGGAATGGTAATTGGGACTTCCACTCTACGATGTCTGCCATCATAGTTTTATTTATTCATTTATTTGGCTGCCCTGGGTCTTAATTGCAGCATGCGGGATTTAGTTCCCTGATGAAGGATAGAACCCTGACTCTGTGCATTGGGAGCACAGGGTCTTAGCCACTGGACCACCAGGAAAGTCCCATGCCATTACAGTTTTAAACGTTAGAGCCTCAAATCAATGCTTTGTATTTTTACAAAGTCCAAGGCAGAGAAAGCAAAAGGACACAACTGAGTGAAGATATCACTGCTCTGTTGAAATGGCCCATTAGGTATCTTCTAATTTGTATAGTTGCTTTTAGGAAAAAAAAACTTATCCATTTGGTTTGACCATGCTGGGTTTTCCAAAGTCTCTTTCCTTTTCCATAATTTATTATGCAAACGAAAGAACACAAGGCCTGCCATTTGGCATGTGGGAGAAAAGCCTTAAGTTACCTTCTGTTTTAAATATAAAACATCCTCTTGGAGTGCTACCCTGTGATGCCGGGAAGTCAGAGCCTTCCCCCTACTCGCCAAGCGAGGCTCACACAGCTTTCCTAGAAAGAGTCCATTTCTCCTCTCTTGGTATTTGTAAACCCTCTCTTTGAGAAGAAAATGGGCTGGACTAGGAAGTCACAGGAAGACAGAAAAATGATCTAGGCCACCTCAGTAGTAAAAGATAAAGACATTTAAATTCATTTGGTTGGAAAGATAAATACAGATAAAAGCCCAGTAAAAAGGAACCAGATGCCCTGGCTCAGGAAGCAGACAGACAGTGGGCTTGGCAGCTGTCCACTGGGCCCTTCACCTCTCTTGGTGCTTGGTTCTGAGAAGCTGTAGGTGCCTCCCTACCCAGGGGCTTCACCGTGGTGCCGCGTGGGGAAGAGGAGCACTGGGTGATGAGCGCTGGGGAGAGGGGAGTGGGGGTGGGCAGAAAGGGTTTCAGGAGGGTGAGGAAGTGGATGGGAGGGGAGGGAGCCTGCAAGGCTTCAAGAGCTACAGGGTCAGAAGAGCCTTGGTCCACAGCGCTCGGAAAACTTTTTCAAATATGCCTTTTGGTTTTAGAAGGAAAACTCAGAATACCTCTGTCCTTAGTAGTGGAACATCATGTTAAACTAGAAAATATCTTTATTTAGAAAGAACTGAAAGAATGCTATTGATGCCGTCTGGGCTGTCTGGCATTTTGATAGAGCAGTGACATATTTTCTGTGATTCAAATCAATTCATTAAGCACGGGCTGAGTGTAGGTTACAAGCTAAGGTCTCTGCTAGTTTCTGAGTTTAATAAGGTGAAAAAGATGAGGCACAACCCTCGAGTGGTTTATACTACACTTGGGGCTAATTTTTGTCCTCCTGGGGATGTCTGGAGATGTTTTGGGTTGTTTTGACTTGGAAAGACCCTACTGGAATGAGGTTGAAAAACTGCACTATCTTGAAGATTTTTGGGGGAAAAAATAAGAATAAATAGTAATATGATTTTAGAAGTGTACACAAAGCAAAGAAGTGCCTTGAAGATAGGACTCAGAAATTCCATCCACAGGAAGCCATGAAGGATATCAAAGTGATGTCAGGTTTTCAGTGAACCTTGAAGTATACTTAGGAGTTCATCGGGAGCAGGGGTGAGAGAGACCTCCTTAAGGGATTTACATAAAAAAGAGAAATAAGACTGTAGGCAGAAGCATGTGCAAAAGCAGAGAGCCTCCAAATTGCATGATGTGAGAAGTAAGAAGTACTGGGAAATGATTCTGGGTGGGGTGGGGGGAGGCAAGATTGAATTATTACCAGCCCAGGAAGCCAGACTAAGAAGGCTGAATTCAATTCTATAACTGATTGGGGGCAGTTGAAGAATTTCAAGCCAATGAGTGACATAACCAGCATTTTAAGTGAGATAAGTAACTGTTACATTCTGAAATAAATTTAAAAGGATTAGAGTGGGGCCCGTTTATTCTAGCCATTAGCAGTCTACCAGTTCTTTCTCTCCATCTCTGTCTCTTTCTGCCTCTGTCTCTCTTTATGCCTTTATCTCTGCCTCTGCCTCGTTCTGTCTCCCTCTCTCACCTTTAACTCCAGAACCATCTATACTTTTATACTTGACCAAAATTGTTGGTTATCAACAAAGAAGTCTGGTCTAGAAGGAAAATAAAGTCAACAAGTATCTAATCACCTGGGAGAATATGGAAGCATTGAGAGCTTAGGGATTTCTGTGAAGTCAAAAGAATAAAGTTTAACAGGAAAGAGACCATGAGAAAAATTATGAAGGACAGGAGGTTGTGGCTAGAGTTGTTGTTGCTTAGTCGCTCAGTCGTGTCTGGCTCCTTGCAACCCCATGAACTGCAGAAAGCCAGGCTTACCTGTCCTTTACTATATCTCCCAGATCTTGTTCAAACTCATGTCCACTGAGTCGGTGATGACATCCAACCATCTCATCCTCGGTTGTCCCCTTCACCTCCTGCCTTCAATCTTGCCCAGCTTCACGGTCTTTTGCAGTGAGTCAGCTTTTCACATCAGGTGGCCAAAGTACTGGAGCTTCAGTTTCAGCATTGATCCTTTCAGTGAATATTCAGGACTGATTTCTTTTAGGATTTACTGGTTTGTTCTCCTTGCAGTCCAAGGGACTCTGAAGAGTCTTCTCCAACACCACAGTTCAAAAGCATCAATTCTTTGGTGCTCAGCTTTCTTTATGGTCCAACTTTCACATCCATATATGACTACTGGAGAAACCAAAGCTTTGACTAGATGGACCTTTGTCAGTAAAGTAATGTCTCTGCTTTTGAATATACTGTCTAGGTTTGTCATAGCTTTTCTTCCAAGGAGCAAGTGTCCTTTAATTTCATGGCTGCAGTGAGCATCTGCAGTGATTTTGGAGCCCAAGGAAAGAGTTTCTCACTGTTTCCATTGTTTCCTCATCTATTTGCCATGAAGTGATGAGACTGGATTCCATGATCTTAGTTTTTTAAATGTTATGTTTTAAGACAGTTTTTTTTTTTACTCTTCTTTTTCACCTTCATCAAGTGGCTCTTCAGTTCCTCTTCACTTTCTGCCATAAGGGTTGAGTCATCAGCTACAGAATATTAGAATTTAATGGCTTTTATGTAGAGCAGATCCAGGCAAGACAAGGTGCCTAAGATGTTGGTGAATGAAGCAGAAGACAGTAGCCACTGGGTTTGAAGAGAGCAATGAGTCATTGGATTGTGGAGTTTATTCTTGTGCCCATCAAAGATGCCTGAGATAATGACGGGGCTTGAGGTAAAGATGAAGAATATGAAGCAGGTGTCACATATATCCATGAGTATAATGGAATGATTGGAAGACCACAGAGATGAGATGGGTAGAAGACATCCAGCGGCTTCACCTGCATAAGGAGAAGGAATTTTACACATATCAGGGGAGTAACTCTCTGGAAATAGCAACAGGGAGCCAAGAATACTGGCTTAGTACTTAATGAATAGTACTCAGGAGAACCACATGAAAAGCACCATCCTTAAGGGAGTGCCAGAAATCAAGAAGCCATTTGGTGAAGAAAACAAAGAAGTTTGGACATTTATTTAGCATGGAATGTAGGGTCTAGAGATCACAGCTAAACTCCTTGAAAAAAGGAGCTGTGTCTTATTCACATACATCTTCCTATTGCCTATAGTATGACACAAAGTAAGTGCTCAATAAATAAATGAACTAATTCCACATGGTTATAATATAGTCATGCTCAAAATTCTCCAAGCCAAAAGTATGTAAACTGAGAACTTCCAGATGTTCAAGCTGGATTTAGAAAAGGCAGAGGAACCAGACATCGAATTGCCAACATCCACTGGATCATAGAAAAAGCAAGAGAGTTCCAGAAAAACATCTACTTCTGCCTTATTGACTATACCAAAGCCTTTGACTGTGTGGATCACAACAAACTGTGGAACATTCTTCAAGAGATGGGATTACAAGACCGCTTTACCTGCCTCCTGAGAAATCTGTATGCAGGTCAAGAAGCAACAGTTAGAACTGGACATGGAACAACAGACTGGTTCCAAATTGGGAAAGGAGTACATCAAGGCTGTATATTTTCACCCTTCTTGTTTAACTTATATGCAGAGTACATCTTGCATAATGCCAAGATGGATGAAACACAAGATGGAATCAAGATTGCCGGGAGAAATACCAGTAACCTGTTATGCAGATGACACCACCCTTATGGCAGAAAGCGAAGAGGAACTAAAGAGCCTCTTGATGAAGGTGAAAGAGGAATGTGAAAAACTTGGCTTGAAACTTAACATTCTAAAAAGTAAGATCATGGAATCCA
Organism: Muntiacus reevesi; assembly: GCF_963930625.1. Taxonomy (NCBI): domain Eukaryota; kingdom Metazoa; phylum Chordata; class Mammalia; order Artiodactyla; family Cervidae; genus Muntiacus; species Muntiacus reevesi. Next base: position 59,362,558 of record NC_089261.1, on the reverse strand, counting down.
GTCCCATCACTTCACAGAAAATAGATGGGGAAACAATGGGAAAAGTGAGAGACTTTATTTTCTTGGGCTCCAAAATCATTGCAGATGCTGACTGCAGCCATTAAATTAAAAGACCCTTGCTCCTTGGAAAGAAAAACTATGACCAACTTAGACAGCATATTCAAAAGCAGAGACATTACTTTACTGACAAAGGTCCGTCTAGTTAAAGCTATGGTTTTTCCCAGTAGTCATGTATGGATGTGAGAATTGGACTATAAAGAAAGGTGAGCACCAAAGAATTGATGCTTTTGAACTGTGGTGTTGGAGAAGACTCTTGAGAGTCCCTTGGATCACAAGGAGATCCAACTAGTCCATCCTAAATCAGTCCTGAATATTCATTGGAAGGACTGAGGCTGAAGCTGAAGCTCCAATACTTTGGCCATGTGATGTGAAGAACTTATTCATTGGAAAAGACCCTGATGCTGAGAAAGATTGAAGGTGAGAGAAGGGGATGACAGAGGATGAGATGGTTGGATGGCATTGCTAACTCGATGGACATGAGTTTGAGCAAGCTCCAGGAGTTGGTGATGGACAAGGAAGCCTGGCTTTCTGCCTTCCTTGGGGTTGCAAAAAGTTGGACACGACTGAGCGACTGGACTGAACTGAATAATATAGTCACATTTAGTTAACAATGAATTCATAGGGAAGTGCTGGGAATGGAAATACATCATTCTTGAAAATTCACTCAATATCCTTTATAATATGGCAGTTTTTGCTGAAAGATGCAGTATGTCTATGGTTTAGACTTAAGCTGACTCTCTGAAATACATATTTTTTCTCTTAAACAGTCAACTTCCAGAACCATTTACTACTTGACTGTTTCTAAGAGGTGGCAATCACTTTTATCCAAACAATGTTTGAAAATAAGTGTTCTGGTAGGCAAGATTTTGGGTGTTTTGTGTGTGTTTTGTTTTTTGTTGGTTTCTTCTTTTTCAGTATTATAAATTTGATAATTCAGATTTGCCTGGTTGCACAAGAAAACTGTTTTGGCATCATTATCTCAATGGAGAAATTCAAATGCCTCTAATAATGGATTATGGTAGGTAGGTGATCTGATTAGTAGCATCAAGTTAATCTGAAAAGTCATAAACTATTTAGCTAAAGTTATCCAGATCATATGAAAAATGGGGGAAAAAAGTTCTGGAATGATACATTCCAGGATTTTAAATATCAAAACTTTCTAGAAGTTTATGTATCAGTTAGAATCCTTTTCACTTTGAGTAAGAAGTAAATTCAAGTTAAAGTGACTTCAACGTCTTACTGTCTCATGTGAGAAGGAGGAGGTAAGCTGTGCTTGGATTCCACATCTCAGGGATGTCACAGTGAATCTGGGTTCTTTCTGCACCACCTTCTATCACAAGTCAGGAAATTCCTTTAGCTGTAGCAGCTCTAGGCATAATATATGTTCATTTATTCAACAGGGCTTCCCTGGTGGCTCAGATGGTAAAGAATCTGCCTGCAATGCAGGAGACTCAGGTTCATTCCCTAGGTTGGGAAGATCCCCTGAAGAACAGAATGGCTACCCATTCTAGTATTCTTCCTTGGAGATTTCCATAGACAGAGGAGCCTGGCAGACTACAGTCCATGGGGTTGCAAAGAGTTGGACACAAGTGAGCAACTAACATTCAACAGTAATTTATCTAGTGAACATTATATGCCCATGTTCTAAGTAGTGGGATATGATAGGACTATGTGGACTCAATGGAATAAGTTGGCCATGAGTTTTCAGATAAATGTTCTGCTATATTATCAGATAAGATTCTCTGCTTTTTTCAAGGTAACATTCCAATGGAAACTGAGACCAAAAAGAAGTGGGAGTGATGGAATAATTCTTTATTTCAAGTAATTAAATAGTAAAGAGCAATGAAGCCAGGGTTAGTAATAGAGGCCATTGGAGGGCCTACTTTATAAATGATTGTCCAAGGCATTTCTTTGGCTACCGTGGAAGACTTGAATGAAGGTAGAGAGTGTGCATGGGAACTTCTCAGGGAAGGAATTCCAAGCAAGCAAGCACAAAGCCCCTAGTGTTGTGGTGTGGTTGATATGTTTGAGAAACAGCAAGAGGAGGCCAGTGTGGCTGAAAAGGAGTGAGTAGGGAGGGGACTTATAGGACCTGAGGTTGCCAAGGTAGGCAAATGTCAAATCATAAGGGCTCTATAGGCCATGGTCCCAGGTGGTGCAGTTGTTAAGAACCCACCTGCCAATGCGGGAGTTATAGGAGAGGCGAATTCAGTCTGTGCGTTGGAAGATCCCCTGGAGAAGGAAATGCAAACCATTCCAGTATTCTTGCCTGGGAAATCCCATGGACAGGATGAGGGTTATAGTTCATGGGGCCACAAAGAGTCAGGCACAACTGAGCATGCACATACACACAGAATCTTGAATTTTATTATAAGATAAAATTTGGGGTGAGTTTGAAGCAGGTAGGTGATGATATATATTTGTAAAGGATAGATTCTTCTTGCTTCATGGAGAATTGACTATAAAGGGATGAGAGGAGAAATATGAGGGTGCTTATAGGCTATTGAAAGCAGTCCAGGTAAGAGGCGACTGGGTTTTGGTGGTGGAGAGAAGGAGAAGTGGTCAGATTCAGGATATACTCAGGTAACCATACTCATCAATATCCTGAGACTGGAACAAAAGAAACTTTCCTCCACTGTTCCTTTTTACATTTGAGGAAAGGTTTTCGAGAAACTTCCCAGCTCATGTCTTCCTACTTCTCGTCTGTTTGAACGGTATCTTCTACCCAGATCTAAACCAATTTCCTGGCAACTGGGGTGAAACTAACGTGTATGGATCAGATGGGTAAAAACGTCCTCTGTGTTACAGAGGGTTCTGTACTTACCTGGAGGACAGGGCCGCCTGGAGGAGGGAGAATGAAGAATCTGTAGAGCTCAGTGTGAAATGAAAATGCAAGGCCCTTTGTTGAAAACTGGAGAATTTCAAGATGCACCTCATAACAACAGAACATTAAACCAAGAACAGGGCCCTTCTAGACATGGGGGCCTTGTGACTGCCAGTGAAGCTAGCCCTGGCTGTTAGCAAAGCAGTGACTTTGGGTGAACAACTAACATTTTTGTCTCACATCAAAATTGTTTTATGAGAGTAATTGATCAATACACAATCTTGGCGGCAACATCAAGGCTTTCTTTCAGGTCATTGAGTTCTTGGTTATTGTCTTACTGGCCAGAAGGAGAAATTAATACCTGCTTGATATATCAGTTCAGTTCAGTCGCTCAGTCGTCTCCGACTCTGCGACCCCATGAACCGCAGCAGGCCAGGCCTCCCTGTCCATCACCAAGTCTCGGAGTCCGCCCAAACCCATATCCATCAAGTTGATTATGCCATCCAACCATCTCATCCTCTGTCATCCCCTTCTCTTCCTGCCCTCAGTCTTTCCCAGCATCAGGGTCTTTCCCAATGAGTCAGCTCTTCTCATCAGGTGGCCAAAGTATTGGAGTTTCAACTTCAACATCAGTCCTTCCAATGAACAGCCAGGATTGATCTCCTTTAGGATGGACTGGTTGGATCTCCTTACAGTCCAAGGGACTCTCAAGAGTCTTCTCCAACACCACAGTTCAAAAGCATCAATTCTTCAGTGCTCAGCTTTCTTTATATTCCAACTCTCATATCCACACATGACCACTGGGAAAACCATAGCCTTGACTAGACGGACATTTGTTGGCAAAGTAATGTCTCTGCTTTTTAATATGCTGTCTAGGTTGGTAATAACTTTCCTTCCAAGGAGTAAGCATCTTTTAATTTCATGGCTGCAATCACCATCTGCAGTGATTTTGGAGCCCCGAAAAATAAAGTCAGCCACTGTTTCCACTGTTTCCCCATCTAATCATCCAGCATTAAATTCCTTCTAATTTGTATTCCCCTTTCACTGTCATATTGAGGTGAATCCCTTGTGAATAATCTCAGGAACAGTGAACTCATGTTCTACTCCATTTCCTAACTTAATTCTAACTCCAACCACTCAATCCTTTTGAGGTATTACCCCTCTCCTTAGAATCCATATGTGCTATTGTTTCTCTTTCCCTCTGCTTTGGGATTTCTTGCTACCTTTTTGTTTGTTTGTTTCTTTTGGCCTTTCTAGTCAAGGCAAGCAGGCTGTTGCCCAAGGCATGTGAGATCTTAGTTCCTTGACCAGGGATCAAATCCCTGTTTCCTCCATTGGAAGGTGGATTCTTTTTTTCTTTTTACTGAGATGACTTTATATCTTTATTTTAAAAAGAAAGAAAAACTTAAATTTTACTTCATATTACACAGAAGAATTAATTTGAGATGGGTTAGGTGGCTCAAAAGGTAAAGAATCTGCTTGTAATGCAAGAGAGTTTAATCCATGGGTGGGGAAGATTGGAGAAGGGAATGGCTATCCACTCCAGGATTCTTGCCTGGAGAATTCCATGGACAGAAGAGGCTGGTGGGCTATAGTCCATGGGGTCCCAAATGAGTTGCACATGACTAAGCAACTAAGCAATACTCTCTCAGAGACCAAACCATAAGTCAAAATCATAAAGTTTATAGAAGAAAGATAGGATAATATATTTGTAAACTTAGTGTAGGCAAACATTTCTTAGGACACAAAAATTATAGCCATAAACTAAAACTTGATAAAGTAGACTTCATCAAAATTAAGAATATAAATGCCTCTATAAAATGGGTGAAACATCAACGAGATATTTCACAAGATATAATCAGATTGGCTGTTTAGCACATAAATAGTTGCTCAATAGAAGAGGATGACAGAGGATGAGAGGGTTGGATGGCATCACCAACCTAATGGACATGAGCTTGAGCAAATTCCAGAAAATGGTGAAGGACAGGGAAACCTGCAGTACATGGGGTTGCAAAGAGTCAGACACAACTAAGTGACTGACAACAACAGTAGAATTAGTCATTAACTAAATGCAGATTAAAACACAAAGAGATAACACTACATACCCACTAGAGTTACTATTAAACTTTTTAATATTTAAAAGATTGAAAATACCAAATAGTGAGGCTATAGAGCAAATGAACCTCATATATTTGTAAAATGATCAAGCCCTTTGAAAATCATTTGGCAGTTTCTTATAAAATTAAATATATACCTATTCTCAGAATGAATTATACAAGGATATTAATAGCTACTTGTTGAGAGTTTAACTAAAGACAGCAGATTCCTAACAACTAGACCACCAGTGAAGTCTTAGCCATGTTTTGACAATGCTTTGTGAGATCTTGCAGGATATTTACCTTTAAGGATGGACATTGGCCCCTGGCATTGTGACCAGGGTCCCTGCAAGGCTTCTCTTTAGCACTCAGATCCTCTTTCCAGGCAATTTTGATTTGTGGTTTTTTTTTTTTTTAACTTGGTCACCCCGTTAGTAGGACATCATAGCTTCCCCGGTGGCTCAGATGGTAAAGAATCTGCCTGCAATGCAGGAGACCTGGGTTCGATTCCTGGGTTGGGAAGATCCCCTGAAGAAGGGAATGGAAACCCACTCCATTACTCTTGCCTGGGAAATCCCATGAACAGAAGAGCCTGGCAGGCTACAGTCCATGGGGCCACAAAGTGTCAGACACGACTAAGCAACTGACGCTTTCATTTTCCTGGAAGTACACACTACTTGCCACCTCAGAGGAATTCTTGACAATTGTCACTGAATGGATTACTTTAGAGTGTCCCAGAATTTAACTATATGGTCATCACTTGTGGGATTTTACCACTGATGGGGACAAGGAAAGGAGGGAGAAAATATCTCTGAAGTCAGTATTGATACTTGAGAATAAGCAAATTGTTTTCCAGGGGAGAAAAGTAACTGGCCAGTATGTAGAACAAAAGAAATTACACTTTGCTTTTTTTTAAGATTCTTTTTTAATTTGGACCATTTTTAAAAGGTCTGTACTGAATTTGTTACAGTTTTGCTTCTGTTTTACATTTTTGGGGGGTTTTTTAGCCACAAGGCACATGGGATTTTCCCTCCCCCACCAGAAATTGAACCTGTATCCCCTGCATTGGAAGGCAAAGTTTTAACCACTGGACCACCAAGGAAGTCCCAAGAAATTGCACTTTAAATAGGCAAAATTTGGTTTTGGGGAGGAAAGAATGTCTTACCTTTTAGCAGATGTATTTTTTATATCTCTTGAAGGAGAGAACAACCAACTGCTCTGATGATTTAGATATTCACCAGTCAGAATAATTTGGATGTCACTCCCTGAAATCAGCAGTCTGTGATTTTTCTTCTCCCTTGGGTTAGAGTTCCAAGTGAAGGCTGTGGGTTCCCAGGACATTGTCCTTTTAGAATAAGGGCAAGCCTGGTAGCTGCCAAGTCAGGGTGACCTCTCCGATTGCTAGTAGAATTCAGTGTCCTATATGATCATTCTTGTGATCACTGAGGAATGAAATTTATCTCAATATGTTTAAAGATATCTGGCAACTTGTTTTTTTCTATAATTATTATCATTGGCCAATCAGAGCAAAATATTTATAGAAACAAAATAAAATATCTGTATTTTATTGTTTTAAATTTTTTAATGAACTCTTTAAATTTTCTTCAGAAAATCAATGATGCCCACCCACCCACTTTTGCTTTGGTTAATTCTTTGCTTGGTCCTGAGTGTAAACCTCTAGTGTCAGCTGTCACTTATGACAAATTAGAGCTTCCAGGCTCACAAACACAGATCTTGCAGGTCACATGTCCCAGAGATGGAGAATGTGATTTCTCCCAAGGGCCAGCTCTGCAGACCCATTATATCATCTCACACTCTGAGTGAGTCTCCCCTTTCCAGACTTCCCGAGCACCCTTTGACTATGCAGCATCTGTGTCTCTGACCTCTAAACAGGGTCAGTGTTGTAACAGCAGAGAGAAAGCTTTCAGGAATGAACAAATGCTCAGAGAAATCAGGTAGCAGACTGTGTCCAGCATGGTGATCATTTCTGACAATGCTGATAGAGGAACTTCCACTGCAGCCCATTGATTTCAGTGTCAGCAGATGAAAAGGAACATATCGATGAGCCTTTGTCGTTGCTTTGCCAAAGGTGTCTTGTCAGATAAAAGACCAATAGAGGAAACCAACTTACAACAGGCCATCACATCAATTTTCTTGGTGCTGAAGGGAAGGGAATGAGTTATGATATTTAAACTAATCGATGCCTGTAAAGACACTCTTAAACTCTTACAATAAATTGTTTTGATTTGTCTAAAAAGAAAAAAAAGTGGTCTGCCAAAAGGATAAAGGAAAATGGGCCACAGATGTTGAAATAAGAGATTTCCATTCACAATGTCAATGAAGTTGCAATATATAAAAGCATTTTTTAATGTTTGCTCATATTGTGAGGCTTCCCTGATGGCTCGGCAGGTAAAGAATCTGCCTGCAGTGCAGGAGACACAGAAGATGTGGTTTCAATCCCTGGGTGGAGAAGACTCCCCTGGAGGAGGAAATGGCAACCCACCCCAGTATTCTTGCCTGGAGAATCCCATGGACAGACCAGCCTGGTGGGCTAGTTCAGAGGGTCTCCAAGAGTCAGACACGACTGAGTGACTCAGTACACATACATGGGCTTTTACTATAGCTCGATAGTATAAAACGCTTGGTGGAATCTTTTTTAACTTCCCAGTATTGGCTCCTAGAACTCGCAGCTGAGAGCAGAGGCCACTATTCTGCATTCTGAAGTCAGAGATGATAACTTCAGGCTGGGGTGCCAATCATCTTTCTAAAAGACTTGTTGAAAGGTACCATTTCAGCAGGGTGTGTGCGCTAAGTCACTTCAGTCATGTCTGACTCTTTGTGACTCCATGGACTGTAGCCTGCCAGGCTCCTCTGTCCATGGGATTCTCCAGGCAAGAATACTGGAGTGGGTTGCTTTTCCTCCTCCAGGGCATCTTCCTGGCCCAGGGATCGAACCCACGTCTCTTGAGTCTCCTGCATTGGCAGGTGGATTCTTATCACTGAGACACCTGCAAAACCCTTTCAGTGGAATCAGAGATCAATACTATTTCTAACTTTTTTCATCCCACTCTCCACTCATGTTGTCTTTGTATATGTTTAGAAAACTGGAAAAGGGCCAGGAGATAACTTTTAGAGGCCCTGTGATTTCCCTAAAGGAGAGAAGAAGGCAGTTCTCGTTGCTCCTCTGAAACCAATCAGGAGTGGGAGAGAAGATGCTTCTTCACAATATTTGCAGGTGTCAGTGAGAAATAGACACTCTTCCCCATGTGATGTCTCCTGAGTAACAGGGCTTGCTGGCTTGCTGTGGTGTTTGCAGGCTGGTGTACTGGGGAAGGAAATGGCAACCACTCCAGTATTCTTGCCTGGAGAATCCCAGGGATGGAGGAGCCTGGTGGGCTGCTGTCTGTGGGATTGCGCAGAGTCGGACACGACTGAAGCGTCACAGCAGCAGCAGCAGTACTGAGAAAACATGGTAGGACTATAAAGCTGGATGAAGAAGGATGAATTGGTTCTCTTTTTTCAGGGTTCCCATGAATGGGCTGAGAAAGGATGCAGAGTAGAGAGGAGGTGGGCAGGGATGACCATGAACTTGCTGGGGGTCATTACAGGCTGGGATGTGATATGGTGGCCAGGTGAGGCTCAACTTTTGAAGATGTATTCAGATTTCTCAAAGACTTGAGATCTCAAATAAACTATTATGTTATTTTCTTTTGTGAATTTTTTGGAGTTAAGACCAACGCTAGCAGGGTCTTGAGACATCTTCCTACCCACTCCTACTTCAACGATCACGACTTGATTAGTGAAGCTGACCACAGGAAAGCAACAGGAGGGGACTTCGCTCGTGGTCCAGTGGTTACGAATTCACCTTGAAATGCAGGGGATACAGATTTGACCCCTGGTGGGGGGACTGGGATCCCATGTACCACTGAGCAGCGAAGCCCATGCAGAGCAACTCAAGAGTCTGTGCACCGCAAGGAAATATCCCACTAGCTGCAACTAAGACCCAGTGCAGCCAAATAAATAAATATTAGAAAAGCAACAGGAAGTTTTGCACTTCTGAAGTATAGCCGCTCACGTAAAAGAAGAGTACTTTGGTCTAACAAAGAAAAGGACAGCCTATTTGCCAGGCACAGGGATATCAGGAGACAGATCTCCCTCCCCTTCTCCGTGCTAACACCAGAGGAAGAGTACAAGGAGGAAGGGGCACTGCAAGCCCCTGGAGACAGGCTGAGCAGACTTCATGGATCTGAAGGGGAGAGCCTCCATTCCAACTAGAGGCTGGTCTAGACGGCGTGTGAATCACTGAAGATGACAGCAACGCCATGGGACTGGTGTGAGAGATTGCTAGAGGGAAGAGAGTTGACCGCACAATGGATAGAAATGACTGGAAAATTAAAATTTCCCTTCTTCAAACTCAAGGACTTCATACCTCAAATAAACTATTAGGTTATCTTCTTTAGTGAACTTTTAAGCTGAATAACTACAGGTTTATTTTTAACAGGACAAGGAGATTTCATGTTCATCCCACATAACAAAACCATCCTAAAATCATGATAGCAGCAGTGTAAATTCACGCCTTGATGTAGGGAGGACTGGGGTGTCCTGGCTCAGGGTTAGCCTGCTTCTGCTGAACTCACATGTGACTGCCGACCCAAGAGAACTCAGGTCCAATTGGACAAAGTGGCCCAAGCTGCCAACCGCAGAGCTGTGAATGAAATAGTTTATTTGTGTTTATGCCAAAAACTTTAAGGGTAGTTTGTTATGCAGGTAAAGCTATCGGATACATTGTTATTTTTTAAAATGTATCATTTATTCATTTATTTTTGGCTGCACTGGGTCTTTCTCCCTGAGCACGGGCTTTCTCTAGCTGCAGGTGTGGGGGATACGGTGCTTGCGCGTCTCTTATTGCTGAGCACGAGCTGTAGGTGCATGGGCTTCAGTAGCTGAGGCACACGGGCTTAGTGGTCCCCCGGTATTTGGGATCCAAGTTCCCCTAAACAGGGATCAAACCTATCTCCCCTGCATTGGCAAGCAGATTCATAACCACTGGACTGCCAGAGAAGCCTGATACATTATCATTTGATGTTTGAAAATCATAAAGTGCCTGTAAAATAAAATCGTCCCATTGTCCTATCTCCCTGAAATAGCTCAGCACTTAAGCCTTAGTCTACTACTTACCCTTGGCCTAAAATTCCAGTTGGAGATGCTCCTCTTACAGTTTCCGAGACAACATAGACATTCTGACCAAACGACACTTTTTCTAGCATGCATGCCCAGACAGTGCATGTGTGCATGCATGCACTCTCAGTTGTGTCCAGCTCTTTGAGACCCCTTGAAGCTGTTTGCCAGACTCCTCTGTCCGTGGGATTTTCCACATAAGAATACCAGAGTGGGTTGCCACTTCCTCCTCCAGGGGATCTTCCTGACTCAGGGATTGAACCAATGTATCCTGTATCTCCTGCATTGGCAGGTGGATTCTTTACCACTGCGCCCCCTGGGAAGCCTCAGACATTCAGAATTCCCTTTTAAGACACTGGCGTCATTGAGCAATTGCTTGTGTCGGGTACCTTCCACACCAGTGCTTCAACTTCATGGGGATTTAATCCAATTTTCACAGCTTAGCCATGTCCTTGGTCAGATCAGAGGCTTGTTTTGCTCAAAGTAGCACTTATGGTGGCAGCCGAATTGGCAGAAACAGGGGAGAAGAACTTGGCTCACCTTGGTGGCCACTGACATTAAATTCACCCTGAAAAATGTCATCTCTGTGATTCTTTCTGTCCAATCTCATTTTATGGGGAAAAATATAAATTTTTTCTTGTTTTAAAGGATCGTCAATTTCTTATTCCCCCCACTCCCACCATGAGATGCTTTTGTGTTTCAAAACTCTTTTCTCCAACTGGCCAGTTCCTTAATCAACTCAGGCCAAGATAAGAGATATACTTGGCTTGATCCAGGAAAGGACTATAGACCCAGGCAGGAGTCAGCAGATTCCTTTTCCTCTTGGCTCCATCACTGCTTTGTGGAGCTCTAGAGCAAATCAGTTTAGTCCACTGTGCTTTATTCCCCCCCGCCAACTTTAAAGTGAGTAAAGTGTACCTTAACTGGCTTAGTGTGTGGTAATGAGGATGATACGGAGAGAAACTATCTGCCCCCAGACAGACAGGACAGAGGGTGTGGGCGCATGAACTTGGGGGGCAGGTGGAGCTCCAGACGTCTTGTGGATCCAGGAGGAAAAGGGTGACCTCACACGCAGAAAATCAGCTATTGTCACATCTTCTCTCCTTCCTCTCTCTTTTCTTCCCATTCAAAACAACACTGTCGTAGGTTGCGCTAAATAGAAATCACATTCATAGATGGCCAGCCTGGGACCTTGAATATAAAGATACCAATTTCAACAAGCAAACAAAAGCATTTAACAGCTGAGGAAACCAATTGACAAAGCAAACATAAATACTCTACATAAGAATTATTATCTTTATCAGGACAGTATAATATTCTCATTAGAGTATTGACAAAACAAATAATTTCTGTTAAATAATTAGCAATATGAAAAATAAAATTGTGACTGTAAAAATCAATAAATCCTAAAGAGTGAATATTTATGTGTGTAGTCCCACTCAGGTCAAACAAAATGAATAAAATATGCAACCTAGGCACATCCAAGTTCAGAGAGAAAGTGACGTTGAACTCCAAGTCTAAACATGACAAAACTACAGTGAATGGATGGGGTAGAAATGAAATAAAAGGGCTATAAGAACGCACAAATAGAGAATAGGAATGAGGTCACTAGAGGACCATAGCATTTAACACATATTTGAAAGATTGAGAGCAGGCAGAATAGTGGCTGTTGGTGTAGCAGGGCAGAAAAAGCTGGAGCCTAGAGCATGGAGAGAAGATTTATCATCCAAGGGAGTTGCTTGTTTCAAATATATGGCGCCCAGCCATATTAATACCAGCGGGCATCACGCTTGCCAAAACACAGATTGCTAGACCCCCATCCCCCAGTTTCTGACTCAGTGGGTCTGAGGTAGAACCTGACCGTTTGCATTCCTGATAAGTTCTCAAGTGGTGCTGCTGTTGTAGGTATGAGAACCACACTGGAGAACTCTGGATAATACTCTTGGGTAGTTTTAGGACATTGAATCATCAGGTATAATAGAGGGCGAGCCTGAGATATAGGCCAGAAAACAGGGTGCTTAGCAAAAGTCTGTGTACAGAACAGTTAATTGTCCGATCAGCTCTTCAAGCACATTCAGAATGCTAAATAATCAGGAATTGCCTCAAACAAGAAATCCAGATTTTTTTGACTGAAGCTCAAATGAAAGGACCTGGTGGGAACTAGTCTGTATTGTTTGATTTTCCTACAGTGATAATGTATACACACAGTGTTAGTCACTGAGTTGTGTCTGACTCTCTGCAACCCCATGGACTGTAGCCCGCCAGGCTCCTCTGTCCATGGGATTCTCCAGGCAGGAATATTCTGGAGTGGGTAGCCATTCCCTTCTCCAGGCAATCTTACCAACCCAGGGATTGAACCTGGGTCTCCCACATTACAGGCAGATTCTTTACCATCTGAGCCACCTGGGAAGCCCCATATTCATGTAGGACTTGTGCAATTAAAAACCAGGTATGGATACTATACGGGGCAGGCGGGGGGAGATTGCACCCTAGTCTCCATCTTTATGGAGAAGGCAATGGCGCCCCACTCCAGCACTCTTGCCTGGAAAATCCCATGGATGGAGGAGCCTGGTAGGCTGCAGTCCATGGGGTTGCTAGGAGTCGGATACGACTGAGCAACTTCACTTTCCCTTTTCACTTTCATGCATTAGAGAAGGAACTGGCAACCCACTCCAGTGTTCTTGCCTGGAAAATCACAGGGACCGGGGAGCCTGGTGGGCTGCCGTCTATGGGGTCACACAGAGTCGGACACGACTGAAGCGACTTAGCCGCAGCAGCAGCAGCTCCATCTTTATCCTGAAAGATCAAGGAATATGCTGAAAGAGCCTTGGTCCTTGAGAAAGAGGTTTTCACAAAATATGCTTTTTTTGGTATCTCTAGAGAAATTGAAAAAGGGAAAGAAGACATCTTCACCCACATACAGAAGGGTACATTTCTCAGTTCTGTCAAGAATCAGATTAGAGTATGTACATACATGAATGATGAACCTTTAATATCTGTTTATAATGAAAACTTCTGCTAGTAGGGACTTGAGTAATTTAACTGCTCTATTTATAACTATTTGTAATGTGTCTCAGAGTCCAGATTTTCTCACTAAAGTTGCATTATTTAGGGCTAGACAGGAAACCTACAATTCATGAGACAATAATCATTTTCTCACTAAAAAATGAATGAGCACTAGTATACATGAATATGGGCTTATTATTTTAAACAGCTCAAGTCAAATCATCACATCTTCAAGTGATATTTTTGCTTCTAAAAATCCTCAGAGTTAACAAATGTTACTTTAAAAATGTAATTATCCAAATTCTGATCCACTCTAAACTGTATCCATCTTTCCTTGTGTGAATTTCAGTTTTTAGTAGGAGTGTCAATGAAAACCAAATGTATATTTTCAAGAAGGTTCTAGGAAAAGAATTTTTCCTCTCAGTTCTGTGGAACCCTACAAGACCATGTTCACTGGTACGCAAGCTGACATCCAACAGAGCTATTTTCCTTCCATGGGAGGCACCTTGCAAAGCAACTCTTTCCAAGAATTTATGATGGAATCAGTTTGCACTCCAGACATTTATGCTTTTCCCATATAACTTCATTCTGTTAGCCCATCATCAGAGTGTAATGAAAAATGGATGCCAAAATACCATGTTGCCAAAATATCATAACTGACACAGCAAAAGTCTAGTCTCTGCTGCCTCACTTGGCTGGATGACTCCAATAACATCTGACTTGGTATGTGCTCTAAGGAGGGAAGAAGGGTCCTTACTAAATGAATGCTTTGACAGAGTACAAAAGAGAGAAAACAAAATAGCCTGGTTTTTTTAAAAAAAAAAAAAAAAAAGAGGGGAGAGGGAAAAGGAGAGGGATTTCATACTGTTCTCTACCTCCAAACTCTCAGAGACAATTTAATTATCATACGTATTTTTGTCTTTTTTCAACCTGTGTGGACTTTTACATTGAAATCAGATTACTAACACGAAATTGAAAAATCGAGAATAGCTACTACTCTCCAGACTCCATTCAAAGCTTTCATGTACTCTTCCCTTTAATTCTCATAACTCTTGAGATGAGTATTGTAAATCCTCATTTGACATTTGATGATCCTGAGGGACAGAAAGGTGAGCTAGCTTGCCTAGAGTGAGGTCTCTATGAATAGTGGGAGTGGAACTCAGTCCCAGGGCAGTCAGACTCTGTCGGCCATGACTTGAATGCAGAGCTAATTGGAAAGCAGTCTATAGGATGCAAATGTTATATAAGTGAAAAATACTTTTAACCAGTCACCTGGATATTTCATGTGATACACACTAGCTTCCTATGGATAAACTGAGTTTTGCCAGATGCAGGATGGTTGATCATTCCTTATTGAAATAAGATGCCCTCATTTTGTCTCTTCTTGGGTCTGGTTTGATAAGAGATAATTTGTCGAGGCATTGACACCCAATGTTATCTCATAACATCTAGGTTGTCCGAACCTCTAAAGCAAACACAGATCTTCCTCATGTCTAGGGTTACTTCGTTTTTACAAAGGAGAAACTGCGACGTTTATTTAAATGGAAATGAGCTACTGGGTAAGCTATATACCAGAACCAGATTCATTTCGAAGATCTCTGAAGGGCTTTGCTTGATATCAGCTTCTATTTTTTTCCTTTAAAGAAATGTTATAGCCCAGTAGGCATTGTGTGTACGGCTTCTGCCTCAGGAAAAATGATATTAGTAATTGTGCCTGAAAAAAAAATACTTAAATAATAAAGGGGTGAATGAAAGTCCAAATTGTTTGGACAACAGCATAATTCCCGACTTTAGAAATTTCAGAGATAAAATGTTTTCAAGGGTTAAAAAAAAATGATAGAATGTAAATGGATTAGCAACCGATTCCCTCTTATACAGTTCATGAGGTTCTCTCGGCAGGTATACTGGAGTGGTTTGCCATTCCTTCCTCTAGAGGATCACATTTTGTCAGAACTCTCCACCATGACCTGTCTGTCTTGGCTGCCCCACACGGCACGGCTTGTAGCTTCACTGAGTTATGCGAGCCGCTTTGCCCTGATGAGGCAGTGATCCATGAAGGGGAGGCAGTGAGGGATGGAGTCCTGGCGTGCTGCAATCCATGGGGTCACACAGAGTGGGACACGACTGGGCGGCTGAAAAGCAACAACTAATTTTCATTTTGCTTGCCTTTCTGGCTTTTTTTCTCTTGAAAATTTTTTACTCTTTATGTAATAATTATCTGATACTTACAAACTCTTTAGAAAATGCTCCCTCGCTAATTCTGCAGACCAGCTCCTCTGCACCTTCCCGGGCGCTGCTGTCTTATTGGGCGTGATATCATTTCTCATGGTCCTGGGTAGGTAGCCTCAAAGAGTTAGTGTAGTTCCCTGAGCCCTTCATTTCGTGGGCAGGCAGTGGTGAGACCAGAACATATTCACTGTGAAATTGCTTCAAGGGAAACTGTCTTTACCTACCAGCAACTCACCTTATGGGAACATATCTAAAAGAAGCATAAACAATACCCTGTAAAGAAATCTGAACCCCCACATTCATAGCAGCATCACTTATAATAACCAAGATGTAGAAACAATCTTAATAAAGAACTAAAAAGTGTAATATATTTATATATAATTCCCCAAGAAGAAGAAATGAAAAAGGCAAAATGGTTGTCTGAGGAGGCTTTACAAATAGCTGAGAAAAGAAGAGAAGTGAAAGGCAAAGGAGAAAAGGAAAGATAGATCTATCTGAATGCAAAGTTCCAAAGAATAGCAAGGAGAGATAAAAGCGCCTTCTTAAGTGATCAATACAAAGAAATAGAGGAAAACAATAAAGTGAGAAAGACTAGAGATCTCTTCAGGAGAATTAGAGATACCAAGGGAACATTTCATGCAAAGATGGGCACAAGGAAGGACAGAAATGGTATGGACCTAACAGAAGCAGAAGATACTAAGAAGAGATGGCAAGAATACACAGAAGAACTGTACAAAAAAGATATTCATGACCCAAATAACCACGATGGTGTGATCACTCACCTAGAGCCAGACATCCTGGAGTGCGAAGTCAAGTGGGTCTCAGGAAGCATCACTATGAACAAAGCTAGTGGAGGTGATAGATTTCCAGCTGAGATATTTCAAATCCTAAAAGACTATGCTGTGAAAGTGCTGTACTCAATATACCAGCAAATTTGGAAAACTCAACAGTGGCCACAGGACTGGACAGGTCAGTTTTCATTCCAATCCCAAAGAAAGGCAATGCCAAAGAATGTTCAGACTACTGCACAATTGCACTCATCTCACACGCTAGCAAAGTGATGCTCAAAATTCTTCAAACCAGGCTTCAGCAGTACATGAACTGAGAACTTCCAGATATTCAAGCTGGATTTAGAAAAGGCAGAGGAACCAGAGATCAAATTGCCAACATTCGTTGGAGCATAGGAAAAGCAAGAGAATTCCAGAAAAGCGTCTACTTCTGCTTCATTGACTATGCTAAAGCCTTTGACTATGTGGATCATAAAAAAATGTGGAAAATTCTTAAAGAGATGGAAATACCAGACCACCTTACCTGCCTCCTGAGAAATCTGTATGCAGGTCAAGAAGCAACAATTAGAACCGGACATGGAACAACAGACTGGTTCCAAATAGGGAAAGGAGTACGTCAAGGTTGTGTATTGTCACCTTGCTTATTTAACTTGTATGCAAAGTACCTTATGTGAAATGTTGGGCTGGAAGAAACACAAGCTAGAATCAAGATTACAGGAAGAAGTATCAATAACCTCACTTATGCAGATGACACCACCCTTAGGGCAGAAAATGAAGAGGAACTAAAGAGCCTCTGAGTGAAGAAGGTGAAAGAGGAGAGTGAAAAAGCTGACTTGAAACTCAACATTCAAAAAACAAAGATTGTGATATCCATTCTCATCACTTCATGGCAAATAGATAGGGAAACAATGGAAACAGTGACAGACTTTATTTTCTTAGAAGGCTCCAAAATCACTGAAGATGGTGACTGCAGCAATGAAATTAATTTTTTTTTGTTTTTATTTTTTTTTTGACAAGCTTTTTTTAAATTTTTTAAAATTTTTCAGTGGGTTTTGTCATACATTGATATGAATCAGCCATAGAGTTACACGTATTCCCCATCCCGATCCCCCCTCCCACCTCCCTCTCCACCCGATTCCTCTGGGTCTTCCCAGCCCACCAGGCCCGAGCACTTGACTCATGCATCCCACCTGGGCTGGTGATCTGTTTCACCATAAATGATATACATGCTGTTCTTTCAAAACATCCTACCCTCACCTTCTCCCACAGAGTTCAAAAGTCTGTTCTGTACTTCTGTGTCTCTTTTTCTGTTTTGCATATAGGGTTATTGTTACCATCTTTCTAAATTCCATATATATGTGTTAGTATGCTGTAATGGTCTTTATCTTTCTGGCTTACTTCACTCTGTATAATGGGCTCCAGTTTCATCCATCTCATTAGAACTGATTCAAATGAATTCTTTTTAATGGCTGAGTAATATTCCATGGTGTATATGTACCACAATAATAAGGAAGCAATGAAATTAAAAGATGTTTGCTCCTTGGAAGAAAAGCTATGACCAACCTAGACAGCATATTCAAAAGCAGAAACATTACTTAGCCAACAAAGGTCCATCTAGTCAAAGTTATGTTTTTTCCAGCAGTCATGTATGGATTTGAGCTGGACCATAAAGAAAATGACCACTGAAGAATTGATGCTTTTGAACTGTGGTGTTGGAGAAGACTCTTGAGAGTCCCTTGGACTGCAAGGAGATCTAACCAGTCAATCCTAAAAGAAATCAGTCCTGAATATTCATTGGAAGGACTGACGCTAAAGCTGAAGCTCCAATGCTTTGGCCACATGATGGAAAGAACTTATTTATTGGAAAAGACCCTGATGCTGGGAAAGATTGAAGGCAGGAGGAGCAGGGAACAACAGAGGATGAGATGATTGGATGGCATCACTGACTCGATTTACATGAGTTTGAGCAAGCCCTGGGAGTTGGTGATGGACAGGGAAGCCTGTTGTGCTGCAGTCCTTGGGATAGCAAAGTATTGGATATGACTGAACGACTGACCTGAACTGGATTCAGTCATAAAAAGGAGGGGATTCTACCATAGTGACAACATGGATGAACCGTGAAGATTTTATGAAAGTGAAAGTCGCTCAGTCGTGTCTGACTCTTTGTGATTCATGGACTATACAGTCCATGGATTCTCCAGGCCAGAATTGTGGAGTGGGCAGCCATTCCCTTCTTCAGGGGATCTTACCAACCTGATACCAAACCCAGGTCTCGCGCATTGCAGGCAAATTCTTTACCAGCTGAGCCACCAGGGAAACCCAAAAAAGGGGACGCTGTGGCTGCCTGGGTCGGGAAGATGTTATATTAAATGAAATAAGTCAGACAATGGACAACAAATACTGTATGATCTCCCTTATCCGTGGAGTCAAAACTAAACAGACAAGCAAAAATCCATACCATCATAGGAAAAAGAAACCAGATTTGTGGTTATGGGGTATGGGTGAGGGGAATTTGGAGGAAGGTGGTCAAGAGGTACAAACTTGCTTTTATAAGATAAATATGTAGGGGTGTAATGTACAACATGATAACTATCATTAACACTATTTTATGATGTGTAGGAAAAGTGTTGAGAGTAAATCCTAAAAGTTCTCATCACAAGGAGATTTTATTCTTTTATTTTTATTTTATGTTAACTAAATCCATTGTGGTAATCCTTTCACAATATATGTGAGATTAAACCACCATACTGTTCACCTTCAACTTGAAAGATTTTTAAAAGTTGTGCTAAAAATAAAGTATATGTGAAAATTAAGCTAATTAATGTTCACAGGAATCTTATTCCATGTGACGTGTGAGACTATCACATGGGAGCTCAGGATGATGCTCTGTGAAGACCTTGAGGAATGGGATGGGGGGTTGGGAGGGAGGGTCCAGAGGGAGGGGATGCATCTATGCTTATGACTGATTCACATTTTTGCATGACAGAAACCAACACAGCATTGTAAAGCAATTATCCTCCAATTAAAAATAAATTTTCAAAAAAGCTATCACCTCAGGATACCCAATTTCACCTGTTTACTGACCAAATTCTCAGCTGCCTGACAAACCTCCTCCCTCCTTTGCAGACTTTTCAAATTTTACATTTCCAAAATTTAAATAGCCATGTTTCCTCATTACATAACGCTTGTTCTTTTCTAAAGAAAAAAATCCCAATGCTGTGTCACAATCACATTTTATGTGTTTTATACACAATTTTGTGTACCTTAAAAGGTATGCCTTTTGTGTACCTTAGTGGTACACATATTTGTTGAATTAAAGTATTTGCTAAAGTTAAAAGGTTTTCTACCTATAACTTGTAAATAATGGTGCTGCCCATAGCTACATGGGGGTGGGGATGATGTTCAGAGAATTGTCAGAGATGTAAATAGCATACTTTCAGGCTAAGGGACTTGAGAGCTCAATTTTTTCATTTTTTTCTCCCTTCAATTTGTTCAAATTTATTTTTTTGTCACTCATAACTCAAAAACAGTTTAATGGAAAAACTTCAAGTGTTATATATATATTAGTCCTTGATGAGAACTCGAATGTAAGAATAATTTTACCAACACGGAATTTAAAGTTTTTTTATTTATTGAAGGTTAATTTTTCTTTTCAAGAAAGAGCCCCATGAAGTCCCTATGGATAAAATCATTTCCACCAGGCATCTGGCAATATTTTCACTAATCTAAGGTTTCATTTTGAAAAAATAAAATGCCCAGTCCTTTCTTTGAAAGGACAAACTCTTCACCATAAAACGGTTTCCTGTGGGTCAAAGTTTGTCATATTTACTTCTGTAGAGTGACAGGTTATCCCACAGGTTCTATTTTCTTTTGCTCCATATAGTTCTGCTTCACCTTTTCTTGCAGATCTTTCTAGTGGAAGTCAGCAGAATGCCTCTGTCTGGAGAAATGTGTGTTGACCAAAGGGAAAGATTGGGTCAAGTGAGAACCGTGATGGCTCCCAGCATCAGCTCCCTAGATACCCTCAAAGCAAGGCCAGGCCCTATCCAAGAAGCAGATGAATTTTTCCTCAGCTCTCCCATTCAGGAGAGACCTCTCCACCTCAGTGAGCAGGGAAGGTCAGGCTTTCCCCCCAAGAACGCCTGAGCCACATGCTCTGTGAATGAGTGCGCTTTTCCAACGCTTTCTCTGAAGAAGTGTAGGGTCTAACGGAGACTCTTGGACAGCAGGTAGGAAGGAAAATTGAAGTCACAATAGAAACTTTCGGGACACGTGCTTTCTCTTCCCACACACGCTATGGATTGCTTAATGCTCACAAGAAGCCTAAGGCCATAAAATTCCTCCAGAAAGTCCCTACAAGGAAACAGAATAAACCACAACCTGCCCATTATGGAAGGCTTGTAGCCTGCATTATCCTGCAGGAATGAAGGGCCTATGGCTCCAGAAAGTCTGGTTTTTTTTTTTTTTCCCCAACTTGATTTGTAGAACTGCTGACCTCTTATCCCTAGGAAGCAGGAGATAATAATAAACAGGTAAAAGCGATCGTTAAGGCCAACCTTGCTCACTGATGATGTTTCCTCTACATTCCTCTTATTAAATGCTTTTAAAGCTGGCCACCAAATGCGTTTAGAATGCATTAAAACTCCTGCTGAAAGGATCAACCTAATATAATATGGAAAAACGATAAAGAGCCATGAAGTACTGCTTTGGGTTTATTGGCTCAGGTATGGAATAAACATCATCTTTGAGGTTCATGCTGCCGTTATAAACTCTTCTTGTGGTAAGCAGTTCTTACCACGGTCAATGCAACTGGCAGACAAGATGTGCACTCTTAAGCTACGTGACAAACGAAAGGATTTTTTTCCTTCCCAGGAAAGCACACCTTCACCTTCCCATATTCTGTTGTAATGACACCCAGGCCTTCATCACCGGGGATGCCCTGCCTTGTCCGGACTGTCTTGGTGAACACGTCTATGAGCATCAATTAATCCCGGACCCTGACCTGTGTTTCTACTTGTGTTCTTCCGGAGGGTGAATTGATGCTACAGAGCCCCTACTGGTGCATCATGGATTCCAAATAGATTTGGTCATATGTGCTGCCGGTGGGGGGTTGTGGATTGGTGGACTGTTCACTCCTAGGATTTTTGCACCCTGAATGTGATCAGGGAGTCACCAAAAGTTGGTGGAAACACACAAGCAAATGGTTGTTGACAGCACAGCAGTAATAGTCCTGAAGCTCCAGTTGGGGAATTAGACTGGATTGGAAGAATAGTGGGGCTGACTAGGTCAAGGAGCAATGAACCTTGAAACAGTTTTAAAAGCAGATGAAGAGAGAGAAGAATTCACCAGGAGATACACAGCCTAAAGGCAGACACAGAGGGGTCTTAGCTATACCAACAGGAAGTATGAACTACTGCCAGCGGAGGAGAAATTCAAACTGGCTGTGGACACATTTTTTTTTTTTTTTAAGCAAGCAGTCAGAAGATACAATATTCTACAATGTATACTTGGGGACTTCCTTGGAAGTCCAGTGGTTAAGACGCCATACTCCCAGTGATGCAGGGGGCATGGGTTTGACCCCTGGTCAGGGAAGTAAGATCCCAAGTATCAAAATAAAATAAATTAAAAAAAAGAATACTATATATTTCAGCTAACAAGGCATGAAGTTGGGTAAACAGATGAATAAGGATGAATGAATAAGGACCTACCCAGTGGCTCAGTGGTAAAGAATCTGCCTGCCAGTGCAGGAGCTGCAAGAGATGCAGGTTCAATCCCTGGGTCAGGGAGATCCCCTGAAGAAGGAAATAGCAACCCACTCCAGTATTCTTGCCTGGGAAATTCTGTGGACAGAGGAGCCTGGCAGGCTACAGTCCATGGGGTTGCAAAGAGACATGACTTAGCAACCAAATAGCAGCAATATATATTTTAGCTAAGAGGCATGAAATTAGGTAAATAAGAACTTAACATTATTCAGGTTTGTAAAATAGTAACAAAATTTAGAAATTTCCAAAAAGAACTCAGATTTCCAGTCCACTTCCCATCACATGCCCCATGCCTTTTCGTGTTGTTCCTTGAGCCCATTTTGAACATAGACTACTTATTTCTTCTCTTTGAAATTTTAAAAAATACATTGTAGGTTTCATTTTGCAGATATACATTTTTAGAAGTTTTGTGTATATTTGTAATAGGCTGTGGTTAAGTCTGTTGTGGTTCTAGTGTTGCAATAAAAACAAAATACATTGACACAAAATTGTGCCCTTATAGAACAGAAGGGAATTGTTTTATATAGTAGTAGATAGGAAAAGAGGGGGCAAAGGATGAGATGGTTCAAAGGACATGAATTTGAGCAGACTCAGGGAGATAGGGAGGACAGAGGAGCCTGGCATGCTGCACTTCATGGGGTCGCTAAGAACTGGTCACGACTTTGAGACTGAACCACAAGATAAAGCCTTGAACGATGATATAAATCCCTCTCCTTTTCTAATGCACAAATGAAAGCAAGCTGGTGACTTGGGCTTTTTTGATGTGATGAGTTTCTCATCCTACTCTCTCTTCTTTCAAAATAAACCTTAGGAAGCACCTCTCTGACAAACTAGGCAAAGCTGGGAAACCGTATCTACTTTCTCACTTCTGTCTTTATCATATACTTTTTGTTTTAAATGTTACTGGTTCAACAGGAACTGAAGTGAAGGTCACCATGAATTAGATTTGTCATGACTCCAGGTAGTCTTTGAACTTAAACTTTCTGGTTCAGCTTCACTCTATATTAAAACTGAAACTGGCTTATAATTATTTTTTATACTCTTCTGATTTTAACTTAAACTTATATTAATCTTAAATGACTTGAGATGTTTTTTCTCTATTGTTTCAAGCTTGATGTAAATTGCCAATAGAAGTACTTGGCCTTGACCTTTTGATATTGTTCTTTGTGTTTGTGTGGGTTGGAAGTTATGTTAATAGTTTTATCTACTGATTCAATTTCTTTAATGATCATTGGTTATTTTAAGGATGTTTGTCTTTCTTTTTAAGTTACTTTTGGTAGGTTATGTTTTCTAAGAAGACAATTTCCTTGTTTAAGTTTTCAATTTTTTTAGCTTAAATTTATTTATAGACTATTTCTTCTTTCTACCCTCTTGAATGAGGAAAGATATATTAGCTGAGATTCTTTTGTTAATAATCAAAATATGACTCCAGCTCTTTTATGTTATTTCATGGAAGAAGGAAATGTACTGATTCCCAAGGCTTATGTTCAGATGTGTTTGGACCCAGTTTCTCAAAAGGGCTTCCCTGCTGGCTCGGTGGTAAAGATTCTGTCTTCCAATGCAGGAGACATAAGAGATGCAGGTTTGAACTCTGGGTTGGAAGGATCCCCTGGAGGAGGGCATGGCAACCCACTCCAGTATTCTTGCCTGAAGAATCCCCATGGACAGAGGAGCCTGGTGGGCTACAGTTCATAGGGTTGCAAAAAGTCAGATACAACTGAGCACATGCATCAGTGCTCAAAAACTGTCATCAAGTATCAGGTGTCATTTTTGAAAAATCTCTTGATTCTGCTCTTCTATATAGGCTTCATTCTACTGACTACCCTTAATGGGAAAGAAATGTCCACCCCTAGCTCCGGGCTTATATCCCAAACACTTATCTACTCCAGAAATAAAAGAATGATACTCCTTTCCCCAGCTTTTTCAGTAAAATGCCTCACATGTGAATCACTTTACTAGTGATAAAGTCATCTGTCTATCCCTAGAGCAAGCGCATCTTTGATTGGTGAAGCCTAGGGAAGTATGGTTTGGTGTGCTGCTCTCAGTGGGAGGAAGAATGTATACTGATCAGGTTACAGAAATGATATGCCGTGTATGTGCTCAGCAGTCATCACTGTTCTCCATCATCAACTTGCATTGCCTTACTGCTTCACTAAAGCGATGCTTACAAAAATGTAAGGCCTCCTGGAACTGCTTGTTGGCAATAGAAGAGTATATGGGTAGTAGATTCTAGAATTTACTCCACTGAATTAGCTTCTTTATTAAAAAAGAAGTGAGCTTATACAATGAAGATGATGCAAGGTGCAGTGGGAGTTGGAGTTGTTGCTTCTGGAAAGGGGAGAAGTTGGTGGAAGACATGTGAAAAATTTACAAGTGGGGTTACAGATGGAGTTAAGACTGGAAACCGTACGTTTAGAGTTATTTCAGCTTAATGTGGTTTGAGATTTTTCTCAAGCTCTGAGTGAAGAAAATAAGGTTAAAATTGGATCATGTTGAAATTCTTACGGGGCTTCGTATGTGGCACAGAGGTAAGAATCTGACTGCGAAGGCAAGAGACTCAAGAGACGTGGGTTCAATTCCTGGGTCAGGAAGATCCTCAGAAGGAGGAAATGGCAAGCTATTCCAGTATTCTCTCCTGAAAATATTCCACGGATAAGATATCTTTTCCATTTCTTTGAATTTTGTTCAATTTTCTTCATTAATATTTTATAGTTTTTAGAGTATAGGTCTTTCTTTGGTAGAGTTTATCCCTATTTTATTTTTGATGAGATTTTAAACAAGATTCTTTTTACTTTCTATTTCTGATAGTTCATTATTAGTATATAGAAAAGCAACAAATTTCTGTATATTAATTTTGAATTCTGCAACTTTGCTGATTTTACTTCCTAGTTCTAGTGGTTTGTAGGTGGCAACTATAGGGTTTTCTATATAAAATATCACATTATCTGCAAATAGTGACAGTTTCCCCTTCCAATTTGGATGCCTTTTCTTTCTTTTTCTTGTGTGATTTCTGTGGCTAGGACTTCCAACAGAATAGAATCAGTGAGAATGGGCATCCTTGTCTTGTTCCCAAACATAGGGAAAAGACTTTCAGCTTTTCACATCTGAGTATGATCTTACCTATGTGTTTGTCATAAATGGTTTTTATTATGTTGTGATTTGTTTCTTCTATACTCATATTGATGACCATTTTTACCATGAATGGATGTTGAATTTTGTTAAATCTATTTCTGCATTTATTGGGATGATCATGTGATTTTTATAGTTCTTTTTTATAATGTGATGTCTTGTGTTGATTGATTTGCAAATATTGAACCACCCCTGTGTCCCTGGAATAAATCCAACTTGATCATGGTGTATAATCTCTTTTATATATTGTTGGATCATGTTTGCTAATATTTTGTTGAAGTTTTTTGCATCAATATTCATCAAAGATATTGGCCTGTAATTTTCTTTTTCTGTGTGATATCTTTGTCTGGTTTTGGTATTAGGGTAACTATGGCCTTGTGGAATGCATTCGGGGGTGTTCTACCCTCTTCAGTTTTTTGAAATAGTTTGAGAACAGTAGGTAGTAGCTTTTTTTCTATAAATCTGTAGGTCTCCCATGTGAATTCATCCAGTCCTAGACTTTTGTTTGCTATGAGTTTTTCCTTCATTATTACAAATTCAGTTTCACTACTAGTGATCAGTCTGTTCAAATTGTTTGTTTTTTCTTGATTTAGTCTTGGAAGGTTGTATGTTTTTATAAATTCGTCAATGGCTTTTAGGTTGTCCAGTTTGTTGGCATAAAATGTTTCATAATATTCTCTTATGATATCTCATATTCCAGTGGAATTGGCTATTATTTCTCTTCTTTCATTTCTAATTGTTTATTTGGGTCCTCTCTCTTCTTGGTGAGCCTGGCTAAAGGTTAATCAATTTATCTTCAAAAAACCTGCTCTTGTTTCATTGATTTTTTTTTTTCTACTTTTTTATCTTTGTTTTATTTATTTCCTCCCTGATCGTTATTATTTCATTCCTCTGCTGACTTTGATTCTGTTTGTTCTTCTTTTTCTTATCCCTTTAGGTTTGTAGGTTAGCGTGTTTATTTGAAATTTTTCTTGTTCCTTGAGGAAGACCTGCATCACTATAAATTTCCCTTTTAGAATTTTGTCGCATCCCATAGATTTTGGAGTGTTGTGTTTCCACTTTCATTTGTCTCAAAATACTTTCTGATTTCCTTTTTGATTTTTTCATTAACTATTTTTTAGTTTTTTTTTTTTTTTTAGTATCACATAATTTAGTCTTCATGTGTTTATTGTTTTCCCATTTTCCCTTCTGTAATTGACTTCTATCTTTATACCACTTTGGTCAGAAAAAAATGCTTCATATAATTTCTATCCCCTTAAATTTATTGAGACTACTTTTGTGGCCTAGTGTGTGATTTATTCTGGAGAATGTTCTATGTGCACTTAAAAAGAGTGTATATTCTACTATTTTGGCATGTAATACCCTATAGGTATATATTAAGTCCAACTGGTCTGTTGTGTCATTTAAGACTACTATTGCCTTATTGATTTTCTATCAAGATGATTTATCCAGTGATCTAAGGGGGGGTGTTAAAGTCCCCTACTATCTTGCTATTATTGTCAATTTCTCCTTGTTAGTAGTTCCTTTATGCATTTAAGTGATCCTGTATTGGGTACATATATGTTAACAAGTGTAATGTCCCCTTCTTATATTGATCACTATATCATTTTATAATTCCCTTCTTTGTTTTCTATTATAGCCTCTGGTTTAAAGTCTACTTTGTCTAATGTGAGTATTGCTATCCAGAAATGGAAGATTATAGTTACTCACAGAAGTAGTTTCAGAAGCAAAAGCTGCCGTAAAAGAATATTTACTTTTTTCTGGAGAATCATAAAGACAAGGGTTCCACTGTTTCTATTTATCTAAAGACCTCAAGACACCATTTTCATTAAATTTAAGTTTATTCTTATCCTGTTTTATTCAGATTATATAGTTTTGAAATTTCCTTTCCATGACAGATACATGTCGGTTGTTTTCATTATTATTAATTTCTACTTGGATGAGGCTCTGCATAAGACCTGGTCATACCAAGACAGAAGGGCTCAGACACTGCTCTCAAACTGTCTCTCCACTGTTGTTGGAGATCAACACATACACAGACCTTAAAATGATTAGAGATGTGCAAAAGGTCCAGAGGAGAAGAAAAAAAGTAATACTTAGCTCTTCCTAAGAGAGGCGTTCACACAAGTGGTAGTAATTAACTTGGGTCTTAAAGAACAATAAAATGACAATAATCGTAATAACATCTTTATACAGTCACAGTTATAAATGCCTTCATATATTAACTCTTCTTTAGTCTTCAAGGCAACCTTATGAGTTAGGTTCTAGTATTATTCTCAATTTACAGATGAGGAAGCTAAATCACAGTAAGCTTAAGTAACTTGACCAAGTTCATATAGCTAGTAAGCGTTGGCACCTGGGTTCGAACCAAGGCAGTCTGCTCATAACCACTACCTCACATTGGGTAAGTCGTTTCCCAGGGAGACAAATACAGGAAAGCAAGAGACTATGGAATGCTCTGGAAATCACAAGCAGTTCAGTGTTGCTGGATTTAAGTTACATAATTGAAGGTAAAAAGGTAATTAGGGAGAAGGACATCATCTAAGGGAGTTTAGATGTTAGTCTGTTGACCACGGGGATCGTTGAGCAATGTACAGCCTATCTTAGAAAAACTATTCTGGAGAAAATATGGAAAGATTGAAAGGAGGCAAAATTTAAAGAAAAAAACAACTCTACAGAGTTTTTTGACAGATACCAGGTAAAAGTGATGAAGTGAACCAGGGCACTGCAGCAGGCAGTTGGTTCCCAGGCTGCCTTGGAAGCATTCTTGCCATTTTTTCTCTCTAGA
Organism: Muntiacus reevesi; assembly: GCF_963930625.1. Lineage (NCBI taxonomy): Eukaryota > Metazoa > Chordata > Mammalia > Artiodactyla > Cervidae > Muntiacus > Muntiacus reevesi. Next base: position 59,334,698 of record NC_089261.1, on the reverse strand, counting down.
TCTGTTCCCTACCCTGAGCTCCCTTGTTCTCTGTTCTTGAGGTCAAGAATTGCATTTCTCAGATTTCCTTCCTTCTGGCTTCCGTGTAGCCATGGGAAATGGGAGACAACAGCTGGGAGTTAGACTGAGGCAAAATCAAGGGCATTCCTTCCTTCTTCACACTGCTACATCTTCAGCAACATCTCCTGCATGGCTCCAAATCGGCTGGACAGCCTCTTCCTCTACGAGCCCAGGTCCTACTGGAAGGCCTTTGCCATGTTATAGCTCTTGGTCAAAGGTCCCTGCTTCCAGTTTCCGATAACACTACCTGTTCTCTTTGTCCTCTTATTCAGGTAACGTGCATCACCTCACATAGTTACAAAAGAGTTTTTTTGTGTGATGAACTGTTTAAAAAAATCTTAGATGTTTTGACCTTTGTTTAGGTAATTTATATAATCTGAAATTAGACCTTGTATGCCTTTTAAAGAAACATAAAAGAGCTAAAATTACCTAAAGAACTGAAGTACAAGTTGCAGCCAAGAGAATAAACTCTGTTTGAACTCTTGTCACTTTCTTAGCTCTTTTACAAATCTTTGAAGTTTTCATTAGTTATTTATCTGTCACTGGTGTTTCATTTTGAATGTCCTCAAGGAAGATGTTCTTATGTATTTCCAGAGAACTGTGAAATGCCCCATTTATATATTATTGTCTCTTAATATTAACAATATTATTGTCATAATGATCAGATTATGAGATTTTTTTGAAAAATCTCAATTAGGAACACACTATTGGATATTGTACCATTGGTAATTCTCAATTGGTGAACTCTTCAAAGGGCTTATTTGTTTTAGGTTTTCAAAAATTACTATCATGATGCCTGTTGTATGTAATATAACAATGTAATATAATTTGGTTATATTGTCATAATTCTAATACAGTATAATGTATTAAATTACAAAATTCAGCAGATAAAAATGATTATAGAGACTGAATTTTGTCACAAGTTGGCATCATACTCTCTCAATCCTACTATATATCTTTTATTTTTAATAATATTTGTGACTCTTCAGTTAATGCACCTATTTATACAACATGTATTTTTATTAACAAGAAGGAAATCAAGTGCTATATTCTTCTAAGTTCAAGTTGTATGTTTCCTATAATTAGCATTTTACTATTATACAGGAGCTGGAAATTAAAAGACATTTAAATTCAACTCAGATGTGCACATGAAGAATATAGCTTAGAACAAGAATCTTGGAGAGTCACCACTTTTTTATGTGACAAGAATCACAGTAGTAAAGCAGCTAATTGAAATTCTAGCTCTAGGGAAAGCCATTAAGGTTAACGTACTTCTTCAGGGGGAAAAATATTCTTGAGGCAAAGGAATGCTTACTTGAAAACCTCATACAGTGTTTTCAAAAGAATCTGGATGTTAGTATTTTTTCCTGGTAGTCTTTAGTATTTCTCTCCTGATTTTTTTTTTTTTTTTTTTTTTTTTTGGTGTGTGACTCCCTTTTACATTTCCTTGTTGTATTTTCCTTAGAAATGTTACAGCAATTTGTACGTTTAGGCCAAACAAAGTGACACATTTGTCCTAAAAAAGCACTGCAAAGAGGATGATGCTCATACAGAAGTATATACAGGCAAGAAGTTTCATAGTTTGCTTTTCTTCATATGATTTACTTTTCTTGTTTGAAGATGCTTTGCTCATATTTTGTATATTTCCTCTGAGTGGATTTTCCCACCTCCGAAGAATTTCATTTTTTGTGAATTTTGTTGCCATTTTACCACTATTTTACATTTTCACTTTCAAAATTCTCTAAGTGAACACAGCCAAGGACCCCAAACTGCCAGCCATCTGAATTCTCAGAGCCCTAAATGTGTTATTGGATATCTTAGGGTGCAGAATTTGTCATCTGATGTTTTTCAGTTAATCCCACTAATTTGAAGCATTGGTTTTCTCCATCACCCTGTACTTTAAGCAAACCTACCAGTAAGACAAAAATACCATTGGATTAATATAAAGGCAACCAAAATCACATATAATTTTGTATGTTCATTTTTTAGTCTTACACATTTTTTTCAATGTCTCATTTTGTGTTTTAAATGGAACCTGCGGAAGTTGTAGCAAGTTCTTCCTTTGAACACAGGCTCTCTGCACTCCCTCTAGTGATCCCACCATGTATAAACAGTATTTCTGTGTGTGTGGGAGAGAATTTCCCTAGAGGCCCACAAAACACTTAATGAAGTGCGAAGCACAAACATTTCATTACAACATATTGTGTATTTTTGCCTTTAATAACTACATTCTTCATCCAGGAACTCTCTATGGCTTTCAAAAATGAATTACAGTAGTATTATTTTCCCCAGAATATAGTTTCTCCATGACAGAAACAGCACTTTCCTAAACTATTGTATTTATTAGCAACCTGTTGCCCTTCGACACCAGAGCCGTTTTCATCGACCCCGATCGAGTGTGGATCATTTAAACTTCCTTTAAAAATTATTAAAATAGTTTTATGTTATTGGATTCTCTTTTTCTTCACTGTACACAGCACCACCGAACACAAGTCATGCAGAGGGAAAGTGTGAATTCGGGGAGGTTACCTGGAGTGGAGAGCTGGTTCTCTGCTGCCAAAGAGCAAGCATCTAAATGAGGAGTGAGCAGGTAGTGGGTGGGAGGATCTTTCCTGTGACTGAGCACAAAAGAGTCAGATAAACTCTGGATTCCTGCATTTGACTACTCACTTAGGCCCCTCCAGAGGAACTCCCCATCTTCTGCCTTCTGTCTCTGCCTCTGCAAGGCAGCCTCCCACTGGCTCTTTTAGGAAGCAACTAACCCTACTGACTCTGGTCCTGTAACTGTTAGCAGAAGAGGATCACTGTTGAACTCCATAACTCCACATGGAAATTGCAGATCTTAATGTTCACAGCACGTGTGTGTGTGTGTGTGTGTGTGTGTGTGTGTGTGTGCCTCTGTACTGTATCCCAAACACCAGCTTGTTGCAAAATTAAACCAAGATAACAAAAAAACAGTCCGCATGTGAAACTGTGGTGTGTAAGGAGGAAGCTGGTCCTTTTGTAGAGGTGTATTTTCTTTTTTTTTAATATAAATTTATTTATTTTAATTGGAGGCTAATTACTTTACAGTATTGTAGTGGTTTTTGCCATACATTGACTTGAACCTGCCATGGGTGTACATGTGTCCCCCATCCCGATCCCCGCTCCCACCTCTCTCCCCACCCCATCCCTCTGGATCATCCCAGTGCACCAGCCCTGAGCACCCTGTCTCATGCATCCAAGCTGGACTGGCGATTCGTTTCACATGTGATAGTTTACATGTTTCAGTGCCATTCTCCCAGATCATCCCACCCTTGCCCTCTCGTACAGAGTCCAAAAGACTGTTCTATACATCTGTGTCTCTTTTGCTGTCTCGCATACAGGGTTATCATTACCATCTTTCTAAATTCCATATATACGCGTTAGTATACTGTATTGGTGTTTTTCTTTCTGGCTTTCTTCACTCTGTATAACAGGCTCCAGGTTCATCCATCTCATTAGAACTGATTCAACTGTATTCTATTTAATGGCTGAGTAATATTCCATTATGTATATGTACCACAGCTTTCTTATCCATTTGTCTGCTGATGGACATCTAGGTTGCTTCCATGTCCTGGCTATTATAAACAGTGCTGCGATGAACATTGGGGTGCACGTGTCTCTTTCAGATCTGGTTTCCTCGGTGTGTATGCCCAGGAGTGGGATTGTATGCCAGTTTTTTGCCAGTTTTTTAAGGAATCTCCACACTGCTCTCCATAGTGGCTGTGCTAGTTTGCATTCCCACCAACAGTGTAAGAGGGTTCCCTTTTCTCCACACCCTCTCCAGCATTTATTGCTTGTAGACTTTTGGATAGCAGCCATCCTGACTGGCGTGTAATGGTACCTCATTGTGGTTTTGATTTGCATTTCTCTGATAATGAGTGATGTTGAGCATCTTTTCATGTGTTTGTTAGCCATCTGTATGTCTTCTTTGGAGAAATGTCTGTTTAGTTCTTTGGCCCATTTTTTGATTGGGTCATTTATTTTTCTGGAATTGAGCTGCAGGAGTTGCTGCTATTTTTTTTAGATTAATCCTTTGTCTGTTGCTTCATTTGCTATTATTTTCTCCCAATCTGAGGGCTGTCTTTTCACCTTGCTTGTAGTTTCCTTTGTTGTGCAAAAGCTTTTAAGTTTCATTAGGTCCCATTTGTTTATTTTTGCTTTTATTTCCAATATTCTGGGAGGTGGGTCATAGAGGATCCTGCTGTAATTTTTGTGGGAGAGTATTTTGCCTATGTTCTCCTCTAGGAGTTTTATAGTTTCTGGTCTTACATTTAGATCTTTAATCTATTTTGAATTTATTTTTGTGTATAGTGTTAGAAAGTGTTCTAGTTTCATTCTTTTACAAGTGGTTGACCAGTTTTCCCAGCACCACTTGTTAAAGAGATTGTCTTTTCTCCATTGTATATTCTTGCCTACTTTGTCGAAGATAAGGTGTCCATAGGTGTATGAATTTATCTCTGTGCTTTCTATTTTGTTCCATTGATCTATATTTCTGTCTTTGTGACAGAACTAAAACAAATAATTTCAACAGAACTAGAACAAATAATTTCACAATTTGTATGGAAATATTTTCTTAATTTCAAATGCCACAGGATTTCTCAGATGAAGTAGGTTGTGTAATGTTTTCTATTTTCTTTAGAATCATAGCTGCATCTCATAGCTTCCCTGAATATTGGTTTCTACTAGTAGTCTGTTCATAGTTTGAGAAAATTAAAAAGAAAACTCTGAAGATTATATAGAGTTTTAGGGGCTTTAGGTAAATGTTTGTGCAAGTGGATATTAAGCCAGCTTCCTTTCTTTAAGAATCCTTTTTACTACAATGAATTACCATGGAGCTTGGAAAAGCAACCATCTTGCCTCTCTCTTCTCTAACAAAGCAATATGTCACTAAGCAAAAATATATTTTTAAAGCTTCTTGAAATATTTCATTTGTGTTTGCTAGAATGGGAGATTTTTTATCCACCTTTATTTCCATTAGATGGGACCCTTGAAGCTGCTTTTGAATCTCTTAACAATCCTGGTGTTAGAGTGATAGGTAGCCATGAACTCATTAGCGAAGGCAGAAGGGATAAAGCTTGTTGATAGTTGTAAACTTGGGGATGGCAATTTTCAATGGCCAACGTTATGACTACAACATGAAGTAGTTTGCCTTTGGCCTATGATAGCCTTTGTAGTTTTATCAGTGAAGTGAGTTATCTAAATGTTGTTAACATCACTGCTTTAACTCACCTTACATTGTTAATAATTTATGTCTAAATTATCTTTAATACAAAACACCCATCTTTTTTACTTTCTTGGATTTTTTCCTTAGAAGATAACCTTTTAAGAATGTTATCAAAATCTGTTACTAACTTGTAAATGAAATTAAACAGGCCCTTGATAATAGTTCTTTCAGACAGATTTTGAATAGATGAAATAAGTAATTTCAGTGATTTATAAATTTACTCTATATTACATAAATTAATATAATCAGTTGTTTTAAGGTTTAATTATTTGGTCTGTAAACTTTCTTAAAAACACACATTTTTTTATTTTTGGAGACAGAAAGAACAATTTGTTCAAAATAGCAATTTGCTGTTTTCCTTGCGTGAAGAACATCCAAGCAATTTTTCTTCAGTGGTGAAAGAAAAAGTAGACAGTTGGTGATGAGTATCCTTTCTCTGCCACTTGCTCCTTGTAGTTTTCGGTAACTAGTTTATTTTAAAGGTTGGTGTGTGTGTGTGCTCAGTCAGTCATGTCCATCTCTTTATGGCCCCATGGGCTATAGACCACCAGGCTCATCTATCCATGGGATTTCTTAGGCAATAATACTGAAGTGAGTTGCTATTGCCTCCTCCAGGCGATCTTGCCAATCCAAGGATCAAATGTGCATCTCTTGTGTCTCCCACATTGCAGGCAGATTCTTTACTGGCTGAGCCAAAGATTGGTAGTTTGATGATTTAAATAAAACTCTTAGAATGAAACATTTGGTTTTACTAACTCTGAGTCCCTTTTCTTGACTCTCTTTTGCCCCTATTTTGCATACCGTACTTGTAATACACATTCACTCATACACTCATTCATTCTATATATAGTCATTGAGCACTGCCTGTGGGCCAGTGGGAAGCACAGAGCTGAACAAGACACGAGTTATGTTCCCAGTGTGCCTACTCGACGTGGTAGGTATTGTAGACTGGATCAATCTTCTCTGTCCTAGTTCATGCCTTTCTGTATTACAGACGATGGATACCTAGAAGTAACACTTTTCAGATTCCGTTGTAGCTAGAATTCCATGTAGGCACTCACTTTCACTTAATTAACACACCCCCACTTAAAACTTTGAAAATGGAAGTGGGTAACATGAGTTTGGGGTCATGTACGGGGAGGTTGAATGTTGTGGTGGAAGCATTTGGTTTTCCCAAGGCATCTGAAATTTTAGACTCTATGTTTTTTTCCTGGTAGGTGCCATGAACGGAGAGGAGGCAGTAGAGAGAGGAGGCAGTAGAAATGGAATTTCTATATAAGTAGTTCCTTTGGTGGAGCCAAACAGTTCTTTTGGCTGCATTGCTCCTTGGATGTAAATGATCTAAGCTTGATTCCCTGGTCTTCCCAGTAATTCTGTAAATTGGGAAATAATCTATAATAGATACCATTCTCTGTAAGTTAGCTGGAGTGGATTCTGTTGTCTGCATCAAAGTGCTCCGACCTTTACACTATGCAGTTGGCAGACATTGTGGGTGTAGATTATTTTCATATCAAGTAAACATTAGCTAGTGTTATAGAAAGGTGAGGATATATATGTATGAAAGTTGGGAGGAAGAGATTATTCCTTGCTTGGGTGTTCAGAAAGAAAGAGCTATTGATTCTTGAGAAAGATTTTGAAAACTTCTGGAATGGGGAAAACGGTACACCAAGTGAAAGAAGAGCACAGAATAAGATATAATAATAGGAGTGAAGCTACAATGCAGACACATAATAAGCAATACACCTGTAATGAGGCAATGAGATGAAATGTTAGAAAGAGAAAAAAGAAAATAATGAGAAACTGACATTATTGTGTAGGATGGAAAAGAATCACTGATTGGTTAGTTCATTTAACAGTTGCTTCTTGAGACCCTATCCTATGCCAGACACTGCCAGACAGAACTCTGCCTCATTATGATCATTCTAATAGGAAGCTAGACAATGAATTTTAGTGATAAGAGCACTTAACACAGGGAGCCAGAAGGCTTTTACCGTAGTGTAATGACAGAAAATTATCTGTGGCAATAGGAAGGAGTTTACTACAGTTTTTACTGTCAACTTCTCTACAACTTCTACAACTTCTCCCGTTTCCTTTACATAGCACAACTTTTGACTTCATTATATTAGTTTAGAAGTTCCATTGTATGTATTGACACACACATGATGAGTTCTGGTTTGCTTATAACTTTTATGCATGCATGCTTTATCACCTCGCATGAGATTGCAATTTCCCAATGAATAAATGACTCTGGTATTTTAGGCATATACTAGACACTTAATAAAAATCTTGATAAAAATCTCCAAATCTGCGTAAGATTTGCAGAAATTATCTGAGAACTCTATGACCCCATAAAACCATATACAAGCTAGAGATTAGCACAGGTCAGCCAGGCTTTTGTGATTCAAGAAAAATTGGCTCAGACCTTCATCTCACCACCAGTGGAAGACCCGGCCTCCTTGAGAACCTCTGAGGGTCCTGCTGGGAAAGGTTTGGGGTGGGTGAGAAAGGCTGAGATTATCCAGGTCTCGTCTGGTCCCAGGTTCTGAGTCCTCTAACTCTCCCAGTTTTGCCATCCCATCCCATGGTGAATAGTACCTCAACTCTTTCACTGACCCAAATGTCAACACCAGCCTTGATGTCAACTTACTGATGAGTTTGAGCTGCAGAGAGAGTTTATGTGGCTTATATTACAGTAGGCAAATGCTTTTCTGCTGGTTATTAATAAGTTCTGTTTCTAACAGCCTTTTTGAGCACCTGACCTCTGTCAATATTCCTCCAGTCATTTCTTTGTCAGATCCAGCTTGTTCACATGCTGCTGTCTTTTTTGGTTCTGTGGTGCTCTCCTTTTCGTCGATTTTACTCCCATCTCCAGTCCTCACTAATTGTGTGAGTGGAACAATCTGATTATTTGTTGGTTTACTACTCTCTCCTCCAGGGCATCCTCTTGGATTAAGTTAAAACCTAATTTCCTCACTCAGGGAATTTTCCCAAACAAATAGGGAACAAACCTCTTGTATTATTTTATATAATCTATATTTATTCAGCTATGCAAGCAGTGACAGAGACCATGTATTCCAGATTCTTCTGTTGGAGGAGAACTTAAATTCCTGTCAGGAAAAAGGAGGTAAAATTGGGAGAATAAATTATGCTAATTTATGAAAAACCATATAGACAAAATTAAAATGTCAGTTGCTAAATTGTGATACATTTTTGAGTTCTGTCCCCTACTGGAAAAAGCAGTAAGATGTTATTAAAACTTTTTCTCTTTTTAAAAACTTTGTCTAAAACTGTAAGAAATGAACCTAGCTTACTAGAATTCCATTATGACAACACTGAAATCCTGGGATTTACAATAAAAAGTAATTTTGTTTCAATGCCTTTAGAATTTTAAATTCTAAATATTAAAATATTTTGCTATGGATCAATCAAACTTTTGAAAATTTAAAAATCCTTCCAAAACATAGGATTTTAATGTATTAGGTGGTTTAAAATAAACAAAAAGCCTTATGCCCTTGCCCATCGGTGAGCCAGATATATATTAGCTGCTAGGAAATCACAAATCAATTAACAAAGGCGTCAGAGATTTCTAAAGCAAGGGAAAGCATTCAATTAAGCCAGAAAAGCTTTTTCCCTCTGCCTGATGAGTCTTCTGTGGCTGGTTCACACTGATACTCCGCAAAACCTGAAAGGAGAACAGCAGACAGTGCCAATTTTTCTCCGACCTGCTCATTGGCTTCCAAATCTCCTGCTTTGTCTTATGAACAAACAAGCCTCGGGCATCTTTCCTACTTTGGGTTAAATTCAGACTGTCTGTGGTAGATGGTATGTGACCTGTCTCAATTTACTTCTCTCCACATATATAATACTTTCCGCTCAGAGTTCTGACTACTTTAGATAACTAAACAGTCATTTATTCTAGAGCAAAAGATACATGTGCCTAGGGAGGGAAGTGGTCTCAAGCTCTTCTATTTTAAACTAGGGAAAGGCATTTCTCTAAGGCAGTTTTTAAAATAGAGTTTGTTGTATGCTTCTTTTGAATATGGAAATGGTACGTCTTCATTTTGGAAAACACTGAAAAAGAAAAAAGTAATTATACTCAGAAATGATCACTGTTATTATCTTTCTTTTACTCTAGTCTTACAAATACATTTAAATGTGTATAAATGTACATATTCTACATAAAAGAAATAATACTGTTTTGTAAACTTTTTTTATAGTACATTATGAGATCATTCTATGTTATTGGATATTCTCCTAGAGTATTATTTTCATTGGCTAATAGTATACACATATACAATAATTTATTTTAATTAACCCCACACTGTTACATATTTTGGGTTTTTTCCCTGTTTACGGTTTCAAATCATGCTTCAAAAAATGTACATGCTTGTATATATGTATGAAATTGCAGCTTTTTCATTATTATAAAAAAAATCCTAAAAAAAAAAAAATCCTGATAAGCACAGCTTCTTCATTGAGAAATATGGTACATTTTTTAACTGTTTTCAATAAATAGTGCTCAGTTGTTCTCAAGAAATGCTGTACTGCCAGTAGTGTAGGAAAGTGGGCTTTTTCTTGGTGGTCATTGTGATTGACATTGTTTACCTTAAGCTTGTTTATTTCAATTTTTATCACTTTTATATTTTTTCTAGAGATTGCATAAATGGCATTATATTAGTTTTCTGTTACCACAGATTTAGTGGCTTTAAAATCCCTCACAAATTTATCATCTTATAGTATCATCGTATAGTTCAAGACCAGAAGTTTAAAGTGATCTCACGGGGCTAAAATGAAGGCACCAGTAGAATTCTAGGGGATAAGCAGTTTTCTTGCCTTTCCTGGCTTCTAGAGGCTGCCCGCATTCCTTGGCTAGTGGCTCCACTCCATTGTTAAAGCCAGAAAGGACCGGTTGAGTCTTTCTCATAGCACTGTCTCTATGGTTCTGATTCTTCTGCCTCTCTACCCCCTTTTGTGAATCACTGTGATTATGTTGGCCTACCTGGGTAATCCAGAATGATTTCTAGCTGATTAGCAACCTTAGTTCCTTCTGCAACCTTAGTTTCCCCTTGCCTGTAACGTAACACGTTCAATTCACGAGCTCTTGGGATAGGACATGGATATTTTGGGGCCATGGTATTCTGCCTACAACCTGTTTCATTTCTTACAAGGAAAAATACAGCATAGCAAAGAATTTTTAATGACTAGGTATACATGCAGTTTGAATTCTACATTCATATTACCTAAATGCATATATATGTATGTCATTTTATGTATACAGATGATCCCCAACTTAGATGGTTCAACTTGCAATTTTTTGACTTTATGATGGTGCAAAAGCGATATGTATTTAGCAGAATCTGTATTCACATTATAACTTTTGATCGTTTCCTAGGCTAGTGATATATGGTAGGATATGGTATGATCATCATATCATAATGGGAAATGCTGGGCTGGATGAAGCCCAAGCTGGAATCAAGATTGCCGGGAGAAATATCAGTAACCTCAAATAGGCAGCTGACACCACCCTTATGGCAGAAAGTGAAGAAGAACTAAAGAACCTCTTGATGAAAGTGAAAGAGGAGAAAAATTTGGCTTAAAACTCAGCTTTCAGAAAACTAAGATCATGGCACCTGGTACCATCGCTTCACGGCAAATAGATGGGGAAACAATGGAAACAGTGACAGACTTTATTTTGGGGGCCTCCAAAATCACTGCTGATGCTGACTGCATCCTTGAAATTAAAAGGTGTTTGCTCCTTGAAAGAAAAGTTATGACCAACCTAGACAGCATATTCAAAAGCAGAGACATTACTTTGCCAACAAAAGTCCATCTAGTCAAAGTTATGCTTTCTCAAGTAGTCATGGATGTGAGAGTTGGACTATAAAGAAAGCTGAGCGCTGAAGAATTGATGCTTTTGAACCGTGGTGTTGGAGAAGACTCTTGGGAGTCCCCTGGATTACAAGGAGATTCAACCAGTCCAGCCTAAAGTAAATCAGTCCTGAATATTCATTGGAAGGACTGAAGCTAAAGCTGAAACTCCAATACTTTGGCCCCCTGATGTGAAGAACTGACTCATTTGAAAAGACCCTGATGCTGGGAAAGATTGAAGGTGGGAGGAGAAGGGGATGACAGAGGATGAGATAGTTGGATGGCATCACTGACTCAATGGACATGAGCTTGAGTAAGCTCAGGGAGTTGGTGATAGACAGGGAGGCCTGGTATGTTGTAGTTCATGGGGTCACAAGGAATCGGACATGACTGAGCAACTGAACTGAACTGAACTGATGGTATGATCACAAGGGTAAACAGCTGATACACTGACAACCATTCTGTTTTTCACTTTCAATACAATATTCAATAGATTACATTAAATGTGCAACATTTTATTATAAAATAGGCCTTGCGTTAGATGATCTTGCCCAAGTGTAGACTAATGTAGTGTTCTGAGGACTTTAATATAGGTGAGGCTATACTATGATATTCAGTAAGTTGCTGCTGCTGCTGAGTCACTTCAGTCGTGTCCGACTCTGTGCGACCCCATAGACGGCAGCCCACCAGTTCCCCCGTCCCTGGGATTCTCCAGGCAAGAACACTGGAGTGGGGTGCCATTGTCTTCTCTGATTCAGTAAGTTAGGCACATTCAATGCATTTTCAACTTACAATGTTTTCAATTTATGATGGGTTTATCAGAATATAACCCCATTTTAAATTGAGGAAGATCTGTATTGTACTTCTGTATATATGGTTCTAGGCAAAATCCTTAAGCTTCCTTCTGGATAATTTCTCCATTAAAATTAGGACTCTGATACCAGCCCTATCAACTTCACTGGAATACCTGTACATTTTGATAAGCAACAATAATAGGTGAGCTTTACAAAGAAAATTTGGAAAAATCATTATGTGAAAAGAAATTGCCACATTGGTATGTTCCATATTCCAGCACTAAAAAATTATGTTTTGGTTGTATTTTCTTGGCTTTTTTTCTATCATTGATGCCCTGAAGCAGCAGTACCCAATCTTTTTGGCACCAGGGACCAGATTCATAGGAGACAATCTTTCTACAGATCAGGGGTGGGATGATTTCGGGATGAATCAAGTATATTACATTGTTTAAATTGGAATATAATTATTTTACAATGTTGTATTAGCTTCTGCCATGCAAAAGCACGAGCCAGCCATGTGTATACACATATCCCCTCCCTCGATAGCCTCCCTCCCACCCTGCCCGACCCCACCCCTTGAGGTCATCACAGAGCACCGAGTAAGCTCTCTGGCTATACAGCAGCTTCCTGCTACCTGGTGGGACGAACTGAGAGATTAACATCAACATATTAACATATACACAACCATGTGCATTACATTTAGCGTGCATTTCATTCCTATTGTTATTACATCAGTTCCTCCTCAGATCTTCAGGTATTCGATCCTAGAGGTGGGGGACCCCTGCCCTATGGGATCTCAGAGTATTTTCATTATTTTAACATGGCTTTCTGGCAAAGGACAAACCAGTACATTGAATTTTGCAGTAGCCATTTGAAATGTATTCGAATCCAAAGGTTTAGAGTGTATATTGCTTTTTTTGTGACTATTAAAAATAATTGTGTAACTTTCCATGGACAGGATACACCCCACAGAGATCAGTGATACTGTAGTCTACTGAAATATACCAAGACTGGAGCAGAGTGTCAACAAGAACCAGCCCAAATTAAATGAGTGTGAGGAGCCTTCCTGTAATAAGGTTTAAAGTGAAGTGATCAGAAATGTTTTTTCCTTTAGCATACAGTTGAAAGGAAGGGCAGAAAAAGGGGAAAGCCAACCACCTTGTCTCAACTTCATCAAGAAGCACTCCAAAGCAAGAGAGAACAGCCCAGACACAGTTTTAACACCTCTGGTTTTCAGAACACAGTTGGATGTAATGTCAACATCAAGGAACTGACAGAATGAAGCTAACTGGTGTGAGAAAAAAGATCCACCCCACTTCTTGTGAAGACGCTTCTAAATACCAGTTGTCTAAGCCTATTGATAAGCATGGATGCATTATTAATAAAGCCAGCAGTCTGCCTGGTGCTACTCAGATGGTTCAAGCATTTAGTAGGAAGCATTGCTGTGAAGTTCTGCACAAAATAATGACAGTGTCTGTCTTAAATCGAAACAAATGGCTGTTGCAGGCTCTGGGGAGGCTAGGCGGAAGCAGCTGCTTTCCAGAGAAAGGCAGAGGGCCACCACCTGCTGAAGACAGGCGGGCAAGCAGTGGTCCACTGAACATTGACTACTTAATAATTCAGGATAACAGGAACCCCTGGCTCTTCAAACATGGTACTGCCCCTTCATCATGGGCTTTTCATTCCCCTAATGAGCTCCTTGAAGAATGAGATGCTAAAATGTCTTCCAGCAATTCTCCCAAGACTGGGACTCAGACTGCCATAATGGAAAGTTCTCTGCAACTAAAGGGTCTAATTTTATACTTTCTCTCTCTCTTTCTTTCTCTTTTTTTTTCCTTCTCTCTCCTTCTTACCCTCTCATATTCCCTTTCTCTCATTGTTTGTATTGAATATTTCTTCCGTACTTCCATGGACATCATAAGAATGCCAGGTAAAATACTAAGTCAAAGGCAAGCTTGAGAATCACTTTCTCCATCAACTTCTGATGGATTTTAAGTGTTAAAGTGTTAGTTGCTCAATCGTCCAACTCTTTGCAACCCCATGAACTGTAGCCCACCAGGCTCCTCTACCCATGGGATTCTCCAGGCAAGAATACTGGAGTGGGTTGCTGTTCCCTTCTCCAGGGGAACTTCCTGACCCAGGGATTGAACACAGGTCTCCTGCATTGCAGGCAGATTCTTGACCATCTGAGCCATGGATGGGACTTCCCTCTGATCCATTAATGGAACAAAGATACCTGGGTGGTCTGACTAGGTTCCTATGAAAATCACTTGGAGAAGATCGTGTGTTCCATGGAGCATTTCTCACACTTGCAGACTTTCATAGCCAATCTTGAAGATGAATCCCACTTTCCTATCATGTCATGCCAAAGGAGAGAAACTCTTGGGCTCAGCAGAATGATTGTAGCCAACGGAACTGCCTGTGTTGTCACATATGAAGCCTGATCCTCCTGACTCAAACAAATCTGAACTGCAAGAGAGAAATTGAGGTTTAACTGGTCACACCAAAGAAAAATGTTGGCAAAGTGATGTTTTCATTTATTTGTTGAATAACAGTTTCTTAGTTCTTCCCCCGCCCACCTTTGTTTAACAAGGGTTTATTGGACACTGCAATGCATGAGGCATGAGACTGGGTTCTGGGAAAACAACAGTGATGAAGACCAACCTCTGCTCCTTTGGGGTTCACACTCTCTTTGTGCTGGGCTTAGTCGCTCAGTCATGTTCGACTCTTTGCGACCCCAAGGACTGTAGCCCAGGCTCCTCTGTCCACTGGGATTCTCCAGGCAAGAATACTGGAGTGGATTGCCATGTCCTTCTCCAGGAGTGTCCCAACCCAGGGAACACTCTCTTTATGGATATGCAAATGATAAACTAGTAAAAATATATAAAGGCAGGAATACTGACTGTGTCAAGTGCTTTGGAAGATGTAGCAGAGTTTCATGGAGGGCATAACAGGATTAGGGGAGGAGGTTCCTACAGACAAGAGTCGTGAGGACAGTCTCACAGAGGAGGTGACATTTTACCCACGTGAGAAGGAACCGGCCATGAAAGAAGTCAGATGTCAGACTTTCCATGGAGAAGGAAAGCAGTTGTAGGAATGCTACAGGTCCTACCAGAAAGCTGTTATGTTGGGAGCAGAGCGAGTGAACAGGATAAGGTTGAAAATGTTTATCCTCAAGTACATGTCGCTACATCATTAGAGGATGTGACTTTCCCAATGTTCATTCTTCTGTCATTCATTAGTAACAAAGTTGATTTTTAAAAATAGGAGCATGTCTAAATGAAAGATTACATTTCCTGGCCTCTTTTGGTAAGGATGGTTAAGGAGGTGTAAGCAGAAAATATTAAGAAATTGGGTAGGATTTCTGGGCAATCTTTTTAAGGGGATTGACTCAGCTAGAAAACATGACCTTTTGACCTTCCTTCCCTTCCTTTTTTTTCTTGCCTGGAATTCAGGAGTTAAGCCAGAGCTCCAGCAGCCATGGGGGCCATGTATTAATCTTGAGAATAAGAATTGTGATTAACAATAGTGGAGTACAAACTGGAAGAAGCAGACATCATGTTGACTAGGGCACCTCCAGTTTAGCCTATGAGTGCCTAGCCTCATAAAAGAGAAAAATAAACCTCTATTTTACTCCATCCAGTTCAATTTATACTGAATTGCTTCATGCAGCAGAATATAATTCTTTCAGAAACACCACACCTGGTGCCTTAGACTTTACCTTTTGTATTCAAATACTGGTTATTGAAAGAATGAACATGTTTACTAGGAAAGAAGACATTGGTAAGATTTTTTTTTTAAAGAAGTATTTTGAAAATAATTTTCTCGGTACTAATAATACTCTTGAAAAACTATTTTCAGAGATGATGCACATATACATCCTTTCATCCTTTTAATGTTTAAAATGAGACAACTTGAAAGATCTTACAAGTAGAGAAATGAAAATCTCAAAATGTTCTGTGAGCCAAGAGGGACTTGGCTATGTCTTTCTTTTGATATTATTACGCACCATATAGCATCTTAGGACTTATGGACCCATGTTGTAAGTGAGACCTCATAATGTTTATAGTCCTATGAAATACCATCCACAGTAGCAATGCCTATTGACAAATTTTTGTTCTCCATTTTTACCCAGAGAAAGGTAAAAATGTAAAGGTGGAAATATAATTGTTCTCTTTAAGTTGCCATTATTTGTCAAATGACATTTGAATTGCTTTACAATTAACCTTTTTATGGTTGAAGTCTCAAATAGCAAAGATATGAGACATTTAAATGAAAATTCTGGTAGAGAAAACCATTGACTTTACCAGTTTTGTTTAGTAAGTGGAAACATCCTTTGTCTACTAATTTATTTGTTGAAAGGAGATGAAGCATAAAATCAATGTCGTTTAAAACTTACAAAACTCATACTGAGAAAAATACCCCAAACCATCAATTTTTTAAAACTATTTTATACGACTAATCCTGGGAATGAGTTTGGTAAAAGGTAAATATGACTAGATGACCTACTTTCATTCCTGCACAAAAGAATAGTTATAACAAGTAATAATACATTAAACTCAAAAGATCAGGGATTTAGGATTGACAAAGTCCCTCTTGGCTCATTGAACATTATGAGATTTGCATTTCTCTACTTGGAAGATCTTTCAAAAATACCCCAAACCATCAGAGGTGTGGTTATGAAGGTGACAAGTCTGTGTATAACTAACTTTGGTTCAAACGAAGATGTGTCTGAATGTGTGTTAGTTGTTCAGTTGTGTCTGACTCTTTGCAACCCCATCGATTCCTCTGTCCGTGGGATTCTCCAGGCAAGAATACTGGAGTGGGTTGCCATTTCTTTCTCCAGGGGAGCTTCCCAACCCAAGGATCAAACCTGGGTCTCCTGCATTGCAGGCAGATTCTTTATGATCTGAGCCACCAGGGAAGCCCAAACCAAGATGGGATTAATTCTATAAATAAAGTGATGCTGAAACTCAAGGAGAAATTAATTCTGAATGTGGGAATCAAAGAAGGCTTCTGAGATGAGAGGGCATTTGAGTGTAGTCTTGAAAGACAAAAAAGGGAATTCCCTGCTGGTCCAGTGGTTAGGACTCTGTACTCTCACTGCCTGCCAAAGGCCCAGGTTCAGTCCCTGGTTGGGGAGCTAAGATTCCAGAAGCCACGTGGTGCGCACTCCCCAAAAGAATACAAAGATGAGATTATGAAGGTCTGCAGTTTGCGGACTGTGAGGGAGCAATCCAGGTGGAGAGTAGCATATTCAGAGTCTGGTGAGGTGCAAATGTTTGGTGAATTTGGGAGAAGGGGACAGGTTTGATTCTTGGAGGCAGGAGATGGGGGAGTAGATGTGGTTTGGGGCTTAGCGTGACTCTTCTTCTTAAAAAACCACATGTTATGAAGGATACAGAAATTGGAAAACCTCACTCAAATACCTGAGGGAGAATTAAAGCGGGAAGAATGAAAAGGGAAGTAGGGTGCTGGGCAAGAGAACAGCCTTGTCCAGGCAGGCAGTCACAGGCACTTCAGTAGCAGTGAAACCGGCATGAAAGGAACAAGCCATAGATTGTTTGGGAAGGATCGATTAGACAGAGAGAGCAGAGCACAGTATTTTTAAGAGATTGAAAGTGTGTTGAGAGTTGTTGAGAGTTGATGGGAGTGGCAGGCAGTAAGGTTGGAGACAGGTGCAAGAATCAGATCGTGGCTAGTTCCTTATGCCATGTAAGGAGTTGGGATTCACTCTGAGTGCATAGGGAAACCATGGGGAGGACTTATTCCTGGAGATGGAAAGGTTTAGTTTATGATTTACAAGGTCATTAGCTGATTAATGAAGGGTAGATTGGAGAGGAAGCAGAAAGTCATTGCAGGAATCTGAGTGAGCTGTGACCATGGTTTAGACTGAGGGATGGCTGTGAATATGAGAGATGTTTGGGAGGTGGTCAAGTGTTAGTCATTCAGTTGTGAATGATTCCTTGCAACCCTGTGGAAGGAACCCACCAGGTTCCTCTGTCCATGCAATTCTCCAGGCAAGATTACTGGAGTGAGTATGCATTTCCTACTCCAGGGGATCTTCCTGACCCAGGAATTGAACCCAGGTCTCCTGCATTGCAGGCAGAGTCAAGAGGATTTACTTAAAAGACCGAACACTGCTGCTGCTGCTGCTAAGTCGCTTCAGTCGTGTCCGACTCTGTGCGACCCCATAGATGGCAGCCCACCAGGCTCCCCCATCCCTGGGATTTTCTAGGCAAGAACACTGGAGTGGGTTGCCATTGCCTTCTCCAGACTGAATGCTGGGTCAGAGGAAAAAGAAGAATCAAGAGGAATCAAGTATGACTCCCTTAAAGTCTCGGAACTAAAGTTATAGTGAAATTCCTCAAGTCATCAAATTCAGGAAGAGGTTTTTAAAGAAGTTGGGAATTCCCTAGAATTTTCAAGATTTCCATCCTACTTAGAAATTATAGAACAATAAATGAAGATAGGGACTCCGATGTTATAAAAGTCAGACCTATTTAAATCGTAGTCTCACTTCAGTGGACCCACTGCTCTAAAAATAAATTGTTTTTAATGAATTAATCTCACTTACAATCTAAAAGTGAATGTCCTAAAATAAGCATGGTACTTTGTGGTAGTTGTAGGTTCATTTTTGGTTTGTCTTGCCCCACTGTTGGATGTCTTCTTTAGCCAGTGACATTTTCTTGTTGATTCTGACAATTTATAGCTTAATCTCTTTTTTCTGATGCTCATGATGAAATATTTATCTCCTGTGATGGTGGTCAGATTCAGTTGAATAACTAAATATTTCAAAACTAATTTTAAGCATCTAATTATTTTCCTACCAAGACTTTGACTGGTTTGTTAAAAAGAGTGAAGAAAAAGGATTTGTTGCCCTTCTGAGTTTTGCACTTGATTTGGTGGAATGAAGTTCTGAGCAAATCCAAAAAGAGTAGAAAAGGAGCCATACTGTGTGAGTGCCATGACCTATGTAATTGCTTTTTGGATAAAACTGATCTTTCGATAGTCTACCTGTTACAATCTCAGGCATGCACAGGTTTTTAAACATCTGAAAAGTCGCATATCTTTTTGTTTTCAAATTTCAAAATAAAAGTTTTCAGAGCTCAGGTAAATGAGAAGGTCAGTAATGTTTTTCTTGATTACCTCTGTCCCACCATCTAGAAAGAAGAATTTCTTTTGAAAGATGTATTTTTAAGTGTCTTTCAAAGAAGTTTGGATGTGGGCTCCTGGTGGTGCCCAGGAAGTGAAATGAACCATAAA
Source organism: Muntiacus reevesi (assembly GCF_963930625.1). Taxonomy (NCBI): domain Eukaryota; kingdom Metazoa; phylum Chordata; class Mammalia; order Artiodactyla; family Cervidae; genus Muntiacus; species Muntiacus reevesi. The sequence continues at coordinate 59,315,462 of NC_089261.1, read as the reverse complement.
TGAGACACATCAAAAGTAACTTACAAAGAACTTTTTTAATATTAAAGTGATGAATCAGAGCTCAAATTAACAAGTGAAGGAGTCCGCCTATATAATGAAAATCTTTTTCCAACATAACACTTCATTATAAAGGGAGTTTTTCTATAATAGAAGCAAGTGTAATTACATTTTTATATATAATTAGGACATTATTATCATTTCACCATATCAAAGTTCATTATAAGACATCTCCGATACATTTTTCATAGAGCAAAAATAAAAAGAGAACAGGAGTCCTTCAATTAGACTCATATAAGGACATCCGCAGAGACTGAAAGAAGCTGATCAAACAGCTTACTTAGCCCAAAAGGGACCAGGTAGAACCCACGTTGCTTTTATGACACAGAAGTTGCTTTTTTTGTATCCCGTATAATTTCTAATTATGGTTTTTCACTCCATTCGTATTCAACCATGAGAAATTAAAGGTGCAACGTTCCCAGCTGGAACCCAACTTTCCCCAATATTTCAAACTCTGCATCCCGGCTCCCTGGTGTTTACTGGGCTGTGTGGAATTCTTACTCTGCCCAATGCAAACACCTGTCAAGCAGAAGGCAAGCTACAAACTATTCTGTTTCACCAGTTTCATGAAAATGAAAAAGGTTTCCTTCTTCCCTTGCCCCCATCACCTTGCAATATTTTTGGAAGATAATTAACGTAACTTCTAAAAAAATTTAAAAGTTACATATTTTTAGAATAGATCATCTAACAGAAATGTCTAGTTGAGTGTGAAAAATGTGTCATGAGTCAGGATTTATAAATGTGAGAGCAAATAAATTTTGACTTGTAAAAGTAGCATATTAACATGTTCAAAGTTAGTTAACACAAAATGCATCTTTTATACATGAGTTTACAGTGAATGTTGCTTTTGGTGCGGATGAAATGATGAAGATAGCGTGATCTGAGGAACTGACTCTTGGTACTGCAACCTCAGGATTTCTTCTTTTTGGCTTATTTAAAGGCCACTCACTAAGCAATGCCCCCGTGAATTTATCATTTATGTTCAGCTTGGTTTTAAGATGTTCAGCCTCTTCTCTATATGCAGGATGTGTGGGATGTGCCAGAGAAAGATGGCACACGAGGGACACATCTCTCTGTCCCTCGTGATTGGAATATGGGAAGGTCAGCACTGGGTGCTCAAGGGCTCCCGCTTTGTACAGACAGGAAACTGAAATGGACAAATTGCTGCTCTTGCTCCTCAAACTGGACTTTCCTGTCTCCATGTCCAGGGACCTCTCTGTCCCACCGCATTCCAGTGGCACCTGTCATGTGTCTCTACAGTTCTCACGGTTTCATAGAAGGTTTTAAGAAATCAATTTGTTATTTCTTCTGCACTAAATAACAGTCTTTGTTTGCTTGTTGCTACACTGCAAGGCATGTAGGACTTTTAGTTCCCCAACCAGGGTTTGAACCTGCCTCTCCTGCATTGGGAATGAGACCTCTTAAACGCTGAACCACCAGGGGAGTCCTAATATATTTTTATTTTAGAGATCTTGTGTGTGTGTATGTGTGTTTATGGTATACCATTGCCAACTTCCCACCCTTTTTTTTTTTTAGATAATGATTTGGTATGAATAAATATGTATAAACAAACAAAAGACATGTATGCTATCTCCCAAACTAATGATTCAGAAGATATTTCAAGGATGCTAGATTTATAATTCTGAATACGAATTTTTATTATTATTGTTAAACTATTAACAGAAATGTCACAGTTAATTGGACTTACTGATGAACAGAATTTAAATAAATAGACAAATTATATATGACGGTTTTACCTGGGCTTTGTTGATCACTTCATTCTGTGTTTTTTATTCTTCTGGGTGCATATGACTTCCTATAAAATTCCCATGGACTACATATCAAAATGTTAAAGAAGACAACAAATAAACTGGTCATTTATGGCAGAGATGAATTTGAAATAAAGCCTTTATTATAAATCTAAGCACATCACTTCTTAAAATAAATGGTAACTCACAGATCTCACAATTGTGAGTAACTCGTTTGACCAGTCACTTACACAGCTATAAGTACAGTTAGTCAGACATAGAGAATCCTGTTAGGAATTAACTTGTCTCCCTAATTTCTTAACTCAAATATAGTGATCAGTAATTTCTCAGGGCACTCACAGTCCTGCCTGTAATCCTGCTGTGTATACAGTTGCGTCATCATTGTCTTACAGATTAAATCTTTATCAAAAGTAACAGCCAGTACTTTTTTTCTGTACTCAGGTAGAACTTCTTATTCCTTTTGAATGTTTATGAAATTTGGTTCTAAATACTAGAATTTTCTATGAGAAATTATTTCTTAGAACCAGATGCTTTCTTCTTTCTCCATCCTAACCAAATTCTAACTGTTCAGATTATAATAAAATTAAGATGACAGTCTCTATGTAACAGTCTTAATATAATGGGGAAAATCTGTTTAAATGCTTTCTTTTTCCTTGCCTCATAAATTTAAAAATCCCAACATTAGCGTAGAGATATGTCACATTTCCCTGCAAATAACCTAAAAAATATCATATTTCTGGCACATTATTTAAATATGACAAGTTAAAAGTCTACAGGCTACCTCCTTTTTAACTAAAGCAATAAATATATATTAAAATAAATATAATATTAAAATAGCTAAACCATTGAGAACAATCAACAGAAGAGTGTGTAAATCAATTATTGGATTCATTTTATTAAATTTTTATCACATTATCAAACCATGGAGCTACTCCCTTATCTCATAATAAATAAATGCTTTGACAGAAAATGACTAAGTTTCTCTTATGGATAGTATTGTCATCCAGCTGTATTTCTGTGCCTGACAGCCTAAGTTTTGAGGCTGTCTCGTATGAATTCAAGCTGCCAGTGAGGTGCCTTTGCACAAATTTGTGTGCATTCACGTGTAATTTGGTTTTGCATGCTCTGATTTTTTTTTAAGGTTCACATGCATTTGTTTATATATGATTCTTCCATTTGACTTTAGGCCTTTTGAGGAAAAGGAACTATATTTGCTATTTGATTTATCCTTTTTCATGGTGCCTGGTAATGAGCTCTGTCCATCACAAATCTTTAGTAAATATTATTGAGTCATTTTCTAACTGCTGATCACTATTACATAATGGGCTTTTGTTTGTTTCTTTTACTTTAGTTCTAATGGTACTGCTATCTCCAAATTAGCTGAAAATTTTCCTTTTCAGATCATATGCATTTTAAATATAGCACTGTGTACATGTCGATCCCAAACTGTATAGCACAGGGAATTCTGTTCAATGTTGTGTGGCAGCCTGTGTGGGAGGGAGGTTTGGGGGAGACTGGTTACCTATATATTTAAGGCTGAATTCCTTTGCTATACACCTGAAACTATCACATTGTTAATTGGCTATACTCTAAAATAGAAAGTTAAAGAAGTTAAAATGAAAAATGTTATATATATTTCACTCACTAAAAATATGTTTATAAGAGATAATATTTTTAAAAAATTTTAGTGCTAATAAATTTGTGGATTATACATATTAAAAAAAAAAAGAAGAATATATGAATGCTGGTGGGGAAAACTGGGACTGAAGGACTGTAATGTACTATAATGCCCCCACTGCATTTGTGATAAATTCTAAGGTTTCAGATGTCTTTCTAAGGAAATGTCAAGTAGGTGCTTCTAATTTACAGCAGATGCATCTTTTCACAAATCAAAGGCAGTATAGGTTTCCCACTTTGCTTTCGGAATGCGGGGCTGGGTGAAGCACTCTTTTAACCTATCAAAGGACTGATCCTACGCTCAGAGTCTAAAGTTATGTGGATTCATATTTAATTATGTTGGCCAATTATTTTGCTACACTCACAGGATGGGGAGGGATGGTGACATAGAAGAGAATTCCCAAACCACATAAACTATTGCTATTCCTCCCTGCCATCACTACCATACCATCTACAGATTCCTGTACCTTTTCTTTTTTTTAAATGAAACTTTCATCTGTGGGAAGAATAGCATTAACATAAAGTGCAACAGAAGGAGGCTGCGTTTGGCATAGAGCAATGTGGTGGAAGGGCTTGCAGTTTAAAAATGCAGTTTTTGCTTCTTCAGAAAGAAAAATTCTTCATCTCATTATGTTTACAAGTGTAAAGCTCTAGACATATTTTTACAGCGTTAATTCAAAATTGAACTGATTTAGTGTACTTGGAAATGGGAACTCTTGTTTTTAATCTTTGGCTCCTTGAGGTTACTATTACTTAGTATTTTTCACAAAGAATGTGTGTACTATATTTGTATTTCTTTCTAAGTAGTGGCTATCATTGGGACAGCATTCAGGTGGAATGAAAAAGGTGCTTTGCAAAACTTAATGAAGTCACCAATTCTCAAGTCAATATATTACTTTCTTGTGCAAGAAACTAGAAATTTAATGAAGGATAAATATAAGTATCTAGACCTATTCCCTTTTTTAATTTCTGGATGTAGATAAGGGGCCATTCATAAAAGGCCAGAATGACTTTGTTTTAAGGTTTTGTTTGTGGCTTCATGTTTAAGATAGAGTAAATCCTGTTATAATTCTCCAAGTCAACTTCTAACTATATTTCTCCTCTAGAAAATTAGGTAAACAGCAGTAAACTATCACTCACAGGGCAGACCTTTTTATTTGACTATACAACCAAAGAAACATAGACTTAAAATGTTTTTTCTTCCATGAGATTTGTTCTGAGAAAGCTCACTTCTCAACTCTGCACCAAGGTTTATGCGTTTTGCAGTCATCAAGTTGTCTGTTCATTCATGCCTGTGTGCATACTTTCATTCGGAGAGATGCTTAAGGATTTGCCACAATGCTAATAGCTCCTCTCGTGGAGCCCCCAGCCTGGCAGTAAAGCTCACTAGACAAGCAGAAACAGGAGGTTAATGCTTTCCACATTTCAGAAGCAGTGTTTGCTGGCTTTTCCTGCATGCTCCTCCAGGAGAGTTGCTTTGCCTGGGAGACTCGCCGCAGGGTTGAAACACCACAGCAGCAGCGATTCTGGTGGGCAGAACCTCCTCTCCAAGAGAAGATGTGGTTCTGGCTCCACTGTTGTGAGCTGCATCTCAAGGGCAGCTTGGACAGCTGTCATGGCCAGCTCATCTCTTGTCTTTTTCTGACCTCTTCTGACCTCATTTCATCCATAAGTAATGTCTGAAGTTTCATCCAGTGACTGGTGCTCTGGCTTCAATAATGTAATTATTAGGGTCCCGCAGTCGACCAGTTGGCCAGATGAGCATGGTGCACATCTCTCCCAGATGCTCTTGGCACCTGACAGATGGCGGTGTCAGTCGTGTTTAAGGACCTTGCGTGCTTCGGTTTCCTTTTAGGTCCCTCTAACGCTGTACCAGCCAAGTTGAGTGTGAGAGAGAAGGTCCAAACATCAGGGCTGAAATGAAGCTCAAAAACCACTGAGAAAAAATAGGGGGGAAAGATACTTTGAAAGGACACGATACAGACAGGGGAGAAGGGCATAGATATGACTGGGTCTCTGTCTGTGAAATTGGTCCCAGCAGTACCCTTTTCCGTTCATTCTAGTCATTTTAACTCGAGTCCAGGATCCCATTCTCCCATCCAGCTCTTAGGTATGATTAAGAAAAAGCCCCCCTCAAGACCGACACAGCTTCTCGATTTCACTTGCGCAGTGTCCTGGTGCAGTGCCCAACCTACCCAACAGTCCCTGCCAGCCACACCCACCTAGTGTTTCTCTAGTAATATCAGCAGAAGGCAATGAATCTCCTCTCTTATATCACCACTCGTCCAAGACACCCAGGCCTGGATAGTCATTCCTTGAAGCGCATCTTCTGTGTAACCACATATACCTCCTCTGTGTGTCACATGAGAAGCCAAGAAATCAGCATTCTAGGTGACCACCTAAATAACATACACTTAGTTTTATTTCTGCAAAGAGACGGAGACTCATTTCCAAAAAGCACCAGAGGGTAGCATTTTTTAACTGTTCACAATGAATTGACTGCTTCCCTTCTCTCAAAATTAAAAAAGTAAATGCATTTTACAATCCAGAAACTACTTTAAGCAAACACAGTGCTTTGTTTTTTACAGTCTGGGGTGGGGGAGGTGTTGCATTCAGTTTTATCACTCACTGTGAGTCATTCATTCAGGAAAACAGCATAAAGTTTATGTGCTCAGTGCTCTATTTAGATGCTGTCCAAGGTAACAGAGGAGATAAGGCAGAGCTGTCATCTGTGTTCACGAAGCTCACGGTGGAAGAGGGAAGATGAGTGAGCTTCTTTCATGTATCTTATTAGACTCTTATGTACTGAGTGCCGTTTACCTGGAAAGGAGCTTGGAATTCCCAGCAAGTTCCCTTGGAACCGCAAGATAGCTGTGAGATCATCCAGGAGGGACAAAGCGGTCACGGAGAGAAATTTTCCTCTAAGTTTCTCCACAGTGTATTTTGAATCCAGCCTCTTTTCTTCAGCTGACTGTGGTCATCACAGTCTAGAGAATCGCACATGTCCCTAACAGTCTCTTCTAGAGGGGGCATGTCCTTCCTTTCAGCCTTTAATTATCACAGAAAAGTCATCAGACTGTGTCACCCTTTTCTTTTGGCAAAGCTTTCTGTTGGCTTTCTGTTACCTGCAGTGTAAATTCTAAAAACCTTAGTTCCGTGTAGGAGGCTTGGTGGAGCCTGCTTCAGTGACTAATCTTAGTGCCTACCATGCTGTTCCCCTCACTCAGCCTCCCCCAAATACAGCCTAAGCTCCAGTCATGCTGACGTCCTGCTCATCCATGACTCCACGTCTCAAAACCTGATTCTCCTTCTTGTCTGTCCTCACATTTCTTCTCAGACATTAAAGATGCAGAACTCAGATGCAACCTTGCCCCATTTGGCCTGGTAGACAGTGCTATTCCTTCCTGGGAGAACCCACGGCATTTCTTCATTCCTTTAAAAGTTGATAGTACAGGTTTTCTGCTTGCACTGGACTATGAGTTTCTTGAGGAAAGGGGTTGTATCTCACCTGACCTTATATCCTGGGGACCTAGCAAGACCCCTGGCACAGAGTGGCATGCTGACAAATCCTCCTGAAATGAACAGATACGTGAAAGAGAAATTGACTGTATTCTCCAAGGCCTTATGTCATCAATACCCTCCTTTTATTCATTGTTTAAGAGAGCTCAATGATTCATTGGGTCATTCCATGGATGTTTCCAGAGTGAGTGTGTGACCACCTCTGGCACACCCCTCATTCAACATCAGGCTACAGATGCACGGAATATAGCTACAAAAAGTCAAGTTCAGAATATGAGCAGATTACTTCTTAAGCCCAGAACCTCTGTCCCTGATTCTCTCAGCTCCCACATTATTAGCATCTGGGTCAGGTCCCTGTGTACCGAGCCGCTGACAGTCTTTATTTTCTTTATTATTATTTTCCTCTGGCTTCGAAGAAGTGCAGCAGGGCTGTTTGCCTGCTTGTGGTTCTGTGATGCCAAGATGTTTTAGAACAATGTTGTGATGCCTGGTCCACACCTACTACCACTGAGACAAGCCCAGAAGTTAAATTATGAAGCAAACGTAAGCTTTGAAGAAATTTTTATTTAATCTGTATTCCCCTGTTTCATCTGCACATCCATCCAGCACAATCTGCATCATTATTAGCCACATCAACTTGCTAAAAAAAAAAGAAGAGAGAGAGAGTAAAAAGTAAGACATCTGTGTTATAGCATTAATATATTCAAAGGTTTTTACTTTCATCTTGCAGGCATTAACAGTGCGTAAATGCAATGTAAGTGCAACCTACAACAGCACCAAGTTAGCAGCAGGAAAATGGACTCAGGAGCCTAGGAAAAGAAGGGAGCCTGCAAAAAAAAGCAAACAAGGGAAAAATAAAAGGTATGTTTGTGTGGAGGGGACAGCCAGGTTAGGAATTATGCAAAAAGCAGAGTGTTATCAAGAAATCAAGTATCTTGCCTATTGCTCTCACAGAGCCTTCTAATTGCCAGCACAATTTCTAAGGCACCGAGGCAACCCTCAAGCAGTGTGCTGAGGGTGTGTTTGTGCGGCTATGCCCTCTGGCTTGGCTGCCAGCCTATTTCCTTAGATCAGAGCCAGAAGGCAGACTGTTTTCGAATACCGATCACCTCACCCGGACCTAATCCTTTGAGTTCTCTTTGGCATCTATTCCTTCTGCCAGTTTCCTCTTCTGTTCCTCTCTTTTCTTCTGAAGTTGACAACAAAGACATCCTCAGGGCCCTCCTTGATGTAAGACCACTCTTGATGTTATTACAGTGTGGTTTTTTTTTGTAACCTAAAGTTGTGCTACTTTTATATTCACCTAGCACAATATTTGCACACCAGAAGATAAAGAAAATGTGAATATGTTATCCAGAGTGAGCGTTCCTTTTTAATTTGTACCCCTCCGTGTTTTTTGATGTAAACCCCTTTCCTTTTGCTGTCACTCATCTCCATACCTGATCAAGAACCCGAAGGTCTCTCTTTAGAGACGATGTTACTTCTATACCTTAAATTGGCCTGACCTGCCACTTTTAATTTTAAAAATATGGCTGTACGCGATATGGATGAATATGGAATTTCTATGAAGCACAAAACTTTTGAACGGTTCCTGTCCTCTGTGATAGTGGGTTTTTAAAGGGAAATCTCCAAAGAGCTAATTAGTAGACAAGTAGAGCTCAGGCTGAACAAAGCTGAAAAGATAGCAGATAACTAAAAGGACCTGGCCATAGCTGACAAAAATCAAAGCCCTGACAGAGAGCTGGCAGTAACCTTGGGCTGCTAACTGACAGAGACAATAAAAAAAAAAAAAAACCCTCTGAACCTGGCGGAGAGTGACAGCCCCTCTAGAGATTCTCGGAAGAGCACGGGATCTCCACCACAAGGAAGCAGGAATCTTCCAGCAGGCAGAACCCAAGGCTCTTGCTGCCCATCTCGACTCCAAAAGATGTGAACTGGCTCCGTTCCGACCGCCCCTTACGGAGGAGGCAGAGAGAGACAGGAGGCCCAGGAGCTTTTGAAAGTTGCTCAAAAAGTTGCAGGCTGGCCTTGAACTTGAGGGTGGAGTCATGGGAAGGAAGAATGGGGTGGGGGGCAGCCTGAGATGGAGAAAGAGCACCCCCCTCCCACCCTCTGGTTGTTGCCTGGGGCTCAGGCAGAGGAGCGGTGAAGAAGAGCTGAGGGGAAGCGCTGGCTGGGAAAAGCCAATGCAGGCCAGGACTTAAGGAGCCCAACAACCAACGAAATCCAGTCGGAAATACAATGGAAGACTCTTGAAAGAAACTTGAGGCATGCCAGGGAAAAAAAGAAAGTGCGGATCAAGGACAGAAGTCGTGGCAAGGGCAAGAGTCCTTCTATGTTAGAACACAGAATTTATAAGAAGGGTGTAGAACAGACAGCTGCAGTTTCTAACCCATAGAAGTGAGAAGTAACACAAAAATGATGATCTTTTTAAAACCTTCTTTGATTCGCTAAGAAGAGAGAGGAAGCTCTGGTAGGTTTGTTAGTTTTAGACACTAATGAGCCCTCTTCTAAAGTTCCAAGGGTGTAAAGGGTGGTAAGAAAGGACGCATCTGTTAACTGAGTGATCTGAAAATATCTCTCTGCATTCATGAGATTGCGTGATGTATTTCTGGGCATACAAATAATCTCTGTTTAGGAAAGAAGCCAAGCCCTAACAAAGTGCTGCAGCTACGAGGAGGGGGAAAACTTGAAAGCAAGCACTTAAAAAGCATTCTGCTTTGAAACCCAAATGCTAATAAAATACATTAGGTGATTTTCATTATCCCTAAAGAAGGTCTTAGTTCCAGACAAGTTCTTCTGGTTCTGTATTTATTCCTTTCTGAGATACTGAACTCTGAATCCTTACAGACATTGCAGCCCTTAAAAACACGACCAGTGCTTGCAAACCCCAGGGACCTCATCTCAGAGGAAACAAGCGGACCAGGTGAAAGCTTTAGAAGGATAAACCCAAGGGATGTTTTGAAAAGATAGGCATGTATTTAAAAAAAAAAAAAAGGCATATAAATATGCTTACATTCAGGGAAAATGTGTCTCAGTTATCTTGTTCAGACTCCAGTGTCTGCCATCATATACTTCAAAATGTTTATCATATTGATATAATTATATTTTAATGGTAAATATGATTATATGTACCATTCATCTTAAGCGTCTCTTTGAATCCTCCCTAAACTGCAGTCATATTTCCACGAAGAATACATTGGACGAGTTAAGAAGCTTGCCTTGGCTCAAAATGAGTCTGATCTCAGACATTTGTTGGAATCTGAGCAATACTGACAGATAACTGAGCAAGGTCTCCCTGAGTCAACCAGATATTTGAAGATTTGGCTCATGGAAAATCTGCCCTGTATTAAACTCGGAGTAAAGAGGAAGTTTTCTCTTCTGATTTGTGTTTGAGATTCAACATCAAGTTTGAAAAAAATTAATGTATATCAGAACACGGTGTTTTTTTTTAATGGATCTGCTCCAATTTAGAGCTGAGAGCATAATCTCTAAAACAAGCTTTTAAAAAATCATTTATAAAAGCAAGGCAAGTAACTTAGAAGCTATTATAAAGTTTGCCACAGCCTGGCAAACTGGATTTTGTGGTCTCCTTAACTCATACCTGCAAGAAAAGTTGAGGGTTCTCTGTTTCATATTAATAATTCAGGCATGATGGAACATGTAGTGAGTTACTTTCTCTAGGAATGGAAATAGATTTTCAGCGAACCATTGTTAGGGCTAAGCCAAACCTCTCCACCCCAGACCATAGCACATATTTGAGGTGTCTGCAGGATTCAGAATAATTATAGGGAGAATCGGAAAGGATTTGGGTCTGTGGCTGTACAGATGAGGTTCCCAAGGCCCGGACGGGTTAGGAAATTGAAGCCACGTGTTAAGCTGCTCTGTGGCTAAGCAGAAGCAGGCCTGGTTCTCTTTACCATTTCATCATTGAGACACATGAACTCTACTGCTTTAGTCCCACCTAGCTCATTAATCTGCTTTGGTGTTAATCAATTACTCTTTTTTAAAAATTATAGATAAAATAAACTGTCCAAATATAAAGGCCTTAATGACCATCTCAAGGTAGTGTTATCTTACTGCTGAAATCTGCCTCCTGAAAGTACCTCCCTCTCTTGCTGGCTGAGTCTGCTTGGGCAGCTGTAACAAAATGTCACAGCGTGGGTGACTTAAACAGCGGACCTTTCTTTTTCAGTTCTGAGGTCTGGAAATTCTCCAGTGCAGGGTGCCAGTGTGGTCAGGCTCTTGGGAAGGGAATCCTGGCTGCTGTCCTGCAGTGGCCTCACGTGGGGGACAGAGAACAAGCTTTCTGGTCTCTTCTTATAAGGATATTCATCCCATTTGGAGGGTTCTTTGCTCATGACCTCAGCTAATGCTAATCACCTCCCAAAGGCCCTACTTCCAAATACCATCACACTGGGGATTAGGGTTTTAACATGAATTTAGGGGAGGACACAAGCATACAGTATGTAACACTTGCTATTGTTTGTGGTTCTTGCTTTTATTTATCTTCCTAAGATGTGTCCATCTGAGAATACACATCAGTTATTGGTTTTTCCCCTCTAGCCTATAGGGTTGTCTGGCACATAGATCCAATGATATCGGGCATGCAGAAGGCGTTCAGTAATAATTTTTGAATATGTGGATGAACCAGTTTTCGGTTCTTAGTTGAAAATCAGAGAGTGGCTCACCTGATTTTTTAAAAATAACTCTCCTTATGAATCTTAGAACTCATGAAAATGTCCCTAACAGGCTCCCTGCTTCCTTTTTCAACTTATGCCTTGCTGATCACCCATCTTGCTAATTGAAACCTCTTCTAAGATGGATTGACTGATGCAAATGCTGAAAGTCCTTCCCCTCTGAACATGAGTGTTTGTTTGTATTTAAGTAGTTTTTCCTTGGTGGCTCCCTGTGACAAAATCTTGATGGATGTCACAGCAAAACGGAAGAAAGAGTGGGAAACACACTATCACGTAGGCACCAATTATATATGCCTCACTTACATAATATTGGACAGATTTCATTTTTTTCTCTGAATTTCTTCAGTGGGAAATCTTTAATGAATTCTTCAAATTCTTCAATGACTTTGAATAGATGTTTTCCATTCTTTTTCAGTCATCCAACACAACTTCTTTTTAAACAGTCTCTGTGGCAGGACCCACGTACAATGCTATCAACATAAAATTATACAAATATGATATTTTCCCAGTTTTCACACACTGCAATGAACTCATCTCAACATTGACTTTCTTTTTCTTTTCCTTTTAGCATAGAGAACAAAAACAATTTCTGAAAAACAATATGGCTTAAAAAAATAGGTTGGCCTGAATAGTAAAAGTTTTGCAGCTACTCTATGATAATTTCAATATCCTTCAGGGAAATTCTCAAAAGATATCAATGTTAAATGCCAAAACATCTCTTAAAAATGACAGAAAGAAGATTCAATATCATTATGTTAATATGGAGTGTCAGCCTTCACTCTAAGTAGTCAGTGTAACCGTGGTCCATTATTTTCATGGTAGAAACATAATCTTTCTTTCTTTCTCTCTCTCCCTTCCTTCCTTCCATCTCAATATATCATTTGAAAGTATGGAAAAATCATGTTTGAGATCTTTTAAATGCATTTGTTAATATAATTTTCTTTGCTCCTTTTTAAACATTTACCTAAAGGCTTTTTCTTTAAAGTCCATGTATTTCAGTGGAAGTTATGTTATAACCAATCATTAAATTGCATTTAGAGATTACTTATAAGCTAAAATTTCCTATATTACTGACTGACTTTGGTATAAGGATTCTTGATGGGAAATTTTTCTGTATGTATTTTTATGTGAATGCTCCTACATTTCTACAAATGGAATAAGTCACGAGGCAGTTATCCATAAGGTTGATGCTATGAAGAAAACTAAGACCTGTGGTTCTTAGAATAACTTTTGCTAGCTATTTAAAAAAATAATTTATTTATTTTTATGATGAATGGTATGTTTTTTCCTAGATGGAGAGAATCCTTTATGATCATTTTTAAATTTAATTTTACAAGTTTCTGCCTCATGAAACAGAATAAATAAATTAAAGATCTTGAATATAAATTGAGTCTACATCATCAAATTAACTTGACAAAACTAGCTGAATTGAATAAAACAGTTGTGCTCAGAACAACAAACTGAAATTGATCAAATGCTATTGATAAAAGGATTCTGTTTAATGAACTCTGTTTCATATGTTTGTGTGTGCATGTGTATGTGTGTACACATATCCACACATAAGTACAAATATGCATACGGAAGAGGTAAATAATCTCTAACTCCCCAAACAGTTCTTCAAAGTACATCACTTCTGAACACACAGCTCCCGTATGTTCTGAACACACAGCTCCCGTAAGTGTGGGACAGTCTGAAAAAGCATGGTAGAACAGCTTGTAGAGCACAGCATATAGAACAATCTAGGAAAGCCAATTTAACAAGAATAGTGAACATTCACAGGGAAAATTTGAATATTTCCTCTTAGCCAAATTTTACCTGTATAATTTGAAAAAAATATAATTGTGCCTATGACACGGTTTTTATTACCCTTTATCATCGAAAATATGACTTATTAAGTTTCTCCTTCTCTTTGTAGCTGGGTGGGATTAAGAATGAAGTTTGTAAATTGGTGAGCTATTTATATCTTATCCGTATCTAACTCACTGTGGCTTTGCAGGTTTCTCCTTTCCTCAGTTATTTGTAAAACAATGATTCCGATTAGAGATGAGAAATACATACACTCACAAAATACAAGGTGGCATAGACTACTGCTTGTAATGATTATATGAGATGCCTCCCAAGCTTTCCCACTTCTCAAATACTTGGACCACCCTAAATAGAATCTACTGAAAGACCTACAGTTACTGGCTCCACATCATGATGGCGTTTAAAGTTAGAACTGTACTCTGAGAACTACACTTTGTGTATAAGTGGTGACAGTTTTCATCTTAAAGTGCTTCAGTTAGTGCTTGTTGATGATTTTCTCTCCCAATTTTATAGTTGGTGAAAGTAGACAGTGTGTTAAGTCAAGCTTTAGAGTTATAATTCATGATTTCCTGAGTCCCTGTTTATCCATGAGACCCATGCTCATGATTCAGCTGCCTCTCTGAACATACTGATGAGAAATGCACTGTCTCTTCTTTTTCATAAATAGTCACAGAATAATATTTAATGTTAAAACTTTAAAAATTAATTAAAAAATAGCTTTCCAGAATAATAGCCTTTTAGTATAATGACTTCAAAGTTATTATTTTTTTAGATGAAGATCAGTGTACCATGCTTTTCTCTAGGTAATGCTTGTTTTATGTTTTACCATCAAATCAAGGGATGCATATATCACAGAACTGACTAAATGCTCACAGTAGGGCCAGCAGTGGGTGCACTCAGCCCTGGATGGAAAGCATTGTAAAAGCCAGCAGCTGTTCTATGTAAGGGGCAAATTATGCATGATGAGTGTCTAATTTGAGAACAACACAAAGCTCATTTCATCCAAACAGCACAAAGATTGATGTGACATACTCAATGTATCTCTTATGGATTTTTTGATTGACCTCACTAAGATGAGAAGTAAATGAATGCCACTCCCTACTCATGGCTCAGAAACCAGGGAAGGGGGGTATATTTTCCCCTGGGAATGACTTCTGACTTGTTCATGCTGCTGAATGATTGATTCTAAGTACCTTACTATTTAAATAGGAACTTCTTGGCTCAGTACTGAGATGCTGTACATTGAAATGGAAGGCCTATGACGCCTTTCCTTAATACCTCTGCAAAATACAAAGGTACTCGGTGGGGTATGCTCATTGATGAATTCAGATAATCAACCACAAACTTTTCCTTTAATGACTAATCTCATATTTATGAAATATCATGGTTAAAGTCTATCTAATAAAATAAATATTTTAAGCCTGACTAGAAATAATAGAAACATTACTGATCCTGCTACCTTCTTTAAATCTCATACATTATTTCAAAGAAGCAGCAGCTATTTGTACTTGACTTCTCATCCTCTGAGGCAGGCCTCTAGGAGCCGCATACCACTTCAGAATCCAGAGGTCGATGTATGCTTTGCTGTCCTCTGTTGAACGTTTCCATCTTGTTTATCACTCTGTCTCAAATGTCTACCCCAGGGCTTGGCACATAGCTGGCAATCAAAATGTTTTTGGTGAAGAAAACATGAATGGATGGAAATAGAGCAATTATGGCCATGCAATTCCTTTGAGTTCTAATGACATGGCTAGGTAGTTGGGTAGATAATTTCCATTTTTTATCACTATTTTTTTGCCTTCTACAGGAAATATAGCATCATATATCATGCACGGTGAGGTGAGACCCTTAGAGGGTTGAATGATTCAGATGATGTGCTATCATTAGGTAAGTGACAAGACCACTTGGCAGAAAGAATACACTTTTTTGAAGCAAACAGACTGGGGCTTATATCCCAAGATATTTCAACTCTCACCCCCTGTTGCCCCTTATCTTCAAAATATTCACTGTGAAAATTTTCTTAGAAAATGAATATACACTCTAGCATCACTCTTGATATATAGTAGATCAGGATTACATATCAGCTCCTTCCCTCTCCTTTCTAACTATTTATAGGTGGTTGTTATATGGAGAATTTGAGGGAAAGAATTAAGAATGCATTAAAATATTAACCTTTCCCTTTAACTTCACTGTAACCTGTGAATGACGCATCATTCTGTTTCTACTTACAGCTCTGGACAGTCTGTCCTCTGCTTGTTTGATCTAGGCTGTTTATAAAGCACAGAACCTGGCTCTTGCCGCCAATGGACTCATCAACCAAATTAAGCAGAGACATATAGACATAGATTTTCAGGAAGAAGACAGTTACTTAAAGGAAATCAACACGAAACTCAGCTGCCCATATTAAACACTTATTAAATCCACCTGAGCTGCACTCACTCTCCTCTTGACAGGATAATTGCAGGGGTGAGTCGTCAGGCTGGAGGGTGAAGTGATCACACAGATGGTGGGAGGGGGTAAGACAGGTGTTTGAGCAGACTCACTAGTCTGTCCAAGTCAATGATTTTCAATATATTTTTTTGCCCTACAAGCTCCGTTTTTTTATTCATATTGGTTCTGCAGATGACCACTGAGTAAACAGATACAAATGACAATAGAGTGTATTTAAATATTAAACATGACATTGACATGAGTTGATCTAAGCATTGGAAAGATAATCATGTACATGGTGTCCTTTTGTGATGAGAGGCTCTTAGTGTTTAATGCCATCATTGAGCATGAATTCTGAAAGCTACAAGCAGGTTTGACTGTCAGAAGAGAACCACCAAATCCTAATCACCAATCGTAATTCACAATTACCTGATCACTTATTGTTGTTCAGTCGCTAAGTCATGTCCAGTTCTTTGCCACCCCATGGAATGCACTGTGGTAGGCTTCTCTGTCCTTCAGTATCTCCTGGAGTTTGCTCTGACTCATGTCCGTTGAATCAGTGATGCCATCCAACCATCTCATCCTCTGTCAACACCTTCTCCTCCTGGCCTCAGTCTTTCCTAGCATCCAGGTCTTTTCTAATGAGTTGGCTCTTCACATCAGGTGGCCAAAGTATTGGGGCTTCAGCTTCAGCATCAGTCCTTCTAATGAACATTCAGGGTTTATTTCCTTTAGGATTGACCAGTTTGATCTCCTTGTTGTCCAAGGAATTCTCAAGAGTCTTCTCCAGCATCATAATTCAAAAGCATCAATTCTTCTGCACTCAGCCTTTATGGTCAAACACTTACATTCATACATGACTACTAGAAAAAGCACAGCTTTCACTATATAGACCTTTGTCAACAAAGTGACGTCTCTGCTTTTTAATACACTGTCTATGTTTGTCATAGCTTTTCTTCCAAGGAACAAGCGTCTTTTGATTTCTGGCTGCAGTCACCATCTGCAGTGATTTTAGAGTCCAAGAAAATAAAACCTGCCACACTTTCTACTTTTTTGCCATCTATTTGCCATGAAATGATGGAACCAGGTGCCATGATCTTAGTTTTTTTAATGTTAAGTTTTAAGCCAGCTTTTTCACTCTCCTCTTTCACTTTAATCAAGAGGCTCTTTTGTTCCTCTTTGCTTTCTGCCATTAGTGTGGTATCATCTGCATAAGCTGAGGTTCCTGATATTTCTCCTGGCAATCTTGATTCTAGCTTGTGATTCATTCAGCCCAGCACTTATGTTGGAGTTAGAAATGTATTGTCTGCCCAAGTCCTCATCAACACTAGAAAGGAACAAGCATGTGTAATAGTTCAGCTGAAGTCAGTAGCTTTAAAGCAATATTTGGGGACACGGGAGGACAAGCGAAAGCTGCATTAGATTGAATCTGGCCCTTCTGGAGAGACTGCCCCAACCCAACTGGCAGCGTTAGGTCAAAAGTCCTTGAGCTATTAGAAATCAGTTATTACACTAAGAAGCACAGATTTTTTTTTAATTGAAATATAGTTAATTTACAATGTTGTGTTAGTTTCAGGCATACTGCAAGGTGATTCAGTCATATGTGCTGTGCTCAGTCATTTGTCATATCTGACTCGTTACAATGCCATGGGCTGTAGCTTGCCAGGCTCCTCTGTCCGTGGAATTTTCCAAGGAAGAATACTTGAGTGGGTTGTCATTTTCTGCTCCAGGGAATCTTCCCAACCCAGAAATTGAACCCATGTCTCTTTAGCAGACAGATTCCTTACCACTATGCCACCTGGGAAACCTTGATTCAGTGATGTAAATGTGTATATATGTATATAATTTTATAGATTCTTTTCCATTGCAGCTTATTATAATATATATATTCTTTTATAGATTCTTTTCTACTACAAACTATAATATTTTACATATAGTAGTGTGTATATGCTAATCCAAAACTCCTAATTTATCCTTCCCTATCTTTCCTCTTTGATAACCATAAGTTGTTTTCTATGTCTGTGAGTTGATTTCTGTTTGTAAGTTCATTTGTATCATTTTTTTAGATTCCACACGTAAGCAATATAGTATAATACCTGTGTTCCTCTGACTTACTTGATTTTGTATGATAATCTCCGGATCCATCCATGTTACTGCAAATGACAGTATTTTATTCCTTTTAATGACTGAGTAATATTCCATTGTATATATATGTAGCACACCTTCTTTATCCATTCATCTGTCAATAGATACTTAGGTCAGAAGCACAGATTTTTGGATGCTGTTGTTTCAGAATAAAGCCTGAGAGACTGGTGACCAGAATGAAAGAAGATGTGCAACTCACACATCAGGAGAGGATAACAGGAGAGTGGTGTCAAGAAGGTAGAGAACCAAGGATACTGTCTCCTTTATCTCATAGACTGTGCTAGCAATGCTTCTCTTTTCTCCAATTACGTTCTTCCCTTCAGCCAGATTCCACCTTAACTAAAAAGCACTGCAACTTGATAAGATTCAATGGAACACCTAGATGTATCATAAACAGTATAAGCCATCAGAGTTATAAATGAACAATGCACCTTTTATTTCCTATCAAGCCTTTCTCACCTAGGGCACTGACAGCTGGCTCCTCCACGTCTTAATGCATTTGCATCCTGTCTGTCTCTTCACCCTCCTTTCTCTGCTGGGTGGTCTCAAGCACCTGGTGGGATCCTCTTCATTTCATCCTCTTGCTATGTTCATTCTCCTGCTCTCCGCTTTTCCCTTGTGTTTTCTCCTTTTTCCCCTCTTCACTTCGTTGCTCTCTCTTGTTCTCCCGTTTCCCTTCAGCCTGGTCTGCCCTTTCTCTCCTGCCGCCACGCCCTGCACTGATTTCTTGTTCTCTCCTGCTCTGCGTTCTCTCTTCTTTTCTGTCTTCACTCACGGTTTCTCCCAGGAAGCTCTGCTACTTTGCAAAGGAGAGAAGGAAGTGAGATTCCAGATTTACCCAGTTGGGAATGAAGCTTGTGTTTCTAACACAGTCAAGAGAAGAAACTGCTTGGATGAGAGAGCCACAGTCCTACTTCCAGGAAGCAAAAACAAGCTCTTAAGTTGGCCAAAAAGTACATATGGGTTTTAAAAGTTAGTATGGGTCTTTCTGTAAGATCTTAATATGAACTTTTTGGTCAACCCCATATGCTGACCAGGGATTTTTCAAGGCTCCATCAGCATACTTTTCCCCCAAGAAGTTAGCCTTGTTCTACCACTAAAGCTCCTCCTCTGGATGAAGGTATTCCCTTCTTCTTTACCTTCTTCATTACCAGATATGAGGTGATTACTAGCATATTTTTTGATAAACTAATATCATCACACATACAGCAAACTGAAACAACTATACAGTCACATGGGGTCAGGATTTTTAGGACTTAGAATGAAAAGGATGCTAGAAAAAATTTGAACAGCATGTTAGTTGGCAAGAGTAATTAGATACCACCTATCAAGAAGGAGGCTTTAGGGCAATACAATTAAGGAGAGGTTTCATTTTTATGGGATGGAGAGGAGAGGACAGACTGAAGGCAGTGAAGAATGACTCAGCTGTCCTCAGGGTCTCTGGGAAGAAGAAGTCAGGAGAGAAGGCCATCAGCATGATTCAGATTATAAGTGGTATCCACTTTCTCTCTGGGCATATGGGGGTTTTGGACAAATGGGGACACCAGACCAGGTCTGTGTAGCTTTGACAATGGAGACTGTGATCACCCCCTTGCGAACTGTAGCTCTCATGTCCCGAAAGTCAGAGAAAAAGAAATTTGAAGGCTTGAAGTCATTTATGTAGTTATGCGTTTAACAATTGCTTATTAAGGCTTTACTGTGTGCTCTACACTAGTTTAAATTTTTGGCCATGCCACACGGCATATGGGATGTTAGTTCCCCAACCAGAGATTGAGCCTATGCCCCCTGCATTGGAAGCAGGATTCTTAACCACTGGACTGCTAGGAAACTCCCTCAGCGCTGTTCTTGACAAGGAGAATACACAGTAAACTAAACAAAGTTTCTGCCTTTAAGGAGCTTATGCTGTAGTGAAGGAGACAGATAATAAATGCCTGAACAAATAAATGAGCCAGTACAACTATTGTAGTTGTACAATGTAGTTGTACATTGACAACCACTGTTGTCATTACCACCCTCTGCCATTCCTGTACTGGAGTGGGGAGCCTTTCCCTTCTCCAGGGGATCTTCCCAACGCAGGGATCGAACTCAGGTCTCCCTCACTGCAGATGGATTCTTTACCAGCTGAGTCACAAGAGAAGCCCACTAATAACAATTATCAACCCTAATCTGATGCTTACAGTTGGCCAAGCATGGTTCTGATTCTTTTACGTAGATTAACTCTCTTAATTCCCATAACTTTCTTCTAAGGTAGGTGCTAAAATAATAACCATTTTTCTAGATGAAGCATAAATAGATTAAGTATTTGTGGTATGAAGGTCTTCTGGCCATAAGTGGAAGGGTAACATAATGTCAGTGGTGAATATTATGAATAAAAAGTCAATGCCCACTATCCACAGATCTGGCAGATGGAAGTAATAGAATGTAGAGAGTAACAGCATAACATTTGGAGTCTGAGATCTTAGGCCATTGTTCTGTATCTGAGCCCTGTAATTTTTGGCATAAGGTATTGCTTACTTAGAACTTCTGATTTCTCATATGTTAAATGAGGATAAGGAAACCTAGTTAGCGGGGTTTCTGCAAGCATAAAATAAGATTGTGCAATGATCAAATAGCACTTAGCACAGGCGTAACATTCAACATATACATAAAAATTTTTAAATGGGGCAAATATAGAGTGAGGAGAAAGCAAATGGCTTGTGGTTGAATATGTCTGGGTCAGGAAATAATTGTGTTTCTTTAAGGGACACCAAAAAAGATGTCCTTTTCATCACAGGGGACTGGAAAGCAAAAGTAGGAAGTCAAGAGCTACCTGGAATAACAGGCAAGTTTGGCCTTGGAGTACAGAATGAAGCAGGGCAAAGGCCAGCAGAGTTTTGCCAAGAGAATGCACACTGGTCATGGCAAACCCCTTTTCCAATAACACGAGACGACTCTCCACATGGACATCACCAGATGGTCAATACCAAAATCAGACTGATTATATTCCTTGCAGTCAAAGATGGAGAAGCTCTATACAGCCAGCAAAAACAAGACTGGGAGCTGACTGTGACTCAAATAATGAACTCCTTATTGCAAAATTCAGACTTAAATTGAAGAAAGTAGGGAAAACCACTAGACCATTCAGGTATGACCTAAATAAAATCCCTTATGATTATGCAGTGGAAGTGACAAATAGATTCAAGGGATTAGACCTGATAGAGAGTTCCTGAAGAACTATGGCTGGAGGTTTCTTAACATTGTATAGAAGGTGGTGATAAAAAAAAAAAAATCCCAAAGAGGATAAAATGCAAAAAGGCAAAATGGTTGTCTGAGGAGGCCTTACTTTGTAAGCTGAGAAAAGAAAAGAAGTGAAAGGAAAAGGAAAAAAGGAAAGACATACTTATTTGAATGCAGAGTTTCAAAGAATAGCAAGGAGAGATAAGAAAGCCTTACTAAGTGATCAGTGCAAAGAAATAGAGGAAAACAATAGAATGAGAAAGAGTAGAGATCTCTTCAAGAAAATCAGAGATACCAAGGGAACATTTCATGCAAAGATGGGCTCAATAAAGGACAGAAATGGTATGGACCTAACAGAAGAAAAAGATATTAAAAAGAGGTGGCAAGAATCACAGAAAATCTATACGAAAAAGATCTTCATGACCCAGATAACCACAATGGTGTGATCAGTCTTCTAGAGCCAGACATCCTGGAGTGCGAAGTCAGGTGGGCCTTAGGAAGCATCACTACAAACAAAGCTAGTGGAGGTGATGGAATTCCAGTTGAGCTGTTTTAAATGCTAAAAGGTGATGCTGTGAAAGTGCTGCACTTAATATGCCAGCAAATGTGGAAAACTCAGCAGTGGCCACAGGACTGGAAAAGGTCAGCTTTCATTCCAATCCCAAAGAAAGGCAATGCCAAAGAATGCTCAAACTACTATACAACTGCATGCATCTCACATGCTATCCTAGCAGTGTAACACTCAACATTCTCCAAGCTAGTCTTCAACCATGAACCGAGAACTTCCAGATATTCCAGCTGGATTTAGAAAAGGAAGACGAACCAGAGATCAAATTGCCAACATCCATTGGATCATAAAAAAATCAAGAGAATTCCAGAAAAGCATCTACTTCTGCTTCATTGACTAAGCTAAAGACTGTGGATCACAACAAACTGTGGAAAATTCTTAAAGAGATAGGAATACCAGACCACCTTTCCTGCTTCCTGGAAAATCAATGTGCAGGTCAAGAAGCAACAGTTAGAGCAGGACATGAAACAAAGGACTGGCTCCAAATCGGGAAAGGAGGACGTCAAGGCTGTATATTGTCACCCTGCTTGTTTAACTTAGATGCAGAGTACATCATGAGAAATGCTGGGCTAGAAGAAGCACAAGCTGGAATCAAGATTGCTGGGAGAAATATCAATCACCTCAGATATGCAGATGACACCACCCTTAGGTCAGAAAGCAAAGAGGAACTAAAGAGTCTCTTGATGAATGTGAAAGAGGAGACTGGAAAAGCTGGCTTAAAACTCAACATTCAAAAAATGAAGGTCATGTCATCTGGTCCCATCACTTTATGCGAATGGATGGGGAAACAATGGAAACAGTAACAGACTTCATTTTCTTGGGCTCCAAAATCATTGCAGATGCTGGCTGCAGCCCTGAAATTAAAAGATGCTTGCTTCTTGGAAGAAAAGCTAAACCAAGCTAGATAGCATATTCAAAAGCAGAAACATTACTCTGCTGACAAAGGTCCATCTAGTCAAGGCTTTGGTTTTTCCAGTGGTCATGTATGGATGTGAGAGTTGGAGTATAAAGAAAGCTGAGCGCTGAAGAATTGATGCTTTTGAACTGTGGTGCTGGAAAAGACCCCTTGGACTGCAAGGAGATCTAGCCAGTCAATCCTAAAGGAAATCAGTCCTGAATATTCATTGGAAGGACTGATGCTGAAGCTGAAGCTCCAATACTTTGGCCACCAGATGTTAAGAACTGACTCCTTGGAAAAGACCCTGATGCTGGGAAGATTGAGGGCAGGAGGAAGAGATGACAGAGGATGAGATGGTTGGAGGGCATCACTACTCGATGGACATGAGTTTGAGCCTGCTCTGGGAGTTGATGGTGGACAGGGAGGCCTGGCGCGCTACAGTCCATGGGGTCGCAAAGAATCAGACACAACTGAGCGACTGAAATGACTGACTGACTAAGCGATTAAGTAAATCAGAAGACTAAGAAGAAATAGAGGAGATTCCGATCTTTCTGAGGGAAATGGACTCTTTAAAGAGATGATCATTTCTGGAAGAGGAAACGAAGGTGAGCTGCCTCTGAGGAGCTCAGGCTCCTAGCAGAGAGCATCAGATCTCTAAACAGGGCGTGAGCCTGGGCCTCCTGCATTCAGAGCACAGAGTCTCAGCCACTGGACCACCTAGGAAGTCCCTAAGAATTTTATTAAAAAATAAACAGTCTTTAAAACCACTTGATTTTTTAGTGCATATGAGAAGTATACTAAGTGTAAAGTTTTAGGAGAAGAGTTCCCACGTATTTGTCATTAGCAATATTAATGTGCTTCAATTAAATGACTAAGTATATGTGACTCTTTTTTTGGAACACCTAGAAAATGCTTGCAGGTGGCATGTGTCAGTAAGGCCAGCCTTGATCTAGCCTTCTTGGTCTACCAGATGTTCTGTGGGCACTTGTGAGCATTTTCCAAGTGAGTCAGATCTGGACTGCCCAGTTGCTTCTTGGCTTCTACTTTTTTAATTATAAAATTTATTTTATTTCTAGCCTTGGCCTCCATATTTTCTCCTGACTCACATGCCCAACAATTTTTAGTTTAATTTTCTGACACAAATCATATGGAATGACTAATCAGTCAAAGTCACCATTGCAGATTCAAACTGTGTTCATTAACACAAATGATTCTTACATGTAAGCCTAAGTCAGTGCCCAGTAAATATGTGTAAGCCTATTAATAGTCATCCCCCGTGTGATTGGCATTCTTCTCTTTTCTTTGAAAGACCCCATCCTTTGAGTGTGAAGCCACTGGGGCGTATGGAGATCAGCACTTTATATAGAGTGTTGTGATTCACTCCGAGGAGTTATGATAAGAGATTCAAAACAGAGACAACATACAAAGAACAAGATTCTTTAAAGGCTTCAGGAAACTGGCCTATAAACCAGACAAGCTTTGGGTGGGGATGGGACTGTGGTCTCTTTGAGAAAGACACACATTAGTGGCTCTAGACAGGACTGATGGACTTGTAGGCAACACCTGAGCAAAAGTCATCCCTCTTTCAGTATAAAGGTCAGTTTCACACTAACTTCTCAAATTTTCTTTTGCTGAGTTTCTAGCATATCAAAAGTATCATTCCTCTATTTTTCAAAAAGTAGAGTACAATCTGTGAAATATTTTGAGTTTTGGGGGTTCAAAAAAAGAAGCATTCACTTTCTTCTTTTCCCTAAGTTTATTAGAGCCCTCTCTCCACAAGGGCAGTTATCTGAGTCAACTCTGCCTCTCTCCCACCAAGGCCGATAGCGGGCTATGGAAGGGATGGTGAGGACACCCATTCATGAGTTGGTGTTATTATCCTCTACTTTTGTGTGTCACTACATTCTTTCATTAATTCAACAATTATTTATTCAGAACCTACTGTGCCAGATGCTGATGTAATCTATGGTTGACGTGAACTCACCAAACCACAGTGGGTTTTTTCACTGTTTCTTATGTAACCCTTTCAAAGAGAAAAACTTACCTGTGAAATACCCACACCCACACCTACATTATCCTGTCCTATGAAGACATAGTCCTCTTAATATTTAAAAAAATTATACAAAAAAATAGAGAATGATCCTTTGCTAGAAACTCAGCAAATAGTATTTGGAAAATTTAATGCGAAATTGACTTTTTTTGTATACTGAAAAGGCAATCTTTTTTTCAGATGTTGCCTGCTAGAACTAGGGAGGCCAGATGTGGGTGTCCACCCTTTCTAGTCCTCGTTTATATTCACAGGCTGCTCTCCTGTTAAAGGTGCGTCTGCTTCTCTTCCAGGACTGAAATGATGCTATTACAGTATGTGTGTGCATGCTCAGTTGGGTCCAACTCTTTGTGACCCCATAGTCATTACAGCCCACCAGGTTTCTCTGTTCAGGCAAGAATGCTGGAGTGGGTTGCATTTCCTACGGCAGGGGATCTTCCCGACCCAGGGACTGAACCCATGTCTCTTGCATCTCCTGCATTGGCTGGCAGATTCTCTACGACTACACCAAAGTATTCTGAGGAAATGCAGAATAAAGGCCAGGAGCTAAGGTCTTGGAGGTACCCTTCATGGATTCCAAGCCTGATTCCTCCCCATGTGACTCTGAGACTTTGAGCAATTTGTGTAAACTATAATTTGCTTAAATCTGTAATTCAGATTCTACCTTACAAAGTAAAATTTCATCATACAACAATTATTTGTTGTGCTCCTTGTCAGGGAAGGCTACTATTTGGGGGGCTGCTGAGGATACAGCCATAAGCAAACTAGATAAGTTCTCTGTTGCCATGGAACTTAAGTTCTGGAGGGGAAGTAGACAATGTACGAATAAATATTAATATATACTGTCAGAAAGAGACGAGCTATGCAGAAAAATAAAGCAGGTAAGAGAATAAAGAGTATTCAGGTAGAGTCATCAGAACAATCTTCTCTTAGAAGATGATATTTGATCAGAGGTCTCAATGATGTGAAGAATAAGTTGTGCATGTAACTGGTGCTTCTTTGATAGAAAGGAGGAGGTGCAAAGGCCCTGAGGCTAATGCATGCCTAAGATAATGATATTACTGATTAAATACAGTTGTTGGGAGATTGAAAGAGTTAATTCACTTAAGAACTTTAAATAGAACCTATACATAAATTTGCTATTGTTGTTGTTTACTTGCTAAGTAGTGTCTGACTCTTTTGCGACCCCATGGACTGCAGCCCACCAGGCTCCTCTGTCCATGGGGTTTCCTTCTTGATAAATGCTAGTTTTTAGTTTTGTAAGCCTGCTACGTATGTTCTGGCCCAGCTAGTGCAGGCCCCCACCTGGCCAGAGGCTACCCTGATGTTTGAGGACAGTGCCACCTGCTGCTTGCTGCTGGTAAGACTAGTTGGTGCAGGTAACATTTGGAGAAGCTGGTGCTGTATCTCATCGGAGGCTCACCCTTCTTCCTGTGTCTTGGTTTCTACTGGCCAGACATCTATCCAACTCCTCACATCAATTCCGCCTTCTACTTTGTATAAGCTTCCTATCGCCAGTCCTGCCGATGTCACCTGCCATGCTCCAGTCCTCTCGCCACCAGGGGTCCAGGACGATTGTCCATCTAAAGCTAGATGCCTTTAGACACAGAAGATTGCCTCCAACTCATGTTTCACGGGGGCCTATGTTTGTGTCAAATGGCTCCATCCAGGTGGCGCTCGTGGTCAAGAACCCTCTTGCCAGTGCAGGCAACACAGGAGACGCAGGTTCTATTCCTGGGTTGGGAAGATCCCCCAGAGGAGAAGTTGGCAACCCACTCCAGTATTCTTGCCTGGAGAATTCCAGTGATGGAGGAACCTGGTGGGCTACAGTCCACAGGGTCGCAAAGAGTCGTATGCTACTGAGCGCACACACACACCATCTTTGAGCAATAATCCCATAGAAGAATAAAGACACCCAATTATTTTGGGGCTTGTTAGACTACCCGCCTGCTCCAGGGGCGCTCTGGTGGTCTCATGAGAGGAAAAGGGACCAGCTCCTAAAGAGCTGCCGCTGCTTCTATGCACTCACCAATGGAGGCTTTTACCTGCTCCCACAGATTCATGACCTTCTGAAACACATCTGTTGAATTATTCGTGATTTGTCATTTTTAAAAAATCGCACTTCTGGGTATCTTGTCCATAGTTGGAAAAGTGACGAGTGGTGAAGAATGACCCCCTAGTCACACCTTGGTCTCGCCGTGCACACGGTGATGCCATTCGGCCTACCTGGGTCCTGGCAGAACTCGCGTAAGGAGCACATATTCTATGGCCTTTTTTTCCAGTGCCCTTACATAATCCCCTAATGCACTATCCCATGCGTGCATGCTCCGTGGTTCAGTTGTGTTCGGCTCTTTGTGACCCCATAGACTGTAGCCCACCAGGCTCCTCTGTCCATGGGATTCTCCAGGCAAGCATACTGGAGTGGGTTACCATTTCCTCTTCCAGAGGATCTTCCCCACCTAGGGTTCACACTCACATCTCTTGCATCTCCTGCATTGGCAGGTGGATGCTTTACCACTAAACCACCTGGGAAGCCTGCTATAGCGTGGTCAATCACAGTAACATCAGCTACAATGGATATTAATGTCAGCCTATTACAAGTTAGATGTTATGCTAAGACTTTTCATCTGTTATCTCACTTCAACCTCACAACAATCCCATGTAACCCAGGAACTCCATACATTGGTGGGCTATGAGATCACATCTCCCATTTGTACCCAGGTCACAGTCGTCTGGTTTGTACCCCATGTCACTATCAGATGTCCAGCATCTTTACCAGTGCTTCTTCCACGAATTTCTTGGAACCCCAGGAAATTCCTCCCACCCCCAAACCTGGCTCTCTGTTCCATGTTGGTGTGGGTCTTGGCCACTCCTGGGGCTTTTGCCGATCTCCTTTTCCTGTCCCAAGGATTGGTTCACTTAGGCAGCAGCTGTTGTTCCCTTTGGCACAGCTCTGCCTCAACTGTAGGCTCAGATGCCTCCCATATTTCCTTCTGTGATAGTGTAGTATTTTAGCAAGATTCATGATGGCTTTGGGGACCAGAATGGAATAATATTTGGAAGACTTCAAATTGGAGGTATGATTGCTCTCCTTGGGTTCAAGACCCTCTGAGCCTCCTGAGACTCTGAGACCCAAGCCTCTACAATACAGTGATCTCCCACCCCTTTCTTCCAGCATGTCGCAGAGGCCAACTCATGTTGGCAAGGAGACTTCCTTGCAAATGTGTCTTCTACTCTGATTCCAAATTTCTTCTTCAGTTCTAAAGAAGGACAGTTATGGGGACAGTTAGCCCTATTATCTGAAACGTAATCCATGGGAGCTCATTTCCACCCCAGGATGAAGAACAACTTGGTCCCTATGTGCAAAGCCTTTCCCTAAGCCTTACCCTCCAAAGGCAATGCGTGAAAACACAACAAACCAACATCACGACATTCACTAATTTCTGAGTTACTTCCTGTTGACTCACCTCCATTTGAGATATAAACTGAGACATCCAAATTGAGTTCCTGCATTCTCAGCCCAATCTCTCATAAACACGAGGCTGAGATCAGTGACTATACTCCTTGGCACTTCCAGCCTCTGCTCCTCCTAAACCTCACCGTTCATATTATCCCAATGGATTCCCACCACAGCCCTATGGAGTCAGCGGTATTGGTGTCCCTTTGGCATTTATTATGAACAAACATTGATGAGATTGGAGCTATAATTAGGTCTATGTAACAGACAAGGAATATCAGATTTAGAAATTTTAAATAACTCACCCATGTGGTGGACACTTGTGCATAGCACACACCCTGTGTTCTCCATATTCCCTCATCCAATGCTACCCTCTTGGTCAAGGATAACCTACTACCGTTATGAACTCCTTGGCCATTTTGAGACAGGCTGGGACCTGGAACATAGGACCTTTTGCAGCAGGGCTTGCATCTGGACAGACATCTCCTCAAGCAACAAAATAGAAAGAAACTATAAAGGACAAAAAATAACTGCATGCACGTGCAATTAGGCAAATTCTGGACAACTAGATACAAAAAAAAGAAAAGAAAAGAAAAGAAAGAAAAAACCCACACCAAAAAACCAGCTGCCACTTTTGAAGTGTTGGGAGCAAAAGAAGGGTACCGCACACAACCTCTGCACACAACACTACCTAAGGGCTGGGCCAACCATCTAAACCAACCCTCTGTCCTCATCCCTCAACACACCCCTACCCTCATCCCATAAAAGAAGCCAGCTTGGCCCCCTTGGAGAGCAAGCCAGGGAACCTGTTACTTGTTTTCACACCCTCCTGTGGTCCCAGAAGCCTGGCCTGAATTTCCTGTCTGGCCTCTTATCAATTTCTATGGATTGGGGAAGGCCAAGGATCCTGACTGGTATCAATTTCAGTAATTACCACTGTCTCTAGTGTGCTTTCTGGCTTTGGAGTGGCCTATAGAGATATTTACCCACTCCAGTGTTCTTGCCTGGAGAATCCAGGGATGGGGGAGCCTGGTGGGCTGCCGTCTCTGGGGTCGCACAGTCAGACACGACTGAAGCGACTTAGCAGCAGCAGCATAGAGATATTCAAGCATGTCTCTAGGTCTATACCTCTGGGCTCATCACCAAATAAGGCAAATACCACTTTTTCAAAACATGCCACCCTGATTTATCACTCATGGACAACACAGCCCTCTCGCCTCAACCCTGGGGTCACTACAAAGACCTTTATGGGCTCCTCAGTCCAGAGAGACCTTCCTTTTCTGCACTGCGATAAGTACTTCTTTTTATTTTTCTTAAACCACATAGCATGGTGTTTTGTTATTTGTTACAAAAGGTCTTTATTAATCACTACATATCATTATACTCTGTCCCCCCGTGCTTTTCATTTTTGTATGTGTTGGATTTGTCTTCCACATAAAATTAGAGCTCCTTTGAAGGTAAAGACCATGTCTTAAACTTCCTTTATGTTTTCTTTGAAGAATTTAATGTTATGCCAAGTTCGTACAAAATGCTGAATGAATGTTGGCTTGAAATATTGTTGACAATAATTAACCCAAAAGAGGGAACTGGTAGAGATAATTTATAATGTTCCTTAAAGTATGTGTTTTGAGTTATTTTCATACAGACAAAAAAATTTGTAAGTGCTACAAGTTGTCCATGACCATTCTAGAAGCAAGGAGTAAAGCCTCTTTATCTTTATTTAAAAAATTTCAAAGAGATGACTCTTACAGTTCATAGATAAATAGTGAAAGAGGAAACATACACACATGGTTTTTAATAACTTGAAAAAAGAGTTATAATAGTTTCCTAAGGTTTCTAGGTAATAATTTTCACACATTAATTGCTAGGAAGTCTTACCTCAACATTTTCTAAAGTGTCTCTGGATGTCTTAATCATCCACTTTATAAAAATATATTAAGAATGTGAGCCTTGCAATTATACATAAAAAAGGAGTGTAGCATTTTGGTTTGATTTTGGTGACAGTATTTAATGAAGGCAAATGCCACCACCTCCTTTTGAAGCATTTCAGTTTAATGAAGTTCCTTTTAACAAGTACTTACTTAAATACTGAATAAAAAGCTCAACTATCTTACTAGGTGGTTAGTGAAGCACTTCTCTTTCTGCCTTTTTTGGGAAACTGCTGCTTTCTGATTATAAATGATCTATATTTTGTCTTATTTCTTAATGTTTCTGGAGTCTACTGTTATGGAAAAGTTAAACCTCCCTCAAGAACATAAACATATAAAGCCAAAGATTATCTTGCCACGGGCCATCACTCTGCCCTTAAATAATATGAATTTGATCAAAATCAGATATTGAAGCAGATGACATTCACTGGAAAGTTTGCATTCCTTCTCCTGTTTTCTTAAAATTCCCAGAAACTTGTTTATTTCCATAAAGAGCCCATCATCTTCCAAACACATCAGCCTTTCGAAAGCTTTATTTAAATACCTCTGCCAAATGAAAGGCTTCTTTCATGCCATTTCAAGCCCTGAAGTACCAAAAGGGTAAATAACCTGAGTATCACTTTTGACTGACTTGACTTTGAAAGAGGCTCAGGCTAGGTAAACAGCCACTCTGCCGCCAGACACTCACCTGCCTCTCTATACATCATCTGCTGATATTGGGCACAGTGATCAACACCTTAATTCACCGGATTAATGAGTTACAGCCCACAGAAAAGGACAAAAACCCATAACTTTTCCACAAACTTAGTTAAATGTCAAGGTTTTTAAAGGCCTAGTTAGCAAGTATATTAGATGAGATATGTCAGTTTCCCAATTTACGGCTCTGACTTGTCTCTTGTGATTCCTTATAGCCTCTAGCCATTCTCCTCTTACCTGAGGCATTCTCTGGCAAAAACCTGATGCTTCCAGTCATTCTGCATTCTTGTGTTCCTTCAAAAATAATTGGACAGGCACCTTTCCATAAACAATCATCATTAGTTATATACGGTACACAGATCCGAACACCACACAAATAAGTTTCAATGGAATGTCTTGAGCCAAATAGTAGTAATTTGGTCTGCGTGTTACAGATGTGATTGACAGAGACTTAATGCACTTAGCACTTTTCCAGGAGGCTCTGAGCATCGGCTCCTTGATGCTCAGAAAGTCCTGCTCCCAGAAAAGTGACATAGACATTGACCATTGAGTTTGTTGCCATTCAATAGCCGGTCCGTTTCCAGACTCTATGATTAAAGTCATTATAGGAACTGTCAGCGGGGGAAAGAAATGAAAACTGTCACAAGAAGCAACTGTCTGAAATGCTCATGATTCCCATAATGTTTAACAGTTTGAAAGCAGGAAATTTTGAACTAATGAAGATCAACCTAAATTAGAAGCTGCAAGCTTCAAATATTTTCTGCTGTGTGGATAAACCCCACATCCCTTTTTTTTTTCTTTTAACCTTCTTGGGAAAATTCTGAAAAAAAATTAAAATAAACCTTTGTATGCATGGCTACAAATGAAGTTTACAACAAATATGAATTAACACCTTTCAAGGATCTGCTATTAGAAGCAGGCATATTCTCCAGAAAGATTGAGGAAATAAGTGGTGAAACTGAATAAAATGCTGGTACATTATTGGAAAGGTTTGAGTCATTATTTTCATATTCAAAGACCATGATAACTTTAATATTTGATAGGACACAATATTTCCAATTTGACAATGATCCTGGACATGTTTATAAGTTGCTAACAGGGTTTTTTCCTGATATTAAAAATGGAAATTTCTGATGTAAAATAAGAATTTGTTATGATTTTATAATAGTCCACAGAGAGCGTTATAGACATTAAAATGATTTATCAGTTAAACACATTTTTGAAATGTATTCATTAAAAAAAGATACTAAGAGTTTAGTACCACTAGTAGGTTATCAGTGACTAGTTTAGCTCATTTTTTACTGTATTTAAAAACAAATGGCATGTCTGAGAAACTGTCACAGACTATAAGAGCTTGGAAGACAGGATGACTAATTATAATGTGGTATTCTGAACGAGATCCCCAGACAAAAAAAAGACATTAGGACAGACTAGTGAAACTTGAATAAAACTTAGAGTTTAGCTGACCAATATCAGTTCCTTAGTAGTGACAAATATGTAATAGCACTTAGAGTATGCCATGGGACATACTTAAACTACAAAAATAATTTGTTATTTATCCGAAATTCCAGTTTCACTGGATGTCCTGCACTTTGTCAGCTAAATCTGGCAACCCAAATAGTAATGTAACATAATAACATTAGGAGAAATTAGGTGAGAGGTACACTGGAATTTTCTCTAATATCTTTACAACTTTTCTATAAATCTAAAATTATTCTAAAATAAAGTGTACTTACATTTTTAAAGAGCAATGGGAAAACATATAGCCGTGAAAGGCAATTCGCTTTAATATTTTAGTTGGAGCATTTATATACCTAAGAAAGATTAAAATCTGACACCAGCCTAAACTTTTATTTTTTTCAATATGTAAACAAGTTCACCCTTTAAAAAAATGTATGGTTTAACCCCATTTGTCAGTAAAAGGAGAGCCTAATAAAATAATGCTAACAGTAATATTCTATTTATTTTTCGTTCCTCACCTGCTATGCCCAGGTTTTGACATTAAGAATATTGTGTTTGATATTTTCTGCATTAAAAACCACTTTAGGCTTTGGTTCCATTTTACTCCCAGTCAGAAAGATCAGAAAAAGCTCAAGTCACACAGTGAGAAACTTTATCCACTGAATGAGACATTATCCATTCCACCAGACTGCAAATCAAAGAGTATCTCTTAGGCTGCTTAAAAATTCATTTTAAAATCTGATCCTGATTGTACTTTTATGGTAATTTCATACCATCAATCATCCTTTTACCTTTAGTCTCTGGGTCCACCGCTCTCCCCATAGATCTCATTCACTCTCCCTCATTATAATTCTTTAGGTGAGAAAACAGGAGAAGAAACCTTAACAGAAAATGAGGGAAAGATGTAAATTTCTCGAGAAAAGTCAGGTTCACTCAGAAGCAGAGCTAATGATATGTTCTGATCTTCCCTTTTATTGGTAATTAAAAGATGGGAGGAAAAATGGACCCCAAAAAGGCAGGGGGAAGAAAAAAACATGTCTCCCATGCAAATAACATGTTTGTAATCCGCATTCGATTTTATTAGTAGGCTTGATAGTTTTAAGCTGTCAGCGTTCTTACTTGTTTCTCCCATTGGGTGTGAACAAAAGAAATATTTTTGAAACTCTTGAGCACTTCTCTTTCATTGTGTGATGTTTGCCTGCCCTTCATTGGGGCTGCCTCCTTTCTAATTCTGTTTTTGGTAAACGGAAGTATCAGAGTGTAGAATTATCAGCAGGCAGCTATGAGCCACACAGCGCAGGCCCCTCTCTAGGTATATAGGTTCACACAGAGTTATGGGAAATCAATAACATAACTTTGGTTATTATTCTCCATTTGGCAACATACAGATGCCTGCTCCAGCTAACAATTAATCACTGGAAGTAGCGTGGGGCTGTGTATCAGCCAGAAAGTGCTCGTGGCAAGTGAAATAATTTCTAACGTTCAGTTTAAGTCAAGCATTCATTCAGCCTTTTCAGCGTGATTCAATTTTCCTAACAATAAATGCTATATTTTGGCTCCATTGATTTGAATGCTGACTCTGGTGTAAAGTATATTTCTTAGAGCAACAAGAAATGTAGCAGGTAATAAACTCAGCAGTGAGCTCAGCCTCGGAACATTTCGATTGGAATAAAAAAAAAAAAAAAAACGGCCATTAATCACAAGGGAAGCGAAGCCCCAAGTCCAGCTGCATCATCTTTTCTACTGCCTTTAACAAAATGTTGCCATAAACCACAGAATGCCGATAATAGCAATAATCCCTCCAAAATGGGTTGTTCCCAGCAGTTAGTGACCAGTTTCTTAGTTAATGGCCTGAGGGGAAAGGCTTTGAGAAAGCTGTATTCACTATTTCCTCTCAGGCATTTTAACTGGATGCATTAAACTGCATTTTCATTGGGATTTCAAAATGTTTGTGCTCTGACAAGGCACTCATCTTAAGGTTTTTTGATTAAATCTCCATCTCCACAGTCTTAAGAAGAGCAAATAAGCACCACATCTAAGTGGGAGGGGGATAATCTGAACAGCCCCTTAATTAATAAGTTAAATGACAGTCAGAAATATGTAAAAATATATATGCCGGTATCACGGGGGGAGGTTCTTTGTTCAGATGTAGCAGCTTTGTGTGTTGATGAGCTGTAAATAGACCTTCCGTTCATTCATTTCTTCATGCAGATGATAATCTCCTTGCTGTCTTTGCCGGGAAGGTTGTGAGAATCAAAGGCGATTCTTTTTGTGAAAGAGATCGGAACCTGGGTGGTGGTACCCGGTACCAAAGGCAGAGACAGCTAGCCAGCCACCACCTTCACCACTAGTAACCAGATGTGCTTTGACATAACTAACTGGTTAATTCTCACATACGTCCAGAGGGTTAAATGCCAACTCCCTGTTGTAACAGCAACTTGGGGGTGGTAGGGAGGAAGTGACCAAGGAAATGAGTTTTCCGTAACTGCTTCTAGCAAGAGTTTGAACTCATTCACATTTAGATTGCAAACATCAAGATTTAAGGGATTCCATTTTGATCTTAGGGCTTATAAAACATCAGCGCTACTTCTTTTGAAAATGTAACCTTTTTATCAAATGTCATGAAACATCTGTTTATCATAGTATAGTTTCTGTTAGAAATAAAATTGTGCCCAGCATGCAAATTAAGTCAGGACTATAGCCCTAGGACTTTGAAGTGATTACAAGGAATTTTAAAATTCCACAGTTGAAATAATAAGAATGCTGTAATAATTAATACTGGGACAAAATGATACTGTTCTTATCTGGCAACCTAAGGTACATGAACACAGAGGTGTTTTACTAACATGTGTGGGAGAAGCTGACTTAAATATAATTCAGGTGATAATATAGCATACTATAGCCGAGATGGTCATAACTGAATAATAAAATAATTACGAATAACATTTTTCTCTTAGGGACTCCAAAATAATATTTCAAATGCCACCTTTTTAATGCATATTTTTTATATTTACACCTGAAGTAATTTCTTCTGATTCATATTTTATACATGCAGCTAACAAATTATCATGAAGCATGGCCATCAAAACACTTCTTTTACTTCACTGCATTAATCACAGAAATACACTTCTAGATTTAAACTCAAATGTTCTGACACTATTTATATACTAACCATTAATCATTCAGAAGGGTGAAGAGGTTACATAGTATTATATAATTCATCAACTTTCACAGTCTACTCGTTCTAGGTGAACCACTTTAATCGTTCATTAATTGCAACCATTCACCTAACTTTGTAAATCAAGACAAAAATGATTGACATTATAAAGGAAATAGCCTGCATCAGGCACGGGTCTGCTCCTACTCACCAAGTCCAGTGCTGTTTGAGATTACCAATGCTCACTTTTAGGTGTACGCGGTGGGGAAAATGGTAAAGGGTGTGCCATCTAGCTATTTATCACCTTTTATTACATATTATTTGTATGCATATTTTTTTCAGTGTGTGGAAAAAAATCAAAGCAATAGAAATGAAACCTTATATAGTAAATTTGCCAACTTGAAATTATATCTCATGAAAAATCAAATATCCGTTTGAAATCAGAATTTCCTGTTTTCTTCATAACCAGAGTTCCAGGTTCGTCTAGCACCAATCCCTTTTAAAGGATGGCTGGAAAATGATGGGGAGCAGGGTTATCCCCTGAAGTGTGTGTGTTATGAATGAATGGAGAGAAAGATGCTGGCCCCACTCAGAGGCAGCATTTTACAATGTGAAAGGCGGGATGAGATGACCCTGCAGGAGGCAATAGAAACCTTTGCCCCAGAAACTAGGCTGAGCGTGTGCAGGGGAAAGCGGTGCCAAATTGTCCCATTCAAACCTGATCTTTCTCCCCCAGCTCCCTATATGGCCGTTTTATGAATGTCTGAAGTTAGTGTAGTGGAGACAAAGCTTTTTATGCTGCGATGCATCTCAGAAGGTGATGGTGCAAACGTTTTGGTTGAAAGGGACAGAGTATGAGGTCGTGGCCTCTACGGGGGAAGAACGGAGTAATTCTGAGCGTGGGTGTGAACACGTGAGGGGAGGCTGTGGACGCAGAGACCCAACATGGCAGCTTTTCAGGGTTCCTTCCTTGAGCCGGTCCTTTTGACTATAAATGCATCTCTCAGGAATGTTACACAGGTTACCAGATAGATCAAGAGTACTGAATTCCTCAGAAGGAAGCCAAGCAAGCATTCCTCTACAGCCACATCTTGAAAGATTGCAAAGAATGGAGGGAGAATGCCATGTCTTGCATATAAAACATGGCGTTAATTCAGAATTCTGCTAACTTAATTTTCTTCTGTTGGACACGGTGCGAATGTATCAGACATCCAAAGAGTAAACACAAATGGGGAAGGAATGGTGATGAGCACAGACTCTTCTGGAGGACCCAAGTGCTTTGTGTTACATGGCTGTTGGTGGAAGAGAGAGATGCGGGGTCAGAGGGAAGAGAAAGAAAACACGGTGATCGTACTGGTCAGTATTTTCTCACATATTACTATATTTTAGCTTCAGCTGTGAGGTAGCTATGATTATCTCCAGTTTACAGCTGGGAAAGCCATAGCCCTATACCCAAGCTAGTATTTTGCTCAGGCTGAGTCCCCAAACCAAAACCACATTTTCCAGATGCTGACACTGAAGGTTCTTTGTTAGGTAATAATTTAGGGCCCCAGTGTTTGCGAAATCAGCTTAGCAGGGTCTCTGCCTACAGACCCATAGATAACAATTAATTTGAATGATTAGAACATATCTATTATTGCAGTTACATTTTAGAATACCAATTTTAGAATACTAATACCAATTTAGAATACCGGTATTCTAAATATTTCCCACAAATATTTTTTATCCCCAAGATAAGTTTCCATATCATCTAGGCTGGAAAAAAGGGTCTTGAAAAGGATGTTTTTACCTCCACTCGTGACCTACTTACTTTGCAAAATTATCAAAAGATTAAAAAGAGCTTTTCTGAAAGGTTTTTTTTTTTTTTTTTCGTATTCTGGTATGTACATTTCTTTCAGTCTCTGCTCCCTAATCTGCTTTTATTTTCAGACTTTAAGAGATTTCCAAAAGACACACTTTTCCAAAGAGTCTGACACCAACCCCCAGGCTGCTTATGGAAATGAAATGCAAACACACCGCACTTGTACCTTGGGCTTCCCCAACTGGAAAACGTTTTTCCAATTACAAGATTATTCAGTAACCTAAGCCATTTAATAGGAATTCACAGTTTCAGGACTAAAAGGGACCCCGAAGAACAGTAAGTCTAACTTTTCAAATATGTTTGAAAAAACGTAGTGAAACACAAATTACTGAGTAAAGCTGATTTCTTCAAAAGCCTTTATCTCACTGTGAAACCCTCTTGGTAAGGACATTTTACTGTTAATACAAGCAATTCTCAGCATTCTGGCTGGAAAATAGTTCTTGAGTGTGAACAATGTGATCAAAGCTGATTTGTGCCCGTAAACTACATTACAACGGAGCAATGAGTTTCAGACTCTGCTCCCATTCCATAGGATTTCACTATTAAGACTTATTGAGAGTGATCATTTTTCAAATATGTAGGAAAAAATTAAATTAATTGATAGAATTCTCTCTGCTGAAATTTTTGCCCCCTCATATTTTTAAAGCCTTCTCTATAGTAAGACACTAGTGTAAATTATCTCATTTAGAACGAAATTGCTTTGAAATTGTTGTTTTAATATTTCATTGTTTTACATTATGATTTGCAGTTGTTCAACTAGTTGAATATCTTTGGGACTCACAGTAATAGTGGGTTACTTTCCTGAGCAAAGATACCACAAAGATACCATTTATTATTTTTTTAAATTTTACTAAAGTACAGTTGATTTACAGTATTTAATTTCTGCTGTACAGTAAAGTGACTAAGTTATACATACACATTTTTTTCATATTCTTTTCTGTGTGGTTTTATCATGGAATATGGAATACAGTTCTCTGGGCTATACAGCAGGGCCTTGTTGTTTATCCATTTTATGTATAAGAGTTTGCATCTGCTAACCCCAACCTCCCAATCTGTCCTTTCCTCATCCTACCTCCCCCTTGGCAACCAAGGTCTGTTTTCTGTATCTGTGAGTCTGTTGTTGTTTTGTAGATATGTTCATTTGTGTCATATTTTAGATTCCACATGTAAGTGATATCATATGATTGTCTTTTTCTGTCTGACTTACTTCGCTTAGTAAGATAATCTCTAGGTTGCTGTAAATGACATTATTTCATTCTTTTTAATGTGCATGCTAAGTTGCTGCATCATGCCCAAATCTGTGTGACCCTATGGACTGTAGCCTGCTGGACTCCTCTATCCTTGGGATTCTCCAGGCAAGAATACTGGAGTAAGTTGCCATGCCCTCCTGCAGGGGATCTTCCCAACTCAGGGATTGAACCTGCATCTCTTGCATCTTTAGTTGAGTAATATTCCATTGGATATATCCAGTGGAATATAGATACATCACATCTTCTCACAAAGATACCATTTAATAAACTCAGAAATACTTTTATATCACACAGCATAGAATGTTCTAAATCCATTTCTATAAATGGTGCATTATAAACAACATTTTCTAAGTGTTTGTCAACCAGATAGGGTAGCAAGAAAAGAACCAGTGATACACGTTTATCCACTAGATCCCCAGAAAAGCCTGAGAAAGTAATTGAGGACTCCTGGCTGGGGCCCATTCTGGGCAGGCCTGGACTAAGGGGTCAGGGCAGCAAATAGGGGAGTTGCACCCCAGCAAGGCAATACAGTTGGCACAGTCTCTTTGATAAATGTTGTAAGTAAATAACAGGGTCATGATTTCCAGGATTTTGCCCATATGACTCTCAGTAAAATGAATCATTTGTGAGTCAAGAATGACTCATAGTCTAAGTGATGGAAGCACAAAATAATAGAAAGGACTCTATTGTAAAATACATGACAAGAAAGTCTAACAGGAAAAATTGAGTTCATAAAATAGAAAGGAAATTGTTGCTGCTAATTCTTCAAAGAACTGACATAGATATTTGAGACTATTTTTCTATGGATCTGGAAAGACCTTTAAATTGTGCCTGACCAGGGACTTTTAGAACAAGCTTCTAAGGCTAGGATTGTCTGCTCTGTTGGAAGAGCATTGTGATGCTCATTTAGAATGTCCAAATTTGAGATAGAATTGCAGGATTAGTGTCTCTGCTTCTATTTATCAGAATGGAGGTTAGATGCTGAAAAAAGTCACCTAAGAAAATTGGGCAGAAAGATATGGAAGCAGCCTAGATGTCCATCGGCAAATGAATGGAAAAAGAAGTTGTGGGGTACAGAATACAATGGAATGTTACTCAGTGATAAAAAAGGAATGAATTTGAGTCGAACTGAGGTGGATGAAACTAGAGCCTGTTATACAGAGCAGAGTATCTCAGAAAGTGGAAAACAAATATCATGTATTAACACACACATGCACACACACATGTGTGTGTGTATGAGTCACTTCAGTGGCTTAATCGTAAAGAATCTGCCTGCAATGCAGGAGATGAACAAAGATCCCCGGGAGAAAGACATGGCAGCCCACTCCAGTATTCTTGCCTGGAGAATCCCATGGACAGAGGAGCCTGGTGGGCTATAGTCCATGGCGTCACAAAGAGTTGGACACAACTAAAGTGATAGCACACACACATGTATGGAATATAGGAAAATGGTACTGAGGAAGCTATCTGCATGGCAGGAATAGAGACACAGACATAGAGAAGAGACTTGTGCACACAGCAGGGGAGGGAGAGGGTGAGATGAATTGAGAGAGCAGCACTGAGACATATGCATTACCATATGTAAAACAGACAGCTGGTGGGAAGTTGCCGTGTAACATAAGGGAGCTCAACTCCGTGCTCTGTGACATCCTAGGGGGTGGGAGGGAGGTTCAAGAGGGAGGGGACGTATGTATGCTTATGACTGATTCACACTGTTGTATGGCAGAAAACAAGACAACATTGTAAAGCAATTATCCTCCAATTAAAAACAAATTGAAAAGAAAATGGGCACAGAGGTGGTTTGTTTCTCAGTCACTAAGTTGTGTCCAACTCGTTGCGACCTCGTGGGGGTGCAGCCCACCAGACTCCTCTGTCCATGGGATTTTCCAGACAAGAATACTGGAGGGGGCTGCCATTGCCTTCTCCAAGGATCTTCCCTATCCAGGGATCGAACCTACTCCTCCAGTGTCTCCTGCATTGGCAGGCAGAGTTTTTACCACTGAGCTTCCCAGGGAGCTCTAGAGAGGTGGTAGTAACATGTTAAGATTCAAGCCTACAAAGCAAGGTTTCTGGGTGGGAAGCATAAACCTCAGCAGCAAAGCGGGCGGGGAGCTGAAAACAGGAACAACTCTTTACCTAGCAAGTGTCTGGGGAAGATCCCCTAGATGGTCCTCTTATTGACCATGAAGATGGATGAGAAGATATGAATGAGATGAAATCAGCAAATAGAATTCTGTGGAATAAGGATAGACTATACCCAGCAAAATTAAACCAAGGAAGAGAATTCTTTTGGCTATAAGTTATAATCCCCCGTGTTTTTCTTATGCCTTCACTATGCAAGACTAAAGCGTAAAACTATCTCATTCAGAACTTGTTTCTTAGGAATGAAGTGGTTTGGTCTTGATGACTGAGCAAAATGATTTGTTGGAAACAGCTGAAACAGCTGTTGGGAACACTGCAATAAACTATTGTTAATGGTAAATAAATGGATGAATGCGGTGGGGGGGGGGGATTCTGATGACTGCAGAGGGAATGGAGTGTGAGGTAGAATATTAGGACTACCTCAAAAGTGTCATAACTTCAGAATTTCTTTCCATTTCCATTTCTACCACCTTGGTCCAAATGTTACCATCTTTCACATAAACTACCACAGGAGCCTCTTACCTGGCCTTCTTGCTTTTAGTCTTGCCCTTTACATCATTATGTTCTCCAAAGAAAGGCAGAGGTGATCTTGTTAAACTATAAATTGCATCATGTCACCCTCTTGCTTTAAAGCCTTGCATGGCTTCCTGTAGCATTTGAAGTACAATCCAACCTCCTTGATGGGCCTACAAAGGCCCTGCCTCACCTGACATCTACTTAACTTTCTTACATGCCATCCTTTACTATGTGCTTTAACCACTGTGCTCATCTTCTTCCTATGCCAACTATGTGCCAAACTTATTCCTACCACAGGGCCTTTGCACCAGCTCTTCTCCCTACCTGGTAAGCCCAGTTGCTCAGAGAGCATACTCCTTCTTATCAGGAGGCCTCATCTTACAATACCTTTTTGGAGAAGCCTTCTCTGAACACTCTGACCACACATCCAAAAAAATTCTCCAGGTGTTCTCTAGGACATCACTCTGATTATATTCATCATTTGGCACTTATCATCACCTGCTGTTTTCTCATTTACTTTTTTATTGTCTGTCTCCCCTGTGTTAAAGAAAAAGTGTAATGAGAATGTATTCAAACATATATCCCCAAGAGCCAGACAGTCTGGCATTTAATAAGAGTGCAGTAAAAGAGTGTTGAAAAAATGAATGAACAAATGAGTCATTATCTTGGCTTGACAAGGAGCCACAATGGGGAATCTTGACCAAAAATGAATGTTTTGTAGGTTTATAGGTCCTTCTCTGCATGTCCCAAATGCCAAGCAATGAATTAACCCAAGGAGGAAAATCATTTAAGCAAGAATATTTTTGGTGCTATACATAGAGGTTCTCAGATGGCACTAGCAGTAAAGAATCTGCCTGCAGTGTGGGAGACTAACAGATGTGGGTTCCATCCCTGGGTTGGGAAGATCCTCGGGAGGAGGAAATGGCAACCCACTCCAGTATTCTTGCCAGGAGAATCCCATGGACAGAGGAGCCTGACGGGTTACAGTCCATGGGATTGCAGAGTTGGACATGACCGAGCAACTGAGCACTTATAGATCCTTATTGCTGTTGTTCAGTCACTGAGTTGTGTCCAACTCCTTGTGACGCCGTGGACTACAGCACACCAGGCTTACTGCCCTTCACTATCTCCCGGAGTTTGCTCAAATTCATGTCCATTGAGTTAGTGATGCCATCCAACCATCTCATC
The DNA here is from genome assembly GCF_963930625.1 of Muntiacus reevesi. Classification (NCBI taxonomy): domain Eukaryota; kingdom Metazoa; phylum Chordata; class Mammalia; order Artiodactyla; family Cervidae; genus Muntiacus; species Muntiacus reevesi. The sequence continues at coordinate 59,272,974 of NC_089261.1, read as the reverse complement.
CTCTGCTGCCCCCTTCTCCTCCTGCCCTCAGTCTGTCCCAGCATCAGGATCTTTTCTAATAAGCTGGCTCTTTGCATCAGGTGACCAAAGTATTGGAGCTTCTGCTTCACCATCAGTCCTTGCAATGAATATTATAGATGCTATGAGTGAACAAACTAATCATCTTTGCTTGAGAAGGATCTATAATGGGGAATCTTGACCCAAAATGAATGTTCTGTGGGGGTTTATAGGAATTTCTGTGCATGTCCCAAATGCCAAGCCACAGATTAACCCAAAGAGGAAAATCATTTAACCAAGATTATTTTTGGTATCATGTAGGTAATGCAATGGCTCCATGTATGGGATTCTTCTCTTTTCAGTCTTCTATTTGGAACATTCCTCAAATATGAACTGTTTAAATTTCATTCAAGCACATGTAAAACTTAAAGTTTTCAAGTGGCTATTTTCTCATAACTTCTGAACTGTTCCACGAAATCTATAGTGTTTTTGTGTGAGACTCTCCAGCCAGTGTAGACAGGATGGTTTTCGGTGTTGCAGGTTTATAAAACTGTTGACAAATAAACACGGACTGCGTCGGGAGGTAGCGTATTCTTAGGTAGGATGTTCTAATAGGAATGTGCGATGGGCTGGGGGGAGGGGTGCAGATGATGAGGTGGGAATCTGTCCACCCACACTGGTTGGAAAACCTACTTTAAAACTCACCCAGCACCAACTGAGCTTAATGCGGTTGTTACAGGGAGTATGTGCGCTATGGCGGCAATGTGTCAGGCCTAATTGGGACCTTCTGAGAGCTAAGAGGACATGTAATTCTAGCAGGAAAATGGTAATCCACTCACAAGCACTGAATTCACAGGAAAACTTTCCTTCAGCCCTCCCTGCCTTCCTCGCTTAGCTATTCAAGGGAAGTGATCGGTGCATGCAAACTTATAAAAATTTAAACTATTTGGGTGCTTTTAGAAATGAGTTACAGAGCTTGACTAAACAAACAAAAAAAAAAGTTCCTCCATGAAAATGAGGTACTGAATAGGTATGACTGATTCCTCTCTCACATAAGGGCAGGTCCAGCCAGTCAGAAAACTACCTGGATTTACAGGAGTGACATTTGCAGGTGATTCCAATTCAAACTGTGAATGTAAGCCCCAAGGAATTCATGTTAAATGTTAGTCACTCATTTGTGTCTGACTCTTGGTGACCCCATGGACTGTAGCCCTCCAGGCTCCTCTCTCTGTGAAATTCTCCAGGCAAGAATACAGGAGTGAGTAGCTATTACCTACTGCAGGTGACCTTCCCAACCCAGGGATCAAACCCAGGTCTCTTGCATTGCAGGCAGATTCTTTACCATCTGAGCCACCAGGGAAGTTCTCTGCATTAACCCCGACTTCCAATTTTAATAAGTGTTCACCAAACGCTTTCTGGAACAGCAAATGGGCAGTGATGTAAGACAGATACCTCTCCCTCTCTGACTTAGAGAGGAGCTGAAGTGGGCTAGAAGGTTGCGTATGTCGATATAATCAATCCTAATGTCATCAACACCGAGAGAGGGGGCCATTCTCAGTAGGATGCTGACCAAGCTTCTAGTCTCCACTGGTCTTTTGCTGGAGTGGAGGCATGGGATCAAGGTACTTCTTGAAAGCACAGGGTCAAAGTACTTCTCAGATCTGAGCTAACTCCAGATGTCGTGACCTTCATCTCATCTTGCTAATTAAATTGTTGTTGAATTCTTTGGTTTTGTCTGACTTTTTGTGACCCCATGGACTGTAGCATGCCACTGCTGTCCTCCACTATCCCCCAGAGTTTGCTCAGTTTCATGTCCATTGAGTTGGACATAGTGAACAAGAAAAGCAACCACTCATAGATGCAAAGAAATAGTTTCCAGCTTTCACCTGTGGGTCATACAGTGTGGTCCACCATGAAAAGAAGCTTTTGACCAATAAACTGTGATGCCCATAAAGATAAATCTAAAGGGAATAAAGCCAGAGAACTTAGGGAAATGTATTTTTACCATGCTTCTCCTTTTTGTTTGCAAACAAAACAAACTCTAATGGGTTTCATTGGGAATCTAGATGTTTGGGGGAAGGTTTGATGTAACTGTTGAATATTTTTATCTTGGCCTGGTTTTTCCTAACATTTATTGTTCACATACTATGTGCCAGATACGACTCCTGTGATTTATGCACATGGACTCCAAGAAGCAAGTTTATCACTTTACCCAAGTTTATCATTTTCACAGACAAAGGAGGTGCACAAGCCAGGTGGCGCTAGTGGGAAAGAACCTGCCTGCCAGTGCAGGTAGATGTAAGAGACCTGGGGTCAACCCCTAGATTGGGAAGATCCCCTGAAATGGCCCCCCATTCCAGTGTTCTTGCCTGGAGAAGCCTATGGACAGAGGAGCCTGGCGGGCTTCACAGAGTTGGACACAACTGAAGCGACTTAGCACGCACACGGTGAGGAGCGAACACCAACTAATGTCTTATTTTCAAAAGCAGATTTGAGTAAAACTGGAGAAAATGTTTTGACTTGTAAGGATTCCAGACTAGACGGTACTTAGGAAAAGACATTGGCAATGATGAGGAGAAAGAAAGCAGTGTTCCAGACTTAAATGAGACTTTCAGACACTGGGAAGGAGCAAACAGTGATGAGTCAGGACCAAAGCTTCCATAAATCATGAATCTTGCAGCCAGACCGTTTCCCCTGCCACCTAAAGCAAATGAAACCATGGTTCATAGCATTTGCCTGGAGAGCTCGCCTGTGTCCTGTTAGTTGTTTACTGAAGTGTGTGCTTTGTTTTGTATAAACATGCCATCTCAGGGGCTGCAAGAGGAGCAACGTGGTAAATCTTCCTAACAAGAGTTCTTCCAGCAGTCATTTGTTTCCCTGAGTCTAGCGTGTAACTACAAGTCACTTTCTGATCAGTTCCTCTTAGAACGAGGTGGCGTGATGTGTCCTGCCAGGTTACCCAGAAGCAATTCTTTATTTATCCAGATTTCTCCTAGATCATCTCCAAAGATCTGTCTACTTGTGTTTTAGTTCGCCAATGTTTTATTCACAGCATCTCACCGAGACCAGGCAGTGCAGAAAGGGACCCTGTGTTTTGTGATAACTTTTCCTTTCAAAGCTTCATGCTCAAAGAGAATTGACTAGAGTGTCAGGTGACCTTTAGCTGAGGCTTAACAAGCCAGTACCATGCTATGAACAGAAAACAGCTTCATTGGACATCACCTACCAAACAAAACAGCATCTCAAATTGTTCTTAAGGATTCAAAGTTAGAATAACGCCTATTATAGACTAAATTTTAAATCATTCACTTGGGGAATTTGATTTTGTCCCTTAAAATATTTTTCTTCTCTGATGAAGCTTATAAGAAGTAGTCAACATTACTTTTCCTTTTCTCCATATTCAGCTTGGTAAAAAAATAATGTCAGCCAGAGACATTAACTCCCGCCTTGTCATACATGCTAAAGTGTTCTCATTATCTGCCTTGCCAGCTCTAAACTTATTCAACAAAAAAAGATCTCAGCATGAATCTCATTCTGACTATGGGGAGCCCCATGAACCGTGTTTAAAAATTCAGCACAAAATGTCCTCATCTTATATATGAAGTTCTCTTTATAAATGCCTAACACTTTGAAATTTAGGAGCCACTTTCAGGATTGTGTTTCTGGGGCATCTATGAAATCAAGAAAAGATGCTACTACGGGTGGCATTTTCTGAGCCTGTGGCATGCTCCTGGTTTAAGAAGACCAGGCAGATGCCGCTGGTCCTTGCTGGATTCACACAATGAATGTTTTTAACATTAGCCTGTGATGCTTATCTCTGAAACCAAAGAACCAGCCAGTGGCAAAATGGGGAATGTCACCAAATAGGTCAGTCACAGAAAAGGCCGGCTTGATGAGTGCATAAGATACCTGTACAACCCGGTCCATACCCGCACACAACCCACATCACCCATTAAGGTGGAGGGACACGAAAATGAAGCCTCTAATGTGTAGGGTAGTGTGTGCAAGGACAGCGGTGGATGCTATTTGGATTCTCCATCCTCAGTAGTAAATGTAGAATTTCCTCTCTCTCTTTTAAAAAACACTTTATTGGAGTCCAGTTGCTTTACGACGTCGTCTTAGCTTCCGCAGTACAGCCAAGCGGACCATCTCTATGCATGTATGAAAATCCCCTCTTCGGGGCTTTCCTTCCCACTTCGGTCAGAGCACTGAGCAGAGTTCCCTGTGCTATAGAGCAGGTTCTCATTAGCTATCTATTTCATATACAGTCATGCACATTTGTCAATTCCCATCTCCCAGCTCACCCCACCCCCCTTTCCCACTTTGGTATCCATAGGTCTGTTCTCCATGTCTGTGTCTCTATTTCTCCTTTGCCAAGAACTGTACCATTTTTCCAGCAGCCACATGGAGAACACCGGTGGTTTCTTTAAAAACTGTAGCACTACCCTGCTGCTGCTGCTGCTAAGTCGCTTCAGTCGTGTCCGACTCTGTGCGACCCCATAGACGGCAGCCCACCAGGCTCCCCCGTCCCTGGGATTTTCCAGGCAAGAGCACTGGAGTGGGTTTCCATTTCCTTCTCCAATGCATGAAAGTGAAAAGGGAAAGTGAAGCTGCTCAGTCGTGTCCGACTCCTAGCGACCCCATAAACTGCAGCCTACCAGGCTCCTCCATCCATGGGATTTTCCAGGCAACAGTACTGGAGCGGGGTGCCATTGCCTTCTCCATAGCACAACCATATAACCCAGAAATCACACTCCTGGGCATATGCCTGGAGAAAACCATATGAAATCCGAAAGATACATGCACCACGATGTTTGAAAGTGAAGATGAAAGTCACTCAGTCATGTTCGACTCTGCGATCCCATGGGCTATACAGTCCATGGAATTCTCCAGGCCAGAATACTGGAGTGGGTAGCCTTTCCCTTCTCCAGGGGATCTTCTCGACCAGGGATTGAACCCAGGTCTCCTGCACTGCAGGCGGATTCTTTACCAGCTGAGCCCCCAGGGGAGCCCAAGAACACTGGAGTTGCAGCACTATTTACAGTAGCCAAGAGAGGGAAGCGACCTAAGTGTCCATCAACAGAGGCAAGGGTAAAGAAGGTGTGGCACATCTGTACAATGGAGTATCACTCAGCCGTGCAAAGGAATATTCACTCTTTTCTACTTGCTCTTCCCAATTCACCTCAGGCATCTCTGCTTTAGTTCATATGCATCAGTGTCAAGACCTTTTAAAACACAGGCCCAAGGCAATTTCTCTCCGTTCTTTGGTGTGACATAGGTCACAATTCTCCCACATTGCTGAATGGATATGATGGGATACCTAAACTTAAGGCAAAAAAGGAGAAGCGAAACTATAGATTCTAATGATCCAACAGGATTGACTAACTCACCAGGCCCTGATGGTTTTCCATGGGGACCCAGTCAGCACCCCTTCTAGACAACAAGGGTTCTTTATTACTTATCATAACCTAGTTTTGATAATCCACCTATCCTCTTGGGACAAAAATCCTATACTATAGATACTCACTGATCTGGGTCCATGGCAGTAAAAGGGAGCTGGAGGATTGGGGCGGGGCTGGGATGTAGACATAGGCTGTCTATGAAATGAACATCTCTAGCATGATGGTTTTCTAACTTTGTTGTGTGTTTGAGTCACTTGATCCTGATATTCCTGTGGTATGCTCAGTCATGCCTGACTCTTTGTGATCCCATGGACTTTAGTTCACAAGGCCTCTGTGTATATGGAATTTTCCAGGCAAGAATACTGGAATGGGTTGCCATTTTCTACTCTAGGGAGTCTTCCTGACCCAGGGATCGAACCCACATCTCTTGTGTCTCCTGCACTGACAGGAGGATTCTTTACCAGCTGAGCTACCAGCAAAGCCCGGTGAAGAGCAGGCAGGTCTTTATATTGGAGGAAGACAAGGATGGGAAGCCAGTGGGACATCAGGGATCATGCCTCTTACATAGTAGGGCTTGGCACACAGTAGGTGCTTTGTGATCATTTAATGAAGGAATAATTGAAAGAAAGTACAAAGGTGAAACACATAGAGACTATTTAAGAAGCCACAAGTTGTCCGGTTTGGCCAGAGAATAAGGTAGGTTACAGTTTTCCAACCTTGGTACTAACAATGGTTTGGACCAGAAAATTCATTGTTGTGGGAAGTGACGGTCCTCTGCATTTCAGAGTGCTTAGCACAGTTACTGACTTCTACCTATGAGGTGCCAGTAACATGTCTTAAGTTGTGAGAGCCCAAAGCATCTGCAAACGTTGGTAAATATCCCCCAAAGGGGTGAAACTGTGCCTGGATAAGGAGCACTGTAATAGGAAATTGTTGGAAAACAAGAGGAGAAGGGATGTAGGATCAAAACTTGAGAGCTCTGCTATGTCAGGATAGGGTATTTGCATTTCATTTAATAGACAAAGTGTATTTATTAAAGATTTCTGGGCTAGGGAATTACAGGATCAGGGTTGTGATTTAGGGAGAATAATTTGGCAGTTTGTATAACTGTCTACATTTTATAAAATATATGTATATTAAATATACAAAACAACAAAATTACTTAACATTCTTGTGCCTCAGTTTTCTCATATGAATAATGATGATAATTATGGCTTTGTTATAGTGAGGATTAAATGAGGTAATTCATATAAGTACTTAAAACAGTGCCTGATAACTTCTAAGCAGAAAATAATTTCTGTTATTTTTAATATTATCTTTTTTATCATTGAATTTATTTATTTTTACTTGAAGGATAATTGCTCTACAACATTGAGTTGGTTTCTGCCAATATTATCAAGAAACACGGCACTTAGCTCAAACAGCTTTGAAACATTTTTGAGATACAGCTACCAGTTCTCATATGAATCAGTATCAAAGCATTTGTTCCAAAACTAGTCCAGGCATAAACCAAACCAGCACACTCAGAGGGATTGCTATTCTCATTTCTGCTTACATCCTGGATGAAAAGCTCATCAAGTCACACTTAAGAACGAAACGGGAGACAATGTGGAAAAGAGAAAGAAAAGTGATTTTAAAGCTTCTTCTCATACACGTTAACGGAGAGCCTTGAAACCATGTGAAGACAGACTGAAGGCCACAGCCAACAACTGCTTGCTCTACAGGGCATCTTTGAATGGGCCGGCTTCCACGTGTAATTGCTAACAAGCCACAGGTGCCAAGCCGCGGGAGCCCGGGATAGCGTGATTTTGAGAAGAGAGATGACAATTCTCTACCCGTCATTCACCCCAAGATGTGCTTGTCATCTCGCATAGCACATGGTGAGCTGCCTTTTTATTAGTGGCTTTGGAAATATTCTCACGAGTGAGAAGCTGCACCCTTACCTGCAAAACCGCCCGTAAATGAGACTATGCTGGCTGTAGGATGTGCGATCCGCCTGCGGGGAGATGAAAGGCGTGCATTCACGCTCTCAGACAGTCGGATCAGGGCCTTCTTCCCTCCTGCCTGTCTCTTCACACTGGTCACAATGACGGGCACACACGATTCTCCTATCTTACTTTATTCTCTTCCCCGTTTCCCTAACCATTTAAACTAGCCAGCTTGAGATCAAGAAGATGCTTACAAAACTCAAGTTAATCTCCGGGGTTTGTTTAATAATATCATCTGAAGTTTTGAAGTTTTCAAAATGCTTTCCAATAAGTCATTTTGCTTGAGCCCAGCCAAGCCCTTAAAATGAACATTCTGTACTCCTTACAGAAAGACACTGAGATTCAGTGAAGTCTAATGCCTTGTCCATGGAAATCATGGGACTTAAGAATAGAAGGTAGGTTTTCTGACTCACGGTTCTAACATTGTGACTACCTCTTAATTATTCTGCACCACCGTGTCCAACAATATTACATATTTCTTCCTTTTTTATTCTAGCCGGAGTCATACTTCCATTGAACACTTATAAGAATAATTAGACCTGTCTCATCCTTTGACTCATCTTCATAACCTTTTGCTAGGTCTTCACGCCTTTATCATGACTGCCTTAAATTCCTCATCACCCTCTGCTATCAAAGTTAACCTCTCCTCACTCAACACTGTGGCAGGATTCCATCAGTTTTCAGGTACTTTCAGAACTATTCGCGTATTTAAGAACCATTCGTGTATTTAAGATTTGTCCTTCTCATCTTATCTTTAATCTCAGTCATGTCCAGGACTCTTCTTTCCTACTTCCCATTTAAGTGGGATTTATGACTATAACATGGTGGTAAAAACTTGGCCTGGGTCTCCAATTCCTCCTCTCCCTCTCTCTTCTAGATTGGTTCCTCCACTTTGGGGATGGAAAAGGGGGAGAAAATAAAGAATGTCTCCTAACTTTCCTAAATTGTAAAGACTCTAGACAGCAGAGGGGAAGAAACATTGTCCACTCTTTCCATATTCTGGAGCTGCAACGATCACTGTGTTCTGCTGGTTGATTTCCTTGGTGTGAAGCACCAGCTGGGCCTTCAATTTTTCTCTATTCATCATTCGGTCTTTCTTCATTTTCTCTCACTCTTGGGATCAGGCGTGTGTGTGTTCACCTCCGTGAAAAAGAGTTGTGGCTCCCGAAGGAGACCTTCGTCACCAAGGTCAGAGGCGACAAGAATGGATACAAGTTTCAGTCTGTCCTTGCGGAGGTCCAGGGTCTCACCACCTTCCCTTCTCGAGTGCCTGCCCACGCTCTCCAGGCTCCAGCATTTGACAGAGACATTTTCACAGAGACGGTTCAGCCAGCCCCTGCAACTGTATAAACCAATTCTGCCTCTCATGTAAATCCATGGGTGTGTGTATGTGTGTGGCCTACTGCTTCTGCTTCTCTGGTTGGATCCTAGTCATATAAAATTTGGATATGTAGTGGTTTTTTTTTTAATAAACAATATAATTGTCTATGTAGAAACAAACAAAAAATACCAGTATTAGTAAATAAGTTAAGCAATGCTGCAGCATTCAAAAATTAATTGTATTCTTATATACTACTAAGAAGAAATTAGAAATTGAAATTAATAAAACAAGCTCATACAAAAGAGCATTAAAAATGTGAAATACATAGGGAAATTTTAACAAAATATGCACAAGACCTGAACACTGAAAATGGCAATATATTATGAGATCAAGGAATACCTAAGTAAATGAGATGTCTTTTCCATGGGTCAGAAGACTGAATATTACTAAATGTCAATTATCCTAAAACTGGTTAGGAGATTCAAAGCAATCCTGATAAAAATCCCAGAAATTTTATTGAAAACTGACAGGGTAATTCTAGAAGTGCCTGGAAACCAAAGAACCAATAGGCAAAACTATTCAGGAAAAAAAATAAAACCAACAAATTTGGATGACTTAGACTGTTTTATTTGAAAACTTATTATAAAGCTAACAAGAGTATAAGTAAGGCTAAACATACAAATCAATGGAATAGAATAAAGAGTTGAGAAACTGACTCACATATAAATGGTTAATTGAATTTCCTCAAAAGGACCATGGACACTCAAATAAAGAAAGAAAAGCTGGAGCAATTGGATAATCTTAAGAGAAAGAAAAAAAGAACCTCAATTATTGCCTTACTCCATACATATAAGATTAACTTGAAATGGATCACAGTCTTAAATGCTAGGGTAAATTTATAAAATTTCTAGAAGAAAACATAAAAAGTTTTGTGACCTTGAATGAGACAAAGATTTCAAACTAATTTTTGTGTCTCATTTCAAGGATACAAAAAGCACAGATCATAAAAGAAAAAAAAAATTGAGTTCATCAAAGTTGAAAACCACTGTTAGGATAAAAAAACAGACCACAGACTGAGAGAATCCATTCACAGCACATAAATCTGGTAAAAGACTTGTTTTTATATATAAAGAACTTTTATAACTTAGTAAGACAGCAAAGTAACCCAATTAAAAAGCAGCAAAAACCTCTGCATTGAACTCTTCACCAAAGAATATATGCAAAATGCAGAAATAATGACAAACTTGCCAGAAAAGATGTGATATTGTTAGTCATTAGGGAAATGCAGATTACACTTACATTAAAAAGACTATAGTAGAAACACTTAGGAATAGCATTACTGAGTTAGACAGTAAACGTATGGCTTAATTTTTGGATGTCAAGCTATTTTCCAAATAGCTGTAGAATTTCACATTCCAAACAGCAACATCCAGGAGTTCTTATTGCTCCAAGTTCTTGGCACTATTTGGTACTTTTTGCCATTCTAAGTGTTTTCCCAAGATAAAAAAAAAAAAGTCCACACAAGGACTTGTACTCAAATGATCACAATAGTTTTATAACAAATTAAAAAATAGAAACGTACCAAATATTCATAAACCCATGAATCAATAAAAAAAAATATGGCATATTCATACAGTGGAATATTATCCAACAACAATAAAAGCTACAAGGGCTTCCCAGGTAGCTCAGTGGTAAAGAATCCGCCTGCAGTGCAGGAGATGTGGGTTTGATCCCTGGGTCAGGAAGATCCCCTGGAGAAGGAAATGGCAACCCACTCCAGTATTCTTGCCTGGGAAATCCCATGGACAGAAGAGCCTGGCAGGCTATTGTCCATGGGGTCGCAAAAGAGTCAGACATGACTTAGCGACTAAACAACAACAAAAACTACAACCTCTATTTTAAAAAGATGCATGCACCCCAGTTTTCATAGTAGCACTGTTTACAATAGTCAAGACATGGAAGCAGTCTAAGTGTCTATTGGCAGATGAATGGATAAAGAAGATGTGGTACATATGTTAACGGAATACTACTCAGCCATAAAAAGGAATGAAATAATGCCATTTGCAGAGCAATATGGATGAACAAAGAGATTATCCTACTAAGTGAAGTAAGTCAGGCAGAGAAAGTCAAATACCATATGATATCACTTACATGTGGAATCTAAAAAAGAAACAAATGAACTTATTAACAAAGCAGAAAGAGACTGACAGACACTGAAAACAAACTATGGCTATCAATGGGGAGGGGAGGTAAAGGACGAATCAGGAGCCTGGGGTTGGCAGATGCAAGCTAATGTGTATAATATAGGTAAACAATAAGGTCCTACTGTGTAAGCACAGGGAACTATATTTGATATCTTGAGATAAACTGTAATGAAAAAGAATTTTTTTAGAAAAAACCCACTCCCTAGCTCACTCCAGCTTAAACAGACTTTTGTTCAGTGCTCAATTTGCCCATTTGGCCAAATTAAATTATTGAATTGTAGAACAGAAGGATGATCAAATGCCAAATCAATTGCCTAGACCAAGGAGATAAATTTTCTCTTGTCATTTATAGAATGTGTTGCTTATTTAATAGTAAGCCCACCAGGCAGAAGACTCATGTTTCTGCAAATTTATCATGGAGTCAAAATTTCATCATCACTCACTGAAAAAAAGTACTATATAGAAGCACCCTATTTATAATTATTCATAATATTGCATTATATCCAGACCATACAAGCAATTACATATCAGAAATTAGAACTTTTTTTGTGTGTGTGGCTATTGGTGATGAACTATCGTAAGAATTTTTCTCCAAAGTCATCATAGCAAACATTTAGCATTTATCGCATGCTGACAGTATTCTGAGCACCATACCAAAAGGAAAAATGACAATCTTTTCTGTACTATATTTGGTATTTATAATTTATGGAGACAAAAAGAAAAAAAAAAAACCACTCAAACCCACAAGAAAACTCACTGCCGAGCTGTGCAGAGAATGTTCGGTGGCCTTCTCTGATAGGGCAGGCAGTTAGCTGGGGCAGCAGGGGAGCCTGGACCTTCCCTCTGCTCCGTTCACCTATTCAGAGACCAGCATATTCTTAACCTTTTCTGGGTGGGTGAACAACAGATTAGGAATTTCTAATTGCCTTCTCTCTGAGGGCTCTCTCCCAACCAAGTGGCGAAGATATTAGCAGAAAGTGCTGTGCATCCAAGGTGATGTTAACTTTTTGTGAAATTAAGAGACCTTTATTTGAAAACAGCTTCAATAGCTGGAGGCATAGAATAGAAGAAAGGTCCTTCAGGCTGTAATAATTGCTGGCTGCCCTGGGAAATGGCTTCAAGGCCGGAGCAGTCGTGGCTTCATGCAAGCACATCCTCTAATTATTGAAAAACCTGTGTAGAGTCTCCATGTTAATCAGTCTCTCAGAGACTTCAGCTTTATGTGGTTAGTGCAGATTTATGGCATTTTTCTTTTCCTGTTATTAAAACTGATATTTCACAAGGAAGAAACTATCTCCAGACAACTGCTAAAATGCAAAGTTTCAGTCATAAAAGAAAACTGCAAGATTATTCTGAGAAGATTCCACCGAGATTTCCAAACAAGGATAAGAAACAACACATCAAAGACAGGGGCTGGGGGGTGGAATTCAAAAATAAAAAGGCATGAGTTTAAAATATTAACAAAAAGACTCAACAGTTGGCCCATAGAATCAAGAGGTTAGAGTGTAATTAATTTAAGTGCTTGTTACAATTATGGAAATAAACATTTCATGCATAAATGCAAACTGAATTATACATAATTATGAGAGCTCTAAACTAATTGGAACATTTGGATTAACATAGTAGAAGCCAAATTGGCTTTTTAAACCAACGATACAGTGCTTTGAACGTATCCTGCGTGTACACGGCAAATATTAGTTACTATGGGTAAGAAGCGTATTTAGAAACATACATTTCTTTCAAGTGTTTTGTTTCTCTTGTGAAGTACTGTTGTTTTAGTAGCTAAGTCGTGTCTGACTCTTTGTGATCCTTTGGACTATAGCCTGCTAGGCTCCTCTGTCCATGGGATTTCCCAAGCAAGAATATTGGAGTGGGTTGCTATTTCCTTTTCCAGGGGATCTTCCCGACCCAGGGATCAAACCACATTGGCAGGCGGATTCTCTTCCGCTGAGCCACTGGGGAAGCCCTCTTGGAAAGTATAGAGAGATATTTACGTATCAAACTGTGTGACTCTCATTGAAGAAGAACAGCCTAGAGCTGGCTGGTTGTTCCAGACTCAAGTCTCCTTCCTACCTCACCACGTCATAACCAAAGCTTGATGGGGTACATGAAGATGGGTGGCAGGAACTGGCAATCTGAGAAAAGTGAAAAGAAATTTGTGCTTGATTGAGATGAGGCCAAAAAGATTGAAGATGAAGTCTCCTTCATTGAGTTTAAATTTAAAAGCTTATTTAAATAGGTCATATAGCTACTTTTATTTTTTTTTAATTTTATTGGAATATAGTTTATTTACAGTATTGTATTAGTTTCAGGTGTATAACACAGTGAGTCAGTTATACAGATACACATACCCTCTTTTTTAAGATTCTTCTCCATAGGCCATCACAGATACTGACTAGAGTTCCCTGTGCGACATGTGAGTGCACGCTCAGCCGTTCAGTTGTATCCAACACTTTAGTGACCCCACAAACTGTAGCCCGCCAGGCTCCTCTGTCCATGGGATTCTCCAGGCAAGAATACTGGAGTGGGCTGCCATTTCCTCCTCCAGGGGATCTTCCTAACCCAGGGATCAAACCCGTGTCTCCTACATCTACTGCATTGGCAGGTGCATTCTTTACCACTGAACCACCGTGCTATACAGTAGGTCCTTATTAGTTATCTACTTTATAAATAGTAGTGTATACTGTCATTCCCAATCCCCCGATTTATCCCTCCCCCCACTTATCCCCTGGTAATGTAAGTTTATATTCTACGCCTGTGACTCTACTACTGTTTTGTAAATAAGTTAATTTGTACCTTTTTTTTTTTTAGATTCCACATATAAAAGCTTGTCTCTGCCTTCCTTGCTGTCTTTTGGCATTTTTCAACATTAATCTGTCACATTTGTTTATTAATGTGCTTCTTCCTCTCCCACATGTACCACATCACTGTGTGACTGTATGCAAATCTCTGTCAGTATATGTAAACATGACCCTCCTCGAAATGTCCTATCCTACTAAAGCGAAAAGAAAAGCAAACAATTCCAGTGACAAAATTGTTCTTTCTCCTCTTCTTCTGTCATTAAAGTTCACATTCCTATAGAGAAGCAGAATCTGATCATAGCTTGATTTCAGGAAAGCCATCTGATTAAACTACATCGTACTACAGTTGAAATGACTAATGAAGCTCCCAGTGGTATCATGTTGTTAGTCCGTGTGAATCTGTGAGTGGAAGGAAACAGTTCCCCAGACATGACAATTACATCAGATAAGGGATCATATTAACACTATCAACTCTTATCTCACTGGCTTGGACTCTATGTGCTCATGCATTATCTCATCTCCTTGTAAGATCTCACTCCATGATTTCTGAATTCCTGAGGCGTTTCTTTCCTGTGTCTTGGTATGAGTTAGCTGGCTACAGTCTGCAGTGTATGCACTGTGGTCCTCCTGCCAACTGTGGCCTTTTTCATTTATATGCTTTCTGCAAACCCCTTCACCAGGACCATTGTTCCTGGTGCTCTTTAAGAATCTTGGTACCTCAACCAAAAGCACTATATACTCCTTGAGAGTATTAGGAACACAGTCACTGAGGTCTTCAGTGATTTAAAGCCATTCTATCTAGTAGTGAGGACAGTGTTTTCATTTCTAACCCTGGGTCCTTATGGACACCAAAGTAACCCTCATGAACCTATGTCTCCTGTAATCTCATAAAAATAGTTTCTTGAGATTTTTGCTTCAAGCTGTCTTGACACAGGGCTCTGATACAAATGTCTGGAGGTGGATTGCATGCAATAGACACAACCTTCAAGTGCATTCCCCTCTTTCCCAACTCTTTTGTCCAGACTCTCAATCCCACAAAACTCAGTTTATAAAAGTAATTGCCTATGGCCCTTTACTCACTAAATGTTCTGACTTTCAAGCCTATAACCATATCTGGAAGATAGCAAGGGTTTGATGAATCTTTGTAGAATTGACGAATAAATGAGTCAGGAAAAAAATCAAGTACTATGGATCCCAGTAGCAGACACAGTTCAGGCTGTGGCCAGAGCCACAGTTATAAGCAAATTTCCAGAGGAATATTTAAAAAGTATAGAGACCTTTCTGAGACTCCTAAAACTCATTTGGCCCCTCCACCTGAATACACACACAAACACACACATATATATGGGATTCCAAAGAAGGAAAAGAAAATTCTTGAAATTCCTGGTGCCTCCTTTTCTTTTAAGAAGAAAGGGTAATGCTCTTCCCTCTGATAATGTTTGCCCTTGTATTGTCAGTTAATGCCAGGTTAGATGACTGTGGGTCGTGGTCTACATGATGGACCAGGACAAGGTCTGTCTTTTTTTTTTTTTTTTTTTTTTGATAAGGTCTGTCTTATGGTTAGGAGTTGGGGGCCACAAAGCAAAGAAGAAAGAAACTGCACATAGATAATCAAAGCTTTGAAGGGAAACAATCAGACCTGGAGTCAGCCACTTACTTTTACAGTGTTGTGTTATAGAATGTGAACTCAGGTTAGCAAAATTTGTGCTCCAGATGGAGATTTGAACCATCTTTCTCCTCCTGAATTCCCACTTACTGTCCATTTTACTGACAGCATTCTGAAAGTCATTATCCCTTACTGTGGTACCATTTTGCAATGTAATATTTAACACATCGATTGATTACAGTTTATAGCATTCCTCTTACATTCCTGAACATCCAGGAGTTCAGCAGTAGACTCTCAGAGCGGTCTTTTAAATCTCACCACCATTCCATTTCTCCCTTTTCTCAGCTTCCTTAGACACGTTCATCCTTTGCTACTCTCTGCACTTTACCTTTTCTATTTCCTCTCTCCTACTGCAGACTGAGCCCCCGGTAGAGAAACTTGGATATGATTTATTAGAAGGTTTTAACCAGAAACATCTATCCAAAAACAGGTAGCTGGACTACTTTGCCCTGGGCAGACTTCTCAGATGTGTGTTTCCCTGGAGGGGCTTCAGTGGGATGGGACAGCTAAGTCAAGGTTTTCCACCTTAGTTGACTCCCAACCATCTATGGAGCAGCATCTGCTGCTACAACAGTCTATCTACTCACCGTGAATTTTAGCATCCACTTACATTTTTTAAAGTTATATGGAATTTTTATTATATCTGGAATTGCCTAAAGAGGCAATATCCCCCAATGGCCATCAGTGGACAGTCTTTCAGTGGAATGGTTGGTTGATTTAAGCATTAACTCTTTTTCAGAAGATTTTTAAAAATCTTAAGAGAGTAAAAATAATCCAATCTTATAACAAAAGGATAAACATATGCATAAAATTTATCATTTTATCTTAATCACATTAAGTTCAGTAGCTGCAAATGAATCTACCATTTAGCAATTAAAAATATTTTTCAACAAATCACTGAAAGGTTAGCATATACATGGACCCAGCCCTGTATATTCTGATTAGTACTTCTCAAGAAGGACTTGGTGCCCACATAAAAATAAAAACAACTCATAGATGAAACAGTACACTGATGCATATATAAATGAACATCTACTCAGGATTGAGAAGCACTGATATGCCATGTACTAATTCTTAATAGATACCACTTGCCTTTACAATGTCTCTTAAGTAGAAATGGTGGGCTGGGACAGCTCTTTATGTGAAAAATAAGTCATCCATCTTTGTTGGCCTCTCCTTCCTCCTAATTCTTAATAGATACTACTTGCCTTTACAACATCTCTTAAGCGGAAATGGTGCTCAATTTGAGAGGGAAGCTGTTGGAACAGCTGTTTGTGAAAAAAATAAGTCTTTGTCGGCCCCTCCCTCCTCCCTTGTATCTATCAAAGTCCAGGGCTGGGTGGGGTGGGACAGTTACCCTCGGGCAGCCCAGCCACTAATAACCCAGCTGTTCACCACGTGAGCGGTGAAGCTATACTCTAGAAGTGCTTTGGTTCTCCCGGAAGGAGCCTAAGGGAACACGATATCTCATCCAGCTTGTTAGGTAGTCGTTCTTCCTGGGGTTCTCCAAGTTACTAGAACCATTTACCCCATCCTGCCAGGGCCCTGAAACTGTTTTTCACTCTCTCCAGAAGAGTGAAATCCAATCCTCTCATCTTCTTTGAGGTGGGGAAGCTCCACCGGGTGTGGAGAAGGTGGGAGAGCATTAATACTTATTTGGGTTTCACTGTTGCAGGGTCTGTGCAGCCTGTGTGAAAGGTTTGATCATACTGGGAATGAGAAAATGAGCATTTCATAAGACAAAGACATCACCCTAATTATCTACCTGACCTGCAATTGCTACCATTAGAACTACTTCTGCAAATTCAGAACACAATGTGGGGGCTTTGTCCTCAAGAAATCAAAGTCAGTTTTGTGCAGGTCACTTCAGATGGGACAGTGTGAAAGTTGAAGTGTCAGTCACTCAGTTGTGTCCGACTCTCTGTGACCCCATGGACTGGAGCCCCCCAGGCTCCCCTGTCCATGGACTCCTCCAGGCAAGAATACTAATGTGGGTTGCCATTTTCTTCTCCAGGGGACCTTCCTGACCCAGAGATCAAAGCTGTGTCTCCTGCACTGCAGGCAAATTCTTTCCTCTCTGAGCCACCGGGGAAGCCTAGGAATGGGAAGGAGGTAGAAAAATCATTAGCTCTCCAGGTAACTTTGATATTGTCAGGTCCCAACTAAGTAGGTAATGAGTCAGGCAAAACTGGATGGGATATGTTGCCAGGGGAAAGAAACCTAACAGGGACATGTTTAAACACCTTAATTCTAATTTCAGACTGGCTGCCAGTTTGCTTAAAGACCCACGCAAAGTAGAAAGGCATTGGATCACCTCACTAATTTTTGCTACCTTGGTTGCAATGCAAAAACATAGGGCGTGGACACCTACAAAAAATATTAAGTCAGGAAGAATTCTGATTAATTTAGAATGATTAAATCCTGGTATCCCATTGTTGGAAATGAACACTGAAATCATTGATTCGTTGGTCCTCCTTTCACAGATGGAGGAGATGGTCACCCCTGAAGTTAAACAATATGTCTCAGGCTGCACAAAGTATTGACCCTACTAGAACCATGGTGGTTGGATTCTTCCAGCTTAAGATTTTCCAGTTGGTTTAGAGCCAGTCCTGATTTCCAGCTAAAAGTTTTCTTTATAAGACTTCCAGTGTAACATAGTTACTCTTAGAGGTATTTTTAATATGTGATTGTCAATAAGTTACTTAGCCCCTGTAAACCTCAGTTTCCACATTTGTGACAGGATTAGACCAATTTTCCCTGGTATGTTAACAGGTCCTCCAGAACCTCACACCATGATTCTTTTTTAAAAATTAATTCTTAGTGAAGTATAGTTGCTTTATAATGTTCTGTTAGATTCTACTGCACAGCACGGTAAATCAGTTATATATATATATATCCCCTCCTTTTCAAACTTCCTTCCCAAAGGAAGAATGGATAAAGAAGATGTGGTACAAAAAAAAAATTAAATTAAAAAAAAAAAAGAAGATGTGGTACATATAACAATGGAATATAATTCAACCATAAAAAGGAACCAAACTGGGTCATTTGCAGAGACATGGATGAACCTAGAGACTGCCAGCCGGACTGAAGTAAGTCAGAAAGAGAAAAACAAATATCATATATTAGCACATATGTGGGTCCACGATTCTTGAAAGTGAAATCATTTTTCAATCATCAGAAAAGAGCAAAGGGGGCAACATTTGCTGTGTGCTTACAGACTTTGCGAGCACATGTGTTGGAAGCTGGATGAATCCAAGTCTTAGGTGATCTTTCTCGTCTCCAATTCTTGTTGCACTTACTGCTCACGTCTCACATGCGGCATGTATCACTTGCCTTACACATATTCGCAGGTACATGTATATACATGTTTACACGCAGATTTATCTGGAGTCCCCAGAAAGCAGGAACTGTGACTTATAGCTCTTCAAATTCTCAATGCCTTGTATGTAAGAGTAGATGATAACATTTCCCTGGCATGAACTTAGATGCTTCATTACCACTTTCTTAGTTACTGAGGACATAAATGGTATAAGGCATCTGGCATGGATCATTTCCCTACAACTACCTCAGGTTCCAATTGGAATGGGACGCAGCTCTTTTTTTTCCATTTGGGTATAGCTACTTTACAATGTCGTGCTAGTTTCTGCTCTACAACAATGTGAATCGGCTGTATTTACTTACATCCCCTCCTCCCACCCCCAGATCCCACCCCTCCAGGCCATCACGGATCACCAGGCTGAACTCCCTGCGCTACCCAGCAGCTTTGCACTAGCTATCTATTGCACCTCTTTAGATTTCCTGCTAGTTGCAAAGGGTTTGAACGGGAGCAAGAATGGGCCTGAGCACAGAACCGAAGTGCAGAATCATTCGGCAATCTAACGACTTCCTCCTCCCTTTCTTTTTTAACAAAAGGAAATGAACATAGCATGATTCTTGCTTTAATGAAAATATACATTGTTTTGTTTAATGAAAATATACACCATATGAGAAATAAAAATAATTTCTAGCATAATACTAGAAAGTTGCATTACAAGAACTTTCCTCAGTAGCCTTCCCTTTTCATCTCTCAAAGGGCATGGAGGTATGTATGATGGGAAGAGTTTGGGTTTATATCAGACAAGGCAAAGTGACTTAAATTCTCTGAGTCTCTGAATCTCCCTTCTGAAACAGAGGTAACAATGCCTTTCAGGGAATTTTTACAAGAATCAAATGAAACAGTCCAGATCCATGTGCCTGATCTATGACTGGTCCTCAATGAATGACTTGCGTTTGCAAGAAAAATGGACAAGACAACTGTGGTACTTGTCACTGTTTCCCAGTCGGTCACTTTTCTCCTGAAAATAGTTACCATGATACTTACTTTTCTGCAGATCTCCCTAATGAAGTGGAATTGATCCTTCAACAGGGAAGCCAACTATATACAAATACACATGTGTACACACACGTCTGTTCTCTGAGGTTAAGAAAATTGTAACATTTATGTATACATATGATCCACAGCTTTATATAAATATGTATGTATTATATATATATTGTACAGTCATTTAGAATATAACTTCTTTAAAGACAATGAATCTTGTGCTAGTTTAATTCTGTTTAGTTACCGAGTATATGAGAATACTACATGAATGCTGTTGAGGTTGCATTTTGTTAGAAGGAGAGTCTCACTCGCCACAGACTCATCCCCCGAGTGTTTCATATTGTAAGCATTTTTTTTTCCTCCGCAATCCTCCTGCCTCTTCCACGCATTTGTCTTTATATTTGCATTGTCTGGTAATTTGGATATTTTTATTTGAGATTATTTGGCCTATGTCAGGTATTCTTCTCTGCGGTCCCCAGGGTCTTGTATCTTGTTTTTAACTTCTTCTCTTGCCTTGCTCTCTTTTTATCAGATGTCATCTATTGTGCCTCCCTATTTTACCCTTGGGTGTTTCAATTATGCATGAATGAGATCTGCCTCACAGTCGCACGTTTCCATTTTCAGTCTAAATAACTGCGCGCAGAATGAAAAATCTCTGCACCGAACTTGAGAGGCTCTCCGCTGCTCCTGGGTTTCATGTGGGCTCATTCTGGTCCTCTGATCCCGGTAGCATTGTAGGGTCGTGTTGATGTCAGCTGTCCTTAGCGTTCACTTCCGCTGTTACTATGACCGAAGCTCTTGCATCCAGCTCTCTTCAGCTCTTCCTCCAATATTCCAGCTAAGACACTATTTCCACATTCGTAGTTTTGTGATGACTGGGTTCCTTTGCCACTCCAGTATTCTTGCCTGGAGAATCCCATGGACAGGGGAGCATGGCAAGCTACAGTCCATAGGGTTGCAGAGTCGGACACGACTGAAGTCTCTGAGTACACATGCAGGCCTGGTTCCTTTGAGTTTTCTTTCAAACAAGCACCAGATAATTTAGCAGCAGGTTCTCTAAGAGTCTTAAATCAATGACTACTGTTGCAGCAATACCGATAAATCACTATTCCCCTAGAAAGCTCCATGGTTTAAATAAGTCAGAATTTCTCAGGATTTCAAACTTACTATGTTTCTGAGGAGGCAGGATAGAAAGGAATGGAAAAATATCATGTTTTAGCATGAAAAGATGTATGTGCCTGAAGTAGGCATGGAGTAGAACAAAAAGGGGATGAAGGTTCAGGTTGGTTTCCTTTTGTGAATCATTAATCTGGCCATGAATATAAGATCTTAGCTGTCTCAGCTTATGCCTGACATAGAATTACTACTTTTTATTATTTACTGTATTGCATTTATATGATTCTGTGTCTCTAGTATTCTGGACAATGCCCAACCCATAAAAGAAACTCAAGGAAGAAATCACAAGGATGTTACAATTGTGACAATAAAACAAAGTATTATGTTATGCATTTTAAGTGTAAATTGGTAAAGTAAATCTGAAGTCATCAAACTAAACAGCTGACCTCTAAAATTGACAGCTTTGTAACTGGAACAATTTAAGGTGACCATGATTCTTGTGAGTAATCCATTGAATCCTACACACAAAATCATTTTAAATATACCAGGTTCTATCCCTAAGTTGGGAAGATCCCTTGGGGAAAGGAATGGCTACCCACTCCAGTATTCTTGCCTGGAGAATTCCATGGACAGAGGAGCCTGGAAGGCTACAGTACATGGGGTAGAGTTCGGCACAACTGAGCAACTAACACTCTACCATCTTATATAAGAAGGTTTATCTACAAATGCAATGGGAGTAACTTGTGTGACCAGAGAAATGCAATATAAAGTAACTCCTCTCCTGAGAGAATAATGTGGTTATACCTGCACATAGAGTAATACCTCAGAGCATTCATAGGGTGTTTTTCAACCCAGTTAGTGGTTTAATTTTCCTCACTCTGTACAGCCCCAGATACTAGCCCATGTTGTGTAAACAATCCTTAGAGTCAACCTATAGAGCAGAGTTGATGGAGGTCTTGCTAGCAGTCTTATTTAGATGAGAAGCAAGTGCTGTCCAGGAAAATGTGTGTGCAGATTCCTGAACTGTTCTAGCTCCATTCCATTACCGGAGAGCAGATCATTGAACAGCTTTGTGTCAAGCCTTCCAGCAGGGCTGTCTGGTTACAGAGATCTGCACCCTGTGCCGTGGAGATGATGAACAGTTTCATGTTTTCCAGTGCGTAGACACACAGTCTTATAACATCAGAAGGGGGACCAGAATTTGGAAGCTGCAGCATCATTTATAAGTAAGGAAGCTGTATGTAGACCAGCATTTCCCAGGCATTTTCGTGAGACAGACAATTTCAAAATATTTTTTTAAAGTATGGGCAGAGCCAATATAGAGGCCATGAGGAAAACACTTATGCACCTGCCTGTGGCTCAGACAGTAAAGAATCTGCCTGCTATAAAGGAGACCTGGGTTCCCATCCTTGGGTAGGGAATATTCCCTGGAGAAGGGAACAGATACCCACTCCAGTATTTTTGCCTGGAGAATTCCATGGACAGAGGAGCTGGGTGGACTGTAGTCCTTGGGGTTGCAAAGAGTTGGATACGACTGAGCGGCTAACACTTTCACTTTCACACCCACCTATTAACTGTCACCACCATAAATGAAAGGATAGGTAATACTAAAAATTAAATAAATTGGGAAAGACATCATTTCAGTAGTTCTATAAGTGGAAGTGTTTTGTTCTTTTTCGCAGAGTTTGGCCTCTGTGGTTGATGGCTCAGCCTTGGCAGCTGCCCGGGGAAGCTGCCTGCCCTAGCCTCTCAGAGAACAATCTCACAAGCCCTGTATTGAAGACCTCATCAGCCACTTTTGTCCAGTCCTGGGTGACCACACAAGACATGTTTAGATTTTTATTGTTTCTTTAAATAGAAGTCTGTATTTGTCCTTAAAGAAAACATTCAAAACACACTCCACCAATACCAGAGTGACCACCTTGTTCTGTGGAAATTTACAGAACAGCAGGACAAGAAAATCCCTTGGAAATAAAGGCGTGTAAAAAAAGATGAAAAACTGAGGTTTGTTCATCTATCAGCTTTTTTTTTCTCTTAAAAGTTTTCATTGTCATTCAGTCTGGTCAATAATTACTCTTGAGTATACATTTTCAAGGATGCTAAACAAAAGCGTTCATCTGTGCTGTGATCAGCAGTGTCTCTAATGGGATATGGAGGAGAAGCAAAGTAAATACAAATCAACACACGAATTTAGAAAAAATAACACTGTCCCTCTGGGGAACTTGAGAGAAAAAAAGAAGCAGAAAACAATCAACTTGCTCAAAGTCTAGGTATAAGCGACATGATGATTAGTTAAATCATCTTAATGAAATGTACAGACCTATGTGCTCTTAGATAGATAATTCATATGCAATTTTATTATCTCTCAAGGTTTAATTAAATATTTGCCTTTTGGCTAATCAACAGCAATTAATAAGAGATGCTTTCAGGCATACAGCTTATAAGAAATATGGACATGGCCCACGCTGGAATTTCATTGGTCTCTTAGTGAAGATAAGTGTACAGTAACATGAGCGTATGGGTCTCAAGCCAGGGCCTGGCCAGGGTTCTCTAGGGAAACAGAACCCCCAGGGTGTGTGGGGGGCTCCCCAGGTGGCACGAGGTAAAGAATCTGCCTGCCAATGCAGGAGATGCAAGAGATGGCTCAATCCCTGTTTACGTGCATGAGGGACAACCTCTCAGGTCGGGAGTGATGAACAAATTAAGCTTTTCAGACCCCACCTTTCAGCCTCCCAAGATATAGTTCTAAAAAGTGCCTTGCCCCAGGGTTCTCTTTCAGCAGCTGTCTGCCCTTGAACCTGGACTGTCTTAACTGGCTTCCCTGGTGACTCAGTGGTAAAGAATCCTCCTGCCAATGCAGGAGACGTAGGTTCAACCCCTGGGCTGAGAAGATCCCTGGGAGAAAGAAGTGGCAACCTGCTCCGGATTCTTGTCTGGGAAACCCATGGACAGAGGAGCCTGGCAGGCTACAGTCCCTGGGATCGCAGAGAGCTGGACACAACTTAGTGACTAAACAACAACAAATAGGGTGTGTGTACGTGTGGAGAGGGGGACGGAGACAGAGAAGTTCATTTTAAGGAACTGACTCCTGTGATTGTGGAGGCTGGTAAGTCCTAATTCTCTAGGTCAACCTAGCAGGCTGGAGACCCAGGGAAGAGCTGATACAACAGCTCTAGTCCAAGGAAGTCTGGAAGTAGAATTCATTCTTCTTCCAGACACTTCAGTTTTTCATTTATCTGTTTTACTAAAAGAGTACTGATTATAAATGTTAATCTCATATGTTGGGATTAGCACGTGCACACTACAATATATAACATAAGTAACCAACAAAGATCTACTGTATAGCACAGGGAACTACACTCAGTTATTTCTATAATAACTTGTAGCTCAGTCGATAAAGAATCTGCCTGCAATGCAAGAGATTTGGGTTTGATCCTGGGTTAGGTAGATCCCCTATAGAAAGAAATAGCTACCCACTCCAGTATTCTTGCTTGGAGAATCCCATGGACAGAGGAGCCTGGCGGGCTACTGTCCTTGGGGTTGCAAGAATCATATAGGGCTTAGTGACTAAATCACCATCATAAGGGAAAAGAATCTGAAAAGGTATATATATTTATATATGTATATGTATGTGTGTGTGTGTGTGTGTGTGTGTGTATGTATGTAATGAATCATTGTGCTGTACATCTGAAACTAACATGAAATTGTAAATCAGCCATGCTTCAATTAAAAAATGATAGCCTCAGGGACTTCCCTGGTGGTCCAATGGTTAATCTGCCTTCTAATGCAGGAGATATGGATGCGATCCCTGGTCAGGGAACTAAGATTCCATATGCTGTGGGGCAATTAAGCCTGCATGCCACAAGAGAAGCCCAGGGGCCTTGCCTCCTGAGCCTGAGCACTCTGGAGCCCTTGCTCCATAACAAGAGAAGCCCGTGAGCCACAGTGAAGATCCAAGTGCAGCCGAAAATAATAATAAAAAATTATTATAATCTCATCTAAAAAACACCTTGGCAATATTGAAACTGGTGTTTGATTGAATACCTGGGTTCTGTGACTTTGTCAAGTAGATACACAAAATTAATCATTGCAACCCTGGAAAGAAAAAAAAATGAGACTATTTTAGAACAGGAGGCTTAAACTAGTTGAGAAAGTACATTTAATACTTGCTAAAGTCTCAGTATCAAACTAGGAAAAGGAGTTTGTGTTGAAAAAAGAAAAAAGTAATATTGGGTAACTGATATGGAGTCAGCTTAAGAATGTCATCCTATGTTTTATATACAGATACGCAATCATAGCACCTAAAATATGCACATGTAGTATACTTCAGCTGTCACCATACAATGCATAAAACTGCACTGTAAAAAGAAGGGGCACTTATTAAAAACATAAAGAACCAAGAGTGTCATTTGTTTCCTAACTTGCCATGAAATAAATAATGACCTTTTGATCCTCAGCTTAGTAACCATTTCATGCAAGCAAGATCACTGTTTTCACAGTCCTAGTTTCCCTGGAAAATAAAAAATCAAGGGAGGAGGAGAATAGTGAATGACAACAAATTACCAGTGTACTTTGTACATTTGGACAGTGGTAGGTGATTTGGGAGTATAAAAGGAAACTTTGAGTAGTTTTTGGTGGAAATTTGCTATAGTTTAAGCTAGCTGATGTTTCATTAGAAGTAATTTTTAGTGAGGTAAATTCTTAAACTGCCGTCAACAATGAAGCATGGTTTGAGGGAAGAGAATCAACCCCCTATGCAGAATTCAATTAGGATTCATTTGTAAAATTGATTTCACTTCCAAAGAAAACTTGGAAAATCTCTATTAATCTCATGACTTCATTTGAAGACATTATAATTTAGGGGGGAATTCCCTGATGGACAAGTGGTTAAGACTCCACACTTCCAATGCAGGAGATGCAGGTCAGTCCTCGGTGGGGGAACTAAGGCAAATGAAAGCAAATTAAGGACAAATTAAGCCAAATTAAAATAAAAAGACCTTATAATTTTTAGTATGTCTATAAAATGAGCAGAGAATTGATCCTGTGGCAGCTGATACAAAGTTCGGCCAACCAAAGGGGACTTAGCAAGACAAAATATGTCACCCAAGAATCACCCCATTTTTGAAGGGGTTCAAAAGGTTAAAAAAATGAAAAATAATAAAATATAATGATAATATGATAAAATATAATAATGGCAGCCACTTCACTAATTTGTTGGCAGATTCTGAGCTACAACAGGGTAAAGTGGTCAGTGCAGTGCCTGGCTTATGTAAGCATCCCTTCCATGTCTGTTGCTCTTGAGGTGATGAGGGGCAGTTTGAAAACCTGGCTGCTGATTTCACTCAGCCCAGTTACTCTCCATATTTGAACAAGGTTGCTCTTCTTGCATTTTCCATACACAGAACATTCATTAAAGATCAAACTTAGTCTTCCCTTTAGAAAGAGAGAGAAATTTCCCAGTCTTGGGTAGTAGAGAAATAGAAAGAAATTGTTTTTAAAAATAAACAGGAAAAAGAAGTCACCCCTTTCTGCAGAGAGTAGTCCTGGCTGGAATATAAGGCAGCCCAGTGGAAATGGACTGGATTTCGCCCCCACTTTCCATCCCCTGCCCTCAGGAGCCTTTGTGACAGATCTGAGACCACAGTGATGTCTTTGACCCTGTCCTCCTGTAGCTGAGGGGTCTGATGAGATTTTAACATGCCTGTGTGTGCTAGGTCAATTAAAGTTGGTTTCTCTCTTTCTGCCAATGGAGTTGATATCAAGTTACACAACATTATATCCAATTAGATAGATATATAAAGCTTTAAAAAAATTTTTTTTCAATTTTTTCTTTTCTCAATGAATTGTTTTGGCTTTTATTTCCAGTGCCGTTAGTTGCTCAGTCACGTCCACTGATGAGCACGGGGTCCACTCTGTGTGACCCCATGGACTGTAGCCCGCCAGGCTCCTCTGTCCGTGGGATTCTCCAGGCAAGAATACTGCAGCGCATTGCCATTTCCTTCTCCAGAGCATCTTCCCGACCCAGGGATCGAAGGCATCTCCTGCATTGCAGGTAAATTCTTTACCATCTGAGCTGCAGGGCTTGAAGAAAGAGTATTTTTAAGATAATACTGGATCACTTTTTTTTTTGGCCTTTAACCATGTTTTTAATTTATTTTTAAATTGAAGGATAATTGCTTTACAGAATGTTGTTGGTTTCTGCCAGACATCAACATGAATCAGCCATAGGTGTACATACGTCCCATCACTCTTGAACCAACCTCCCACCTCCCACTCCATCCCCCGCTTCTAGGTTGTCACAGAGCACCGGGTTTCTGCTCCCTGCCTCAAACAGCAAATTCCCCCACTGCCTATCTGCTTTACATATGGTAATATATATGTTTCCATTCTACTCTCTCAATTTGTCCCAGCCTTTCCTTCCCTCACTGTGTACAGACGCCTGTTCTCTATGTCTGACTCTCCATTGCTGCCCTGCAAATGGGTTCATCAGTACCATCGTTCCAGACTCCATATATATGCATTAATATGCAATTTTTGTTTTTCTGTCTCTGACTTAATTTACTCTGTATAATAGGCTCTCGGTTCATTCACCTCATCAGAACTGACTCAAATGTGTTCCTTTTGCAGAGTATAAATAAAACTTCGACTGATGCAGCAACAACCAGAAATGGATTGTTTGAGGGGAAATATATATATATATATATATATTTTTTTTTTTTTTCTGTTCTTATGTTCTGCCCACCCTTCCTGGAATCTGTATCTAATAGAACCAGGAAGGGGATAGATACTCACAGACACAGGAGATGGGCCACCAGAAGAGTAACTTTGACTGGGAGATAGGGCTGATTTTGTTGGATATTTCACCTTCAGGACAGCCCTTTTGAAGGGTCTCTTTCTTTTTCTTGGCCCATCTATAAAATTTCCCTTTGTCCTTGCTACCAGGGAAACAAGTCGGTAGAAAATAGCTGAAACTCTGGGTAGAGCCTGGGTCACAGGAGTGGGCAGTGGCTTCGAAAGATGGGAGGAAATGGTTTTAAAGGCCAAGGGATGGGGTTGTCTGGAATTGGGAGATTGGGCCTGAGATAAAAGAGGGTCAAGAAAAATAGACTCAGTAATGACCATGGAGGCTCTCTGTGGGGGAGAGGAGGGTTAGCTGCGTGCCTGTTGAAGGCAGCAGCGGTAAGTTAGCCACCCTAGGAAAACTCCCTCCAGGCCATTGGCCCTTTGGCATTTATCTATATTGGTGTGAATGGAATGACAGCTTTTCTGGAAGGAGCCGGCTGATTACATAGCCCACTTGAGCATGGGCACATGCTCAGAAGGGGGATGGACCACCTCACTCCTTAGGATGCCTGAAGAAGCATCACTACGAAGAAAGCTAGTGGAGGTGATGGAATTCCAGTCGAGCTATTTCAAATCCTAAAAGATGATGCTGTGAAAGTGCTGCATCTTAAGGTCAGTTTTCATTCCAGTCCCAAAGAAAGGCAATCCCAAAGAATGCTCAAACTACCATACAATTGTACTCATCTCACATGCTAGCAAAGTGATGCTCAAAATTCTCTAAGCCAGGCTTCAATAGTACGTGAACTGTGAAATTCCAGATGTTCAAGTTGGATTTAGAAAAGGGAGAGGAACCAGAGATCAAATGGTCAACATCCGCTGGATCATCGAAAAAGCAAGAGAGTTCTAGAAAAACATCTACTTCTGCTTTATTGACTATGCCAAAGCCTTTGACTGTGTAGACCACAACAAGCTGTCTAAAATTCTTAAAGAGATGGAAATACCAGACCACCTGACCTCCCTCTTGAGAAATCTGTATGCAGGTCAGGAAGTAAGAGTTAGAACTGGACATGGAACAACACACTGGTTCCAAATTGGGAAAGGAGTACAGGCAAGGCTGTATATTGTCACCCTGCTTATTTAACTTATACGCAGAGTACATCATGAGAAACGCTGGGCTCGAAGAAGCACAAGCTGGAATCAAGATTGCCGGGAGAAATATCAATAATCTCAGATATGCAGATGACACCACCCTTATGGCAGAAAATGAAGAAGAACTAAAGAGCCTCTTGATGAAAGTGAAAGAGGAGAGTGAAAAAGTTGGCTTAAAGCTCAACATTCAGAAAACTAAGATCATGGCGTCTGGTCCCATCACTTCATGGCAAATAGATGGGGAAACAGTGATAGGCTTTACTTTCTTGGGCTTCAAAATCACTGCAGATGGTGACTGCAGCCATGAAATTAAAAGACACTTGCTCCTTGGAAGAAAAGTTATGATCAACCTACACAGCATATTAAAAAGCAGAGACATTACTTTACCAACAAAGTTCCATCTAGCCAAAGCTATGGTTTTTCCAGTAGTCAAGTATGGATGTGAGAGTTGGATTATAAAGAAAGCTGTGTTCCAAAGAATTGATGCTTTTGAACTGTGGTGTTGGAGAAGACTCTTGAGAGTCCCTTGGGCTGCAAGGAGATCCAACCAGTCCATCCTAAAGGAAATCAGTCCTGAATATTCATTGGAAGGACAGATGGTGAAGCTGAAATTCCAACACTTTGGCCACCTGATGTGAAGAACTGACTCATTTGAAAAGACCCAGATGCTGGGAAAGATTGAAGGCAGAAGGAGAAGGGGATGACAGAGGATGAGATGACCGGATGGCATCACTGACTCGATGGACATGAGTTTGAGTAAACTCCAGGAGTTGGTGATGGACAGTGAGGACTGGCGTAATGCAGTCCATGGGATCGCAGGGAATCCGACACGACTGAGCGACTGAACTGAACTGAACTGGTGGAAAGATTCAATAATCTGTCTGTCGGAAGAAAAGGTGGCATCTTTCCCTGTGTTGGAGAGAGGTCTGACCTTATAAGAGGTGAAGGGCCTGTGTTTTACTGCCTTTCCTTTTAGCTGGAGCCTCAAGTTATCCTTTGCACCTCAGTTTCCTCAGCTGGGATTTGCATTGGATGTTCTCCATGTGCCTAGAAACCATCTATGGAGCCAGTGGCAGCTATGGAAATTTATTGGCAACTTAGAGTCTTTACATCTGTCTAACCTCCTTGTGACTGTTACCCATCATTTTATAAGACAGGCATCGTTTTATGTAAGTTTGGTGCAACTTGGGGTCATGAAATCGAACCAGAAATCTGTGTCTCTCTTTAATTCTTTGCTCCTTTTCATGTTCTCCCTACAGACCTCTAGCCAATTCTTGTGGCCATGCCTCACGTTCCTTACTCTGGAGAGCTGATTAGAAGTGGCCTCCTCTTCCATCCTTAGTGCTAGACAAGTGAACTTTACTGTGAATAAACCCCTCATCAGGGACCTGGCGATCAAATCTACCTCTTTAGCATCTCCAGGCTTCAAGTTATGTAAATACTAACTGTCACTCTAACAAAATTCAAACATTTATTCTAAATAGTCCTCTTATTCTAGCATAACTCCAACATGCTCTTTCTACCTTTTTTAACACTTAATTTTTTTTTTTCCAAATAGTCCTGTAGAGTCTTTAGCCAGAGAACGCCATTTTGGTCTGTGTTTGAGTCTTTTGGGATTCACTTTGACTCTATCGTAACTTAATTCATGTATGATGTATGTTTCATACATCATAGGGAGCCTGAGCTCATAGCCAACTATATGAATGAATTGATAAAAGAAATTAAAAAATAATATAGTTCATTTAAATACACTTAAACACCAAATTCGTTCGTTGCATGCTATGAACTACAGTGACTGGTTGAAATGTAGGTCAAATGCAGTATAGCTTAATTTCTTCTGTAAAAATGTGTTCATATTGAATGAATGTTTTTATTCCCTACCTATTGTCCTCTACCTTATAAGATTTTGCTAACTCACAAACTTTTTAGTTCTTGCTTTTTAAATAATTATTATAAAATTAAAAATTATAAAAGTTAATTTAAAAATTAAATTTTAGATTAAAATTTAAAATTAAAATGATAACTAGAAGCAGTTTCCTTCTGTTCTCTGAGGGTAAACTGTCTTTGTCGTGCATCAGATTAGGTCTTTTTTTTCTTTGCCACATTTTCATTTTATTTCACTCTTTTTTTTTTAACCATAAACTCTTTCTTTTCACTCTCTCTCTGAAAAGTTATATTGAAGTTTCTAAAGGTTTCAGACCCATACCGCATACATGTGTCTTGAGAAACAGATGCAATGAAGGAAGTTTGATATCTTTGTAATGATAATTTAATGACTGAACTACTTGATGTTAGAAAATTCCTCAAAGTAAAATAGTCCGAATGTGATTACAATGTGTGCCGTCATTAAGAATATCTGATAGGCATGGTATGAATCATATATTAAAATATGTTCTGACTTAAATTTAAGCATTAGCTTAAACAATTCTCTGTAGAATAAATAGTATCTTGACATAGATTTTTATTGTTATCTTTCATTCAATCTTGAAGAAGACCTTCAAACTCACTAGCCTGAGGCACTGCTGAGCGCAA
The DNA here is from genome assembly GCF_963930625.1 of Muntiacus reevesi. Taxonomy (NCBI): domain Eukaryota; kingdom Metazoa; phylum Chordata; class Mammalia; order Artiodactyla; family Cervidae; genus Muntiacus; species Muntiacus reevesi. The sequence goes on along the minus strand of NC_089261.1, from coordinate 59,241,655 downwards.
GGTTTTTTTCATGCTCATGAAAGAAAGATAGGAGTTACTCTTGAGAAGTCAGAAATCCTACAGTAAAAACTCAGTGTGGGATTATGTTTCCTTTATCCAAATCACATCTTTGTAGACTCTTGGTTTATTTTTATCAATTTGTTTGACCCTTGAACCATAATCCAAGGTTGTCATGTGTTAGCATCACCACAGCTAAAGAGTGAGAGAGGGTATGGTTCAAGTATATTCCATTAAGTAATTTTATTTTGGAAGTAATCATTTCTAACTACTACGTTAAAATGGCAGTTTAACAAGTGTGACTAATGGCTGAAAGCCTAGAAGCAAAGAGATCACATAGAACCAGGAAGGAGTGAAGGGAGACTAACTGAGATGGCCCACCAAGGTTGAATCAATGGCTCAAGTATAAACAGGGGTGGAGGTGAGGGCGCGACGGGAAGGCCTGGCCAGGGACGAGCTGGCCACCAAGAGGACGGCAGTGGGACCAGCCAACCTTGGTTTCCCTTTGTCTACACATCACTCCCGTTCTTCAAATTCTAAGCAAATGCTAGGTGCACACGAAATAATTATTTTACAAATGTTGTTGCACATAGTGACAATAGCCTACTGATAGTGTATCTTCTGACAATGTAGCAATTTCTTCCCACCTGCCCACTTCCTCTAGCCCACCTCTGGTCTACCCTCCAACTGTCGAATGGATAGCTTGAACCCTAGAGCTTCCTTCACTTTTCATTTATTCCTGCTTAACATGCTCTTTCTCCCCGACCAGCTTGCCCTTCACCCATCTTTCTCAGAACCACCTGACATAGGTCCTTTGGACCGAGTTTCTCAGGGATACCCATGCTCCACCATCCCCCAGCTCTTCTTGGCATTGGTCCTCAGTTCAGCCTGGGAGCTGGAGTCTGGGTGTTCGGGGACATCTTGCCTCAGTTGTATGATTTCCCATGGGCTTCATTTTGCCCTAAGTAGTTGAGCAAAAGTCTGTGCTGACCCAGAAAAAAAGCACAAGGGCAAAGAGCTCTGTGCATGGAGCCCTCTGCACACACACACAGCTGGGCTTCACTTGCACCTCCTGGAGCCCGGAACTTTTCAGTGCTCGCAGGAGGCGTCAGAAAAAAGACACCCTGAGTTTAACTGGCCTGACACACTTCTCCAGGGAAAACTTGTGAACCTGAGCTGAAGGGCTGGTGTACACTTGTTTACTGTGTAAGCAAGAAAAGGTGTGTAAGTAAGTAATGTGTGATGTGTATGTAAGAATGCTTGATGTACAGTGGAAACTTGTACAGAATAAACAATAGCTTTAAAATTAAAAATTTTAATTAGCTTTAAAATTTTTAAAAATGATGTTTACAAAGCAAGATTCTCTATTTAGTGTCAGAAGCAAGTTTATATACTTACTTAACTTTTTTCCTTATTACATATCAGGTTAACACTTCCCTCCTTCGATGGTTTTCATCCCATTTCTGGTTTTAACTACAGTCAGTGTTTTAATTACTTCCAAACATATGTCACTCATACTGAGTTCCAGTCCTGTTTATTCAGCAACTTCCTTGAACTCTTACCCCTGCACATCTCACTGACATCTCAAATTTAACATGTCGCTATAGCACCCTGGACTTGCCCTCTTTCTGTTGTGAGACACCCAACTTTACCTCCATTTCAGTAAAGAAATCACCATATTTCATGTTGCTGAGTCCAAAGATCTAGGATATGTTAGACTGCATTCAAGTGTTTCCTGACTCTTCTCTCTCTCTTTTTACAATACTCTGTTTCCACAATCCTCATCCCAGCCACTTCTTTCTCTCTCTGAGAGAGAAGCAGCTGCCTTCTGAGAAGTCTTCCCGTTCACCCTGGTCACCCTATATCCTACCCTTGATAAGTAACCAGGAAACTTTTAACCATGTCACTCCCTCACTCTTGAATATCCATGATGACTTTTTAATATACTCATAGTAAAATCTAATTTTCTTACCATGGCCTAAGGTTCTATGGAGTCACCCTTCTACTCCATCTCAAATGTACTCCTATCCCTGTTGTCACTACCCCAACCAAATGTATATTCTGACTGTTGAGCCATGAATTTGACTTCTATGTTCAGTATCAAAGCGCTAAAAATTAAACAAGTTAGAACAACATATCTCTTATCTCCTAGTTTCTGTGGGTCATAAGTTCAGGCATGGTTTACCTGGATCCTCTGCTTAGGGTCTCCTCAGCTGCAATCAAGGGATTGGCTAGGGCTGTGTTTTTATCTGGAGGCCCAGCTAAGGAAGCATCTGTTTCCCCACTGGTGTGGTTTTTGCAAGTGTTCACTTCCTTGTGGCTGTGGTTTTCCCAGAGCCAACAGCAGAAAAAATCTAGGGTGAGTCTGATAGCAAGATAGAGTCCTATATCACATAAAATAATCATGGAAATGATAGCTCATCATTTTATTGGTTAGAAGTACATCACAGATATTACCTACACATATGGGGAGAGGACTATCCGAAGATATAAACACCAGAAACAGTCAATTAAAGGCAGCCCCTGAGTTGTCGTATGCCACAGGCCACCATACTGACGCTGCTTTCACCTCTGGAACTTGGCTCGTTCTAGTCCATCTGCCCATGATGCTCTTTCCCCAGATCTGTGCCTGACTTCTCCACCCTGTCGTTCACTCAGGGTTCAGCTCAAATGACATTTTCACATGGAGGCCTTGTCTAAGGGTTCATCCCCCAGTACCCATATACATACACACACATTTATATCACCTTGTTTTATCTTATTCATAACCCTAAAATCATTTTGTTTACTTATCTACTATCTGTCTCCCATTCCCCTCACTTGAATGTAACATCCAAAAATCTTGTCTTGTTTCACACTGTATTTTCAGCATTTAGAAATGGTATGAACTAACATAAATAATGTTGTTGGGTAAATTTAAAATAACATTGAATAAATAGCTGATAGTTCGTAAGTTTACTTGGGATAAAGAACTGATAGAATTATAAGATTCCTCATCTGAAAAAAAAAAACTTTTAATGGGTAAGTTTATCAAAACCCTGTTCTAAAAATTAATCTGCTAATGTGAGTGACAAAGTGTAAAATGCAATACTTGGACTTCCAAAGTCTGAGTTTTAAAAAATATTTATTTTATGTATTTATTTGGCAGCATTGGGTCTTAGCTGTGTCATGCAGGACCTTCCCTGCAGTGCAGGAACTCTCTAGTTGTGATATGAAGACTTGGTATGTGTGGCCCACAGACTTTTGTTGCTCCACAGCATCTAGGATCTTAGTTCCCCACCAGGGTCAAACCTGGGTCAAACCTGGGTCCCCTGCATTGGAAGGAGGATTCTTATCCACTGGACCACGAGGGAAATCCCCAAAGTCTGAGTTAAAGTTTATAATTACTTATTTTTCAGTCACTCAGACATGTCTGACTCTTTGTGACCCCATGGACTGTAGCCCTCCAGGCTCCTCTGTCCTTGGGATTCTCCAGGTATGAATACAAGAGTGGGTAGCCTTTCTCTTCTCTAGAGGATCTTCCTGACTCAGGGGTCAAACCCGGGTCTCCCACATTTCAGGCAGATTCTTTACCATCTAAGCTAACAGGGAAGCCCCTCTATTTAAAAGACTTATGAAGAAAAAATGATATGATTTATAAAACTTTTATCTCTGCAGTGATAATTCTATTTCTAAATGTATTATACTTATTTATATGAAGGCTAGTCTCTTCAAGTGTATATGGCAGTGTGTCATTTTTGTGGATTTTGCAAACTCTAATCACAGAATTTCATCTTAATTTAGATAACTCTTAAGCCTTTCCAAGTTGGAAGAATAGAAAAATTGAACGACTGTGATACTAGCATAACAGAGATGGTGAGGTAGGCTGCTCTGTAGAGTTTCACAGGAAGACAGTCTTTGGTGGAAACATCGACTCAATGTCTCATTTATAGCCCTACAGATTCCAAAAAGGAAAATATTTACCAGTTCACCAAGAAATAATCCGGAAGCAGAAGCTGTTTTATATTAACCAAACATTTTAAGAGCTAGTTTATACACCACCTTGCCAATTAATGTTCAAATCTGTATTTAACTGGGCAACAAATCCTGTCTTCTTACTTAAGTGGTAACTTTCCATTTCACAGTAGAAAGCAACTTGAGAGTCAGAAGAGAGAAAGGTGTCAGATGTCCATACAAGATACGCCTGCCAGACTTTGGCCACCTTTAGGACCGCATTGCTCCAGGGAGATCTCTGGCCAGATGATTGGAATTTGCTGTTGGAGTCAACCCCTCTCCCTGGAAACATGACAAATTCTTCCTCATCCACTGCCTTCCATTTTTAATCAGTCCTGATATTATATCTTCCAGGCAAATTCCCTGGTGGCTCAGTCGGTAGAGAGAGTTTTCCTGCAATGCAGGAGAGCTGTGTTCGATCCCTGGGTCAGGAAGATCCCCTAGAGAAGGAAATGACAACTCACTTCAGTATTCTTGTCTGGAGAATTCCGTGGTCAGAGGAGCCGGGTGGGCTACAGTCCATGAGGTCACAAAAAGTCAGACACAACTGATTGACTAACCCTGGCTAGGAAACTTATATCTCAGTGGAATCAATTACAGGCATGATTTTCCAAGAATACTGCTAGGTTTTGACAACCATAAGTCCTCAGTCTCAGAGGCAACATGTTTATAAGCCATTTTGTATCATGGGCTACTTTTACAGAGGCTTCATCTGCCCACGAGAGTCGATTTTCACAGCTCTCAGTTTCACTTGATACCCAGTTCTTCTCACATTTCTCACATGCTCTTGATACAACCTCCTTGGTCCCTGTAACTTCCTATGAACTGACTGTATACATTGTTCTTTACTTTATTAAATAATTATCTGCTTTGATCATTTTGGTGGCGCTAACAGAGAAAAGCTGAAAAATATTTTCACCACGAATTTCATCAATGTTTTAGAAGAATAAGCTACTGGAAAAACATCTGAAATTTTCTATCACAACTTTCAGCTTTCTATCTCTGGAACAGAAGGTGATGAAGAGAAAAATGAAAACACTGAAATATGTAATTTGGGTGTCAAATTTATGGAAAATATTTTACCCTTCTTTCAATGTGTCATTGCAGCAGTGAAATATGACATCGATGTGCTCTTCTGGAATTTACGTATAGAATGACTTATCTACAGAGGAAGCTTACAATGGTAGTTTATTTGATCTTCAACAGCACTGCTTTCTCCATCTCATCTTTCAATCTGAACATTTTTCAAGAAGAGAGGTGGTTTGGAATGGAAACAAAATGTATCTCTTGTAGCATCATTTCTCTCTAAGAACTCTCTAAGAACTCTAATTCAGCACATCTTGGAATTCTAAATTTTTACAAATGGGACACTAGGTATAAAATCAAGCAGTACCATTCCCTATTCTATCTCTTGGTTGTTGTTGGCAGGTATACTGGCTCTGGGGGAGAAACACCATCTGTCAATTCTTGGGTGGAGTACGTAGTGTATTCTATAGCACAGCGCCCCAAACTTAGAAAGTAGTATATGCCCGCTGTTCAAGCCTTCATTTGTTTCCTTTTACAAGCTCAAGTCTTTGTGGTTAACAGGTTATGTGTAAAAGCAGCTTATCCGTGTGTATCAAGCCCCCTGACTTATTCCTTAGAAGCTTTTGGTACTGTGGCAATAAATAAGTGGCCATAAATAAGGTATTTATGATGCATAGGTGATGCTGCTTTTAGAAACATAGCCAATAAGGAATGCAAACCTATACAGAATATGCATCTATTCTAATTAAGACAAAATACTGCCTCCTGTTTGATGAAGGGGATATAATATGACCAAATTGCTACCAGGTGGTAGATTGGCCCTTCCACGGTAAGGGATCCTGAACACGGGGTTGCCACATAGCCTGTTAGCAGTAGGAAAGACCCGGCCATCCTTGGGGAGAGTAAATCCTTGCTACTGTGCTTATCCACGGGCAACCTCTATTCCTATGAATATGATCACATTGTTCATAAGTTGTTTAGTAAGCTCAGGAATAAGTTTACCTCTACTGAGCAGGAAAGTATATCTGCCTTGTTATTAAGAGCCTCTTCTGTCCATTCTGGGTCCATTCTAAGTAGTCAGTCCAGGTAATTCTCCCCAGACCCCTTGCTTCTTCCATGTCTCTGATCATTCAGAAAAGCAACTAGAAAATGTCCGCATATCAGTGTGGACTTTTTTCTCAGACACTTTCTCTATCTAGGTAAAGTGGACAAGAGTAAATGCCATTTAACACCCATGGGGAGCGTTAGCCCAGTTCCCATTCTAACTTCAAATATCAAAGCATAAAATGTTGAAGAGAATTTAGTAAAGTTTTTAAGCATATTGGTCAGGATCCTTCAAAAGCTGGTGCAAACATGGGGTAATATGCAAGGATCTTCTTTGAAGATGTTCCTGCTTGAGCAAAAATGGGGAAGGAGCTGAAGAAGGCGAGGAGAACTATCAGACTCTAATGCAATTCTGACCCCAAGGAGAGAAGGAGAGGTCAAGCAGCAGTAGTTTTAGACTGCTAGAAAACCAGAGGGGACTCCTTTAGCCAAAGTTGACTTTCAGGGGAGTTCAATGTCTTTCAGAAATGGGTTTGCCTTAGTACATATGATGCAGAGTCATTGGCTGTGAGTGACCCATGAAAGATGAGGAAGCAAATTTCAAAACACAGTAACTGGGACATGTGATTAATTATACACCCAGTAGTGAACAGCCTACGAGATACAATCTCATGATCACGGCAGTGTATCCTTAATTATCTTATTATCTCAGAAAAATATTAAGATGGTACTGTTAAAGTTGTTCACAGAACCAGTGAAGTTATTTTTTTTTAGCATTTTAACTTGTAATATCCAAAATTCTATCTCCCTTGGCTATGTTATCAATTAAGCTTAATCGGTTTTCTGTTTTCTCTTATGGTCCTTTACAGTACTCAAATCTTTTTAATAAATCACATGGACTCATTATTATTATAGTAATAAAGAGGGTCATGATAGAGGTATGAACAGAAATCTCAGTGGCCACTAAATTGGCCTGTACAGATGGCTCTTTTTGGATAGATTACCCTAGTTAAGGGCTTCCTTGGTGGCTCAGACTGTAAAGAACCTGTCTGCAATGCAGGAGACACAGGAGATGCGGGTTCGATTCCTGTGTCAGGAAGATTCCCCTGGAGAAGGGAATGGCAACCCACTCCAGTATTCTTGCCTGGAGAATCCCATGGACAGAGGAGCCTGGCGGACTATAGTCCACGGGATAGCAGAGTTAGGCATGACTGAGTGACAATACACACACCCCCTTGTCAAAGGCCTACTCCTCAGCTTTGAAGATCCAGAAACGTGACTTTGAAGCATACCCAGTGGTGATCAATCTTAGGAAAGGCTTTAACCCCACATCACTAAACTCACACATGTTAACACACAAACCAAATGCCAGTGTCTTAATTTACAGTGAGAATATAATTTCCAGGAGAACATAAATATTCATGTGAGCTATTTAGCCAGAACATACTTTTCATCCATTTAGGAATCTCTACACAGAGAAGGAAATTCTACTTATGAGATTTCCTGATAAGCATGGAAAAGAGTTAATTAAAATCATGACTTAGGGGAAAAGCTTTGGAGTCAGTTAGACCAAAGTTATATGTAGACTATTCTGTAAATAACCAATTTCACCCATAAAGGGCTGATAAATTTTATTTTCAAATATTAACTTTATTTCAATCTTCTTGAGGGTTATTCATAATTTTCCCATGCCCTAGCTACAACAAATTCTATAAAGTTGACATCTATTTCAACTATAATCCTGAATATCCTAGATCAATAAATATTTTACTGTGTGTTCAGGTTTTGCTTGCTTTAGTTGAAACTCAGAATATTTTGTGGCTGTATTTTTTCACAGGATAAGATCTCCTTCCACAGCTTTCTGCCTTTCTATCCTAAAACTGATCATATATCCAAAGAGCCAAAGTCTTCTGCTTTTCTTGTCCCTTTGGTATACCTGACACATACTCTTTTTTTCAAGGCTCAAAGTCACACCTCAAGCACTCCCTCCTCTGTGAACACTTTTGTGACTGCCAAACCTTCACTCAGCCCTGGCCAGATGTGTGGTCCCTCTTTGGGGCACCCAATGTGATGTCATCTTTATAGCACTGGCCACACGGACTGTGGACGCCCACAGGATTGGATGGTCCAGGGAAGAGCACCAGCCACAGTGGTCTGTGCTCAACCAGGCTCCACTGGGTTAACTGATCACAGCAGCTGGTTGGAGGCCGGTATTCAATGGGGTTGAGGTGGAAACACTTGGGAGGCCTGAGGTCAATACCAGAGGAAAGCTAGGAGCTAAGAGGATTGAGAACAGAAGAGGGAGTAGAATGCAATGGCAGAAGACAAGGACCTCAGTCCAGTTCTCTCTTGCTCTGGTGAAGATGGGACATGGAGCTCGAAAGCAAAGGAACAATTGTCTCTGTTGTACCTCTGTCTTCACTTCCAGGCTATGAGTTCACCGAGGACATGACTTACCTTTATATTCCTACCCTAGCAGACCATCCAGTTTGTTGAAATGACGGATGGATAGATGGATGAATTTGTAAATTTAGACTTTCAAATTTACTGTTTAGGACTGTTACTTTATATATATATATTTCTGCTATATCTAATTCAGCTTTTATTTATACTTTTATTTAATATGTTGCTTCCCTCTGAGACTGAACTGGAAGTGTTGGTAGAATTTTACCAAATGTGATATTTGTCATCTTGTTTATAACAGTCTTTGTAAAATGTCATTATAGTCTATACTTTTGTTCATGAACTTACAATTCCCCTTGCATATAAGCTATTAGATCTCTGTCTTGGAGAATGGGAAATTTCATTTCTGAATTGCATTGGAAAAATACTGATATACCTCTTAATAACTTAGAATGATATTTGTATAAATATAAGTAGCTGGATGAAAGTATAGACATGAATATGTTTCTCATTGGACTTCCCAGGCGTCACTAGTGGTAAAGAACCTGACTGCCAATGCAGGAGACATAAGAGGCAGGTTCAATTCCTGGGTCAGGAAGATCTCTGGAGGAGGGCATGGCAACCCACTCTGTCCAAAATCTAATGGACAGAGGAGCCTGGCGGGCTGCAGTCCATAGGGTTGCAAAGAGTTCAACACAACTGTAAGATTTAGCACGCATGCATGTTTCTTATTACAGACACACAAAACTAAGTTTTCAAGAGATCTGACAACTATTGAAGCAGATTATTTTGTGGAAATTTGTCTTCACTTGTAGAAAACATTGCTGCTGTACCTTGATCTAGTATGTGAAGGCACAAAATGATGAGTAAAATTAACAATAAAGCATATATGTATGTTCAAGTTCAAATGGTACTGGTTTAATTAGCAGATGTAGGAGTCTGAGAAAATAGAACTGTACCAATCAGAACCAAAAGTATGAAATGCTGAAAGAAATGAGGAAATAAGTTTCAATACTGATATTTATAAGACATGATTTAAGGAAGTTGTTTTTTGTATACTTCATATTTAAAAACAATGTGGTTTGTACACATTAAGAAAAAAAAACAGCTAAAACTATACTTAAATCAAGGAAATATACATTAGATGTTAAAAAAAATAGTTTAGGTTTTCAAGTTAGGTCCTAAAGACCTTCCGGGCTTTTTAAATGTTGATGGTGTTAAGGAAATCTTTTTCCAGACCCTTGGCTTTCATATGTGTTTTTTCCTAACCTTGGTATGCCTGCTTGTTAAGCCTTCAGTCTGCTCCTTCTCCTTCTACAATCCCTTTTCATTTTACAAAATTTTGCCTTACAAAGGGACCATTTGAGGATGCATAATTCAAAAACTCTTTGCTGATTCTATTCAATTAAATCTTAAAAGGTATTTGTTTAGGTTCTTTTAACTGCAAAACACTTAGGACAATTACAAGGGTGAATGTGGCTCAGACAGTAAAGAAACTGCCTGCAATGCAGGAGGCCCTGTGTTCAATCCCTGGGTCAGGAAGATCCGCTGGAGAAGGGAATGGCAATCCTCTTCAGTATTCTTGCCTGGAGAATCCCATGACAGAGAAGCCTGGCGGACTACAGTTTATGTGGTTGCAGAGTCGGACACGACTGAGGGACTGTTATACCTCGATGGCTTAGCTGGTAAACTATCCACCTGAAATGCAAGAGACACAGGAGATGTGAGTTTAGTCCCTGCGTCAGGAAGATCCTCTGAAGGAGGAAATAGCAACCCACTCCAGTATTCTTGCCAGAAAATTTCCCTGGAGAGAGGAGAATTGCAGGTTACAGTCCAAACGGTTGCAAAAAAGTCGGAAATGACTCAGTAACTATGCACACACACGCATATATATTGGTAAAATCTTTTATCAAAATGCATTCAACTCTAAATTCAGTGTAAAAATGATTACTTGCAAGTGTTGATAAGCAAACGACTTTTTGTTTTTACCTTAGAATATTTAGTGCAGTGCCCTGTTTATGTATGATCAATAAATATTGGCTAGATTTCTCCACCTGATTTATTGTACAAATAGAAAATATTTAAATGTCAAAGCATTTTCTAATATTTTCAGCCAGATCAAAACCACATCATTTGACTATATAAGTAGGATATTTTGGCCTCAAATTTTTAAACAAATTTTATTAAACCTCTACATAACAATAAAAAATAAATGTAATAACATATGCTCTTTAATGCAATTCCTTAATAGAATTTTAACAGTCTCAGCTATTACTTTAGAAAACATACAATATTCTCACATGTTTAGTGTGAATAATCAATATTATCTGTAATTAATACAAACCATTTCACAATAACATTTTGTCTCATTTGTAATGCTTTTTAACTACTGTGTAAATTAACTTTACTTGTAAGTAATAAAATCAACTCTGGCTAACTTTAGAAAAACTAATTTATTGGAGTGATGTTAGAAGCCAAAAAGTAATTGTGAAACTGTGAAAGAGACTTGGGAAGGGCCAGTATCAGGGCAGAAACTGGGGCTAGAAAATAAGCATTATAATTATTATATCAGGGCAGGTTACAGCTTCAAACATAATAAGAGGCATAATTCAGATCACATCAGGCTCCAAAGTCCAAAGAAATGTAAATAAGCATTTCGGTTTGATGTGCAAATTTCAATGAACCGTACTTTACTTTGGATTAGAGTATCCATCCACCTAAACCACCCCCCACCAAACTTCATGGAGGTGAAAGACTCCTGTATTTTCACAAGATATTTTTGCTTCCTTTTGGCATGCATGTACAGCACCAAGGCATGGAGGGTACCTGCTAATTCTTGTTCTCTGATTCTATTAGCGAATCTCCCAGTGTGGTGACCTAGGCTGGTATTCTGTGAGAAGGTGAGGTAATTGAGGTACCTGTGTACTAGGTTGCAGCAAGGAGCCAGAGTTGACAGATTACTGACTTGAAAATAAAAGCATACTGCTCTCCCTGCTAGATCGTGGCAAATTGTTTCTGTTTTTTTTTTCCAATTAAACAAGATATAGGGAGTAGAGGAGTCTATGCTGCATACTAGTTTGTCCCAGCAAGAAAGCTCTATTAGAAAAAGTGACATTATGAGAATTACCACCTGATTAACCTTTTATTCTTCAGAACATGAATCTATTTTGGCCAGATAACCCTGAGAATTAAATGGAAATGTACAAGGAATTGGGGCTTCCCTGGTGGCTCAGTGGTAAAGAATCCACTTGCAATGCAAGAGATGCAGGAGACTCAGGTTTGATCCTTGGGTTGGGAAGATCCCCTGGAGGAGGACATGGCAACCCACTCCAGTATTCTTGTCTGGAGAATCCCATGGATAGAGGAGCCTGGCGGGCTACAGTCCACGGGGTCACAAAGAGTTGGACATGACTGAAGTGACTGAGCATGCACACAAGGAATTATCACTCTTAAATTTTTCAAGTCTGAAATTCCATCATGATGCAATACTACTTTTGATTCACTATTTTGGTAGGAAAGTGTAGGGTTAGTTTGAACTGATCCATGGTAGCTTTTTATTTATCTCTAGGGACACCTGGACCCATGGTACTTTCCAATGTTGACCAAGACAGGAATGAAATGTACTGGCTGGTGATAAATAATGTGCTGCGTAAAATCTGAAGCTCCCTGGAAGGCACTATGGACTAGCTTGTCTACATTATTTATGAAAAATATATATACACTGAAAAATATATAGATTGTTAATCTGCACCTGTTTTACCTGGTTACATGGCCTATTTTGTCTATAAGATTGGTAGAATATAAAAGACCCTTTGGTGAAAAGGGAACCCCTGCACACTGTTGATGAGAATGTGAATTGGTAGTCATTACAGAAAAAAATAAGGAACTTCCTCAAAAAATTAAAAATAGAATTAACATATGATGTAGCAATCCTAATTTGGGGTGTAAATCCAAAAAAGACAAGAAATCAGGATCTTGGAGGGATATCTGCCCTCCAACTTTCAAGGCAGCATTATTTTACAATTGCCAAGATATGTAAACAATCTAAGTGCCTTTGATGGGTGAATAAATAAAGAAACTGTGATATACAGCATATATAATAATATATATAATATTTCATATTCTATCATGAAATATTACTCAGCCATAAAAAAGAAGAAAATCTTGCCATTTTCAATAATATAGATAAATTTGTAGGGCATTATGCCAAATGAAATAAGCCAAACAGGGATGGACAAATACTGTATGATATCATTCTTATGTAGAATCTAAAAAAATGGCCTATTACATTGAAGCAGAGAATGGAATGGAGGTTGCCAGGGGTTGTGGGCATGAGGAAATGGGGAGATGTAGGTCAAAGGACACAAACTTTCAGTTATAAGATGACTAAATTCTGAAGAACTCATGTACAGCATGGTGATCAGAGTTACCACTAATACAGTATTGTGTGCTTGAGATGTACTGAGAGTAGGTCTTAAGTGATCTTACCACACACACAAAGAGTTAACTATGTGAGGTGATGAAAGTGTTCATGATCTTGATAATCATTTTAAGCGTACAGGTATATCAAATCATCACATTATACACTTTAAATATTCTTACTATTATTACTTCAAAAATTTATTTTTTCAATTATCCCTCAACAAAGCTAAAAAAAAAAAATAAAATCAGAAAAAGGAAATTATTTATTGTTTTAAATCTAAAAAATAATAAATAAAAGATCCCTTGGTACATTTTTGTTCTGGAGGCAAAGTGCATCCTGTCCACCCCGGGGGAGGATGAGAGAAGTTGTCTCTGGGTATTCAGGACCAATCTGAAGCGATCTTATATATGTTGTCTCTGCTTCTCTGTGTCCTCTGCCTGTAGGAACTCTTTCTGAGTAAGCTGTGCAGGAGTCTATTAAATCTTTTCAGTTATCTGTCCCACTGTAATTGCTGCACGAAGGGAGAGTTTCAAGAGCTTCCTCCTGACTTTCTCTTACCATTCATTTCAGTTCAGTTCAGCCGCCCAGTTGTGTCCAACTCTTTTTGACCCCATGGACTACAGCATGACAGGCTTCCCTGTCCTTCACCAACTCCCAGAGTTTGCTCAAACTCATGGCCATCAAGTTGGTGATGCCATCCACCATCTCATCCTCTATCGTCCCCTTCTCCTCCTGCCTTCAATCTTTCCCAGCATCAGGGTCTTTTCCAAAGAGTCAGGTTTTTGCACCAGGTGGCCAAAGTATTGGAGTTTCAACTTCAGCATCAGTCCTTCCAATGAACACCCAGGACTGATCTCCTTTAGGATGGACTGGTTGGATCCCTTTGAAGTCCAAGGGGCTCTCAAGAGTCTTCTACAACACCACAGTTCAAAAGCATCAATTCTTTGGCGTTCAGTTTTCTTTATAGTCCAACTGTCACATCCATATGTGACTACTGGAAAAACCATTGCTTTGCCTAGATGGGCCTTTGTTGGCAAAGTAATGTCTCTGCTTTTTAATGCTGTCTAGGTTTGTCATTGCTTTTCTTCCAAAAAGCAAGTGTCTTTTAATTTCATGACTGCAGTCACAATTTGCAGTGATTTTGGAACCCCCCAAAATAAAGTCTGTTGTTGTTTCTATTGTTGCCCCATCTATTTGCCATGAAGTGATGGGACCAGATGCCTTGATTGTAGTTTTCTGAATGTTGAGTTTTAAGCCAGCTTTTTCACTCTCCTCTTTCACTTTCATCAAGATGCTCTTTAGTTCTTCGCTTTCTGCCATAAAGGTGGTATCATCTGCGTATCTGAGGTTATTGATATTTCTCCCAGCAGTCTTGATTCCAGCTTGTGCTTCTCCCAGCCCGGCATTTCACATGATGTACTCTGCATATAAGTTAAATAAGCAGGGTGACAATGTACAGCCTTGATGTACTCCTTTTCCTATTTGGAACCAGTCTGTTGTTCCATGTCCAGTTCTAACTGCTGTTTCTTGACCTGCATACAGATTTCTCAAGAAGGAGGTCAGATGGTCTGGTATTCCCATCTCTTGAAGAATTTTCCACAGTTTGTTGTGATCCACACAGTCAAAGGCTTTGGCATAGTCAATAAAGCAGAAATAGATGCTTTTTTGGAACTCTTTTGCTTTTTCTATTCTCCAATGAATGTTGCCAATTTGATCTCTGGTTTCTCTGCTTTTTCTAAATCCAGCTTGAATATCTGGAAGTTCATGGTTCATGTACTGTTGAAGCCTGGCTTGGAGAATTTTGAGCATTACTTTACTAGCGTGTGAGATGAGTGCAATTGTGTGGTAGTTTGAGCATTCTTTGGTGGTGCCTTTCTTTGGGATTGGAACAAAAACTAATGTTTTCCAGTCCTGTGGCCGCTGTTGAGTTTCCCAAATTTGCTGGCATATTGAGTGCAGCACTTTCACAGCATCATCTTTTAGGATTTGAAATAGCTCAAGTGGAATTCCATCACCTCCACTAGCTTTGTTGGTAGTGATGCTTCCTAAGGCCCACTTGAGTTCGCACTCCAGGATGTCTGGTTCTCATCGTGGGCAGTTTTATTTAATAGGTCAACTGGTCACTAAATCATCCTGCCGTTGTTCTGTGTGTTCACAAACATAAGGGGATAATCAGGGCACGGGCTTGGTGTCTGCTACGCCTATTTAGAGCTTTAACAGAAAGGCAGTTAACTTACCTTCACTCTGCTTATAATGGTGTTCTTCACCCTTAAAAATAGCACTAGCTCAGAATTAGTGGCCAGTGTCTAGCTGAAAAGTTTTGGGGATATTCTTTTTGCCATTGTAGCTGCCTAATTAAATAAGCAGTCATCTCAGAGGGCAAGAGAAGAAATTCACAGAGTGCACTGTGATGTTATTTCTGGGCCCCATGGTACATACAGAGCTTTCATTCAAGAGGCTGTGGGTCTCATCCTGGGATATAAAGAGAGGCCTGTACTTTCCACGCTCCATGTTGGTAGCTCAAGTCAAGTCTCTGTTTATCAGCTTCAGGAGATTTTTTTTCTTCTCATACAAATCAGTCTCTAAGTAAAATGGTTACTCATTAGTTTGATTCCAAGCAATGTCATGAATCATAGCCACAGATCTCTGTAGGTGAGGTCATTCTAATGAACACAGCAGTGTGGCTGTGTATTGTGGTGAATACACCTAATCTCCCATTAAGCTGCAACAGCCTGTTTTTCCTCGCCCTGGAAACCGTGCTTTTCCACCAAAGCCGTGGTGCTCATATCAATGCTAACATTTGCCATGAGGACTCTTAGCATTGGGAAATAATTTAGCAGAGAACTTACAGAGTCAATGGCATTTTCCTCCATAAACGGTTGGTAAAGGAAAAATTTTCAGGACTTTCTTAGAGAACATAGTTCAGAGGTGAGACATATAATATTATATCCTAGCATTCATTTCTCTGAAAGACTTTAACTTACTTCCTTTAAAGTAAACTAAAAGTAAGTTTGCAACACAACTTACTTTCCAGTTGGCCAGATATTCATTAACTAAACCAAGAAACTGTTAAATAAAATATACCTAGTCACCCAAAATAGCATGTGGAATCTAAAGCCTTTGACCAAAAAAAAAAAAACCCCACCTAGACATTTTATTCTTTGTAATATTATTGTTTCACCTTCATTCAAGAGTCCCCAGACTCCATTCTGAAGGAGAAACAATGTACCTAGAATTTGGCCAACATAAACTAGCAAATTCCTTGTATGTGTGTGAGGTTTTTTCAGTGTAAACTAACAATTTCTCCCTGTGTCTGTGTGTGTGTGTGTACACATGAGCCTTCTCAGAGCTTGACTTTTTCATTTTTGTCCCCCAGGATATGATGGGGTATACTTCTAATTATAGATCTGTGAATATTATGAGATGTTGAATAAGAAAGAACTTAGTCCACAAGCTATTTTCTCTTCAAGGAAACGACATTGGGCAAAGAAATAACATGGTCTTCAAGCAAGGGAAAATAGCTATCTCAGACAAAGGAAGGACATTTTTCTGAGCAAATATACCTCTGTGGAAGTTGTGTAAGAGGGAATTCCAACTTTAGGTTGCTCAGAGTCTTCCGAATATGCCACTGTGATCCCAATTCCACTGTTAAAATGCCACTCTTTTCTCATGAATGCCCTAACATTCATATGGGAGCTCATCCCTGGCTGCAAAATCAACTCTTATTGGAATTAAGTCACTTGACTTTTTTCCAGGATGGTTATATAAAGGGTTTCAGTCCATGTTTTGAGAACAGAACTTACTATTTTGAATTAGTCATTCTTTTGTTTGTATATATACATGTTTTTCTGGCCATGCCTTCCACATATCCATGTAGGGTTTCAACAGCTGTGAGAGAAGTACCTGTGTGTGCTAAGTCGCTTCAGTCATGTCCAACTCTGTTCGAGCCAATGGACTGTAGCCCGCCAGGCTCCTCTGTCCATGAGATTCTCCAGGCAAGAATACTGGAGTGGGTTGCCATGCCCTTCTCCAGGGGATCTTTCTAACACAGGGACTGAACTGGTGTCTCTTCTGTCTCCTGTATCGGCAGGCAGGTTCTGTTTGTTTGTTTTTAACCACTAGCACCACCTGGGAAGTGTGTCTTCAGAAGCAGGCACTCATCCTCAAATGCTTGAATTCCTCATTTTCTCATGAGGCCCTTTGGTGGTAGCTTCATTATCTGTTGAAGTTTCACCCTCAATGAACACTGATTACAAGTAATCTCAGTTGATAATTACTGTTTTGCAAAAGTTGGCACAGCTTGCTGCTTCCTTACAAAACTATGAACTAAAGCCTCATTACTTTTCGCATTTATGTAGGTGGCAAATCCCAAGAATCTGACATTTTCCTGAAGGCCATTTCCCACTGTCCAGCCACTAGTACCAATGTTTACATCAGTTAGAATTCAATCCCAATGAATAGAATTTTACTGTGGTTAGTCCCCTACATACGAACCTTCAAGTTTTGAACTTTCAAAGATGTGAATGTATGTTCGCATGTCTAGTCACATGAGTTAGTTCACGTGTCTGCATACACTGTCACATGTGTGTATCATCTACAAGCGGTTGTGCTTTTGTGCACTTCACTGCTTAGTACTGTACAGAATACAGTAGTACACTATCTCTACTTCAAGCCCAGGAAGTCCAGAAGCAAGTGTAAAAGCAACAGTGATGTTGCTGGTACTGGTAAGAGATGCCAGCTATTGAACTGTACTGCAAGGTTCCTTGGTGGCTCAGACAGTGAAGAATCTTCCTGCAATGCAGGAGACCCAGGTTTGATCCCTGGATTGGGAAGATCCCTTGGAGAAGGAAATGGCAATCCACTGCAGTATTCTTGCCTGGGAAATCCCATGGAAAGAGGAGTCCATGGGGTTGCAAAGAGTCGGACTCAACTGAGTGACTAACACACACACATTGTAGGATTAATAATGTTTTCTTTCTTGTGTGTGTATGTTTGTTTTTTTGTATCATTTGTGTGAAAAGTATTATAAACCTGTTGCTGCTGCTAAGTCGCTTCAGTCGTGTCCGACTCTGTGCGACCCATAGATGGCAGCCCACCAGGCTCTGCCATCCCTGGGATTCTGCAGGCAACAACACTGGAGTGGGTTGCCATTTCCTTTTCCAATACATGAAAGTGAAAAGTGAAAGTGAAGTCTCCTACTATAGTACAATTCTATATAGCTGATCTTGTTAGTTGGGTACCTAGGCTAACTTTGTTGGACCTAGGAACAAATTGGACTTACGAACGTACTCTTGGAAAGAAACTCATTTGTATGTAGGGGGCTTATTTTAATGAAAATTTACTGTAAATTGAACAAAAGGCAATGGACAGGGATCTGAAAAACCAGGGCTGGAAACTGGCAAGAATCAATGCAGATTCTGACTAAGAAAGTAGAAACTGCAACAATGTTCTAAAAAGCCCGAAACTGGCCTTGCTTATGTCATATTCTGCTTTCTTGGCTAGAGGAGAATAGAATACCTAAAACTGTCCCCCTGGACTGCGTCTAATGGAAAGTTGACATTTTCTTAAGACACATTTTCAGAAATAAGAAAAGGATGCAATAACAGCCAACCCACATGCAAATTTTTGGTTGTACACAAAAGCTCTTGTAGAGGATGCACACAAATGACAGTGTATGTCAGAGGATTCATAACAACCAACCCACATACAAATAAATTAATTCGATTCAGATTTTTAGAAAATTATTTTAGTTCATTTTTCTACTACAAATTTAAGACAGATGGTTTGTGACTTGGCTATTATGAGTTCATCAAGGCCTCCCCTGTCACTTTTCACCAGTTTTTACACTTGTTCTCTATTTTCTCTTTCTCTATGTTATACCCATTAATTTTCCCTTTGTCCTAATTTAGTATTCCATTCCTCAGAAAGGTTCAGAGGATGACAAAAGCACATATATTTATCTCCCTTAATAAAAATGTTTAAGTAACTAAAACAATAATATTAATAATAGTGATAAAATAGGGTAGGAACTGTCAGTGGATGAGGGATTTTTAAAACTGTCAGAAGATACACAATGGAAGGGAGCAGAGTGAAAGGTAAGACAGTAAAGACAACCACAGCACTCAAGTGTCTGAGGACAATCTTCTAACAAAGCCCGGTATCACTGCCCAGCATCTACAGGGAAAGAAGAGTAGGAGACGCGGGGCTGAAAATAAGGGGAAAACTCTGAACATGATACAGTCTAACTGCTCAACACCCTGGGTATCCCCCTCCCACCCAGGCAGAGAGCGGGAAGGCACCCTTTAAACCATGGCACATTTAATAAAGACTTTCAGTGAAATTTCAAGGGGAAGTTTAGGCTCCAGGTGGATTACTTGTTCTTCTGGCATAGAGGACACAGCCTGAGCCCTGATTCTCTAAGTTCTCATCCTTAAACTCAAGGAGATGTAGCTTGCCCACCTCATCCACAGCTATGGAGACTTTCACTTAAGGAAGAAAGTCCTATTCAAACAAGGAAGGAAACTTATACCAGAGATACAGTCCTTCTCTCTTAAATTTGAATTAATGTCTTTAGCACTGATGCTGAATCCCCCCCTTATTTTCTAATTTCCATCGTTGAGGATCTTGGTTTTTAGCATTCATATGATTACTCAAAATAAAGATCATATTTTCCAGCTGCTCTTGAAGCTAAAGGTGACAGTGTGATAAAGTTCTTGCCAATGGGGTGTGGCAAGAAACCATGCATTCATCTTGCTGGAAAGACTATGGCATTATTCCCAATTCTAGGTGGGGAAGGCAGAGGAAGTAATGAGAGGAATTACATATGGAAGATCAGTTCCAGGCACCTCTGTTTATTCTGTTACTCATTCAATTAACTTAAAAAATATTTTTGAACACATACTATATAGGAACTCCAGTACCATTCCTGGGAATTCAGAGAAAAGTAAAACAAAAATAAGAGCTCTTTGCTCTTAAAGAGATCCCAATCTTTCAGTGGAAATTTACTCATATAAACCAAGCACCACGCAAAGTAAGGGGCTTCCCCGGTAGCTCAGTTGGTGAAGAACCTACCTGCAATGCAGGAGACCACCTGCAGTGCAGGAGCCTTGGACTTGATCTCTGGGTCAGGAAGGTTCCCCGGAGAAGGAAATGGCAACCCATTCCAGGATTCTTGCCTGGGAAATCCCAGGCAAGACAAAGGAGCCTGGAGCTGCAGTCCCCATGGGGTCGCAAGAGTTGGACATAACTTAGTGACTAAACCAACTCATGCAAAGTAATACTTTTAATAATGAAAGTAGGTCTAAGGGGAAGGAGTTGAGAGAGAGAGAGTTTAATTCTGTGAGGCTGTTGTAGAGTCCTCAAAGTTTTCAGATACTGTCTCTAGATACAGTTACATCTGAAGCTGGCATCTTTGTATTATAGAAAACAATGTTTCCATTTTTTGCTTAAATCAGTTTGAGCCAGCATTCTGTCACTTACAAATAACATTCTCTGAGCTCCTTAGCTCTATGAACTCTCAGGCTAAGGAGTGGAGAAAGAGAATAACCAAAGAACTGCCAGTGAAAAACAGCAAACAGGAGGAATAAATCCAAAGAGGCTGGAGGAAACTCCTAGAAAGCCACACTGGGAGAGCCTCATGCTGGAAGGAAGGTGCCTGGAGTTCACATACCTCAAAGCCCAAAAGGCAGGAAGAACTTGAACAGAATTCACGCAATCACCTGTGGAGCTGTGTTAAGATGTTTCTGGAAACTGAGCAATGAATTCATGATAACAGAATGCGAGGGTCCCATGGAGCCCAGTCACTGGTAGTCACAGTGATCGATTGGATGTATTCAATATAATGTAAATTTACTTGGTGGAAGTAATTTAGTAATTTATTGCAGGAAATTAGATGTTGGAATGAAAGTGTGCCTATGGTTGTTATGCTTGTAGTCCAAATAGAATCGATTTATGATTAATAGAATGGTGTGAGCAGTACAGCTGACTCACTTTCTTACAGTGCGTGACAGTAGCCAATGAATAAAAGCTTAGCTTTCCAGCACATCTATATTTGGGGAGTAATAAGCAACAAGCTTCACTGTCTTGCCCTCTATCTGTATGAGACAATGAACCAGGAAGTTCACTTCCTTATATTTACATGTGAAAGAAGGGGTGGAACCTTGGACTGCGATTAACTGGCTGACATTAAGTGGGTGTAAATATAAAAAAAAAGCTTTCAGAGGAAGTTTTAAAATATATATTTAAAGACAGGACGCTGGGAGAATACATGAAAGAGACCTTGAGTTTTTAGCTCATCACCACTCAAAGTTGTATTCTCTTTCTGAAGACAGGATTGGGAAAGGTGTTTGCGTGGGACATGAAAAAGATGGTTCTGAGAGCAACAGAGGCTGAGGAAGATGAGAATGAACGATTTATCCAGCTGGATAAGTCTTGAACGCCAAGCTGAGCGTTAAGCATCAATGGGTGGACGACAGGGCAATGTTGTAAAATATTGAGAATGCAGTGCCGTGAGGGAAATGATTCAGGGCGGCAAATTAGAGGCCTCTTGGATAAGGTAAATTAATTTCCGAAAGCTGTCTAACTACTGAGAGCCGTCTGGCGAGAAAAAGCTGCTCGGTGTAGATGTCCCCAGCACTGCGCAAACTAGGCCCCGCCCCTACAAGGCTCCGCCCCCGAGCCCGAGGAGCGTGGAAGCTGCACCAATCCAGAACCTCAGTTTAGCCTAACCCCGCCCCCTTCCGTCCCGTCCCGCCCCCTCTGTATCCCTGGAGACGCTCCTGCGTCCTCTCTCTGCGCCTGCTCCGCAGTGTCTGAGAACCACCGCGGGAGGAGAGGGCAGCGCCGGCGCCCAGCACCTGCCACGGGTGAGGGGCACTCTTCGGCGGAACAGAAAACCAGAGTTGTTCCTCAGGGCCAATCCATCGAGATTCGTGGCGGACTCCAAGAAGAGCTGGGTTATTTTTCCGGGCAGTCCCTCCTCTGACCCATACAGACTTTCCTCAGTCAGTCGAGGACAGGCTTCCTAAGCCAAGGCCCTTACATAAGAATGCATCGATTTTTGTTGTTGTTTAGTCTGACTTTTGGGAAATCCCATGGACAGTGGAGCCTGGCGGGCTACAGACCATGGGGTCACAAAAGAGTTCCCAAAGAATGTATCAATAATATTTCAGATGTATTGGTATTTCATTGGATTAGTGATTAGGTTCTCCCCTAGGAGCTATGCTTTGGGTTGGTTGTTTTATTTTATTTTCTTAATGGTTTGCATCTTTAATCATTGACATAATAAGTCAGCTATCACAGCAGGATTTTTTTTTTAAGTTTATATAACTACAAGTAGATACCTGGTGTTTTGTGGTATGAATAAATCTTATTCCATGATTTGGAGCAGTGAGGGGAGTTAGTGAGTTAGTCTGTTGACTAATTTTTAACTTTTTCTCTTCTCTCCTTTGCCATTATTCTTTGCTTCCAAATTTTCAGGCTGAAGTCTGTAAACCTGGAGAGACCTTCAGCAGTAATCTCCAAATGTAAGTCGAGTGAAACATGGCCCACTTTCAGACACTTTTCCTGCTTTAAGTTTTGATTTAACTATGAACACATGTTAGTTAGCAGGAAATGTGTGGTTTCTATGTATTTAACAATCAAATTACCTATCGTAGAATGCTAAATGTGTCCAAAAATACAAGGGATAAACATTTACTGACTTTTTATTTTATGTGAGGTTTTTTGTTTTTTTTTTACTCTTTTCAGGAGCAGATTACTGACGTTTCTTCTGTAGTTTTCTTTAAACTTTCATAGTAAAAGAGCTTGTGATAATATGAAAAGTTCCAATTCTTATCGATGATCTTGTTGACGATAGTAAAATCATATTTATTTTGAACTCTCTTGATGACACATGATGCGTTTGCTTGCTGTGTGTTTATTGGTTTTATTTCTCACATTTCAGCTTTTTCCCCCAAGGTGACTGAATTCTGGAGTTAGTGGTCAGCCTCAAACATAGTTACTCCCCAGGTAGCCTGTGTCTATACAACTCTAGGCTTCCCCTTCCTTTGTGTTTCTTGATAAGGGTATCTCAGGGGATTGTGGGGAAAAGAGGGTTCCTCTTTGAAGAATTTTACTTGGGGGCCAGAAACTTAAACTCACACCATGGGACACATTCAGCCTGATCCACCCCTCTCAAACCTTTCATCCTGCATTTCTCCATTCTGGTTTGTCTTTGCATGTGGGGGCCAAACTTAGAGATTGTAACTGTGATACAGGAGCCAACCAGGAGATCAAAGAAACCACCAAATCTCCTCTGAATACCAGCAGTGGAATGGCTTAAGGCAGCCTTTTGATCTTTGTCTCAGCGCCTGTGGTGCCTGGAGTACACTGCCCATTTGGTAGCACTGGGGGAGCTGCCTCTGGGTTCCCTAACAGACAGCTTCACCCTGTCCTCCTAGGGCTAGGCTCATCTGGGTACCAGCCAGGGAAGTACCGCTCATTATTCTCCCTTAGGTACCCGTCCTGAGGTAGCACCACCATGTGTGATTTCCTGTGTGGTGTGGAACTACGAGGACCCTGATGAAGTGTCAGTTGTGAAGCATGATGGGTTCCATTTTTGCTTCAGGCCTAGATCAGCCACTCCCAGCACTAGTCCCATTCCTCCTGGATGGAGCCCACTAGAAAGCAGGGAACACTCTCTAGTCCACACCAGGAAAATGATACCGTTCATATTAACAAAGAGCAAAAGGCTTTCTTCACCCGACGGGTATGATTTCAGCCTGAAATGACAGGCTCCTAAGTGTGCTTGCATTTTTTTTCTCACTTATTTTCCCCTTGGTTTGCTTCTATGTGCTAAAATGCACCTATTTCCCACTCTAAGAACATTCAGCAGAAATAAGACTGACCTGGTCCGACATAAAAGAGATGGTGATTACTTAGATAGGAAAATAATATGTTACAGGATCCTTTTACATATTTGATGCATTTCAAATATTATGTGTGTCATAAATTCGGTTCAACAGTTACCTATTATGTAAAACAAAATATCTTTACATAGCCATGTATGGATTGTGAGAAACAAAACCCCCTTTCCCAACAGGTATAGGCTAGGGAGGATATGGGGCTTAGAGCAGCAAAGGGAGCCCACACATTCCACCCTAACTCTGAGCTTAAACTTTCAACATAGATTGGTTGAGGGATATTTTTTCCAACACACAGTTAATAATTTTTTTCCACTTTATCATTCAGCTCTGACCACCCCCCATTCAGAGTTGTGCCTTGAGGCTTGCCAGCAGGGCTTGCAATACTTACATTAAACTAAATTTAAGAGTAAAGGTGCTCCTGCTGCTAATGTTCTTAGATCAGAGGAGAGCAAAATGAAGGAACTGGCAGCTGAAACTTTAATGGTTGGAAACGTTGACTCAGATTTAAAAAAAAAATCACAGTTGATCTGCGTGACAAAGAAGACATGTTCCTTTCCATGTCTAACATGTGTATGAGATTTTATTAGATGCTTGTATTTTCTAGCAAAAATGGTCTAACCCAAGTAAACATCAGTGAGGATTAATTTTATATCGCAACCTGGTAGGCCAGCCCTTGGGAGGTTTCTACATGCCTTGATGGAATATGTGAGGTGGAACTGAGTTTCTGGGGTTTGCTCCCTCTGTGTGCAAGCTAAGTCGCTTAGTCTTGTCTGACTCTTTGTGACCGCATGGACTGTAGCCCCACGGGCCTCCTGTGTGCATAAGATTCTCCAGGCAAGAGTACTGGAGTGGGTAGCCATTCCCTGCTCCAAGAAATCTTCCCAACCCAGGGATCGAACCTGCATCTCTTATGTCTCCTGCATGGACAGATGGGTTCTTTACTACTGGTGCCACCTGGGAAGTATATTTGGTCCCACTGTGTTCAAGCATCTGGGTCTTCCTAGTGTTTGAAGAAATTGCAAGTACCTTTTTCTTGTTTGAAGCTCCTTGAGAAACCCTTCAAAGGTCCCTACAATTACGCAGAGATCACCTCTGCCTGATGCCTTTGGTAAGCAAAGTAGGGCCTCTCAGAACAGAGTCTTAATTTATCAGGGAAGGAATGTCCAGACTGAATTAAGCACAGGCTTTGCTTCTTTTCCTTTCCAAACCCCGTGGTGGCAGACAGGTCTGGGTTGAGAGCTGAGATGGCCCAGATTTGCTCTGATTTGCTCCGTAACAGCAGAGGACTCTGCAATGTAGAGTCTTCACAGCTTCTCTGAAACAGGCTCACAAGTAGGACTGGGGAGCCTTTGCCCTTTAAATCTGTCCACCAGGTCTAATTCTGCCTTAGTTTTAACTTCTTACTACATGTTCTATACAATATTGTTATTTGGTGAGTTCTGTTTATCCAGTTAACTCAACAAGCTGATAAAACATCTGATCAGAAAAATACAAATTTTTAAATACAAAAAAGTTAAGTAACTTTCTTATGAAGTTATGGCATGTAAATCATTATGTTTTTTAAATGTTTGTTTTGAAAGAGAGGGCTGACATTTGTTATTTAGACTGAGTGCTTTAAAACTATAACTGTATAAAAATATGTAGACCTTTTGTTTCATGGATCATATCATGCACTAATAATCTGGGCAATATTAGGTTTCTATAGACTTCCCCAGTGGCTCAGTGGTAAAGAATCACTTGCAGTGCAGGAGACACAGGAGATGCGGGTTTGATCCCTGGGGCAAGAAGATCCCTTGGAGGAGGAAATGGCAATCCACCCCTGTATTCTTGCCTGGAGAATCCCATGGACGGAGGAGACTGGTGGGCTACAGTACAAAGGGTCACAAAAAGTCAGACACGACTGACCACACACACACATTATAACTAAAACATGACACTTATCTCCATTAGAATTTTCTCTTTATTATGCAAATAATTATTTTCAGGTCAAGGTAATGATCTTTTTTTTTTGTTTGTTTCAGAAACACTAGACTGCCTATTTCTACACTGAATTTCAAAAGGCTTTTCCTCAAATCTCATTGCTTTTCCACCCTCCATCATGCCATGGCCTTGTACACAGCGCTAGAGGAATACCTTGTCTCTGCAGGCCACAGGCAGTTCTACCTTGAGTCTGACCATATATCTCTCCACCTCTACCTAAACCACCGTCCTCTGTCATCTGGATTTCATAGCAACCTCCAGCTGGTCTCCATGTCTTCTTTTCTGCCCCCTAGAGTCTAAGTCCAAAAGAGATGCCAGAGTAATCCTTTCAAGGTAGAAGTCGAACTGTGTCACTCCTGGGCTCAAACCCTCCAATCAGAGTAAAAGTCATAGTTTTTTAATGGTAATCTTCAAGACCCCGTATCGTCAGAACACCACCAAATTTCTCCTTAACTACTCTGATGTCATATTTTTCTGCTGTTATTCATCCCTGGCTACTGGTGAGCACTGGGTACTTTCTAGTTCCCTGCTTGATTTTCAGCTATAGAGCCCATCATCATCTGATCTTCTGTGTTAGTTTTGCTTGTTTGTGTATTGTCTGTTTCCCCACCATACTGACCCTATAATGTAGATTCTGTGAGGTTATAGATTTTTGTCTTTTTGTTCACTGCCTCATCTTCAGCACCTAAAATAGCACCTGGCACTAAGTAGTAGCTTAATGCATATTTGTTAATTATATTTAAGGCCCAGATTGATGGTGATTTACCCTAGGTCACACGGATAATAAATACTGGAGGAAGTGATTTAGAACCTGAAACAAGCCTTGTTTATGAGTATGTGACCCATAATGGTAGAGGTAGAAGTCAAATGGTAGAGGTCAAAACCTGTGGAGGTAGTGGTGGTGGAATCAAGAGGCTCTGGTCTTCTGAATGCCTCTTCAACAGGAGAAGGGTGAGGTCTGTTATATCTGAAAGTGCTTGCAACATGTGACAGTTTTCCACTATAAGTCCATCAGCATCGTGCCCACACTTCCTCTTTGGAATAAGATTTAGATAACTTGATTTTACAGATCCACCTTCATTATGGCTCACTTACTTTCTCCATTGTGGCATATTGCACTTCCCAAAGACGGCTGCAACAATATCTTCCATCCCACACCTTCCTCTTACAATGTGACTTCAATGCTTTCCTATCAGTGGGTGAGTCTATTTGATTAGCCTTAAAATCTAGGCAGCTTGTTTTTACAATGAAGTGATGCTGTGTGACTTCCAAAGTCAGACCCTAGGAATACAGCCTCCACTTGGCTTTTCTTTGGGCACTTGCCTTTCTAGCCCTGAGCAGCCACTTAAGAAATATGAGCTGCCCTGCTAAGTGGAAGCCCAAGCCATCTGAGGAGGTCACATGCATGTGTTCTGATAGATAGCCCCAGCTGAGGTCCCAGCTAATAGCATTAACCACAATTACCTATAAGGTAATTCCTGTTTCCCACCACTGTGTTACTCCTAAACTTTTGAGTCTTCTTAGCAGAGACCCCAGTCAAAATGGAGTAGGGAAAAGCTATCCCCATGTAAAATGAAAAGTAATACTGACTCATGTAAAATGAAAGGTAATACATTGATTGTTGTTTTAAGCAACCCTTTTTAAACCACTACATTCTTAAGTGAAAGTATAGTTAATTTACAATGTTTCAAGCATATAGCAAAATGATCAGTTATATATGTATATCTGAATATACGTATGAAGTGAAGTGAAGTTGCTCAGTCATGTCTGACTCATTGCAACCCCGTGGACTGTAGCAACCCTGTGGACTGTAGCCTCTGTCCATGGGATTTTCCAGGCAAGAGTACTAGAGTGGGTTGCCATTTCCTTCTCCAGGGGATCTTCCCAACCCAGGGATTGAACCTGGACCTCCCATATTGCAGGCAGACGCTTTACCATCTGAGCCACCAGGGAATTCCTGGTGTAATATATGTATATATATGTATACTCTTTTTCAAATTATTTTCCAGTATAGGTCATTACAAGATATTGAATATGGTTCCTTGTGCTACACAGTAGATTTTGTTATTTACTTTATATGTAGTAATGTGTATTTGTTAATCCCAAATTTCTAATTTATCCATTCCCCCTTTCCCTTTTGGTAATCTTAAGTTTGTTTACCACATCTGTGAGTCTATTTCTATTTTGTAAATAAGATAATTTGTATAGTTTTTAAAAAGATTCCACATATAAAGATTCCACATTCCACATATGTCATATATAAGTGATATCATATGATATTTGTCTTTCTCTCTCTGACTTCTTCACTTAGTATGATAATCTCTAGGTGCATCCATTGTTGCTGTAAATGAAATTATTTCATTCTTTTCTATGACTGAGTAATATTCCATTGTGTATGGAATATTATCTTTTTTATCCATTCTTTGCTCAATAGGCATTTAGTTTGCTTCTACATCTAGTCATTATAAATAGTGTTTCTGCAAACATTGGGGCACATGTTTCTTTTTGATTTAGAGTTTTCATCTTTTCCAGATATATGCCCAGCTGTCTCCTCATTGAGAATTGTTCTTAGCATTTAGCACTTCTAAGGGAAAGCCTTTATTTGTGAGAAAGTTTTTAGAAAACAGCAAAGTATGAAAAATTTTTAGTTGTTATTTGTAACAGGAAAGCAAAGCATGAGTATTTGAAATCCATAGCTGCCCTAAAAATCTTCACTTTTTAATTGCAACCAGCTCTACTAACAAAACCCGTACCAAAGCTCCTAATTGTCTGAATCTTCAACACTTTTATCAGATTTTCTCTTTTCTACTTTGTGATGGAGATGCAGACAAGTAATAAATTGGCCAAAAGGCAGATAGTAAGAAAAATAATGAGAGAAGCAACCTGCAGAATTCACTCACTGAGCTTCATGCCTGAATAACAGAGCTATAGATTTACACGCAGAGGCATTCTCAGCTCAGATGACTGACTAGATCTCTAATAATGTCTTAAAAGATTCTTTGAATGATTTACTGTTTAAAATACAGTTTCTGTTTATTTATTTTTTTTTGCAGTCCAAAATGACTACCCTGCCCCCGCTGCCCATGACACGCCCAAAGCTTACGGCCTTGGCTAGACAGAAGCTGCCATGCTCACCAAGAACAATTCCAAGGTACGTGACCTGGCTTTCTTTTTTTTTCCCTACAGAAGAAGTTTCTTGCAGTAAGAAATGTCAGTAACATATCTCAGCAATAAAAATTGTTTAAAGACAAAAGTACATTTTTCTATTCAGAATATTCAAATTTCCTGTTTCAGAAAGATTGATAAATTTTATTCAAAGATTAAGAATATATTTATTTAGTAGGCAAGTGCTCATTTGGTTATTTTATTTCCTACTGCCATTATACTGTGGTTCCTGCAAAGCTTTGGAAATACATTTCCTTTTTAAAATGTGTGTGGAAAAATTGAAAGCAAAAGCTTTAGGCATGAAAGTTGTATGGCATCTAAACCACAAGATCCCGATCCTGATTTCTGTTTTGGGGGAAGGAAGACACAGTCTTACTCCCAGGGTAAATGAGCAGGCTTGATTTAGCTCCTGAAATGATCCTAGAGCTTGAAAATACATCAAACCTCTTCTGCCTGTGAATGGCGGCTGAATTCAGGGAGTTTTCGACTTGGGCTGAAAACCTGCAGGGCAGGAACTTGATGTTTTTGATTGTAATTATGCATATTAACTAAGGCTGTGTTACTTAGAAGTTTCCACTTCTAGTTTTATTGATTTTTAGTAATGCACATATTATTTATCAACATAAATAATTTACATATGTAGGTTTGATTATCTTTTTATGCATGCCTTTCAATTCCTACAAGGCATAATGATCAAAGTATGATGAGACTGCTTTGTTCAAAGAAGGACCATACCTCATTTTTGGTATTTCGGGCAGAGACCAAAGCCCCCGGACCAAAATAAATACATTCAGCTAAACTGGCACCGAAGTTCTTTTGTAATAGAAATGAAATTTGTAGAAACTGTAAAATAGAATTGCAGAGAATTATAAGTTTACTTTCAAATAATTTGAAAAGCAACATTTTCGATAGAGGCATAACTTCAGTATATACATTCTTATTTTCCATTTTCCTTTTGAATAACGTGAAATATTTGCAAAATCTGAAAAAGCTAGCTTCTTCTTCCTGTCATTTTGTAATAACTGAGTTTACATTTTCTTTTCAGCATGAGCAAAAACATAACTCAGTGTCATATCCCTAGGATAAGACAGATTTTAAAGAAAAAAAATTTTGAATTCTTTTTATTAAAGAAAAACATTTTATCATAACCATTTAAGGCAAATTTTTGAATCAACATTCTCCTTTAGCTTCTGAGAAAAAGAGATACTTGTGTATCCTGTACTTCAGTTGTCATAATATGTTAATAGTCTGCTTATTTTTAAAGGTGCAAGGAGTATGAAGAATTAATATATTACTTGTGTAATATACTCATTAAAGTCTTCTTAAAATCACTTTCAGCTTGAACTTTTAATAGTAGTTTGAGTTTTATGTGTGATTTTTAAAAACCACTCAAAAAGAATGTCAGAGCAAAATTCTATAATGTTTTCAACCAATAAATTCAACACATTTGTATCAAATAAGGGCTTTTTAGTTCACCATACTGTGCTGAACAGAGTCTGGCTTCTGTAGCTAGAAGGTTGTAAGAGAACATAAGTAAAATGGAAGATCTTAAAAGTTTTGAGGAGAAAAGCCCATTTATTTAAGAATGTAGACTATTTTAGTGTGTTGTGTTTTATTTGTTTACACACTGAGTTCAGTATTCTTCCCTTTTCCCATTCAAGAAAGTAAAAAATTTGAAATTATCAATGAATAGCCTAACTCTATAGCTCTTGGAAAACATTTTTTATCTAAGATATTACACCTGGAATATTCCTGTTCTCCTGGTGGCATTTTATATGTTTGGTAGCTTTTCACCTCGATAAGGCAGTTCTTTATTATTTCTTTCCACTTCATTTAGGTCTAAACTGATCAAAGAAAAAGATGACATAGATCATTATCTGGAGGTGAATTTCAAAGGATTGTCAAAAGAGGAGGTTGCTGCGTAAGTATATACCTCTTAAAGTTACTTTAATATAAAGTTTGTTTTTTTGTCTTGATTCTTTGTTGAAATTTCAATTTTCCTGTGCAGTTCATTTTTTCGCTGGAACATGACATTTAAAAATTAAAGCTCATATTAAATAGTGATAAGTCACGTCTATTGATCTTATACATATCAAAGTCTTTAATTTTATGACTTTCAAAATTCTCGTATTTACTAAGATATTATACTATCATATTTGCAA
Source organism: Muntiacus reevesi (assembly GCF_963930625.1). Taxonomy (NCBI): domain Eukaryota; kingdom Metazoa; phylum Chordata; class Mammalia; order Artiodactyla; family Cervidae; genus Muntiacus; species Muntiacus reevesi. Next base: position 59,210,558 of record NC_089261.1, on the reverse strand, counting down.
TATTTTAGTTAAGTCTGTGTCATTGATTGCTTAATAGCTTCCATTTTAGGGTATATTGCCTCCATGGGGGAAAAATGCTTTAAGAGAAAGAGTTGCGTTATCTTTTTTTCCTCGTGATTAAAAAGAAATCCCTGACTAATATGTGTTTTCTCTCCCATCAAAAACCTACAAAAGCAAATAATGGATCATAGTTTATTGATTAATTTAAAAATAAGTCTATGTATTTTTTTAATGAACAATGTAAACTTTGCCATTTTACTGCTAGTTAGAACCTAATATGTGGTCTGAGTAAAAATAATATAAAAATCCATGTCAGTTAGTGAGAAATAAATAGAAACCTAGAATAATAGCTAAACAGGTTTAATATTTCTTATCTATAGACATGGTGACTCTGTTATTATCAGGTTTTTAGTTATAAGTATTGACAAATAGAAATCTTATATATGCACATGCATCTTATGGAATTTATTAAATGGCTAAAATATTAAAATATTTTATACAACAAATGATTTTAAAAGAGTCTATGTATATTGCCTAGTGCTATGGGATTCCATTGAGAAGGTATTCCTACTGATGGTTTTGGTGAAGGTTTTCATACAGTTTAAAATTCTAAGTCTCTTGATACGTTTCATTAGGTAATTGCCAATATGCATATAGCATGGAAAAATGGAAGAGTTCATTTTATCCACTTTATTTTATAGAATGATAAAATTTACAGTAAATATAATCACTGTCTTCCTTGGAGTTCTATTGACTGCCAAGTGTAATATCTGGGACCTTTGGTTTTTAAATGCTATTCTAGTTGCTAATTCATTAACTTTCCATGGTAACCTGTTGGATAAAATTAAAGGTCAATATAGTCTGATGGTATGATTCCTTCTTAAAAGAAAAATATATGTGAGTGATATTTTCATTTTGATTTAAATATGGGATATCTAAAAAAATAAATATAATGACTATCTTTAATTCACTTAAGAATTGGGAATTAAATTTGGAGTTAAACTTAGGCTTCACTTATTTTAACAAACTAGACACCTTTATACTTAAAATTTGCTTTCAGTCTGCACTGAAGAAAACATTCTAAGACAGCCCAGAATAGGCTGTACTGATCAGTGTTCTCTTACAAATATTTTTTTCACTAAAGAAGTGAAAGTGAAATTGTTAGTTACTCAGTCATGTCCAACTCTATAACCCTGTGGACTGCAGCTTGCCAGGCTCCTCTGTCCATGGGATTTGCCAGGCAAGAATACTGGAGTGGATAGCCATTCCTTTCTCCAGGGGATCTTCCAGACCCAGGGATTGAACCTGGGTCTCCTGCATTGCAGGTAGATTCTTTACTTTACGCAAGAAAAGTAGCACTGGGTAGTTCTCAGTCTTTAATATTGAATTCTACTTAAACCTACCTACACTTGAATACTTTTTTAGAATCAGAGTTCTTTCCCTAAGATAGTGGGTACAAATCTTAGTAGGAAGTTCTTGTACTTGGCTCACTATTGTGCTTCTGACTGATACACATTCTGGACCTTGCCCTAAACAAACTAATTGAATAGCATGTAAAGGACAAAATTGATTTTAGCATCTCCCAGCAATACCCAACAGATGCCATGAGGAAATTATGCATATTCCAAGCAATTTCTGCATAAAACTTTTAATCAGTCATTCTACTCTGAAGAGATGAAAGATGAATGCAGCAGGCATTTATTATGTGCCTACTTTATATCTAATACTTGGATTTTCACAGAGCAAGAAACAGGGTTATTTTATTGTAAAATATTTGGTCTCATCTTTATCTCTATTTGAGACAGTACAAGTAGGGAATAAATATGCAATGAATGAATACTGATTATACTGTGAGATGTAGCCTAGAGGTCTGGAAAAAAATCAGAGAAAACTAAGATGTTGGATAAAACTTGCCAAAGAAGACATATTCCAAGTTTGGCTCCTTATCTGTTAGCATTGTATAATGAACAAACTGGTGAGTCACACGTCCTCACTATACAAGGACATAATGGGGAGAAATGGATGAATCAGATTTTCAATCAGGCAAAGCAATATTTAAGATATATCCTCAAATGCCTCTCTAGACTGCCTTATTCCCTAAGATGCTAATAGAAATGTATACTTACATAATTCATGTCCATTAGCTTTGATATCCTGTAATGTGGATGTGTTCTTTGTCTAGTCCCAGAATAACCCGTCACTGTCTACTCTAAAATTTACCAAACTATTGGTACTAATACATAAGCTCACACTCCATGTTCCTCCTATTGCAGTGGGTCGGAAAGTTCCTATTCTTGTCTAAGGGTTATGTCTCTGCTTGTGTTTCAGGTGCCATCCCATCTTACTTGTTACAAGACTTTCTCCAACAGTTAAACATGTTTAATTGCTACATCATTAATTTCTTCTTTTGCACTGATTGAGTCTCATCAGCGTTCATGTCTACTCTAGTATTTACCTTGACTTCTTATCCCCTTCCAGATTCTACCCCATTTTTCTCTACCCTTCACAGTAACCGGAAGCACCATTTCCATATTTCTATATCCCATTCTGAGACCAACTGAGATTGACTCTAAATAGATTTCCAGACCCAGAACTCACTGAAATCTGTTTATTGTGATCAGTATCCTCCTTTTAAATCACATCTAATGGCCAGGTGTCTGTCCTTATCTTACTTGATGTCTTCACATTATTTGATAGAGTTGAGTTCTCTCTCTTTGAACATTCTGTGCCTGTAGCTTCCAGGATGCCATGTTCTATGGTTTTCCTCCAGACTCTTTAACCATAGGCAGAGCTCAATAGCTAGATGTTAAATGAATAAATGGGTGAAGAATAACTGTCGAATTACTTCCACCATGAAATAGGTATTGTGCTATGATATTCTTTGATTACAGTATTTTTAGTTCAGTATTGTAGGTAGCTGGTTTGCTGTTGTATTGAGGAAGTTTAATTCCTCAAAAGTGAATTATGTTTACAAGTAAGAGTATAAAATTTAAATGAACAGTTGAGTAGGACAGGCTAAAATAGTTGTTACTGGAATGGCCAAACCCAATTGATGGGGAATCATTTTACTTTGGAATGGGTAAAATGGTTCAAAGGCAAAGGGCTTCTGAGTTTTTTATCATCTACATTTACAGAAGGAATTCTAGTATAGTATTCTAAACTTCTTAAGTGACCAGATTATTGCTGTGCCTAATAATGATATTTTGACACTCTTAAATAAGTGGTTGAATAGTTCATTGATAGTATTTGACTGATCTTTAACAACTAAAGAAGATTATGTTGTATTTCTGTACTTTGTGCTTTTTTATTCCATATTATATTATCATAGTGCATTATTTAAGTGATACTTAAAGTACCACTTATTATCATAATTACTTTGAGTAGCTAAATAATAAAAGTGTCATTTATAGATTCAAATAAAATTTTCTTGGGGGCAGTTTTTACAGCTTTAGCTATGTATGTGAAGATACAAATAAGCAAAATTATCAAGGGACAGAGAATGTTAATCTGCTCAATATTGTTTTCTGCTTCAGATATCAAATTCTATTATACAGAAGAATAGATTTAGTTCAAAATCGTGTACATCTCTTAGATATTTTCTTCTTTCAGAATATCTTTTAGCATCACCAGTTGGTGTTTACTAAGTGTCACTTGGTCAACACAAGCTTTCTATCCTGCCTTTGAATCGTATGTTACTTACTCAGTTAAGGTTCTGGAGAAGGGAAAGAACACTCCAGTGTTCTGGCCTGGAGAATGCCATGGACTGGATAGTCCATTGGGTCACAAAGAGTCAGACACGACTGAGCGACTTTCACTACTCAGTTAAGGTGAATTAGCATTTTGTCACTCTTAGATTTTCATCTTGAAAATATTTCAAAACTGTCTTCCAAAAGTGCTTTTATAAATGACAGACATACTTGTTGTGGGGCTTCCCTTGTGCCTCAGATAATAAAGAATCTGCCTGTATTGCAAGAGACCAGGGTCTGACCCCTGGTTTGGGAGGATCCCCTGGAGAAGGAAATGGCTACTCGCTCTAGTATTCTTAACTGGAAGATCCCATGGACAGAGGAGCCATGGGATTGCAAAGAGTTGGACATGACTGGGCGACTGAAACTTTCACTTTTATACTTGTTGTGAGCAAATTTAGCATTTGGCTTTGCAATATGGTCAGGCTCTTAGAATATCTATAACAAGGTGAAGGTGTTTATTCAGAATATAATATTTCAAGATAACATTAGGGGAATTTAGGCCCCTTTAGGTGAGCACTTCCTCTGGTTCATTCATCTTGTTTACTTTTAAATAATTTTGTGATATTTTGTTTCTTCTTCAAAACACTTTGCTCCTCTTTTTAAAGTAATAAATTAAATTCATACAGAGTTTTGACAATTAAACTTCCTGAAGATGCCAGTTGCCAAATAAATGGCTACATGACGAACAGGAATAGGCAAAAGAGAGAAGGAAAGGACAATGGCCCACTTTCTTTCTCAGAAGCAAATTAGATTTTAATATTTTCTTCCTTGCATCCTCATGGCTGATTCATGTTGTTGTGAGGCAGAAACCAGCAAAACACTGTAAAACAGTTGTCCTCCAATTAAAATCAAAATTTCAAAAAAAAGATCTTCCTGATTTAAGAAAAAGAGACAGGATTTTGGTGTTCTTAAGTGGAGAGACAATTAATCCTTACTTTCTCCTGAATGTAAACAAAATAAGCAATAGCAGAGAACACAGATAGGAACAGAAGAAAGATGCCACTCCTTTTTATTTATATTTATTTACTTATTTACAATCTGGTGCTATTTGCCACAACAGATCCCTAAGATGTGAAACTAGGGAAGAAAAGAATTTTTGACAATAATTTTTTGAAAAAGAATATTGATATCAATAAAGTTTACAGTTTGGGAATATAAAAAAAATGCAGAGGAAAGGAACTTGTAAAAATTGTTTGCTGAATGCAAAAGGGATCTCAAGTTTACACTGAAACGAAGTCTAAGTAAATAAAGAGGAAAGATTTTAAATGTCAACAAAACAGAAATGCCAATTTCTTAGGCATTTTTATCTTTATGTCCTTTAAAAGTCTGCTTTAAAATGTTAATTTTCACATACGGTGTTTAAACTTATCAGCTTTAAGTAGACTTAAAAAAGCTTCACAAGAGAAAAGCGTAGGAATCATAGGAATCATGACATTAAAGTTCTAGCTATTAGGTGGAATTTCTTCCTCAGCTGGAAATTTGGCTTTGCTGCTTAAAACCTGTGGAATTTGTTGCAGGTCACCTGATTTCACTAATCTTTCATTTCCATGACTACTGGGAGATTGTAATAATAACAGAAAATTCTTATGAGAGTTAAAAAGAGATTCTATATGTGAAACACATGTAGACAGTTTCACTTTAACTACCGTCGATCATTCTTCTTTGGCTTTTAAAGCATTCATTAATGTAAATGAACTGGATATTTTGCACTGACTTTAAGTGTTGATTTAGGTAGCAATATTAATTTATCTTTTTTCTTTAAATATTTATAGTTACATATTTTATTTTGTACCAGGTATGATTTTCATCATGTTTAGGAGACAGTTTTTAGTAAGAGATACATTTCAAACACGGTAGTGCTAACCACATAGGGGAAATGTTTTTAATTTCAACTTACAGTAAACTTTTCAGAAATTTTTTATGCTGTACTAAACAACATCATTTGCATAGCTTGCTAAGCTGCACAGTTTTCTAAAATGTCTATAAACTGCTTAAACTTACTGTTACCATGATAAGATTGCTTTGAATTTAAACCTACTGTTTCAGAAATGTGTAGAATATAGTCAAAGAATGTGCTCTTCCTACAATAGCTCATAAACCTGCAAGTGCATAATGGCACTGTATTTAGAAACCATTTGGGAGATTTAGTAATGAAGAACAAAGTGATAAAAGGGGATAAGGACCCAGGTACCACAGAGGTTGAATCAGTTGAAATTCAAAGTGGGGTGAACAATGGCCCAGGCACATCACGTGTAATTTATGAAACCGGATGATTCTACTGTGTGAGTTTTGTCTCTGATGTTGTGTTCTGTCCATATTAAGAAAAGCTTGCATGGGAATATCCGAAACTAATTTGACTCTATTCCATTCTCTGTTATGGTTAAAATATTATATCCTCAAAATGCTCATCTTGCTGCAGTTCTATAAAAATCATTCCCCTGACTCATATCTGTACCCTGTTCTGTTTTCTGTGTTGGAAAATGGAGATGTTGTAATAAACAGTGTCATCTTCTCAGTGCTTAAAGTAAAATCAGGCTATGGACTCACAGATGCTTTTATGCTTTCCTAGGGCTTGCAGAGTCCTCAGGGCTCTTCCATGTTGTGGTATTTATAACAATTTCCTTCCTTTTTAAGGCTGAATAATATTCCACTCTGTTTATACCATATTTTGCTTATGCATTCATCTGTCAATGGCACTTGGCTTGCTTCAGTGTTTTTCCTATTATGAATAAGGTTAATGTGAACATGTGTGTACAAATATCTCTTTAGGACCCTGTTCCCAATTCTTCTCTGTATATACTCAGATGTAGAATTGCTAAATAATTTGGTAACTCTATTTTATATTTTTTGAAAACCACTATGCTGCCACCACAATGGCTATACAATTTTTCATTCTCAGCAACAATGCTCTGTGCTTTCTCACCAACAATGCACAATGTTTATGTGTTCCAGTAACATAAACCGATCATTTTGTTTTAGAAAGACTTTATTTTTTAGAGTTTTTGGTTCACAGCAAAACTGAGGGGAAGTTTCCCAGATACCCCTTGCTCCCACACATATTAATACATTACTATTTAATGCTGTATCCTAAATTATGTACAAAACAGAAAGTGGAGTTATATATCAAAGTTACAATAATACTAACTCAGAATAATTACTTGTAGAAGTTCATTAGTCTTTTAAATTATGTACAAAACAGAATGTGAAGTTACCAACTATTATTAATATTACAAAAATGCTAGCTTATATAATTGGCCATGTGTCTATCTTTACTGAGACCTGTGTTTCTTTATATGATTTCACATTACTGTCTATTGTCCTTTTATTTCAATCTGCAGGACTGCTTTAGCATTTCTTGGGGGGCAGTCCCAATAAAAATAAAGTTCCTCAGTTTTGGTTTATCTGGAAACATTCTTAATTTCTCCCTCACTTGAGAAATACAATTTGGCCAGATGTAGAATTATTAGTTGACAATTTTTTTCTTTTAGCATTTTGGACATTTTAGACCCTGCTTCCTGGCTTCCAAAGTTTCTAGTGAGAAATCTGCTTAAAGACTTATTGACATCTGTTCTATACATCTGTGTCTCTTTTTCTGTCTTGCATATAGGGTTATCATTACCATCTTTCTAAATTCCATGTATATGCGTTAGTATACTGTATTGGTGTTTATCTTTCTGGCTTACTTCACTGTGTAATGGGCTCCAGTTTCATCCATCTCATTAGAACTGATTCAAATGTATTCTTTTTAATGGCTGAGTAATATTCCATTGTGTATATGTACCACAACTTTCTTATCCATTCGCCTGCTGATGGGCATTTGGTTGCTTCTGTGTCCTAGCTATTATAAACAGTGCCGTGATGAACATTGGGGTGCACGTGTCTCTTTCAGATCTGGTTTCCTCAGTGTGTATGCCCAGAAGTGGTATTGCTGGGTCATATGGCAGTTCTATTACGTTTTTTAAGAAATCTCCACACTGTTCTCCATAGCAGCTGTACTAGTTTGCATTCCCACCAACAGTGTAAGAGGGTTCCCTTTTCTCCACACCCTCTCCAGCATTTATTGCTTGCAGACTTTTGGACTCTATGGGAGAAGGCAAGGGTGGGATGATCTGAGAGAATAGCATTGGAGCATGTATATTATCAAGTGTGAAACAGATCGCCAGTCCAAGTTGGATGCATGAGACAAGTGCTCAGGGCTGGTGCACTGGGATAACCCAGAGGGATGGGGAACACATGTAAATCCATGGCTGATTCATGTCAGTGTATGGCAAAAACCAGTACAATGTTGTAAAGTAATTAGCCTCCAACTAATAAAAATAAAGGAAAAAAAACTTATTGATGATCCTGTATATGTGATGAGTTGCTCCTCTGTTGCTGTTTTAAAGGTTCACACTTTACCTTTGGGAGTTTGATTATAATGTGTCTCAGTGTGGATTTATTTGAATTTTCCCACATAGAGTTTATTGAACTTCTCAACTATTTATATTCATGACATTTATCAAACTTTGGAAATTTTTATCATTTTTTCTGAAAAGAATCTATCTACCCACCCTCTGTCATCTTCTCCTAGGACTCCCACAATGCATTGTTGTTGTTGTCAGACCCTTAGTCATGTCTGACTCTTTGTGACTCTGTAAACTGCAGCATTCCAGGCTTCCCTGTCCTTCACCATCACCCTGAGTTTGCTCAAATTCATGTCCATAGAATTGATGATGCCATCCAACCACCTCATCCTCTGTTGCCCACTTCTCCTCCTGCCCTCAATCTTTCCCAGCATCAGGGTCTTTTTCAATGAATCAGCTCTACACATCGGGTGGCCAAAGTATTGGAACTTCCACTTCAGCATCAGTCCTTCCAATGAATATTCAGGGTGGATTTCCTTTAGGGTTGACTAGTTTGATCTCCTTGCAGTCCAGGGGTCTCTCAAGAGTCTTCTCCAACACCACAGTTCAAAAGTATCAATTCTTTGGTGCTCAGCTTTCTTTATGGTCCAACTCTCACATCCATACATGACTACTGGAAAAATCATAGCTTTGATTATATGGATTATATGTCAGCAAAGTGGTGTCTCTGGTTTTGAATATGCTGTCTAGGTTTGTCATGGCTTTTCTTCAAAGGAGCAAGCATCTTTTAATTTCATGGCTGCAGTCACCATCCACAGTGATTTTGGAGCTCAAGAAAATAAAGTCTGTCATTATTTCCATTTTTTCCCTATCTATTTGCCACAAGGTGATGGGGCTGGATGCTATGATCTTAGTTTTTTGAATGTTGAGTTTTAAGCCAGCTTTTTCACTTTCCTCCTTCACCTTCAGCAAGAGGCGCATTAGTTCCTCTTTGCTTTCTGCCATTAGAGTGATATCATTTGCATATCTGAGGTTATTGATATTTTCCCCAGCAGTCTTGATTCCAGCTTGTGATTCATCCAGCCCAGCATTTTGCATGATGTACACTGCATATAAGTTAAATAAACAGGGTGACAATATACAGCTTTGACATACTCCTTTCCCAATTTTGAACCAATCCATTGTTCCATGACAGGTTCTAAGTGTTTCATCTAAACCTGCATACAGGTTTCTCAGGAGGCAGGTAAGGTGGTCTGGCATTCCCATCTCTTTAATAATTTTCTGCAGTTTGTTGTGATCCACATAGTTAAAGGCTTTAGTGTAGTCAATGAAGCAGAAGTATATGTTTTTCTGAAATTCCTTTGCTTTTTTTATGATCCTGCAGATGTTGGCAATTTGATCTCTGGTTCCTCTGTGTTTTCTAAATCCAGCTTGTACATCTGGGTGTTCTTAGTTCATGTACTGTTGAAGCCTAGCTTGCAGGATTTTGAGCATTACTTTGCTAGCATGTGAAATGAGTACCATTGTGCAGTAGTTTGAACGTTCTTTGGCATTTCCTTTCTTTGGGACTGGAATGAAACTGAGCTTTTCTAGTTCTGTGGCCACTGCTGAGTTTTTCAAATTTGCTGGTATATTGAGTGCAGCACTTTCACAGCATCATCTTTTAGGATTTGAAATAGCTCAACTGGAATTCCATCACCTCCCCTAGCTTTGCTCATAGTGATGCTTCCTAAGGCCCACTTGACTTTGCCCTCCAGGACGTCTGGCTCTAGGTGAGTGACCATACCATCATGGTTAACTGGGTCATTAAGATTTTTTTGTACAGTTCTTCTGTGTATTCTTGCCACCTTTTTTTTTTTTTTTTTAAGATATCTTCTACTTCTGTTAAGTCCATACCCTTTCTGTCCTTTATTGTGCCCATCTTTACATGGAATGTTCCCTGGTATCTCTAGTATTCTTGAAGAGATCTCTAGTCTTTCCTATTCTGTTGTTTTCCTCTATTTCTTTGCATTGACCACTGAGGAAGGCTTTCTTATCTCTCCTTGCTATTCTTTGGAACTCTGCATTCAGATGGATTTATCTTTCCTTTTCTCTTTTGTCTCTTTTCTTTGCTTAGCTTTTTATAAGGCCTCTTCAGACAACTGTTTTGCCTTTTTACATTTCTTTTTCTTGGGCATGGTTTTGATCACCGCCTCCTGTACAGTGTTACGAACCTCCATCCATAGTTCTTCAGGCACTCTGTCTATCAGATCTAATCCCTTGAATCTATTTGTCACTTCCATTGTATAATTGAAAGGGATTTGATTTAGGTCTTATCTGAATGGCCAAGGTGGTTTTCCCTAGGTTCTTCAATTTGTCTGAATTTGGCAATAAGGAGTTCATGTTCTGAGCCACAGTCAGCTCCAGGTCTTGTTTTTGCTGACTGTATAGAGCTTCTCCATCCTTGGCTGCAAAGAATATAATCAGTCTGATTTCAGTATTGACCATCTGATGATGTCCATGTGTAGGGTCTTCTCTTCTGTTGTTGGAAGAGGGTGTTTACCACGATCAATGCATTCTCTTGGCAAAACTCTGTTAGCCTTTGCCCTGTTTCATTTTGTTCACCAAGGCCAGACTTGCCTGTTATTCCAGGTATCTCTTGACTTCCTACTTTTGCATTCCAGTCCCCTATGATGAATAGCACATCTTTTTTTTTGTAGTCATTCTAGAAAGTCATTTAGGTCTTCATAGAAGCGTTCAACTTCAGCTTCTTCAACATTAGTGGTTGGGTTGTAGACGTGGATTACTGTGATATTTTATGGCTTGCCTTGGAAATGAAACAATGCATACTTTGGTCTATTTAATTAAATGTACACATTTGTTGGAAATATTTTTCCTTGATTATTTTTAATTAGATTATTTGGAAACTTTCAGACTTTTTACTGGGATGAGTCTGAGATCAGTTTAAATGCTCTGTACTTTGAGCTGGGAAGTGTGTGTTTAGAAATACACACATGTTTGTAAATAAATATATAGTGTGTGTACTTGTGGTACATGTGGAATGATGGCTACTATGCTCACATCTGCATCCTCAGTACTCATATGGTGCTTGGCTCACTGGTGTTGGGGCAATTGATGAATGGGGATCTTTTACTCCTTTGCACATGTGCTCTGCCTGAAATGCCTGCTCCTTCTCCCATGCCTGTGTACTTGTTAAACTTCTCTACCGGCCTCAACTTAACTGTTCCTTGCTCTGTGAGGCCTCCTTTGATCCATCCTCACTCACATGGTAGGGTTCAGAGTGCCTGCTTGAATTCTCTTAAGAGCCATTGATGACCATGTACTTGTGGACTTTTTTTTCCTTCTTGATTAAAAATATAAGATTGTGGTCCACTAGTGGATAGTGATCATGACCCATCAGTTTGGTGATCATGCGTGTGTGTGCGCTAAGTGCTAAGTTGCTTCAGTCATGTCCAACTCTTTTCAACCAGCATTTAAAATATGAAAGACAGTATAGTAGAATAGAATTAGGAAAGGGTGCATTTCATAGAGAGGGTCTGCCAGATGTAATGAAATAGGGTGTGGGTTCTGAAAACAGACTCTCACGACTCCAAACCCCAGCTTTATACTAACAAGGTAACTGATCATCTTTGACCAAGTAGCTTAACATTTCTGTGCCTCAGTTTTCTCATCTGAAAAAAACAGGGATAATTATCAGGCCAGGCTCATGGAATGGTTATGAGGATTTTTTAAATTGACTTAATATTTATAAAAAGATCAGAACATTTTGAATATTAGTGCTTTTAAATTTTGTTTCATATAATGTACATAAATATGTGAAATATACATGTACATTTACTGAACTGCATTGTAAAATGTCTTTCTTGCTGTGAATTGCCATGAGGAAGGGACTCTGCTCTAGACTCGGAGCTCTTTGAAAGCAGTTTTTCATTCTCCTTTAAGACTTGACTTACAAGGATAATGCTTTATTTCTTGCTAACTTCCTTTCTAAAGAGGATTGAAGAAACTTAGTGTTTTATTTTACATAGCTGTCAGATATATATATAGTAAATGAACGGCTAATATGGGAGAAGTATGTAAATATGCTCCCCACTAGAGTTAATATAGTTCCTCTGAAAAAAGATTAAATTTAATTCTGAATTTCTGGGCAGACTGGGCAAAAGGGAGATATGATAGACTGGAGAGTTCTCATTATCTGATGAAAAGAAGCATATCAGTTCTTCAAAAGAGATAAACTTTTTCCTGATAAAATTCCAAAAGAAAGTTATCATATGCCCTTATATCAGACAAAGGGAGCAGTGTAATAAATTTTTGCACACCTAGTGAAATGGGTGTATAGACAGCTTGCCATAAATATTACATCTCCTAGCTAGGTTTTATTTCCTGCCTAATAGTAATCCATAAGACAGATTAATTTAATACTGTGTGCTGCTCTTTGTTTTAAGAGAACTTCACAATAAACCTGTGCAGAGTTGTTACTGCTCTCAGAGACCAAGGCATAGAGAGGTTAAGTAGTTTGACCAAGGCAGTCTAATGCTATAAAGAAGCACAAGCAGTAAGATAGAAAAAATAATTCATAGAGAGGAAAAAGTGAGTAAGCTAGGAAGAAAATGATTCAGGCATATGTCAGAGATCAGATCTCTAGACTCCTCCTGAGTTCCCAGTGCTATTATGGATCTAGAACCTCCCTCCAGGGTCATCTCATAAGGACCCAGTTATTCTGTAATCCAGACTCATATGTCCATAAAATCTTAAGCTTGTCTGAAACAATCCCTTATCCTGCAGCCCAATAACCAGAGAAAGACATTACTGAATAAGGGAATTGTCTTGAGAGTTTAATTTAGGGGGTTTTTTTTTCCACTTCAAGATCAAGATGGATGGCTAAACAAATGTCCTTCCTATGTTTGAAATGATGGCACAAAAATCCAAAAGATACAAAATTCTTAACATAATGAGATAGAAAGAAAGAAAACAGAATATCCCAGATTTTTAGAAATCTATTTTCAGAGAGCAGTTTGAAAATTACCAGAGATAATAATGATAAAAGAAGTTGGTTCATCAAGAAGTTGTTCAGTCACCCAGTCACGTCCAACTCTTTGTGACTCCATGGAAACCTGCATGGCAGGCCTCTCTGTAGATTCATTAAGAAGATATAATCTATGTAGAGGATCATGTCATCTGCAAACAGCGAGAGTTTCACTTCTTCTTTTCCTATCTGGATTCCTTTTATGTCTTTTTCTGCTCTGATTGCTGTGGCCAAAACTTCCAACACTATGTTGAATAGTAGTGGTGAGAGTGGGCATCCTTGTCTTGTTCCTGATTTCAGAGGAAATGCTTTCAATTTTTCACCATTGAGGGTGATGCTTGCTGTGGGTTTGTCATATATAGCTTTTATTATGTTGAGGTATGTTCCTTCTATTCCTGCTTTCTGGAGAGTTTTAATCATAAATGAGTGTTGAATTTTGTCAAAGGCTTTCTCTGCATCTATTGAGATAATCATATGTTTTTTATCTTTCAATTTGTTAATGTGGTGTATTACGTTGATCGATTTTCGGATATTAAAGAATCCTTGCATTCCTGGGATAAAGCCCACTTGGTCATGGTGTATGATTTTTTTAATATGTTGTTGGATTCTGTTTGCTAGAATTTTGTTAAGGATTTTTGCATCTATGTTCATCAGTGATATTGGCCTGTAGTTTTCTTTTTTTGTGGCATCTTTGTCTGGTTTTGGAATTAGGGTGATGGTGGCCTCATAGAATGAGTTTGGAAGTTTACCTTCTTCTGCAATTTTCTGGAAGAGTTTGAGTAAGATAGGTGTTAGCTCTTCTCTAAATTTTTGGTAGAATTCAGCTGTGAAGCCATCTGGTCCTGGGCTTTTGTTTGCTGGAAGATTTCTGATTACAGTTTCGATTTCCTTGCTTGTGATGGCTCTGTTGAGATCTTCTATTTCTTCCTGGTTCAGTTTTGGAAAGTTATACTTTTCTAAGAATTTGTCCATTTCATCCAAGTTGTCCATTTTATTGGCATAGAGCTGCTGGTAGTAGTCTCTTATGATCCTTTGTATTTCAGTGTTGTCTGTTGTGATCTCACCCTTTTCATTTCTTATTTTGTTAATTTGGTTCTTCTCTCTTTGTTTCTTAATGAGTCTTGCTAATGGTTTGTCAATTTTGTTTATTTTTTCAAAAAACCAGCTTTTAGCTTTGTTGATTTTTGCTATGGTCTCTTTAGTTTCTTTTGCATTTATTTCTGCCCTAATTTTTAAGATTTCTTTCCTTCTGCTAACCCTGGGGTTCTTCATTTCTTCCTTCTCTAATTGTTTTAGGTGTAGAGTTAGGTTATTTATTTGGCTTTTTTCTTGTTTCTTGATGTGTGCCTGTAATGCTATGAACCTTCCCCTTAGCACTGCTTTTACAGTGTCCCATAGGTTTTGGGTTGTTGTGTTTTCATTTTCATTTATTTCTATACATACTTTGATTTCTTTTTTGATTTCTTCTATGATTTGTTGGTTATTCAGAAGCGTGTTATTTAGCCTCCATATGTTGGAATTTTTAACAATTTTTTTCCTGTAATTGAGATCTAATCTTACTGCACTGTGGTCAGAAAAGATGACTGGAATGATTTCAATTTTTTTGAATTTTCCAAGACCAGATTTATGGCCCAGGATGTGATCTATTCTGGAGAAGGTTCCGTGTGCACTTGAGAAAAAGGTGAAGTTGATTGTTTTGGGGTGAAATGTCCTATAGATATCAATTAGGTCTAGCTGGTCCATTGTATCATTTAAGGTTTGTGTTTCCTTGTTGATTTTCTGTTTAGTTGATCTATCCATGGTTGTGAGTGGGGTATTAAAGTCTCCCACTATTATTGTGTTACTATTAATTTCCTCTTTCATACTCGTTAGTGTTTGCCGTACATATTGCGGTGCTCCTATGTTGGGTGCATATATATTTATAATTGTTATATCTTCTTCTTGGATTGATCCCTTGATCATTATGTAGTGACCTTCTTTGTCTCTTTTCACATCCTTTATTTGAAAGTCTATTTTATCTGATATGAGTATTGCGACTCCTGCTTTCTTTTGGTCTCCGTTTGCGTGAAATATTTCTTTCCAGCCCTTCACTTTGAGTCTGTATGTGTCCCTTGTTTTGAGGTGGGTCTCTTGTAGACAGCATATATAGGGGTCTTGTTTTTGTATCCATTCAGCCAATCTTTGTCTTTTGGTTGGGGCATTAATTAATGAATATAGTAAAGTTGCAGGATATAAAATTAACACACAGAAATCCCTTGCATTCCTATACACTAACAATGAAAAAACAGAAAGAGAAATTAAGGAAACAATACCATTCACCATTGCAACAAAAAGAATAAAATACTTAGGAGTATATCTACCTAAAGAAACAAAAGACCTATACATAGAAAACTATAAAACACTGATGAAAGAAATCAAAGAGGACACAAACAGTTGGAGAAACATACCGTGTTCATGGATTGGAAGAATCAATATTGTCAAAATGGCTATTCTACCCAAAGCAATCTATAGATTCAATGCAATCCCTATCAAGCTACCAACGGTATTTTTCACAGAATTAGAACAAATAATTTCACAATTTGTATGGAAATACAAAAAACCTCGAATAGCCAAAGTAATCTTGAGAAAGAAGAATGGAACTGGAGGAATCAACCTGCCTGACTTCAGACTCTACTACAAAGCCACAGTCATCAAGACAGTATGGTACTGGCACAAAGACAGAAATATAGATCAATGGAACAGAATAGAAAGCCCAGAGATAAATCCACGAACCTATGGACAGCTTATCTTTGACAAAGGAGGCAAGGATATACAATGGAAAAAAGACAATCTCTTTAACAAGTGGTGCTGGGAAAACTGGTTAACCACTTGTAAAAGAATGAAACTAGAACACTTCCTAACACCATACACAAAAATAAACTCAAAATGGATTAAAGATCTAAATGTAAGACCAGAAACTATAAAACTCCTAGAGGAGAACATAGGCAAAACACTCTCCGACATAAATCACAGCAAGATCTTCTATGACCCACCTCCCAGAATATTGGAAATAAAAGCAAAAATAAACAAATGGGACTTAATGAAAATTAAAAGCTTTTGCACAACAAAGGAAACTATAAGTAAGGTGAAAAGACAGCCCTCAGATTGGGAGAAAATAATAACAAATGAGGAAACAGACAAAGGATTAATCTCAAAAATATACAAGCAACTCCTGAAGCTCAATTCCAGAAAAATAAACGACCCAATCAAAAAATGGGCCAAAGAACTAAACAGACATTTCTCCAAAGAAGACATACAGATGGCTAACAAACACATGAAAAGATGCTCAACATCACTCATCATCAGAGAAATGCAAATCAAAACCACAATGAGGTACCATTACACGCCAGTCAGGATGGCTGCTATCCAAAAGTCTACAAGCAATAAATGCTGGAGAGGGTGTGGAGAAAAGGGAACCCTCTTACACTGTTGGTGGGAATGCAAACTAGTACAGCCACTATGGAAAACAGTGTGGAGATTTCTTAAAAAACTGGAAATAGAACTGCCATATGACCCAGCAATACCACTTCTGGGCATACACACTGAGGAATCCAGATCTGAAAGAGACACGTGCACCCCAATGTTCATCGCAGCACTGTTTATAATAGCCAGGACATGGAAGCAACCCAGATGCCCATCAGCAGATGAATGGATAAGGAAGCTGTGGTACATATACACCATGGAATATTACTCAGCCGTTAAAAAGAATTCATTTGAATCAGTTCTAATGAGATGGATGAAACTGGAGCCCATTATACAGAGTGAAGTAAGTCAGAAAGATAAAGAACATTACAGTATACTAACACATATATACGGAATTTAGATAGATGGTGGCGATAACCCTATATGCAAAACAGAAAAAGAGACACAGAAATACAGAACAGACTTTTGAACTCTGGGGGAGAACGTGAGGGTGGGATGTTTTGAAAGAACAGCATGTATATTATCTATGGTGAAACGGACCACCAGCCCAGGTGGGATACATGAGTCAGGTGCTCGGGCCTGGTGCACTGGGAGGACCCTGAGGAGTCGGGTGGGGAGGGAGGTGGGAGGGGGGATCGGGATGGGGAATACATGTAACTATATGGCTGATTCATGTCAATGTATGACAAAACCCACTGAAATGTTGTGAAGTGATTGGCCTCCAACTAATAAAATAATATTAAAAAAAAAAAAAAAAGAAGATATAATCATAAATGTGCTTGTGTTCCTATGACAGAGCTTCGAAATACATAAAACAAAGACTGATGGAAAGAAAAGGAAAAACAGAAGTCCACAATTATAGTTGAAGATTTTGACACCACTCTTTCAATGATTGATTAAAAATCAGTAGAATATTGAGGAACTGAAAAATACCATTGATAAACTTAATTAGCATTTACATACATTCCACCAAGCAGTAACAGAACACACATTATTTTCAAGTACACATGGAACGTTTTTCAGAAGTGATGATATTCTGAGCCATAAAACAAATTTCGATATACTTAAAAGGGTAAATCCTAAAAATTTTATCTTACAACAAAGGAATTAGAAATAACAGCAGGAAGATCTCTGAAAGATCCCCACAAATTTAGAAACTAGACAGTGTATCTCTGAATAAACCATGGATCAAAGAAGAAATCAAAGCATTTAAAAATCCTTTGAACTAAATTTTTTTTAAATGACATATCAAAATTTTCAGCTAAAGCAGAGCTTAAAGGGATGTTTATAGCATGAAAATGCTTATATTAGAAAAATAGAAATATCTAAAGTTATTGCCCTAAGTTTTCATTTTAAAAAAAAAACAAGAAAAAAGCTGAAATTATAGAAAAAAGAGTAGTAAAATGGGGGCAGAAAACAGAAAACAGTAGAGAAAATTGATGAAACTAAAAACTGCTTCTTTGAAAAGATCAATAAAGTGATCAATCTTTAGTCATAATGATTAGAGAAAAAAAAAGACACAATTTACCAATTTCAGAAATGAAAGAGGGGATGAATTACTACAGATTACATGAATATTAAAATGATAAATTGGAAATAAACTATATACTGATAAGCTCAACAACTTATAGAAATGGTTAACTTTCTTGAGACACTGTCAAAGTTCACTTAAACAGAAGTAGATATGACAATGGATTCACTAAACATACTGAATTAACAGTTTACAAACTTTCCACAAAGAAAATTCCAGGCCCATTTGGCTTCACTGTGAATTCTAACATTTAAGAAAAACAAAAAATAAAAAAAACCCCATCAATTTGACCCAAACTCTTCAAGAAAATAGAAGAGGAAACGCTTCTCAACGCATTCTATGAGATCAGAAAAACCCTGATACCAATACCATTAAAAGCCATTACGTTAAAAAAAATAATAGAGTAATAATATTCCTCATGAATGTTGATGCAAAAAATCTTCAAAAAAGGTAGCAGTTGGTCTGAGCTCCTGTCAGGGAAGCTGGTGCACCATGCAAAGTCCTTTCCATTTGGCATCAGCGCAAGGAAGCCAACTCGTGCTCTCCTGAACCATATACCGCAGGATGAAGCCTACAAACAGAGGAAAACCGAACACACTACCTGTGTTAGGAAATCTAGAACTTTATTATTTTGAATAGCCAAATAGCCTCTGATTATTTTTAAAAATATTGCAACAGAATAAAAGATTAGCAAAGAGAACATTCAACATGAGCTGAAACAAAGTTCCTATAGAGAAAAAGAACAACTTTGGGAGATTTCCCATTTCTTTCCTTACAGACATTGTAGATAATCTTACATCCTTCAAATGTAACTTGAGGCTATGAAATCAGAGAAAAAGAATTCTTTAAAATTAAAAGTTGCTGAAATATTTTTTAAAACTCAAAGAAAGGATGGAAGAGAAAGATAAGGATAGCTTTTAACATATGGAATAAAAACACAAAAGATATAGAAATATTTAGAAATATTTCAAAAGGTTTGAGCTCAGAACATAGTCTGGGTGGAGGATATTTATCTGAGAGAAATAGAGAAGAGAAAATGGAGAGAATGAAAAATAGTAACTATGTAGATAGAGATGTGGATAGAGATGTAGACATAGAAATCTTAGATTGGAAAAAAACCTACAGATCTCTGGACTGTGACTATCAAAAAAACCCAGAAATTAAATAACCAAAAGAAAGAAAGAAAGAAAAAACCCACTTGGATACATCTTTATGAAATTTCAGAATACTCAGTATAAAGAGAGGATACTAGAAGCTTTCAGGGTTTGGAGGAATGGTTGTCATCAAGAAATAAAGATCAGACAACCATCACAATTGTCATTAAAAACACTTGGTTCTAGAAAAAACAGAATAAATGTCTTATACAGAATAATTATTTTAACTTAGGATTCTGTACCCAGGTAAACTGTTAATCAAAACTGAGGGCAAAGCAAAAATCGTTTCAGGTAGTATGAGAATTGGTAAGCATCTCTTCCTACGCAGTCTTTTTGGATACTTCATCCCTGCTTCAAAGGATCACTGCAGAGTCTAGGGCAGAGGTCCCCAGCCCCCAGGCCATGGGTCTGTGGCCCCTTAGGAACTGGCCTGCCCAGCAGGAGGTGAGCCGCGGTGGATTGAGTGAAGCTTCATTTGTATTTGCAGCCGCTCCCATTGCTCCAGGTACTACATGAGCTCCGCCTCCTGTCAGATTAGTGGTGACATTAGATTGTTATAGGAACAAGAACCCTATTGTGAACTGTACATGCAGGGGACCTAGGTTGCATGCTCCTTATGAGAATCTAATGCCTGGTGATCTGAAGGGGATCTGGGGTGGTGATAGTGCTGGAGAGCAGCAGCAAATACAGATTATCATTAGCACAGAGGTTTGACTGCACAGAGACCATAATAAATCAATTGCTTGCAGACTCATATCAAAACCATGAAAGTGAGTGGCAAGTGATGGTGAGTTGTATAATTATTTCATATTTTATATCACAATATAATAATACAGAAATAAAGTACACCATAAATGTAATGCACTTGAATCATCCCAAAACCATAACCCTCCCATCCATGGGAAAATTACTTGGATGAAACCAGTCCCTGGTGCCAAAAAGCTTAGTGACTGCTAGGGGAATGAAAGGGATTTCCTGGTGGCTCAGTGGTAAAGAATCCGCCTGCTAATGCAAGAGACATGGATTTTATACCTGCAATGGGAAAATCTCCTGGAGAAGGAAATGGGAACTCACTCCTGTATTCTTGCCTGGCAAATCCCACTGACAGAGGAGCCTGGAAGGCTACAGTCCATGATGTCGCAAAAGAGTTGGACATGACTTAGTGACCACACAACAACAGCAGCAACAAGGGGAAGAAAAGAGAATTCAAGAAAGAGAGGGTTATGGGGTCTGAGGAAAAAGGCCCGAACTTTGAAGCTCAAAGTAAATGCCTACAAAGTTGCTTTAAACTGATGTGATTAAGCACCTAAAAGTTCTTGGTTATAATGGTTTAATGTATAACATATCACACATGTTAAGGTTAGGAAAATGATTGGGAAATTGAGATTTAAGAGTATTATTTAAATATTCTATTAAGTGCAGAAAGGTAGTATAATGTATACTATCATCTATATTATATAAAAAAAGTATAGAAATATTAATGTATAGAAAAATAAAACCAACAAAATTTGCAAATAGACCAGTTGTCCCCAAGAATTGAAATGCCATTTCTATTAAATACTAATTTTCATGTATGTACACATACATATTCTGTTCCACTGACTTGTCTTTTCTTGTATCAGTGCCACAACTTATTTTATTTATATAGTTTAAACATATTTTATATCTGACAGTCTCCTTCTTTGTTCCAAATGATCAGGTTTTTCTTGAACATTAACCATTTTACATGCATTTTAGAATTATCTTGCCAAGAGTCAGGAAATATCATTGAGGTTTTATTAGGACTGCCTTGATTTTACATGTTATTTTAGGAGACTTGGTATCATTAAAACATTTAGTCCCACGTCAGCAAGAACATCCAGTTGACACTACATGGTGTTAAATAATAGGAGCGACAGCAGTCATCTTTTCAAATCCCTGACTTTAATGGAAATGCTTCTAATATATCACAAAACAGGAACTTTATGCTATAGGTTTGTAATAGACACATATTACCAAGATAAAGAATTCATTTTCTAGTTTCCACTCTTCTTAGTCATGAATGAGTTTTGAACTTTACTAAATAATTTTCTAGCATTTACTGAAATTATCATAAAGTTAAGAGATTTTCTAATTATGAACCATTCTTAGAACTCTGGGATAAACCCTACTTACTCATTATGGTTTTAGTTTGCTATGAAATCTTTTTGGTGGGGGAGTATTATATTATATATTGTGGGAATTTTGTATCTAAATTATGATAATATTGGATAATAATTTTCTTTTGCTATATAAAAAATTAGCAGTTACGATAATTAGAAAATATATTATCTATTTACTTCCTGGTACTTGGATAACTTCTGCTTTTGTCGCTTATAAAGTGGTTGCAAAATTTGTCTTGTCACATAATCAAAGTTTTTTTTTGTTTTATGGATCACTTTTTTTTTCTATTTTACTAATTTATGCATTTACCTTTAATACTTCCCTCCCTGTCCTTTATTTGACTTCATGACATTGTTATTTTATTAGAAATTTTTTTCTAGCATCCTGAGCTGAAAGCTAGCTTATTAACTAATGTTACTCTTGTTTTCTAACAAATGCACTTAATTATAAATTTCTTTTCGAATACCATGATGGTTTCTTCCCCCAGGGTTTAATATTTAATTTTTTCTTTCAGTTCTAAATATATGAAAATTTCTACAGTGATTTCCACTTTTGACCATGAATAAATTAGAAATATATTTATACATTTGCAGTGTATAGTTTTTCCTTGTGGCTTTTTTTTTTTTTAACAAGGGAGAATGCAGGATTGGGGACTGAATATATATTTGTGCTCAGTAAATGTGCCTTGTGTGATATCAGTTTATGAAATGTTTAGTGTGGCCAGTACATGATTAATTGTTATAAATATGCCTTGTATATCTGAAAAGTAAATATATATTCTCTATTTAGTAGTAGTTCTTGGATAGAAAGCAGTGAGAATGTAATTATTAGATTTAGCCTATTATTTCAATCAAGCTAGACAATTTAGTCAAGTATTTTCCCCTCTATTTTTATGATTTTCTGAAAAAAAATGCCTTTTTCAGCTGATTTTACATATTTTAAAGTTATTGTTATTAGGAGTATTATTTTTAGCCGCCATATTTCTCAGTAAAGTAATCTTTTTATTAATCTCTGATATTTGTATGCCTGTTTCATTTTTTTGCCCAAATCCTATTTTATTTGATACTAATAATGTTATATAAGCTTTATTTTTGTTGGAATTTGTTCTGTTATATAAAAATACAAAAGGAACAAATTGCATGTGTTCTCTGTCTTAAGGAAGTTGTAATCCCTACTTTATGTCTAACTTATGTAATTTTTTAAAAGTTTGAATTCAAGGCTATTTTATTTTCTCACAGATACTTCCTTTTATTCTTCCAGTATTCTTCATGATGTACATATTTAATTTGATATACCCTAAACTCTTAGTTACAAGTAGGAATTTTCTAAATGTCTGTGATAGCTGCAATAAAATGAATGAAACATTCAGGAAAATAAGATATTTATATATAGATGTTGTCTGACCAAAGCTTCAAAATGATCAGTTTATTTTTTGTTTTTATTAATTCAGTTCTTACTAAACATAAAATGAAAAATATGTTCTGAAAGTTTGACCACTGTGTATGTTCAGCTTGTAAGAAATCCTGGCTTCACTGTTTATATCTGTAATACATACCCCCGTTGCAACAGTAGTTAAAGAGCCCACAGTCTGAAAGGTTTTTTCATAGGACTTACAGCATGGAAGTTATCTTTTAAGCATTCAAGTTTGAAAGGAGAAGATATATTCTTAATTTATTTTTTGATACGGGGAAAATTGAAATATATTTATTGAAAAAAATTACTCCACAAAAGAATTTTAAAGACATAATGAGGTCACCAGCTGCTCTAAAATAATCAGAACTTATCGTTTCTCTTCAGTTAAATTTACTCTAGATTTCTTATTCAAGAAAGAAAAATGATAGAGCTGGAATAAGCCTAAAAATCATTTATTTTTTGTCTGAGAGAAAAAAGACAAAAGAAAAAGAATGTAGTTAACAGAGCCCAATGGATAGTTTGCAAGAAGTTTTTTAAAGCTATATATATTTTTTTCTCATGACAAAATTTTAACTCACGAGAAGAAATGTCATAGTAAGAGAGATCGAAATACAGGTTTTGTTATTTATCCTCACGCTATCCTAATGCCATTACATTGCTGAAAAGAGCACGGATAATGTTTTGTTTTCATTTCTAATTCATGTAATTTTCCCTTTGTAATTTAAACATGTTACATTTTTCTTTTAGATACTTGTCATATTTATAGGCCAATGTACACTATTTTCTTGCCATCATTTTAATAACTATACATTATAAAGGATATATGTTTGGAAGGAACAACATTAGAATATATTATGATAAAGTCACAGGTATAAGGAATTGATTGGTTTACTTTTCCCAAAGAAACCTCCTCATGCAGTTGTTTAATGTGCAAGGTTTTTCTTGAAAAGGTTAAAAAAGTTCTAATCAACTTTTGTACATTATGTAGAACTTCATTTTCTAAACTCTGCAAAAGAAAGTTTCATATTTAATGGGAAATCATGAATTATTCCATTTATTATCTACTTCCTCCTTTCAAAGACATGATCTGGATAAAAGGCGGGGTGAATAATTTCAAAAAAATACAATACATTTTTAATGGGAAGGTGCAAACTACAGATTCTCATGACTATTAGCAAGTGTAGAGGAAACAGAATTTTACTTGCAAAACTCGTCAAACTCTTGCAAAGATAAAATGCATGACATACTTTAGTTAAAAAAAAAAACAGTGAGCTGAAGTTTTCTTTTTAATGCAACTTGTTGTTTTTACTAAGTTTTGTCTTTATATTCTCCAGTTTTCCATCTTTATTAAAGTTTGATTGTTTCCCTCAATATATGTGGAGAATTGATAGTTCTTTTATTTATAAAGATATGAAGACGAATAATTCAAAGAAAAGTTTTAAGTAATATTATCTGCGACAAAATTTCCTAAATAAAAGAATTTCACAAAATTTAAAGGGCAATCACAGAATTGTTTAAAAAAAAAGTGACTCTTGTATGGAGTTTTATATTAATTTAAAAATTACAAGTATTAATTTAGACACAAATATGGAGATGAACTAGCATGCCATGTTTACACATGTGTATAGTCTATTGTTTGTAGCATGAAGCTTATTTTTTGTTTTTCTCCTTTTTTTCTTATTGCCATTTTAATAGGATGTAGAATCTGACAGGATTATATTGCTTATTCAGATTTTTTATCATTATAACTTCATACAGAAGTTACAGTTATTTTTAGGTTTTGTTCTTAAGCCTATATTTAATTGGATAAATAACAATATAATCGGTATAAACTGGTTATATAATTATGTTTTCCTGTAGTGGAAAGTTACAATGTAAACTGAAAAAACAAGAGTTGGTATGATTTCCTCTCTGTTAGCCAGAGGTATTTGGATTCAAATGTGATATTTCTGGGTTGGAAATAGTTTCCCTGAAAATTCTTCTTAAACAATGACCTTCATTTATATTTTTCCTTGTTTGATCTTTGGCTTAAACATTGTTTCATTAAAAAGTCTGAATTTCTTAAAGGGGTTTGCAAATAATAAGGTCATCTATAAAAATTATGTGTGTTATTAGTCTCACATAAGGCGGTTTCTTCGGGTGCTTTTTCACTAAACTGCTAAGGAAATACTTTAAAAATGGTGTTTAGGTTTTAGATTTTTTCCGGTAAAGAAAATCTTTCAGTAAATAAAATGTGTGTGACAGCTACATGGATAAATATTTTAGTAATATTTTATATTGATTGATTAATGAATAGTTTCTCTCTTCCTGGTTGATGGTGATCACTGTACTTCCAATATTTGATTGAATGGAAATCATTTGAGTAAATCATTCTTACAGAGTATACACATAAAAAATACCTTTATATTATTAAGGAAATCATTTAATGTCATTTTAAGGATTGCAGTCAGTACTGTTTGCTGAATAGCCAGTTTTCCTCTGCTAAAGGGTAATAGTCACCATCAAAAATACTGTTTAACATTTATTGATCTCACAAAAGTTACTGCCTTTTGTGCTAAATGCCGGCTATGACATAACTGAAACTGAGAAATCATCTTTGTTCCATTCTTAACAAACAGTCCATATATCCTAAAATAAAAATCACTCATGTTGAAGTGAGTTCTTACTGTGCTGTTGTTGGGAGAATTCTTTGCTGATCAAGTTTTTTAATATTTTATTTTTTGTTGAAAGAATCCTATATTAGAAATAGTCCCATTGACTATTATTATTACATTTTTAAAAAAAGAATTAAAGGTTAACTTAGGATAATTAGTTTCTTTCCAAATGGAATTTTTCAATGTACATATACTTTTAAAATGTTGAAAATCCAACTGTGCTAACTTTGATTATTAATAGATGAAAATTTGTGTTTTCCAAAAATGCAAGCAAAAATTGTGTATGTAAGTTTCCTCTGAAGATTCAATTTAGCAAATAGAATTGTTTATAAAATAACAAAAAATTCTGTTCCATAACCTGTTGGGGTTGGAATTTATTATTTCAGTTATCAAGTACAACCAGCTATAAAATGAATCAAAATCTGAACTGAAACAGAAGTCCTGCTATATTAATTACTTACATTCTGATTTTTTGCTAACACTTTATGGTGATTAGTTTTTCAGTTTATACAATTAAAGATGATAACACATTTATTTGAATAGTAATTCTAGTGAAATTTCCAGAAACTATAAACTTACACCTGCATTAGTGATATTTCTTTGGAATGAAGCCAAAATGTAAATATTTTTCAGTCTTTATATAAAATTATAGCAATAAAAATGTATTATAATACAATTAAATATAGCACAGTAGATATAATTTCATAATTATTTTTAAATTTTTCTCTTAAAGTAAATATGACCAATCTATTTTACAAAGAAAATCAAGATTGTTTAATGGCTGTGATGTTAAAATTCTGATTGCAAGATTAATCACAGCTGCAATTATATTATGAGTTATTATGAGTTATTATGAGTTATTATGAATATATGTTAAAGGTATGTGTAAGCTACAGTGATTATATTATGTTCATCATATGTTCATTTTCTTTAAAGAAGTTCTCCAAATATGTGTAGGAGAAATTAATAATAATGTTTATATTAATAACTAAGTCTAATTGTAATATTAATTATAATGATAAATTCTTTTGTTGCAAGCATAACAAATTCTACTTTTTGAGATAGTAGCATATGTATTAATACAGTCAAATTAAGTTGTATAGAAAATAAGCAGTGATTACCAAGTTATTTGTGGTTAATGGACATACTGAGATAGAAAATGAGTATGTTTTAGAGAAATCATAATTTTAAAAGTGCTCTTAACATACATTTAATTTGGATTAATAAAAATGCCTTAATAAGTATGTGTATGTTTCTCTCTAGAATATATTTTTAATTTTTCCAAGCTTAAGAACGGAATGGTTTGAAAACTGTGAATGTGTGACATGCCACCTGCCCTATTTACATTTTTAACAGTTGAGTATTTGTTAACTGATGCCATAGACAGCTACATGTTTTGCTGTTACCAGATGGATGAGATAGAATGCCATGCATAACTTTACATTTATCTTCTTTGAGTGTCACCTTATTTGCATATCAATTAAAATAATATCTGTATTAAAATGGATAATGAAAGTTATAAAATTTACATGATGTGACTGCAGTTTGCAAAATTTCCAGTAGATGCCCCCAGAGACCAGTCAACTCGTTGGAAATCCTTTAAATTTAAAAGGAGCCTTTTTTAGATTGAAACTTTTTCTCTAGCTGTATTTTGAAATACATAGAAAACAAATTAGAAGTCCTAAAAAAAAAAACTCACCTCCAATAGTTTATTGCGCAAAATTATATATGAGTGATGGTCATATATTTGTAATCTGTATTAATCAGTTCTAATAATTGTTAAAATCCTACATGTGCAATATTAAGAAAATGCTGTCAGTTTTCATTGTAAAAGCATTCTGTATACTTTTAAAGTAAAATCATTTCAAACATAATTTTTTCTTTGTTAACTCCTGTCTTTATATATTTACATGAGTAAAGAAATGCTGTATCCTTGTTTTAGCATTTTAGAAATAAGTATCCTTTTCACACACAAAAAACCATAAGACATACCTGTATAATATATGCTTCTTATCAGTGTGTGTGTGTGTGTGAGTCAAGAAACAGATTTGTTCCTCCTTCTAATTATACATAATATCTACCTTCACTGAGAAGTATGGATAAGAATGGTGACTCACTTTATTCCACAGAAATTATATTAACTGAAGCTATTTAAGTATTAATTTGAGTCAATGTAATTATCCCGTAGGTGATTCTAATAACATTTATCCCTACAATATGAATTTAAGACTGTTATTACTGACACATAGATAACCCAATAGTGACTTATAAATATTAACTTAGTGGAATAAAAGTATTATACTGCCTTTTGATTAGATATAACATATCTTTTGAGTTTATCTTTGTCATATTAAGTAAAAATTTTATGATCTTGTTTTAGAGTATTGAGCTTACTGAACTGCTTTTGAAATATTTTACTGAATGTGAAGCGTCACCTTGATTCAGTATTTCAGTTTGACTTACGAAAATGTTAAATTGTATTAATCATAGAATAGTTGCTAATGCATTTTAATTTTGAAAATCTATCTAATAGCTAGTATAAATACTTGTAAGTGCAAAGAGAAGATAAACTGGCATTCTGCTTATTGGTGTTTTTCATATTCATACAGTTTCATCCTTTTATATTTGTCTTATGTGTTTGTCAGTGTTACCCTGTTAGACTTTACATCTCTGTGTGGGGATCACGTCTATTCAGTTTGCTTTGCCTGGATGCTACTGATTGTCTGCTGCCTTGTTTTAAGGAAAGGGATTCTCTGTCTGGAAGAGAAAGTGACAGCAGTGTTTTTCCCCAGTCCAGCACCAAGATTCATTAACACGGATAAAGAAAATGGCTTTCTTTTTTTCCTTTTTTTTTTTAACTGAAGTATATTTGATTTACAATGTTGTGTTAGTTTCAGGTATACCACAAAGTAATACACCCACCCACCCACACACACACACATATATACTTGTTTTGTTTCATTTTCTTTTCCCATAGAGGTTATTACAAATTATCAAGTGTAGTTCCTTGTGTTATAGAGTAGGTCCTTGTTGTTTATTCTATATATAGAAGTGTGTATATGTTACTCCCAAAAGACAATGGCTTTCTAACTGGAGTCACATCATAATTGTATAATGATGTCAAATTTCTAAACAATCAATACAGGTAACAAAAAAAATGTGTGAAGGAGGAAGAGAAAAGAAAATTAACATTATTTGATATAATTGGAGGCAATGTGGTAAAGTGAAAAAAATTCAGGATTTGTAATCAGAGAAACTTGGTTATGAAAGCCACCCCAGCTACTTATGATCATGTATGACTTTGGGCAAGCCAAAACCTCTCTGAAGAGGGTTTCTTTATCTGTAAAAATGGAAGTAGTATTTTTAGAGTTATCGTGTGATTTAGAAATGATGTCTGACACGTAGTACATGCTCTATAAATAGAAGCTATTCAGAATGGTTTAAGGCAGAATTTAAAAATGATATAATATCTCTGTGGCTATTTAATAGAAAGCTCTCCATTTCCCAGCATCTTCACACATTCAGCTCTGTAGGGTTATGTCAGATTGCTCAGGTTTACTTTCTTCCAGTATATAGGTTTTTTTTATTGGAGTATAATTGCTTTATAATATTGTGCTAGTTTCCGCTGAACAATGAAGCAAATCAGCAATATGTTTACATATATTCCCCTGCATCTTGGACCTCCCTCCCATCCCCTCCCATAAAGGAAAATTTTGTGGTAAATTAAAAATATTTAGAATCTTCATTGAATAATGCATTTAAATAGCAATAAAAACCCATATGAAATGCATGACCACTTAATGCCATTCTTAAAACCACTTTTCTCCAGCTGCATCCCTTAGCCCAGTTGCACCTTAAGTACCTGCAGTGGCAAAGATCTTCCTTAGGATATAGACTTTAGATGTTCTGCATATCTGTGAATATCACAACTTCTATTTCTATGAATGGCCTCTTTTCTGTCAAGCGGACTCTCCTCAAATTCCATAATATCAAAACTTTCCAGAAATTTTACCAGAATTCTGTTTCCATCCATCAGGGTGACTTCAGATCAATGAGATTTTTCTTAGTCTGATACTGAAAAAGGGCATATTCTAATTTAGATAAGTATTTGTTTTAATATATAAATAAAACCAAAGACTAATAACTTCATGTCCAAATGAAAGAAGTGAAATAGTGAATTTGAATTATCTTTTTGTTTCTATTTGCATTTTTAAAAATTCCCTTTTGTAAATCAAGTAAACTTTGCCTGTTATGAAATGTAAAACCTGACAAATTCACATATAATAGTAGAAATTGACAAACATTTTTATTTTCAGATAGCAAATTCATTTTAAAAAACAAAAATTCTTCTGTTTAAAAGAAATGATATGCATTAACTATGAAGGTTTAAATAGGAACCTATTTAGTAAAACATTAATCACTCTTTCTGGTTCTCAAATATTAGTAATGAGACTTTAACAGTGCCACACATGTATGTGTGTATGTGTACACAAATGTGTGTGTAAAATAGAGTTGAGGTCAGAATAGTTATGTATGCTTTCTAAATCCATTCTATTTGAAATATTTTTAAAATTTTAAAAATTGATACCAGTTATATATCATGGATGTTTGGAGCTGTCTTGAGTACCAAGACAATCCCTTCTGAATCAGTTCATGTTCTTTGGTCACAGGCACAGAGACAGAGTCTGACTAAGTAGAGTGGAAATGATTTTATTAGGATATTTGGTAACTAGCTGAATTTAGGGGAAAACCTGGCTCAGAAGAAAAGGAAAAGACATGGGGCACTTGGAAGGATCTAGGTAGCCAGAACCATTTTCAGCTCTTGTCAGGATGTTGCTGCCAGGTAGATTGAACTCCAGAAACCTTCTGCATCTTTGTGTTTCTTGCTTCAAGATTCAGAATGCTGGGAGAGAGGCCAGTGACTTGATGTGGAGGGAGTCTTTGAAATCAGGTCCCACCAAGATGACACATGATGTGCCATTTCCAAAATGACTTCAGAGAACTGCGGCAGTGGAGCTAGATGCTGAGGGGACCAAAGCCAACCCAGGCACCCTCAGGGAGTGATGTTCTGCATTTCTGTCCCAGCTGGGATGAGCACTGAGACGGCCTCCTGACACACATTTATTTCCACTGTTTATGTTAGGGGCCCCCAACCCCCAGGCCAGGAACTGGTCCCAGTCCGTGGCCTGTTAGGAACTGGGCCACACAGCAGGAAGTGGGCGGCCGGTGAACGAGCAAGTGAGGCTTCATCTGTATTTACAGCCGTTCCGCATCCCTTGTATCCCCCTGGTCTATGGAAAAATTGTCTTCCACAAAACTGATCCCTAGTGCCAAAAAGGTTGGGGACCACTGTTTTAAATCGATGATCTAATTTTTATTTATTTATAATTTATACACACACACACATATGTATATTCTTTTTCAGATCCTTTTTTATTATGTTATCACAAGATGTTGAATATGGTTCCCTGTGCTGCACAATAGGTCCCTGTTGCTGATCTATTTTATACGCAGCAGTGTGTATCTAATAATCCCAAACTCCTAATTTATCCCTCCTCTCACCTTCCCTTTTTGATAGCCATAAACTTATTCTCTATGTGGCAGTGCTTATTTGATGCAAAGCTGGATTTCCAGCCCCCTGACCTCTCAAACTTCCTTACCATCCCCCAAACTATCTTTTGGGTACCTCTCGGATGCCCCCTTCAGGTGCCTCAAACTCAAGTTATCTGAACCCACGCTTGTTACCCTTCCCCAAACCTAGTCATCCTTTTGTGTTCCCCTCTTTAGCAAATTGGGCTTCCCAGGTGGCGCAAGTGGTAATGAATCGGCCTGCAGGAGACGTAAGAGGCATGGACTCGATCCCTGGGATGCAAAGATCTGGAAGGTGGCACCACTCCAGTATTCTTGCCTGAAGAATCCCATGGACAGAGAAGCTTGGTGGGCTACAGTCCGCGGGGTCACAAAGTGTTGGACAAAACTGAAGCAACTTAGCCCACACACATGCCCTTTAGTAAATTACTAACTGCCCACCCCAAAACTCTTGTGGTCATCCTAGCTGTTCTCTTTCCATCAGCCCTAACATCCACTCAGTCACCAAGTACTCAGTATTTTTATATCCTGAATGTCTCAAACCCACCTACTTCTGTGTGTCCCTCTGCCTTAACTTCAGTTCAGTCCATGGCCTCTCCTGTCCATGAACACCAGTGTCTCCTGTCTCTCCTCGCTGCTCCCGGTTCTACCCTCCTCCCAGCCATTCTCTTGGATCTAGTGTGAATTTCAGAGTCACAAGCTCAAGGATGGTAAATTGAAGGTCTTTATTTTTTTTATAACTTAATTTTAATTCCTGATCCTAAGCCTTGATTCTCCCTAATGTAAAAATCCAACCTCATCCCTCATAGATAAAGTCAGTCCAATTCAGTGATTTCTCTGGTTATTCAGAGTCTCACACTCCTTCCCGTCACCCTGTGTTCCTATACAGAAACAGCACAACACTGGTACCAAGAACACAGCTCTGATGCCAGGGAGAAAGAAATACGGTTCCTAGGTTTAGCAAATAAAAATGCAACGTGCACTTCAAATTTTCAAAAAAAAGAAATTTTTTTTTTGGTCTAAGTATTCCCATGCAATATTCGGGATACACTAATACAAAGAAATCATTTGTGGTTTATCTGATACTCAGATTTTACTGGGTATCCTGCCCAGTTTTACCTGGCAAGCTCGGGAGAGGGGGTTTGTCAGCATTTACTCCCAGGTCTTGATCTAGGACCTTGTGATAGACTCTCAACTCGCCTGGCATCCATTTCTGCTTTCTTTGCTAACACAATTCCAGTTTCATTTGGGGCCACAACATGCCTTCAGACATGCAGGACATTTGTTTTTCTAGTCTTTGCAGCCAGGGATGGCCGTGTGACACTGTTCTCACCAGTGGAACAAAGTGGGATTCCAATAGCAGTTGCAGGAGTAAAATTATTCCCAATAATAGAGAAAGACACAGCTGATGTCACCCGCCTGTCCCATTTCTTCGTGCCTGAAAGGTGGACATGGTGTCTGGACTGGGACAGCCCTCCAGTGACCAAGGACAGGAAGGAAATAATCCCTGAAGCACAGGCCTTGAACTTGCCAGGCCTTGGAACCACGGCTAACAGCTGCCTACCTTTAGGCATCTTGTGCTGTGAGCAGTACAAACTTCTAGTTTCGAAGGCACCACGAGCTGGGTTTTCTCTTCCTTGGAGTTGAATGGGTTCCTAACCTCTGGGGTGCTGTCCCGGGCTCTGTCACTGATGCACTTGATTCATCCTTTTCTGTCAGCTCTCGAAATGTGCTGACCTGACTCTTTCAGTAGCACCCCGGTGCTTCTTACTCACAGAGTTACAGCTGTGTCCCCATTCAGTCCCCAGTGGGCAGCACGTCCGACAGCCTTTTAGCACACATGCCCTTGCTAGGGCCAGTGACATTGTGGCAGACACACCAGCCCTCTCTTCCCATTAACTTTGATGTCACACATGGAGGTCACCAGACAATTTATGGTCTTTGGTCTATTCTGTCCAGGGGCCGTGGGACATCACGTGGGCTGGTTCTGGTTTTCTTCTGCTAATAAACTGGCTGCAGTGACTTTTGCTGCCTTTCCATGCCCTGTGTTGGTGTGGGGTGGGTGGGCGTGCGTAGAGAGAGACACAACCTGATTCTTCTTACATCTCACACTTTCCTTCTCCACACTCTCAGCCAGAAGGCAGAAGCAAAAATCTGTGATTGCTTCTCTCTTCCCCATTTCAAATACTTTTGGTCATCATTTTGACAAGATGGTGGCCTTTGACTTGTGGACCTGGAAATATGGTTTCCTTACTCTCTTTATGGACTAGTCCTATAACAATAGGTGCCTTGCATTGGCCACTAGGTTGAGGAGGATTGCAGTTCAGTTGGGAATCCACTTCAAGTAATTTTTCTAATATATTGGGTTGGCCAAAATGTTTGTTTGAGTTTTTCCATATAGCTTACAGAAAAACCCAAAATAATTTTTTGGCCAACCCAATACAATCTCACTGAGTCATTTCCGAGACTCAAACACCTCTATGACTCTATCCCACTCCTAGCTTGGAGTCCAAACTACTTACTGTACTCTGAGGTCTCCACAATATGGGTTCTGCCCTCCCCCTTTTTACCTTCCCTTTTCCCACTCATCTCCTCATCACTGTATGTGTTTAGTTCTAGAGCAAAGCTGATCCACTGAGGAACAAATTCTGGGTATATGGCACCTGGGCATTTTTGTTTTGTTTGCTTTTTAAACTCTGTAGGGTGAGTCTGTTGTCAGATTTCATGTTTCTCGGAGAATCTTCACATGCATAATTTTGCTCGGTTCTTAGAAGAATCCTGTGATATAGGTGTAGCACAGATTAGTGTACATATTTCACAGATGAGAAGAGGTGAAGTCCAGAAAGGTTAGGAAGAAATGGCCTGAACCCCAGGGGTCTAATTCTAGATTGTCACCACTCCACACTGAAATGCTTATTGATAGTAATATCACATCTCATCAGTTCTAAATATTTAATTGTCCCCTATTTAAAAATGTAATATAATTAGTATAAAGTGATATCATTGGGCCTCTGATTACTTGCTTAGTAGAATAATAACCCCAACACATCTATTATTCCATAGCCCTGTTTATTTCCTATATAGCAATGTTCATGCTCTGAAATTTTTTATGATTTGTTTACTTATTTGTTGATTGTGTTCTTCCACTAGAATATACACTTCACAAGGGTATTGAATCTATTTGATCTAGAACAGTGCCTGGCACTTAATAGGAGACTCAATAGCTATTGATTGAATAAATAAATATACTATTCAATTGTTTGAATAGTGTATTTGATCTGCAAGGAGATGAGACCAGTCAATCCTAAAGGAAATCAACCCTGAATATTCATTGGAAGGACTGATGCTGAAGCTGAAACTCCAATACTTTGGCCACCTAATGCAAACAGCTGATTCATTAGAAAAGACCCTGATGCTGGGAAAGATTGAAGGCGGGAGGAAAAGAGGATGACAGAGGATGAGATGATTGAATGGGATCACCAATTCAATGGACATGAGATGGTGACGGACAGGGAAGCCTGGAGTGCTGCAGTCCATGGGGTTGCAAAGTGTCAGACATGACTGAGTGACCAAACAACAACAACAACAGTCAATTGTCATTTTATCTCTTTGCATGTGATTTATTATTGTTAGAAGTGAAGCATAATCTAACAAGTCATTAACTTAATCCTAACTGAATATAATTTAAAAAATATATTTAGCAAGAGATATCCATAAACTCTTTCTGCATAAATGAAGAAATGAATGAACCTTCATAACATACAGGGAAACCACTTAATAGAGCTTTGTTGTGACATTCAGTGACACATTTAAATTTTGTTTGCCTTACTGGCTTTTTGTGTTGTTTTGGTGGGAGGCTAACTTATTAAGTATTTTTGGATATTGTCAATTGCTGTGGTCTGAGAGTTGTGTTCCTAAAATTCATATATTGAAATCCCAGTCCCTGGAAGTGTAGGTAAGTGGGGTTTTTAGAAGGTGATTAGGTCATGAGGGTGGGGCACTCATGAATAGCATTAGTGCTCTTATAAAAGAGACTCCAGAGAGTGCTCTAGCTTCTTACATTATGTGAGGACACGACTAGAAAGTTCAGGCTGTGAACCAGGAAGGGCAGCCTTCCTGGAGCCTTGATCTTAGACTTCTGGCCTCCAGAACTGTGAGCAATAAATTTCAGTTGTTTATAAGCTGCTCAGTTAGTGGTATTCTGTTGTTGTTCAGTCGCTCAGTCAGGTCTGACTCTTTGCGACCCCATGGACTGCACACTCTGCTACATCAGCCCAAATGGACTGAGACATCCGTCAACTAGCTTATTTGTCCTCATCAAAAGGAGCTCAGCTCTGGAACTGATAATATTTATAATGTAATTTCCCTAAAATTACTATATTTAGATAGCTCTTGGCGTCTTTCATTAAACTGGAGTTATTCACTTATAAGTGTTTGAGGTCAAGATAGTTTTCAACCCTTTCACTGAGGGGAAAAAAAAGGGCCAGCGTGATCCAACCTTTAATTATTATAGGATCAAAAAAATCAAAAGATTTGAAGGATTAACATAATGAGTTCAGTGTTCTGATTCTTATTCCCAGTTACCGGAACTCGTACAAGAAGAACGTCTGTGTGGACATGCTGCGGGATGGTTATCATAAGTCCTTTACCGAGCTCTTCGCCCTGGCAGAGAAGTGGGATGCCCTGAGGGAGGCTGCGAGGGTCCGATCCCTCTCCTGGGCACAGAGACCCCTGGAAGAGCAGCCCGACAAGCTGGACCACTTCTACTACTACCTGACCAGGGCTGAGACGGCTGAAAGGAAAGGTACGTGGAGGGGCTTGGGGAAGCAGCACTGCAGAAACCAGAGCAGGGAGCCCCTGAGGGCAAGTCCAAACCGCTTCTTACGTGAATGTGACAGTAGGACCCGCAGCACCATTCAACCTAGTCAGCTAAGCATCTTCATGGAATGAACAGTAGAGAATGCTGACTCACAAGAGTGCCCAGACACACGGCCATCCTGGGGATGTCACTCTAAGCCTGGGTAGACAATAAATAAGTAGCACCTCGTAACATCTCCAGGGCTTCTCAACGTATTAAAATCTTTGGTATTATTAATTATACATCTTTATATAGTTTCTTTTCTTTATACTTAATCTGAATATTGACTTTCACTGAGGAGCTCTTTGCAGAGTATGGTGATTTGCCAGTTATACTTATTTTCTAGTGTTTATAGAATGGAATATCCTTAAGATTTCTATCAGAGAATTTTTATTAGTGAATTGTGAGGAGACAGGAAAAGTCTGTAATCCACAATTAAGAATAAAATTGTTAATTTTTTATTTTCCATCACATCATCTCTCATTAATTCCTTTTTTGATATTGTAAAGTTTTCCAGAAGGTCAATATGTTTCAAGTATTAAAGAAAATATTTTTCTCTCTACTACAGTTATACTGATATCATTGTCATAAGTATTTCTTAGTTACATGTTCAAAATTGGTCATTTTATACAATTAAAGACAGGAAATCCCAAAATTTGCCATATACATTTGGTATCTTCAAAGAATTATCTTCTTCTTTGACTTTTTTGTGTGAAAATACCATAGGACTCAAAAAGAGAAGCTTTAAGTTCCACCATGAACATGTCTCTATTTCATTGTATAGTATAATACATAAGTGAACTTGTGTGTGCATGTGTGTATATGTAGATAAAAGGTGATTATTTGTATAATGAAAATATTTAACTACAGAATTGACTTTAAAAAGAGTCCTTTGGTGAATTTTAAAATGTGATTTACATATAAGTTTTCAAGAAATTAACTGTTTGAAATTTTAAAATGCTATTGTAAAAAAACTTATCAGCCCCAAATTCTGAGGTGATATTTACACTGAAAATAGAATTGATCAAGATAAAATTTGTTCATAAGTCATTTTTTTCAAGTTGAATTAATTTGATTCACTAGACATTTTAAATAGAAGCATTCATTTTAGTAGCATAATAGCATAAATTTAGGCCAAATACATCAGTAGTCATAAAGTATCATAAAAGAAACTTATAAAACATTTTATAATTATAAAGAAACTGGAATGCTAAATAATCTATTTGAAGGTAGAAAACTTTTACTTTGTAATACTTTATTTGAAAAAGTAACTATGTTATATATAAATTAAATGATTTTCCAATCCCCAAAATTTAAAAAGTCCAAGCTTCATAATAGCCAATGTCTTATACACATGTACAAGTAATGAAATATTTTTCTTACTGAGTAGTTTGTCACGTGTTCATGGTAACTAAGGTTCTATTTGATAAATGGAATAAAATTTCTTCTTGCTCAGAACAACTCTTCTGTAGGGTTATTGACTTCAAAATGTTGTGGGTTTTGCCTGGTTAAAATACAAAAAATTAAAATTATTGCAAAAAAACATTATTGGAAATGCATCAGTTGAAGGACAAGTAAACATTTATATGCTTCTTTAAAAACAAATGTGTAATTTTTTCAAATTTAACACATGAACTTTATGGGAGAAAAACTATTTAAGATTTAAGAATGTCCTAGAAAGTAGTACAGGGAATATGTACAGAAACTCTTATTAACTTGAATTAATTCTAAATCTTAAAATCCATGTATACCACACACTTAATCTAGAATATAGAAATCTGTTAATAATTCCTGGATGATTTCACCCCATATGGTTGTGGAATCTGAGACAATTATCTTGAAGCAGCGTCGTATCTCTGAGTATTCTCATTGCTTCTCATTGGAAAGACCATCACTCTAGGGTCACAATGAAGTTCATTTAATCAAAGCTATGGCACTAACAATAGTCATCTCGGGTCAGTTCTGTCTCTTGAGACTCACAGAGCAGAAACCTAGAGTTATTTAAATTACTTTTCAAAATATCACTTTCTGTTTTATAGCAAAGAAGTGTTTAAAGGAAGCCAGTCATTCTTTTTGGATTATTTTCCATTTGTTACAAAGTATTTCTTTGTCCCTGATATCTTTCTTATATGACCCAATATGAATCATCTCTGTACCATCTGTAACATGATTAGGGCCTGGTGCCCCATGGGGCTGAGGAAGAGATGGCAATAATGGTAATGGGTAACCGAATCAATAGATAATTCAAACATTATTTACACTTGACTTTAAATTATTGTCAAGGGTTAAGCAGCAATTTTTTTTCATTAATAACATTTATTTAAGATACCCAAAGTATGTTTTACTCAAGGAGAGTCCCACCGGATGTTTATACAGTTTATGTGAAGAAAAACAAAAGTGAGTGTCTGGTGAAATAAGTTTGAGAAACAACTCTGTGAATTAACATATACATTAAGCAGGTTGGTTTATTGCAGGACTTATCAGAGCCTTTGACATGTTAATGTGTTGTGTGTTTCTCCAAAAGAGAGAAATTAGTAGGAGCATTTTCCAAATTCGTTTCATCATGCGATCTCCTTTTAAGGTAGCATAGTGAATATTGGTCTAAAGAATAATCAACAATAAAATTGATTTTCATCTTATTAATATACCTGCTGACAATTTGAAGAAATGTGCAGGCAAGGAGAAAAGGCTGCTTAGGATGTAAAGGGTATAAACCATGTATTTGGATTATTCAGAGGTTCAAAACTTTCCATTTTTCCATAGAAGAAAGTTTAGCTGACAAGTAGTCTTTAAATATGTAATCTAAATAGCTTCTAAGCAAAACCAAAAACTTTATCAAATGTTGGAAATGTTTTTCTATTAAAGCTTAATTACTGAAAAATGGAAAATTATTTTAGGTTTGCATATATCTTTTTTAAAAGCTCTTTGTATGACATTTTAAAATGGAAGATATGAAATGTTTTATTTACAGGTTTTAAAAATAGCAGCTCTCTAATCTTTATATATATTGGCTTCCCTGGTGGCTCAGATGGTAAAGAGTCTGCCTGCGGTGCGGGAGACCAGCGTTCGATCCCTGGGTCGGGAAGATCCTCTGGAGAAGGAAATGGAAACCCACTCCAGTATTCTTGCCTGGAAAATCCCATGGGTGGAGGAACCTGGCAGGCTACAGTCCATGGGGTTGCAAAGAGTGGGACATGACTGAGCAACTTCACTTTCACTTTCAATCACTATATATGAGAAAGAATATAAAATATTACAAAACAGATTTTAATGCTATATTCATATTAGGCACAGGTCCAGAATGGAAAGATAAAGCACAAGAGAAGTCAGTTCTGAAATGAGAGTATTTGTTTTAAGTAAATTGCTCAGGATTTCACCTCCTACTTTTCACCTAAGCTATTGCATATTGTGAATAACCTTAAAAGGCAGAAAGTCTCTACAGAATCTCCAGTTCCTTCAAAACTGGGGAATAGGGAGAATGTATTTTAACTTTAATTTTTAGTTCTAAAACTTATCTTGAGATAAATCTTAATGTCCTATGGAATTATGAAGCAGCGATTTCCTGGGTGGCATAGTGATAAAGAATCCACCCACCGATGCAGAAGATGCAAGAGACGTGGATTAGATCCCTGAGTCAAGAAGATCTGGAGGAGGAAATGGCCACCCACTTTAGTATTCTTGGGCTTCCCTTGTGGCTCGGCTCGTAAAGAATCAGCCTGCAATGTAGGAGACCTGGGTTTGATCCCTGGGTTGGAAAAATCCCCTGGAGAAGGGAAAGGCTACCCACTCCATTCTTCTGGCCTGGAGAATTCCATGGACTGTATAGTCCAAGGGGTCGCAAAGAGTCGGACATGGCTGAGCGACTTTCACTTACACTTTACAGTATTCTGGCCTGGAAAGTCTCCTTGGACAGAGGAGCCTGGCAGGCTGCGTGGGTCTGCAGAGAGTTGGACACAACTGGGTGACTGAGCACCGCCCAGCACACACGGTGTGTAAAAGCTGGCGTTACGTAGGTCTTAATTTCTTTGGGAACACTGGAGTGACTTATGTACAGCTTTCAAAAGTTAATTTTTGTTGTAATCAGCCTAGTGTCAATTTTTTCTGAGCTTTTTGACTTTAATCTTATAGGAGTACCAATGGGCAATATATAAACGCTTTTCATAATTGTAATTCTTTCAGGCGTATATAGATTGACACTTCTGATAGTAGTGAGCAATTAATATCATTTAATTCCAACAGATAGTGATTGCTGTAAAAAGTCCTCGGAAGGGTAATCCCTAGCCTACCATTTATTTATGACTGTGTTTTTAGCACAAATGCAAAGAAAGGCAAAGATTATGAATTTGTTCATGTCCACCAATAGAATGAAATCTACAAGAGTGAAGCACGGTATAGCACAAACATTTTTGTTTAAGTTTACGACTGTTTGCAGTGGAGTTTGTAAGACTGATTTACTGTTTATCAGTATACTTTTTTGTGTACAAAGAGGTCAGATATTTGCCACTTTAGGGGAAAAAAGAGGGATTTAATAAACTGACAGCTAATAAACTGGTAACTTTCTGAGTGAGAGGGGTGAGTAGTATTAACACATTTTCAGCAGAAGAAGATACTCATAGAAAAGATAATGCTAGAAATCCACTGTTTCTTAACGTTGCTAGTAACTTGTACTGTCAGAAATGGTGCTGTAAAGTGTATGGAACATATAGTGATCATCATTTCTTGTGTCTCTATAAGCTGCATGCTTGCTTTTTCTTTTGGGTGAAAAGACCTTGATATTTTTAGATTTCATCTGATTTCTTCCTTTATCTTTTTGCCATGGTTAGGACACGTTGCTTTCTCTGGAATCTCTAAATACTTTTCAAATTTTCAGTGGGATAAGTACTTGCGAATACCATACAGTCATTTATTCCAAAAGAACCTAGTCTATTGCTAGCAGGCACCATTCTGCTTTTTGTCTTATATGAAGACTACTATTTCAACCAAAGAGTATATCAGTCTAAGCTCTTCAAAAGATTTTGTTGTTGCTGTTTTTCTCATGTGTACATCCTTTAATTAATATAACTAGTTTAATAGTTAAAACACATTAATTTTTACATTTCCAGTTTTTGAATAGTTAATCGTGCTTTTAAAGAAAAATAGAAACTAAATGTCACTATATTGGTTTGCCATTTGAAGAGATGTGCCTTGAGACATTTTTCTAATGCATTTTCTGATGTTTTTCTCTCTTTGAAGAATACTTTGAAGAGGTCTATAATAACTTGTACGCTCTGGCCTGTTACTTCAATAATTCTGAAGACAAGTGGGTAAGAAACCACTTCTATGAACGATGTTTTAAGATTGCCCAAGTCATCAAAATTGATGGTGGGAAGAAGGAAGCCGAGGCGCATGGACATATGGGGCTGCTCTTCGAGGAAGATGGTGAGTAGCCTTTTGCCAGGCTGCCCTAGGGGCTTTGGAGACTCTTGAGTCCAGGCAACCAGAAAGCATGTAGGGGTGGAGAAAAAGACCCGAGGCTTGGTGTAAGAATGTGAGTTGTGTGTGCTGTGTGCTCCGTCGCGTCCGACTCTTTGCTCCCCCATGGACTGTAGCCTGCCAGGCTCCTCTGTCCATGGGATACTCCAGGCAAGAATACTGGAGTGGGTTGCCATTTCCTCACCCAGGGGATCTTTCTGATCCAGGAATTGAATTGAGCCTCTAGCGTCTCCTGCCTTGGCAGGTGGATTCTTTACCACTGTGCCACCTGGGAAGAATGTAAGTTATTCAGATTAAAAAGCAAAAGGATGTGACTTTGGACTCAGCCTCTGTATTGCTACACTCATACCCCAGCTGAGCACTCAGCCTAGAGTTCCCAGCAGCAGCATCATGGAGAGAAAACTTCTTC
Organism: Muntiacus reevesi; assembly: GCF_963930625.1. Classification (NCBI taxonomy): domain Eukaryota; kingdom Metazoa; phylum Chordata; class Mammalia; order Artiodactyla; family Cervidae; genus Muntiacus; species Muntiacus reevesi. The sequence goes on along the minus strand of NC_089261.1, from coordinate 59,168,756 downwards.
CCAGTCTTCCAAGTACATCTTTCATCCACATTGCACCATTTCAAATTATCTTTCCTTTCGTATAGACCTTTTCATTCATTTTAACTTGATTTCTCATGTTTGAAAATGGGAAAGAGGAAAGGCACATATGGTGATTTTCCTAACTTGCCAAATCCCATGTATATAATCTCTATAACTCAGATACCACTTGTTGTGGTTTTATAACAATTTCTGAAGGAAATGTTTCTTTATAAATAATGTCATGCTTAATAATATTATATTAAGACAAGCCAAAGTCTGAGACAAAACCACAAATTCATCAGAAACATATTTCTTATGGTGGTTTAATAAGGATTGTGAGTAGAAATTTAAGAATTAAAGTTATTTGTGGAAGAATGGTGGTTAGATCATTTACAAACCAAATATATGGGAAGATGAAAATATTTGATCAGAAATAATTCTATTTCTCCCCTTAGAGCACTCTCATTTCCACGAGAGTTTTGGGCAATAGGGTTAAGTTAGAAAATATTTGCTGTTTTATGGCTAGAACTGCCTAGGACTTTGAGAAAGCAGGGGGGGAAAGGCTTTCGTGCCTCAGGAGATTGCACATTGTATTCTACAGCATGGTAGGTACTAGAACGTGGCTGATGGTCAAGGTCTGTCTTGGGTGATAGGTATGAAGAGCAGAACCATTCAAAGGAGTGAGAGATCATAGGTCCTAGATTCAAGGAAGGCAAGATGGAGTCAGAAGGAACTGGTATGGGGAGGACTTCACTGGTAGTCCAGTGGCTAAGACGCCAGGTTCCAAATGCAAGGGGGCACAGGTTTGATCCCTGGTTGGGGAACTAGATCCCACATGGTACACAGAGAGGCCAAGGAAAAAAAAAGATAAGATGTAAAAAAAGAAAAAAAGAAGAAGGGACTTGTGGGGGACATGAAAGATGGGTATAATTTAGGCAGGTAAAGAAACAGGAATATATTCTGTAAATGGAACTACATATACATAGACCAAAGCAAAATTAGAGGAAATGATAGGTGCAGCAACTTGGTTAAAGTGGCAAGTGTATTTCTGAGCAGTGACGGGGACTGAGTGTGTACGGAAAGGCAAACTGGAGACGTGCCGGCATTCAGAGTTTGGGCGTCTGTCCCTTCAGTCTAAGGAGAGGAGTGCGATGGGAGTCTCACTGTGAGACACCCCGTGGGAGGAGGAGGAGGAATGGGTAGGAAGCTGCTTCATTAATTCCGCCTTGAAGGAACAATCCAAGAGTATTTTAAAAGAATATATTTGAGCATATCCATAGCAAAAAAAAAAAAACCACAATTTGTTTTTTGTTTTTGGCTGCACCTGTGGCATGTGGGAGGTCAGTTCCCCAACCAGCGTTTGAACTGGTGCCCCCTGCCTTGGGAGCATGGAGTCTTAACCACTAGACCACTAGAGAAGTCCCTGCAGTACAATTTGTGATGTCTCAAAGCAAAGGATTAGCAACATTAAGCAATACCTCTACAACAGAGTTCTGTGCAGTCACGAATTTACAAATTAGAGCCAAATTCATTCGTTTAGCAAGTATTTGTTTAGGACCTAATGTCTAGAGATAAAACAGCTAGCAAGATTGACAAAATATTTTCCTTGCGACACTAAGATTCTACTGGGAAAAACAGGCCTTGACCATTCCTAGCTATTGTAACATACGAAGTAGTGGTAAATGCTGTGATGAAAAGTAAGGCAAAGGAATAGATAGCAGTTGCTACTTTGCATACAGTGTTCACCTTTTAGAAGATGAGGCATGAAGAAGGTGAGGGAGTGAGCCTTGTAAAAACCTGGAGGAAGAGGTTTTAGAGAGAGGATGTAGGGAGTGCAAAGGGAAGGCTCAGCACTGTCTGGAACTCAGTGAGGAAGGTGGGGGATGAAAGGAGAGGAGCCAGGTTTAAACCAGGAGGCTGGGATCAGATGGGAGCTTGTAGGCCAAGCAGAGGACTCTGGATTTTATTCTAAATTGTATGAAAAGTTAATGTGAAAATGTTAGTTGCACAGTCATGTCTGACTCTTTGCAACCCCTGCAGCCCCATGGACAGTAGCCCACCAGGCTCCTCTGTCCCTGGCATTCTCTAGGCAGGAATACTGGAATGCTGCCATTGCGTTCTGCTGGGGATCTTCCCAACCCAGCGATCGAACCTGGGTCTCCCGCTTTGCAGGCAGGTTCTTACAGTCTGAGCCACCAGGAAATCTCAAAATATATATCAATTTAAGAAAATGCTCATGGTACATTAAAGAGGAAATAAGATCCAAACACAAGGTAAAATATATTTGGTATGTGTTATGTACCAACGAAGTGTTTAACAGTGGTTGTTTTTTGAATGTGGGGATCATACATAGGTGATTATAGAATTACGTACTGAAGAGTTATTACTTACTGTAATTGAGAAGTTACTTGTTAAAACTCTAGAGCCTATTGTTAAAAGTAAAGTTTAGTTTTTCAGTTTGTAAAACTGGAATAAATTCTTGCTTAAGTAAAATTCAAAAGTAAAATCTTTGTGTAAACTTTTTAAAATGATTATTCTCATTTCATAAGTGAGGTAAATACTTTTTTAAGCTTTTAAAAAATGATTAACTTTGTTTTGAAGATGAGGAAACTGTGACACAAAGAAATTGAGCTTCTTAGTGCTGGGGCTAGCGTTGACTCAGCTGGCTTCAGAGCCTGTGTTGGCAGCCACTGCTCTATGCAAACCAAGAATTGCTTTGCTTTCAACTGTAAAAATTCCTGAAAATTATACACTAAAGTATAATTTAGCACTTTCTTGTTCTCCACTGTAAGTATATCCCTCAGATGTTGTCTGTCTTATTTTGTCTTTATAACTGGAACCATCAAATTCTCCAATTATGAGAATTCAAATAATGGAACTTTCAATTATGAACTCCAAAAAATAGAATTCAAGAAAGAAGTAACAAATAATATATGAAAATGAAAGCTGAAGAAGCCAGGGCTACCCTGATGAAAGTTTGAGTGGCCTCATTGAGTTTCAGATAGGTACCGTAGACATATTCTGAACTTTTCTATACGTTTTATTTCTGGTTTTTAAAACTTGGTATGATATTTTTTAATTTATTGCAGTAAAAAACACATAATAGAATTTGCCATCCTAACTATTGGTGAGTTCAGGAGTGTTAAGTGTATTCTCACTGTTGTGTAACAATAGTTCTGGTCTCCAGAACTTTTTCATCTAGCAAACCTGGATCTCAATACCCATGAATCAACAATTTTTGATTTTTTAAAATCTGTGAATATGTTTGTATTGGAGGATTTATTAATTGTCTTCTTTATTTATTCATTCTTCTATTCATTCAGTTATTCAACAAATGTTAGAGGTACTTATTAATGATTACTAATACAATTAGTAACCATGGCACCGTATCAGTGTAGTGGCTGAGAGTGAAAATGAGTTTGGGAAATGTGATGGGGGGCGGGGGGCGCTACTGTGAGATTACATTCAGTGACTTACTCACAATTAGATGCCCCACCCAGAGCATGATAAAATGCACCCAAATTCCATAATAAATAGAATATTTTGTCTATAAACCTATTCTTAAGTTAGACTGTGTGGTTTTTTTTTTTTTTTTGGCAGCTCCTTTTTAAAAGATCTTAACTAGTTTTCTATGCCCTTAATCAGTTCATTGGCCACAAGACCCATGCCTTTATTGCCTGATTTATAAAATGATTTGAGTTGATATTGATGAAAGTTTTAGAGATTCAGCTCATAAGTCCATAAGCTCATTCATTCATAAGTTCAGTGTATTTATGAGGAGGATAAACTAGGACTACTTAAAATATTGGACTGGAGTGCCATGAGGGCTCACCTGAACACAGGGTCCCCCTGAGGTGATGGTGTGTAGCTTCCGCATATCTGACCTGATGGGTCCAGACAAGCCCCATGGAGGCCCCGCAGCAACAGCTAGGTGGCAGCTGTGCCCAGAGGCAGGTGGCAGCCTCCTGGTTCCAGGGCGCCCGTTCAGGTTAAAGTGGGGTCCCAGCCGGCAGATGGCAAAGGGCAGTTTGTCACAGCGCAGTGAAGCAGGCTGCAGTCCAGGGCATGGCTCCAGCACCCTCAGGGAACTAAAGAGCAAATGAAGATGAGCAGAAACCATGTCGTGGGGACTGGGCACCTGGGTGCAGTCGGGGCCATTGTTCGGCCCACAAGTACCCCGTGTGGCCAGAGCACAAACTCTAGTCTCCACTGCTGCTGAAGGTGGTGCTGGTATGCAGTGTGGACTGGCTTCCATTGACCCCAGGGCTGGCTGTCTATTCTCCAGTTCAGATGTCTGCTAGGGTGGCAGGCGTGGAGTACTCATGGCCTTACAAACACTTGTAGCAGATCAGTGGCTGTGTCTTCTTTCAGAATTGTCACTCACTTGGAAGGACAGATGGACAAGCAGCATTCACACGACATCTGTGGAGCACTGGAGAAGGTTCTCAGACCCTGGGCTGGTAGGAAACATTCCCAGACGTTCTAGAGCAGCACACAGAGGTCTGGCAGGGCTGGGTGTCAGAGCCTGGGAGAGAGATGGTTTTCTAAGACGTGTGATTAAGGAAGTACCAGGCTTCTCCCTGGGTGTGGTCTGGGGCCAATAACAAGATGATGTGCCAGAACCTTAACTTCAGTCCTCTCTTGCCAGGTCACTGTTTAGTTGTTAGTTCAGGGAACTGGGATCCATGTCTTGCAATTGCAGCTTTATTGGTGGTAAGCAAAGAACTGGTGGGGCTGAGCACATCAGCATTCAGAGTTGAGCAAGAACCAACAGCTGTTACCTTCCTTGCTTCCACTGATTTAGGATCTGAATCCAAGCCTTGCCTTTGACCAAATTAATGAATGTAGCACTGAGACTAGCCAGTTTCCTTGGAGTCTTGTAAGGGTTGAGTCTGTTTTCTGGGAGGGCTAACCTAGAGGATTAAAATTGGTCAAGGAAACCCTTGATTTCTATCTAACTCTCGGTCCTGTCCCATCTCCCCCTAATTCAAAGAGGGCTGGCTTCGAGCAGCATCTCTCACTCTGCCAACAATCTATTCCATTTCAACTCATATGGACTTGGAGTGTAGACACCTCAGGAGACAGAAGGATGATTACAGTAGACGTTGGGTGACCACCCTGGGTGCTAACCATCTTCCCTGAGAACAGGCAGGGGGAGGCCCTTGTAGGAACAGCTTGGGAAGTGCACATCTTCCAGTTCCAAAGTTCTTCATCTGTAGCTGTAGCACAGGGATTGAGTAAAGGCTGACCCAGACCCACAGCGTTGACCCCAGATTCTCCTAGTGACTCGGACTTCTGAAGAAGAGTTGTACTGGTTGGCTCGCTCAGTTCAGGGCCTTCAATTTACTGTTGACAGCCAATTCTTTGGACAAATCCTGGATGGTGTGTTCCAGTCGGGTTTGCCAGGGCGGCAGAAGGAACCAGAAGGAGGGTGGTGTTATGAAGGTACAGTGGAATGGCTCCCCCTCTGCCAGACCGTCCAGTAGTGAAAGACGGATCCAACACGGGAGGCCACCACTATTTGGGCTTCCCTGGTACCTCAGGTGGTAAAGAATCTGCCTGTAATGTAGGAGACCCGGGTTCAATCCCTGGGTTGGGAAGATCCCCTGGAGAAGGGCATGGCAACCCACTCCAGTATCTTGCCTGAAGAGCTCTATTGACAGAGGAGCCTGGTGGGCTGCAGTCCATGGGGTCGCAAAGAGTCGGATACAGCTGAGGGACTAACACACACACACACCATTGTAAAGGACTGTCCCCTTTACCATCTTGATCTCGTGGAGGGGGTAGAATTTGGAAGCCCACTTTTCTTGTCTTGTACATGGATTTGGTGATGGTTTAGTCACTAAGTCATGTCTGATTCTTGCAATGTCATGGACTGTAACCCTCCAGGCTCCTCTGTCCATGGGATTCTCCAGGCAAGCATACTAGAGTGGGTTGCCGTTTCATTCTCCAAGGGATCTTCCTGACCCAGGAATCAAACCCAGGTCTCCTGGATTGCAGGCAGGTTCTTGCTTCCCTGGTGGCTGAGAAAGTGTGGGAGACGTGGGTTTGATCCCTGGGTTGGGAATATCCACTGGAGAAGGGAATGGCTACTCACTCCAGTATTCTGGCCTGGAGAATCCCATGAACTTTATAGTCTATGAGGTCACAAAGAGTCAGACACGACTGAGTGACTTTCACTTTCACTTTATCCTGTCTTATAATAGTCAGCCCTTTCCTAACACATCCTCCACTCATGGTAAGGAAGACACCCCCTTTCATTTTATTTGCATGAATTTTATGAGGGGCGGTAGTTCAGCTTTCCTCTCAGTGAAGTGTCCACTGTGTATTAGGTAATTTCTTTCAAAGTCATGCACACACACACCACCAAAGGAATTCTATCACTGAGAATCCTAACCCCTTAGGGCTTCCACCGCTAAGGATTGTTCAAAGCTAGTTGCTGCTAATGATCTCTAGCCAGCCATCCTGAAGGCTGACCACAGTATCACTAGCATCCTTTTCCCACTCCCATCTTGGTCTTTGATTTCTTTCCAGCCCCCTGACTTGCTTCCAGAAGGCTGTGTTATTGGCCTGGAGAGATGCCCAGTTTGCTGGGACAACTGCCATGCTAACAAAGTAATTGGTCAGCCGCACTCACAGCAGGCCTACCAGAACCATGCTGCTCTGAGAAAACTCAGAGAGACAGGAGCAGAGCAGGTGTGCTGGTCTCCCATTGCCCTTCCATTGGATGCTCTGGGTTTAGGGAACTCTTGTCACACTCTTGGTATAACTGGGGACCAGACCCAATAACAACATGACATGGCAGAGCCTTGACACAGGCTCTGTCCTGTCACCCAGAGTTCATTGTGATGTGAAATCAGCCAGCCCTTCCCCTATGATTGGTATGGAGGAGTGGATGAGGTCTCTGCTTTGTGATTGCGATCACGGGATTGTTTGTTGTTTTAGCCCAATTACAGAGTATGCAAAAAATATATAGGATATGTTCAAGATTTGCCATGTAGGCATTCATAATTTGGGGAGCCCCAACCTCTTTCCTGTCAGGAGAGAACTCTAGGGTCTAAGCCTTCACCATAGATCAGGATTCATTGCCCTAAAAACACTAAACATAACTGGTTTCTTTGGAAGTTTGCCAGAGTCCATCTCATTTTCCAGGAAACTAGTCTACAGGGTATCAGTTCTGGACAAGTTAGCCCTTATTTATTAAATCTGGAAGTTCTGTGTAAGGAGTGATGTTAACGTGCAGAAGCTAGGGTCAGATTATGGACACAGAAGTGCTATCCTTTAAAAACTAGGACAAAGTCGCTAAGACGGTGAGCTCAAAAGGATCTCTACCACCAAAGACTCGCTATTTTAAAGAGTGGGTCAAAGCGGAAGAATCAGTTAAACTAAAAGATCCCTGTGCTATACAATAAGTTCTCATTAGTTGTTTGTCTTCTGTGTAGTGTCAATAGTGTGCCTGTGGTGACCTGCATGGAAGGAAGTCCAAAAGCGAGGGGATGTAGGCGTATGTACGGCTGATTCATTCTGCTGGACAGCAGCAACTAACATGTTGTAAAGCAACTGTACTCCGATAAAAGTTAATTAAGAACAATTGAATGAACAAAAGTAGGAGAAGATCCAATTTCAGTCCTAGAAGAATGCCTGCTAGATGCTGAAATTGAGTGAGTGCTAGTCCTACCAGCAAGCAGACCCAAGGGCAGACTGTCCATTCTTGCCTTTAAATACCTAGACTAAATATTCCTAATTGTGAGATGTAGAAAATGGAAGAAAAACAAAGCATTAATCTGAAAAACAAACCTATAAATGGAATAGTTAGAAAAATTCCTAGGGTCTTCAGGAAGATACAAGAAGACAGAAAAGTTTAAGGATAAAACCAAATGAGACGACAGTGAGCCCCAGATGAAGTAAGGAAGGCTTTCAATGAAATGCAGATTTCAGTGGAATGAAATTATTCATAATCTCAGTGAAATGAAATTAACGTGTAGAGTTAAGCTACAGGATAGAAACAGAGAAGAGCAGGACTGTGCGCTCAGTCACTTCAGTCCTGTCCCACTGTCTGCAACCCTGTGGACTGTAGCCCCCCCAGGCTCTTCTGTCCATGGGATTTTCCTGGCAAGAATACATGCCTTCCTCCAGGGGATCTTCCCAATCCAGAGATCAAACCGTGTCACCTGCATCTCTAGCATTGCAGATGGATTCTTTACTACTGAGCCACAGGGAAAACCCTAGTGTATAAAAAGTTAACACAACGGAATATTGAATCAGTGGTGTTGAGGGCAGACAGACTTGAACTGTTTTCCCAAAATGCAGGTGAAAGACTAAGAAATGAAAACAATGACATTGTAAATTTGGAAGTTTCTGAGAGAGAATAGGTGATAGCTAAAATGAAAACAATAACCAAAGACATTTTAAGAAAGCTTTCTTGACCCCCCCCCAAAAGATCTGAGTGTGCACACTGAAATAGCTCTCTATGTTCTAGTCAAAAAATATAGGGAAAGATACATAACTAGATAATTCTCAGGAAATTTTTTGAATGACTCAGATTAAGACAGATTCCCACCTTTATCTGAAGAGAAAACACAGATTGCCTGCATTGAAAGCAAAATTAGATAGACTAATTTTTTTCTCCTTTGCAACAAAAAATGCCATGAAACAAACAAACAAAAAAGTAGAGTCCAAGGAATCTGAGGGTAGGGGAAAGAGAATGGGCTGCTATGAACTTGAGAATTTTCTACAGAAGTAAGTTCTAGTCCCACGTGAAGCAACTGGAAGATATTCTTACATATGCAAGCTTCAGAAAGTACACTGTGAATGTAGTTTCCGTGTATGCCATATTCTGTAACCCAACAAGAGATGAATCAAAGTTAAAAATTTTAAGAAGGAAGTCCTAATATAAAAGAACTGACAGTATACACAGGAACTGGTTAAGTATTAAGTGTATACAAAATGTCAATAATTTTGGAGATAGAAGATACAAAGTATAAAAATTGTGTTGTATACAATATACATTCCTTTAAAGGAATGTTTAAAATTGTGTGATTTAAATTTTTCTCTTTATGATTTTTTAAACATTTTATGGTAATGTTAATTACTTCAATGTCTTATTTTAAGATTAAATTTTATAAGAAACAGTTAAACATAAACTATAAAAAATTGAAACTATAGGCAAGTATTTATTTTATTCTTAGATGGGAAAGAACTTCGAAACATAAAAACAATGGAACGAAGCATAAAGAAAAGTGATGGAATTTATGGAAGGATAATTATATCTTCTCATTGCTCCAAGTTCAGAACCAATTCAAAAGAAATATGGGAATCACACAGATCATAATTGCTAAGGCTAGTTGGGGAACAGAGCTTATATCTGTTCAAATCAAATCTATTATCTCACAGAATTCATCATAACCACCTAGTTGCTGAAAGTCAGCTCATGCTCAGACTCTCCTGTGGGTTCTAAGCTTGTGCCTGTGAGCTTCAGCATGGCACTTAAGAACAGAGTCTAGAGAAAATGAAAGTCCAGGATTTCACCAGATATATTGTTGTTCCTTCTCTGTGTTAAGAAGTAAACAGGGAAGGAGACAGGAGGTCCCCTCATGGAAATAGGAAGCTAGCGAAATAGCTTCCCCTCTTTCAGAAATAGGGACAGATTTGATACATACTTTAAGAAAAATTATTTATTGAAGACCTCATATAATTAAAGAGAAACTAAAACTTGAAATTATTGGAAACAAATATGATGACATATTAGTATAATTATTATATAAAGAACATTTACAAATTGGTAAGAAAAAAACACTTAACACACATAGCATTACTACAAACAAAGCTAGTGGATGTGATGGGAGTTGCCGCTGAGCTATTTCAAATCCTAAAAGATGATGCTATGAAAGCGCTGCATTCATTATACCAGCAAATTTAGAAAACTCAGCAGTGGCTACAGGACTGGAAAATGTCAGTTTTCATTCCAGTCTCAAAGAAAGGCAATGCCAAAGAATGTTCAAACTACCATACAACTGCACTCATTTCACATGCTAGCAAGATTGTGCTCAAAATCCTTCAAGCTAGGCTACAGCAGTACATAAACCGAGAAATTCCAGATGTACATGCTGGATTTAGAAAAGGCAAAGGAACCAGAGATCAAATTGCCAACATCTGCTGGATCATAGGAAAAGCAAAAGAATTTCAAAAAAATATCTATTTATGGCCTCATGACTATGCTAAAGCCTTTGACTGTGTCACAACAAATGATGCACATTTGATGAAACACAACAAGCTGTGGAATATTCTTAAAGAGATGGGAATGCCAGACCACCTTACTTGCCTACTGAGAAACCTGTATGTAGGTCGAGAAGCAACAGTTAGAACTGGACGTGGAACAACAGACTGGTACAAAATTGGGAAAGGAGTGCATCAGGTGACAGGTATATTGTCACCCTACTTATTTAACTTATGTGTAGAGTACATCATGTGAAATGCTGGGCTGGATGAAGCACAAGCTGGAATCAACAACCTCAGATATGCAGATGATACCACCTTAATGGCAGAAAGCAAAGAGGAACTAAAGAGCGTCTTGATGAAGGTGAAAGAGAAGACTGAAAAAGCTGGCTTAAAACTCAGCATTCAAAAAACTAATATCATGACATCTCCTCCCATCACTTCATGGCAAATAGAAGGGGGGAAAGTGGAAGCAGTGACATTCTATTTTCTTGGGCTCCAAAATCACTGCAGATGGTGACTGCAGCCATGATATTAAAAGATGCTTGCTCCTTGGAATGAAAGCCATGACAAACTTAGACAGCTTATTAAAAGGGAGAGACATTAGTTTGCTGACAGAGGTTCGTCTAGTCAAAGCTCTGTTTTTTCCAATAGTCATGTATGGATGTGCGAGTTGGACCATAAAGAAGGCTGGGAGCTGAAGAATTGATGCTTTCCAACTGTGGTGTTGGAGAAAACTCTTGAGAGTCCCTTGGACAGCAAGGAGATCAAACCAGTCAATCCTAAAGGAAATCAATCCTGAATATTCATTAGAAGGACTAATGCTGAAGCTGAAGCTCCAATATTTTTGGCCACCTGATGGGAAGCGCCGACTCATTGGAAAAGACTCCAATGGCTGGGAAAGATTGAAGGCAGGAGAAGGGGGCAACAGAGGATGAGATGGTTGGATGGCATCACGGACTCAATGGACATGAGTTCAAGCAAACTCATGGAGATAGTGAAGGGCAGGGAAGCCTAGGGTGCTGCAGTCACAAAGAGTCACGCACACAAAGAAAATAGAATGACACGACTTAGTGGCTGAACAACAAATTATATACAATAAACTCTTATCCAGCCAGTCAAAATGCTGTTTTCCAACGATTATAATAATCAGAGCCACCACTTATTGAGAACTATGTGTCAGTCACTGTAAAAGTGAAAATTCTGGCCAATGGTTTATAAGTACTCACTTCCAGGCTGAAGCTTGGAGGAGCAGCTATGAGTCCTTCCTTTTACCTTTGTTTTTGCCATGGTGGCTATGGAGGAATTATGATGAGATGGTGAAACGTTGAGTTGGAAGCAGCCTGTTCCCTGAATGAGCGTTTGGACGGGAGCTGCTCAAGAGAGTCACCCAACCTTAAGGGGACTTCACCTGAACAAGAAAATTACTTTGTCTAAGCCCCTGGGATTTCAGGGTCTGTTTACTACCATGGTGCAGCCTCATCTAACTTTGACTGATACAGTCTCCAACACTTACATGCTCTCATTTGAATGAAGGATTTCACAAGTCCTGTGAATGGCTTTTGACTGTTTCTCTGAAAAGCTCACACTAAAGCTTTCCTTTGGGATGTGATATATAATGTCTTGGGGGCTTCCCTGGTAGCTCAGACAGTAAAGCATCTGCCTACAATGCGGGAGACCTGGGTTCGATCCCTGGGTTGGGAAGGTCCCCTGGAGAAGGAAATGGCAACCCACTCCAGTACTCTTGCCTGGAAAATCCCATGGACTGAGGAGCCTGGTGGGCTACAGTCCATGGGGTCGCAAAGAGTCAGACACGACTGAGTGACTTCACTTCTTCATATAATGTGTTTGTGCTTTTCCCAAAGCTTCCATTTTAACATTTTGAGACACTGTACTAATCTTTCTCAATTTACTAACATAACTTAGTCTCCCAAAAATTCCATTTCTATTTCTAATGTAGAAAACATAGATGCATTTTACAACACATTTCTATATTGTTTGAATATAATAGATGAGCAAGATATTTATGATCCAGAAAATAAAAATAGGTGACTTTTAAAGCTCACAGATCTAGAATCACTCCATCACAAGTCTGCAGTAGTGTTTTGCCTGCTATCCAGGGTCCTAAACTATCTCAAGATCCCTTGATTATCATTGAAGTGAAGTGAAGTCGCTCACTCATGCCCAACTCTTTGCCCACCACGCTCCTCCATCCATGGGATTTTCCAGGCAAGAATACTGGAAAGGGTTGCCATTTCACTGAAGACTGAATCCAGGAGGAAATAGAGATCTACTTGGCTGATTCAGTCTTGAAGTGTCACCATAGAGACTCAGTACCTGATCATGGATCTTGAAATTGGGATCCAAAACTTGAGCTCGCTCACTCAGTCTGGACTTCTCGTTCCCTTCACTGAAACCTCTCAAAGCTCCCTCAAGGCTAATTCAGTAACTCTGTGTGGAACAACCACCAACCATGAGAGCAAAGATGTTGAAAGTATACAAATAGCAGATGTGATTGTCAGCGTTGAAAACTGCTCACAGACACCTCAGACACTCATCAAATGAGAGCATTGAACCAATTTCACAGATTCTCTAGGTGCCTTACCTGAGACATCAAGGGAGTCTGATCTGCTCTCCTCAAGATAACCTACCCTGAAAGTATCTCTGCCACTCAGCCCCACTGAACCTTCATCTCAGGTAATGTGTACAGCTGGAAGCATCTAGCTATCTGTGGACATTCCCAGAACGGGTTTTCACTGCTGAAGTGCAGCTTTAGAGATACACATGTTACATGTAGATCCTTGCCGTGAGTACTCAGACTCCCACCCTGTGCCTGTAGGGACCTTGTTGTGTTAGTCGCCCAGTCATGGCCAACTCTTTTCGACCCCATCCAAAGCCCACCAGGCTCCTCTGTCCATGGAATTCTCCAGGCATGAATACTGAAGTGGGCTGCCATTCCCTTCTCGAGGGATCTTCCCAACCCAGGGATAGGACCCAAGTCTCCCACACTGCATGCAGGTTTTTTTTGTTTGTTTGTTTTTTACCATCTGCGCCACCAGGAAAGCCTAGAGACATTGGGTGACCTCAAACCATACCAGTATATCTGCTCAAAAGAAAAAAGCCCTGTAACCCTGCTCACCACCTAATATTCATAGGCTTCTGTATCCTTATATTTTTATCTTCCAGCTGCCCCAGACTTGGGGACGTGATTCTGTGCAGGATGGTTGCCTTTCTCAACCTGTTTTCTCAAGCAACAAATATAATTGTTAGTGTTGACTTAGACACATTATTATGAAAATGCCGAGATCTCAACCCACACATCCTACCCCTGAAGCAGAGGTAGTAACGCCACCACAGATCATGGCCTGTGGTAAAAGGAAAGCAGGCCGAGGGTTTTATGCTCCCTGAAGTTCTACAGTCTCTCTCTCCCACCTAGAAAAAGCACCGCGATTCAAATGAGTAGGATTTTTAAAAATGTGTGCTCATTCACTCAGTCATGTCCGACTCTGTGTGACGCCATGAGCTGTAGACCACCACGCTCTTCTGTCCATGGGATTCTCCAGGCAAGAATACTGGAGTGGGGTACCATCTCCTTCTCCAAGGAACTTTTAAAAATGGATAAATCATCATTATATGTTAAAAAAAAAAAAAAAGTAAAGCATTCCAAAAGTTCAGTTGTTTCTTGCTTAAAAATTATTGGCAACACTTTTAGAATTGATCCCAACACACAGTTGGGTCTCAACCCTGTTCAGGGTAGAGTTTCTGGCTCTGCTCAACCTGGAGTTTGACTCATAAATTTCTGGGACCCTTTTCGTTGTTACCGTCATCAGCCTGGCTTTCTTCCCTCCCACCTTGCCTTCTGTATCTCTGTGTGTACATTCGTATTTTCAGATCCATCATCTGCCAGACCATTGGACCCCCATCCTTCATTGGATGGCTCTTCAGAAAGTAAAGGAGCCCTCTCATCCCCACCCTGTCTCCTGTCTGCTTGAGCTCAGGTTCGCCCTCGGCATGGACTTGCACACGCACCTCGCGCATAACCATGTCTGGGATACTAGTTGTCTGTGGGTTCAGTGGAGTAATGAGCCTTTTTACCCCCAGCCTGCAGTCTCTCGTCATGGAGCCACATCTGCTGCTCTGCCTTCCTTTGCTTCCCCTGTGTTGGTGCTGACTGCTCTCAGTACCTCACACAACCAAGACGGGATCATATTGCATGTGAATCTGATCCTCACTTGAGAGAAAATTTTCAATCATATTTGCTATGGGTTGAATCGGGACTCATCAGGAGATATTGATATATTTTTTTTTTTTTTAAGAAAAGGCCGTCTTTTTAAAAATTTTATTTACTTGTTTGTTTTTGTCTGTCCCGGGTCTTCAATGCTGCGCGTCGACTTTCTCTGCTTGTGGTCAGTGGGGGCTACTCACTAGTTGTGGTATGCGGGCATCTCACTGCAGTGCCTTCCCTTGTTGAGGAGCATACTCCCCCACCCCCCCAACCAGGAAAGCTCTTCTAGGTGCGGGCTTCAGTAATTTTGGCTTATGGACTCTACAGCGCAGGTTCAGTAGTTAAGGCACACGAACCTAGCTGCTCCCATGGCATTTGGAATCTTCCCCGACCACGGATCAAACCCGTGTTCCCTGCACTGGCAGGCAGACTGTTAACCACTGGGCCACCAGGGAAGTCCCCAAGAGGTTGAATTCTCAACCTCAAGTACATGTGAATGTGGCCTTATTTGGAAATAGAGTCTTGGTGAACGATCGAATTGAAATGAGGTAATTAGGTGGCCCCAATCTGATAAGACCAGCATCCTTATAAAAAGGGGAAATTTGGGTGCAGAGAAAGACATGTACAGAGGGAAGATGTGAAGACATAAGGAGAACCTCATCTACAGGCCAAGGACCAGGGGACCTCCGTGGTGGTCCAGTGCTTGAGACTTCACCTTCCAATGCCAAGAGTACAGACTCGACCCCTGTTTGGAGAGCTCAGATCCCACATGCCTTGGTCAAGAACAAACAAACAAAAAATCCAAAGAAAACCTGCTAGGAGTGAGGTATTGGACAGATTCTCCCCCACAAGCTCCAGGAGGAGCCAGCCCTGCTAACCAACACCTTGATTTTGGACTTCCAGCCTTCAGGACTATGAGAGAGTAGATTCTGTTATTTAAGCCACCCAGTTTGTGGTACTCGGTTATAGCAGCCTCAGGAAACTAACACAACATTCGATATAGTGTCAGTGATTTTTATTAACTAAAAAAAAAATGTTATTTTAGGAAAAAATAAAGGAATATAATAATGGTGGGGTGATATAATTTGACATGAGAAGGATGTAATGTTCTCTCATTTTAAACATTTATCATGGGTGGTGATCAATTGAATATTATCTAAAATAATCTAAGGAGACTTTTTTAAAAAAACTCCTTAATATCTAATATAAACAATCTCTTCCTAGAGTTTTGGCTTTTTACCTTCTTCTATATTGCATTACAAAAATGAGTTCATTTGGTGAATATTTTTATTCTCCAGCATTTGAAATGAAATTTATCATCACAGTATTTAGTTCTCAAAAAAAGGTTAAAATATAATAATATAATCAAAGATTTTAATATTGTCAAAGACGCTACATCAAATGGATAGAAATTTCATGGTAATTTCTTATTTGTCATGGAATAATGTTTGCCAGTTTATTAGAAAAACAGCCTTAATAACTAAAAGAAATGCAAAGGATATGTCAGTTTTTAGTGTGGTATTTTATTTTCTCTTTCATTTTATTAAAAATTAATAGCGATGTAAGCTCTGTTGAGAGGATTTAAAACCCATCAAATATACAAAATCTCAACTGAGGCAGCCCTGGAGAAGGGCACCAGTGCTGTGGAATGGTGGCAGACTTATTTTGCTTTAAATGCTATTTCACACTATTAGAATTGGTTCTTGTGCATGTGCTGTCTTTTATTTGGAAGGGAAAACTAGCTAATTTTAAAGATTTCATTGACTTATGAAGTAAAGAGAAGGACATAACGTTTTTACAGTTGGTAAAAATAATAATGATGAAGATTAAAGAACTATTAGAGATCCAATCATATTGTTCATCATGAAGAAAAGTGGGGGGGATGTTAATTATTGATTGGTTCTTTGGATACAAGGGAAGTCCAAATCTACAAGGATATTAGAAACATGGAACAAAAGCTTTAATAAAGATATAAGATATATAATAAGTTTATTATATAAAGATATAATAATGATATAAGGCAAATATTAGTCATGGTTGATAGACATTGGATGACCCTCTTGGTCTGCATAGTTAACTGAAGGGCATTTGAACATCAGGCTAGAGATGAAATCTAGCAGAAGAAAAACTGTTAGATTGGACAATAACCTTAGATTCTCTTTTGACACTGCTGTGTGCTAGACAACTTTGTGTATCTGGGTAAGTTATTTAATCGTGGTAGATCTTGCTCTCCTTGTCTCTACAATGAGGGAGGGGTAGCAGGTTTGCTCTGAGTTCACTTCCAGCTCTACTTTGTATGGTCACTTAAATCACTATTGAAAGATCAGTTCTTAAAAACTGTCAACTTCTTTAATTTTCCTTTAGAACATTAAGTGTATTTGAAAGGGGAGGTCTTGCTTCCATGAATAACTTTTCTGCTGCCTTTCCAAGTGTTGGGATTACTATTGTATGTACGGTAGGTGCTTAGTAGGTACATATTCTCCTGGTCTCAAGAGCCTGCAGGCTTTATCTGCTCATCCCTGTTGTTCCACTTGGATGCTGGGCTACTGCCTACAAACAGGGAAATTCTTTGAAGGGTTGTAGCTTGGGTGGGAAATAGGAGAAGAGAATTGTTCCCTGGGGATTAATTTTATAAGTGTTCATGATCTCTACAGTTGGTATTCAAGAAAAGATGCTATAGGGGTGACACGAAGGGTCAGGGAAAAGACCATTTAGCACTTCTTAAAATGCAAAAGCAAAGCAATCCTGGTTCCTTAAAATAGTACTTATATATATTGCTGGTGATAATGTGCATCATTTAAATGATTTTGGAAAGTAATGTGGCAATGCATAGCAACTACAAAATTTTCCATACATCTTTATCTGCTAATTTCACTTCTAGAAATTAAAAAATATATATGGGAAAATATCCGAAGAGGTTAATTGTAACATCGTTTATCATGGAGAAATAATCTATGTATTGAAGCACTAGACAAATGATTAAAGTATACACCTGTGCTTCCCAGGTGGCGCTAGTGGTAAAGAACCCACTTGCCAATGCAGGTGATATGAGAGACCTGGGTTCAGCCCCTGGGTGGGGAAGATCCCCAGGAGGAGGGCATGGCACCCCACTCCAGTGTTCTTGCCTGGAGAATCCCATGGACAGAGGAGCCTGGCAGGCTGCATGCCATGGGGTCACAAAGAGTCGGACACAACTGAAGCCACTTAGGATGCATGCACGCCTCCCAAAATAAGATGCAGCCTTTATAATGCAAGTATGAAAATATTTGGGGGATCGGGATGGGGAATACATGTAAATCCATGGCTGATTCATGTCAATGTATGATAAAAACCACTGCAATATTGTAAAGTGATTAGCCTCCAACTAATAAAAATAAATGAAAAAAAATAAAATAAAAAAAGAAAATATTTAATATGGAGAGTATATCTATAAAATAATTTAGGCAAGCAAACTTACCCAAATTATAGTAATCTCTTTATAACTGTGTAAATATTATGCATGGATAGAAAAGTAGAATGATACTTGATCAAAGTAAGAACATTTTGATTGACTGATGATGTCATTGTTAGTAATTTTTGAGATTTTTCCTTGTAGTGTTTCCTTCATGCTTATATAATATTTTTGCCCATAAAATAAGTAAAACATATATTGCATTATACTTTTGCTAAATATCACTTTTGTGTTTTATTAAATTATATTTTCAAAATTCTTTCATAACATTTTGAGTCAATATTAGGGTCATTAATCATCCCAGTTTGCCTGAAACTGAGGGAGTTCCCAGGACTCCAGATGTTTAGTGTAGGAATGAAAAAAGTTCTGGTAAACCTGGAGGAATTGGTCATCCTAAAGCACAGTGGTGGTGCTAGTGGTAAAGAACCTGCCTGCCGATGCAGGAGACTTAAGCCAATGCCTGGATCCCTGGGTCGGGAAGCTCCCCTGGAGGAGGGCATGGCAACCCACTCCAGTGTTCTTACCTGGAGAATCCCACGGACAGAGGAGCCTAGCGGGCTCCAGTCCAAAGGGTTGCAAAGAGTCAACTGAAAGCGATTTAGCACGCACACATGTAAGTGCATTCACATTGTTGTGCAACTCTCACCATCATCCAGTTCCTGAATTTTTCACCTTCCTAAACTGAAACTCTGTCCCCATTAAGCACTAAGTCCCCATTCCCCCTCCCCACCCCAGTTCCCGGCATCTGCTGGTGTACGTTCTGACCCTGTGAATTTGACTAGTTCTAGGTACCTCATATGTGCTTCCGTGGTGGCTCAGACGGTAAATCTGCTTGCAATGTAGCAGACCCGGATTTGATCCCTGGGTCAGGAAGACCCCCTGGAGAAGGAAATGGCAACACACTCCAGTATTCTCGACTGGAGAATACCATGGACAGAAGAGCCTGGTGGGCTATAGTCCATGGGATCGCAAAGAGTCAGACATGACTGAGCGACATATAAGTGGAGTCCAACAGTATTTGTCTTCATATACATGTGTATTAAAATGCTTTTTTAAGGTTTACTTAAAAGGTCCTAGCATCTTAAAAGTCCCTTTGGAGGAAACATTTACAAAAAGTTTCTCTGGAAGAGCAAACGCATAATTCTGTTCAGGTTTCCTAGTAAACATGTGAAATAAATCCAGTCCAGAAAGTGTCTAAGTATGAGCATCGATTACTCTCAACACCCACCCTCCACTGAGGCTGTTAGACTGACTGCAGGCCTGTGAAAGCAGCTCCCCTTTAATCTCTGCATGATTTCAAGACGTACTACTTCCAGCATTTCATTTCCTGGGTAAATTCCAAGACTGGATTTCAAAAATGGGCACTGGTATACATTATCTAAGGTGCATCTGACTTGATCAATATTAGAAACTGAGTCACTTTATATTTGAATAAAAGTGAATGTCATAGTTTAAAAGGCTTTTTTTTCCCAGAAGTTAAGTGAATTAGCATTGCTATTTCTACATAAATTAATTGTCACTTTTCGGGACATGTCAGTTTATTCTCCATCTACCATGTGTACATGTTCCTAAGACCTTATAGTATTTAATGAAGAGATCCTTTTTAAGTATTGATAGCCACAAGAAAATTATTCCATGTTTGATCTGTGTTAAAGAATCAAAGTCCAAGATCTTTGAATGGAACTTAGAATAAAAATGTAATTAGGTTACATCCCTAAAGTCTGATATATCTTTAAACAAGACTGCAAATGAAACTTTATTAGAGCTTCAAATGAATTATTTCATTGCCTTTTTTTTAAATTCATTTTCTTCCCCTTCTCTTTCATGTCTGTGTTACTGACATTGCGGCTTGTATTTTACCTGTCTTTTTCAGGGTGATTTAATTATTTACTGCTTAACGAGTAGTACAGAGAGGAAGCTTCATTCAGAGGTGCCTGCTCTGTAGTGGGTTTCTCTTTTTCAAAGCTTTGCAAGGAGGGCTTGAACAGAAGCACCAAGGCTGCAGTTCTTGCCCCGCTGAATACACTGTTCTGAAAGCAGTATTTCCTCTTGTCTCTCTGAGCAGAGGCACTGCCCCAGAAACACCTCCTAGGAGGGGCCACTGACCAAGAGTGAGTGGGGTGCCGGGCGCAAGCTGGATGAAGTGTGCTGTTTCCAACTAGTGTCTTAAAGGCTTTCCATTTGAATACATGATACTGTTCCATAACATTTTATATTTGAAGCATTCCATAGAAGAGGCTCATCCGGGGCTTTTTCAGTGCCCCTTTCAGCCACACCCTGAGGTTGGTACTGCTGTCCTTGTCTCAGAACCTTTAAAGAAAGGACAGAGGTCTGATGATATCATGGTGTTGGGGTCTTTGCTTTTAAATCAAACATTGGACAGTTTCCAGAAACGGGTCACCTTGAACAAGTAAAGCCATCATGAGCTTAGGGCGTCAGCTCTGCCACCTGCTTGGTATGTGAATTTAGGCCAGAGAACCCCTGATGCTCATTTTTCTTCATCCCTAAAATGTAGATACTATTATCACACATATGTGGAATCTAAAAAACAAATGAAGATAACAAAATGGAAGCGGACTCCCAGATACAAAGAACAAACAAGCGGTTACCAGTGAAGAGATGAGAGGGAAGAGGGACAAGACGGGGGTAGGGAATGAAGTGGTGCAAACTGCTGTGCGCAGAACAAGTAAGCTACCAGGGTGCATTGCACAGCAGAGGGGAGGCAGCCGATTTTCAAAACATTAATAATCTATAAAAGTTGGGAACACTGTGTGCAACAGAACTAATACAGTATTGTAAATCAACTATACCTCAATAAAAAGTAAAGATTTAAAATAAGATGAAGATGCATATATATGCATATATGCACATCTGATATATTAGGTTGGCCAATATATATATGTATATGTATGTATGTGTATATATATATATGTATATATCAACTACTATTAGTGCTAGGCACATAGTAAGGATTCCACTCTTGATGAAAGTGAAATAGGAGAGTGAAAAAGTTGGCTTGAAGCTCAACATTCAGAAAACTAAGATCATGGCATCTGGTCCCATCGCTTCTTGGGAAATTGGTGGGGAAACAGTGGAAACAGTGTCAGACTTTATTTTTGGGGCTCCAAAATCACTGCAGATGGTGATTGCAGCCATGAAATTAAAAGACGCTTACTCCTTGGAAGGAAAGTTATGGCCAACCTAGACAGCATATTAAAAAGCAGAGACTTTACTTTGCCAACAAAGGTCCATCTGGTCAAGGCTATGGTTTTTCCAGTGGTCATGTATGGATGTGAGAGTTGGGCTGTGAAGAAAGCTGAGCACCAAAGAATTGATGCTTTTGAACTCTGGTGTTGGAGAAGACTCTCGAGAGTCCCTTGAACTGCAAGGAGATTCAACCCGTCCATCCTAATGGAGATCAGTCCTGGGTGTTCATTGGAAGGACTGATGCTGAAGCTGAAACTCCAATACTTTGACTACCTCATGCAAAGAGTTGACTCATTGGAAAAGACCCTGTTGCTGGGAGGGGTTGGGGGCAGGAGGAGAAGGGGACGACAGAGGATGAGATGGCTGGATGGCATCACCGACTCGATGGGCATGAGTTTGAGTAAACTGCGGGAGTTTGTGATGGACAGGGAGGCCTGGCGTGCTACGATTCATGGGGTCACAAAGAGTTGGACACGACTGAGCGACTGAACTCAACTGAACCGAACCGTTATTTTCCTCGCTCCATACTCACCTAAATAGATTACTTTGTTAGTTGTTGTTTAGTCGCGAGGTGGTGCCCAACTCTTTGCAGTACTGTGGACTGTGCCCCATCAGTCTCCTCTGTCCATGGAGTTCTCCAGGCAAGAACACTGGGGTGTCATGCCATTTCCTTCTCCAGGGGATCTTCAAGACCCAGGGATTGAACCCATGTCTTCTTTACCACAGGTAGGTCCTTAACTACTGAGCTACCAGGGAAGCCCTTCAGTTAGTTAGGTTTTTGTAATATGCAAAATTAGCAGGTACTTATTTCAATCAGAACAGCCATGTTTAGGGGAAATCCTCCTCATTCCCCTCCATCTCCTGTAAGAGAATCAATAGGGATACTTCAGCATCTACACTCCACACCTTTCTCTTGGCTCACGTAACCACAGTACACATCAGCAGAATGTGGTTTATTTAAAATCGTGAGCAATCTGTAATTCAAGTAAGAATTATGTGGTTGATCAAGTCTAGAGCAAAATAATTCATTAGTTGATCTAATGTCAATATTGGCTGTATTTCTCCTTAGACTTTTATGTTTGTCAACACTTTTTACTTATGATTTTAAGATGAGGCAGAAAGCTCTATATGCTTTTTAATGGCTAGTATTAATTTACTGTTGTTTATACAGCGTACAAGTGGTTTACCCTTTAAAAAATTATTGGAGAGATTTCAGTACTTCCAAGTGTGAAAATTTAAGAGCAAAGCTGCCTAATGCTTAATCCTTAGGAATTATAACACTTGGATAGAAAGTACCATCTGAGCATAATAATAAGTGTATTATAAGTGGTGTGCCTTGTCCACCACTGACCACAATTCAGCTATCTAAAATCACAAGCAACAACAGTTAATAATAGTTCCTCCAGAATATTTTAGAAGCCCAGGCAAATGTTTTTTAATTTAAAAATTAAGTCACCAGCATTGCCAACATCAGTGATAAAGGCTTTGGTGAATTTCTCCTATGCCTTCCTTCCTGTCTTCCTGGGATCTATTTTCATTGTCTTGGTTTAGTGACCTGTATTCTTTAACAGAGGCATGATAGCACACCTACAACATCCATCTGAAATCTTTGCTCAAAGTGATAAAGAAAGGATTCTGGTTTTTAAATAGCACCTTGAAAGTGAAAGTGTTAGTCATTCAGTTGTGTCCAACTCTTTGTGACCCCATGGACTGTTGCCTGCCAATCTCCTCTGCCCATGGAATTCTCTAGGCAAAAGTACTGGAGTGGTTTGCTATTTCCTTCTCCAGGGATTTTTTCTTCCCAACCCAGGGATTAAACCCAGGTCTCCTGCATTGCAGGCAGATTCTTTACTGACTGAACCACCACCTTACATTTTCTCTAGACATCCCAGGGTAGCTACTCAAAAGTTACGAACACATTGTCTTCCCAGTTTATTAGGGGTAGTATTGAGTTTCAGAAACAAAATCTTTTGTTTTCTGGCATTCCATCTTACACTGGTGTGCAGTGGGTTAGAACACAGAACAGATCTTCCCTGATAAGAGATAAATCCTTAAAAGTGATAGTTTCCATTGGGAAGTATGACAGACCCTTACTATTTCAGCATGGATCATGCCCTTATAATTATCATAATTGAATGTTAAAACCAAAAGATAATAAAAATTGTTCATGCAGTTAAACTGAAATGGAAAGCAGTGTCTTTTGTTTTAATAAAAAGGCAGTAATACCATTTTTCTCTTTTTGCTGCTGTTCAATATTGCTTCTAGCAGAGTTTATGCCTACATCATACAGAATAGTACCAACCGCCAAAGATGTCCAGTAGCTTCAGATTAAAATGTAATATAAGATACACAAGGCTTTATTGTTCCTTTAGGTTGTTGTTTTAGGCCAAAGTGGAATACTTCCTTAAATTCTTCAGCAAATGTGCACCATTTACAACTAAACATGCTTATGACTTATACCAAGGCTGCTGAAGAAATAGGCCTTATGGACCTGTCAAATTATTCTCATCCAATTGTTCCTGTAGCATTATTTTTACTGGCAAATATACAGGTTGATAGAAAAGGAAATAATTAGCTACTTTCAGAACTGCTGATGCATGGAGCTAAAGCAGGCCAGCTTGGGTGTCTTAGAGATTGTGACATTTGAAATTACCTGAACAATACTAGAGCCATCTTTGGACATAATTAACACCTTGCCTAATTAATGTCAAGTCTAGACAGAGTCACAGCCTATTTATGAAATATTATTTTATTTCAAACTTGCTTTCACCTTTATTATATTGCAAACTTTAGATTCGTGTGCTATTTTCTTAAGTGGAGCAACTTCTTTTTTTTTCTTTTTTTCTTTTCCCTCCCCCTTCGAGTAATCAATGCACTGCTGAATGAGTTCATTTTAATGCACTCAATCATGCCTCTAATGTTCGTAGCTTACGGGCGCAAGCATCAGTAATGCAGGAATGTTATATGGCTTTAGTTTGGGCCATTTCATAAAATATTCATGGAATCAAAAATGTGCATCAAAATAGCGGCTGGGAGAATTACATTTATGTTCCTGCTTTTATGGCAGCTTCACATTTAAACCCATTTGTGTTAATATCTAGTCAATCTTCGTACTTTAAAAAAAAAAAACTAAAATGGGAGAGACCATATACATTCTCCTTTGCTTAATATTTGTTTTAGACATCTGCTGTCATACAACAAATATCTATAAACTTTCAGAGATGTTGTGCCAGGAAAGAGGGGTGAGCAGCAATTTGGGTAACACCCAAATGTATAAAACCTTGTTTTCTCTACATAGTGTTTGTCTTAACATCCTACCAAACATTTTGCAGTTTACAACACTGTCCGGGTTTTTGTTTGTGTTTTTAAACAAATGGGGGGATTTCTTGTTTATGTGGGCTTTGGGTAATGGGAACTCCTTTGTAGTAGTTTTATTTTAAGAGTACACTGTCTTTTAGATGAAAAACTATAAACATATACCAACCTTGTTGTTTCTATAGATGTTGTATAATTGTTTAAAAAAACAGAAACAAACCAGAAAAACCAAGAAAGACTTGGGAC
The DNA here is from genome assembly GCF_963930625.1 of Muntiacus reevesi. Classification (NCBI taxonomy): domain Eukaryota; kingdom Metazoa; phylum Chordata; class Mammalia; order Artiodactyla; family Cervidae; genus Muntiacus; species Muntiacus reevesi. Next base: position 59,144,097 of record NC_089261.1, on the reverse strand, counting down.
TGAGCCTACTTCTGGGCGCACCTGAATTCTTCTCGTATGCAATTGTTCAGTGTGTCTCCTAGTTCAATATGTAAAACATATCTCTCCCAGTGTGATTCGTTTTCTGATAGTATCTCATGTTCTTGAGATAAATTGATTATTGATGGAAGGCCATCTCCAATCACTCCCACAAAGCATCTTGGCTCCATTTTCTTCCCTGATCAACTTGAAATATGAGTGGATGGTCTGGATTTTTGTTCTGGTGTAGCGCCAGGCACTCCTAGTGATGAGACATGGCATGTCTTCCTTATCACAGTTACTCCTGTGATCTTTGTTACTCATAGTGATGAGAAATTCCTGGTGCAAGAAGATAAAGCTCATGTCCCCTCAAGATACCTTTACCATCTGTGAATGTGCCTGAATCTTCCTCTCTTCGGTTTTCAGTAAACTTTTACTTTTGTGATACCTTGTTCTAATTGTTTTTCTTCTCTCTGTCCTCTCTCTCAATGAAGAGTAATGTTAATGCCTGAAAATGCCAGAGAAGGATGACTGTCTAGACACTTGTCCTTCAGCAAGGTTGATGGTGGGATCTGGGAGTCTTGCCTGGTCCTGGTATGTTAAAGCTCATTTGGTAACAAAGGGCAGACAGGCTGAACATGCTGAAGAAGCTATAAAGGACTGCCATGAGCCAAACTTGAAAATCTGACTTAGGATCTTCATTTATATTTGCATTTAGCTTTGTCAGAATAATCACTGGATTGATGACCTTTTATACTATTTCTCTCAGGTATATTAAATTTAGAATTTTTAGATAAAAACAGGATGCCTTATATCCTAATAAATATCTAATTGATATTGACATGAGTCTTTACTCATAAAGCAAGAAAATCTTTAAAGTCCTGTTCACTGTTGGAAATATAAATTGGATGGAAATGACAACATTGTTAGTCATGCTTAAAGGAAAATATTTTCCTATTTAAATTCATATGCTCCCTTCATAGACATTTTAATATTTTTAAATAAAATATTATAGCATATCATAATATGTACTTTCACGTTCTGACCAGCCTTTAGAAATTACAGCCAGGTCATTTGTATGCTTATGATTATTTGGATCAAATCCTTGCTGGCTTACTTACTCTCCTATTTGCCACTGGTTAACTTTAGAAATGATTCCCTACATTCAAGAAGGGCTGGAAAACTCTTCTTCCTCTATGTAGGCACCTTGGTTTAAAACAGTGCTGATCACTACTATATATAAAATAGATAACTAATAAGGACCTACTATTAGTTATAGCACAGGGAATTCAATGCTCAACATAACCTACATGGAAAGAGAATCTAAGAAAGAATGGATATATGTATACGAATAACTGATTTCCTGTGCGTTACACCTGAAACTGTCACAACATTATAAATGAACTATGCTCCAATAAAAATTTTAAAAGAAATAAACAAACAGGGCTGATCAGAACCCCCCGGGACCTCCTCTGTGGCAAAGTGGTTGAGGAAGCAAACATAAAGCCATGAGTAGCTGGATGTGATCACAGGTTGGGACTATGTATGTGACATCCTAGGTACCCTCACCCCACGGACGTCACCCCACAATTTAGGATAAAGTAGAGAATTTAGATGCGGACTCCAGAGCTGCTTGTACACTAGACTCCCTCAGGGAGAGCAGTGAGGAGCACATCACTTTGTAGTATCTGTTCATTCATGTTGGAAGTTCTTGTGACTACCTGAATAGGGGCACAGAGTTATAGACCTGGAAGATACTAGAAATCATGCATTGTTTTAACTTGAGAGCTTTATGTCCAGACAATCTGACTTACTCCATCTAAGTTTTCCGACTTGCCCTGATATGGTAGAACCAAGCTCTTTGGGTGGCTTGGTGATCCTGGGTTTAAACCTTAAACATCATCTTTTAGCAATTTGAGTCATTTAATGTTTGTGAGCCTTAGTGTCCTCTTTGGTGTAAAAATAAAAATCATATTTATCGCACCTGTTTTGAAAGGTTAAATAAGATAATGTATGAGGGAAAAAAAGCCTTTTTTGACTAGCAGCCATCGCTCTTTGAGAAACAGTAGTTCTCTGTACCTTTTACTGAGTATCTTGGCCTATGCTCCTTTCTAATAGCAGAACTCAAGTACATAAGAACTTAACTTTGATACAGACGGCTAACAAACACATGAAAAGATGCTCAACATCACTCGTTATCAGAGAAATGCAAATCAAAACCACAATGAGGTACCATTACACACCAGTCAGGATGGCTGCTATCCAAAAGTCTACAAGCAATAAATGCTGGAGAGGGTGTGGAGAAAAGGGAACCCTCTTACACTGTTGGTGGGAATGCAAACTAGTACAGCCACTATGGAAAACAGTGTGGAGATTTCTTAAAAAACTGGAAATAGAACTGCCATATGACCCAGCAATACCACTTCTGGGCATACACACCGAGGAAACCAGATCTGAAAGAGACACGTGCACCCCAATGTTCATCACAGCACTGTTTATAATAGCCAGGACATGGAAGCAGCCTAGATGCCCATCAGCAGATGAATGGATAAGGAAGCTGTGGTACATATACACCATGGAATATCACTCAGTCGTTAAAAAGAATTCATTTGAATCAGTTCTAATGAGATGGATGAAACTGGAGCCCATTATACAGAGTGAAGTAAGCCAGAAAGATAAAGAACATTACAGCATACTAACACATATATATGGAATTTAGAAAGATGGTAATGATAACCCTATATGCAAAACAGAAAAAGAGACACAGAAGTACAGAACAGACTTTTGAACTCTGTGGGAGAAAGCGAGGGTGGGATGTTTCAAAAGAACAGCATGTATATTATCTATGGTGAAACAGATCACCAGCCCAGGTGGGATGCATGAGACGAGTGCTCGGGCCTGGTGCACTGGGAAGACCCAGAGGAGTCGGGTGGAGAGGGAGGTGGGAGGGGGGATCGGGATGGGGAATACGTGTAACTCTATGGCTGATTCGTGTCAATGTATGACAAAACCCACTGAAATGTTGTGAAGTAATTGGCCTCCAACTAATAGAATAAAATTTTAAAAATAGAAAAAAAAAAAAAAAAGAACTTAACTTTGGCTGGTAATTATCAGCTAGGCAGTACACTGATACTAGTCCCCACTGCTTAATCAAAAATCAAACTCAACTGAAAAGTCCATTTCTCAATCATTCCAAAGCCCCCTTCCATATTAATCAACTGAAACCAATGTCCCAAGAACCTCTCTTATTTCATTTCTGCATAGACAGCCTGTGCAGGATATCTGATGACATCAGTAACCGGGAGAGAAGTCTGGCTTGTTTGGAATACCGAGATACAGTCCCCACCTTTCTCCCTGCCTTCCCCATCTTCATCCCCCTCCCCATTTCCTGGATACCTCCTTTCCCCACTTTGCCCCTCCCTTCCCCTTACTTCCCCTCTCTGCTTGATGTGGATCAAATCTTGGACCCAGTAATCACTTCTCATATACTGTCTACATCATTATGCATCATTTGCATCTCGTTGTTAATTAGTTGGGTTACCCATAGCATCCTCTCCTGGCTCTCCTGGAATTCTTAGTGAATCTGTTACTGTATAACACACCTTTGGACCCTCTTTCCGTGTGGTTACTGTGTGTGACCACAGTTGCTGTCAGGCATCTGTCTGCTTATAGTCCCCAATTTTTTTTTTTTTTTCCCAATTTTTTTTTTGGAACTCTCTGGTTTTCTCACAGTTCCCTGTATCCATCCATCCCTATTTACATGACCAAAGAGAAATATGTATCCATACTTTATGAATAAATGGATGCTGGATGAAAAAAAAAGAACTCTCATATACAATCTTTCCAGGGATACAGAGCTATACTTTGCAGGCAGAAATATAGTTAACAGAGGAAACATAACACACACATATGTCAATGCTCCATTCGAGTTTTAAAAAAGAAATGAGAGTCATGGGTATTTGGAGAAAGGGGTTTCTACTGAGTGGTGCTGCAGGAGAGAGGTGAAAAACTGTGCCTGCTTTTGTGGGAGGTGAGAGAAAATTTGTCAGTTAGATGTAAAGACAGAACAGGAAACTTCAACTGTGAGTATTTGTATCAAAATGAAAAAGAACTCGGCATTATTTTAAAATAGCTCCTTTTACATATTTCTTTTAACACACTTACATATTTTGATGCTAGAAACAGTAGCAAATGCCAGTGATCAGAAGGAAAAACAGAAAACAAACCATTCATCACCCATATAACACTGATACTGCTCTGTAAATGTTTTCTGGTGATTTTCAGTATTTTCACTTATCATAAGCACCTGTCCATGTAATCAAATATTCTTCTGTAATATCATATTTATGGCTTTGTAGTCTTTTATCATGTGAAAATTTCATAATACAAGTTTATAAACAGCTCAGCATCACAAGCCACCCCCTCCCATGTTTCTTTGCTGATACACCCTCCTTCTGCAAGGGGCTCAGGCTGGTCACGTCTTTACTGAATTTTTGTACAGATCATTTCCTGATTATATATCTCTGTTATGTTTCTTTGAAAATACTACTTCTTTATATGTGCATTTTAATATCTATTTTGATAACAAATTCAATGCAAAAATCAGTTCAGTTCAGTTGCTCAGTCGTGTCTGACTCCTTGCAACCCCATGGACTGTAGCACGCCAGGCTTCCCTGTCCATCACCAACTCCTAGAGCTTACTCAAACTCATGTCGATTGAGTCAGTGATGCCATCCAACCATCTCATCCTCTGTCATCACCTTTTTCTCCACCTTCAATCTTCCCCAGCATCAGGGTCTTTTCTAGTGAGTCAGTAGGAAGAAATTATATGCAATAGTCATAGCAGGGGACTGTTCAACATGTAATGTGCAATGCATCTTTTTTTCCATTGTGTATTTTTATAGTTTCATTGAGATGTAATTGATATAAAATATTATATAGGTTTAATGTATACAATGTATTGATTTGATATAGTTACATGTTGCAAAATGATTCTGACTGTAGGGTTAGTTAACATCTCTATTGTGCATCTTATTTAAAGAAATTGAGCCTAATATGTCCTACATAGGGTCCTTTAATCAGTCATGATTATATTTTCATCAGGACTCAACTACGTATTTTGTTGGAAGAATATGTTGTACTTAAAAGAAAATAAATAGTGGTTATATTTCATTTGGCCTGTGGATTTAAAAAAATATATTATCATTGTGCCAACTGGTAAAAGTAGCTATGTTTATTGAGCACCTACTCTGTATCAGATATTGAACATATGTTAATTCATTTCTCACAATAACACCTTGAATAGTTACACTATAATCTTGTTTGCAGAAGCCTTAAGTTTGGGCACAGAGAGGGTAGTAGTTAGCCTGAGGCTAAACAGCAGAAGGGCTTCCCAGGTGGTGCTAGTGGTAAAGAACCTACCTGCCAGTGCAGACGTAAGAGATGCACGTTCCATCCCTGGGTCGGGAAGATACCCTGGAAGAGAGCATGGCAATCCACTCCAGTAGTCTTGCTTGGAGAACCCCATGGACAGAGGAGCCTGGTGAGCTGTGATCCATTGGGCCGCATAGAGTTGACCATGACTGAAGTGACTTAGCACGCATGCATGCAAATAGCAGAAATGGTGCAAGTGGGATAGGAACTCAGACTGTCTGCGTGGAGCCTGCAGTTACTCTTAAATACTATTATTGGACTGCCTAGGTGTAAGTGCTTTTCAGTGAATTCCAGTTAAGTAACTCCAATACCATAGCAGAGTATTTATATTACAGGATTTTGTGCGCATTTCCACAAGTCAGTTCACAAGTAAAATACAGTTTATAGCGGGGAACTACAAACTACCCTTCCAGAAATGTGCTTGCTCACATTTTAAGGAATCAAATGACTGTAAGTTAGAGTTTTGGCTTTGAGAGGATATATTTTCAACTATATTATAAAATATAATTAAGAAGGGTAGTTGTTACCTCTTATTATTTAAAATTAAGCAGAGTACACAAAGTCTCCTTGGGAAGTTCAGACTTTCAGAAGTAGTTTAAAGCTCCATAATATTTAAATTTGAAATCTGAAGCAAATGCAACCTCTATCAAGATACCTCAGTTATTGAGAATGAAGAATTGCTGCTTTACTGAGATAACAGGACAGCAGAGGGGTTTAGAACATGGGCTCTGGAATCAGACTGCCCAGATCTGCTAAACCACTGGCCATGCAATCTTGGGCAAAATCGCTTTTAAAAATTATTTATTTGTTTATTTACTTTTAGCTGTGCTGCATCTTTGTTGCCGCACAGGATTTTCTCTAGTTGCGGCAAACAGGGCCTGCCCTCTAGGTGAGGTGCTCGGCTTCCCGTTGCGGTGGTTTCTCCTGTGGAACACGCACTCTGGAGTGCTCAGCCTTCAGGAGCTGTGGCACGCAGGCTCAGCAGTTCTGGTTCCCAGGCTCTGGGGCACAGACTGGATAGCTGTGGCCCACAGACCCAGTTGCTCCACAGCATGTGGGGTATTCCCGGGTCAGGGACCAGACTTGTGTCTCCTGCACTGGCAAGTGAATTCTTTACCACTGAGCCGCCAAGGAAGCTCACAGGTAAAATTCTTGCCCTCACTCTTTTCTTCTGTAAAATGGAATCATAACAAATCTGTATTCCATAGGACTGTTTTGATGATTAAATGAGGAATGCATATATAGTACACAGCACCCATCCCTTGCATGCATCATGTTGAGTAGATAAATGTTAGCTAATATGATTCTTGTTAATAATTATTACTTAACATTCACACCATTTCTAAACATATTCAATTCTCATTAATTTCTACTAGCCCAAGTATATCCCTTTAACAAGTGTCTGTCCAAAATCAGTGCTGACTATTCACAGTAGCTAGGACATGGAAGCAACCTAGATGTCTATTGGCAGATGAATGGATAAGAAAGCTGTGGTACATATACACAATGGAACATTACTCAGGTATTAAAAAGAACTCATTTGAATCAGTAAATGAGGTGGATGAAACTGGAGCCTATTATACAGAGGGAAGTAAGTCAGAAAGAAAAGCACCAATACAGTATACTAATGCACATATATGGAATTTAGAAAGATGGTAACGATAACCCTGTATGCGAGACAGCAAAAGAGACACAGATATAAAGAACAGACTTTTGGACTCTGTGGGAGAGAAGGCGAGGTTGGAGTGATTTGAGAGAATAGCATTGAAACATGTATATTACCATATGTGAAACAGATCACCAGTCCAAGTTTGATGCATGAAACAGGTCACTCAAAGCCGGTGCACTGGGACAACCCTGACGGATGGGATAGGGAGGGAGGTGGGAGAGGGGTTTAGGATGGGGGACACGTGTACACCCATGGCTGATTCATGTCAATGTATGGCAAAAGCCACCACAATACTGTAATTAGCCTTCAATTAAAATAAATTAATTTTAAAAAATCAGTGCTGAATCTCAGATCCATATTGAGATAGTTCCTTTCAATCAACTGAAGTCCTCTTCAGCCTTAGAAAGGCTTGAATGCATTCCATGGTTCCACCCTCCTTCACCCCACTTTAATAGTAAAGCGTAAGAAGTATTTAAAATATTTGAAGCTATGTTCTGGTCTGTGGTTGGTATTTATGAATGACTTTTATTCCTCAGGTCAGCTCCTGGAAGCTGCAGAGCATTATGAAGCCTTCCATCAATTGACGCAAGGGCGGATATGGAAGGATGAGACAGGCCGCGTTCTCAACTTGTTGGCCTGCGAGAGTCTCCTGAGGACCTACAGATTACTCTCAGACAAAATGCTGGAAAATAAAGAATACAAACAGGCCATCAGAATTCTAATAAAAGCTTGTGAAATAGCCAAAGAAGGTGGGTGGAAAAGAGCACTCTCACACTGCTGCCTTTAATGGGCAGACACTGCTTCTCCCAAGAGGGAGGTAAAAACCGTCAAGTGTTTGGGTGATTATTTCCTATGAAATGCAGAGACAAATGCCATCAATATACTTTCAAGTTTCACTGTAAAACAGAGGGGGCTTAGTGCTGACAACAAGAAATCCATTAGTTTCTTGAAAGCTTTATCTCCAAAATTGCAACCCTCTGGGAGTAATGTGATAAACCAATAAACCCATAATGAGAAGGTAAGGTCATTTGCAAAAGTTAAGGGGGTGTGTGTATGTGTATGTGTGTGTTTGTGTGTGCATGTGCACATGTGTGTGCGCACACACATGTGCACGCTTAAAGTCATATATTTCTTAAAATCTGAGAGACCTTTCACTGTTTGTAAATTCCCTTTTGTCAGGTAATAGGAAATATATGATGGATATTAAGTTAGGAATAACAGGAAGATGAGGTTTAATATATTTTAGACCCTTGCCTGTCAAAGTGTGTGGCCTTTGGACTGACAGCATCAGCAGCATCTGGAAGCTTGTAAGATACGCAGCATCTCCGACCCCGCTCCAGACTGACTGCATTGGGATCTGCAGGCTTGCAAGATCCCCAGGTGATTCATATGCACACTCACAGTAGTGAAAATGCTTTTGTGAGAGCTGATCACATGCTTGGTATTCTGTAGCATTTGCATATGTGTAAAATATAAAGAAAAATTTGGAACATACACTCATAAGCTTTTACTTTGTGAGATGCAAAGTAAAATAAATTACCTCAGAGTAATTTATTAATAGAGTAGCCCTTTCATGAAGGAGGAAAAGATGGAAGTTATGCCCTTGAACCAAAGTTCATTAGCTTGTGTTTATATTTAATCAGTTGGTTTACTGAGTAACAAATGGCTTATTTGGAGTAAATAGGACTGATAATCTAGGTTTGATTTTAATTTTTTAAAGAGTGAAAGTAAAATCTTAGCTTATTCTCTCTGTTACTTTTTAAAAATATTATTAGTTGAAATAAATATAACATTGAAAGATGTATCCCACTGAATGAACTGCTTTTGAATGAATGGTGAACGAGTACCTTCCCCAAAGGGGTAAACACTGACATAAATAGTTAGCTCTTAGATCAGTTTCAGCAGCTAACTTTAGTCATGTGAAAAGTTATGTGGAATTTTAATGTAAGTTAATGTTATCAGTTAGGAAAAGGTATTTCACTTTAGGTTCACATTTGCTGATTTGTAAGGTAATTCACAAAGAAAGCAAAGTTCTTAGGGTCTCTTCCAACAATCAGAGCCTGCCAAGCAGTCTCCTTTCTGAAAGCATCTCTCACTTTCCAAAGGACAGATGAAGAGAATAGGAGAAAACCAACTTCTTATGCTGTAATAATTTTGAGTATCTTTTGAGACCAATAAATATTTGTGCCCATATTTTTCATATAAGAAAGAGCACAGGTTAGAAGATGGCACAGTATCTCACAGAGCTCTGACAGCTGCTGAAATGCTCTGGAAAAAATCACCCCTTCTGGTTGCCTTCCACTTTGGTAAGGAAGCCTGAAGCAGCAAGCTGATGATTGCGTGGCTTGCCTCCCACATTGGAATACATTGTATTTGAAGAGGACTGGTATCCGTAGTGCACCAGCGCCTTTGTTAGGGCGCCTTCGTGTAATGCACAAGTATAGCATCAGCCATACAGTGGTCTCATGACTCTAGTATTCTATTATCTTCATATTTCTGTCATCATTGGTCTTTAGTAAATTCACAAAGTTGTACAAACATCAACACTAACCCCATACTCACGAGAAGTCATGCCCCACACCTTTCTTCCCCTGTCCCCTAGTAACCATTCATCTTCTTTCTGTCTCTGTGCATTTACCTCTTCTGGATATTTCACACAAATGGAATTATACTCTGTATGTTCTTTTGTGTCTAGTTTCTTTCACTAAGCATCATGTTTTCAAAGTTTATGCATCTTGTAGCATGTATCACTACTGCACTCATATTTATGGCCAAATAATACACTATTCTATGATTATTATCACATTTTCTTTATCCATTTATCAGTTGATGGACATTTATGTTGTTCCCACCTTTTGTCTGTGATGAATAATGCTACTGTGAGCATTTGTGTACACGTTTTCAGTTCCTCTGGGTGTATACCTAGTTGTGGAATTGCTGGGCCATATAACTCTATGTTTAAATTATTGTTCTTGTTCTTCTCCAGTTGCTCAGTTGTGTTTGACTCTTTATGCCCATGGACTGCAGCATGCCAGGCTTCCCTGCCCTTCACCATCTCCCAGAGCTTACTCAAACTCATGTCTATTGAGTCAGTGATGCCATCCAACCATCTCATCCTCTGTCATCCCTTTCTCCTCCTGCCTTCAATCTTTCCCAGGATCAGGGCCTTTTCTAATGAGTCAGCTCTTCGCATCAGTTGGCCAAAGTATTGGAGCTTCAGCTTCAGCATCGGTCCTTCCAATGAATATCCAGGATTGACTTATTGAGGAACTGGCAAAGAGTTTTCCCAAGTCACTGAACTGTTTTACATTCCCATCAACAATGTATAAAGGGTTTCACTTTAGCCACCTCCTCACCAGCACTTGTTGCTCTGTCTTTTTACTATAGTCATCTTTAATAGGTATGAAGTGATATCTCACTGAATTTTTTTCCATATCCTTGTTGGTTAATGCTGTTGAACATCTCTTTGTGTGTTTACCATCCATTTGTGTATCTTCTTTGCAGACATGTATATTCAGTTTCTTTGCCCATTTTTAATTGGGTTATTTTTCTTTTATTATTGAGTTATAAGAATCTTCTAATATTCTAGAGCAAGTCCTTCATCAAATTTGTGATTTGAAAACACTGGGTTTTCTTTTCCCTTTCTGATGGTGTCCACTGAGGCCCAAGTTTTCAATTTGATAAAGCCCAAAGTAATGTATTCTTTCTTCTGTTGTTTGTGCTTTTGATATCACAACTCTGAAGGTTTCCACTAATCCGAAGTCATGAAGATTTCTTTATTTTATTCTAAGAGTTTTTTAGTTTTAAGTCCTATATTTAGGTGTGTGTGTGTGTCAAGAGGGTCCAACTTCATGTTTTGCATGTGGGTGTCCAATTGCCCCAGTACTAGTTGTTGAAAATGCACTTCTTTCTCAGTCTTGTCTTGGGACTGTTGATAAGTTTAATTGGCCATAAATGTGAGGGCTGGTGTCAGAGGCCATCTTTGTCTTCTTCCTGATCTTAGGGAAAAAACTGTCTTTCACCATTAAGTTTAATGTTAGCTGTGGGGGCTTTTGTAGATACTTTTTTTAAACAAGTTGAGGAAGTTCCCCTCTATTCTGAATTTGTTGAGGGTTTTTTTAATCATAAAAAAGGGTTGGATTTTGTGAAATGTCTTTTTCTGCATCTATTAAGATGAAAATGTGGTTTTTCCTTTCTATTAAAAGTAGTATATTACATGGATTAATTTGCACATGTTGAATCAACCCTAAATTCCTGGGGTAATTCCAGCTTGATCCTGGTGTTTAATCCTTTTTATATACTCCTGGATTGGCTTTGCTAGTAGTTGTTGGGAATTGTCTGAATTTATGATAAATGTTGGCTTGTAGTTTTCTTTTCTTGTGGTGTATTTTGATGTCAAAATAATATTGGCTTCATAGAATGATTTGGGAAATGTTTTCTCTTAGTTTTTGGAGGACTCTGTGAAGAATTGGTGATGATTGCATTTTTAATATTCAGTAGACTTCATCATTGAAGTTATCTGGGCTTCTTTTGTGGAAAGTACTTGATTTCTTAATTTAAGTTGTTTACTTATTGTGTATCTATTCATATTTTCCATCTCTTCTTGAGTCAGTTTCAGTATTTTGTATCTTTCTATTTTTCCATTTTATCAACTGTATCTAATTTGTTGGCATACTATTGTCCATAATGTTACTTTATAATATTTTTTTATCTCTGTAAGAACTGTGGTGATTTCCCTCATTCATTCCTGATTTTCATAATTTGAGGATTTTCTTTTTTTTTGTTGTTCAGTCTAGATAAAGATATGTCAATTTTGTAGACTTTTTCAATGAACCAACTTCTGGTTTTGTTCATAACCTCTTTTTTTCCTGTTCTCTATTTCACTTATTTCCTTTTGAGTCTTTATTATTTCCTTCTGTTTGCTTTAAGTTTAATTTGTTCTTCTTTTTCTACTTTTATAAAGTGAAAAGATGTTTCCTTTTTTAAAAAACAGGCATTTATAGCTGTACCTGTCCCTCTAGGCTGTGCTTTAGCTGAATCCCACAAGTTTTGGGGTTTTGTATTTTCATTTCCATTCATCTCAAAGTATTTTCTAGTTTACCTTCTCATTTCTTCTTTGATCCAATGATTATTTAGAAGTGTGTTTAATTTCCACATAGTTGTGGAAATTAAATGTTTCTGTTATCTTTAATTTCATTTTCTTGTGAATACCATCTCCTCAGTGATATCTACTACCTTGACAGCTGTATTTAATATTGAAACCTGCTTTGTCTTTGTATCCCTACTTAGCATTCTCAAATCCCCTTAACCTGCTTAATTTTTTCCCCGAAAATTCTTATCACACTGAAACTTACCATATAATTTATTATGTTTATTTTCAGTTTTCTGTCTTTTTCTTTTATTTCTCTCAAATATAAACTCCCCACGGACAGGGAGTTTGTCTGGTTAATGTGCTGGTGGATTCCAAGTGCTGAGAACTGTGCCTGCTATTTGTTGTTCAGTCACTCAGTTGTGTCTGACTCTTTGCGACCCCATAGACTGCAGCACGCCAGGCTTCCTGTCCTTCACTAACTCTTGGAGTTTGCTCAGACTCATGTCCACTGAGTCCATGATGCCATCCAACCATCCCATTCTTTGTTGCCCTCTTCTACCTTATATAGGATGGTCCTAATAAATAAGCACTGAATAAATGAGTGAGTGAATATGGTTAGCCAAATAACAAAAGGAAGGTTTAGGGCACATTTTAATAAAACATTTGAGTTGCTCCCAAGAATGTTTTCTCTGTCCATTATTCCACTTGGGATGACTTCCTCTTTGGATTCTCTAGTAAACATACTAGGGTAAGAATGAATAGTTTAGTTTTGAAAATAAAAACGTACTAATTTCTTTAAGATAAATGATTATTGACTTGAGTAGTATGGCTAATATAAATTTAACCCACTCAGGCAAACAACACAATATAAGTAATATTTGACACTTTTTTTCTTTTGTATGTCACTGTGGAGTGTGTCACTCAACTGTACTACATTTTCCTTCGTTATTTTATTACTTTCAGTTTATCTTAACTTCATCTCAATTAGTAAACAGGAAGTTCTTATACTTAAATCCTATTTTAAAACTATTATTTGGTGTGATCTATTTCAATTAGCTGTTTCGAATTCTTTCTGTCTATAGGAATAGTTTTTTTTCCCTAGTTCTCTGGGTTGCTCTTTACATAAAGTTTAATGCAAATGATGATTCTGTATGCAAACATGCAGTTGTCGCTGCTTTAGCCCATTTAACACAGCAAGTACAAGTCTCAAGTAATCAACCTTTAACTATCGAAGAGGCAACTCCCCACCATAGTCTCTTCCTTCTACCCCTTCTTTTTCTTCCCTAGTCCCACCTTTCTCCCCAGCAGTCATTAGCCTATAGCAGAGAAAAAGTGAGGACCCAGCTGAATTATGAGTTCAGATTTCCCAGACTGAATCACTAGCATCATCAACTCTGCTGAAGTGAGATCTTGAGGGTATAATTCTCTGCAATTGATGAAATTGTCAGAGAAGAAAAAATATACTGTCACCGGCATTTGCTGTCCTGTTTCCTGCAGTCTTCCAGCTGAGCCACTGCTTCACAGGAGGTAATTCAGTGAGTGCCGAGTGTGTGTGCAGTGTAGAGAATTGCTAGCTCCTGTGGAAATCCATCATGGTGAGACTGCAGAGTGTAGAAATCTGAGGATCTTTACTTTCCAAAGATACAAAATGAGGGTACATCTGTCAGCATTTGCATTACCCAGGAGTTAGGTAACATTAAAAGGCAAAGACTTCCAAAAGTAAAAAAGAATAGTATTATTTTTTAAAATAAGAACCTCCCATGATTCTTGCAAGTATATTAGATTTACATGTTAAAGTTTGTGCATTAAACGTTAGTAAAGTATCTATTTATTAGACAGTGTGATGTATGTCTTGTTGAAGCACATGTTGCTGCTGCTGCTGCTGCTAAGCCGCTTCAGTCGTGTCCGACTCTGTGCGACCCCATAGACGGCAGCCCACCAGGCTCCCCCGTCCCTGGGATTCTCCAGGCAAGAACACCGGAGTGGGTTGCCATTTCCTTCTCCAATGCATGAAAGTGAAAGTTGAAAGTGAAGTCGCTCAGTCGTGTCTGACTCTTAGCGACCCCACGGACTGCAGCCCACCAGGCTCCTCCGTCCTTGGGATCTTCCAGGCAAGAGTACTGGAGTGGGGTGCCATTGCCTTCTCTGGAAGCACATGTTACATGTTTACATATTTTGGGAAGAAAAATTTGATAATGCCTGGAATAAAGCACATCCTACAAAAATTAGAAAGGCTAAATTCCTTGTGAAAAGATGGTGAAAAGCATTTACCAGTCACTAGCAAGGAAAAATGTATTTGGATTTCAAAATATGCATGGAACTTTATACCAAGAAACCAAGCTCTGGCATTCTTACCCAAGTTTTAAGCAATAACTTTACAACTAAACCTAGTCAAGGCCATAATTCCTTAATTTGCTAATTATCTGCCCTATTGGAGACTTAGCTGAATGCAGTCTGTGTGTGTATGTATATTTGTGCACCAAGTAAGGCTGATATGGTAAATGATTGTAGGTTTTACATGGTGGTACATGCATACTAAGTTGCTTTCATCATGACTGACTCTTGGCGACCTTGTGGACTGCCAGACTCCTCTGTCGATGGGATTCTCCAAGCAAAAATACTGGAGTGGGTTGCATGCCCTCCTCCAGGGGATCTTCCCAACCCACGGATCAAAACCATGCCTCTTATGTCTCCTGCATTGGTAGGAGGTTCTTTACCACTAAGCCTACCTGGGAAGCCCTTACATGGGTGACTGGTACAAAAATTATATATGGATGTCAAAATGCTAAGACTGGATTTTGTACACAGAGGAAACTCATCATAATTATATTGCTGATACACCTTATTCTAACATCTGTGACCCAGGTAAATTGTATTAATGTCAGACTTTTTGATCAGTACACAGCTAGGCTTCAGGGGTTGTTGATATAAATCTGTATACTTTGTTATAATAACTTTCCACTGTCTTGAAAAGCAGAGACTCTGTTTGTGGTAATAAGCCCGTCTTCAATACCGTAATATATTTTCTGCATTTTTGTTTTAGGAAATGACAGAAAGATGGAAGGAGAGGCTTCCTATTACTTGGGCTTAGCGCACTTGGCTGCTGGAGAGTATGAGACAGCATTAGCAGTAAGTCCAAGGAGACTTTTCATCACTGCCGCTTTTAATTTCTATTTTATTGTATTTGTTTTATTGTATGTTGTTATAAGGCCAACAGGAATGGGGTGGGCCTGATGTCAGTGTACCTGTTTATAGAGACTAAAGCAGAATAGCAATATTCTAGAAGCATTAGAAATTGGTTTTACTAATGAAGCTAAATATATCGAATAGTGGGACCCTCCACTCCCATAGCACCAAGGATAAGAGGAAATGGATTTAAATTGCAGCAAAAAGTATACAGTAAAAAAAATTATAATAAACTGATGTGATTTGGGACATTTTTCTTAGAAAAGACTGTGGTTAATAAGCAACAGATTGAATTCCATTGTTGTGGACTTTTCATTTGTGGGAGTTCAGGGAGAGGGCAACAAATGGGGAAGGCATCGCTTTCCCAATCTGAGAAGTAGCCTGTTTCATGAAGCAAATCACTGTTTGCCTATTTTATGATCAGGCTTGGTGTGTTTGACACACACAAAAAAAATGTCAAGAGCTATCTTTTCTAGAACAGAAATAATTTTTCTCCCATTCTTCTCTTACCTCTAATACATTTCAAGTATAGCTTCATATTTAATTTTGTTTACATCTCAGGTAATAATCCTATTTGACATGGAGTATTGGCTTTATTTTCAGCTTTAAGGAGCTCTTACTGGCTCTTTTAGTTATTCATGTTACATAGCATTCCTATAATTGGGCTAGATGCATTCTTTATTGTCCTTAAAATTGGGTCATCATAGGAAACTTGGCTTTTCCTAGTTGACTCTTCTGCTTAATATTTTTTAGTTAATGACTTGCATTCAGCAAGGCTGTTGTGTTCCAGATACTTTCAGGAGCACAGAAGCCAACAAGATGCATATTTCCCTTTAGGAGCTAATTTAATGAGGGTGACCAACTTGTAAACAACTATAATTCACAGCAGGATGGACAGGGGGTTTCTGAATTCAGAGAAAAGTATGTATTTAGTTCAATACTGAAAATCGAGGGTTGCACAGAACTTTGGAGGGGTAGGATATTTACAGGGAGAAAGTGTGAGAATCATGGATAATGGAGTATTAGACACACACTCATTCACATATACTCAACATGAACGTTTGAGAAAG
The DNA here is from genome assembly GCF_963930625.1 of Muntiacus reevesi. Taxonomy (NCBI): domain Eukaryota; kingdom Metazoa; phylum Chordata; class Mammalia; order Artiodactyla; family Cervidae; genus Muntiacus; species Muntiacus reevesi. The sequence goes on along the minus strand of NC_089261.1, from coordinate 59,127,650 downwards.
TTTGAGAAACATTGAATTGTTATGTGCAAGGTAAGATACAGGAGGAGATCAAGCTGGAAAATTAAGTGAAAACTAGCTTAGAGAAACTCCCCCTACCTCATCACATGGCAAGTGCATGGCAAAATAAATTCAAACAATGCCATAATGTTTACAGTGAAAATAAATCTTCCTTCTACCCCTATACTCAATCTCACAGTTTTCTCAAAGGCAATTATAGTTACAAGTTTCTGGTTTATCCTGCCAAAAATTTTCATGTATATGCCTGGCATATAAGAACACGTATATGTGTGTCCATTTTGTTGTTTACAAAATAGTAAGTTTTTATACACACCGTTCTGCCTCCTGAATTAACTTCCTCCATTCTAATGCATATCTAGACAGGTCTCATTTTAAAAAGGACTCACGGTGTCCCATGGTATAGCTATACTCTAAGGGATTTAACCATCTCCTGTTGGTGGGCACTTAGGGTATCTCCAATAAGTGGTTTTTTTCTTTTTTTTTAAATTAATTTATTTATTTTACTTACTTTACAATATTGTAGTGGTTTTTCCCTACTTCGACATGAATCAGTCACGGGTGCACATGTGTCCTCCCATCCTGAACCCTCTCCCGCCTCCCTCCCCACCCCATCCCTCTGGGGTGGCCCAGAGCACCTACCGGCTTTGGGTGCCGTGCTTCATGCCTTGAACTTGCACCGGTCATCTGTTTTACATATGGTAATACACATGTTTCAATGCTATTCTCACATATCATCTCACCCTCGCCTTCTGCCACAGAGTCCAAAAGTCTGTTCTTTACATCTGTGTCTCTTTTGCTGCCTTACATATAAGGTCATTGGTACCATCTTTCTAAATTCCATATATATGCATTAATATACTGTATTGGTGTTTCTCTTTCTGACTTAACTTCACTGTATAATAGGCTCCAGTTTCATCCGTCTCATTAGAACTGACTCAAACGTGTCCTTTTTTATAGCTATTTAGCATTTCATTGTGTATATGTACACAACTTCCTTATCCATTTGTCTGTCAATGGGCATCTAGGTTGCTTCCATGTCCTGGCTATTATAAACAGTGCTGCAGTGAACACTGAGGTACATGTGTCTCTTTCAATTCTGGTTTCCTCAGTGTGTATGCCCAGCACTGGGATTGCTGGGTCAAATGACAGTTCTATTTCCAGTTTTTTTAAGGAATCTCCACACTGTTCTCTAGAGCAGCTGTACCAGTTTGCATTCCCACCAATCAATTTTTATCACAGAGTATAGCAGTGAACAGCTTTGTGCTGAAGTGAGAGATGATCTACAGAGTAAATTCCTACAGGTGGAAGTGCTGAGTTAGAGAGAAGGTGAATTTAAAAATAAATTTTTTATTTCTGATCTTCACTTCAAAGACACTTCACAAATTTATAGTCATATAACAATAACAATAAGTGAAAGTGCCTGCTTTCTCAGGAGCTATTTGTATTTTAAGAATTTAGACATATAGTTAATATGTGTTGTGAATGTCTTTCCAGGGCATTATTTAAGGTATTTTTTTTTTAATTAATTAGAGGGCAATTTCTTTACAATGTTTTGTTAGTTTCTGCCATACAACAAGGTAAATCAGTCATAAGTACAGGCCGTTGTTTTTTTACCTTATGAAATTCTTCCATCCCGAGCGTTTAGATATGTATGTGGTCAAATTTGTCAATTTCTTCTTGTATGATTTCTGGACATTCTTAGAAAGACTACTCATTCCAAATACAGTTTTTTTTAAGAATTAGAAATTCATTCTAATTCCAAGATCATATTTTTTAATCTGTTGGGGGATTGGAGAGTCTTAAATGCTTTACTGGGGAATGTGAAGCTCATTTTTTAAGCAGTGCGGAATATTTGATGACTTTGATGAGGCTGATGACATGATCTCCTTAATTCACTCACAGTTGTTTATTGAGCACCTTGTGACAGACATCATGCTAGGCACTGGATCTGATCATCCTCACACTGAGAAAGTGCTCTGTTAGTTTTGGCCTTTGCCTTCTTATATTCAGTCTATCATTAGTTCTTATCAACTCCATATACTCTTTTTATTCTCTCACTCGTATTTTAAATTTATGTTAGAATATTTTCAGATTTTCAGTATCTTGCCCCTATATTCAACTACTATCTCTCAGAAATTTCTTCTCCTTTCCCAAATATTGTCCATCTGTTTAAGGATTTTTGTGTGATTTTTTCCCCAAAGAATCTTGACATAGAAAAATCTGTCACACATAAGTATTCCTAATTAATGGTTCTCATGAAGAGAAACAGAAGGAACTCTGAAATTCTGCTAATTTTGATCTTGATTTAAAGGCTTTAATTTATTAGTAAATGATTAATACATGTAATTGGAGAAGGAAATGGCAACCCACTCCAGTATCCTTGCCTAGAGAATTCTGTGGATGGAGGAACCTGAAGGGCTGCTGTCCATAGTGTCGCACAGAGTCAGACATGACTGAAGTGACTTAGCATGACGCATGCATTGGAGAAGGAAATGGCAACCCACTCCAGTGTTCTTGCCTGGAGAATCCCAGGGACGGGGGAGCCTGGTGGGCTGCTGTCTGTGGGGTTGCACAGAGTCGGACACGACTGAGGTGACTTAGCAGCAGCAGCAGCAATACGTTTAATAGAAGAATATGTCGACAAGTGTATGAGTGAGATTTGGCCATCCAATCCTTGCTGACAAAGCATTCTTTATTGAATTATGAACTAGCACTAAACTAAAAACAAATAATGGATTTTTTTTAGAGCTGAAGTACCTACTAATGGGGAAAGTCCATTTGGTGAAGAGAAGCGATGGTTCCTATAATAAACCTGTGCAGAAGGTCACAGAGACCCTGACATTTAAAAGAGAAGAAAGCTACCCATGTACTGAGGAAAGAAGTAGTAATTCCCTTGACCATTGTCAATTTCCACCTGAAAATTTCCAAGTAGAGTAAATTCTTAATTTTAGAAAGTAAATGTATCTTATGAAGTTCTAAGATTTCAAAGAGGAAAATATTTTACCAAAAATCACCGTCAAAGGGAGGAGCCAAGATGGCGGAGGAATAGGACGGGGAGACCACTTTCTCTCCTACAAATTCATCAAAAGAATAACTGAACACAGAGCAAACTTCACAAAACAACTTCTGATCGCTAGCTGAGGTCATCAGGTGCCCAGAAAAGCAACCCATTGTCTTCGAAAGGAGTCCTCTATTACTCCTCTACTACTCCTTAATTTTCATTTCCATTACACTATAACCTTACAAAACAAAAAAAAAAGAGAAGCCCTATTTTTAAACCGAACTTCATATATATTTCTAATAAATTTTTTTTGTGTGTGTTTTGGTTTTTGTTTTTAATATAGTATTTTTAAGAGTCTAACCTCTACTCTAGATTTTTAATCTTTGTTTTTCAATATATGATATAAATTGTGGACATTTAAGAATCCAATATTCAGTTCCCATTTTTATTCAGGAGTGTGTTGATTACTCTCTCCCAATCTTGACTCTCCATTTTCTACCTCAGAACACCTCTATTTCCTCCTTTCCCCTTCTCTCCCCAGTCCAATTCTGTGAATCTTTGTCACTGTCTGGGCTATGGAAAACACTCTGGGAACAGACAACTGTGTAGATCTGTCTCTCTCCTCTTGAGTCCCCCTTTTTCTCCTCCTGCTCATCTCTATCTCCCTCCTCCTTCTCCTCTTCTTCATGTAACTCTGTGAACCTCTCTGGGTGTCCCTCACGGGGGAGAATCTTTTGCCATTAACCTAGAAGTTTTATTATCTGTGCTGTATAGTAGGAGAAGTCTTGAGACTACTGGAAGAATAAAACTGAAATCCAGAGGCAGGAGACTTAAGCCCAAAACCTAAGAACACCAGAAAACTCCTGACTACATAGAACTTTAATTAATAAGAGACTGTCCAAAAGCCTCCATACCTTCACTGAAACCAACCACCACCTAAGAGCCAATAAGTTTTAGAGCAAGACATACCACGCAAATTCTCCAGCAACGCACGAACATAGCCCTGAACGTCAACATACAGGCTGCCCAAGGTCACACCTAACACATAGACCCATCTCAAAACTCATTACTGGGCACTCCATTGCACTCCAGATAGAAGAAATCCAGTTGCACCCACCAGAACACCGACACAAGCTTCCCTAACCAGGAAACCTTGACAAGCCAATCGTCCAACCCCATCCACTGGGTAAAACCTCCACAATAAAAAGGAATCACAGATCTCCAGAATACAGAAAGCCCACTCCGGACACAGCAATCTAAACAAGATGAAAAGGCAGAGAAATACCCAACAGGTAAAGGAACATGAAAAATGCCCACCAAGTCAAACAAAAGAGGAGAAGATAGGGAATCTACCTGAAAAAGAATTTAGAATAATGATAATAAAAATGATCCAAAATCTTGAAAATAAAATGGAGTTACAGATAAATAGCCTGGAGACAAAGATTGAAAAGATGCAAGAAATGTTTAATAAAGACCTAGAAGAAATAAAAAAGAGTCAATTAAAAATGAATAATGCAATGAATGAGATCAAAAACACTCTGGAGGGAACCAAGAGTAGAATAACGGAGACAGAAGATAGGATAAGTGAGGTAGAAGATAAAATGGTGGAAGTAAATGAAGCAGAGAGGAAAAAAGAAAAAAGAATCAAAAGAAATGAGGACAACCTCAGGGACCTCTGGGACAATGTGAAACGCCCCAACATTCGAATCATAGGAGTCCCAGAAGAAGAAGACAAAAAGAAAGGCCATGAGAAAATACTCGAGGAGATAATAGCTGAAAACTTCCCTAAAATGGGGAAGGAAATAGCCACCCAAGTCCAAGAAACCCAGAGAGTCCCAAACAGGATAAACCCAAGGCGAAACACCCCAAGACACATATTAATCAAATTAACAAAAATCAAACACAAAGAACAAATATTAAAAGCAGCAAGGGAGAAACAACAAATAACACACAAAGGGATTCCCATAAGGATAACAGCTGATCTATCAATAGACACCCTTCAGGCCAGAAGGGAATGGCAGGACATACTTAAGGTAATGAAAGAGAATAACCTACAACCTAGATTACTGTGCCCAGCAAGGATCTCATTCAGATATGAAGGAGAATTCAAAAGCTTTACAGACAAGCAAAAGCTGAGAGAATTCAGCACCACCAAACCAGCTCTTCAACAAATGCTAAAGGATCTACTCTAGACAGGAAATGCAGAAAGGTTGTATAAACGTGAACCCAAAACAACAAAGTAAATGGCAATGGGACCACACCTATCAATAATTACATTAAATGTAAATGGGTTGAATGCCCCAACCAAAAGACAAAGACTGGCTGAATGGATACAAAAACAAGACCCCTATATATGCTGTCTACAAGAGACCCACCTCAAAACAAGAGACACATACAGACTAAAAGTGAAGGGCTGGAAAGAAATATTTCATGCAAACGGAGACCAAAAGAAAGCAGGAGTTGCAATACACATATCAGATAAAATAGACTTTCAAATAAAGGATGTGAAAAGAGACAAAGAAGGACACTACATATTGATCAAAGGATCAATCCAAGAAGAAGATATAACAATTATAAATATATATGCACCCAACATAGGAGCACTGCAATATGTATGTCAAACGCTAACGAGGGAAAGGGAAAATTAATAGTAACACAATAATAGTGGGAGACTTTAATACCCCACTCACAACTATGGATAGATCAACTAAATAGAAAATTAGCAAGGAAACACAAACCTTAAATGACACAATGGACCAGCTAGCCCTAATCGATATCTATAGGACATTTCACCCCAAAACAATTAACTTCACCATTTTCTCTAGTGCACACGGAACCTTCTCCAGAATAGATCACATCCTGGGCCATAAATCTGGTCTTGGAAAATTCAAAAAAAATCGAAATCATTCCAGTCATCTTTTCTGACCACAGTGCAGTAAGATTAGATCTCAATTACAGGAAAAAAATGGTTAAAAATTCAAACACATGGAGGCTAAATAACACGCTTCTGAATAACCAACAAGTCATAGAAGAAATCAAAAAAGAAATCAAAATATGTATAGAAATGAATGAAAATGGAAACACAACAACCCAAAACCTATGGGACACTGTAAAAGCAGTGCTAAGGGGAAGGTTCATAGCATTACAGGCACACATCAAGAAACAAGAAAAAAGCCAAATAAATAACCTAACTCTACACCTAAAGCAATTAGAGAAGGAAGAAATGAAGAACCCCAGGGTTAGTAGAAGGAAAGAAATCTTAAAATTTAGGGCAGAAATAAATGCAAAAGAAACTAAAGAGACCATAGCAAAAATCAACAAAGCTAAAGGCTGATTTTTTGAAAAAATAAACAAAATTGACAAACCATTAGCAAGACTCATTAAGAAACAAAGAGAGAAGAACCAAATTAACAAAATTAGAAATGAAAATGGAGCGATCACAACAGACAACACTGAAATCCAAAGGATCATAAGAGACTACTACCAGCAGCTCTATGCCAATAAAATGGACAACTTGGAAGAAATGGACAAATTCTTAGAAAAGTATAACTTTCCAACTGAACCAGGAAGAAATAGAAGATCTTAACAGAGCCATCACAAGCAAGGAAATCGAAACTGTAATCAGAAATCTTCCAGCAAACAAAAGCCCAGGACCTGATGGCTTCACAGCTGAATTCTACCAAAAATTTAGAGAAGAACTAACACCTATCTTACTCAAACTCTTCCAGAAAATTGCAGAAGAAGGTAAACTTCCAAACTCATTCTATGAGGCCACCATCACCCTAATTCCAAAACCAGACAAAGATGCCACAAAAAAAGAAAACTACAGGCCAATATCACTGATGAACATAGATGCAAAAATCCTTAATAAAATTCTAGCAAACAGAATCCAACAACATATTAAAAAAATCATACACCATGACCAAGTGGGCTTTATCCCAGGAATGCAAGGATTCTTTAATATCTGCAAATCAATCAATGTAATACACCACATTAACAAATTGAAAGATAAAAACCGTATGATTATCTCAGTAGTTGCAGAAAAAGCCTTTGACAAAATTCAACACTCATTTATGATTAAAACTCTCCAGAAAGCAGGAATAGAAGGAACATACCTCAACATAATAAAAGCTATATATGACAAACCCACAGCAAGCATCACCCTCAATGGTGAAAAATTGAAAGCATTTCCCCTGAAATCAGGAACCAAGACAAGGGTGCCCACTCTCACCACTACTATTCAGCATAGTGTTGGAAGTTTTGGCCACAGCAATCAGAGCAGAAAAAGAAATAAAAGGAATCCAGATAGGAAAGGAAGAAGTGAAACTCTCGCTGTTTGCAGATGACATGATCCTCTACATAGAAAACCCTAAATACTCTACCAGAAAATTACTAGAGCTAATTAATGAATATAGTAAAGTTGCAGGATATAAAATTAACACACAGAAATCCCTCCCCTTTCCCTTTTGGTACTCATTCGTTTGTTTTCTATGTTTGTCTTATTGTTGTTTTATAAATAAGTTCATTTGTATAATTTTTTTAGATTCCACATATACGTGATATCCCTAATTGTCAAGTGGTTAAATATTTGAACGAATAGAAAGTTTTGAACTGGTCTTTATATGGAAGGTAACTATGGTATAGAAAGAGTAGGTGAGAGTTGAACTTCTTAGAAGACATGGATCTTACTCCTTCTGCCACATTCGAGCTGCTAACTTTAGCTTAGTCACTTAGCTTCTTGGAAGCTCAGTTTTATTTTTAAAATAAGGGTTACAAATGGCAGTTTCTTTGTGTAAACCAAAAGAAAAAAACATAGATTTAGACTTTAGACTATCAACAGTTTTCAAAAGTGAAATACCATTATTACTGCAGATTGTGGTATAATTAGCACTGAACAATGACTGCAACAATACTCTAGCGTGTTAGGCTTCCCTGGTGGTTCAGACAGTCCTCTACTAGGTAACATACTAGGTGACATATATTCAGTATCCACCTAGAGTGCCTGCTTTGTACTTATTTTTTTCTTAACTGTAGTTCACTAGTTGTATCATAGGTAAATTACATAGTGCTTACATTTATCTTTGTAATAGCATATTTTTATAATAAAAATACAATAGGCCATCATTTTATGGAAATATTAATTTATTAATAAGTTTTCCTTGAATAGAAAAGGCATTTATCTTTTTTAAAAAAGGAACTGGAGTTATTTCTTTATTTAAAGATCAGACCTCTTCACTATCTATTAAATAGAAATCTTTCCTTGTAATTTAGAAATCATTACCTAAAAGTGACCCTTCTGTTCCTGTCTAATAGCCTGAGTGTCTGAGGGGAGCTCAGATGCAAGCACAGAGGAAGTCATGACCTCCCCTTCCCAGAGGGCTGCCGGTCATCATTATACAAAGTATGCAGACAGTCCTGCATCCAGCCAGTGAGCCTCTTGGTCCCTGCATAGTTCATCAGCAGCTTGGAAAATACGCTGTAGCAGACTCGCCATGCGGTGTTGAGACAGGTCAGGTACAAGCTCAGGAGTTCAGCAATCATTTTCCTGCTTGACATCCAAGTTTTCATCACTTTATCCTTTTGTCCTGTGACCACCTCAGGCAGTCTCCTTGTGGAGAATCTAAAGGAGCAGCTGTTCCAAACCCCACTCTCCCAGTTGTTGCCGTACAGACTCCTCTGCACTCAGGACCGTATCCCCTTGACACACATCCCCAGCAGTATCCAAATAGCACTTCCTTCCTTTTCATTTCGTACCTTTCGCTAAGAAGAGAAATGTTCAAAATACTCATTATCTGATAAGTGAAAGAAAGTCATAGGATTAGAAAAAAACACTGATAGAGGAAGTCATATTTCCTAATTTTTAAAAAAATGGATTTATTTCCAAATCATAGCATTATATTACCCCAAATTATTAAGCAATAACTTCAAGTGGGTTAGCAAGTAGTCCATATCTTATCTTATTTGAAAGTGAAGTGAAAGTGAACGTCACTCAGTCATGTCTGACTCTTTGCGACCCCATGGGCTGTATAGTCCATGGAATTCTCCAGGCCAGAATACTGGAGTGGGTAGCCATTCCCTTCTCCAAGGGATCTTCCCAACCCAGGGATCGAACCCAAGTCTCCCACATTGCAGGCGGATTCTTTACCAGCTGAGCCACCAGGGAAGCCCTCTGATCTTATTTAATACCTTTTAAACAGCTTTATTAAGAAAATAGTATTTTACATAGTTCATTAAAAATGTTTTAATTTAAGCACATTTTAAACACATAAGAAATGTAAAAATGTGTTTTAAATAATTTGGAGATTATGCATGTTTTACTAATAATTTTGTGGCTATTATCTCTCTGTTTAAAGTCATGACCTTTCTAAGGCATTAAAACAAATAACCTTACAGTAACAATTTAGTATAAATTTCTGTACTAAAGACCGCAGACTAAAATCTTAGTAAATTAAATTTTAATTTTAAAATTTCCCTCTAATGGGGAGCTAACTATCCTTAAACCTTTTTTTATTTTTAGTTTTCCTAATTTTTTTTCTTTATGGTATCACAGCTTAGAAAAATTGCCTGTGTAGTTTTTCTTCTTTTTAAATGATAACTAGGTAATGGTATTTTTCACATAAATAACAGTATTTGTCACTTAAGTGACAAAAGCATTATAGAAAAATTTAAAAGCTCAAGAAAAAGTGAAATTTGTATTTTAAAAAATAGTAATCTATATGGCAAAATTTACAAATTGTAGACTTTCATGAAAATGAAGAGATGCTTTATGTCAAAAAAAATAAAGTTCATGGCCTATATGAATATAAACACTGATAAAATTAAATTTATTTGATAAATTAAAAAATTTATAAAACTAATTGATTTTCTTTAAAATATGAAAGCTCATTTTAAATTCCCTTGAGATATAGAATACCACTTTAACCAAAACTTTGTGATTATTGTCATTTATTGTAAAAATTAAAAAGTACCACTAGAGTAGCTGTTTACAAAAGTTTTGTTTCCAGTCATTCACATTTTAAGAAATAGTGCAAACATTTCTAATATCTGTTTTGAGAGAAAACTGAAGAGAAAGATAATTATTTTTATTTGGTTCATTCTAAAGAGGATGAACTTCAAGACTCTGAAAACTGAGACTCTAATCAACTATTCCAAACAGTGACATATGGAACATAATGTATGTAGACTCCTTAAAGTTCAAGGCCTAGCATATGAAAATGTTCTCTAGAGCAATAAAGCAACCTGCATAGTTCATCACAAGACTATTTGTAGGACAGACCTAGAGGCAATGGCACAGCTGTTAGGACATGTGACTCCAGAGGCCCACAAAGAAGTTATCACACCTGCAAGGACCTGGAGATGATTATAGGATTAGATGGGCTAAACCACAATCATGTGCAGATCAAACTTCATCATTATAAATAGAGCCAAATTGCATATATTTCCTCTACAGCATGCAAGGTAACTTCGGAAAGAAAATATAATTCAACATCTTAAAATTTATCCAAAGTATTCTCAAATCTATCTGTAGTGTAGACAGTTACATGATCTTCAAGTAACTGCTGTGTTTTTAAAGATTATCAGTATAATTAATGCTGCTGAATGGTTCAGTCAGTAAAGAATTTGCCTGCAATGCAGGAGACCACCTGTGATGTAGGAGACTGTCTACAATGCATGAGACCTGGGTTTGATCCCTGGGTCAGGGAGGTCCCCTGGAGAAGGAAATGGCAACCCACTCAAATATTCTTACCTAGGAAATCCCATGGAGAGAGGAGCCTGACGGGCTACAGTCCATGGGGTCACAAGAGTTGGACACAACTTAGTGACTAAACCACCACCACCAGTGTGCAACAATAGCAACACATACTAGACTCTAAAAAATAGCATCAATATTATACTCTTAATTTTCAATCTATAGCCTTAAAAAACTATGTAAAAACTATCTTACCCAGTAATTTCAACTTTCTCCTTAAGCAATCATGTAAAAGTTTAGTTGATAACTAATAAAGTAGACTCACTGAAGATTAAACCACTGTTTTTTTTTTTTTTTCCAGGAATGTCTTTTGTTGACCCTATTTTTTTTTTTTTTCCTAAATGATAATGCTGATGGCCAGGGATAGAGAAAAAGAAGGAAGACAGTTGAAAAAACTCACCAACCCAGAAAGTGACATTTAGTTCTTGAATAATCAAGGGTTGATTATATAGATGTGTGTAACAGCTTTCATTTCTGAGCATTTCAAGGGAGAAGGTTAAGCTTCTTTTACATAAAAGCATGATTTAGAGGCAAAAGATTAGAAAGTCAAATTGTATCAAAGGTTGGCAAGGATGTGAAACAGCAGGAACTATGGTTAGAAGTGGAGTCCCGTTTAGAGGGATGGGGTGGGCGAGAGTCCGCGTGCCAGCCCCACTCCAAAGAGAAACTCTTCAGCAGCACCTTAGAGAGGGCCTTTGAGTGGAAAGGAAATAAAAGTCAGAGGGAGAATGGAGGGAAACATGTGTGCTAAAAACAATCAGCGGACATGCACAGGTCAGTGGTGTACCCTGCTCTAAAGAGTGTGGCTAGCTTGACTCTATGTGCTGTCCTTAGTCGCTCAGTCCTGTCCGACTCTTTGCAACCTCATGGACTGTAACCCACCAAGCTCCTTCGTCCATGGGGACTCTCCAGGCAAGAATCCTCCTCCAGGGGATCTTCCCAGCCCAGGGATCGAACTCAGTTCTCCCACATTACAGGTGGATTCTTTACCGTCTGAGCCACCAGGGAAGCCCATGCATACTGGAGGAGTTAGCCTATCCCTTCTCCAGGGGATTTTCCTGATCCAGGAATCGAACCAGGGTCTCTTGCATTACAGGAAGATTCTTTACCAGCTAAGTTATAAATCACGTAAAACAACAGTCACAAAATGCTTTTGATTGCAACCTGAATGTGTCTCATGGTTCTTGCTCAAATATGCATTTTCAGATATTTTTTGCACAGCTTCCAAAGTGTTCTTTGAGTTCCTGATGTACATTTTTGCACTGCTGTCCGACTTGGAATCTTGACGTTTTGATTGGGGTTGCCCTGTGCCTGACTTGGAGACATGGATTGGAGTACAACTTGTTTGTCTGGGAGAGGTTCCACCGGCAGCAGCATCAGGCCAAAGAAGGAGCCCACAGAGGTGTGTTGCCATCAGAGGCAAATAGAGCTCAGTCCTGCTGGCACTCTCTGGAAACCAATCAGTTATCCCAACAGAGGAACAAGGGACCTGGTGTATTTACCCACGAATTCCCATCCTCTGTCTTCCAAGGGCACTAATTCTCTGGCAGTTCTAGTTTACTGTGAACCCAGCCATCAGACAGGAAGTTCCAGGTGCTGCCTCAGCAGCCCTTGGCTGCACAGATTGTGGGAGCAGCACTGATGTTGTCAAATATACCCATGCAGATCACTTGACTTCTAAACTTCCTTTTCCATCCCATAAAATGGGGTGATAAAGTTACTGTGAGGATGAGATGAGACAAGATAGTGATGTACTTGGCACTTAGTAAGCATTCAATAAATGGTAGCTTTGTTCTGTTTTAAGAATACTCATAATTTTGCATATCTTCTGACTCAGGAATTATCCATTTAAAGAATTTATCTAGAGGAAATAATTATTAATGTATATAAATATCTATAGTATTCTTTGTAATTATAAATATATTCAGAAATTTAGCTGTAACTTTTATACACAATGCTATGTGTTATTTATAAGGCAGAAAAAAATCCAAAAACAAAGTAAATGTTCAATAGCAAATTGATTAAACATTGTTGAGAACCCTATGACACTAAAAGTAAATAGTTTATAACAATAAAAATATTATTGCCATATTTAATAAAATATGGGGGTACAGTACAATGTATATTTTATAGCTGTACTTATATGTATTTACACTACATACATGTATATGAAAATAATGGAGCTTTCCCAGTGGCTCAGCTGGTGGAGAACCCACCTGCCAATGCAGGAGATGCTAGAGATGTTAGTTCTGTCTCTGGGTGGGGAAGATCCCCTGGAGAAAGAAATGGCAACCTGCTCCGTATTCTTGCCTGGCAAATTCCACAGACAGAGGAGCCTGGTCGTCTACAGTCCATGGAGTCCCAAAGAATCAGACATGACCGAGCATGCGTTCACACCACGTATGAAAATACTAGAAACACCAAATTGTTTTCAGTGGTTATCCTGGAAGCTGAAATAATGGATGACTTTGATTTTCAATTTTGGGGGGAGTGATGGATCTGTATTCCCCAAAATTTCTAACAGCATGTATTGCTTTTGCAATAAGAAAAAGTAAGCTATTATTTCTTTCTATTCCATGAAAATTTAAAGACTTTAATTAATGTTTTCAGTAGGTTTTATATAGACTGTTTGTAGTAAAAACCTCCTGCCCAGTATTGATCATAGCAGTTGATCATTTCTGCAGCTCATTTTATCCCAAAACATTAAAAAAGTTATTAAATGCTTAAAAAGTAATAAATGACATTTAAAGATGACCTGAAAAAGTGAAAAGACAATCATATAAATTACAAAACATAAAACAATGTAAACAGGGAGAAAAATACAGCCCTATGGCTTTTGGTATTCTGAGTAAATCTGGCCAAAGTCCATATGAATAAGAATAGTAATTACTATGTCGATGGTGGACTATTTTTATGTATTTTTTAAAACTGTTTTATTGAAGTATAGTTGATTTACAGTGTTGTGTTTCAGATTTATAGCACAGTGATATATGCATATATATTAATATTGTGATTGAATATGTATATACAAATATTATAACTGAATTACTGTTCATATATGTTCAATATATTATAATATGAATACATTGAAGGTTCAGTCCTGTCCGACTCTTTGCGGCCCCATGGACGATACAGTCCATGGAAATCTCCAGGCCAGGATACTGGAGTGGGGTAGCCATTCCCTTCTCCAGGGGATCTTCCCAACCCAGGGATCAAACCCAGGTCTCCCACACTGCAGGCGGATTCTTTACCAGTTGAGCCACCAGGGAAGATTTTATGTTAAAATATATATAATATTAATATATTTGGGTATATACATACTTTTTCTTATTCTTTTCCATTATAGGTTATTGCAAGATATTGAAGAGTTCCCTGTGCTATTCAGTAGACCTTGTTGGTTTCTTTTTTTCATTTAAGAATTTATTTTAATTAAGATTGTTTTTTGCCGTACCACATGCCTTATTGGGGTCTTAGTTCTCTGACCAGGGATTGAACCCAGGGCCCTGACAATTAGAGCAGTAGGTCCTTGTTGTCTATCTTATATATAGTGATGATAGACTGTTATTTGTCTTAGAGTTCAGATTGGTGCACATTGTTGGGATTTGAGCCATTTCCTCATGCTCAAGTAGGTCCCTATTGTGCTGCAAGCCTGCATTGTCCACAGAGGAAATGGGCCTCTGTGCCAAGCTTGTAACAGGAACCAAGAGCCAGAGAAGCAACAGGGAAGCCTTATCTTATTCGAAGATGGAGATAATGACATTTGAGTGGGACCTTTCCAGACCCCTCAGTGGAGAGGAAGCAGCTCAAGTAAAGGCTGAGGAATGCAGAAAATGGGGTGTGAGTGTGGGGGAGTGGAGCTCTTGGGGGGAAAGGCTGGAGAGGCTGGGTGGTGGGATGACATCTTTAGGAAACTAAGTAGGTTAGGGACTTGTTTTGGAAGACCAGTGGGCAGTTGTGTGTAGGACAAATCAAAAAGAAAGAATAGAGGAAGGAAGACTAATTATGGGGCTCTTCTGAAATATTGCCAGGGAAGAAAGATGAGCCCTTGAACTTGGTGGTGGTGGTGTAAATCCTAAGAGACACATTTGAGAGATACTACATAATTTTACAGTTTTTCTGTCTGGGTAGATAAAAGTATGGAGACAGGATGGGAGCCCAAGTTGAATCTGGGGTTTTTTGTTCAAGGAATGCCAAGTATGATGGTATTGTTAACTGAGATAAAGCCACAGGAGGAGAAACAGCTATGGAGAGGATTTAATAGCAATTTGGAAGACATCTATCATCTGTATCTTTCCAGAACATCACACCATTCCAGCTGCCAGCTTTCACTGGCTCCAGCCTCATTTCTAACCTTGGGTTACAGATTACCAACACCACTGCATCTTGCCCCAGTGAATCCCTAGGAGAGGGTCCTGAAATGAGCTAAGTCAGATTGCTTATCTGATAATATTTGTTTTTAAGGTTTTTTTGACATGAATCATTTAAAAAATCTTTATTAAATTTGTTACAATATTACTTCAGTTTTATGTTTTGGCTCTTTGGCTGTGAAGCATGTGGGATCTTAGTTCCTGGACCCAGATCCCCTGCTTGGGAAGATGAGGTCTTAACCACTGGACTGCCAGGAAAGTCCCAATATATTTGCTTAATCAGAGTCAGCCTTCTGTGGTGTGCCTGGGAGCTTCTAGAGCCATGGAGGATGGTGGGCTGAGAGAATACAGTTAACACACAGAGAGAAAAAGCAAGATAAGAAATCAAGAGGACAATTCCTAGCAGCATCTGAGTCCCTATTTCCCCCTTTGGTCTAAATTAGATTGGGGTGGTTTTCGTCCCATGATTTCAGATGAGGCCTAACTGAACAGAATCATCCTGAGCAATAACAACTGATGTGTCTTTGCATATTATGTGTCTAGAACTGTATTCAGCCTTATTATTCATATGCCTTGCCTCATTTAATACTCACAAGAACCTTAAGAGGCAGATATTACTAGTATTTCCTGTGTATTCCCATTTCACAGATGAAGAAGGTTGAGACTTAGACTGAGTGGCCTCCTCATGGTCTCAAAGCCAGCAAATGAAAAAAAAAAAAAAAAGCCAGCAAATGCAGAGCCAACACTGACTGAGGAGTCAGCTCCACACATAACTGCTGATGTTGTTGCAACTGGGGGATTGTCAGTAAGATGATTTTAAACTCCCTTGTTGAATCTCATCACAAATCTCTCATGTACACTTTTAATAACATTCTCTTCTGTTCTGCTTAAGTAACTACTGATTGGCATAAATAACATTTTGTTATTCATGCCCAATAGAAATTAGTATTGAATAATGCTTGATGATTAAAAGGAAAAATCACCTCTCGACTGCCAGGCCAGTTCCGAATGAGCACAGAATTGGGAAAAGAGGGTGTGAGGATGCAGAAAGTAGTAGTGTCCAGGGGCATCAGGCTAGTAGGGACCCACTGCTTTGTAGCTTCTTCAGAGAAGATGTCAGGAATTCTCACCTCTCATTTTCATCTTCCATCTCCCTCTACGCTCATAGATAATGGGGTACCATGGATTCCTCTTTGGTTATGATTACCTGCTTAGCTGAATTTGTCTTGTTTTCTCTGGCTGTTTAGCTGACGGTAATCTATGTAGCAGCACTAATGTTAACGCATCTGTAAAATAGAAAAAGTAATCGAATTCTTTTTCAAAGCAGTGTGTTTAAACACGTTCCTGCAACCCCTGGTCTCTCCTTGCTACTGATACAAATCTTCTGTCTACCAGAAACTCTCAGTGAATGCAAGGGGGTGAGCATTGAAAGTATCATTCACTAGATTTTTAGCTGAAACGTCTGATAGGGCAGAATGATTATGGTTTTTGAATAAAATTAAATAGGGGAAGGGAGATAAGTTCCTTCCAATAGGTTTCAGTTCTCTCTGTTACTGTCTTAACCATTATCACAGTGTGATGTAGTCGCTAAGAGCAGGGCCCCTAGAGTCACATTGCCTGATTCCAGATCCTGGTCCTGCCATTTCTAATCCTGTGACCTTGGGTGAGCTACTTAAGCTCTCGTGTGCTTCTATTTCTCACCTGCAGCATACGGATTACATTAGTAACAGTTAGGTACTAATAGGTACTCATAAGAAGTGAGTTAATATGCAGAAGATACTTAGAACTATGCCTGACATACTGCACTCCTTCAATAAATGCTGGTGAGTAGAAGAGTAGAAGTGGTTTTGTTTTGTTTTTTGTGTTTTTTGCTGGGTTAGTGCAAGGGTTATGTTATTCCCGCTGCCACTACTAACTTAGCAGATCATTGACAAATCTCTCAACATCTCACTTTGTAAAATGAAGATGGTATTTATTAATACAGCATGTAGCTGACAATTCCAATGGAATAGTAAAAAGTTAATGGTTTATTGGTCCTTATTATTGTATTGCAAATGATTTAACTATACCTTTTCCCTAAATTTAATTAAACATATTCATTTTCCCTATGAGCTTATATTAGCTTACAGCAGAGTGACTGTTTATGATGTTCATTTTATATGTTATAATATCATGGATATTACCAAAATAAACATTTTCCCTTTAAAATGTTATGTAAATATTCATTAATAATTGTCACAAGTTTGCAAAGGGAAAATGACTTTTTAATTGTTTTTTTGTAATAGATTGTGTAGGAATGGAAAAGTACTGCCCAAACAGTCACTCTGATCTTAAAAATCAGTTCTGAACGCACCCAGAAAGACCACCAAACTGGGAGCCAGACTTCCTGAGTTCTAGTTTTGGCTCTGTTAACAAGCGCTTTGGCCTTGGGCCAGTCAGTAAGCCTTGTTCAGTTTCCTTAATGACGTTGTTGTAGGACGTTACTATTATAATCTTGGTTGACACCAGGACAGGTGGTCCCCAAAGGAACCAGAACTTGGAACCCAGTCTGCACGGCAGCGGTCAGGCAGCCTTGTGGTGCGGAAGTGGGAGAGAGGGCCGGGAAACAGCACCGCCTCTGAAGTCAGGTGACCTGGGGCCACTGTGTTTCCTTGATCACGAGCCACTTGTATAATCTTGGCCCAGTGGCTTCACCTCTATGTGCCTCAGTTTCCTCATCTTTAAAAAAAACTAGTAATGGTAATAATAATAATAATAACAATAATAACAATAAAACCTACCTGTTGGTATTGGGGAGATTAAATTAGTTAACATGTGTAGTCTCAAGAGAAGTCTATGACATATTCATCCAACAAATCGTTTCGGAGCACCTATTGCCAAATCCTGCTCCAGGCCCTTGAAATACATCAACAGCCAAACAGACAAAGATCTTTGTCCTCATGGAGCTTCCATCCCAGTGGAGAAAGACAAGGTACATGAAATAAAATGAACAATTGATATTTTGTTAGACCATCATAAGCCATAGAGGAATAAAGAAAAAATACAAAGGAATAATTCAGGTGTGCCAAAGCAAGTGGTAGGTGGGAGGAATTTTAATAGATGACCAGAGGCCTTGTTGAGAGGTTGACATTGGCCAGAAGGCTGGAAGCAAGTGAGAGAGTTAGTCACGCAGGTGAGGGAAGGACATTCCAAGCAAGGGTGATGGCCAGGGTCAAATCCTCAAGGCAGCAATATGCCCCAGAGGCTTGGGGCCAGTTAGGCTGAGACGCAAAAGGGGAGCAGAGGAAAAAGAGCTGAAGTCAGACAGGTACAGGTGGGATCACGGAAGGCTTTGTGGGCCGTTGTAATGTGATGCGCTTTGTGTCTGGGTGAAAAGGCAGAGGAAAGACACAGGAAATACTCAGTGTTAAGAATTCTCTGGTGGTCTAGTGGTTAGGACTCTGTGCTTCCACTGTAGAGGGCTGGGTTCAACCCATGATCAGGAAACGAAGATCCCAAAAAACAGAAAAGAAAAAAAGGAGGCTTAATTAGTACCAAGTACTATCATTAGCCATGTGGTGAAAAGTAGCATCTGGTAATAGACAAAGCTGTAACCAGGCAAGCATGAGGTTAGCATCTAAAACATTGGGTACTGGGGAGTGGGTACCCCTGTGTGTGAGTGGAGAGTATCTTGTGGGGATGGTGCCAGGAGGCAGTAAGCTGTGTGGTCTAGGTCAGCACGGCCATGCTCAGGTTACCTGGCAGCAGACGTATCACAGTGCTTACAAAGAAAAAAGGCAGGATTTTAAGTCCAGTAAACCCAGTTCAAATCCTTTCTTCTCTTCCTACTCAGCACTGTGTATACTAGAGCAAACTAACCTCTCTGCACGTCCTATTTCTCATTTGTGCAATGGGAATATTACTGTTTGTCTTAGAGGGCTCTGTGAAGACCAGATATATCAAAGCTAAAATATGGCACACATGTAGGTTTTGCTCAATTAATGGTGCGTGCTTGCTGCATCTCTTCAGTCATTTCCAACTCTGTGTGACCCCATGGATTGTGGCCCGCCAGGCTCTTCTGTCCATGGGATTCTCCAGGCAAGAATGCTGGAGTGGGTTGCCATACTCTCCTCCAGGGGATCTTCCTGACCCTGGGATGGAACTTGTTTCTCCGATGTCTCCTGCATTGACAGGCAGATTCTTTACCACTGGCGCCACCCAGGAAAACAATTAAAGTCGAATAATGGTAGTGACCGCCACTGGCAAGTGACAAGCACCAGGTCACAGTGACTGGGGTTTAGGAGGGGAACTTCTGATGGGAGCATGCTGCTGGTGGTAAGGAAGGTCTCCAGACTCACAGCAAGTAGGGACCTGATCAGGTACCAAGACAGAGATTCAGGTAAGAAGACAGGGATGCAGCTCCAAAGGCTGGGACAGTTGCTGGGGACTTGGTTTCAAGGCACACAGCAAGAACCCGGTCACTTTTAATAAAGTTTGAAATCAAAGTATAATTTGCGGCAAACCAATCTGATGCCAAGCTTCTGCCCTGGAAGACCAGGGGCAGGAATGGTTCCAGGGTCTGGGATAGGTCGAAGTTGCAAACTAGGGAGACCCCAGCAGGGCAGATGGCAGAGCTCGGGAAGCAGAGTCAGTAGAACATTATTACAGAAATGATCTTTTGGGCTCTATAGTTCTCTGTTTCTAGGTATTGATAAATAATTTGAAAATGCCCAATATAATGGTAATTTTCTAGTTTAGCCTATAAAGCCTAAAACTTACTATAGGATTGTTTGCAGCAATTTTTTTGCCTTTTTATTTTCAGCTCATATGTTATTTCAGAGCTGATAAAAGGCATTGGTTGCAGAGTATAAAATAAATCACACTTCTAAATAAACCACTGAAGAGTGTTAAATTGATTTAAGTGATTTTCAGAATATTAATATTTAAAACAGCTCTGTCCCAAGCCTCTTTATGGCTACCTATAGCAGTAATAAGGACCATTTCATTCTACCATTCTTCATCTTATATTACATAGAAAACTGTGAAAAAAACATTATTTTTTAGCACTGGAGTAGAAATGTAAGATTTCAGCTGTTTATTTGCATTTAAATACCTTGAATTTTATTCAGTCAATAACAGTATATTCGATTAATGCATTTCTTATACTCTGCCTAAGTTGAGGTGGCTAGAGTGTCATGCTTGTCTTTTTACTATTAAAGAAAACTTTGCCTTCCACTCACAGTCCTTGGCACTAAATTTGATTTTAGGCAGCATGTATTTCAGAATTAGGCTCAGTCTTGAGAAACTGGGCAGCTGCACAACTATACATTTTTGGCTTATCTGAAAATATTAAAATTGCGTACATGATTTTCCTCGCTTTTTTTAATATATAGGGGGAAAATGGCATCTGCAGTGTTCACTGGAATATCAGTGAATATCCCTCAGTGCTTTTGGGCACCAGGATGTCCCATGCATCCACTTTGGTGGTCAAGACATCCAGGCAGCACAGAGTGACAGCCAGCGATGTGAGCAAGGACACACTGGTGATGAAAGCAGCCAGCCGGCTGGGTCACAGCACACGCATTCAAAGGCATTTCTGAACCACACACATTTGTACTTACCTGGGTCCCCAGCCTTGCCCTAGGCTCACTTAACCTTTTCTTCTCTGCCTCCAACTGTCTTCTTCTTCTTCTTTTTATGTGTGTGTGTGTGCGTGCGCGCGTGCTTCGGCAACCTCCCTTTTCTTTTCCAGGCCCCTGCATCTGTGTGTGTGTCAGGGTGGCCCTCCTGACTTGGCTCTCCCACCAAGAAATCCAAATCATCCTCCCGGCCTCCGCTCAGCCTCGCCGCCCGCCTGTCACTGCTCCGCGCTCTGCACCACGCTGGCTTGTTTTGTCAATAACCATTTATTTGTTGCTGGAATAGCAGCAGCCATTACATCTGACCTCCCTGTTTCATCAATTATGGATAGATTATTGGATGTGAACATCTGCAAAAGCTTGCTGTTGAACTCACCTCCTGGCTAGGATTAGATAAAGTACTAAACTGTTGTTTATTGTCAGGCCAAAACTCTACTGGGAAGGCAGGGAATTCCAAGAGTCACAGAGCCCCCATCCGAAGGACCAAACATCGTTTCATATTGCCACCGTTTCCCCTAAGATTCCAGCCATTTATTATTTACACTTATTACTCGTCGTTATAACCTAGTTGATAAAAGCTCTTGGCAGGCATCGCGTTTCCCATCATTGTCACATCTGTCAGAATGGAAATGACTCATAAATTGTTTTCTCGTCTCTTCTATCACGGTGAAAGGGAAATAGATGAAGCTTCCTCTGTGTGCAAGCCTTCAGAGGAAGACTTTCCTACCATGTTTTATTTTCAAGAAACGTGTTCACGCCGCCAGATAGGAAAGCATTACATTGTGGATCTAAATTAGGGTTTACTGAGTTTACCAGAGTAATGGCCTGTGGTGGAAAGGATATCAAATTGTACAGAGACAATATACTCAAAATGTTTTCTCAAGGCTTTTATGGATTTCTGAGAAGGGGGAACCAGAATGAAATTTTATTGAATCCAGCCTTAAATGAGGAAAAAACCTAGTAAGAGGGATTATGAATAGGTGATGGTTTTTCCGCCACGGGAAAGACAAATCTCCTAGTGGTAATTGGTTCATGCAGAAATACAGAAATTGTCACAGGATCAGTGTTTATTAAAACCTTCCAGGTCGTCACTTGCTAATATAGAACCCTCCATGAGCCTTCCCTGTGGAACCAGAAACTGTTTTGTGCAGAATGGGCCAATGGAGGGAGGTTGGTAAGTGGCCACTTCAGGGGAAGCTGAGGAGATTGGTGTCTCACTGAGCTAGAGGCTTTTCACTGCTCAGCTCTCTGACTTGTTGCTTGTAGAGTAGAAACTGTAGTTGTCTCGATTAAAAGAGAGAAAAAAAGTGATCTATAGTCCTTCTACAGGCAGGAAGAATGACTCCTCAAGATACCATGACTAAGCGAACATAATTTCAGCCTCTAATCTGCCTCCTCGCTAAATTCCACTTGGACTCATAATGAGGGGAAGCTGTTTATTTAGAAATGTGACCGGATGAAATAGGCACACATTTACGTCATTTTAAAATGTCATATAGGGACTTCCCTGGCGTTCCAATGGTGAGGACTCGTAGCTTTCACTGCTGCAGCTCCAGGTTTAATCCTTAACTGGGGAACTAAAATCCCACAAGCCATGTGACACAACAACAACAAAAAAAAGTCATTTGAATCTTCCTTTAGGAGTCTGACTTATTTGCTGTTATGATACTTGAACTCTCCAGGATGGTTATTAACTAAAAATGTTCACATGCTTTTTATTTACCATAGCTTTAAAGTGCTGTATTTTTTCCCTATTGAGTGAGTTATAAGGCAAAACATTATATAATATAATTAATATATGTTAAGCTCTGACATACATTATATGTAATATATTAATATTATTTAATACTTAATATTATGAGCTTATTTCCTTTGAGCCAAGTAAATATTTATATATAATATTATATTATGTAATACAATAGCTCATTATATCCACATTAATGTTCCTGCAGGTACTGTACTACCAAGGACCTTCCAAAACTTTACCACATTCATTCAACAATTGTGTGAGTGCTCAGTCATGTCTGACTCTGTGTAACCCCATGGACTGTAGCCCACCAGACTCCTCTGTCCATGGGATTTCCCAGGCAAGAATACTGGAGTAGGTTGCCATTTCCTCCTCCAAGGGATCTTCCTGACCCAGGGATCAAACCCGCGTCTCTTCACTTCTACATTATCATAAGACTAGGAGCTAAGGGTACAACAGACAGAAAAACAGATATGGGTCCTGATCTTGTGGCACCTGTGATCTAGTTGGAGAGAGAGAAACATTTTTAAGTAGATACATATGGTGCTTTACTCAGTGGTGAAACAGCACAAAGTAGAGAGAGAGTGAGAGAGAGAGAGAGAGAGAGAGAGAGAGTGTGTGTGTGTGTGTGTGTGTGTGTATGCCCACAAGAGTCGTGCATGAAATCAGAAAGAGCAGTGCAGGCAGAGGGGCATGGAGATGGCGAGATCTGAGTTGATTCCTGACAGCAGGAGGTCTCTGTGGCTGGAGGGAGGTCTCCAGAGTCCTGCACATTCCAGTAAGACATACATGTTGCCATTTCTGCATGGGCAAGGTGACAGTACCTGTTTGGCCAAATTAATTTGATGGGCTCTTCATTTGATTCTGTTTGCCACCACCCTCTTTAGTCTCCATATATAACAGAGAATTGAAATGATTGGTAATGTTATCATAAATATAAGATAATCATTCTTCATACTTCATTTTCGTCCTCCTATAGACATTGTTGTCCTAATGCTCCTGCAGGTACTGTATTACCAGTACCTTCCATAACTTGACCACATTCATTCAACAATTGTGTGTGTGTGTATGATCAGTCCTGTCCAACGTGTGTGACCCCATGGACTGCAACACGCCAGGCCTCCCTGTATCTCACCATCTCCCGGAGTTTGCCTAAGCTCATGTCCATTGAATTGGTGATGCTATCTAACCATCTCATCCTCTGCCACCCTCTTCTCCTTTTGCCTTCAGTCTTTGCCAGCATCAAGGTCTTTTCCAATGAGTGGAACTGGAGACTTTGTTAGTTTAAAAAATATGCAAAATTTTCCCCTCAAATCTTTTCTGACAGTGAAATCTTTAATCATTTTGTATAACCTGCATCAACTCTCGCTGTAGAAAGAATCCACCTGTATTGTTTTTCACTGGTAAACATGGAAGGGGAAAAAGGCTTGAAGTTATTTACTTGCCACTTTAGTTCCATAGAACTCTTTTACCTCTCAGTCCTTCTCAGTTTTTCCCTTTGGGTGCAAGAAAGAGGCTCATGCAGATGACCTCCGGCAGGTCATTGATGGTAAAGATTCCTGTGGCCACAAGGGAGATCATAGCCCGTGAGTCCCTAAAGCCAGTGGACAATTGGCTTCACAAACTGAAAGACTCGGGAACTGGAGGAGTCCTGGGAGAAGAGGGGCTCAGTTTCCTTATTACCCCCTTAGCAGTAGTCGTCAGTCTGACCCACTCTGTTGACGTGACTTGACCACACTGTTGGTGGTCTTTGGGCACCTTCTCACTTCTGCCATTACCCACTGTTCCTGAATTTCCTAGAGAATATGACTGAGCTAGCTGATCACTCTATTCTTCCACTGAATAGAACTTTTCATGTCTGGCCATCTCAGTGATGCCTTTGGTCAAGTGCCTTCTACAAAATATACAGCAAAACCTTCTGTGGATTTCCCAAGCAGGAAATAAAGGGCAGGGAAATTTTCTTTTCAAAGGAGCTGTAAATATAACTCACATCATGATTGGTCTGTACAAGATAAATGTTTCCATGCTTTCTGATTTACCACATAGAAAATAATCATTGAGAGTTTGAATAAAAATTCTTTGTGAACATGTCTGTTGTTAATATAGTACACACATATATTGACTAATTTAGAAAATGACAGTTTTAGGTAATATGTTCCAGTTTACTACTGAGGAACCTTTTGTTTGTAAGTGGAATTCTGTTTCATTATTTTGGAGTTTGAGGGTCATGTGTATATGGAATGTATAGAGAGAGAGCTTTTAGTGAAAGAAAATTCTTGGAAATTTTTATTTCTACCCTTATAGCTTTTGAAAATGCAATGTGAGAGATTAACCAGTAATTCTAATTCACTTTATGAATTTAAGGATAACCGTGAATTTTCATCCAATTTTTAAATATTTCAAGGTGTAAAAAAGTTTGCTATCTTTGAATAGCACTGATCATTGTATATGTAACAATCACTATTTAATATGAACCAAAAGCTTTGTAGATTTAGCCTTTCTTGTTATCACGTACTGCATGGTAGGGGTATTTTTTTAAAAGCAGTTTATTAAAAATATGCAATATTTTTCAAATAAGGGAGGAAGGCTGAAAATAAAATTTCAAGTGAATGAAATGACTTATCATTTTGTTTCTCTTGTTTTAAAAAAAATTGAACATAAAATAAATTCATCAGGGATTTTGAAGCCAGAGATAAATGGTTAAAATAATTAGGATATATCTTCAACTTAATATATCAATGTAGTCTAAAATAAAAATCATATTTTTGGAATGGAGTATTCTAGATCATTTGGTCCTACCCCTTTATCTTTCAGACTTGGAAACTGAAGCTCAAGGTAACCGAGTGACCTGTCAAAGGTCACATTCTGAGCTTGAGGCCTAAGAGAAACAAGAATTCATGTCTTTTAACACTGAGTTCTTTCTGCACTGGGCCATCAACCTTCACTTTCTGTGTCAGGTGATCTAAACAGTCGGTGTGTAACAGTTCAAATGATGAGTAATGCATTTCAGGGCAAAAGAATACACAGTCCAAATGATCAATATAAATAGTAAGGCTAAACTACTCCTAACTTAAGGGTATAGTTTCAGCAGAATGCAAACTATTTAACTACTTTTGTATGTTATTGTTTGCAGAGCTGCACACTTGTTTGTCCTCGGTGTTCATTCAATATAACATATTTGAAGCAAAAGATTACTGTATTTACTGCATGTCAGACACAGTGCCTTTGCAGAAAGTGTGTAAGAGCCTTTAAGTGATGGGGAAACAGTTCTGTTTACCCTCATTTTTATCATCTTCTCCCATCGCCTATTGCTGTCCCTAGTAAAATGCTCTCAGCGCCGTTGCTGCCCAGTCTGGTCCTCAGCCTGTTACTGCAGCGCTTGTCAGAAATCATTAGCCACTGATTTCTTTGACTAATGTTGCAGTTGATTGTCTGAATCATGTTCAGACGCTGTAAATGAGGCAGAAACATCCTTTCTGCTCACCAACTGTGAAATGGCTAAAGGGACTGAGATTGCCAGAAATCAGAATAAATGTGTTTCCAATAAGATTTGACAATGATTTCAAGCTCAAGATGGCAAACTTGATTGTTTTATTTCTGTATTTCTTATTGCACAAGAATAAATCTGTATCATTTCCTTTTTCTCCTCAAAGTGATGCACAGCGCAGAGCCCAGCGTTGCACCTTTGTTATGAAGTGGCCCAACTCGGGTTTTGTGTAGGGCTGTATAACAGAATCTTAGCTCTGCTGCCTTTTTATGGTGGGCAAGGAAGAAAAAGATTTTTAAAAATGCACCCCAGGCAATGGACTCATAACTTCTTATTTATAGACAAGTCCGATGGATCCCTGTTGTGGTTTTATAGATGTATTTTGGTGCAGTTGGGTTTATTTAAACTCTTCTAGAACTCAGACTTGTAGACAGAATTTGAAATAAAATGTTCAAGTGTTAAGCAAAAGTGTTGGGGTTTCATCCTCACTTGTTTTGGAGTGTCCTGGATGCCTCTATGAGTTTGGAGCTTTGAGGAGGAAAAATAGCTCTTTCAGGTATTGGAAGAACCATCCCATGAAAGAGGAATGGACTTATCTTGTCCCACAAAACACAACCTTGTCTAGCAGTCAGAGTCATAGATTTTGATTCAACTTAACTAACATTTTTTTTTCACGTAATTCTCCAGTGATTCAGTGCCTCGTCTCACAGGAGGATAGTCTCCCATCAGGAAAATTGTTCAAGCAAAGACTAGATGAGAATTTCTCAGTGGCAGTGCTATTTACATTTGGAACTGGTCACTTCTTTGTCATAGAAGAAGGGGGTATATCATGTGAATTACAGGCTATTGGGCTGCATCCCTTGCTTCTCCCAATTATGACAGCCTAAAACATGTCCAGACATTGTCAAATATCCCCTATGAGGCAAAAAACCCCCGTTTGAGAACCACTCAGTTAGATAAGACTTGGGAAAACTAAGCAGCTGCTTCCTTCAAATCCTTAGTAGTAGAACCATATAACATCTTTTCAAGGTAGATTTTATCCATTTCAATTTTACACCCGAGGAAATAAAACTCACAGATACTAAGTCACTTGACATATGTCACTTAGCTCAGTAGTAAGCCTGTCTGACTCGAGTCAAAGGTATTTAAAGAAAATTTGAGCACCCAGAGGGAGATTTGATTAATTTCCATAAGGCCCTTCCAAAGCCTGGTCGATGCCCTCAGAGTAAAAGTCCCAACTGATTTCAAGTATCGAGTTAACTAAGGAAGAGAGTTGTGGGGGGAAGGTAGTAAGTGGAGAAAGAAATCTATATAGAAAAACTACCAAAAATGTGAAATAAAAGAAGTGGAGTTTACTGAAATTTTTGAAGAGCTACAGATTTCCATCTCAGATGGGCTAGGTGCTGTAACTTATTTTAGACGTTGTTTTCCTACAGAAACAATGGCAGTGTGGGTCACCAGCCAGAGTACAGAGGCCCATTTTAAACTTTATGTCACTCATCTGTATTAGTTTGAGTTGTGCATGCTCTGTGCCATGCCAGGAGACAGAAAAGTATTTCCCCTCCTTTCCCTAAAATTTTCCATCAAATCTTGAAAGCTTGGAATGATGGGAAACCAGGCAGCCAACTGCACAATCTTTGATGTGGCATTTTCACCAAACACATTGAGCTGCCTAGAAAGAAGAAAAGACAAAAACTATGAATTTTCCTTCCCCTAGACTTAGCGACTAAACAACCACCACGACAATGAGTTTTGAATGCATCAAAATACTTTGCACCTGATATTCTTTTTTCTCTTCTCTTTGATTTGTGATGACAGAATTTAACCTTCCAGATACTAGATTTGTTTCCAACAAATTACATGCCACAGGGATATTCAATCAAATACAGTGGATCCTTCAGATTTCCACACTGTATTTTCTCACTTAAAGTATTCTTTGTAAAGAAGAGTCCACTATTTGTCTAGTGATTTAAGTTTATCAATATTCATTAATTTGCAAATTATACCTTAATTAAAAAGCAGGTAACATAACTTACTGTAAGGTCAATATAACACATCTTTATTTTCTACATAATTTGAATTTTTTTGAGGTATTTAATATTCATTTTTTGAATTGAAGAATAATTAATTTACAATATGTTGTTAGTTTCAGATATACAGCAAAGTGAACCAGTTTTTTTTCAGATTATTTTCCATTATAAGTTATTACAAGATATTGAACAGTGTCCCCAAAGTAAACCTTTGTTGCTTATCTATTTTATGTATAGTAGTGTGTATCTGTTAATCCTGTACTACTAATTTATCTCTCCCTTTCCTCTTTGATAATTAACAGTTTCTTTTCTATGTCTGTGAGTCTGTTTCTATTTTGTACATAGATACTTTTGTATCATTTTTTGGATTTCACATATAAGTGATATCCTATGATACTTGTCTTTGTCGGACTTACTTAGTATGTTAATCTCTAGGTTCATCCGTGTTGCTGCAAATGGCATTATTTCATTTTTTATGGCTCAGTAGTATTCCACTCTGTACATATACCACATCTTGTTTATCCGTTCACCTGTTGACGGACATTTAGGTGGCTTCCATGTCTTGGCTATTGTAAACAGTGCTGCAGTGCACATTGGAGTGCATGCTGCTGCTGCTGCTGCTAAGTCACTTAAGTCATATCCGATTCTGTGTGACCCCATAGACGGCAGCCCACAAGGCTTCTCTGTCCCTGGGATTCTCCAGGCAAGGATACTAGAGTGGGTTGCCATTTCCTTCTCCAATGCATGCATGCATGCTAAGTCACTTAAGTCATATCCAACTGTGTGCGACCCCATAGACGTCAGCCCACCAGGCTTCTCTGTCCCTGGGATCCTCCAGGCAAGGATACTGGAGTGGGTTGCCATTTCCTTCTCCAATGCATGTATGCATGCATGCTAAGTCACTTCAGTCGTGTCCAACTCTGTGCGACCCTATGGACAGCAGCCCACCAGGCTCCTCTGTCCACAGGATTCTCTAGGCAAGAATACTGGAGTGGGATGCATTTCCTTCTCCAGTTGGAGTGCATGTTTCTTTTTAAATTAGAGATTTTGTCTTTTCTGGATATATGCCCAAGAGTGGGTTTGCTAGATCATATGGTAGCTCTACTTTTAGTTTTTTAGGGAACCTCCCTACTGTTTTCCATAATGGCTGCACCAATTTACATTCCCACCAATAGTTATTTTCTACACAATTTATAATGTTATGTTATTTTTCCACATACCATATATATGTATATTATATTTGTGTGTGTGTATATGTATACATATCTATATACAACCAGTAATGCTGAAGAAGCTGAAGTTGAATGGTTCTATGAAGACATCAAAAAGATGTCCTTTTCATTATAGGGGACTGGAATGCAAAAGTAGGAAGTCAAGAGATACCTGGAGTAACAGGCAAATTTGGCCTTGGAGTACGGAATGAACCAGGGCAAAGGCTAAGAGAGTTTTGCCAAGAGAACGCACTGGTCATAGCAAACACCCTCTTCCAACAACACAAGAGATGACTCTACACATGGACATCACCAGATGGTCAACACTGAAATCAGATTGATTATACTCTTTGCAGCCAAAGATGGAGAAGCTCTATACAGTCAGCAAAAACAAGACTGGGAGCTGACTGTGGCTCAGATTATGAACTCCTTATTGCCAAATTCAGACTTAAACTGAAGAAAGTAGGGATAACCACTAGACCATTCAAGTATGACCTAAATCAAATCCCTTATGACTATATAGTGGAAGTGAGAAATAGATTTAAGGGACTAGATCTGATAGACAGAGAGCCTGATGAACTATGGACGGAGGTTCGTGACAGTGTACAGGAGACAGGGATCAAGACCATCCCCATGAAAAAGAAATGCAAAAAGGCAAAGTGGTTGTCTGAGGAGGCCTTACAAATAGCTGTGAAATGAAGAGAAGCGAAATGCAAAGGAGAAAAGGAAAGATTTTCCCATTTGAGTGCAGAGTTCCAAAGAATAGCCAGGAGAGATAAGAAAGCCTTCCTCAGTGATCATTTCAAAGAAATAGAGGAAAACAACAGAATGGGAAAGACTAGAGATCTCTAGAAGAATATTAGAGATACCAATATCTCTAATTGGTTTGTAATATTGCAAATTTGCAATATTGCAATTTCATGCAAAAATGGGCCCAATAAAGGACAGAAATGGTATGGACCTAACAGAAGAAGATACTAAGAAGAGGTGGCAAGAATACACAGAAGAACTGTACAAAAAAGATCTTCATGACCCAGATAATCACAATGGTGTGATCACTCACTGAGAGCCAGACATCCTGAAATGTGAAGTCAAGTGGGCCTTAGAAAGCATCACTATGAACAAAGCTAGTGGATGTGATGGAATTCCAATTGAGCTATTTCAAATCCTAAAAGGTGATGCTGTGAAAGTGCTGCACTCAGTATGCCAGCAAATTTGGAAAACTCAGCAGTGGCCACAGGACTGCAAAAGGTCCGTTTTCATTCCAGTCCCTAAGAAAGGCAATGCCAAAGAATGCTCAAACTATCGCACAATCGCACTCATCTCACATGCTAGTAAAGTAATGCTCAAAATTCTCCAAGCCAGGCTTCAGCAATACATGAACAGAGAACTTCCAGATGTTCAAGCTGGTTTTAGAAAAGGCAGAGGAACCAGAGATCAAATTGCCAACACCCGCTGGATCATCGAAAAAGCAAGAGAGTTCCAGAAAAACATCTATTTCTGCTTTATTGACTATGACAAAGCCTTTGACTGTGTGGATCACAATAAACTTTGGAAAATGCTGAAGGAGATGGGAATACCAGACCACCTGACCTGCCTCTTGAGAAACCTGTATGCAGGTCAGGAAGCAACAGTTAGAACTGGACATGGAACAACAGACTGACTCAAAATAGGAAAAGGAGTACATCACGACTGTATATTGTCACCCTGCTTATTTAACTTATATGCAGAGTACATCATGAGAAACGCTGGGCTGGAAGAAACACAAGCTGGAATCAAGATTGCCGGGAGAAATATCAATAACCTCAGATATACAGATGATATCACCCTTATGGCAGAAAGTGAAGCGGAACTAAAAAGCCTCTTGATGAAAGTGAAAGAGGAGAGTGAAAATGTTGGCTTAAAGCTTAACATTCAGAAAACTAAGATCATGGCATCTTGTCCCATCACCTCATGGGAAACAGATGGGGAGACAGTGGAAACAGTGTCAGACTTTATTTTTGGGGGCTCCAAAATCACTGCAGATGGTGACTGCAGCCATGAAATTAAAAGATGCTTACTCCTTGGAAGGAAAGTTATGGCCAACCTAGATAA
This sequence comes from Muntiacus reevesi, assembly GCF_963930625.1. Taxonomy (NCBI): domain Eukaryota; kingdom Metazoa; phylum Chordata; class Mammalia; order Artiodactyla; family Cervidae; genus Muntiacus; species Muntiacus reevesi. The sequence continues at coordinate 59,096,327 of NC_089261.1, read as the reverse complement.
CATATTAAAAAGCAGAGACATTACTTTGCCAACAAAGATCCATCTGGTCAAGGCTATGGTTTTTCCAGTGGTCATGTATGGATGTGAGAGTTGGACTGTGAAGAAAGTTGAGCTCCGAAAAATTGATGCTTTTGAACTGTGGTGTTGGAGAAGACTCTTGAGAGTCCCTTGGACTGCAAGGAGATCCAACCAGTCCATCCTAAAGGAGATCAGTCCATGGTGTTCATTGGAAGGACTGATGCTGAAGCTGAAACTCCAGTACTTTGACTACCTCATGCGAAGAGTTGACTCATTGGAAAAGACCCTGATGCTGGGAGGGATTGGGGGGAGGAGGAGAAGGGGATGACAGAGGATGAGATGGCTGGATGGCATCACCGACTCAATGGGTATGAGTTTGAGTAAACTCTGGGAGTTTGTGACGGACAGGGAGGCCTGGCATGCTGTGATTCATGGGGTCGCAAAGAATCAGACACGACTGAGTGACTGAACTGAACTGATATATATATATATATATGTGTGTGTGTATTCCCCTTTGGGCCAGTAATGAACTATATTTTTCCCACTGCCTGTATATTTCCTATTTTTAGGTAAAGTGTTTAAGGTGAGTGATGAACTCTCTAACGTCACAAATAGAATATGTTGTCTCTTCTCTGAGGAGGGAGTTCTCCAGGAGCTCTTCACTGATGGCTGGTTAACAAAGTCCTAGAAAATTCTCATCCCAAGTTCAAATAGCTCTCTGTATTATCTCGTACATCTCAGAGGGAGGTTTTCATTTTTGCTTCTGAGGGAGATTTCTTAGGCCAGATGTGCAGGGTGTAGTAGAAGTACATCTTGCATCCCAGTCTTCTTACGCTAAGGTGAGTGTTCATTCCAGCCAACCCCATCGTGTTCCATGAGGAAGCTGCTGTAAAATCAAGCCCAAGGTCAAAACTAGAAGCCCAGACTGAGCTGGTATTTGCCCTGGCTGCTCCCTGGGAGTGCTGCATACTTGTGTGGGAGAGGAGCCATCAATACTGAAGTGTTTACCTGTGATTTCCTGGACACCTACCCTCCTAACCATGGTCAGAGGAGGCGCAGCCCTAAGATAATGCTGGGTGCTCCAAGATGTTACATTGCTGCTTCCAGTTCACAGTGACCGGGTACATTGGAGCTTGGTGCAGGATGAGCAGCTGAAGCCCTGGTAAACTTGTCTTCAGTCATTGCTAATTCACACAGCTGCATCAGTGCAAACCTCTGTACCATGACACTGTAAATGCCTTGAAGGTCTGTAAGCATGCTCTCTTCTCTGTAAGGTTTCCCAGGGTCTAATGGGGGCTTCCCCAGTGGCTCAGCGGTAAAGAATTCACCTGCAGCACAGGAGCTGCAGGAGACCCAGGTTGGATCTCTGGGTCGGAAAGATTCCCCTAGAGGAGGGCATGGCAACCACACTCCAGTATTCTTGCCTGGAGAATTCCATGGACAGAGGAGACTGGCGGGCTGTATATAATAGTCTGTGGGGTTGCAAAGAGTCGGACACGACACAAGCAGGGTCTATCACAGCACTGGTACCCAATAACAATATTTACTGACTAAATTATTTTTGACACAAAAATATAGTAATATTTGATCTTTAAATTTCTAGAATGTCATTTAAAACATGTGTAGACCAAAAGAGACACTAGACAGTCTCTTCCTAAATATTTTGATGCTTGGATTTAATAAAGTCTCTTATAAATTCACAAAATTCAGAGATTCTGTCCTTTAACTCCGAAAGTTCTATGTCATGTCGTATCAGACTTAGTCTAAGTGTTGTCATCTGTGCAGGACAGAGTCAAAAGAAAATTCTCAGGCTCATACAAGACTTACTAAGAGGCTTAAAATTAAGAATCGAATTGTTGAACTTTGCAGGTTTAACAGGAATTACAACACAGGGTCAAGATGTATCAGTAAGTTTTAATATCAGTATTATGTCAAGCAGTCACTAGCAAACCACACACACACACACACACACACACACACAAATTAGGAGGTATCACCATGGCCTCACTAAAACTATTTCCTAAATATTAACTTTAAGAAAGTAAAGATGAATATCAACACTGTCTCTAACATGCAAACTTTCTAAGATGCCTAATTCATGCTGGGGACACATCCTGCATGTCCATCTTCCCTCATGCTGACTCTCTCTCTCAACACTGTCAAATGACTTTCACTAATTCTTTCTTAGAAAATGTGCAAAAAGGATTTCCATAGAGGTCTTTGGAGATTTCCTGTGTCTTCATGTGTGTAATAGGTTGGGTCAAGTAACAATGAAGGAGGAAGAAGGAATTTTATTTTCCTTCTTCTAGCCCATGAAAGGGAAATAGAATAAAAAGGAAAATCATACCATGCAGATGTCAGTGTTAAATTAAGATCATACATTTGGCCGTGGCAGCCATAGTCTTTTGATTATTGAAGAGATTGTTGGTAATGAAGTACATTTGTAAGAAATATTTTTAGTGTATTCTGAACACGTGTACAAACTGTGAGATATGCCTCTAATAAAATGATAGATTTAGAAATTGCCTGGCACCTAAATTCATGCTTTTCAAACAGCTATTTATAGGAAGAGAAATGATATTTAACCTACCCCAGTAGACTATTATAATCTGCCTTATATTACCTAAGATAATAGTTCTATATTTTCAAATAATGTTGTAACCCATTCAGTTATTTATTCACACCTAAGTTATATCAATTGGAAGATTTTGGATTGTGCAGGAAAAGAATTATTTTTACAAAAGTAAGACTTCACTGTCAAGGCTCAGAGAGATCGCTGTGAAATGAGTAATACAATAGATAAAAATAAACCAAACCAACATGAATTTTTAATAGAAAAATTTTGTGGTGACATGAAAGACAACTATTAATTTGGTTCTTTTCTGTTTTGAAATGAAACATCAGTGAATCTGGTCATGTTATATGTTTAATACGTATTGCTCTTTCCCCATAGGTCCTCAACACTTACGGCAAAATCTCTACAGACCTGGATGATGATCTCAGCCTGGGGAGAGCCTATGAAGCAACGGCCAAGGTCCTGCAGAGGTAAGTTTGCACATCCTTGTCTTGCTGTCACTGTGAATTCACTCAACTGTGAAAGACTTAAATTGTTTGAGGTCTGTCGCTTTCCATTACTGCCTGCTTAAATTTTAAGCAGTGCCCTTCTTAAGTGACCCTTTCATCATAAGTTATTTTAAACCAAGGTGGTATTTTTAAACTTGCACCTAAACTCTTCTTTGTCTGTTCTTCCTCCTTACTATTTTACTTTTTGATTTTCTGGAAGTTTGGTGATGACCTTGAATGAGAGGAGAAAATCAGGTCACCTCTCACAGGTTAAAAAAGCAGAGAGCACATAGACAGTACGCTTCAGTGACTGGTTCACCGTAACCTTTCCAGATCTCTTCTTTGAGGAAAGTTTCCATTTTATGCTTCTTCCATTAAGACATCCATCTCTCCTTTGAACACATTTGGATAAACGATCAGGTGCAAAAACAGTATTCCCAATGTTTCATTTAAAACAGAAAAATTGAACAAAAATATACATAAACAACTTGTAATACAAATTTTTCCATTGAAAATATATATGGCATTCACTCATCATATTGTGATTGTTGTGTACTCCATTTAATCACTGCATTATACTCCAGCCAAGATAGAGTAAGGATAAGAAAAGCTATCAAAGTTATGGCCTTGGCTTTTGGTATGTTACCTTATATCCAAGACAGAGCTTTTAAATAATTTTGTAGTAGTAGTGTTAACTATGGAGTGGTAATAGTAGTAAATATTGTTGTTGTTGTTGTTTAGTCCAGTTGTGTCCGACCTTCTTGCAGCCCCATGGACTGTATTGTAGCCTCCTCTGTCCGTGGGATTTCCCAGACAAGAATACTTGACTGGGTTGCCATTTCCTTCTCCAGGTGATCTTCCCGACCCAGGGATCAAACCTGCGTTTCCTACATCGGCAGGCAGATTCTTTACTGCTGAGCCAGCAGGGAAGCCCAGTAGTAAATATAGATTGTGTCAAATTCTGATTTGTTCCTATCTGTATTTCAGTTATAAATGCATACAACTGGTGGTATTTTAAAAGGTAAAATTATTATTCCAAAGGCACTTAAAATGTCTAATGCATTGAAAATGGATCTTCATTATGTAATTATCATTGCCAATATAACAACCATTAAATACTAAATAAATAATTAATTAAATATCAAAACACCAATGAAGTGTAAGGTGCCAAACAAAATAAATTAAATGCACTGCAGTCTTCACTGGATGAATGACTGGAACAGACAAATTTATAAGGAGGGTATGGACACATACTCTAGGAAGGCAGGGCCAGCCGTGAGTAAAGCAAGCAACCTGTGAGCGCTGTGGTCCCTTCAAATGAAGGTTGATAGCTGTCCTGTGGATGATCAACCTAGCTATCCCTTAAACTTTTATTTTCCAAATAATCACTGGAAAGAAACATTATAAAATGATTTCTATAAAATGACATTGTGTTCTAATATAACCAAAGAGATAAAACTTCAGGGAAATATCTTTTCTTTTATAACCTATTATACTGAGCACTAACTATGTCACAAAACAAATGTTGGGCTTCACCTTTGGTTACTGATAGTCTTTATAGTTATTTTTTAAATTTCTGGAAACCTGTGGTCATCTTAAAATACTTTTCATCTGTTAAACTGGGGTCTCATCTGGAATATTTTATTTTCCACTCCACGATTTGAATTTCTCGTCTGTGTTGTATACCTTTTGATGAAGGTGAAAGGGGAGAGAGAAAAAGCTGGCTTAAAATTCAACATTCAGAAAACTAAGATCATGGCATCTGACCCCATCACTTTATGGCAAATAGACGGGGAAAAAAAATGGAAATAATGACAGACTTCATTTTCTTTGGCTCTAAAACCAATGCAGATGGTGACTGCAGCAGCCACAAAAATTAAAAGACACTTGCTTGTTGGAAGTAAAGCTATGACAAAGCTAGACAGTGTATTAAAAAGCAGAGACATCACTTTGCTGACAAAGGTCCGAATAGTCAAATCTGTAGTTTTTCCAGTAGTCACATACAGATGTAAGATTTAGACCATAAAGAAAGCTGAGCACTGAAGAACTGATGATTTCAAGCTGTGGTGCTGAAGAAGACTCTTGAGAGTCCCTTGGACTGCAGAGTTCAAACCTGTCAATCTTAAAGAAAATCAACCCTGAATGTTCATTGCAAGGACTGATGCTGAACTCCAATACTTGGGCCACCTGATGGGAAGAGCTGACTCACTGAAAAAGACCCTGATGCTGGGAAAGATCGAGGGCAGGAGGAGAAGGGGGTGACAGAGTATGAGATGATTGCATGGCATCATGGACTCAATAGACATGAGTTTGAGCAAAATCAGTGAGATGGTGAAAAACAGGGAAGCCTAGCTTGCTTCAGTTTATGGGGTCCCAAAGAATTATACAAAGAGATGGAAAGATAACCCATGCTCTTAAATTGGAGGAATTAATATTGTTAAAATGGCCATACTTCCCAAAACAATCTATAGATCTAATGAGATCCCTATCAAATTATCCATGACATTTTTTCACAGAATTAAAACATATCTTAGAACTTGTATGGAGCTATAAAAGACCCAGAATTGCCATAGCAATCCTGAGCAAAGAGAACAAAGCAGGAACCACAACCCTCCAAGATTTAAGACAATACTACAAAGCTAAAATAATTCAAAGAGTGTGCTGTTTGCACAACTGTTTCAACAGTCTAACAACCTGCCTGGGGGCAAACATATAATGGACAAAAAATATATATCCTCATCTCACTTTTATACTAAATGAAGTGAATTCCACTTGTAAGAATTCCTATCTACTAAAATACCAATGAAGTCATCAGTGATTTGTATGGTAGACATGGGTTCTTAATTGTATAAATGTGGCACAATGGTAAAGAATCCACCTGCCAATACAGGAGACACAGGTTCGATCTCTGGGTCAGTAAGATCCCCTGGAGGAGGAAATGGCAAACCACTCTATTCTCGCCTGGAAAATTCCATGAACAGAGGAGCCTGGTGGGCTACAGTCCATGGGGTCACAAAGGGTTGAACTCGACTGAGCACATGCGTAGCCGGGTAATGCACAAAAGAGTATAGAAAAGGCTTCTTCCAAGGTCTTGAGGAAACAGTGTCCCAAGGCCCCTGCAAGCTTTCCAATCCAAATCTGCCACTTTGCAACTTTTTTGCTGTTTTTGGAGGACCAATCAGGGGAGTGTAAACCATGGCATATTCTTTCACTATTTGTGCAAAGTAACTCTAGAAACATTTCAAAAATAAAAATTCTATACGTGTAGAAAAACAGCACCCTAGATACCTGATGGTTGTTGTTGTTTAGTCGCTAAGTCATGTCCAGCTCTTTTGTGACCCTATGGACTATAGTCTGCCAGGCTCCTCTGTCCATGGGATTTTCCAGGCAAGAATACTGAAGTAGCTTGCCATTTCCTTCTTCTGCGGATCTTCCCAACCCAGGGGTCAAACTCATGAGATATCTGGTTCAGTTCAGTTCAGTTCAGTCGCTCAGTCGTGTCTGACTCTTTGCGACCCCATGAATCGCAGCACACCAGGCCTCCCTGATCATCACCAACTCCCAGAGTTTACTCAAACTCATGCCCATCGAGTCGGTTATGCCATCCAGCCATCTCACCCTCTGTCGTCCCCTTCTCCTCCTGCCCCCAATCCCTCCCAGCATCAGGGTCTTTTCCAATGAATCAACTCTTAGCATGAGGTGGCCAAAGTTTCAGCTTTCATGGAGTTTCAGCTTCAGCATCAGTCCTTCCAATGAATACCCAGGACTGATCTCTACACATTATTAAATTGAGTCCACTCATCACCAGAAATACTTTGATATACATTCTGTGTTCATTTTTAGAAAATTTCACTTCAAGAGCTTAGTGTTCTCTGGCATGCACTAACATACATACAAACACACACACACCCTTTCCTAGTCCTAAACTGTCCGCAGATTAGCAGTAACATGCAGGAAATGGAGCACAACCAAAATAGAGGAAATTATGGTGGTGGCGACTGGAAAATAAATCAAGCTGCACGTGAAGTTTAGCATCACCTCTAAATCTCTCTCTTCTACTCTGTGCAACTGTACAGGTTTCACTAATGGGAGTCCTATCTCTATAAACATATTTCATCTCTTTAAAGGAAATGGAAGAGGATAGCCATGTCTCGGATAAGTGTGTGTTTAAGGCCATCAGCTGAGCGTGCATGAAAGGTGAATAAGCTGCAAGGCTGGAAGGTTCTAAAATGGTTATAAGAATTTATACTAAGCTTTCAATTGAGAAACATGCCACATTCCCTCTAGACTAGGGACTTGGTAATACAGTTGCCTGTTTGGTAATGGTAGACTCAGCCCTGGTGTTAGGGTTATTGATGAAGGTTTTAATAGTGAGCAGGGCTTGTTATTTTTGCTGTTGGTCTGAATAATATTAATTGCATAGGGGTTTAAGTAGCATAACAGAAAATAAGCATTTACAATGTCTTTTCCCTCCTACTTGGAATCTAGTGAAAAAAAGTCAGTGTTCTAAAATAAGAACAATTGCCTATGACACAGCTATAAAAGCCAGAATTATAGTCCATAAAACAAAGACAGACTGAGTTGAGAAATTACCAAGTAAATATTATTATAACATAGATAAACAATTTGAATAAATACAGAGGGAAATATCCTTATTTTCCTTATGGCATTTTCCCCCCTCATTTACTGAAATGCTTCAACTCTTCAGATAATTAGAATGATTTTTTTAAAAAATCTAGGGGAAAAAATCACAAAAATGAGTGTTGTCGAAGACATACTGGTCACCACTAGCCCATCTCTGGGTTTATACCTTACCAATTGTAAATTTTTTTGCAAACTTGGGTTAAATTATTTCCTCTAAAACTTTCCACAGTGGAGATCTTTAAATCAATCAGTACAAAGTTTCAAGTGTGAAAATTGCCTTTCTGTTATAGCTGAAAATTAATTTCTTCTTGCTTGAGAGAAATGACATGCCCTAGTAATTTTCATATATACTTTAAAATGGAACATCCAGGCTTTGATGCGAAATTTCCTAAAAATGACCCTGCAACATACATCAAAACATTTCTATTAATTCATGAAATTAAGAATAGCTTTTTACATTTTCTCCTGTCACTGATTCCATTTGCCTTATTACTTTCATCTGTGGCCCACAAACTTGGTGGCACAATCAACAAACCCCTCAGTGGCTGCTTCATCTCTGCTCTATTTGATTTCTTCTCTCTGAGTAAATGATTAAGTTTTCATGCATTGGTTCAACCAAAATCTATGTTCACTCAACCACATCCTTTATTGATTACTTCTACCGCAAACAGTAGGCCAAGTGTGATATACATAATTGGACAGTTGTCAGGGGATGTGGGTGTTAACAGTCCTGTTTTCCCAGTTGGAAACTGGAATCACCTTGATACACAAATATTCTGCACTGTTTCATTCTCATTCTTTGGACCGAGGAGTCCTGTTCCTCAGAATATATGTTTTTAACTCTCTAAGGTCTGGTTGAATGAATTTAATGATTATACCATATAATATGCTGTTCCAGTTGCACCTGTGCACTGCATATAGAAAACTGGAATTAATATTTGTCTAACATTTTAACCTTGTCCTTTAACTTATACAAATAATCTGTAGCTTTCCCGTAAGAAAACATTTGATTCTTCCCATTGCAAAGAAAGACTGGTTTCTAAATCTGTTGCTAACTTTTAAATGTGCAAATCCTTTAAGCAGCATATAATGCTTGTATTTCAGATGTTATATTGACAACTTTGCAGGCTTTAGCACTGCACATTCATTGAGTGGGGCATACAGTTTATAACAGGAAGTCTTTTTCTCTAGCATTATTTGCTAGAGCAAGTTCCAGATAATTTTGGATGTTTTGGAGATCTGTAACTCCACTGGGAGAAAAACAACTTGATTTAACCAGCGGTAGTTTTATTTATACTGTTTTGTGTTTCTTGTTCACTGAACTTGTTTTTTTTTTGTTTGTGTGTATTGCAGTTTAACAATCCTCAGCCAGCCAAACCTAATCCAAAATGTTCTTCCATCAAAAATAGATCAGCTTTCAGAAACACAAACATAAAAAACTTTGGTGAACCCATTTTTACTAAATAAAAATAATAATTTCCCCAATGGTTTTGATAAAAAGTTACACAAAGTCTTCACTATCTCATTTCATCCATTTTTTCTTGAATATTACAGTTCAAGAAAGGTCTTTAAGAGTTAAATTAATATGATCAGTTTAGTCCTAGAAATCTCCTAATTAACTTAAAATTCTAAGTAAAATAATTATTTTATTTACTAATATTCCTATACTGTCAAGCTTTCTCAATACCATTTTAGTTGTTTCACAGAATAAATAGAAAGTAATGAGTGCACCTCTCATGATATCTGCATTTGAAATATTCCCAAAACGCTTCATGATTTTTTTTGGAGAACTGAACTATTCCTATGTATGGAAGAAGATTAGTCATAATTTTGTTATAAAAAGGTGGGAACAGAATCATAAGATGCAATATTCACAACTTCAGTAATATAAAATTCCATTCCATTTCTGAAACACAGAACATTCTTTTACCAATAAGAAAGGAAAAAAGAATGCATTGGCAGTACCTGATACTCAGGTAAACAGTGTTAGTTCTTTTACTCTGTCCCCTGGAAAATAGATACCAAGACTTTATGTGCCTGTCTTGCAGAGTGTGTGTTCAAATTATGGTGTTTAATTCATTGCATAATGGAAGATTTTCAGAAAACAGTGCTTAGCTAAATTGATTGTCTTCTCAGCTATTGACAAATAATACCACATAGCAGAGCTACGGGTCTGATAAGTTTTTATTTCGCTGAGAGGTAATAATAATGCTGTGTGTGTCTGTTAGTTGCTTAGTCATGAACTCTTTGAGACCCCATAGACTGTAGCCCACCAGGCTTCTCTGTCCATGGGGTTCTCCAGGCAAGAATACTGGAGTGGGTTGCTATTTCCTTTTCCAGGGGATCTTCCTGACCCTGAGATTGAACCTGGGTCTCCTGCATTGCAGGCAAATTCTTTACCATCTAAACTATCATTTATTGAATTGTTACTGTGTGCCAAGCTATACATATATGTAATTTTTCATCTCACAATACGTATGATCATTTCAAAAATGAGGACACAGAAGCTAAGAAATAGTGCAGATGTCATCAAAGTTATTTATCGAAGAGGCCAAGCTGGGATTCAAGCTTAGATCTTTCTACTATCTACCATAGCACATATCATTATTTTAAAGCAATTTAATTTAGTTTTACAAGTATACCACAGCTTATCTATGAAAATGGATGTTGTTCCCAACAAATCTTGAGAGGTTATGCAAGTTTATACCTCTAATCCTGCCACTAGCTTTTAAAAATTAAACTCTTTTGAAGTTCTTTCTGAGCTTGTGGCATGTCCTTTTTTTTTTTTTTTTTTTTTTTTTTCATTTCTTTTTATTAGTTGGAGGCTAATTACTTTACAGTATTGTAGTGGTTTTTGTCATACATTGACATGAATCAGCCATGGACTTATATGTGTTCCCTGTCCTGAACCCCCCTCCCTCTTCCCTCCCATCCCATCCCCCTGGGTCATCCCAGTGCACCAACCCTGAGCACTTGTCTCATGCATCCAACCTGGACTGGCGATTTGTTTCACACTTGATAATATATATGTTTCAATGCTATTCTCTCAGATCATCCCACCCTCGCCTTCTCCCATAGAGTCCAAAAGTCTGTTCTATACATCTGTGTCCCTTTTTCTGTCTTGAATATAGGGTTATCCTTACCATCAGTTCTAATGAGATGGATGCAACTGGAGCCCATTATACAGAGTGAAGTAAGCCAGAAAGATAAACACCAATACAGTGTACTAACGCATATATATGGCATGTCCTTTTGAATAGCTCCTTTAGCTACACATCATAGATGGAGAGGTGGGCTTGATCTTTCAAAACAGCCAAACTTATCTAGAGACACATTTATTTTTTTTCCATTTATTTTTATTAGTTGGAGGATAATTACTTTACAATACTGTAGTGGTTTTGCCATACATTGACATGAATCAGCCATGGGTTTACATGTGTTCCCCATCCCGATCCCCCCTCCCGCCTCCCTCCCCATCCCATCCCTCTGGGTCTTCCCAGTGCACCAGCCCTGAGCACTTGTCTCATGCATCCAACCTAAGGTGGTGATCTGTTTCACCCTTGATAGTATACTTGTTTCAATGCTGTTCTCTATGAGCATCCCACCCTCGCCTTCTCCCATGGAGTCTAAAAGTCTGTTCTGTACATCTGTATCTCTTCTATAAAACATAGAAAACAATCTCTGAGGGTAACCCCATTTTTAGAGCAAAACACATTAAATGACTTGTGAATGCTTTGTATCACTCCCCTATGAAGCAGTTTCCTGAAGATTAATCCCCAAAATGCCATCGGTGTCATCATTAGATGATATCACTCAGAGAGAGCTGTCTTCCTTAGCATACCAAGTATGTCTGGACAATTGGAAATACAGGGTGAAATCAGGGCTAGAAATATAGATGTGCCAGGCATGTGCATATGGGAATTAGGACATACCTAATAGGTAGTGGTACATGAAATTAAGAAATTGCCCTTAAGTTCAGTTCAGTTCAGTCTCTCAGTCGAGTATGACTCTGCGACCACATGGACTGCAGGACGTCGGCCTTTTCTGTTCATCACCAACTCCTGGAGCTTACTCAAACTAATGTCCATTCAGTCAGTGATGCCATCCAACCATCTCATCCTCTTTTGTCCCCTTCTCTTCATACATTCAGTCTTTCCAAGCATCAGGCTCTTTTCCAATGAGTCAGTTTTTTGCATTGGGTGGCCAAAGTATTGGAGCTTAAACTTCAGCGTTAGGCCTTCCAATGACTATTTGGGACTGATTTCCTTGAGGATTGACTAGTGATCTCTTTGCTGTCCAAGGGACTCTCAAGAGTCTTCTCCAACACCACAGTTCAAAGTCATCAATTCAGTGGGTACTACGTAAGTGTTTCCCTTCTCAAATTTTCAACTGTTTCTTTATTCAAAAATATACAAAGACCTAATATATACTAAGCACTCTGCTAGAACTTGTCTTTCTAAGCATTCTGCCACTTATATAGATGACATTGGGGCTTCCGAGGTGGCTCAGTGGTAAAGAATATGCCAGCTAATGCAGGAGACCCAAGAGACGCGAATTGGATCCCTGGCTTGGGACGACACCTGGGAAATTCCGTGGACAGCGGAAGCTGACAGGTTACAGTTCTTAGCATCGCAATGAGTCGGACACAGCTGAATGACTGAGAACGCGCTTGCATAGGTGACTTTCAGTTTGGGTCAGTTACTCAGTCATGCCCGACTCTTTGTGACCCCATGGACGGAACCATGCCAGGCTTCCCTGTTCATCACCAACTCCTGGAGCCTGCTAAAACTCATGTCCTTCGCATCGGTGATGCCATCCAACCATCTCATCCTCTGTTGTCCCCTTCTCCTCCTGCTTTCTATCTTTCCCAGCATCAGGGTCTTTTCCAATGAGTCAGTTCTTCGCAACAGGTGGCCAAAGTATTAGAGTTTCAGCTTCAGTATCAGTCTTTCTAATAAATATTCAGGACTGATCTCTTTAGGATGAACTGGTTGGATCTCCTTGCAGTCCAAGCGACTTTCAAGAGTCTTCTCCAACACCACAGTTCAAAAGCATCAATTCTTCAGCACTAGCTTTCTTTAGAGTCCAACTCTTACATCCATACATGACTACTGGAAAAAACCATAGCTTTGACTAGATGGACCTTTGTTGGTAAAGTAATGTCTCTGTTTTTTAATATTCTGTCTAGGTTGATCATAGCTTTTCTTCCAAGGAGCAAGTATCTTTTAAACTCATGGCTGCAGTCACCATCTGCAGTGATTTTGGAGCCCAAGAAAATAAAAATTGTCACTGTTTCCATTGTTTCCCCGTCTATTTACTATGAAGTGATAGGACCAGATGCCATGATCTTAGTTTTCTAAATGTTTAATTTTAAGCCAACCTTTTCACTCTCCTCTTTCACTTCCATCAAGAGGCTCTTCAGTTCTTCACTTTCTGCCATAAGGGTGGTGTCATCTGCATATCTGAGGTTATTGATATTTCTCCCAGCAATCTTGATTTCAGCTTGTGCTTCATCCAGTCCAGCATTTCGAATTCTGTTTTCTGCATATAAGTTAAATAAGAAGGATGACAATATACAGCCTTGATGTACTCCTTTCCCGATTTAGAACCAATCTGTTTTTCCATGTCTGGTTCTAACTGTTGCTTCTTGACCTGCATACAGATTTCTCAGGAGACAGGTCAGATGTTCTGGTACTCCCATCTCTAAGAATTTTCCACAGTTTGTTGTGATCCACACAGTCAAAGGTTTGGTGTAGTCAATAGAGCAAAAGTAGATGTTTTTCTGGAACTCTCTTGCTTTTTTGATGATCCAGTTGATGTTGGCAATTTGACCTCTGGTTTCTCTGCCTTTTCTAAAACCAGCTTGAACATCTGGAAGTTCACGATTCAAGTGCTGTTGAACCCTGGCCTGGAGAATTTTTACATTACTTTGCTAGTGTGTGAGATGAGTTCAATTGTGTGGTAGTTTTAACATTCTTTGGCACTGGGATTGGAATGAAAAGTGACCTCTTCCGGTCCTGTGGCTACTGCTGAGTTTTCCAAATTTGCTGGCACATTGAGTGCAGCACTTTCACAGCATCATCTTTTAGGATTTGAAATAGCTCAGCTGGAATTCCATCACCTCCACTAGCTTTGTTCGTAGTGATGTTTCCTATGGTCCACTTGACTTCACATTCCAAGATGTCTGGCTCTAGGTGAGTGATCACACCTTTTTGGTTATATGGGTCGGGAAGGTCTTTTTTGTCCAGTTCTTCTGTGTATTCTTGCCACCTCTTCTTAGTATCTTCTGCTTCTGTTAGGTCCATACCATTTCTGTCTTTATCGAGCCCATCTTAGCATGAAATGTTCCCTTGGCATCTCTAATTTTCTTGACAAGAGCTCTAGTCTTTCCCATTCTATTGCTTTCCTCTATTTCTTTGAATTGATCACTGAGAAAGGCTTTCTTATCTCTCCTTGCTATTTTTTGGAACTCTGCATTCAAATGGGTTTATTTTTCCTTTTCTCCTTTGCTTTTCACTTCTTTTCACAGCTATTTGTAAGGCCTCCTCAGACAGCCATTTTGCCTGTTTGCATTTCTTTTTCTTGGGGATGGTCTCGATCCCTGTCTCATTTACAATGTCACGAACCTCCGCCCATAGTTCTTCAGGCTGTCTGTCTGTCAGATCTAATTCCTTGAATCTATTTCTCACTTCCACTGTATAGTCATAAGGGATTTGATTTAGGTCATACCTGAATGGTCTAGTGGTTTTCTCCACTTTCTTCAATTTAAGTCTGAATTTGACAATAAGGAGTTCATGATCTGAGCCACAGTCAGCTCCCAGTCTTGTTTTTGCTGACTGTATAGAGCTTCTCCATCTTTGGCTGCAAATAATATAATCAATCTGATTTTGGTATTGACCATCTGGCGATGTCCATGTGTAGCGTCTTCTCTTGTGTTGTTGGTGTTTGCTATAACCAGTGCGTTTTCTTGGAAAAACTCTGTTACGTGACTTTAGTGATACAGATTTCACTGATGAGGGACACTTGCAGAAACAAAGTACCATTCACCCATTATAAACTTTTTAAAGGTTTTATTTTTTTTATAATAGCTTTATTGAGGTATAATTCCTATACTATACAATTCACCCCTCTTTTTTGACATTAAAACCTAGTTTTATTAAATGTTTAGTATAGATCAAAGACTGTGGATTAATGATATGCAGTTTTCCCTCAGAGCTGCTGTGTTTATTTCCATATGGATCACAGAAAAATAGCATTTAGATAAAATAGCTCATTTTAGTCAGTGTTTCAAGGCAGGTTGACATTTTTTCCAAGGTGAATATGAGTTCTAATCTTAAATAATTCCTCTTTGGTATAAACATAATTTTCCAACTCATTTTAATTGATTTTGTGAAGAAGCCAAACAAATTTTTTTTTCCACTGGGTTTTGTCATACATTGATATGAATCAGTCATAGAGTTACACGTATTCCCCATCCCGATCCCCCCTCCCACCTCCCTCTCCACCCGATTCCTCTGGGTCTTCCCAGCCCACCAGGCCCAAGCACTTGACTCATGCATTCAACCTGGGCTGGTGATCTGTTTCACCATAGATAATATACATGCTGTTCTTTCTAAACATCCCACCCTCACCTTCTCCCACAGAGTTCAAAAGTCTGTTCTGTACTTCTGTGTCTCTTTTTCTGTTTTGCATATAGGGCCATTGTTACCATCTTTCTAAATTCCGTATATATGTGTTAGTATGCTGTAATGTTCTTTATCTTTCTGGCTTACTTCACTCTGTATAATGGGCTCCAGTTTCATCCATCTCATTAGAACTGATTCAAATGAATTCTTTTTAACGGCTGAGTAATATTCCATGGTGTATATGTACCACAGCTTCCTTATCCATTCACCTGCTGATGGGCATCGAGGTTGCTTCCATGTCCTGGCTATTATAAACAGTGCTGCGATGAACATTGGGGTGCACGTGTCTCTTTCAGATCTGGTTTCCTCGGTGTGTATGCCCAGAAGTGGTATTGCTGGGTCATATGGCAGTTCTATTTCCAGTTTTTTTAAGAAATCTCCACACTGTTTTCCATAGTGGCTGTACTAGTTTGCATTCCCACCAACAGTGTAAGAGGGTTCTCTTTTCTCCACACCCTCTCCAGCATTTATTGCTTGTAGACTTTTGGATAGCAGCCATCCTGACTGGCGTGTAATGGTACCTCATTGTGGTTTTGATTTGCATTTCTCTGATAATGAGTGATGTTGAGCCTCTTTTCATGTGTTTGTTAGCCATCTGTATGTCTTCTTTGGAGAAATGTCTGTTTAGTTCTTTGGCCCATTTTTTGATTGGGTTATTTATTTTTCTGGAATTGAGCTTCAAGAGTTGCTTGTATATTTTTGAGATTAATCCTTTGTCTGTTTCTTCATTTGCTATTATTTTCTCCCAATCTGAGGGCTGTCTTTTCACCTTACTTACAGTTTCCTTTGTTGTGCAAAAGCTTTTAATTTTCATTAGGTCCCATTTGTTTATTTTTGCTTTTATTTCCAATAAGAAGCCAAACAAATTTTAATTTTCCTAATGGTGATGCTAACACACACACCCCATTATATAATAATGGGATTATTTTATGAAAATTTTAAATGTATGAAGATGTTTTTGCATTAATGTATTTATTCCATATATGACCATTTCTGGTGTGACAGATCTCAAGGCCTTACCACTAATAATCAAATATTATCTTTTATATTACTTTGTCAAGAAGCGCTTTTCCAACTATTTGTTACATATAGTAATAGCTCATCAATTACTGATTATAGACATTCATGGAAGAAATGATTCCACAGTGAGTTCTGTTTGTTCAGAGATTTGGGTGAATGTTAGATTTCTCTCTTTTAACTGAAACCAGGAAAATGAAGGCCATTTTGCAAATGAATGTACAAAGTGAGAACTGTTAATATTTTGATGCCCAACATACAAACAGAACAGTGTTGGATATTTGATTGCTTTGTGGCTATACACACATGACATAAACAGAAACATGAAAAATTAGGTAAGTTAATTTTTGCATAAAATTAAGTTGAGTCAATTCAGATAGAGATTTGTTAGAACCATAAATAATTAGACCAGCTTTAGAGTTGTTTGATCTCTTTATGTCCTAATCATTTCATGTATATACCTATAAATTCAATGTGAATTTCACACTTCCTAGAAATTTTTAATCAAAACGTCATTAACCAGTGAACTAACTGAATCCATTATACTGAACAAGTAGCTTTATTTTCAAATTTCACTGAATCTAACATTCTTCCTATTGGACATTGTACATATCCAATAAATAAAAATATTCTAACTAAATTGTGACATAATGCTTTCTTTTTGCTTAAAATTTGTATTTTATACTTAATAAGAGAGCTGTTTTAGACTCATTTACAATAAGTATTTTTACAGTGATTCATGAGAATTCCTGTAAAAAGAAACTGTAAACAAAGTAAATTCCTTATATTCCTTGAACATCTTTGTATTCAAAGTCCAATTCTTCTGAATCACCATTAAACTCAAATTGTCATTTTTTTTCTCATCCATATCTTTTTTATGTCTTCAAGAACACTGGTGCTGTGTAGCTTTCCTTCAAATAGGGCTCCAGCGTCCCCTGCCTTCAGTATTTCGTCCAAGCATGGGCTACCAATCTGCCAGTCTTGAAGCTGGTACTTTCTTATCTTCCAGGATTTCAGAAAACAACCAGTCCTCATATTTCTTTCTGAAATTATCATTAAATAGTTGTCAACAGAAGGATCAAGGCATTACAACCATGGCTCATGTCCAAAGACATGGATAAGTTCAGCAACAACCGTGACTTGATCACTCCTGTTTATGAAAAAATATAAGATGCCACCTGTTCTCAGGGAGGGATCTCAATTTCAGGAATGTTAAAATATGGGAAAGCGTGTGTTTTAGAATCAGTGAAATATGGTTTTAATATTGCTGAATTTTTCTATAGTTGCATTAATTAAAAAATTTGTTAGTAAAACTTCTCCATATGCAATATTTGATACCATCCTATCTGGAGTTCCTCTGAGTAAATCTTTGCTGTATAAACATAAAGAAATGCCCTTCTTGGGCTTTCCTGGTGGCTCAGATGGTAAAGAGTCTGCCTGCAATACAGGAGACCTGGGTTCGATACACGGGTTGGGAAGACCCCCTGGAGAAGGAAATGGCGACCCACTCTAGTATTCTTGCCTGGAAAATTCCATGGATAGAGGACCCTGGTGGGCTACATTCAATAGGGTTGCAAAGAGTCGGACATGACTGAGTGACTAATACATTTTCATGCAAGATAGCAAAACAAGCTCTGAATTTCAGAATTTCATCTAGTTATTTATTAAGGGTCAGAGCACAGATGCTCACTGGGAACTGCTGACCAATGAAAGCAAAGAAAGGTGGCTCTAGGAATTCAGAGACATTCAGGAGTAGGAGTTTTCTTTTGTTATGCTCCTTTGAAGAATACAATGACGGTGTTTTCTGTTACTTTAGAAACCTCTAAATTTTGGATTTTGTCACTTCAATAAAAAAATTTCAACATTTCTAAGATGATTTAGCAAAGGAATTGTGTATCATCTTAGATCCATCATTCTTTTTTAGGGATTGACCAAAAAAATGTCAGATATTCAAAAGATATTGAATTTCTTCAAGATGCTTAATTTGGAGTCATTATTTTGAAATCAGTTCTGGCCTTGTCTGTAATGTTATGCCTGTAATTCTTTATGGCTCTGAATCAGCAGTCTTTCAGTCAGCAGTCTGAATCAGCAGTTAAATGTCCCTTGAGTTGTTGAAGGTAGCTTCAGCTACATCTATTAAAAAATAATCACAGCATATGATACCTTGGATGGAGCTGTTTACAAAACTTACTGTCTTTTTCTTTGGTTGCTCCAGGATTTTTCACCTTTGTTCTTGATCTCATAGGCCCCCAAGTGTTAGCTCCTCAAAGAGAAGACCTGTCTCTTTAAACTGGCTTTCAAATAATTGGCTCTTTTAGAGAGATTTTTGGAGAAGGTAATGACACCCCACTCCAGTACTCTTGCCTGGAAAATCCCATGGACGGAGGAGCCTCGTGGGTTGCAGTCCGTGGGGTCACTAGAGTCAGATATGACTGAGCAACTTCACTCTCACTTTTTACTTTCATGCATTGGAGGAGGAAATGGCAACCCACTCGTGTTCTTGCCTGGAGAATCCCAGGGATGGGGGAGCCTGGTGGGCTGCTGTCTATGGGGTCTCACAGACTCGGACACGACTGAAGCGACTTAGCAGCAGCAGAGAGATTTTTAGAGCCTTTCCACTTGTTGTTTAGTTGCTTAGTTGTGTCCTACTTTGGCGATCCCATGGATTGTAGCCTGCCAGGCTCCTCTGTCCATGGGATTTCCCAGGCAAGAATAGTTGGAGTGGGTTGCCATTTCCTTCTCCAGGATATCTTCCCAACACAGGGATTGAACCCACTTGGCAGGCAAATTCTTTACCACTGAACCACCAGGGAAGCCCCTTTCCACTTGTTATTATCCTTTACTGTTTAGCTCTTACTCATACGAGAGTGAGATTTGTATATCTCTGGAGTAGCATGCAGATCACGAGGAGCTAATGAGCATTTGGGACTCGTTTAATATTAATAAAATGAGAGCAGAATTCAAATAATGGAAGTTTCTTAATATAATTCATTGAAATCTTTAAAATGATGTGCCTCTCTTCTTTTTTTTTTTTCCTTGGTTAGTGCTCCCCACATGTTATTTATCTGTTTGTTTAATTTTCTAAATACAAGTACTGTAGTATTTTTCCTTCCAGTGTTATTAAGATGTAATTGACATGCAACACTAAGTTTACAGTATGATGATTTGACCCCTCTTCTTTATGAAAGAATAGCCAAACTTGTTTTAGTCACTTTGGGTCATTCGAGCTGCTCTAACACTCTCCAAAATCTCAGTGACTTATGAAAATTAGGTCTTATTTCTTGTTTATATAAATTCTTGCCATTTGCCAGAAGCTTATGCCAGGAGCCAGGCTCCTTCCATCTCTGAGATTTATCTTTCCTTTCTTGAATCCTGGTTAGGAGATTTAACAATCCTCTATTTTCATTATATTTTTTCTAATACCTCCAACAAATATTTTATGAATCACAGATGCCTCCCTCTCAAATAATTGGTTTCATTTGCAAAGGAATGTATAAATTTTCAACCTTTTTAAGAGGTTTTATTTTTAAAAAATATAACAGCTTTACTGAGATGTAATTCATATAGCATACATTTTACATTTAAATTTTAGGATTCAGTAGTTGTTAGTATGTTCAGAGAGTTGTGCAGTCATCACCACTATTTAATTGCAGATCATTTTCTTCACTTCAAAAAGAAACCCACACCTGTTAGCAGCCACACCCAGTTCCCTACCCGAGACCCCCCATCCCGCCTCCATCGCCCCAGCCTCTGGTAACTATTAACTTGCTTTCTATCATTGTTGTGTTAGCTGCTCAGTCGTGTCCAGCTCTTTGGACCCCATGGATTGTAGCCTGCCAGGTTCTTCTGTCCATGGAACTCTCCAGGCAAGAATACTAGAGTGGGTAGCCACTATAGATTTGTCATTTCTGGACATTTCTTGTAGATGGAATCATATCATATGTGGATTTTTTTTGTGTGTAACTGGCTTCTTTCATTTAGTTTGTTTTCAAAGTTTATCCATGTTGTAGCATGTATCACTACTTCATTCTTTTTTATGGCTTAATAACATTCCATGGTATGAATATAGCACATTTTGCTTATCCCTTCAATTGATAGACATTTGAATTGTTTCCACTTCTTAGCTATTATCATGATTATTGATATGAACATTTATGTATAGGTTTTTGGTGGACATGTGTTTTCATTTCTCTTAGGTATATACATAGGAGTGTAATTCTTGGGTCACATGGTAACTATTACACTTTTTGAAGAATTGACAAGTTGTTTTTCCAAGCAACTGTACCATTTTACAATACTACCAGTAATCCATAAGAGTCTAAAGGCTCATGTTCTAACTCACTGTACACTCCATCAAAGATGAGTCACATGTTTTTAAAATTTACACCCTACATTTCATTATCCTGATAACTATCTTAACACTTTCTAAAGCAAAGACACAAAGAAATCTTCTCTTAATGTGATATTAAGTGAGATGAGACTTGAATGATTTCTTATATTTTTTTTCTAGCCAAGGACAGATGGCAGAAGCAGTCAAATACTTGAAAAAATTTGTGAAAATTGCTAGAAACAACTTTCAAAACCTGGATTTTGTGAAAGCAAGTACAATGCTTGGGGACATCTACAACGAAAAAGTGAGCATACTGTGTTTCTTGCTTATAAGGGAAAAATTTGCAGAATTTTAAACTTCTGTGTGCATTTGATCCTCATCTTCCCATAGTATGTTGTCCAGACTAGCCCCAGGAAAGCAGGACTTAGTCAATGCAGAAGGCAGTGACTGGGAAGAGAAACGCCTCTTCCTTCTTCCTCTTCCAGCTTGTTACTGTTGATCAGTCGCTCAGCCGTGTTTGTGTGACCCCACGGACTGCAGCGTACCCGGTTTCCCTTTCCTTCACTACCTCTCGGAGTTTGCTCAAACTCACGTCTGTTGAGTCAGTGATGCTGTCTAACCAGCTCACCTTTGCCACCCCCCTTTCCTTTTGCTTTCAATCTTTCCTAGCATCAGGGTCTTTTCCAGTGAGTCGGCTCTTCACATCAGGTGGCCAAAGTAATGGAGCTTCAGCTTCAGCATCAGTCTTTCCAGTCAGTATTCAGAGTTGATTTCCTTTAGGATTGAGTGGTTTGATCTCCTTGCAGTTCAAGGAACTCTCAAGAGTCTTATCCAGCCCCACAATTTGAAAGCATCAATTCTTTGGCACCCAGCCTTCTTTATGGTCTAACTCTCTCCAGTACGTGACTACTGAAAAAAACCATAGCTTTGACTATATAGACCTTTGTAATAAGCAAAGTGATGTCTCTGCTTTTTAATACACTCTCTAGGTTTGTCATAGCTTTCCTTCCAAGAAGCGAATGTCTTTTAATTTCATGAGTGCAGTTGCCATCTGCAGTGATTTTGGAGCCCAAGAAAATAAAATCGGATACTATTTCCACTTTTTCCCATTCTATTTGCCATGAAGTGTTGGGACCAGATGCCATGATCTTGTTCTTTGAATGTTGAGTTTTAAGCCAGCTTTTTCACTCTGCTCTTTCACCTTCTTCAAGAGGCTCTTTATTTCCTCTTCACTTTCTGCCATTAGAGTGGTATTATCTGCATATCTGAGATTGTTGATATTTCTGCCAGCAATCTTGGGTTGCTGGATGAAACCCAGATCAGCTTGGGTTTCATCCAGCGCAACATTTCACATGATATAGAAGCAGGGTGACAATATACATCCCTGTCATACTCCTTTCCTAATTTTGAACCAGTCAGTGGTCCCATGTCTGGTTCTAACTGTTGCCCTCACAAAGTATCACACAATTACCTTTTTTCCAAGCTCAGAGTGCTTGAGTAACCTACCCTAGCTTGCCAAGCTTCTAGGTGGCAGTGGTGTTCAAACTCATCCACTGAACCACTATCATATCATATCAGTGATTTTAATCATTTCAGAATTATTTAGACTTTTTATTATGAAAGTAAGAGTCTGAAATTAGTGTGAATGAATAAAATCGCCATGTTTAGTGTCTACAGTGGGAACCATGCTTTCGCACAGGGCACCCTTCTCTTTGGCTTACTGGCTCACTGGCCTCCTCCCTGTCCTCTCATCCAGTGATGATGTTTGTGCCCTTTAGTCCTGCCTGTCCCCTGCCCCCTCCTCCCCCCTCACCCACTCGCTTGCCTCCACCTGCCCTGTCTTTCTGGGACCCCGCTGTCCCCTGTGGCTGTCCCCTCTCTCTCCCTGCTTTGTTGCCCCTCTTTGTGCCCTGCCCCCCATGGGTCACCCCCAGGGCTCTCTCTCTGCTGGGTGCCTGCCAGCCCCATCTCTGTGTTCTGCTCTCTGCCTCTGGTGACCCTGTATCACTGATTTTGTATTTCCTTTTGTATACTTTTTCAGGATATAGTGATGAAAATAAGAGTCAAAGCTTACCCCCCTCTGCAGCTCACCATCTAATGGGCAAGCTTATCTTAGGGTGGCAGAATTGACATTCCTAATAAATATATGTAGTCTTTTGGGAGGGGGTGAAGAAGAGTGTGGACAGTTTTCTTGAAAGTCTTTATTGAATTTGTTATAATAATGCTTTGTTTTAAGTTTTCAGACCAAGAGGCATGTGAGATCTTAGTTCCCTGACCAGGGATCAAACCCACACCCCCTGCATTGGAAGGCAAAGTCTTAACCACTGTACCATGAGAGGAGTCCCAAAACATGTGTAGTCTTACCTTTTAAAAGGATTGTCATACAAAAGAGAGGTGCAAAAAGCACAAATTATTTTACCCTCCTACCAAGCAATACCCAGAATGCAGTTGTGTGTTTTTTTTTTTAACTATAATGTGGACATCAAATATCAGCCTGTATTTTCCCAACTACAGAAAACATAAGGAAGGTAAGAGCCATAAACATATCTGAGGGGTAATATTTTTGTAAGGGCTTCCCAGGTGGCACTAATGGTAAAGAACTTGCCAGTGCAGGAGATGCAGGTTCGATCCCCAGGTCGGGAAGATCCCCTGGAGGAGGGCATGGCAACCCACTCCAGTATTGCTGCCTGGAGAATCCCATGGACAGAGGAGCCTGGCGGGCTACAGTCCATAGGGTTGCACAGAGTTGGACATGACTGAAGCGACTTACATGAATGCCATATTTTTATACTCACATTTTCTTAATTTTTTACCAAGAGTATCTTATCCACATGTACTTTATTCTCTGATTAGTAATTTTTGAAGAAGAATTTAATATCTAAAGCTAGAAACGAATAATATCCAAAGGCTGTGTCAAGTACCAAAAGTTGATATTTTTTACCAATGTATCCCTATTCTATTATAAAATTTGGAGGATTCTAGGTATCGTGCTCTCTTCAAATATGCATACCTTCAATGACCAGTAGAGTCATGTATATGCCTTTCTGATTGCTTTTATCTTAATGTAGTAAATAGTCACTGATAGTGTAATATTAAGAACATAATACTGTAATATTTTTATGATATCACAGATTTCGAGACAAAGCTTTGAAACTAAGCTTATTAATGTTATTCTCAGTTTTTGTGCAGTTTTCTGCTTCTCTGCTGGTATTTTTTCAAGTCTCAATTCTACCAATTTTCATTGGTAGAAAATCTACCAATGACTTCTCAGGCTGAGATTGAGATGTTAAATCATTACTCTAAAAGTATGATTTGAAAATGTGTAGCTAAGTGGATTAGAACTAAGTGATAGTTATTTTTTCTCCTCCTTGTCTTTTTGAGGCATCCTAAATTTCCTCCTAGTCCTGCAAAGCCATTTCCTAGAAAAAGCATCAATCATTATTAGCATTATTTCATTAAAAGCATTATTTTATATATCTACTATTCAGTTGTTTATAAATGTTTCCTAATTGTATTAAATGCCTTTGTTCCAGTTAATCTACCCAAGCAATTTCACAAGCTATTTGGAACACACACTATCCATTAATGTTAAGCTTTTCCTTGAATAAAACTAGAGCAGGACAGAGGAACGATATCAAGTTTTGCCCACCTGACTGAATCTGCCGTCGGTTGTTTCTTACCTGTGACCTTGGGCAAGTTAATTCTTTCATCCTCAGTTTCCTCAGCTGTCATATATCAATAACAAGACACCTTGAAGACTGGTTATCTGAGGATGAGAAATTTACAAATATGTGCATGGCTCCTGGCATTTATTGTATGCACAGTAGCATGTAACTTAGTTTCTCAAACTCGGGTCTCTCTCTTTCCTATAGGCTCATTCTCACTTGCCTATTTGACATCTTCACTTAGATTTCTTCAAATATAACCTATTAAAAACTGAACTCAACTCATCCATCTTTCTCCCTAAATTCTATTTCTCTCCCTACTTAATGTTTAAGCGGGATAGAATACTATTCAGGCATTTTGTAGGCAACCTTCTCTTCTCAATCTATGAGCTCTTCTTATCTGACCTCAGATAGGCCCATGGCTTTAAATACCATCCAAATGTTTATCTTCAACTCTGATCTCGCCTTGGGACTCGGGACCTGTGAAGCCAGCTGTCCCCCTAGCATCTCTCCCTGGGTGTCTCCTGATAGACATCTCAGATTTCGTGTATTTCCTCCCTCCCTTGACCTACCTCTCCCAAGGCTTCCACATATCCATAAATGATAACCATTATCCACCAGCTCCATTGCTCAAGCCATTCATCTGGATATTCTTGATTCTTCTTTCCCATCCTGCTTTATATCCAATCCAGAAGCAAACCCTGACCTTCCTGCCACCAAAACACACCTCAAATCCACTCTCCTCTCTCCAGGTGACCCACTCTGGTTAGGACTCTATGTTTTCTCATGTGTACTATTGAAGTAAGCTCTGAACCTATTTCCTCATTTCTCCTCCATCTAATCCAGTCTGTACACAGAAGCCCAAGTAATTGTTTCAAAATGTGAATAAAATTGCTTCCCAGGTGTACTAGTGGTAAAGAACCTGCCTGCCAGTGTAGGAGATGTAAAAGATATGTGTTCAATACTTGGATCAGGAAGATTCCCTGGAAGAGGACATAGCAACCCACCCCAGTACCCTTGCCTAGAGAATCCTATGGACAGAGGAGCCTGGCGGGCTACAGTCCATGGGGCCGCAAAGGGTCGGACACGACTGAAGTGACTTAGCACGCACTCATGTAAATAAAATCATGTTATTTCTTGTATTAAAATATTTCCATTGCTTCCCAGTCTTCTGGGAACATAAACATAAATCCTCACCCTGACTTGAGAGTCTGTATGAGATGCATTACCTCCCCCACTCCCAATCTCTGATTTCATTGCCTTCCTCTCTCCTTATCCTCTCCACCACAGGCAAAGGGACTTTGAAGGAGTTCTTCACACATGCTGAGCTGATTTCTACCTGAGGACATTTGCCTTAGCCAGCATGCTTTGTGTGGACTGGTCCCCAAGTGGAACTTCACATGGCTGGCTTCTTGTCACTCAGAACTCAGCTAAATGCCACATCTTCAGAGAGGTCTTCCTTGGGGCAACCTAATCAAAAGTAGCCACCAGCTCACCCTTCGTGTGACTATAGTTTGCCATGCAGCACTTATCATCATTTTCTTGTTTATGATGTTTGCCTACTCCTTGTTGAATGTGTCTAGAATAGGAGCTTAATGAAAACAGAGAACAGATCTGCCCTTTTTAATTTCTTTCCAATTTCTAGAAGAGTATCTGCACAGGGTTCCAATATTTTTCTGAACAAAAATACATGAGTTCATTAAATTGATCCATAAATTTGTAACCAACTTCATGCCAGTTGAGAGTAAGTAGTCCCTTTTAAAATTCCAAGCTTCTGCTTCATTTTTGTCCAATATTTTGACATTTTGAAAAATTGCACTGAATCTTTAAAAGCAACTCTAACTGTGCTGACACTTGTCAGTCTACCTTTTAAGGACCTCTATAAACAGCCCTCGTCATACCTTTTCTGGCTTTATATTATTCATGAAATATATTCTAATTGTATTATTTTTCAATATTTATTTAATTTTATTTATTTGGCTGCACCAGCTCTTAATTTGCAACATGTGGGATCTTTAGTTGTGGCATTTGAACTCTTAGTTGCAGCATGTGGAATCTAGTTCCCAACCAGGGATCAAATCCAGGCCCCCTGCACTGGGAACACGAAGTGTTAGTTATTGGACGGCCAGGGAAGTCCCTCTAATTGTATTCTTAACAGTAATTTCCAAGAAATAATATTATTTATAGGACCACAATTATAATATTAAACTCTATTTGTAAATATACAGTTTTCTCTAATTATTATAGTGCTATTATAATTAAAGTTAACCCATCTTAAAAACATCCTAGTTAATTTACCTTTTGCTGTATAATGATAGAAGATGGACCACCCATCCCACCCTTCCGATGTGATTGGTTTTTAACTGAAAATATATCATCAATATAAAGGAGTCAGATGAGAATATTTTAGGGAAAATAAATACATTATGAGATCTTTTATCCTCTAATGAGGTCAGAGCATAATCACCTAATTAAAACAATGGTAGTTCCAACAACAGCATGGTAAGGAAAATGTGTAAGAAATGATTCCTCCTTTGTACTAAGAAAATGCCCATTTACCTTGAGCTTGCTCATTGGACAAAGTGATGACAATTTAGGCACTAAGAAGGATCACAATAATGCATGAAAATTCTCTTATAGTGTAATAATTCAAGTTCTGTTTCAAGGTCTATGATGTCATCAAGATCCTGTCCTGAAATTGTCCATTGAATGCTTGTTAGTGATATTTATAACATTAAATGAAGTTGTTTCTTCCAATAAAATGCACTTATGAGATGCATAAATTCATTTCTATATATCACTTCTGTATCCTCAAACTCATATTTGAGATTGCCAGGATTAATTACTGGAATCTTCTGAATTTTATAATAGAATAGGAGGACTCCCTGATAACAGGAACTGTGGAAGGTTGAACAGAACCTTTGAAGAGGGGATTAAATTTAGATGGTAAACTCCTTAAGAGTAAGAGATCTGGAATTACAAGACACACTAATGAAACCTTACTCTAAAAAGGTATGTATAAAAATTCTTGCATCAGAGAAGAATTGATATTGTATTTCTTAAGAGAGCCTTAAACTAGAGAAATCTAGGTTGATAGAAGTTTTATGACAGGTATGTGTGTCTCAAGATTGAACTCTAGGCACAATTTGATGGAAGAATGATTACCTAATATAGAAGTATTTAGGGGGAAAAGCATTTGCTTAAAAAAGGCCTAATAACAGTTAGAATACTTAATAAATGAATACTTCCACCAGGGCTTCCCTGGTGGCTCATTTGGGAAAGAATCCGCCTGCGATGCAGGAGATCTGGGTTCAATCCCTGGGTTGGGAAAATCCCCTGGAGAAGGGAAAGGCTACTCACTTCAGTATTCTGGCCTGGAGAACTCCATGAACTAGAGTCCATGGGGTCACAAAGAGTGGAACACGACTGAACGACTTTCACTTTCACTTTTTCACTAGCAGTAAGCTTGCCTGCTTGTATAAACTTTATTCTGAATGTCTACCGCCTGGCAAATAATAGCTGTTTATTGGATGAATGAGCTTGTTTCAACATAATAATATATCAAAATAATTCTGGAAATTCAAATATATGTTCACTTATTTATGAATAATTCTCCTAAATTGATATTACCACCTGAAACAGTCCAGTGGTTAAGACTTTCACTTCCAGTACACTTCCAGCGCAGGAGTTACGCGTTTGATCCCTGGTGGGGGAGATAAGATCCCACACGCATCTCAGCCAAAAGCCAAAAACATAACCAACAGAAGTAGTATTGTAACAAATTCAATAATGACTTTAAGAAAAAAATAAACAGCCTAAAGCTCAGGATGATAGCTAGAATAATAATTAGACTTATACTTCTCTATTTTTAAAAATAGAAACGTTTGGCCTAGCCATGTATTTTCATCTATTTTGTCCCATATCTTTGATATCTAACAGAACAATTTATAATTTTAACTAGTTTTATTTTCATATTCAATATTGATATTATTTTTCAATCATATAACTTATTTAAATGGCATACAAATGTATTTGATACCATTTTATATTTTCTTAATTGCAAAACCTAATTCTCATATAAATCCTGTTTTAGTGGACTTCCTTGGCAGGCCAGTGGTTAAGACTCTGCGCTTCCACTGCGTAGGGTGCGAGTTTGGTCCCTGGTTGGGAAACTGAGATGTCACATACCTTGGAGTGTGGTCAAAAAAGGATCTAAAAAAATCCTGTTTTGTGGAAGCAACCTAGATGCCCATCAGCAGGTGAATGGATAAGGAAGCTGTGGTACATATACACCATGGAATATTACTCAGCCATTAAAATGAATTCATTTGAATCAGTTCTAATGAGATGGATGAAACTGGAGCCCATTATACAGAGTGAAGTAAGCCAGAAAGATAAAGACCATTATAGTATACTAACACATATATATGGAATTTAGAAAGATGGTAACGATAACCCTATATGCAAAACAGAAAAAGAGACACAGATGTACAGAACAGACTTTTGGACTCTGTGGGAGAAGGCGAGGGTGGGATGTTTCAAGAGAACAGCATCGAAACATGTATATTATCTAGGGTGAAACAGATCACCAGCCCAGGTTGGCTGCATGAGACAAGTGCTCGGGCCTGGTGCACTGGGAAGACCCAGAGGGATCGGGTGGAGAGGGAGGGGGGAGGGGGGATCGGGATGGGGAACACATGTAAATCCATGGCTGATTCATGTCAATATATGACAAAAACCACTACAATATTGTAAAGTAATTAGCCTCCAACTAATAAAAATAAATGAAAAAAAAATCCTGTTTTATATTTTGAAATAAGAGAAAGAATTGTTCATCTTAACAGGCAAAAATTGTTATTGATAAGGGAGTCTGTTTAAGTTAGAAAATTTAATTAGAATGAGCCATTTGAATAGTTCCCCTAAACTGTCCCTGTGGGCATATAACAAGGTTATATGTGCTGTACATGTATATAACATAACTGTCACATAAGCCCTACTCTTTCTCTCCTCCTCACCTTGCTAGCAGCCTCTTTATTCAATCAGTTTTTCTGCTCTTTGGGTTCTGATTGTACAGAGGTGCATGATTGTTGAGTATGCATCTTACCTGTACTGACGTATAGTATAAAGCTGTTTCAATGGTGATTTTTATTTCCAGTTACTTCATAAAATGCCATGAGAAAAATGACTTGAAAGCTTATAGTAAATAAAACATTCCTCTTCAAAAGACTGTGCATTCATGTTTTCGTGTGTATGAAAGAGAGAAGGAGAGAAAGGAGAGGGGAAGGAAGGGAAGAGAATGGACTTGCCAGGTTTATAAATCAGTGAAGAAAGGAAATTTTCATTCCCTAGAGTCTTTGCAAGTATAGCTAATCCTAAAAATAAGATCCTCTTTTGAGGAAGAATTTTAAGGAGGATTTTTAGAAGACTTGGAGGTGGCAGAAATAGACCCTCTCAGACTCAGTTTCATTATTTGTAAAATAGGGATGGTATTTCCTCATAAGGTCACCTATGAAAGCTAATGACATAATACGTATGAAGTAGTTAGCGCTGTCCTCACACTTGGCAAGAGTTAGGTAAATGTTACTTATTTGTAGACAGTAGGTTTTAGAAAGAGCAATGAGAATGAGAAAGAAAGGAAGGAAGAAAGAGAGAGAAGGAAGGAGGAAGGGGATGGGAAGGGGAAAGAAAAAACCTTGAATCTTTATAATTTAAAATGTTGCAAAGGATTTGGAGAAAAAAGACATTTAAATGACCCTTTGAGTTATGCTAGTGCTGTGGTCAAGATCATATTTTTTCAAAATGTGTCTTCTTCCACATTCTGGGTCAAGAATGATGTGTGCACATGGGAAAACACAATAACCAAAGAGCAGCAATATTCATCCGTTTTCACCTGCCTTTGATTAAATGAGTTGTCTAGGGTGATCTCTTGCTGTGCCTGAAAGCAAAAGCCGGTTAAAAAGATTTCATTTGGTAAATCAAATGCTACAAGTACGAAAATTCTATCTTTCACAAACTTCTTTTTGCTTCTATGTAGTAGATTGAACCATACAAAAAATGCTAATATTTGGCCATTTTTTACCTTAAAAACAGGTTTCAGAGCATTCTACCTGGTTGATACACCTTTCTTGGCGATTTAATTTTAAGATATTGCATGGTTAGTAATCACAACTTTTAAAAGAAAACTTACTCTAAGAGAGATCCTGCTTGTCATCTTTCTTCTTGAAGATAAACTGCTAAAACTGTTGAAAGATCAGTGTGGCACATGCCAAGGTGGGCAGATATGTGGAACAGTAAACTAAAAATTAAGAAAAAATATTTCTCTTACATCTTTAGGGCCACTACAACAAAGCTTCAGAATACTTTCAGCAAGCTTTCAACACAACAGCAGACATAATGAACATATCTCTGATGGATGAAACTAAAGTTCATTATGGAATAGCAAAAGCTCATCAGATGATGCTGACGGTTAACAGCTGTATAGAAGCTGCAGATCTCACCAGCCTTGACTGCTTGCTGTCATGGAAGGACAGTAGAAGTGACATTACACCTGATCCAGCTACCGGTGAGGCGTTGGTTTTTGTTTGTTTGTTTGTTTCAGTTGGAGGCTAATTGCTTTAGAATGTTGTGTTAGTTTCTGCTGCACAACAACATGAAACAGCTGTGAGTATATATACATCCCCGCCCTCTTGGGCCTCGCTCACACCCCCACCCACGTCTTCACTGAGCGCCGAGCTGAGCTCCCTGAGCTGCTGGCTGGCTATTTTACACATGGTCCTGTTTGCATGTCAGTGCCAACCGTTTGTCCCAGCTGTGTCTGCTTCCCCCACTGCGCTCAACTCCGTTCTCTACATCTTCATCTATTCCCGCCCTGCACACTCAGGCTCAGTCCTACCCGTTTTCTCGATTCCATGTACGTGTGTTAATATGCAGTATTTCTCTTTCTCTTTCTGACTTGCTTCACTCTGTTTGACAAACTCTATATTCATCCACATCACTACAAATGACCCAATTTTGTTCCTTTTATGGCTGAGTAATATTCCATTGTATATATGTATCACAACTTCTCTGCTTTTTGAGAACACTGTAGATTTTTGTATCATTCTTAATGGCTAAGTCATTTTCATTATAAAAGTTTATTCAACTATTGGTGATTTTAATTTTAGTGGTAATTTTATGTTTATTTATTCATTGCTATGTGAATGTTGACTGCATTTTCATACTATATTGTAACTTCAATGTTTAAGGAAAGCATACAGTAGTGATAATGTCTTATTCAACTTGACAAATCAC
The DNA here is from genome assembly GCF_963930625.1 of Muntiacus reevesi. Classification (NCBI taxonomy): domain Eukaryota; kingdom Metazoa; phylum Chordata; class Mammalia; order Artiodactyla; family Cervidae; genus Muntiacus; species Muntiacus reevesi. The sequence continues at coordinate 59,064,615 of NC_089261.1, read as the reverse complement.
CATTTTTTCAATTATCTTAAATACTCAACAGTAGGTATTGATCAATTGTAAGGAATATGAAATAGGTTTATGTTTTTAAAAATGTCCAGTGTTGTACCTTACTGACAAGAGCAAGTGTACATAGATGCTAATTAGTATTATATTCTTACTTTTCTTATGATGATCAGTTTTCCTATCTTTCTCTAATTTAGTTGTGACTATTAATTGAGAAAATATTTGATAGTAATTTCTCTTAATCCTTACTTTTTCCTACATAATTTTCTTGTGATAATTAGAGTAGTCTATTAAAAACAAATAGCTAGAAGTGGATGTAAGGGCTGATTTTATATGTCAACTCGACTGGGTTCTAGTCCCATTTAAGAACTTTAGGATTTTTAAACAATTTTTTAAAATGCTGCCTATGAAAGGCCTTTGGACTACATAACTATTTGCTTGTAAATCAAATTTTTAAAGCAAAATATTTTAAATGTTTGAGAGCTCACATCAAATCGTAAATCAACATTTCATAATATAAAGGGGCATCTCCTGTCTGCATTTTAACTTTTTACACAACTTTTAGAAGTTACTTTTCCACTTACAGTTATAAAGCACTTATAAAATATTGGCTGTGTTCCTCGTGCTATACCACATATCCTTGAGTCCATCTTACAACCAATAGTTTGTACCTTTCACTCCTCCACCCCTTGTAGCCCCTTCCCCATACTGGTCACCTGTAGTTTGTTTTCTGTATTTGTGAGTCAGCCTCCTTTCTGTAATATTCACCAGTATGCTGTGTTTTTTAGATTCCACATGTAAGTGATATTACATGGCATTTGTCTTTCTCTATATGACTTTACTTAGAATGCCCTCCAAGTCCACCCATGATGCTGCAGAAGGCAAAATTTCATGCTTTGTGATGACTAAGTAGTGTTCCTGTGTGTGTGGTGTGTGTGTAGGGGGGTACTTGTTCTCCATCCATTCATCTGTTGATGGACACCTAGGTTGCTTCCATATCTTGGCAGTTCATAATGCCAATATGAACATTGGGCTGTTCTTGTTGAATGAGTGCTTTTTTCAGCTATATATTCAGGAGTGGAATTGCTGGGTATCTCCTATTTAGTAGTCTTTTTTTACCCTTAGGTCATTTACATGAAACAATAATTTGTTTGGCTGTTTCTTTCCTCCACAGAATAAGTAGTAAATAATAGTAAACTTGGCGCAAAGAAATTTTATTGACTCTTTTACATCAATAGAATACTGCTTTGTGACTATCTGTCCTCTAGGTAGAACATAAGTAAAGGTCTCATTTAATAGAAGCACAGTAAGGGGAAGCAAGATGAAATCTTCAGAAGTGGATGGCTTGCTGAATTTCAATGTGTAATTTCAAGTGCTCAAAAAAAATTTATAGTCAATAGTTAACTTTCACATAATACTTTGCTTATTCGGGATGTTGTCCTGTCATATATTTGGGCATTTGTTCTGTAGTTTTGAATTATCTTCCCTTTAGGCTCTCACCTTTTCTGCCCAGGAGCTAAAGCAGTGAAATTATGATCCATCCATTAGATTACTTGTTTTGGCGAATGGTTTGGTGCAGAATAAGTTGAGTTACTCACATTTTCAGGTTTAGTTGGGATAAACTATAACCCAACACAATGATAACCATGAAAAAAATATATACTCCTCAAAACTAGCTTCAGATCAGAGTCATGTGTTCATTTATTGCAGTCTTGTTTTTGGCTTTTTAAAAATCTCTTTTGCTTTGCTTTAGTCTATAAAGCTGCTTATGTTTCTATTCTTTTTACATTTTATCTCCCCATTTTTTATAAGGGCATGTTGTGTTCTAAAGGGCTTAAGAGCGAACAAAAATGCACTTCAAAAATATTATTTAGACATATAAAATACAAAAGCAAAATGAACGAACAGAAACAAACTCAAAGATACAGGAACAGAGTAGTGGTTGTTGTTGTTGGTGGTGGTGGTTTAGTCGCTAAGCCATGTCCAACTCTTGTGACCCCATGGACTGTAGCCCACCAGGCTGCTCTGTCCATGGGCTTTCCCAGGCAAGAACACTGGAGTAGGTTGCCACTTCCTTCTCCAGGAGATCTTCCAGGATCAAGGACCCATCCTGGGTCTCCTGCATTGGCAGGTAGACTCTTTACTGACTGAGCCATCAGGGGGGCCCTAGCGTAGTGGTTACCGCAGGGGAAGTGGGGGAGCAAAGTGGGTGAAGGGGATCAACTATATGGTGATGGACAAAAACTAAAATTTGGTGGTAAGCATGCTGTAAAGTATACAGAAGTAAAAATAGAGTGTTCTACACATGGAACTTATGTTATAAAACAATGTTACCATAATAAGAAAATAAAGAGTATTATTCAGACAGTAAAAATTCAGCTATTCGTGTGGTGGAGAAGATTAAATTCTCCATAGCTCTATAAAATTATACACTCTTGTTGATTTATTTGACCAAAACTAGAAATTTATGCCTGAGTGAGCTATATCATTATAAAAGTGAAAAATAATAATCTTTCAGATTCATGGCAAATGAGAATTAACATACTACTGGTATACATTTTTAGTAGTAGGTATTTTGTTTGTACATAAAACTTGTAGGATATTATCAAACACCTTATTTGTTTTACGCTAAAATTTTGTTGTTTTTAGTCACTAAGTCATGTCCAACTCTTTTGTGACCCCATGTCCAAAGCCCGCCAGGCTTCTCTGTATATGGGATTTCCCAGGCAAGAATACTGGAGCAGGTTGCCATTTCTTTCTCCGGGGGTCTTCCTGACCCAGGGATTGAACCTATGTCTCATGCATTGGCAGGCAGATCCTTTACCATCCAGACACTAGGGAAGCTCCACTAAAATTTTTAAATGCTTCAAAATTATTTCTTAAACCATAACTCATATTACTGTCTTTGCTCTGTTTAAAAATTTTCATGGAGTCATTCCTGTTCACAAGTTAAACACAAGCTTCTCAACCTTTTTTGACCACCTCCCTCCCCTGTCTGCACACACACATACATACACACCATAACCCTATTACTGCTTTACTTTCAGCTAAGGTCAGCCCCCTCCAGGGAAATCTCACCCACCTTGAAAGGTCCTTCTCAAATACTGAGATCTTCCCTCATTCTCCTCTCACTTAGTATTGTTCCTTCTCTCTCTTCTCATATTAAATATCATCCATTTCTCTCCCAAGTATTTTTCATTTGTCATATTCTGCATCTTATCATAGCCATTTCTATACTTGCCTTGTCTGCCTGATCAGAGTAAGACTCTCTTGAAATCAGATTCAGATTCTTGATATTCCCTACAAAAGAAGGCATGTCTGACACCTACTAGGTACCAAGTAAATATTTGTCCAATTAAGTGGAATTCAAAGTGTCTATGTATGCCCTTGGCATGAGCTAGTTTGTATTAACTACTGTTGAAAACAAGATTTGTAGTTCCCTGCCTCCTTGGAAAATATGGGGAAAAAGCTGTAATGATCTAATACTGTATTTTTGATTTACCATCCAATTACAACATGAATGGAGGATAACACCAATATGATGTTGACAAAATGAGGAAATGCAGAAATATTATTTGGAAATCTGAAGAGCTTTTAGTTTTTCAAATTTTGCCTTTCTTCTCTGAAGAGGCATCTTTAATCTTGCTATTGAGGGGTCCCAGGTATTCAGTAACAAGCAGATCAAAGATTCGAAAGATACATTATAAAAGCTGTGAGGTTATCTTCACCTCTGAGACTTACATCCTCCAAACAAATCATTAGCTCACAGAGCAGGCAATATTCTTTTAAGCAAAGGAACATGACCTCCTAAGGGAATAGAGCAGTGAGAGCACTTGGGTCTCTAGATAAAATAGAACAGTGATTCGCGGAATCACCTCTCATCTCTGTGTCTTTCAGAGGGAACATAGCAAATATAGACACCTCTATACTCTTCTAATACATTAAGGTATGGTGGGAATGATTTCATATTCCTCCTTCCCCTGCCAGTAGTAAAATAAGAAGAGATTCTCCTCCCAAATTTGAGAATTTAGAAGGAATTCAAGTTATATTACAGTTCAATAGAATTATTCAAATCTGAAGCAACAGAAATTGTTTGGCTTTGGAAAGCTTAATCTAGGAATTTCTACTGATTTCTCCACAATATAGTTTATTTTCCTTACCAGAACTAGTATCTGTACCATCATGAATTTTTTTTTAATGAAAAGCTAATTCATCTTGCCTTTTGGAGATCACAGACCCTGATGAGGAGCAGTGACACAGAAGCTGAAGTTTTCTTTATCCAACTTAATAGAACTGTTAACCTAGAAATGTGATTGTGCATGCTAAGTCACCTTAGTCCTATCTGACTGTGTGTGACCCCATGGACTGTAGCCCGCCAGGCTCCTCTGTCCATGGGATTCTCTAGGCAAGAACACTGGAGTGGGTTGCCAGGCCCTCCTCTAGGGGAGCTTCCCGACCCAGGGATCAAACCCGAGTCTCTTATGTTTACTGCATTGCAGGCAGGTTCTTTACCACTTGAGTCACCTGGAAAGCAAACATGGTTGGGCACTTCACTGATGATATCAGAATCATGGTCTTCATGCACATTCTCATTGTAACCAAGTGTAAACTGTATCAGGTAAATAGGATACAAATCCTAAGTATAGAAATAGATGAAACATGCTGGCTAGTCAGTAAAGATACTTACTGTTTTCTACAAAAAGGCATGTGAAGGTTTCCTTGAGTGCCAGAACTATCATCCTAGTTTTATAAATCATTTAATATTCTCCAGTTCAGTTCAGTTCAGTCGCTCAGTCGTGTCCAACTCTTTGCGACCCCGTGAATCGCAACACGCCAGGCCTCCCTGTCCATCACCAACTCCCAGAGTTTACTCAAACTCATGTCCATCGAGTCGGTGATGCCATCCAGCCATCTCATCTTCTGTTGTCCCCTTCTCCTCCTGCCCCCAATCCCTCCCAGCATCAGAATCTTTTCCAGTGAGTCAACTCTTCACATGAGGTGGCCAAAGTACTGGAGTTTCAGTTTCAGCATCAATCATTCCAATGAATATTCAGGACTAATCTCCTTTAGGATGGACTGGTTGGATCTCCTTGCAGTCCAAGGGACTCTCAAGAGTCTTCTCTAACACCACAGTTCAAAAGCATCACTTTTTCTTAAAGGAAAACAATAAAAAAAAAAAAAGCTTGAATTTGTCTCCCAGCCTTGGTTTGTGTTGGCTTGATGTGTGGTTCTTGGTTTAATGTCAAGCCATATTTTCTCACCCTATCTTTTTTTTTTTTTTGTACTTTTCACTGATGAATTCATCCATTATAAAGAATGTGAAAAAGCCACATTCACATGTGTGTCTCATGTTCTCTTATACTTTGATTGCTACTTCTGGAGGGAGATGTTATGAAATTAGCAAAAAATCAGCAAACAGGTTTTATGTCATCCTATGTTCAACCAGGATGACCTGTTGCAACCTTTCTTTAATCATGTGTTCAAAAACATGACACATGAAAAGATTCTAGTGAAAACCATGGCCGAATCAATGCTCAGCCTACTGGCAGCTTAGTATCATTGAAACTGTTACTCAAGAATCTGATGACCTGGGTCCTAATACCACATTGAGCATTAATCTGCTTTGTGACTTTTGGCAAAAAATTCAAGTCTCTTTAGCCTGTTATCTCAGGTTCAAAATAGGTCATTATAAGATTCCTCTGGAACCGACCACAGTTCTACCATGAGAGCATCTTCTAAATAAGTAAGGTACTTTCTAGTCCTTAAAAATACAATCTAAATCTTCATGAGCATTTTATCTGGTGTTTTTCCCCCCATAAACTCTGGTTTCTGAGAGTTTCCATAAGAGGTAATTTTATTATTATTATATCAAGTAGCTGTATGACTGCTAGGTGTATTATTTGACTCTTCTGCTAGAATTTATAATACAGGAGTGTCTAGATATCAGATATCACATGCAATCTAACTTCTTCCTGGTTGGCACTGCTGAGGTTGCTAAACCTAGTTAACCATCTTATCTACAGCCTTTCAATTCATCTATCATCAACCTTATGTCATACTTCCCCTCAGTATTTCCTCAGCCCCTACATTTTCCCCACTGTTCCTGGAGCTTCCAGTTCCTATACACACCTGCATCTCTGTTCATCATTATCCCATCTTCATGCACTTTAGTCTGTGGCTCTCTGAGCCCCTAAATTTGATACCACCCCTACAGAATCACTTAGTCGTGTCTGACTCTTTGTGACCCCATGGACTATACAGTCCATGTAATTCTCCAGGCCAGAATACTGGAGTGGGTATCCATCCCCTTCTCCAGGGGTTTTTCCCAACCCAGGGATTGAACCTAGGTCTGCCCACATTGCAGGCGGATTCTTTACCATCAAGCCACCAGGGAAGCCCACAGTCTCTTTCCATCTTCTGAAAATGAGTTAAAATCTCCATGAATTCTTTTTTAGTTTTATAGAAACAGGACCAGATTGAGTTCTGAAGTACTAAAGAAATTAGTTGGTCCACGTGTTTTAGTTCCAAATGTTCTCAGGTCCAGGGGAAGGCAGTCATGCAATAATCTGAAAGACAAAATGGATCTATGATCCAGTTCTCTATAACTCCATCCCAGGATTCTTCCATGCATGACATTTCATTACATATTTCTTTACATCTAGTAGGATTCATAGCTGACATTTTGAAAGATTATATTTTTAATTAAAGTCTAGATAAAATATTGAGTGAAAGAAAAGTGGGACTTTATTTTTGGCCAAGATGGAGTACAAGGAACATTTACCCTCCTATCTTAAACAACTGGGAAAAACAAACAAACAAAACATACAAGACAAAAGTTTACAGAAATCAGACAACATACAGTGCAGGACAGTGACCCCCGAGAAAGGGGGACCAAGTGAGCTGAGCTGTATGATTTTCCCAGCAGACTGGCGTAGAAGAAGTTGCCAGGCTATAACACAGGGAAGGGAACCAAGACAGAGGCAGCCCAGGAGACTCCTTGGTTCAAGGAGACTGAACTGGGAGTTCAGGGAGATCAAGATGGCTAGAGTTCACAGCTAAGAGTGCAGTAAATCCCCTACATACGAACCTTCAGGTTGCAAACTTTCAATGATGCAAACATGTGTTTGCATGTCCAGTCCCATGAGTTAGTTTATGTGTCTGGCATACATGGTCAAGTGTGTGTATGCATCCTCTACAAGTGGTTGTGCTTTTCTTACCATACAGTACTGTATAGGGTAAAACAGTACCGTATCTTTATTTCAAGCTCAGGATGTCCTGTAACAAGCATAAAGTCAGTGGTGATGTAGCTGGTACTACTGTATTTTTTGAGGTACTGTACTGTAAGATTTAAAATGTTTATTTTTTGTGTTTGTTTTTTATGTATTATTTGTATGAAAAACATAATATCTAGTATAGCACAGGACTATGTAGTTGATTCTGTTAGTTGGGTACCTAGGCTAACTTGATCGGACTTAAGAAATTATGTTTATGAATGCGCTCTTGGAGAAGAACTCGTTTGTATGTCGGGGACTTACTTTACTAGAAAGGAGAGAGCTATAATAGAAGGAGAGAGAGAGATTGAGTAAGTGAGAGCTCCAGAGGTCTGCAAACTCTTCATCTGCATACGGATAAGTATGTGCATGCAAAGAAACTGCTAAAGACTGGGGAAAAACCACCCCAAAGGCTCAGACAGAATGGTCACCTAAGCTCAGACAGAGCCGAGGATCATGTGTGTGCCCACCGTCCAGAATGGAGAAGCCTCATAGAATATGGGGCATCAGGTGGAGGACTCATAAGGTCATCACCTCAACAGTGGAGAAAAACGGTCTCTGGCTGAGAGACTGCTTTGGTCCCTCCCTGTTGTTCGGTCGCTCAGTCGTGTCCCACTGTTTGCGACCCCATGGACCGCAGCACCGCAGGCCTCCCTGTCCATTTCCAACTCCCGGAGCTTGCTCAAACTCGTGTCCATTGAGTCAGTGATGCCATCCGACCATCTCCTCCTCTGTTGTCCCCTTCTCCTCCTGCCCTCAGTCTTTCTCAACATCAGGGTCTTTTCTAATGAGTCAGCTCTTCGCATCAGATGGAAAAAGTATTGGAGCTTCAGCTTCAGCATCAGTCCTTCCAATGAATATTCAGGATTGATTTCCTTTAGGATTGACTGGTTTGATCTCCTTGCAGTCCAAGGGATTCTCAAGAGTTTCTCCAACACCATATTTCAAAACCATCAATTCTTTGGTGCTCAGCCTTCTTTAGGGTACAACTCTCACATCCATATATGACTACTTGAAAAATGTTAACTTTGACTATAAGGACTTTTGCTGGCAAAGTAATGTCTGTGCTTTTTAATATGCTGTCTAGGTTGGTCATAGCTTTTCTTGCAAGGAACAAATGCCTTTTAATTTCATGGCTGCAGTCACCATCTGCAGTGATTTTGGAGCCCCCCCAAAAAAAGTCTGTCACTGTTTCCCCATCTGTTTACCATGAAGTGATGGGACCAGATGTTCTGATCATTGTTTTTTGAATGCTGAGTTTTAAGCCAACTTTTTCACTCTCTTCTTTCACTTTCATCAACAGGATCTTTAGTTCCTCTTCACTTTCTGCCATTAGGGTGGTATCATCTGCGTATCATGGTTGATATTTCACCTGGCAATGATATACTCTGCATATAAGTTAAATAAGCAGGGTGACAACATACAGCCTTGACATACTCCTTTCCCAATTTGGAACCAGTTCATTGTTCCATGTCCAGTTCTAACTGTTGCTTCTTGATCTGCATACAGGTTTCTCAGGAGGCAGGTAAAGGTTGTCTGGTATTCCCATCTCTTGAAGAATTTTCCAGTTTGTTGTGATCCACACAGTCAAATGCTTTAGTGTAGTCAATGAAGCAGAAGTAGATATTCTTCTGGAATTCTCTTGCTTTTCCTATGATCCAGTGGATGTTGGCAATTTGATCTCTGGTTCTTCTGCATCTTCTAAATCCAACTTGAACATCTGGAAGTTCTCTGTTCAAGTACTGTTGAAGCCTAACTTGGAGAATTTTGAGCATTACTTTCCTAGCATGTGAATGAGTGCAATTGTGTGGTAGTTTGACCATTCTTTGGCATTGCCCTTCTTTGAGATTGGAATGAAAACTGACCTTTTCCAATCCTGTGGCCACTGCTGAATTTAAAAACAAGTGTCAAATGGATCAAACTGTTTTTAAGTAACTTAACTGAATCCTAGAACAAAGCTCAAGAATATTTCTAGGAATAAGAATATATAGCACCCAAGGTAAAATACAAGGCTTCCCTGGTGGTTCAGTGGTAAAGTATCTGCCTACAATTCAGGAGAGGGAAATTTGATCCCTGAAGTGGAAAGATCCGCTGGAGAAGGAATTGGTAACCCGCTCCTGTATTCTTGCCTGGGAAATCCCATGGACAGAGGAGCCTGGGGAGCTACAAGTCCATGGGGTCATAAGAGTCGGACATGACTTAGCAACCAAACAAGAAACAAAACAAAAGGTAAAATACACAATATCTGGCATCCAATAAAAATTATATAGACATGCCAAGAAGCAGATAAAACTCATAAAGAGGAGAAAATATATAAATAGAAACTAACCCAGAAATGCAACAGATAATAGAATTAGTAGACCAGGGCAGAAACAGGATATTAAAGCCATATTCCATGTATTCAAGGATATAACAGAAAGATTAAATATATAGAGTCTGGAAAGATTTTAAAAAGCCAAACTGAATTTTTAGAAGAAGAGAATGCCCAAGATGAATAATTAAAAAAAAAAAAAAACACTTCGATGGATTAGCAGCAGATTTAGATAATACAATGGAAAAGATCATCTTTGGAGACATAGCAGAAGAAACAATCCAAAATGAAATACAGAGAAAACATACTGAAAGGATATGAATAGAGCATGCTAGAGAACCATGGGTCACTTCAAGAAGCCTAATATGTAAGTAATTTGGAGACCTCCAAAGAAGAGGAAAAGAAGAGGGACTTGAAACATATTTTAAAAAATAACGAAAGGCTGATTTTTTCTGAATTTGATGAAAACTGTAAAACCACAGATCTAAGAAGCTCAATTAACCCTAAGCAGAAAAACATGAAAATTAAACCAAGGAATATCATAATCACAATATTTAAAATCAGTGATAAAGAGAAAAATCTTAAAAGATCCTTTGTAAGGGATGAGGTGGAACAAACATAATAAGAGCTGAAATCTCCCTGGAACCATGTAAATCAAAAGAGAATAAACAAAGTAACTTAGTTAAAGCACTAAAAGAAAAAACGGCCGTCAAAATTCAAATTCTATACCCAATGAAAATATCTTTCAAAAGCATAGGTAAAATATTTTTCCAAGCACACAAAAGCTGGGAAAATTCATCTCTAACACGCCAGTATGTGAATTCTATGCTTAGTCACTCAGTCATGTCCGACTATTTGCAACCCATTAGACTGTAGGCCGCTAGGCTCCTCTCTCCATAGGATTTTTTCAGGCAAGAATAGTGGTGTGGGTTGCCATTTCCTCCTCCAGGGAATCTTCCCAACCCAGGGAACAAACCCTTGTCTCCTCTGTCTCCTGCATTGCAGGTGGATTCTTCACCTGCTGAGCAATCAGGGAAGCCCAACAAATGTTTCACTCTAGGCAGAATAAACAGGAGATCTAGTTAGAAACCTGGATGTACATAAAGCATGAATAAGAAAATGAGAAATATTTTAGTAAAAATAAAATCTTCTTCTTTTTAAAATTCCTTGAAAAAAATAATTGTTCAAAACAAAAGTAATAACAAAGTTTTGGAGAATTTATAACAAATATGGAATTCAATTAAATTAAACAGAGAGATCTTGCTTTATAAAAAGCACTTTCAGTTTCAACCAGGCAGGTAACTGTCAACTTAGGGGACCACAATAGCTCCATATTTCAACTGAATTTCTTAGTGCTCACCCCATCAGTCTCTTTGTGAGGAAGCCCCTGTTTTAGAAGCATATTCTCATTGCCTAGTGGTCAGCTCTCTTTAAAGGGAATTTATTTTGATTTCCGTCTTGTTTTTTCTTGGGTTGAAAAAAACAATCTGGCTTAGGATAAGTGATCCATTTTTATCTGAGTATCTTTTGGCCCCAAATCATCCCAGCCTCCCACAAAAAGCCTTCGATGTAGGCTTTGTGGATTTCAGTGGCTTCCTTGTTATCTGGTATGAAAACTGTTTGAGGCTCAATGTACACATCTGTGACTTCAAAACTGCCATCCACCATTTCTCCAAGGAGCCCTAACAAAAGTAAACTTTGAAAAAGCAGTCACTAAAAATAAAAAATAAATTAAAATTAATGACCTTAAATATGTATCCAGTTGGTGATATAATTGCAGAGAAAAAAAAATATTCTAAGTAGCTTTAAAACAGAAATTTGACTGTGTGGTTCTAGTCAGCTAAGAAAACGCACTCCCCCCAACACCCCCCCCCCCAAAAAAAACTTAACCTGTTTTCAGTAGTCATATTATTGGTACTTATGTTGGTTTTATTATTGTGAGACTGTGTTGTGTGTGATGCATCAAATAGATAATTACTTTATACGAAGTCTTTATACTTTATACTAAGACTTTATACTGTCTTTTATTCCCAGTATCTTTGCAAACTGGGATTTTTCAGTGTTGCACAAATTTCCTCATTTGTAAAATCAGTGTAGGAAGGGAATTAAACTATCACCTCTGAATTTCTTTTTAGTTTTCTAAATCTATGACTCCAAGGTTTCTAAGAAAATTCTTAAGCTTTTAAAATTCACTGTGCTTTAATTAAATTTAAGAAAATCTTGGAAAACCATGAGAATTAGTATCGGTTTCAAAAGCATCATATTCTCAATATGATTTGCAATAAACCCCATGTAACAGTAGTGGCTTCACAGGTGGCACTGGTGGTAAAGAACCCGCCTGACAATACAGGAGACATAAGAGATGCAGGTTCAATCCCTGGGTCAGGAAGATCCCCTGGAGGAGGACATGGGAACCCACTGCAGTATTCTTGCCTAAAGAATTCCAAGGACACAGCAGCCTTGCAGGTTACAGTGCATGGGGTTGCCAAGAGTCAGACATGACTGAAGCAGCTTAGCACGCACACATGCCATATAATAACTCCTTTATATCGTTTTTGCCATAATATTACAAGTATATCAACCTATAGTGAAGGAGGAGGATATAGATTTATGAGAAGAATCATTACATAAACTGAAGCACAGTTACTTCAAAGTTCCTAAGTCATACTCTACAGTAACACATCTCTACAGATTTTTCTGATGAACTGAAGGACAGAATTAAGGCACATTCAAAAGAAACACCATCCCCATGAAAAAGAAATGCAAAAAGAAAATGTGGTTGTCTGAGGAGGTCTTACAAAGAGCTGAGAAAAGAAGAGAAGCTAAAGGCAAAGGAGAAAAGGAGAGATATACCCACTGAATGCAGAGTTCCAAAGAAAAGCAAGGAGGGATAAGAAAGCCTTTCTAAGTGAACAGTGAAAAGAAATAGAGGAAAACAATAGAATGGGAAAGACTAGAGATCTCTGCAAGAAAATTAGAGATAACAAGGGAATATTTCATGCAAAGATGGGCACAATAAAGGACATAAATAATAAGAAGAGGTGACAAGAATACACAGAAGAACTATACAAAAAAGGTCTTCATGACCCAGGTAACCACGATGATGTGACCACTCACCTAGAGCCAGACATCATGGGATGCAAAGTCAAGTGGGCCTTAGGAAGCATGACTACAAACAAAGCTAGTGGAGGTGATGGAATTCCAACTGAGCTATTTCAAATCCTAAAAGATGATGCTATGAAAGTGCTACACTCGATATGCCAGCAAATTTGAAAGACTCAGCAGTGGCCACACGATTGGAAAAGGTCAGTTTCCATTCCAGTCCCAAAGAAAGGCAATGCCGCACAATTGCACTCATTTCACGTGCTAGAAAGTAATGCTCAAAATTCTCCAAGCTAGGTTTCAACAGTACTTGAAGAGAAGACTTCCAGATTTTCAAGCTGGATTTAGAAGATGCAGAAGAACAAGAGATCAAATTGCCAACATCCACTGGATCAAAGGAAAAGCAAGAGAATTCCAGAAGAATTCTGGTTCTGCTTCATTGACTATGCTAAAGCATTTGACTGTGTGGATCACAACAAACTGTGGAAAATTCTTCAAGAGATGGGAATATCAGACAACCTTTACCTGCCTCCTGAGAAACCTGTATGCAGGTCAAGAAGCACCAGTTAGAACCAGACATGGAACAACAGACTGGTTCCAAATTGGGAAGGGTATACATCAAGGCTGTACGTCAAGGCTGTATATTGTCACCCTGCTTATTTAACTTATATGCAGAGTACATCATGTGAAATGCCAGGCTGGATGAAGCACAAGCTAGAATCAAGACTGCCAGGAGAAATATCAATAACCTCAGATATGCAGATGATACCACCCTAGTGGCAGAAGTAGAAGAGAAACTAAAGAGCTTCTTGATGAAAGTGAAAGAGGAGAGTGAAAAAGCTGGCTTAAAACTCAACATTCAAAAGACTAAGATCATGGCATCTGGTCCCATCACTTCATGGCAAATAGATGGGGAAACAATGTAAATAGTAACAGACTTTATTTTCTTGGGCTCCAAAATCACTGCAGATGGTGACTGCAGCCATGAAATTAAGAGACGCTTGCTCCTTGGAAGAAAAGCTATGACAAGCCTAGATAGCATATTAAAAAGCAGAGACATTACTTTGCCAAATAAGGTCCATTTAGTCAAAGCTGTGGTTTTTCCAGTAGTCATATATGGATGTGAAAGTTGGACCCTAAAGAAGGTTGAACACTGAAGAATTGATGGTTTTGAACTGTGGTGTTGGAGAAGACTTGAGAGTCCCTTGGACTGCAAGGAGATCCAACCAGTCCATCCTAAAGGAAGTCAGTCCTGAATATTCATTGGAAGGGCTGATTCTGAAGCTGAAGCTCCAATACTTTGGTCAGCTGATGCAAGGAGCTGACTCATTAGAAAAAACCCTGATACTGGGAAAGATTGAGGGCAGGAGGAGAAGGGGACGACAGAGGACAAGACATTTGGAGGAGAAATCGGCATCACTGACTCAATGGACGTGAGTTTGAGCAAGCTCCAGGAGATGATGAAGGACAGGGAAGCCTGTGTGCTACAGTCCATGGGGTCACAAAGAGTGGGACCAAACTGAGAGAGTGAACAGTAACAACAAAAGAGACACAGCTATGAATTTGGGGGAAAAAACACATTTCAATGATGAGCAATTTTCTTTGACCAAATTCATCAAATATCACGTGGTGAGGAATTTGGTCTTTTACGTCAGGCGATCTCTTTGTTTGAATCCCAGCTCCTTCACTTTATAGACTGTTGACCTGGGTAACTTTACTTCTGTTACCTCATCTGTAAAGGAAGATGACAGTTCCCCATCCAACAGGTTGCCTTGACAACCTAGTCAAGGTCTAGTGACATAATGCATCTGTGGGGAAGATCCCATTGATTCCCTACCAGTAGCCACTGCCCAGCTTCCTTCCTGATAACAGAGTCCTGATTGTTCTGTCTCTCTTCAAGTCCTCATGTTCTTGCAGAGAGGGATGGCCCTTCTCCATCCCCAGTGTTTGAGTGTCTACTAATGTCAGTGACCATGACCTCATTATTACTTGCCAAGTGATAGCTTTCTGGAGGATATGTAACACAATTGTAATTAATAATATAAGAGAAGATCTCCTGAGGAACTCCTTGAAACATTTTCTTCATTCTTAAAAAGATGTGCAAACAAGGAAATTCCCCTTTATTTCTGGTGTTAAATGTTGATGTGTGAATTTGTGATGCCTGGAGCTGCCATAACCAACATACAACTAAGATATCAAAACAATGAGGATGGCAGTGGGGAAGCATAGAAAGAATCTAGATCCTTAATGACTCCTTGCATGCTAAACTATCTAATCCTGTAATTGCCACCACCACTTAAAAAAAATCTTTATAATATTTGGTTTAATATTGCACCTATATCCGTCAAAATCACAGTCCAGCAGAAATGTTTTTATTGTATTTTTTAATATATATGCTAAGGGGAAGTGAAAAATATAAAAGCCATATTCAGTACTTTAAGAATTCTGAATTATGCTAAAGAAAATATACAACAGTTAAGTATACCACCACTTTCTTTATGTGACATAACTTTCCTTTCTTAGGCCACTTTCAGGGGCTTAAGTTATTGTTGAGTGAGTAAAGTCACTCAGTCGTGTCCAACTCTTTGCGACTCCATGGACTGTAGCCTTCCAGACTCTTCCATCCATGGGATTTTCCAGGCAAGAGTACTGGAGTGGGTTGCCATTTCCTTCTCCAGGGGATCTTCCCCACCCAGGGATCGAACCCAGGTCTCCCACATTGTGGGCAGATTCCTTATCATCTGAGCCACCAGGGAAGTCCTATGACTCATGACTTAGTATTATATTAACAACTCTTATTCACAATTAATTGCATACCACTTTATAAAAACAAAACAAAGTGCCCTACTATCATTTCTTACTTGCAGCTGAAAGCACTCTACAAAAAATGCCAAGTACTGCTGCCACATTATCATGGCACGGAGTGGCACATGTGATAGTATCATAGCCCCGGGCACTAGCACAGTGCCTGGCAGATAATAGTGCCCAAGGCATACTCAACTGTGGACTAGTTATTGAAAAACCTTAAGCATTAAGTAGTATCTCAGAATCCTGACATCCTTTCCAAATTTTAAAATTGCCCCATGTTTTAAATTTACTTATCCCTCCTGTCAGCTTAACTCTTTTCCTAGTTCAGATACCTATTCTTCAGAGGATAGAAATCATGAACAATGTTAGGAAGAAATCATCTGATAGAACCAATTCGTACCTTATTATGAATGACTAAAAGTGCTTTAACCTATTCAGAGCAACTAGAATTTTTTACACGTTGGAAGGTTACCTATTGTCAGAACTTAGTTGTACCATAGCATGTGATTGAAATCATTCAGAGAATGTAGAGCAGGCTAATGATGAATAATGAGGCCCACACATGGCCTGGTCCTCCAGAGTCTTGGAGTTTGCCCTAAATTCAGCTTCTCTCAGCTATCCCTGAATTTCTTCTTCATTTTATTTTGTTTATTTATTTTTGTTAGTGCTGATTCTTCATTGCTGCAGGAGGGCTTTCTCTCATTGCGGCCAGTGGGGGCTACTTTCTAGTTGTGGTACGTGGGCTTCTCACTGCAGTGGCTTCTCTTGTTGCAGAGCAGAGGTTCTAGAGCGTGGGCTCAGTAGTTGTGAAGAAAAGGCCTAGCTGCCCCTGGGCATATGGGATCTTCCCCGACCAGGGATAGAACCCGTAGAAGGCTGCATTTCTTAGCCGTGGGCAACTAGGCAGGGTGCTGTGACTACTTCTGGCAGAAATTACTTTCAGGCCAAAGTTACTTCCGGGCGAAAGCAAAACAGAGCCCACCTGAGATATTGCAGCTGATGATCTCCCTCCTTAGGGATCATCGAGAAAGTTTTAATAAACGTTATGGAGATGCAAGATCAAAGCAGCTCGGATCACTCAATCTCTGCATATAAAACAGTTGTCCTAGAAAGCCATTCGTGAATGCAGTGAACACAGAATAATCGTTTATGGTGGTGAACCACTGAGACTTCAGAGTTGTCTGTTGCCACGGCTTAATTTAACCTTCCCTGATGTCCACAGGCTTCGGGATTCTTCCTGACAGATCCCTCGACAGCAGCAGTGGGAGCTCCAGTGGGAGAGCTGGGCTGGCATTTCTCTATATGACAGTTTACAAATTGTGTATTTATAGGTTGTAGGTCCGCCTATAACTTTTTAAAGGCAGAGATCCAGAAATCTTTTGTTTTTCACTTCCATTCCTACTCACAGGAAACAAGTTTGATAAGACAAGTAGAAGATAAAGCATGAAAATGTGTCCTTTATATACTCTATGCTACTGTCAAAAAATTGAAGAAAGATAAACATCTTTTCTGTTAATCTCATTTCAATCACAATAGGTTAATCAAAATATATGTCTAATAAATTTCAAGAAAAAGCTTAGAGAATTTCATGGCTTCCATACCTGATAAGAAAATAATTCCAAAGATGAAACATGCTGAAAAAGACAAGTCAATACTTAATTGTAGCCATATTTTTAAATAAAAAAGACCACAGAACTAGAGCATGAATTTCAAATTTCCTTACTCTAATGCAGTTCATCCATCTTCATATGTTTTCTATAAGTGACAACTTTTCTTCCTTAGGAATCAAGTGTGACTTCAGAAAGCTAATGCTCACTTCATTGGAAAATAATAATGTAGCTCTAGATCCCTCGGGTTGAAAGATCTTTTTTTTTCCTTCTTTTTCTCTTTTTCCCCCTCTGAGAGCCTCCTTCTCTATCTGCTGCCTTGGTTCAATAAAAGAGAATTCTTGATTGCTCAGACAAAAACTATACTTCTTTTAGATTCTGCTCACAGTTCTTGGTAGCTGGTAGTGTTACCAGTTTTAACTTTCCAGTGTATGCTGAACTCACTATATCTAAGAAAAGTGTAGCTGGGTTTCTCTAGTCTGACTTAATTTGTCTTTAATTGCTAGCTTGAAGAGCTTATGAAAATCCTGTCGACTGGTTAGACCACAGTAAGACGGGAGTAAAGGCTGCAGCTGTGGGAGCAGAAGGCCCGGCTTTGGAATCCCAGCAGAACCCTGTCATCACCTGTCCATGTCTGTCTCGTTCCCAGAGAGGGGGTCTTACCTTTGCGTCTAGCTCATACAAATACAGTCAGTGTAGCTAAGCACTTTCTACTGTTGCTAGAATTTGGAAGCAAAAAAAAAAAAAAAAAAAAAAAAAAAAAAACCCTCTCCTGTGTATATTTGATTCTTCTTTGGTGAGGCTCTATTAGGACAATTCCATATTGTCTTTATGGAATTCCAATAGCTTTCTTCTGAAAAAAGAAATTAACTAACATTATGAACATACTGAAGGCACAGTTCTGTTGGATTCTAATTTTTTTCCAAAGTTTCCCTGTTTGGGGTTATTGTCTGGGAGCTTTGCTTTCTAATTACTTCTCTCCATGGTATTTTCATCATGGTGAATTTTGATTTTTTTTTTAACCAAAACATCAATCAGAAATTATATCCATGGTCCCAGGATTTGCTTTCCTTTGAATTCTTTTACTCGGTCCTCCTTGTATTTTTAACTCCCAGACATGGGTAAATGTTTTTATAATCTAGGTTCCCCAGCATAATTAATATAAAAATAGATACTTTTCATGATGAATATTCTTTTAGAAATTAGAAATCATTTATAATGCCTTGCTATGATGACTGACTTAGCTAAAAGTCCTTGGATGTATATTTCACTCCTCATGGGTAATATCTGTCCCAGGAGTAGGTAAAATGTGCTAAGTATGGGAAATATGGAGCAAGAGTCTAATCAGATGAAATGCTAGTATATTTCTTAATTTTAATGCCAGATCATCTCCACTGATGTCTTGAGCTTTTGGAAGTGAATCCTTGAAAACACTGCAAATGTACCTGAATTCATTTACTTTTTTAATCTGAGCCACTGTAGCAATAAAATAGCTGTTAAAAACACTAATATTCATCATCTCAGATCCTTTAACACAACAGCACTCAGGTTTTTTTCTTCCTTTCAATGCCTTCTAAACTTCAATCAAAAAATCTGAGGCAAATAGATGTTCTCTCACCATGCCCTCAAGGTAAACAAAGCTGGACTTTGTCAAACCAGTAGGGAAAACTAAAGTTAGCTAATTTTAAGTGCTGTGCCTCTAAGGGACTCTATTTATTGACTTCTAACATGGAATCAAGCACTCAAAGTGAGAAAGGACCAGTTAATTTTAGCCTTTAGTGAGACCTGTCTGATTTCTCAGAATTAAGACTACATATACATTTCATTGTATCAGCAACTAATAAAGTGTATTTTGCACTCTTAATCAAAGGAAGTTCGATGTAACACCTTCAAACATCTAGTTTTGCTTACCGAATATGCTTCTGGGAAAAGATACATAGTTTTCCTCAAGTCTCCAGATTTTTGTAACACAGGTATAAAAATAACAGTGAAGAAATATGAAATGAAATGAAGGTTCAGAATCAATAGTCAGGAAGATGATTAATGAGAAAAACCAGGGGAGAAATTTGAGTTAAAATGACCATCATAAAAGTTTGAGGTTAATATTTTTGCTATTCAGATTTGTTTGGCCCAAACTTTTATTACCACCCACTAACTGGGTTATAAAAAGGAGAAAATCTACCATACTGGAGGAAGCTGTTATGTCCAACCTTTAGGTATGAATTAAAATTTAAAACTAAATGAATAAAAATAAACCTAAATGAGAAGAAAATCCAAAAAAGAGGGGATATATGTATATGTATAGCTACAGCAGAAACTAACACAACATTGTAAATCAACTATACTCCAATAAAAATTAATTGAAAAAAATAAATTTGAAAATTAAAAAATAAAAAATTAATTGTGTTGAATACAACAGTAAGAAAAGAAATAATCTTTTTCATAAAATCTTTAGTAGAGACAGATAAACAGAATGATACGACTTTATCATAGGAATACTCCCTAAAATATTGATGTTCAATAGATATGTTTGTGTGTGTGTGTGTGTGTGTGTGTATAACCTCAATGAATTCACTTGTTCATTCACTTTCATCCAGGGCTTTACATTGTAATCTTATTTGAAAATTTATATGAAAAAATGTGAATATAGTATATTCTTTAGTAATTTGATTGGCAGGAAGCATAGAACAAAACATTACACACACAACTTTTAAATAATTTATAATTACTTACATGAATCTACTAAGTTTAGGCACACAATTATATGACTAATTATGTTGAAAATCCAAGTGGATGCTTAAATAGATGACCATGCCCTGAGGCCTTTCCAGTTGTTTCTGCTGTCTCATTTAACCATGCAAATGTTATTAAGGATTTCCTGGCTAAAAATTTTCAAGCATGTGCAAGTATAATTGCATAGATAATTATGCATAATACTGTCACTTTCTATATTTAACATAGAATTTTCCCTTAAAAAAATACAACAGCTTTCTACTGATTGCCTTTTCAATACATGCCAAGAAAAATATAATTTGTAAAAAACAGGTAGATCAAAACCAAACTATTACATTTTCTCCAGGAGGCATCTTAAACAAAAATCAAGCCATATACTAAAATTAAAGCAAATTTTAAATACCCATAAATGAAATAATCTATACTTGTAATAATCCAGTAACTATTGTTAGACCCACATAAATATTTATACAAACTTGATAACAGAGGATGTAAGAGAACTAACTATCCTCTTCTACAACTAAATATGTGTATAGCAAATCTTTCAGGTTTGCAGATACTAAGGCCTGTTTATACAACAGCAAAAAATGTTCAGAAAAAAAATTAATGAGCACATACCCATTGTGGCAGGTTAATTTCTCATCAGGAGAATCTTAAGGAAGTATTACAATGTAGAGTTCTGCCTGATGCCATGGTTGGATTCTGCACAGCCCTGCAGATCCTGATGCAGAGTTTAGCATGCATGCAACTGATTGGTGGAAACTGGCTCCCATGACTCCGCACAGCTCAAGGGAAGCTGGGAAAGTGAATATCTGGCTTTTCAATGACTAAAGTGAGAACAAGTCCTAATTTGCCACTTATTAAATGTATAAAGCAGAGAATTTCTTAAGCATGGAAACAGAGGTTCAGTTGCTGGCAGGGAACCACTAGAAATAGTGCTGAGTGCCATGAAGGAAAAATAAAGTTGGGTAAGAGGAGAGAAAATGATTGGGTTTGGGAGGGCTATTTTAAACAGAATGTTCAGAGAAGTCTTTCAAAATATGTATGGTTTGTAGAGAAACCTGATTTGAAATGATGAAGCTGTCTAAAAGGGTGGGGAAAAGATGTCCAGGTAAAGCCAGGCTTGTTTGAGTAATAAGAAGACCCATATGGTAGAAGCAAGTTGTATAAGGACAAGGAAGAATTCAAGTTCCAGTGATAGCTAGTTAATTTAGACCTTTCAGGCCATAGTGATGACTTTGGTTTTTATTCCAGTTGTGGTGGAAAATGTCATTAAGGTCTGAGAATAGAACTCTGACTCTTTAAAAAGATCACTTTGACTGCTGTGTGAAGAACAGGTTGTCTTTTTGATTAAAACCTACATTAAGAAATATCTTACCTTGTGATGTGATGTAGACTATGTGATTGAATCAAGACTTTGACAAAACCATACTTACTACATGTGATGCACTCTGGTATTCTTCTGTTCTAACTTAGTCTATTACAGTTTTAATGATTTTAAAGAAAATTGCAAATAGAAGATTCTTATGAGGAAAAATGACATTGAGATTAGAATTGTTCATTGGTAATTCAAAATATTCTGTGTTTCTAATATGATTCACGTAATTGAAGATATCCTGTATAAAATTAAACTTCACAATAAGCCTTAGGCAGTTTCTCAAGGATACAACTCAAGGACCACTTGCATCAAAAATTACCTGATTGGTGGTGGTGGGAGACGGTGTTAATGCATATTATAGAGCCTTGTGTTCCATGACAAGTCACTTCAGTCGTGTCCGACTCTACAACCCCATGTAGTGTAGCCTGCCAGCTTGTCTGTCCATGGGATTCTGCAGGCAAGAATACTGGAATGGGTTGCCATGCCCTCCTCAAAGGGATCTTCCCAACCCAGGGTTCGAACCCACATCTCTTACTTCTCCTATATTGGCAGGTGGGTTCTTTACCATTAGCACCACCTGGAAACAGACTTATTGATCCCGAATCTCCAGCGAAAGGACTTGAGAATCTGCTTTCAACAAGCTCACCAGGTAATTCTCATGTGTGAGAATGCTCTTAAATTTTTTCATTATTTTAAGGTGATAATGCAAGATTATCTTTTCCTTGTGAATATGTGATATTTCCCTAATATATGTAAACCAATTTAGTGAGTCTTCAGGTAATATTTCTTAGCAGTATTAAAAATTTACATATGATAAATCAATACATCTCTTCCCTTGTCCTTCTTTATATATCTATTCAGTATTTTAAAATCAAATGAAGGGCTTTGAACTCTTCCTTCTTAATTTCAACTCTTATTTGCTCACATCATTTATCAAAAATCATCATCTTCTTCTCTGCTCAATTACCTTCCCTTTTCCTTCTAAATGCTTCTAAAATTTCACTTCCTTAAGTCTATTTACCCATGTTGAAATATAGTTAAATACCACATATTCACAACTCCACAATTCCAAGTGGTATATGGCAGTGGTTGGTATATGGTATGCTGGGAAAGATTGAGGGCAGGAGGAGAAGGGGGCAACAGAGGATAAGATGGTTGGATGGCATCACAGACCCAATGCACATGAGTTTGAGCAAACTCCAGGAGGTGGTGAAGGACAGAGAAGCCTGGCATACTGCAGTCCATGGGGTCACAAAGAGTCGGACACGACTTCACAACTGAACAACAATGACAAAATATCATATTTCAATAGGTTTCCATGTCCTTGATATTTACTAAACATTATCCACCACTGTGGCTCAGGTCATGTTATGTCATTCTGTTTTGATGCATTCTAGATACAATAGGTTAGAAGGTTTCTCTAGAAAAAGGTTTCAGTGTGTTATTAAAGGGTGTGGGAAGTTTGTCTTTAGCTAAGCAGCTGTCCTGTGTTCAGATGCATGTGAAATCAGGCTTCAGTCTGACACATAGGATATCAGTAAAGATGGGGTTTGAGATGAGGTCATAAAGTCACTTTGTAAAATGTTTTCCAATTTCACATTCGCTTTTGTTGTGGGTGGAACAACGTGTCCCACTGCTGGGCTCACCACAGCAGTTGGTCCGGAGGACATTATCCGCAACCTTTACCTAAAGCCGAGCGTCCCAACTTAAGGGTCTGTACATCAGAGGTATCTTCTCCCGTCGACTCCGCTTCAGATGGAAAAAAAGCAACAGAATCCCTGTGTTCCTGGGGAAACATGGGTTAAAGTGGACTGCCTTTCGGGGAGTGTTCAGTTGACTTGCCCTGTGGTGGGAGGCTGCAGTCCTAGCTAATGACTTGTAGGTGCGGAATCCTCAGTTCTCTCAGGTGGTTTCAGTCGATCAGTTTCAGCAGAATGATGAAAAGGTTGAGATAAAATAAACTGACAGTTGCTACTCATCGTAGGCAGCAAGCTGTACCCAGGCAGCTGAGACCCTGGGAGCCCTCTTTCTTAAACAAAGGCTTTCACTGCAGTGAGCAATGAACTCCAAATAAAAAAAAAAAATAGGGGCAGATTGGCAGCTGGTGACCGACAGGAGGAGGGAGAGGAGGGAAACTGGGAACCACAGCAATTGTTGGCTAATTAGAAGCCATTCCCACCTACTTAATACCAACCCATTAAGCAGAAAATACTTTGCATCTTTCTCTCCTGCTACACATGACATTATACTCCAATCAATGCCCTCCCGCTGGCTGCCTCAGTGCCCACAAATGAATACAGTGCAAGTTTAAGAATGCGGTAATTGATTGGGGACAATGAAACTGCAACTTTTACAGTGTATTTCCTGAAGACCCTGCTGCAGTGTTTGTGATGCTTAGATCAAGTAATCATATCTGTAAACTGACAGCTGTCAAAATTGAAAAACGGAAGAGAAGACAGAATCGTGGTAGAGTTATCGTAGCCTTAATAGCAAACAGTTGTGTAAATCAATTTCCCCATTTTTGGGGAACAACTCAATATTTGGCTTACTAAATTCACTATCACTACCTCCATTTCAATCTTCTACACACACACACACACACACACACACACACACACGAAATATATTAAGTGACATATGGGAAGTACAATATTGTACATATGGGTGTACATAAAATTATCTTGCATTATGTTTGAACAGGGTAGTAATCAAATTATTTCATTAGTCCCACTTTTAAACTTATGAGACTTTATCTCAACAACTTAAATAAACTACCGGAAACTGATCCTAACTCAATAGGATGATCCTTGTATACCACTACCTTCATATTATTTGAACAATTTCCCATATTCCCTTTGCAAGTGTTTGATGACTCTCAGAAACAGATCCTGTCTTAAATAATATTTACATGAAAATAGTGTATATAATGTTATTTTCCCTGTTTCAGTTTTGTGACATTTTATAAAGCATTTTTTTCTCAACCTCAATATCAACTTCCAAATTTTATACAGTTTTCTAACCAATATTCAATCCCTACACTCTGCTCCTGAGATACTGATCACAGTCTTAGCCAAATACTTAGATTTTGGAGTTGTAGGTAACAGAAAGGAAAACATTCCTTCCTATGCTATGTCAACATAACTAGGAGTGTCTTTGAAGAACAAATAGGATTTCAGAAACTGGGGTTTAATGTCATTTATAAAAGAAGATGATGTTACAAGAAGACTGCCTTTGGATTTCACCATAGGCCCTTAAGTAGGGAAAATTTACTGGAAACTATGCTGCTCCAAGGGTTTCCCAAGTGGTGCTAGTGATAAAGAGTCTGCCTACCAATAGGAGATGCAAGAGACACGGGTTCAATCCCTGGGTTGGGAGGATCCCCTGGAGGAGGCAATGGCAGCCCACTCCAGTGTTCTTGCCTGGAGAATCCCATGAACAGAGGAGCCTGGCAGGCTATAGTCCATGGGGTCGCAAAGAATCAGATATGACTGTGCATAGTACAGCACAGCATGCTATTCCAAAGGGAACATGGTACTCTGGTTTCATTTGTGTGCATAAAACAAATGAGTGAAATCCAAAGTATCTTTTATTGAGTGTGAATAGAATGGATAAACTTCACATGTTGACTGAACTGTGTTATTGTAAAGCACACATTTCAAACATAGGCATGATTATTACCCAAAGCATTGTCTGGAAGTGCCGAATGTTTATAGAAGAACACATATAAACCACCTCTGCATTACAATTTGCACACACCTGTAAGAGGAGACTTCCAAGGATGACACATTGCAGGAAGTGGACAAGGGGAACGCAGTCTTCTTACCTTCAAGTTATGACCTAACGCAAAAACACAGTCCGATTCATTAGCTTTATTTGTCAGAAAAATTTAAATTAGATATCAAGCCTTGTAAGTAACTCATAGAAAAATTCTTCTGATCTCTCTAGCCAACCAGGTTTACTGTTTCACATGGGAGTGTGTGTGTGTGTGTGTGTGTGTGTGTGTGTGTGTGTGTGTGTATGCAGGTCATGGCTATGTATAGTCATAGAAAATGGTAGCAAAAGTGTTAATGTCACTTTGAGATTTATTAACAGAAATGTTAACAGAAATAGCAAGACTTTTAATGTTAGACTGAAGTTTTCATTTTGAAACCAGACAGCTTAAAAGGCATGTGAAAGCCCTGAGAAAGATTTACAAAATCATAATGAAGAATTTTAATCATTGGGAAAATGTGGCAAACGGGTAAAGGTTGAGACTACTTTAGACTGTGGGGAGAAAATAATTACTGACTTCAAGTAGGTGTCATTAAGATAAGGCTACTTTAACAACTGCCTTCCATCTTCTCAGGAAAGAAGCAAAAGAAAATGGATTAACTACTAGAGCATATAAATCACTTATCGATCAGTCAAACTTTGATGACTTCAACAAGCCAAACATTTACTTTGTCGTTGCTATTGAAGCAGTTGTAACATACTTTATAGAAGGGTATATTTACCCACTAATCAGTATATTAAAAACAAGGCAGCAGGGTGTGAACAGGACAGAGACAGCATCAATAAACATTAGCTGAAAACAAGAATGTTCGCACACACATAAATACACGTTCATACAAACAGTAGTCTGAGGTCGTTTTATGTGGGAGCAAAGAAGCCTAACAGACTCAAGTATGTTGTTTTTCTATTATTTTTTCACATATGTTATTTTTTCTATTGATGACCCTTAGTCACCAAGAAAAGATTAAATTACGTTCATTTATAGTCAACTTAAACATGCAGGGGAATCTCAAGGAAATTTTCTTTTGTAGAACTTCAGTGTCGTAAAAGAATCCCAGATTTGTAGTTGAGTCTTCATTTTAAGCATGGAGAAACTTATGTTTACAGGAGGTGAGCTGTCCTACCCCAAGCCAAACAGAAGATATCCTAAAGGCATACCCCACACTCTTTCCATTTTACTGTGCTACATGCAATAATCTTACATTTAATTTTTCTTAATTTTGGGTACCTAACAGAGTGAAAGTAAAAGTCGCTCAGTCTTTGTCTGACTCTTTGGAACCCGATGAACTGTAGCCCACCAGGCTCCTCTGTCCTTGGGGTTCTCCAAGCAAGAATGCTGGAGTGGGTTGCCATTTGCTTCTCTATGAGATGGTCCCAACCACTCCCGAGGGATCGAACCTTGGTCTCCCGCATTGCAGGCAGATTCTTTACCATCTGAATCACCAGGGAAGCCAAAAAGAAAAAAAAAAAAAGTTTACCCTATGCCTTCTAAACAAAGATTGGCAACATAAGGGGCTTTGAAAACTAATTCAAGCTACAGAGTTAATTGTTTAATCTACTTCGCAAGTTTTCAGAAAGTTTAGAGAGAGAAGTGAGTCTTACGGGATGGGGAATACATGTAAATCCATGGCTGATTCATATCAATGTATGACAAAAACCACTACAATATTGTAAAGTAATTAGCCTCCAACTAATAAAAATAAATGGAAAAAAAAAAAGAAGTGAGTCTTAGGTAGAGAAAGATGATCCGAGATAGCAGCATAGGAAAGTCCTGCACTCATCTCCTCCGTAGACACACAAAGTCTGCAGTTACCTATGGGATACCGTCTGCTGAAAAAGAGCTGAAAGCAAGCTTCATAGCCTCCTCCACCACAAGGGACAGACAGGAACATTGAGACACTGGGAAAGGCAGAGACGTGACCTCGCCAAAACCCCCACTCCTCATGCAATGACACACACTAGGGACGAATCTCACAGACCTGGAGCCTCTCCCCTGAGGACCAGGAGTCTGTGCCCCACAGTGGGCAACCCAGTCCTGGGAACCTGCAGCAGAGAGACAGGACCCCCAAAATGTCTGGCTTTGGAGACAAGCAGAACTTGCGTCTAGGGGACCTGGAGTGTTGTAGGGATCTGAGGGGCTAACGTGCAGACTTATTTATCCCAGGAGCTAGTACAAAAGCAAGAGTTTGAGAGATGATGGAAATAAACATGAAGGAATTCAGCTGCTAATCTTTTTGTAGTTAATTTTTATTGGAGTATAGTTGCTTGAGAATGTTGTTAGTTTCTTCTGTAGAAAAAAGGGAATCAGCTATATATATATATATATCATATATATGATATATATATATATATATCCTCTTTTGGATTTCCTTCCCATTTAGGTCACCACAGATGATCTTATTTGCAGATTAGCTGCGAATCTTAAATTGTCTGTTGGAGGGGCAGGGGTTAATTGGAGTCTTCCTCAGGGACAGGGGGCTGGAAAGCGCTATTTTTCACACTCTCCCTTTACTTCGCTAGCATGGTAGGCATGAGCAGATACAAACTTAATAAAGCTGAGGGTGTGCTGCACCCTCAGTGCTCACCCCAGGCCTCGCAAAAGCCCCAGGTGTGCTCCCCCCGCAGAACGCTTTTCTGGCATCACTAAAACTAAGGGCATGCCCGATCTACAGCCTCACTAAAGCTAGTGGGCCAGTACAGTGCATACATGGCACACCTCTTGATTGCCTGGCTCAGATGGACAGAGGTTTATGCTCCTGGACTGTGATAATTGGGAAGACAGAATTCTGGGCAGGCTCCAACACGCAGAACATTCCACAGACAGCAAACTGAAACGCATCACAGGCTGCAAATGAAAAAGGTCCATTGAATTGTCCTGGAGCTTTAACCCGAGGGACAGATTCCAGGTTTGTGACACATCTAGAGGCTGTAGATGTGCACCGCCTATGTGCCCTCCCTTGAACTCACCACAGCTCCCTGGTATCTCTCAGAAATGTGACTCTACATTTAAATGAAGCCCTGATTCTTGCAACTGTTGCTCCAAGGACGTCTCCAGATCTTCTATTCTGAAGGTTAGCAGGGTCTACAACTGACTCCATAGGACTGCGGCTGTCTGTGTACTTTAAGGCTGCTGCCTGAGTGTCTAGAGTCCAATAAGCCTGGAAGTGCTGACCAAGATCACTCCCTTCGGAACACTGAGGTCTTGGCACACTCTCAACAGCTGAGACCTACCAAGAATATGTGCGATGGGATCACTTTGTATATCTGAGACTGACACAGCATTGTTAGTCAACTGTACTCCAATATAAAATAAAAAGTTAAAAAATAAAGATGGCGAAGGCAGAAGAAAAGAAAAGAATCAATCTGGCTACTGAAACAATTACAGAGGTTCAAGAGACCATCAAGAACTAGGACAGGGATAAATGATAAGGTTCGTCTCCTGTACAAGGCCCCTCCTTCTAGACTAGGAGAGGTATTTGCTTTACCTAACACATAGAAACAACGCAAGATTCAAGGAAAGTGAGAAGACAAAGGATTATGTTCCAAACCAAAGACCAGGCAAAACGTCAGAAAAAGACCTTTAAATAGAAATAAGTAGTCTACATGATAAAGAGTTCAAAATAATGGTCACAAAAGATGCTTACAAAACTCAAGAGAAGAATGGTTGAACACATGAGAATGTCAGCATCAAGACAGGAAATATAAGAAAGTACCAAGTAGAAGTCACAGAGTTGAAGAACTGAACTGAAAAATATACTAGAGGCATTTAATAGCAGATTAGATGAAGTAGAAGAACAAATCAGTGACCTGGAAGACATGGCATTGGAACTCACCCAAATAGAGCAGCAAAAAGAAAAGAGAAGTTTATAAAGTTAAGAAAACTTAAGACCTGTGGGACAACATCAAGTGGAATCACATTCACATTACTGGGGTCCATCCAAAAGCAGCAGAATACACATTTCTATCAAGTGCACACAGAACATTCTCCAGGTTAGATTATATGTTATGTCACAAGTCTGAATAAATTTAAGAAAATTGAAATCATGTCAAGCACCTTTTCCAACCACAATGAAATGATACTAGAAATCAATTTAAAGAAGAAAACCGGAAAAAAAAAAAAGGTGGAGATTAAACAACACGTGGGTCATTTAAAAAAAACAAAACAGTAGATCAGTAAGAATAAAAGGAGAAACTAAAATACCTAGAGACAAATGAAAATAGAAATATAAGATACCCAAAATCTATGGGATGTAGCATAAGCAGATCTAAGAGGAAAGTTCATAGTGATACAGCCCCACTTCAAGAAACAACCCATGGACTGTAGCATGCGAGGCTTCTCTGTCCATGGGATTTTCCAGGCAAGAATACTGGAGTGGGTTGCCATTTCCTTCTCCGGGGATCTTCCCATCCCAGGGATTGAACCTAGGTCTCTCCCGCGTTGCAGGAAGACTCTTTACCATCTGAGCCATCAGGGAAGTCCCTCAAGAAACAAGAAAAATATCAAATAATTAAACTTTTTACTTGAAGGAACTAGAAAAAGAAGGCAAATTAAGCCCAAATTAAGCTTTAGTATAAAGTAGGACATAATAAATAAGAGTGGCAATAAATGAAATAGAGACTGAAAAAAGCACTAGAAAAGATTAGTGAAGCTTAGAGCTGGTTCTTTGAAAGGATAAACAAAATTGACATTTTATTTTTTTTATGTTACAAAAAAACTAACTTTCAGATTTATTTTTGTAACTTTTTCAAACAGAGAAAACAACATACTCTTTGGGGAAAGGTGAGGGGTTGAGAAGATAGGCCCTGGGTAAAAATGATTACGACAGCACCTGGAGTTGAGAGGCCTGCCTAGGAGAGCGCCCCGGGCACGGCCGCCACCCCCGAGGCCCGCTGCCGTCTGCGGCTCGGAAGAGCAGTTCACACGCCCCGCCATTTTACTGTACGCACTAAGAAAAAAGGAGTGTGTGCGCGTTAGTCACTCAGTCATGTCCAGCTCTGGGCGACCCCATGGACTGTGGCCTGCCAGGCTTCTCCATCCCTGGGATTTTCCAGGCAAGAATA
The DNA here is from genome assembly GCF_963930625.1 of Muntiacus reevesi. Classification (NCBI taxonomy): domain Eukaryota; kingdom Metazoa; phylum Chordata; class Mammalia; order Artiodactyla; family Cervidae; genus Muntiacus; species Muntiacus reevesi. Next base: position 59,034,579 of record NC_089261.1, on the reverse strand, counting down.
CTGGAGAGGATTGCCATTTCCTTCTCCAGGGGATCTTCCCGACCCAAGGTTGAACCCAGGTCTCCTACATTGCAGGCAGACTCTTTACCATCTAAGACACCAGGAAAATAAAAAGGAGAGAGTTCAAATAAATCCTAAATGAAAGAAGAGAAGTTACAACTGATACTGAAGCAATACAGAGGTCCATAAGAGAATACTATGAATAATTACACACCAATAAACTGGACAATGGGCTTCCCAGGTGGCACTAGGGTAAAGAATCCACTGTTTCCCAATGCAGGAGATGTCAGAGACAGTTTCAATCCCTGGGTCAGGGAGATCACCACTCCAGTATTCTTGCCTGGAGCCATGGACAGAGGAACATGGTGGGTTACAATCCATAGGGTTACAAAGAGTCAGACATGACTGAGCAACTTACACACACACACACACACACACACACACACACACACACACACAAACTGGACAACAGATAAGAAATGAATAAAATCCTAGAAACATACAATCTTCCAAAACTGAATCTGTAAGAAATAGAAAATGTGAATAAAACAATTATTAGTAAGGAGATTGAATCAGTATCAACCACCTCCCAACAAATAAGAGTCTAAAACCAGACAGCCTTACTGATTAATTCTATCAGACATTCAAAGAAGATTTGATACCTGGTCTACTCAAATTTTTTCATTAAGTTCAAAAGGAAGAAGTGCTTCCAAACACCTTCTATAAGGCCAGAATTACCCTGATACAAAAACCGAAAAAAAAAAAAAAAAGGACACTGCATAAAAAAGTTGCAGACCAATATCCCTGATGAGTAAAGATGCATGAATTCTCAGCAAAGTATTTGCAAACTGAGTTTAACAATACATTTATAGGTCCATACACTGTGATCTAGTGAAATTCATTCCAGGTATGCAGTTCAACATTTGCAAATCAATCAATGTAATACACTACAATAACAAAATGAAGGATAAAAACTCACAAGGTCATCTCAAAAGAAGCAGAAAAAGCATTTGACAAAATTCAACATTTGCTCATGATAAAAACTCTCAATAAAGTGAGTATAAAGGGAATGCACCTCAACATAGTAAAGGCCACATGTTACAAGCCTGCCGCTAACTTCATACTCAATGATAAAAAAAAACTGAAAGTATTTCCTCTAAGATGAGGAACAAGACAAGATTGTCCACTCTCCACTTTTATTCAACATAGTACTGAAAGTCCTAGCCATAGCAGTTAGGCAAGAAAAAGAAATAAAACAACATCCAAATAGGAAAGAAAGAAGTAAAACTGTCACAATTTGCAGAAAATCCCAAAGACTCCACTAAAAAATATTAGAATTAATAGTATATTCAGTAAAATTTCAGGATACAAAATCAGTATTCAGAAATCAGTTGTGTTTCCATACACTAAAAACAAACTAACCGAGGAATTAGAAAAGCAATCTTATCTGCAACTGCAACAAAAAAAATTTAATACCTATGAATAAATTTCACCAAGGAAGTAAAAGAACTACACTGAAAACTATAAGACACTGATGAAAGAAATTGAAGAAGACACAAATATATGGAAACATATTTCATGCTCCTAAATTTGAAGAATTATGTTGGTGAAATGTCCCTGTTCATACTACCCAAGCAATCTATACATTGAGTAAAATTTCTGTCAAAATTCCAATAGCAAAAATAATAATAATAAAACATGTAACATTAAAAAATTCCAATGGCAATTTTTGCAGGAATAAAACAAATAACACTAAAATGTCCATGAACCACAGAAGATCCCAAATAGCCAAAGCAACCTTGAAAAGAAGAACAGAGCTGGAGGTATCCATCTCTAATTTCAAGATGTACTACAAAGCTACAGTAATATAAACAATATGGTATTGGCATTAAAGTCATATCAGTGGAACAAATGAATGAACCTGGAAATAAACCCATGCTTATATGACCAATTAATTTACAAGAAAAGAACCAATAATATACAATGAGGAGAGGACAGTCTCTTGAATAAATTATGTTAGAAATTGAACAACCACATGCATAAGAATGAAACTGTACCACTATCTTGCACCATACACAAAAATTAACTCAAAATGAATTAAAGGCTTAAATGTAAAACTAGAAGAAAACGTAGCTGGTAAGTTCTTTTACATCACTCTTAGCAATATATTTTTTGGATCTCCAAATGCAATGACAACGAAAGCAACTATAAACAAGTAGGTCTACATAAAACTATAAAGCTTCCGCACAGCAGAGGAGACCACAATAAAACAAAAAGGCAGCCTGCTGAATGGGAGAATATATTTGCAAATCACATATCTGATAAGGGACTAATACTCAAATATATAAATAATTCATATAGGTCAATAACAAAAAGGCAAACAATTAAATTAAAAATGGGCAAATAATCTGAATGGACATTTTTCCAAAGAAGATATACAGATGGCCAACAGGCACATGAAAAGTTGCTCAACATCACTAATCATCTGAGCAACGCAAACCAAAGCCAGAGTAAGTTGTCATCTCTCAGCTGTCAGGATGGCTGTTACCAAAATGGCAAGAAACAACAAGTGTTGGGGAGGTTGTGGAGAAAAGAGAACCCTCCTGCACAACTAGTGGAAAGGTAAAATGACACAGCCACCATGGAAAACAGCCTGGAAGTTCCTCAGAAAATTAAAAACAAAACCACCATATGATCCAGTAACCCCGGTTTACTGGGTGGTTAGAAGAAAACAAAAACCCTATCCCAGAAAGATATATATATACTCCCATGTTGATTGCAGCACTATTTGTAATAGCCAAGACATGAAAATAACCTAAGCTTCCATCAATGGATGAATGGATAAAGAATACGTGGTAAAAATACCCACTCAGCAATAAAAATTAAAGAAATCTTGATGTTACTGACAACATAGGTGGCCACTGAGGATGTTATACTAAGTGAACCAAGTCGTTCAGAGAAAGACTGATACTGTATGATTTCACTTATATGTCGAATCTAAAAAAGAAAACTAATAAAACAAAACTCATAGATACAGAGAAGAGATTGGTGGTTAACAAAGAGGAAGGGCTCAACTTTATGGTGACAAATGGTAACTAGATTTATTGTGGTGATGACTTTGTAGTATATATAAACATCAAACTATAATGTTATACACGTGAAACTAATATTATGTTCCAATTTTACCTCTATATGTTAGAAAAGGAAAAAATGAGTCTTAGGTTAGATGAATGTACCATTTAAGAGTAGGGTTCAAGGTTAGTTCCTCTATTTATAAAGGTAAAGAATCTGCCTGCAGTGCAGGAGACATAAGAGATGCAGGTTCAATCCTGTGTTGGGAAGATCCCCTGGAGGAGGAAATGGCAACCCACTCCAATATTCTTGCTTGGAAAATCCATGGACAGAGGATCCTGGTGGGCTTCATACAGTCCGTGAAGTCTCACAGAGTCAGACATGATTAAGCATATGGCACATAAAGGACCCTTTCTATCCCTTTTTATCTTGAAAAATAACTGAAATAATATTTTTAAAATATGTTATGTTACATTCTGAAAGAAATGGCATTATAGGTATTATATGTTTCTTTCAAAAATAAACACTATGCATGCTAATAAAGTGGCAGACTTTATTTTTGGGGGGTTCCATAATCCCTGCAGATGGTGACTGCAGCCATGAAATTAAAAGATTTTCTTCCAATTACTCCTTGGAAGAAAAGCTATGACCAACCTAGACAGCATACTAAAAAACAAAGACATTACTTTGCCAAGAAAGGTCCATCTAATCAAGGCTATGTTTTTTCTAGTAGTTATGTATGGATGTGAGAGTTGGACTATAAAGAAAGCCGAGTGCCAAAGAACTGATGCTTTTGAACTGTGGTGTTGGAGAAGACTCTTGAGAGTCCCTTGGACTGCAAGGAGATCCAACAAGTCCATCCTAAAGGAAATCAATCCTGAATGTTCATTGGAAGGACTGATGTTGAAGCTTAAACTCCAATACTTCGGCCACCTGATGCGAAGAGCTGACTCATTGGAAAAGATCCTGGTGCTGGGAAAGATTGGAGGCAGGAGGAGAAGTGGACGACAGAGGATGAGATGGTTGGATGGCATCACCGACTCAATGGACATGAGTTTCAGTAAAGTCCGGGAGTTGGTGATGGACAGGGACGCCTGGTGTGCTGCGGTTCATGGGGTTGCAAAGAGTCGAACATGAGTGACTGACTGAACTGAACTGATGCATGCTAAGTCGCTTCAGTTGTGTCAGACTCTTTGTGACACCACGGACTGTAGCCTGCCAGGCTCCTCTGTCCATGGGATTCTCCAGGCAAGAATACTGGTCTGGGTTGCCAGTTCTTACTCCAGGGGATCTTCCTGACCCAGGGATTGAACCCATGTCTCTTGTCTCTCTTGCATTGGCAGATGGGTTCTTTTTACCACCTACGAAGCCCTGGAAACACTATAATGGATAGCATTTTACATTATAGAATTGATTGCAATAGCAAAATCAGTCACTGTCATTTCTTATTAAATGAAAACAGTGGACTAGTTATTGTGCTGAATGTGGTATTCCAAAATTTATTTCTCTTTACATTTTACCAACACAGTAAACACATGATAGTTTATTTCTTATGTAACACAGGAATATAATTTAACAATCATTTTATCTTGTTATTTACTTGACTTTTCCCTTCTCTTGATAATGCATTCTCAACAACCATTAATTTTAAACAATAATATTTTCCATTCATATGGCCAAGATATAATATTTAATATCTATAAAATAATGAACTCAATAATTTATTTTAAAAGTGGTCACCTTCTGCATTGAAGTGGCAGGGAAGGGACTATTAGGAGACCAGGTAAGACTTCAGTGCTGTATAAAAGAAGTGAAGAAATGTACTACAGAGTATAAAAGTTTAGTGTCTTCTGCATGTTATAGATCAGGATGTCAGAAATCAATTTGTATAATAGAAGTAAAACTAAAGAAAGGGAATTTGTAATTGACAGTTGCAGCACAAGATTTACTTATAAATGAGGGCATTACATCTAAAAAGATGTCATTGTTGATACCGTGTTTTAATTAGCCTTACTGCGTGTTTAATAGCTGCTGTTGTCTTGCTTTTCGGTTTGTTTTCTTCCTCGTAGCAATTGACCTGAGGTCTACTTCTGGTTGTCATTTTAGATTTTTGTTTATTGAAAATTAAGTCAAGATTTTCTCTTATAGATACAGAGAACAGAGTAGTGGTTACCAAAAGGGAAGGGACAAGGGGGAAGGGCAAGTGGGTAAAGGAAGCAACTGTATGATGACAGATAGAAACTAAATTTTTGGTAGTGTTCATGGTGTAGTGCATACAGAAATAGAAATATAATATTGTATGCATGAAACTTATATAACATCATAAACCAATGTTATCTCAATAAAAATAAATTTAAGAAAATGAAGTTTTCTCTTAGCTATCTGAATACTCATCTGGCTGACCATTGAATCTCTACTATCACCAAGTTTCTCTGATAATCCATCCATGTATACAAGGAATTCTGTAGAGAGGCACTCTGTGTACACAGCTGGGTGTATTTCATTTTCTACAGATTATAAAGCAAAAATATTTCAAAAGACTACTGTGATAAAGTTTCATTTTCTGGTAGTCCTACATTGGAGGTGAATAATTTGAGGTACTGCCATATTGAAGCAGCATGTTAGTAAACCTTGCTTGTAATGAAGTCTTAGTAAACTCAAAATATAGCGAGTTGGTTTTATATAATGCTTGTTTTTATTGAACAAAACTTTCAGAATACAGTCCTTGTATTAACTTTACATTGTAACAAGCAAATTTTATAGTCCACTGATTTGTTCTTCATGTGCATTTCAAGATTTAAATCTCAAACTACAAAATTACATGTTTTTGACCATCATTTGCCTAGGAATATTGGAGTCACACCATATTTTAAATTTTGATTTCAAAATCTCAGCTTCAGGAGTCAAAAAAAAAAGGAATCATTCACACTTTGAGTCTTTTAATCCCTTTTTTTCAGGTTACTATAAATTAACTCATTTCAATGTGATGTAAACTATATTTTTTATTCAAAATAAATTTTTGATCGGGAAAGATGTATAGCCACCTAAAACTGGATAATCCATCTAGCAATTTTTCTACTCCCATTTTTTGTCCCATACTATATTGCCAGGTGTATTTGTGAACATACATTGTTATTTCAAGAAGGAGAATAGGTATTTTTATAAACAAAGTATGTCTTCTGACATTCTTTTCCTTTATAAATCACTGCCTTTCTTGGCTAGCTTTTGGTGTCTGTCTAAATAGTAAATTACGCAGAGTTTATCCATGTTAAGTCCTCAGTTCCAAGATTGTCAGGATAGTTTGATGTTTGTGAGATTCATGCAAATCTACAAGCTCCAATACCCTGGGATGTAATCGAGAGAAGTTGTTATATCTGTAGTGAGACACAAGAGATGAGAATTCTGATTCAAATCCAGCCATTTACTGCCTGATCTTCATTTTTTAACTCACTCTATGAGCAAATTGTTCCAACTTTATAGGACTATTGAAAACCCCTGGTACAGTGATATCTCTCTGATATGTATATATCAGACTCTCTATATATAGAGAGAGACTTCCCCCATAGCTCAGTTGGTAAAGAGTCCATCTGCAACGCAGGAGACCCCAGTTTGATTCCTGGGTTGGGACCTGCTAGAGAAGGGATAGTCTACCCACTCCAGTATTCTTGGGCTTCCCTTGCAGCTCAGCTCATAAAGAATCTGCCTGCAATGCAGGAGACCTGGGTTTGATCCCTGGGTTGGGAAGATCCCCTGGAGAAGGGAAAGGCTCCCCACTCCAATATTCTGGCCTGGAGAATTCCATGGACTGTATAGTCCATGGGTTCACAAAGAGTAGGACATGACTGCGCAACTTTCACTTTCATATATATGAAGGGAGAGAGAATATTAGCTAAATATTAGATCAACTGTTTAATAGATGGTCTTCTGGAAAGGCAAATCTATGAGAAGCCCCAGAAAGTGAAAGCTGAAATTAACCCACGGAAGAAATCTTAGTCTTAAGAGAAAAAGAATCTGCTTACAGATATTGTCTGCTACATACATGCCTGAATGTCTTGTCTCTTTTTCCCAAATGGAACACATGATCCTAAGAAGAGAGCTGGAGACTGCTGTTCTCAAGAGATTGTACAGTGGAGTATGCTTTTCTTTTTTCCTGTACTTACAAAATTGTTTAAGCAATTTAAATAATAAAAAGATACATGTATAATGCAGAAAAAGGAAGATACTCATAACATCACACACACACACACACACACACACACACACACACACACACACACACACACACACACCAAGTTTAGAAAGGTTCCTTTAGAAAATTACTCATTCACTTGACCATGCTATATCCATGAAGATGCCTAACCCTTGTGTATTACTGGGATGACTGAGATGTGATTTTTACCCATAATGTTGACTGAAATGTGTCTTTAAAAATGTATTCCATGGGGTTTAATTTGGGGAAAGCAGGTAGAATCTAGCAGGTCTGGAAGGATATATCAATTCTGGGAATCTTATATCGCTAAAATTGCCCTTTCACAACTGTTAAATTTGATTAAAATATTTTAAAAGTTCTACTACAAAGTATAATGTCACATTTACTTCAAATGGGAGAATTTTAGAAGGAAGAAGATAACTTTATGTTTTAAACATTATTTCCTTTTATCTCTCGTATTGAAAATTGATACACATTTAAACATCTTTGCTTTCTCTTAAAGTTAAAATTTTGACTTAGAATCGTGTTTACTATCCTTGACACTTCAAAGAAAAGTAAAAATGTATATAATACTTTCAAATTGTAAAATATTCCAACTTTTGAGAATCTCTACAGGTTTAGAATCCCAAGGAGCTATAAATGTCATTACTGAGATGGGGTGGGGGTGAAATATAACATCTTATCAGCCAAAAAGATGATTTGAATGTAGTATTGAATTTAAGATTCACTTTTGAGCTTCAGCTATCTAGTTATAAGAGGCTCTAAAAGCAGTGGAAATAGCAGGTGGTTTCATTCTACATGAAAACCTATAAATTCAGTCCTATTTTGACTAGCTTCCAGGGTGGTCTTCCATTAAGAGGAGATTCAGAACCAATGTAAAGGAAGTGAAATGAGCCCTTGGCAGTATCACCAGTATTTGAGAGCCAATGACTGGGGGGTAAGTGTAGTGATGCTCAAACTCAATCAGATAAAGCCAAATCTAATCTAATTCTAATCTGTCCTAAAGCTCCAGTCTGTAACAACTATCATGACAGAAATTAGAACAGAACCATGTCATCTTTCTATTTAAAATATTAAATTAAGTCAATATTTTAAAATTACTGATTGAACTCAAATATTGTACAATATTTACCAATGGATCCAGCTTAAAAATGTGTTGCATATTTTACTTGCATTCAATTTGCAATATTATTTCAAAGCTTTTCCTAAGCTGCAGTGAATTCCTTTAGAAACTTATTGCTCCTATTTGTTTAATGTGTCAAACTATCCCTAAACACTGGGATAGGTAGAAATTATTTGGGAAAATCTGGATGTTAATAGAGAGGAATCAGAATATAAAGAAATGCTATAAATTATAACCAGGAGATAGTCCATTGAGGTTGGCAATGAATGATTATAAAATAGTTCTCAGAAGTCCTCAAATAATGATTCTGGAATGAGACATGTATTATTTTATTCTTATATTTTTTTTCATGATCTTTATGGGTATTCCAACCAGGTTATATTGAAACCAAACACACTTCAGATTTCAGGTTCCTTCTTTGATGGTTCAGAGTCTTTGCTGCCCAGCCTACAAATCTCAAAAGTGTTTCAAAGCTGCTTTTTACAAAGGTGCTCTTTGTTGCTCATCATTTCTAAAAATTAACTTAACATGTGCTCTGTTTCTTTCCTGATGTGGAATGTGCAATCACTTCCCTATGTTTACAAACGTAAGATGCAGTTATGCCTGAATATGGGTGTGAAGTTGCTCTTTGATATGTGTGCATGTGCAGATTCTCTGTAGAGAATCTATAGGAACCTAAGCATGCAGAACACAGAAAGCCAAGTAGGAAGGAAAATTTTCACCTAAATTCCCACCAAAAGAAAACTGAATAAACAAAAAGGCTAAATGATATGCTGAAATTCTGTCCCTCTCTGAGAATTTAACTGGCATCAAGGTGGTGGCACAGATGTAGTGATAAAAAGAAGCAGACAAATTTGAGATGTATTTTTGTACAGAACCAGTGTTTGTTGAGGGATTACATTTAAGGATGAACAACAAAGAGAAATAGAAGATGATTCTTAAAATTTTGGCTTGTAGACATGATTTTGACTGGGAGAAACCAAAAGTTCTGTTTTGAGTATATTGTTTTAGATGTTTAAGATTTTTTTAGATCCTCAACTACAGGTTTCAAACAAGAGTTGGATATGTAAGTCTGGAGCTCAAAGGGAAGGACTGGGCTGCAGATACAAATTTAGAGTCGCGACTTACAGATAGTACTTGAAGCAATGTTACTTCACGAAATAAGCTTGAGAGAGCCTAAGCGGAAAGAAGAAAATGAGGTCACTCTGCAAGCAAAAGTTGGGATTTAGAAGACATAGCAGTAGAGGACAGGGAAAAGCACAGATGACTGTGTATTCATGACATACTTTTTTTCCATTGAAATGTAGAATAAATAATTTTTGACTTTAAAAACAAATGGCCAGGACTTCCCTGGGGGCTCAGTGTTAAAGAAGACCCCTGCTAACGGAAGGTATATGGGTTTGATCCCTAGTCCAGGAGAATCCCACCTGCCGAGGAGCAGCTAAGCCCGTGCACCGCAGCTGTTGAGCCTATGCCCTAGAGCCCGTGCTCCGGTAACAAGGGAAGCCACCACAGTGAGAAGCCAGGGCTCTGCAACTGGAGAGGAATCCCAACTCACCACAGCTAGAGAAAGCCCGCCCACAGCAGCGAAGACCCAGCACAGCTGAAAATAAATAAATAAATTAAAATATTTTTAAAAATAAATGGCCAAGTTAGCAAAACATAAAGACAATACCCAAGGACCTAAAAGATGATGGGCTTCTTATGCTTGAAGTTGTTTGGTCTTAAGAGATGTGAGCAAGAAAACAAGTAATAGTATATGAGATCCCAGACTTGGGGACTTCCCCGGTGGCTCGGTGGGTAGAGAGCAGAACACGAAGGAAGCAGCTGAGCACACATGCATACATTGCTCAGCCATAAAAAAATAAATAAATCTTGCCATTTGCAACAACAGAAGGACAAATACCATGTGATTTCACTTACATGTGGAAACTAAAAAAACAAACAAAGGAAACAAAATATAACTAACAGGTAGAGAGGACAAATTGGTGGTTGCCAGAGGAGAGGAAATTTGGGGGCTAGACGGAAGGGGATCACGAGGTACAATCTTCCAATTATAAAACAAATGTCATAAGGATGTAATGTACAGCATGGTGACTATAGTCAGGAATATTGTATTGCATGTTTGAAAGTTTCTAAGAGGGCATATCTTAAAAGTTTTTGTCATACACAAAAAAATTGTAATGTTATATATGGTGACAGACGGTAAGTAGACTTATCATGGTAATCATTTCACAGTACATACAAATATCAAATTATTATGTTGTACACCTGAAACTAACATGATATGTAGGTTATACCAACTGTACCTCAACTTTAAAATAAAAAACTGTATCTCTTTTAAAATGTGAAAAGGAAAATCTGTGTTAAAAAGTATTTCATAATTAAATGAGCTGTTGTCAACGATACTGAGCTAGTGAGATGCAAAGCTTTTATTAATGAATTTGCATTCAAGGAAATCTAAATCTTTTTTCATTATTGCCACTGATTGCATTTACTGATCACTTTTACAGGCATACATACTCATCAGTTTCATTTGAAACATCTGAACAACATATAACCTTTGACCAAAAATTGACCATAAAACTAAGAACCAAGTCCACACATTTTGTAATAATGAAGGTTTAAGCTCTCTCCTCCTGGGCATATTCACATTGTGTGCCTGTAAGCTCTTTTCTGTATCCAAAATTATGATTAGTATATTTAATCAATGGTTCCTGTCCTTATTGGGGCTATCAACATATCAAAACGGCATATGCTAATTGGATATAATAACAGCTAAGTCTTAGAGCTAATATAAAATAATGACTAACATTTATTGAGCCCTTACATGTTAGGTCCCATACTAAGCAATTTCTAGTCAGTATCTCTTTTATTCCTGCAAAGAATTTAAGTTAGGTACAGGTAAGCTGCTTAGTGGCAAGACCTTGGCTGCGTTCTTCACCATTGGGTATCAGTGCCTGGTACTGAGTAGGTTTTGAATGTATTTATCGAATAAGTGAACGAATATTATTAGTGCAACTATTTTACACGCTAAAAACCTGAAGTTTAGAAGGTTAGGAGACTCGGTGAGTGACAGAGCTGGAACCTGAACCCAGGTTTGTTTGATGGCAGAGTCCCTGCTCTGAACCACGTGCTAAGTGTGCTGAGTCACTTCAGTCGGGTCCGACTCTGCAGCCCGCCAGACTCCTCTGTCCTTGGGATTCTCCAGGCAAGAATACTGGAGTGGGTTGCCATTCCCTTTTGCCCTATTTGATCATCGATCCCAAATTTTCTAAATTTGGAGTTTGTTATCTCTTATTAGATTATGCTTAATTTTGAGCACTTTAAAAATCAGAATTCAGTTGAGTGTATTTTTGTCAAGCAAATTGTAATGTATTTAAGTCAATGAAATTATAGAACTACTCGAGGAAATACTTGCCTCCAACTTCTTAAATATAAAAGATCCTGTTTTTCAGAAAGTTGATGATGTTCTACGTTTTCCCGTCGAAGTGGTAGTGGAAACTGGTTTGAAGGAGGATGTGTGGCCTTATTACTCAAAATGTTTGGACATCACCAAGGAGTATTTTAGAAATGCAGCAGCTCAGTCTACCCAGATCTGCTGTTTTGGAATTGCATTTTAACAAGTTCCCTAGGATTCTTAATGCAGGCTACACTTTAGAATCCTTTGTCAGCTTCCATTATTTTTGAGCCACAATATATTTAACAAAATGTTAAAATGTGAATATTCTGATTTCAACCACAAACCATTTACTTTAAAAGATTTGTTCAAACAGTATTGAACACTTGTGATTTCAAAGCATACTCCCAAGAATAGTTACTAAATTGTCATTAAGCTAATTAGTCATCTTTTTCATTAAGTTCATCAGCTGACTTCCAGAAATATCCATGAACTAGCATTGACTAAGATCATTAGGGATGAATGCCTCTTCACTAAATTATACTTAAGTGTGCAAAATCATAGTATTGTTTTGTATTATGTGACCTTTACCACAGTAAAAAAAAATTTTTTTTACATACCATAAACAATATTACAATGTTGTTGTTGTTCATTTGCTAAGTTGCTAATATTGCAATGCTATGGACTGTATGTAGCCCATACTACTTTTATGCAATTATTTGATTTTGCGCACTATGTCAGCTTTTTAAAACTACTAATGCAGAGACCTCATATCCTGAGATTTGGGTTTAAATGGACATTCATTGGGTGGCATCCTGAAACCAGTATTTTTTAAAAGCTTCCTAAGTAATTTCTAAGGAGCAGCTAGAATGGAGAACCACTAGAATTGTAAGTTTGAGAAATCTAGATTCTTTTTCCAGTGCCCCCACTAGCTGAACAAATCAGCTAACTTTTATAGGTCTGCCTTTTAATCTGTTCAACAAAGATGATGTATATACCCTGCCTACTTCAGGGGAGTTGCAACAGAAACAAAAGGCTTTAAGCGCAATATGGATGTTAATTTTATCATTTTGAACTACATGTATAATTTCTAATGTTCATCATTTGAATATTATTTTAAATGACCCAGGCTGTGTAGTGTAATATTTTTTTAGAAATTATTAAAGCAACTAAAGACATATAAGGTCCTTAAACTTTGTAAAAATAACAGAGAAGTATCTGAATGAAAGCCAGTTCTGGGTCATTTTTGTGTGACACTGATTATCAGCCCCAAGTATAACTGAGGTAATAATTGGAACTAAGGCACCCACTATGTGAAGATGCATTTCTTCTGTCCTGTTAAAATCACAGCAGAAATAAGGGACTGACTTTGTTTTTAAGAAATGTGTAAAGTGCTTTTGAATTTATATCTTTATTTGGGATATATATGGAAAATATATTCTTTATCTTTATTTTAGTATCTAAAAGCTATAAATAGCCAATGGCAGGCCCTTTTACTAACTTTCACTATTATATATTTTGTAGGTATGCCTTAGTAAAAGCCCATAATATATAAAATAAGAAGGAATTCTTTTAATCCTCAAAATTAGGAAAAATGAAGCATGATATAAAGGCTTGAGTATTTGACTTTACCAGATATGGTATTTTTTATTTTGTATATGTCAATGTCTATCTAAAAGGAGGTAAAAATATTTGCAATCATTAACATAAAACATTTGTGACATCATGTCATGTGTACTTTTAGAATTTCAGTCCTAAATACTGATGCTAGGATTTGATTCAAAAGTGTGGTATTATAGGGCAATATGTAGTTTTAAGAAAGGAAAGATTTGAAGAGGAGAGAAATGCTTGAAAGCAACCGTTTTATTGCTGAAAGTTAGGCATAGTTAATAGGTTAATTTCTGTTTATTGAATAAGAGCACCCAATGCTGATTGATATAGTAATTTCAGTGTTTGCTATGGCAAATATTTAGCTCATTATCAGTTTTAATAGCATTTTGCAGAACAAGCCTTTTCTTGACATCTAGAAAATACTATTAAATTTCCCTGCATAGATACATTGTTATGACATGCAATAACTACTTGAATATAAAGGGGATTAATAATTTAAAAGGTGTTAACAAATTAGGGCCATCATTAAAAATAGACTTTGAACCATTTTGTAGCAAAATCAGATTGAGGTAATGCTCTGCTCTTATGATAAAGAATTACTGCATTAATTCTGCAAAGTGAACTTATTGCTCCTATTCGTCTCCAAAACCCTGGAGCATTAAAAGACAGGAAGAATGAAATGATCACTGCTTTTTTTTTCAGACACAACAGCTCTAATATTTCCATCACAGTTTCACAGCTCAGCCAGCCTAGTTGTGTTAATGGGGGAGGAAAAACTCTTCAAAATGTTATCTTTTTCTTTAATTTTGCTTTTAGCCTGTGCTATAAAATTGGGCCAGATTTTCTCGGACAGTTTATAATAATAATAGAGAATTGTATTTCACTTAGGCCACATCAGTACTGACTACACGGCTTAATATTGTTTTACATCTGACTTTTAAAAATTTGATCCACAAGTATGAGAATCTTATTTCCACATGTCTTTATTTGCACATTTCCAATTCCTAGTGGCCCAAGTTGATCTGGATGATTGGGATGCCTAAGTGGTGGCCCCCATCTTTCTCCATGTACAATTAAGCATTTTTCCCTATAGAAGATAAACCCACAGAAGTTGTTTGGTCAGGAGAAATTGGTAGCTACACCTTCCTATTTGAATCTTTAAATTTAGTGCTCAATTTACTCTCTCTCCTTATCTCTTAAAAATATATGTGATAACATTTTTAAACACTTTTATACTTTCTGGTAACTAAGTTCTTGGTGTAAACTATTGCCAGAAACTGAAAAGAAAGTGAGAAATGGTATAGAAATTGTATCTCTGATGCTAATGATATGCTGTGATTCAGAGAATCATGGAATGTTAAAGATGAAATGAATCTAAGAGGTCACCTTATCCAACCTTTGAGTTTAAAAGATGCAGAGACTGAGGCACAGACAGGTTAAATAGATTATCTTAGAATACATGACTCTGGGTGAAGGGCAGGGCCCCTCCACTGCTTATTTCTGCATTATCAGCCATCCCTCAGGTTTGAGATTCCCACACTTCTCACTACTGCCTTATGACAGCTGTGAAGTGCAATGACTACTGCCCTAGGGTCAGCTGGCCTAGAACTTGAATCTCAAATTATGCATGTATTCTTAAGAGAATCTCTTGACCTCTTGTTAGTATCTGTTTCCTCATCTGCTGGATACAGATAATAATATCTGACTTCGGGGATGCTGTGTGAATTAACTGGGATTATATTAATATATGTATAGGCACTGTAGGCTTCCTCGATGGTACTAGTGGTAAAGAATCCGCCTGCTAATGCTGGAGACTTAAGAGACACCAGTTTGATCCCTGGATCGGGAAGATCCACTGGAGGAGGGCATGTCCACCCACTCTAGTATGCTTGCCTGGAGAATCCTTTGGACAGGGGAGCCTGGCGGGCTACAGTTCATAGGGTCACAAAGAGTCAGACACGACTGAAGTGACTCCTCACGCATGCACGCATAGGCACTATAAACTTCAAATCAGTACACAAATATAAGTTATTATCATTAAGAAGAAATTTCTGCTTCCACTAAATTAAGGCATTTTGTTATCTGGGAGGGGCATTATTATTAGTTAGCTAACACGTTAGCGAGGCCTTCAGGCAATGGGACAGAACAATATGTTTTTATTTGGGGGAGAAGAGAGGTAGAGAAAGGTGTAAGGCATGGGCAAATGGAACAGAAGAGTGAGGCAGCAAGGTCTGCTGTCAAAGACAGAAGAAGGACAGCAGAGGAGATGGGGAGCTCGTGTTTATAATTGAGACAGTGTAGGTTTTGGAGAGAGGTTAAGTATTGGGAAAAGCTCAAGGTTTTCCATAAGATCTTACAGAGAAACCCAAGTGAACTTTTTGGCAAACCCAATAATTTGGCCCAGGTGACCCAGCCCAAGGGTGATAGGACTAGGACTGAACCCAAGCCATTCTGGTTTGGGTTTCAGTCAGTCAGTTCAGTCACTGAGTCGTGTCTGACTCTTTGCGACCTCATGGACTGCAGCACGCCAGGCTTCCCTGTCCATCACCGACTCTCGGAGCTTGCTCAAACACATGTCCATCGAGTCGGTGATGCCATCCAACCATCTCATCCGCTGTTGTTCTCTTCTCCTGCCTTCAATCTTTCCCAGCATCAGGGTCTTTGCCAGTGAATCAGTTCTTCGCATCAGGTGGCTAAACTGATATAATTAACTATGAGGGGGATAAATTACAGTACCATAAGTTGAATGAAGGACAAGGAAGACTTGCGTGCTGCAGTTCATGGGTTCTCAAAGAGTCGGACACGACTGAGCGACTGAACAACAAGTAGAATCAAATGTTTATGCTAAGGTCATAAGAAAGCATTTTTTTCTTATATCCAAAGCTGGAGGTGAAAAATATTATGAAGGAAACCTTAGGAATCTCTAAAGATCTATGATGCCAACTTGCTAAAGCAATGATATTCCATTTACAGCACAATTCAGTGAATGATCCCAAAAGAATTCTGGTTGAAATTTGTCAATGATCTTCTTTAACCTTAAACAATTCATTGAAGACCTGAACAGCTTCTAAACAGTGTTCTGAGAACACTGTATTTGCCAACCAAGGCTTCCTCTCAACTCACAGTCCTTCTAACAATATCTCTAACCCAACTGGAGGCCATATTTTCTTCTTGGGGGTATAAACAGATTATGAAAAAGTTACTTAAGAATTCTTTAAATCTTGTGTTTTAACCCTCTGCCAAAGATCCCATAAAACCTAATGCTGAAATGTGTTTATACATAGTGTCATTTAACCCAGTTTTGGGTATCACTTGCAGTGGATTTTAGCAGTTATGAGACTAATGACTTTATCACAAACCTACTTTTCAAAAATACTATTTAAGTTTCCTTGTTTAATTTTTCTGTCAGACAGGTGCAATAAATCTAACATTAAAATATTCACTTAGAAACATTTAGCTCTGCTTGTTCCATCCACACAATGAAGCTTCCTCATCCACCATCAATGCCATAAGAATGTTAAAATGAATGTAACCTTTTGAGAGTACCTGGTAGTACAGAAGTAAAGAAAGAGAGAAGCAGCTCTGAAAATAGCAATAAATTAAGGAGAGATTTATTCCATGGTAGACGCTAACCCAAAGACCAGTCTTATACATAATGATCCCCTAATCAAAAGCATCTTTTCTCACACATAAAGATTATTTGCTTACAAATATCTTGCTTCTCTATTTGAGGTTACATAATTGGGTACTTCTTTAACTTAACCAACATTTGTTTTTAAATGCAACCATCTGTAAAGTTATGCCCATTCACACATTAAAATGGACTGGCTTAATCTGGTTGCTTTTTCCCTAACATTTAGTGGAGCACAACTGAATGGAGACACAGTCAGTCTGAGTAAATAATTTTTTGACACAAGACCTCTCTACTCCCCAGATGTACTCCATTTCTGAAACCCCTAACTTGCCCTTAGCATTCTGCTCTCCTTGAGAATTCAGTTATCTGACCTATATACGTGCCTATGGCAGAGGCCATATATTCTGAGCCATAGTCCCCTCTAGAGAGTGGAAGCTTTAAAAACATTTCAGTCAATATTATTGACAGTTGATTTATATCCTTTGAATGTGCAGTCCTAGATCAAGATTTTTTTTTTAAATTTTCAGCCATAGAGTATCATCATCATTTAAATGGTAAATCTGGGCAAATGCCAAGGTCTGCCTGTCTTTTGAAGGCTGCCTGTCTAATCGATTCACTTGGTTTGAGGCCACAGTACAAGCCAAATCAACTGCATTAGGGCTGAAATAAGATGATGAATACCTCGTTTTCACTGAGGGATTGTGCCCTTATATGCAGAGATGCTTACAGGGAGAAATTACATAGAATGCTCTCAATTTTGTAGGTAAGATATAAATTAGGGTTTTATTTTCAAACTTAGCCCATCCTTTGATTTAGAAATGAAAACCTGGAAAGTTGAATTTATTTTACTGAAAGTTAACTTGTGATTTGGGTTTCTCTTAAAGAAATAACTAGACATTTAAATTATTATTTAAGTTGGAAGGAATTACTTTCTGTGAAAATTTTACGTCTTCCATGAGAATTTACCTTCGTATAAACTCGTCTCCTCTTTTATACTGAGGATATAATGTTCTAAATGTTTTTTAAAAAATAACAAGTACCCTTTAAAACATATCTATACATAGATACATTTAAGATACACAAGGCTAATAATTTTTAAATAAGCCCTAAGCTTCTTCCAAACCTTTAGTTGCATTTTTATGATCTATAGAATGATGAAATCATACCTTCAGATCTGACTTATTAATGATTCTCTGGTAAAACATATAAGAAATATACAAATAATGATTGTGGTCGAAATTAAAGTCAACAAGCCTTTGCATGAAAGTGAAATAGTCTAATCAGTAAACTGGAAGCTGATGATCTTTATGGGAAAAAAAAAAAAAGAAAAAAATCTCTTTATAGTTGCTGTCACTTTTAGCAGACAGTAAGAAAAAAACAACTCACATTAGTGTAACCTTGGGACCTGATCATCCTTTTTCAACTGAATTTATTCAGTGCATTTCTGTTCCTCAGCGTCTTGTCTCCGAGCATCGCTTTGCTCATCATTGTTAAAAGCCTCAGTCCGGAGGTGATCCCTTTATTATATTTTGATCATCTGTAGATAAAATGTCAAGCACAAGTGATGTGACAAAAGCAAATGATATCAATGTTAGAACATGATAAAAAACAACAAAGTCCTCTTACCTTACTGAGCCTACATATATGTACTCTCCTAAATAGATTCTACTGTAAAGTGTTTTTCTTTCTTTTTAAAATTAATTATTCTTATTGAAATACTTATTAACCAACTAACCAGGGAACTGCATGTCAGTAATGCCTCAAGGAATATTTCTTATTGGGGTGATGGAGGCTTGGAGTTGGGATTGGATATGATGCTATCATACCCCTCCCCCCTCAGCCCCATGAGAGGGGTGAAGGCTGCCTCTCTCTCTAGTAGCCCCTTGAGGTTAGCTTAGAGCAGCACTTCTGCTTTGGAAGAGGCTGTAAGCCCTCTGGGCTACAGGAATATGCTGTTTTTAATAAGAACCTTGCACAAGACAGTAGCTATGATTCGGAGTCTATTTTCTCCCCTCTACCACTCTTGAAATGGAACAGATCACAAGGTGATTGAATACTTAATGCCAAACTGGTTCTGAGCATTAGAAATCACTAAGAACATCAAACTCATAAGTTAGACTTTTAAAATAATGGCTTGATTAAGATGCTTTGGGCTGCATCCTTCGCTTTATGCTCTGGGAGTGTCACTCTGTTGCCTTGCCAGACAAGAAGGGTGGAAATGTGAGAATTACATGTGGGTTGCTGACGTCACTGTCCTCCCCTCTGGCTTAGCAATCATCCACCCTGTTATTTAGTGTCATCTTTTCTCTAGAACAAAGTTTAGAACTCACACGGAGTCAGCCTATAAATATTAATGTGCCATCTCTGAAAAAGGGATAAGGTGCAGATGGGGGAAGAAAGGGAAGGATTTTTGGCGAAGTCTGTAAGTGCAGCAAATTTGGAGGTCACGGTCTATGACTTCCACTTTCAGAGTTCACTTTAGATGGTGACTAAAGTAAAAAAAAAAAGATATAGCCTCTATTTCGCTCTTTGCTATGCTCTCTGCCTTCAATCAGTTAACCACTGAAAGAGTTTGCCTTTTTGAAAAATGTGTCATTTAACTCAACTTGTGTGAAAGTTATGAGCTGAGTACATCTGCTCATTGTGTTACCTT
The DNA here is from genome assembly GCF_963930625.1 of Muntiacus reevesi. Taxonomy (NCBI): domain Eukaryota; kingdom Metazoa; phylum Chordata; class Mammalia; order Artiodactyla; family Cervidae; genus Muntiacus; species Muntiacus reevesi. The sequence continues at coordinate 59,014,876 of NC_089261.1, read as the reverse complement.
GAAAACTGAAATGCAAATGTTAGTTGCTCATTTGTGTTTGACTCCTTGCAACCCCTCAGACTGTACTCCGCCAGGCTCCTCTGTCCATGGAATTCTCCAGGCAAGAATACTGGAGCAGGTAGCCATTCCCTTCTCTTAAGAGATTTTCCCAACCTAGGGATTGAACCCTGGTCTCCTGCATTGCAGGAAGATTCTTTGCTGTCTGAGCCACCAGGGGCCCCCCTACCTTAAAAGCACTAGCTTAAATTCCATCGCTCATCACCTTTAACAAACGTTTTGCAATCTCACAATACGCACACTGATTTGCATTGAGTGAATGTTATGTTCTACCACACTGTCCACTACATTCCGATGAAAGTGGAAATGCCTGAGACTTATAGCCACCATGCAATGAGGTGGGCTTTGACTTGGATTGCCTTTTGCTTAGAAAAATAAGAAACAGGAGAACTAGGTATCTATAGAGGATATTAGGCAATTTTTCATCCCTATCCCCAAGAATATATGGCTCTTCAACATAAAGCAAATGAAGAGATAAAGAAGAGTTCATTGGCTTTTCAGAGGAGCTTCGTTATTGACCTAAAGTATTAATAGTGCAGAGGGTGGCGGTGTTGAGGGACAGAGAACAAAGCCGTAGAGCACAAACAAGCAAGAAGAGAATGTTTGATTTCAGCTTGACTAAAGAGCCTTGTACTTTAGCCTAAGAAACTGAAGCTGGGCAATTAAAATAGAGACAGAGAAGTTATGGGAACTGAAAGTCTTAACTCTGAGCAACCAAAGAGGGGACAGAACGATTGAAAAAGCAAAAGCACTGACTTCTAGGAAAACTTGATTCCTGCGGAACTGACTGCAAGTCCCAAACCCAGAAATAACTTCAGCTAAACTGTTTTCAGTTCCAGACTCAAATAGCTAAGCTTTGTTTGTTGGTCAGATTTGACGACTAATGTACAACATGGGCCCATTATTAATTTTTTAAAGGATAGTATTCATGTCAGCGTGCAAATGTATTAGAAGCCAGAAAAAGTGACATATCATATTTCATCTGCACTCCTTAGTATCAGATAAGTCAGTTAAGTTTAGTTGAGTTGCTCAGTCTTGTTCGACTCTTTGCAACACCATGGAATGCCGCACGCCAGGCTTCCCTGTCCATTACCAACACCAGGAGATTGCTCAAACTCATGTCCATCGAGTCGGTGGTGCCATCCAACCATCTCATCTGCTGTCTTCCCCTTCTCCTCCTGCCTTCAATCTTTGCCAGCATCTGGGTCTTTACAAATGAGTCAGTTCTTCGTACCAGTGACCAAAGTATTGGAGTTTCAGTTTCAGCATCAGTCCTTCCAATAAATGTTCAGGACTGATTTCCTTTAGGATTGACTGGTTTGGTCTCCTTGCAGTCCAAGGGACTCTCAAGAGTTTTCTCTAATACCACAGTTCAAAAGCATCAATTCTTCGGTGCTCAGCTTTCTTTATAGTTCAACTCTCACATTCATACATGACTACTAGAAAAACCATAGCTTTGACTAGACAGACCTTTGTTGGCAATATTATGTCTCTGCTTTTAATATGCTATTTAGGTTTGTCATAGCTTTTCTTCCAAGGAGCAAGTGTCTTAATTTCATGGCTACATTCACCATTTGCAGTGATCTTGGAACATAAAAAAGTAAAGTCTGTAACTGTTTCCATTGTTTCCCCATCTATTTGCCATGAAGTGATGGGACTGGATGCCATGATCTTCATTTTTTGAATGTTGAGTTTTAAACAAGCTTTTTCACTCTCCTCTTTCACTTTCATCAGGAGGCTCTTTACTTCCCCTTCGCTTTCTGCCATGAGGGTGCTGTCATCTGCATATCTGAGGTTATTGATATTTCTCCTGGCAATCTTGATTCCAGCTTGTGCTTTATCCAGCCCAGCATTTTGCATAATGTACTCTGCATATAAATTAAATAAGCAGGATGACAATATACAGCCTTGACATACTCCTTTCCCAATCTGGAACCAGTCTGTTGTTCCATATCCAGTTCTAACAGTTTCTCCTTGACCTGCATACAGATTTCTTAGGAGGCAGGTAAAGTGTTCTGGTATTCCCATCTCTTGAAGAATTTTCCACAGTTTGTTGTGATCTACAGAAAGACATTGACGTAGTCAATAGAGCAGAAATAGATGTTTTTCTGGAACTCTCTTGCTTTTTTGATGATTCAACAGATGTTGGCAATTTGATCTCTGGTTCTTCTGCCTTTCCTAAATCTAGCTTGAACATCTGGAAGTTCACAGTTCACATATTATTGAAGCCTGACTTGGAGAATTTTGAGCATTACTTTGCTAGCATATGAAATGAGTGCAATTGTGCGGTAGTTGGAACATTCTTTGGCATTGCCTTTCTTTGGGATTGGAATGAAAAGTGACCTTTTCCAATCCTGTGGCCACTGCTGAGTTTTCCAAATTTGCTGGCATATTGAGTGAAGCACTTTCACAGCATCATCTTTTAGGATTTGAAATAACTCAAATGGAAATCCATTACCTCCACTAGCTTTGCTTGTAGTGATGCTTCCTAAGGCCCATGTGACTTTGCATACCAGGATGTCTGGCTCTAGGTGAGTGATCATGCCATAATGGTTATCTGGGTCATGAAGATCTTTTTGTATAGCTCTTCTGTGTATTCTTGCCACCTCTTCTTAATATCTTCTGCTTCTGTTAGGTGCCTACCATTTCTGTCCTTTATTGAGCCCATCTTTGCATGAAATATTCCCTTTGTATCTCTAATTTTCTTGATGAGATCTCTGGTCTTTCCCATTCTGTTGTTTTCCTCTATTTCTTTGCATTGATCACTGAGGAAGGCTTTCTTATCTCTCCTTGGTATTCTTTGGAATGCTGCATTCAGATGGATATATCTTTCCTTTTCTCCTTTGCCTTTTGCTTATCTTCTTTTCACAGCTATTTGTAAGGCCTCCTCAGACAACCATTTTGCCTCCTCAGACAACCATTTTGCCTTTTTTGTGTTTATTTTTCCGAGGGATGGTCTTGATCACTGCCTCCTGTACAATGTCACAAACCTCCATCCATAGTTCTTCATGCACTGTCTATCAGATCTAATTCCTTGAATCTATTTGTCACTTCCACTGTATAATTGTGAGGGATTTGATTTAGGTCATACCTGAATGGTCTAGTGGTTTTCCTACTTTCTTCAATTTAAGTCTGAATTTGACAATAAAGAGTTCATGATCTGAGCCACAGTCAGCTCCCAGTCTTGTTTTTGCTGACTGTATAGAGCTTCTCCATCTTTGGCTGCAAAGAATATAATCAATCTGATTTTGGTGTTGACCATCTGGTGATGTCCTTGTGTAGAGTCTTCTCTTGTGTTGTTGGAAGAGGGTGTTTGCTATGACGAGTGTGTTCTCTTGGCAAAACTCTTGTTAACTTTTGCCCTGCTTCTCTTTGTACTCCAAGACCAAATTTGCCTGTTACTCCAGATATTACTTGATTCCCACTTTGCATTCCAGTCCCTGATGATGAAAAAGATATCTTTTTTGGGTGTTAGTTCTAGAAGGTCTTGTAGGTCTTCATAGAACCATTCAACTTCAGCTTCTTCAGCATTGGGGCATAGACTTGGTTTACTGTGACATTGATTGGTTTTCCTTGGAAACGAACAGAGATCAGTCTGTAGTTTTTGAGATTGCACCCAAGTACTGCAGTTCGGACTCTTTTGTTGACTATGAGGGCTACTCCATTTCTTCTAAGGGATTCTTGCCCACAGTAGTAGACACAATGGTCATCTGAATTAAATTCTCCCATTCCAGTCCATTTTAGTTTACTGCTTCCTAAAATGTTGATGTTCACTCTTGTCATCTCCTATTTGACCATCCCTAATTTACCTTGATTCATGGACCTAACGTTCCAGGTTCCTATGCAATATTGCTCTTTACAGCTTCAGACTTTACTTCCATCACCAGTGACATCCACAACTGGGCATTGTTTTCATTTTGGCTCTGTCTCTTCGGCTCCATCTTTTCATTCTTTCTGGAGTTATTTCTCTACTCTTCTCCAGTAGCATATTGGGCACCTACCGACCTGGGGAGTTCATCTTTCAGTGTCCTGTCTTTTTGCCTTTTCATACTGTTCATGGGGTTCTCAAAGCAAGAATACTAAAGTGGTTTGCCATTCCCTTCTCCAGTGGACCATGTTTTGTCAGAACCCTCCACCATGACTCATATATCTTGGGTGGCCCTACACAGCATGGCTCATAGTTTCATTGAGTTAGAAAGTGCTGTGGTCCCTGTGATCAGTTTAATTAGTTTTCTGTGACTGTGACTTTCATTCTGTCATAGTGAATCAGATAAGCTGGATAAGCTATAAGTCTGAGGTCACTGAGAACTCAATTGTCATCTCTTTTTCAGCCCTGAATTCCTTTATGCCTATATTTCAATAATAAAAAAATTTTAAACTATAATAATGTACATATGTGAAAAGTACCTTCTTCTTTAAAAGATATTTCTGAATTAACAAGTAGAAGCTAAAATATATATATACCTTAAGCACTCATTGGAAAAGACCCTGATGCTGGGAAAGATTGAAGGCAAAAGAAGAAGGAGGGCAGCAGAGGGTGAGATGATTGATGGTGTCACTGACTCAATGGACATGAACTTGAGCAAACTCCGGATATAGTGGAGGACAGAGAAGCCAGGCGTGCTGCAGTCCATGGGGTTGCAGAGAGTAGTCCATAGAGTCACAGAGACTTAGGACTGAACAACAACAGCAACAAAGCACCGGATGCATTTTATCATTCCTTGAATTAATGTGGTGTGGGCAGGGGTGTAGGGATTGCCCAGGTTAGTCAGATCGTCCCTAAATCCAGAAGACTCAAAGAGGTTCATTACTGTTTTCCTGAAACTAAAATTGAACACAGTTACTAAAACTGATGTTTCACGGAAGCATCATTGCGTGTTTAACAGTTGCCTACTATATACTTATTTATGAAGGTCATTCTTGAGTAGTTCTAATATCAGTGGAATCACAGTAGAGAGAAATGGCCAGCTCTCATTGTCTGCATGCTCCACCATTGCCTTAAAAGATATTGAGACCAGCAGACAAATGAAGTTACACTGATCCAACAGATCTGCCACCGAGAGCTTTCTATTATATTCCTACCTCAGATATTGTACCACCATTAAATTCACACATTCACATCCTGGGAATCAAGCCAGCCTGACACTGAACTTGGGCTAAAATAAATCTACTGTATTAGTTTTGGGGAAAGTGATTAAGCTCTATGGATTCAAGATCAGTTCTATTTTTCAAGCAGTCAAAAAGCAAATAAACCCTAATGTAAGAGACAAAATGAGAAGAAGCCTGGCAGAGATAAAATCGAATCACAGAGGGAGACTAGCCGCCATAAGACATGATCTGAGCCAGGAAACGACACAAGGGCATTGTGTGTCGTTGGTTTTGTTTCTTTTTTTTTAATCTGCTAACAGCAACATTTTTTTTTTAAGTCATTTAAGGAGACTGTCCATCACAAAGGCATAATTTTAATCAGAATTCTTGCAACGTTTCTCAAATTCCTAAAGGCAATCAGCTCTACTCAAATTAGTAACTCAGATAAATCACCATTAATTAGCTAATATAAGCCAGCAGGTGGTTTTGAGCCCAGAGACATTCCCTGGTTATTTAAATTATGTATACTACACCACAGTAAAGAAAGTAAGTAAAAGGGAGCAAAGAGACACGTCTATTAAAAAAAAAATCTGTTTAGAAATAATACTCAACTAAAATCTCCTGCAACTTTCACATCTTACCCAGAGGAATACAAGGCAGCCTTGACCCCTGGCTCAAAAAAATATCATTCACCAACAGCCAGCTCTCATTTCAACACTAATTATGTATGCGATGTACAAAGTATGCGTTGGAGCTTACTTGAATATATTTGTTCTAGAAAGATTACCAATTACTAAAGAATAGGACAGGAAGAATTGTTTTTCATGCATAATTTGTGACATAAGAGAATCTTCTTCATAATCTTTATGCCCTGGTGTTCTTTAATTGACCTACTCTAATTCATGTAATTGAGGGTTATTTCCTAGACTACAAAATGAGAAAGAGGCACAGCATAGCTACTAACCGTCTAAGATTGTCTTTGCAATGGGAATGGTATATAGAAGATGATAGTTTGTATTGAAAATTCCATTATCCGTATATCCGTATGGATCCATATATCCATAATTCCCTTATCCAAAATAATGTTAGACTTCAGATACCTAATTTTATTCTGTTCTGTAAATGATGCCCATTTGTCCATGTATTATTTCAAACTTCATATCTGTGATGTCTACTTAATAGAACTCCTAAAACTTGAGCATGAGAAAATTAGTAGACATCTGAACCTGACTGACACCTTCACTAAAGAAAATCAGCATCTGACTCTTTGTAAACATGAGGGGTGAATTTCAGTAACTATAATATGTTGAACCGGGAGATATACGTTTGCTTTGAGAAGACCACAAGTCTATTTGAATTGAAGCTTCCAGAAATAATCTAGCTCCTGGGATAGGCTGGACTTGGGTCTGGATCATTCTCTGAGCTACTTTTGGACCTGTGATGCAGAACCTTATATGTTAATCTCAGTTATCCCTGGATGGGGGCAGAAACCACACCAACCTATGAAATTGGGGAAGCGAGGAACGGTCCCCTCTAGCATTCTCTAAATATACTTTGATCTCAGTGGGGGAGGGAAAGAGACAACAACCCAACAACAACAAATAAAAATCACCTGAAAGTAGTATTTTTCATTTAAACTAAAATTATCTGGAAAATACTGGTAAACCATTATTTTATTGTGTTCTAATATTTGCCACAGGATCAAATGAAAGGGAAAATCATGACTGATTTCCTCAAGTTAGAGTTCACTATCAGACAGCATAATTGCTTCCCAAATACAAATAGCTAATGGCATATTGTTACGGCAGTTGGAAAATTGTCCCCAGTATACTTGAACTTCATGACATTTTTAGCACCCCCCTTTATAATACAACTCGCCATCATTTTTTGAGCACGCTAACAAGTCCTGCATGGTGGAGCAGCCCCGGATAGTTCAGAGCAGCAAGTGCTGGCTTGTTGCTGGTTTCATGTAACCATGCCCTTTGATACCTTTTTTTTTAAGTTTGTAATAATGCTGTGACTACTGCTGTTCACAAATATTTTATTTATAAAATCTATCCTCCCCTAGGGCTGGTACAGAGGATCTACAAGCTGAAGGCTAGTCTATAAACTCCACTCACTCTAGGAGACTGAGCTTCTTTCTCCAACATCAATCGCTGAGCTGGGTATTTAGACAAGAGTAAACTAGCTGTGCTTCCCAGTCGCAACAGAGAAAGCAAAGCATCTCTTTGCAAATAGGTTTCCCTGTTGTAGCATGCCGTAGACTAAACACATTTAGAAAAATACCCTGTGAATAGCAGGACCTTGTCTTTCAGTGGGAGTGCTGGAGGCCAGTGCTAAAGGCAACAGCAAACCCAAAAACCAAATGCCTTTTTAAAAACCTATCACCATCTCTAGATAAACATTTGAATAATAACCCTTAGGGACTTCATACTATTGACACGTGACCATGTCATTCCAGAGGTTATTGAAAACACTGGTACAACATGAGTTAAGGTCAGGTGGGTAGAAGGGAACTACATTTTGTACCAGTAGACCTGGGGTCTCAAGAGCACAGAGATTGTTCCTATCAGCTCTCATTTACGTGAACTTCCATCCATGGAGTATTAAGCATGACTATAGTCAATGGTGGCTCAGTCGGTAAAGAATCTGCCTGCCTATGCAGAAGATCTGAGTTCTGATCCCTGGGTCAGGAAGATCCCCTGGAGTAGGAAATGGTAAGCCATTCCAGTATTCTCGCCTGGGAAATCCCATGGGGAGAGGAGTCCTGGTGGGCTACAGTCCATGGGGACGCAAAGAGTGGGATACACCTGAGCAACTAAACCACCATAGTTACTACTAAACTATGAGCTGTATTTCAGACTTCAGTTAAATTTTATTTAATAGCTAAAACAGGAAGAAAAAGGCATTCTTCATCTCCTCTCTCGATTTCCTAGCCAAGCTTTATTTACTGCAGCCAACAGAGAACATGGCCATGGCCAACCCCTGGAGGTCAGCACCCTGTGACACCCACGGCCAGGCCCGGTTCCATGACCTGGATGCTCTTCCTGCCTGCCTGCATGTCTCTTCCCCCTTTTGCATCCTGGAGGCACTGGTTTTTTTCCAACAAGTTTCCGCTTTCTCTTAGTTAGCTCAGAGTGCCCCATGCCCTTTTTTCTCTAGGCTCTTGCCTCATTTTGGTCCACCAGTTTCTGCCCCCATCTGTCTCAGATCCTTCATCTAATATCCCCAACCAAATATGGCAGGAGCTTGATCAAAATCGGTGATAGTCCAACACCTATACCAGATATCTGGGTGTTAATGTTCAGCATTGTTTTCTCTCTGTTTTGTTTTGTTTTTATTTTCACGCTACACAGCATATGGAATCTTAGTCCCCTTACCAGGGATCGAACCCATGTCCCTTGCATTGGGAGCTCAGAGTCTTAACCACTGGACGTCCAAGGAAGTCCCTTCTCTCTGGTTCTTGATCTATTGATGATGAAAGGGAACCTCTCTCCACTTTCTTCTTAATATTTTACTCCTAAAATATTATAGGGCTGGGGGATTACTCCCCATCTTCACCTCTAAAACTTCCCCACAGGGAGTAGGCCGCTAGTCAGTCACTCGTCAAACTTGAATACAAACCTATAAGCCAGACATTTTCTAGACCCTGGAAGCAGAATATGAATAAAATACAAACCCTGCCGTCAGAGAGCTCACATGCAGACCCCCGGTGGGGGCACTGAGGCACTCACACCGTGGGGAGCGCTGAGAGCCCGCCACCTGCCCATCAGAGATGGTTGGTGGGTCTGCACACCGGAGCTCAGGGAGTGATTCAGTAACTGGGCTCCACCCTTTGTGGGACTAGAGTGTATGCAAGACAGCTTGGGTGGTTTAATAGGCATTTACTCCATCAGATCCAAACTGAGGAACCTCTAGATTCTACCTCTGCTCTTGGCTACCTATTCACTCTTCATTTCTCTCCTCTTCCTCCCCGCTACTCCCCCTCCTTCCTTCCCTCCATCTCTCACTTGCTCGCTCGCTCTCACGCATACACACCAAACACCCACTCTGCATGGGAGCCATCTAGAAAAGGCTGCCTTCATTTGAGGTACAGAGAAGCAGCAACCAGATATGTTATTAATCATACAGACATAGAGGTATTTCAGAGGATTATCAAGGATATCCATACTCATTCCTTTCCCCTCTTTGCTCCCCTCAAAGCCATGCTGGCAACACTCTTCCTTATTGATAAATAAGCCACTCTTATCAATAAGCCACTCTTCCTTATTGATAAATCAAGTCTGGGTGACTTGGGTTTGCGGGCACCTGCTCCTCATAGTGAATGGATGCTCTAAATGCCCCCATTACAAAGCTCGGTCTGCTCCTTTGATGAACGGTTCCATGTGAGGGAAGCTCTCACAGTGCCATTTGTAGTTCTTTCCTTTCAATCAATCCCAGATATAAAGGATGCACACTCCCCTGATGGACCAATTCAATAACGGAGCCGCCTCCCCCTTTATGGGACAATGCAGATGAAATGCTCTGTCAATTTAAACTGCTAGACAAATCTTAATTTTTCCAAAGCTAAGTGAGGGGCAAAATGCCCAGCAGAAGGAAATCAAACTATAATCATCCTCAAAGAAGATGTATTTATGACCCCTGAACTGACACTTGAAGGAAACTGATGGGCTAAAGATATATGAGTGAAATTGGACTAAGTATTTCTCTGGGTACCATAAAACTGAAGGGCGTCTTATACCCCATGTTTTGTTGTCTCTAAGACATGAAAAGGAAAAAAAAAAAATAACCCAGAAAAGGCAGTCTGGCCATGCTGCTTGCTCACTGTTGAACTCTCTAAACCATCTACCTCTAATTCAACCTGACACTGCTAATTCTGGCATTAGAGTTTGAAACGAAAATCAATATCTGTTTTGAGCTTGAAAACAGAGCGACTGTACCTTGTGTAGAGCATGGGCCAGGCACTTATTTTCAGTGATCTGTAAGGAAGGTAATAGAAATTTTCCAATTTGGAGTATTGAAAAGGCTTATCCAGATGAAATCTGATTGTCTTAAAAGTCACTGTGAACTGGGTTCTTTCAGTGCTCTTAAGGCCTCTTATAAAATGCTTTTCAAGCTTCCTTGCATGTTTTCCTTTTTAAAAACCCATGTTCCTGAGCATGCTTCCCACATGAGATTTGGAGACTTTGCCTGCCTCTCCTGCTAGGACAAAAGGTCTCCGACTAATGCAGGTGGAGAGTGAAAGGCTCCAGACCAGAAGACTGATTTATCCTGTGCTGTCAGGCTGAGAACTCACCGACTGCTTTTGCTGAAAAGAAAACTCCTGTCTGCGGAGTTTATTTTGCATTGTGTTCTCTATTATCTACACTTGTTTTCTATTACATTCTAATCTCTTCGAAGAAAATTAGATCACTAAAAGATATTTTACAGAAGGTAGGCTGCTCTAATCTAACCGTTACTTCCATCTCGTCCTCTGATCAACTATTTTGTTTGTACATAGGAAGTAAGAGGAAGAAGGAAGTGAAAGGACAAGGGAGGATGAGAGAAAGGAAGGAGGGAAGAAGGTAGGAAAGTTAGTTCACACTGATGTGTCTAAACAAAAAATTTTTTAGTGTTTTGAAATATTTCTTGTTTAAGATTTTTTTTAATGTGGACCATTTTGAAAGTCTTTATTGAATTTGTTACAGTATTATTTCTGCTTTACACTTCGGTTTTTTGGCCATGAGGCATATGGGAATCCACCAGGGATTCAACCCACATCCTCTGCATGGGAAGCACAGAGTCTTAGTCACTGGATCACAGGGAGGTTCCTTTTATTTCTAATTATTAGATATATTTGCTATATATACTGAATTCTATACCATCCGAGCTGCAAAGATTGCAAGAATTCTCTCCTCCTAGAAAGAGAGAAGTATGGGGAGAATCGTTGAATGCCCCTATATAGAGAATTATCTAGTAACTCCAGCAATATATGCTCTATTGCTATTCCAAAAGGGACACAGATAAATTTTTTTTTCAACCAAAATGTCACATTCCTTACTATTCCATATCTGATCTTAAGTTTTAACTTGAGCCTCCACACACACCCATTAATACTTAGATAGCATCCTTTCCACAAATGCTCTATGAAGGAAAATGTAGATGGTCGAGAGTAAAAGTGCCTTCCATGCCCAGATACTTTCTTGAGGAGTAATACTATTGACAGCTTAGTATGCGTCCTCCCAGGCATGTTTCTAGGCAGCTGAGTTCCTGGTCTTGCTTTTTCTTTGTTTTGTCTTATTTTGAAGTGTAATTGACCTAGAACATTCTGTAAATCCTGGTGCACAACAAAGTGGTTTGATATTTCTCTGCATTTCAAAATGATCAACACCATAAGTCTACTTACCATCTGTCACCTTACAAAGCTGCTACAATGTTACTGGTTTTATTCCCCATGCTATACATTTTATCCATGTGACTCATTTATTTTGTAACTATAAGTCTGTACCTCTTAATCTCCTTCATCTATTTCACTCATCCCGTCAACCTCCTTACCTCTGGCAAACACCTATTTGTTCTCTGTATCTGTGAGTCTGTTTCTGCTTTTTTATGTTTGTTCATTTATTTTGTTTTTAGATTATACATACAGGTGAAATAAAATGGTATTTGTCTTTCCTCTTCTGACTCACTTCACATAACATAATACCCTCTAGGTTTATCCATGTTGCTGCAAATGGTAAGATTTCACTATTTTCTATAGCTGAGTAATATTCCATTGTATATATGTATCACATCTTCTTTATCCATTTATTTATCAGTGGACACTTAGGTTGCTTCCATATCTTGGCTGTTGTAAATAATGCTGCAGTGAACATAGGGGTGCATATATCCATTCAAATCATTGTTTTTGTTTTCTTTAGAAAAATACCCAAAAGTAGAATTGCTGAATCCCACACAGTAGTTTTCATTTTTTGAGGAACCTCCATAGTGTTTTGCATAATGGTTTTAACAGTTTACATTCCTACCAAGAATGCATGAAAATTTCTTTTCCTCCACATGCTTAGGACTTATTTGTTTTCTTTTTGATAATAACCATTCTAATTAATGTGAGGTGGTATCTCACACTTGCAGTTCCTTGATGATTTCTTACGTTGAGCATCTTTTCATATGTCTGTTAGTTATCTGTGAGTCTTCTTTGAGAAAAGGTCTGTTCAGGTCCTCTGATCATTTTTAATTGGAATTTTTTTATGGTAAATTGCATGAGTTCTTTTATAGTTTGAATATTATCAGATATGTCATTTGCAAATTTCTTCTACCATTCAGTAGGCTACCTTTTAATTTTGTTAAGAGTTTTCTTGGCATGCAAAAACTTTTTAGTTTGATGTAGCCCATTTGTTTATTTTTGCTTTTGTTTTCCTTGCCTGAGGAGACATATCAAAAAAAAAAAAACATTACTATGATCAGTGTCTAAGAGAGTACTGCCTATGCTTTCTTCTAGGAGTTTTAAGGTTCAGGTCTTACACTCAAGTTTTAAATACATTTTGAATTTATTTTTGCACATGGTGTGAGAAAGTAATACAATTTGACTCTTTTACATGTAGCTGTCCAGTTTTCCCAACACAGTTTTTTGAAGAAACTGTATATTCTTGCTTCTTTTGACATAGATTAATTGACCATATAAAAGTGTGTTTATTTCTGGTTTTTCTTTTCTGTTCCATTGATCTATGTGTCTGTTTCTGTGCCAGTACCATACTGTTTTGATGATGGTAGCTTTGTAGTATAGTTTGGAACCAGAGCGTGTGATACTTCTAACTGTGTTGTTCTTCCTCAAGATTTTTTGGCTATTTAGCATCTATTGTGTTTCCATGCAAATTTTAAAATTATTTGTTCTAGTTCAATGAAAAATATCATTAGTATTTTGATGGGGTTTGTATTGAATCTATAGAATGCCTTGTGCTATATAGTCATGTTAACATTATTAATTCTCCCAGTCCATGAGCACAGTATATCTTTCCATTTGTTTGATCATTTGCAATTTTTTTATTAATGTCTTAAGGTTTGTCCACTTGAAGAAACAACCCATGGACTGTAGCCTGCTAGGCTCCTCCGTCCATGGCATTTTCCAGGCAAGAATACTGGAGTGGATTGCCATTTCCTTCTCCAGGGGCTCTTCCCAACCCAGGGATTGAACCCAGGTTTCCTGTGTTGCAGACAGACTCTTTACCATCTGAACAATCAGGGGAGCTCCTCTGGAGAATCCCATGGACAGAGGAGTCTGGCAGGCTACAGTCCATAGGGTTGCAAGAGTCAGACATGACTCAGTGACTAAACCACCACCACCACCAAGGTTTTCCACATACAGGTCTTTCACCTCCTTGGTTAGATTTATTCTTTTTGATGCAAAATTGTAAATGGAAGTGTTTTCTTAATTTCTCTTTCTGATACCTCATTGTTAGTGTATAGAAATGCAACATATTTGCATATTAATTTGTATCCTACAGTTTTACTGAATTCAGGTTTCCTGCACCAGCGTCCTCAAGGTATAACGAACTCCCCAGAGGGTCCTTGCTGCCTCCTGTCTCTCCCGGAGGCACTCCAAGGCCAGCAAGGGGGTCTGACTCAGCATCTTTTCTAATCACTGCCTCTGCCTTAGGTCTCAGCGCTTGGGAGATTCTGCAGGAACCCCTTAAGAGCAGAGTCTCTGTTGCCCACAGCCCTGTGGCTCTCCTGAACTCAAGCCCTGATGGCCTCCAAAGCCGGGTGTTCTGGGGGCCTGTATTCTGGTACAGTGCCAACAGGCTGGAGCACCCACTACCGGGCTCCTTGGGGAGAACCTCTGCATGAAAAAAAAATACCTCACTGATAATGTAAAAGAGATGGCAGTGGTCTCAGAAGCAAATGTCTATGTACCCTGGAAAGCCATAATATTATGTTTACATGCTAATAACAGCCTGGCTTGTTCAAATATTACCTGAAAATCATCAGTGTAATATTTCCTCCAACTCCTATTTGACACCTTGAGAAAGCCACTCTGGAAGACATTTTTGGTAGGCATCTGTCATTCTCAAGATGAAAACCAGTGATTTAAACAATAAGTTATCCATACTCTAGCTAGATAACATAATACATAAAATAGGGTAAGTAAATAGATTCTATTTAAATAATAAGTCTAATAATCCTTTAAAATATGCCTCTTAAAGTCCATTAAGTATTAAGATATTATTTTTTCAAGGAAAATATATTTGAAATTAGGTCTATGACTGCCATTATTTCATGCAAGCTCATGAATTTTTGTAATTGTGATATATATCATACTTACAGAAGTGTGTAAAACATATATATTTCATCCAAATGTTCATGTATTAATCAAAACATGATGCTAAATTCTATAGCATGTCAAATCCATATTAAGTGAGAATGTTCAGAATTTACCTTAAATTGTTAGAATAAATCATTATCAGTTTTTAGATCTATTCACTCACCCATTCAAAAATTTATTATTGAATAGATGCTGTAAGTGTTGTAAAGATCTCTAAGTTAGGATTCTTACCTTCAAGAAGTTTTCATTTTGCTAGAGGATACAAGATACTTCCACATGATTTTTTTTTTCAAATAACTATGAGAGATAACTCTGTCTTCATGAGTGGATTCGTGGAAGAGTTGAGCTTGAGGAATGAGCTTGATTCTTTGTCCCAGTGGGTCAGGAAGATCCCCTGGTGTAGAAAATGGTAACCCACTCCAGTATTCCTGCCTGGAAAATTCCATGCCTGGTGGTCAACAGTCTATGGGGCCACAAAGAGCTGGAAGCAACTGAGCAACTAAGCACACATGTGCATGCACACACACACACACACACACACACACACACACACACACACACACACACACACGGACAGGGGAATAGAAGAAAATAAGTCTCAATGATTAGTGGAGGCTTCCCGGATGGCTCAGTGGTAAAGAATTCACCTGCCAGTGCAGGAGATGCAGGAAACACAGATTCGGTCTCTGTGTTGAGAAGATCCCCTGGAGCAGGAAATGACAACCCACTCCAGTATTCTTGCCTGGAAAATTCCATGGACAGAGGAGCCTGATGGGCTATGTCCATGGGGTCACAAGGAGTCTGATGTGAATGAGCAGCCAAGCAGTAGGCACAATAACGAAGGTGTATGGATCTCCTTAGAACATAAATAAATAAACAGTGGAACAGCATGAACAAAGAACAGAGATAAAAAGAAAAAAATTGTTTGGGAAATGGCAAGGAGCCCAGCTTACCTAAACTTACTGTGTCTATGGGAAAATGATGGAAGAGAAAGGGGAGATGGATTGAGATAGAGAACAGTGAAAAGTTTGGACTTGTGTTTTAGTCACTGGGAAGCTTCTCAAAGTTTTTAATGCAAAGGTTGGATGGACCTGGAGATTATCCTCCTAAGTGAGTCAGGCAGAGAAAAACAAATACCATATAATATCACTTATATTAAAATCTAAAATATGACACAAATAAACTTATCTACAAAACAGAAACAGACTTGTAGACATAGAGAACAGACTTGTGGTTGCTGAGAGGAAGGGGAGGTGAGAGGCTGAGGTTAGTAGATACAAATTATTATACATAGAATACCCATTATTATAGAATATATACATAGAATATATATATATACCTAAAATATATATACATAGAATATAGGCAATATATGCAATATATACATATACATACAATATATGCATAGAATACCCATTATTATTATTATACATAGAATACCCAAACAAGGTCCTGCCATATAGCACAGGGAATTATCTCACTACCCTATAATAAACCATAATGGAAAAGAATATGAAATATATATATATAACTGAATCATTTTGCTGTACACCAGAAATTAACACAACATTGTAAATCAACTATACTTCAATAAAATAAAATAAAAGTTTTAAGTTTTTATGCAAGGGTCAAATGAATAAAACATCCCTCTAGGAAGATTAGCCCAGGAATAGAATATTAGATGAATACTGGGGGCAAGAAAGAGAGAAGCCAGAGAGACCAGTTAAGAGAGTAGTATAATAGATCAGGTAATAGAGGCTAAAGTAAAGTGGAAATCTTGAAAATGCAGAGGGAGAGCTAGTAAAAATCTTCATGTTAAAGTACTTTAACTTACACTTTTTCTTCTTGAAATAATCATAATTTGTATAGTTTGTTTCAGGCATTTAGCTAGGTGCCAAGGCTAAAGAGATAAAATACGGATCCTCTTTTCAAATATTCAATATAATAAAAAGCAATAGTAACATTTCAATCCTATAAAAGTATTCACAATTGAATTCTACCAGACTTTTAAGGAATAGATAGCTCCAATGCTATTTAAACTTTTCAAGGTTACAGGAAAAAAAGGAAGCATCCAATTATTTTTGTGAAACCAGTGTAAGACTTAATACGAAAATTAAGCAAAGCCCTAAAAGAGATAAGTAATTATAGACCAATCTCATTTTCAAACAATACTACAAAATCTTGAATAAGCAGAATCAAGTAAACTATTAAAAGAATACCATGCCATGACCAACTGAGGTTTCTAACAGGAGCGTGAAGACAGCCCATATTAGGAGATCTGTTAATATAACTCACTGCAACTGGGATGAGCATGGCCTTCCCTCAGACCCCACTATAAGAGTGAAGACGGATCCCAGGGCTCCCCTATTCATCCAGAGATCAGATATTGGATAATGTCACTTCATTTCTCCTTCCACGTCAAAGTTGGCCTGCATAGAGACAGCAGCCGATCTCTGTGAGCTCCAGGCAAAACCCCTTGCATCGGCCCAGTCTCCCAGCTCTGCCCCCACAATCTGCAGGCTATCAGGAGGAATCCCATTCTGTCAGTGATGACAAAAAATCCTGATCTCCCAAAACTGTTCTCCCATAAGGTTTTGTATATATCCATTTGTCCCCAATCCTAATTCTCTTCAAACCCTGAAATCTTTCATTGAGTCCTCAGAAACCCACAGTCAGAAAAGCAACACCCACCACCTTTTCTCCCAGTATTCTTTTTGCTGCTTGTGCTAACTGATACCTGGCTGTCTTCCCAAGATATCACCTTCTCTGCTGTGTTCTCAAGGGATGGCAGTCTTCTCCTCCATATCCTTGGGACCTTTGAGCCTAAAGATGTGATGAGTAACCTTGACCTTACTGCTACTTTTTGCAGGCTAAAACCCTACCTGTAAACCTCTAGTATCCTCTTATGGTTTGCAGTCGTCTGTCTCCATGTCTCTCCTTTTCACCCCTTGAAGCTTTCAGCTCCGCGTTCATTGTTACCACACATAATGATCTTCGAGCATTTTCTCCTCTCCTTTTCTTAGCCTCCTCTACTTCAGTGACCTTGTCATTCATCTTATCTTAGCTACTCCTTCCTGTCATTAAACCTAGACCTTTTTAATAGTGAAAACTGCACTGCCTTCAGAAACTCAGTTTCAAAAATCCCACTATCTTCTGCCCCTCCACTTTGCTTCACATAATAAATATACAGAGAAAGAAACAGGAAGGAGGCAGGGCACAGCCTTTAAAAGAATGACGTAGCCATTGAGGACGTGACAAAAACTGGTTAGAATCAACCAGGTTCAAGATGGCAGACAAGGCAACCTCCGCTGGAGCATTATTGATTTATTTTTTTAGTTGGAGTATAACCGCATTACAATATTGTGTTAGTTTCTGCTGGGTAATGAAGTGAGTCAGCTATGTGTATTCATATACCCCCTCTCTCTTGAATGTCCCTCCCGTCCTCCACATCCCGCCCCTCTAGGTCATCTCAGAGCACTGAACTGCATTCCCTGTGCTATGTGGCAGCCTCCCACCAGCTCTCTGTTTTAGACATGGTGGTGTGTATAAGTCAATCCTACTCTCCCAATTTGTCTCACCCTCCCCTCCCCCCACTGTCTCCCCATGTCCCTTATCTACATTTGCATCTCTACTCCTCTTCTCCAAACAGTAACTCTATACCATCTTTCTAGATTCCATGCACATTATTAATGTATGATATTTGTTTTTCTGACTTACTTCACTCTTTATGACAGACTCTAGGTCTGTCCACATCACTGCAAATGACCCAATTGCATTCCTTTTTGTGGCTAAATAATATTCCATTGTATGTATATACCACATCTTTTTTATCCATTCATCTGTCAGTGGACATCTAGGTTACTTCCATGTCCTGGCTATTGTAAATAGTGCTGTAGTTAACAAAGCACTGACAAAGAATTACTCTCCAAAATATACAAGCAACTCATGCAGCTCAATATCAAAACATACAAGCAACAACCCAATCAAAAAATGGGTGGAAGGCCTAAATAGATATTTCTCTAAAAAAGACATACAGATGGCCAGTGAAGACATGAAAAGATGCTCAGTATTGCTCATTATTAGAGAAATGCAGATCATAACTACAAAGATGTATCACTTCACACCAGTCAGAATGGCCATCATCAAAAAATCTACAAACAATAAATGCTGGAGAGTGTGTGGAGAAAAGGGAACCCTCTCACACTGTTAGTGGGAATGTAAATTGTTGTAAATTGTTGTGAATGTAATTCACAACCACTATGAATTAAACTGTGGAGGTTCCTTAAAAAACTAAAAAAAAAAAAATATCGCTTCTCAGCCTTTTGGCTAAGATCAAGTGTAAAAAACTAAAAGTAGAACTACCATATGACCTACGAATCCCACTATTGGGCACATACCCTGAGAAAACCATAATTCAGAAATGGTGCATGTATTCCTCTAGACCTGAGCCTCACCACACACTCATTGTAATAAATCAGAATGCTAAGTAATACACTCACAGGTGCCGTGACATTTCTGAGGCTAATCCTAAAAGGCCAAAAAGTGAGCAGCGATCCAGTTCCTGGAAATCTCTGCCCCTTTCTCAAAACAGTTGGAATAATCCTCCCACCCATCCACCTATGAAATTACCCAACTTATATAAAAGAGACAAAAGATGGATTGCAGACTTTAAGCTGCTTAAAGACAGAGGAATAAAAGTTAAGTTAATAAACTGGGGAAACAGGTAAAAGTACTAGAATTTCCCTGTGAGACTTAAAGCTTGACAATGTAGAGATGTTAGTTTGGGGGAAGAAGTCTACCAGCATCAAGTTGAAAGCAAGAGCAGGAAATGCTGACACTCGGGATCAAAGTTAAGGTTGACATTGCTGGAAACTTGATGAGAGCAACTTAAGTCTGTGATCCATCCCTTACCTCTCTGTCTTCTGAGTACTTGCCTGGTAAAACCATTACATTAACAACTGAACTCTCTGCCTACCTCCTATTTATATCTTTACCACAGAATGTCACTGCAGAAAAATATACAGCCAAGTGGTTGGCCTCATTTTAAATTCATGATCACTAACCTCAAGTGGGCCCTTAATGCTAACCCTGATCACTATATTCCCTGAGTTCATTCTCTCTTCCCTAGACAGTTACGTCACATTTTGTCCCCTTTACCCAAACCTCCAACACTTTCTTGTCCATCCTCACTCTCAATTGATGACCCTATTTCTTATTTCATTAAAAAAAAGTCAAAAGAATACTTCAGTGAAATATCATCACGTCTACTCATTCACTGACATCTCTGCTCAGTGTACATTCTCTCCTTTTACTGAGGATTGACTGTTAAGCTCCTAGCCTAGGCCAACCTGTCCACCTGGGTACTATGTCTCATCCATTCTCATTTTCTCAAAGCCATTACCTCCAACCATTCTCCCCTCCCTCTCCATCTGCATCAAATGGCCTGTAGATCATTCTTATCAGTATATGAACATACGGTAATTTCTCTCATCTTTAAAAAAAAGTCTTTTGACCTCACAGCTTCTCACCAGTTACTGTACCATTTCTCTATTCCACTTTATCACAATTTAAAGAATCATCTATGTTAGTTGTCTGTAATTACTGTCTTCCCATTTGCTCCTGAACCCTTGTTTCTGTCCCACCTTCTACCAAGATTGCTCTTCTCCAGCTCGTCAATGCATTTCACATTGCAAACCCAGTCGTCATTTCTCAGCCCTCCTCATCTTATCTGACCTATCAGCAACCCTGAGCAGGGTTGATTACTCCCACTCTCTCTTTAAATATTCTTCTCAGTGGCTTACCTTACTGGCTCCTGCTTCCTCCCTAGCCACTCCTTCTCAGCCTCCTTTGCTTATTCCACCTAATCTACCTGATCTTTAAATGTTAGAGTAACCCATGGCTCAAGCTTTCGTTTCTTCTCTTTTCTGTTTGCACTCATTCTCTTATTGATCTCATCCAGTTTCATGGCTTTAGTATTATTTATTCACTACTAATGCTCAAATTTATGTATGCTGCCTGGAGCCCTCCCCTGAATTCTGGGCTTCTGTACACAAATTCCTCCTTGACATCTTCACTTGGATATCTAGCAGACATTTCAAATTTGGAAAGTGCAAAGCCATCCTCTCATCACTTAACTTCACATGAGCCCAAAGAGTGCCCCCTAGGCTTTCAGGCCTCAGTTAATGAATGCTTCACTTTGCAGGCGTGCTCATCTGCCTCAGTCTGGCTGACTCTTGGTGACCCTATGGACTGTAGCCCACCAGGTTCCTCTGTCCATGGGGTTGTCCATGGACAAGAATACTGGAGCGGGTTTCCATGCCCTCCTCCAGGGGATCTTCCGACTCAGGGATCGAACCCACATCTGTTAACGTCCACTGCACTGGCAGGCCGGTTCTTTACCCTAGTGCCACCGGGGAAGCCCATTCATGTACAGATTTAAACGTGAGTGTCATCCTTAGTCTCCTCACATCCACATCAAGTCTGCCAACAAATCCTGCTCCTGAAAAATGTACCCAGTATCATGTAATGTCTTATGATCTCCCTGCTACCAGCAAGGCCCAAGCCATCCTATACCTTGCTTGGACTGTTAAAATAGCTTCCTGTACAGTCTGCTCGACAGTTTTCAGAGTTATCCTTTTAAAATGAAGTTCGATTACATCACTTCTCTGCTTAAAGTCCCTCCAAACGATTTCCCATCTCACATGGAGAACAAGCTAAGGCGCCCACAGTGGCCCGTGAGACCACGCATGATCTGGCCCTCTGTCACCTCTCTGATCATCTTCCTACTGCCCTCACTGACCTGGGCTTCTCTTCCTCTCCCCATATGGGGACCGCACCAGGCATGCCTCCACACCAGGACCTTCGTCTTTGCTTGTGCGGTGCTGCTTCAGGATATTCCCAAAGCTTGTTTCCCTTAGAATTTTAGTCGGATGTCATCAGGTCATGCTTTTTTAACTGGAGGATGATCGCTTTATAACGTTGTGTTAGTTCCCGCTGCGCAGCAACCTGAGTCAGCTGTGTCTCCCCAGATGGATCTGGACCTCCCTCCCACCCACTGGTCATACTGTAGAACCTGCAAACCACCCCCCACACACACATATACATTCCCTACAGGTATACACTTTGCTTCCCCTGTAGCATATATTATCATCTGACATAACATGTTTTATTTATTTACTGTCTGTCTTTAACCTCTAGAGATATAAACTCCATGACAAGATTCTTTTCCATTTTCTTTCCTCAGTGTTGTATCCCCAAAACTTAGAACATAGACACATTATATGTCTCACCAATTTGCTGAATGCATGAACAACTGAAGAGAAAGATCACTTGATTATTCCAATGGAGCTCACAATACATTTAATAAAATTCATTATCTATGATAGAAATGATTCCATTAAAGACAATAATAACATAAAGATACTCACTATCAGGGCTATCTTTTAACCTTGTCATAGGAAAAAAAAAGAAGATATAGGAACTAGAAAAGGATGAGAAAAGTGCATGCTTATTTATGTAGATATAATCATTTAATTGAAAAACCAAGGAAAAGCAAATGAAAATCCTTATAAACAACAGAACTTGATAACTAGATACAAAATTGATATGTAAAAATAAATAGTCTTCTAAACTTCTGCTTAAATGTAGAAAGCTAGAAAGAATGTCATTCTCATCCTTACAGCAACAGCAAAGTTACAAAATCTGCAAAATAAATTTTTCTTGAGCTCACTAGAGACCTGAGATCACAGGGCAACCAACCAAACTCTACAACCAGAAGAGGAGAACTAGCAATGTGCCTTTATAAAAATAAAGTAGTACTACATGACAACATACCAAAAACAAGTTTTTTTAAAAAAATGTTTTGAAATGAACCTGGGGAAAAAATCTGTAAATATCACAAAGATTTCATCTCTTTTATAAAAAGAGATCATAAATCAGGAAGCCAAAGACCAATAACTCCAGTTTTTAATGAAGAAAAAAAAAAGGATATGGAGAGTTTACTGAAAGGTGAATTTTAAAATTGTGTAAAATTTTAAAAAGTGAAAAAATGCTGATCTTTACTCATGATAAGAAAAATGTGAATGAAAAGTATTGGAAGAAATGTTTAGCTCTCAAATTGGCAAGTCTGATAATGCAATATGTTTGGTGAGCATGTGATGGTACAGTTATATCCCATGTATTACTGATAAAAGACTAAATGCAACCCCTAGGGAGAGTAGTCTGGCAGTTATAGAAATTTAAAGTGCACACAGCTTTGACCCATAATTCTATGTTTACTCAATACATTCATTCTTTCATTTGCTTGTTCATTCTTTCACCTATTTACTAAACATCTCTATGTGCTAAGCATTGTCTGAGACACTGGAGATACAGCAGCAAATAAAACAAAGTCTCCACTCATGCAACTTATTCACTAGAGGGGAATCTAGACAGCTGCAAACATAAGCATATAACATGACATAATACATTATAATGTAATATGCAGTAAAATATGATATCTCTATCCCACTGTGTATGAACAGAGAGTGATGGAATAGGACAATTCTACTTTAGATAGAATGGATAAAGAAGGCCTTTCAGAGGAGGTAACATTTCAGGAGAGACCTGGTTAAAGTAAGGCAGTGAACAGAAGCATCTCTTGGTCCAGACTGAAGGAAGAACAAACACAAAAGCCTTACAAATGCCTGAGTATTGATTTACAGTATTATAACTATCAAAGGTTGCAAACAATTTAAATGTTCAACAAGGCATTTAGTGACTGGTTAAATTATGGTGCATCTATAGGTGAGACACTGTTACACTATTAGCAATGAATGAAGCAACTCCATTTGTACTAAAAAATAATAGTCAAGAGAATGAGAAGACTAGCTGCAGACTGGGAGGAAATATTTGCAAAAAACACTTCTGATAAAGAACCTTATTCAAAATATCCAAAGAACTCTTAAAACTCAACAATAAGAAAAGAAACAACCTAGTTTTAAAAAAAGCCAGAGATCTGGAGATACACGTCACCAAATATCATATGATATTTGTGTCTCTGTGTCTGACTTAATTCACCTAGTATGGACAATCTCTAGGCCCATCCATGTGGCTACAAGTAGCATTATTTTGTTCTTTTTAGTGGTTGAGTAATATTCCATTGTGTATATGTACTACATCTTCTTTATTCCTCCATCAATAGACATTTACAGTTTCATGTTTTGGCTATTGTAAATAGTGCTGCAGTGAACATTGGAGTGTGTTTATCTTTTCAAATTACGGTTTTCTCTGGCTATACACCCAGGAGTGGGATTGTTACGCCCAGGAGTGGGATTGTTGGGTCATGTAGTAGTTTTATTTTTAGTTTCTTAAAGAACCTCCATACAGTTCTCCATAGTAGCTGTACCAATTTACATTCCCTACCACAGTATAGGAGGGTCACCTTCTCTCCACATCCTCTCCAGCATTATCTCATCTGTTAAATAAGAAAATAGATCAGCATGAGTGACAGAGAGCTGAGATATGAGGGCAAAGTTGTGTCAGAGAAGTTTTTTAAATAGGTGGTTTAGATGTAAAGCTACAAGGGACTCTACTCAAATTATTATGTAACTCACTTGACATTCCCAGCACAGATGATGAAATGCTGCAAGATGCAGGAACAGATTCACACAACTTTAAACTGCATGAAGTATTTGGTTTTTACTCCCAGTTTCTTAAATAAAAATTGCAGTGAATATATATATGTATACATACATATACTTTGTACCTATATTATACATATTTTAATATATTTATATTATATTCATTTATATATTCCTATTATTTATATATTAAATATAAATTAAATATTAATTATATATTGTATATATACTTATAAATTTGATGTGGCCATTTTTAAAATTTGATATGGTCCTATCACTGAAATTATAATTTTATATTTTTCTTCAACTTAATTCATTCTTAATGGGATTAACCATAAAAAATAATCCTTTTCCAGTAATTTTTGTCATCTGAATATGTATTGTCATCATTTTTATATCTTCTCATTCATTAAAACATAATTTTTGTATTGTCTTTC
Organism: Muntiacus reevesi; assembly: GCF_963930625.1. Taxonomy (NCBI): domain Eukaryota; kingdom Metazoa; phylum Chordata; class Mammalia; order Artiodactyla; family Cervidae; genus Muntiacus; species Muntiacus reevesi. The sequence continues at coordinate 58,990,376 of NC_089261.1, read as the reverse complement.
CATGTATAAATTGTCAATTTTGAAATATGGTACTTTTTCTTTCCCCCAGCCACAGTGCAAGAGAGCCAAAGAAGGTAAACTTGAAAGGAGAGGGTTATTTGTGTAGTAAGGGAAAACAGTCCTCCAATTCTGCCATCTTCCGCTTTTCTCTCCTCTATGCCTAATGCAAGTACATAACTGAAATGCACAAAAGTGACTCCATATCCTCTTTGCTCTTTAAAACAATGGAATCCATAAAAATTAAGATACTTTGTGTAGCTTAAACCTTCTTTCATTAAAGTAAAAGTGTTAGTCACTCAGTCATATCTGACTGTTTACAACCCCATGAACTATAACTTCTGTCCACAGAATTCTACAGGCAAGAATGCTGGAGTGGGTTGCCATTCCCTTCTCCTGACCCAGGGATTGAACCTGTGTCTCCTGTATTGCAAACAGTTTCTTTACTGTCTGAGCCACCAGGGAAAATAAACAGATTTTAAATAAGTGAGTTTTTTTCTTATATACAAAACAGAAATGAACCCACAGACATAGAAAACTTATGGTTACCAGAGGGGAAAGGGGAAAAGGATAAGTTAGGAGGTTGGGATTAACATATACATACTACCGTATATAAAATAGATAACCAACAGGAACCTAATGTATATCATGGGGAGCCATATTCAGTATTTTGCAATAACCTACAAGGGAAAATAACCTGGGGAAAATGTACACATGTATAACTGAACACAGCATTGTAAACCATCCACACTTCAATTTAAAAAATGAGTATAATGCTCCCCTCCGGAAAATAAGTAGTTCTTTCAGATTTAACTGTTTTATATTATTTTTAGCAACTATGCATAAAGATCCCTTTTCTTCTCTGAAGCACTTCAGATATATTAACTAAGAATTTAGACTTTTTCTGCTTTTCTAGAAAGATGAGCAAATAATATGTTTAAGAAGAAAGCAAGTTCTTTAAAACTGAGCACTTCTTATGTATTCATTAAAGAGTTATCTATAGATCTTGCTGGAGAACTTTTTTCTAATTAACTGGCTTTTCAGACCAATAGTTTTGTCTTTATATTTTGTGCTCTCACCTGAACTTTGAAGGGCAGACATAAGTCATGTATTCTGCTTTTCAGTAGATATTTATTGGTCATCTACTTTGTGCCAAGCAATGCTTTATTATATCACACTTTTTCAGTATAAGCAGAGTTGAGATTTTTTTAATTAAAGTATATCTGATTTACAATGTTGTGTTAATTTCTGCTGTATAGCAAATTGATTCAGTTATACATATATATTCTTCATTATGCTTTATCACAGGGTATTGAATATAGTTCCCTATGCTATACAGTGAGCCTTGTTTATCCATTCTGTATATAATAGTTCACATCTGCCAATCCCCAAATCCCAGCCCATCCTCCCTCACTCCGCCTCAGCAACCAGAAGTCTGTTCTCTATGTCTATGAGTCTGCTTCTGTTTTGTAGGTAAGTTCACGTGTGTCACATTTTAGATTCCACATGTAAGTATGTCATATGATATTTGTATTTCTCTATCTAACTTATTTCACTCAGTATGACACTCTCTAGGTCCATCCACATTACTACAGACAGCATTAATCCTTTTTATGGCTGAGTAATATTCCGTTGTACATCTGTATTGCATCTTCTTTATCCATTTCTCTGGCAATGATATGTTGCATTTTTTAAAAAATGTATCGAAGTTTAGTTGATTTATGATGTTGTATTAGTTTCAGGTGTAGAGCAAAGTGTACTCTTATAAATACATATAATCCACTCTTTTTTCAGATTCTTTCCCATAGAGGTCATTACAGAGTATTGAGTAGAGTTACTCATGCTATACAGTAGGTCCTCATAAGTTATTTATTTTATATGCAGTAGTGTGTATATGTCAACCCCAAACTTCCAGTTATCACCTGTCACATTTTTTAAAGTAAATCCAAGCTACAAGCTGTGTTCATTCAGGAAACATTACATATATACTATCTCCAAGATACCATGCAAGGCACAGGGATGAATATATTACTTTTCAGAAGAGAAGAGTCTATAATCTGAAGACTACAAAAAATTGTGATTACATATTTATATTCAAACCACAAAAATGTTGTCAAAAATGACTTCTTATCTGTAAGTCAAAATACATGTGCAGGGTGTGTAATGTACACACATTAAGGATACAAGCTCTAACACAGAGATTCTCTGCTCCTCAAATTTTTGACCTGCCAATCAGCTTATCAAAGAATCAGAGTCTGACCATGGGAAACCCAACAGGTTTATTTTCCCTGATACAAGCACTTAAATGCATTTATATGTATTCTGTTAATGTCTTCGTGGGGTTTTTTTTTTCAGACCCTCTGCTCCCTTATAGTTGTTTGTTGTTTAGTTATTCAGTCTTGACCGACTCTTTGCAACCCCTTGGACTGTAGCCTACCAGACTCCTCTGTTCATGAGATTCTCCAGGGAAGAATACTGGAGTGTGTTGCCATTTCCTCCTCCAGGGGATCTTCGTGACCCAGGGATTGAACCCATGTCTCTTGTGTTGGCAGGAGGATTCTTTACCACTGTGCCACCAGGGGTCCCAACTTAACCATATGCGTGTTGTCAGGCCTGAGGACCTCTTCCATCCTTGTCTGGGGAAGTGCTAACCTTCTCTCCTTTCATATAGCACTACTAATTGCTTTAACAAATTGTACATAAAACTCTCATTTCTCCTCTGAAGACCAGGCACTGGTGCAGAGAATCGTGCTGTGATTATAGATTGAGTCCTCCACTACAACCCTCTCCCCGGCCATGGACTCCTGAATCCATCTAACCTGAACACTACTACTAACTGGACCCCAGCATGTCACTCTCAAATGTGTATTTTTCACTCAGGTGGTACTCAGTGAATATCTGTTGAATGAATGACAACTGAAAAGGGATTACCAGTAGACAGACACAGTGTGTGTTCAACATAAGCTCTACCCACTTTTGGAAAAGCCCTGTTCAAAATTTGTGTCATTTGAACAGTCAAGTAACATTCATCTTCTTCTCACTCGTTTTTATACAAGGGGAATTTAAAATATGCTTAATCAAAAGTGTTCACTGAGCAATTGGATTGCTATTTGGGTTCTACAAAACACCTATGGTTTTAGACCCAGAGGTGGTCTAAGCAGCATTTCAGAAGTCTTTGTGTATACTTTTTATTTCTCATTGTCCTCACCTTCTCTGAAAAGAATGGCTGACAACGTTTCCTTGTGATATCTGAGCTTTTAAGAATGTTGTTTTATCTATTTTTTATGACCAACCTTACACTTGTTAAGTGTAATTTTGGCTTTATGTAACATAAAAAAACCTGCGATAGGGTGCTCTGTGAATTAACAAGATTGGCTGGACAAAAGACAAGAAATCGTTTAAAAACAAATATTCACATTAAATACCTTGGATAGGTAGGCCTTCTGGGGATTTTTCTCTAATGCAACAAAAGCACACCATTTCTGTTTTCAGAAATAGTTTCTCTCAGATCCAGAGCTCGTCTAAAGCCATATTACATAAGTAAGGGCTTTGTTTGTACATTGGCATTTTACATCTTACAATCTTACTAAATCCTTTTTTGATCAATCTGATATTGAACAGATCTATATTGATTTCTTGTACACTTGTTTATGGTATTTGCTTTGCTATATCTAAGATTAAAAGTCAAATTAACAAGTGTAGTCAATTTTCTTAGTGATAAAGAAAAGTCCTCTAGTACCCTTAGACACATTCATCTAGGGATTAAAAAAAAAACTTAAGTGAAGATGTTGTAATAAATGGATCGATTTATTCAATCACTGGGCGGAAGAACATTAGCTCTGGGAAAGGGCTTTCCTCTAAGAGCTTTAGTTACCGAGTTTCTCTTGTGTTGCACCAAATGATTTGCATTTTTAGAGAAATTTCGTGTCTGCAGCGAGTTCCAGTGAAAACATGAATAAATTGCTTTTCTTTCTCTCTTTTTCTGACTTTGTGAAGCTGAATCCATTAGGGGTTGAGTCAAAGTATAATGAAATAAAGGCAGCCACACACCCGATGGAAACCCTGGCTTAAGTTCGGCATTGCCCAAGCCGTTGTCCTGTTAGTGGTCTTCAGGGAGATCCCTGGGGAATGTTGCAGATTTTTTAAACCACTACTTTAGAAACCATCTCTAGTAGACAAGAAAATAGGCAAACAACAATTAGGAACTTGACAGGCTTTCCACAGCAATTCTTTACAAGGTCAAATAAATCCTCTTCTCTGAGCCTTACACAATATAGCTACCTAAGAGGCTCTCCTGTTACTCACCTTCCTTCTTTTGAAATCACTGGAGTGAGGGTGAATATGGCCTTGCCATTTGGTGTTAGTGGTAAAGAACCTACCTGCCAATGCAGGAGATGCAGGTTCTATTCCTGGTTTGGGAAGAGCCCATGGAGGCAGGCATGGCAACCCATTCCAGTATTCTTGCTTGGAGAATCCCGTGGACAGAGGAGCCTGGCAGGCTACAGTCAATGGGGTCACAAAGAGTTGGACACAACTGAAGCAATTTAGCATGCATGAAATAGAATATGAAAAAGAATATACATCTATGTATTATGTGTGTACACTGAATTACTTTGCTGTGCCGCAGAAACTAACATGGCATTTTTCATCATCTACTCGTCAATGAAATATATATCTGACAATAATTAGGATATGATTTTTTTAGAAAAGGAAAGATACACCTATTTGAATGCAGAGTTCCAAAGAATAGCAAGGAGAGATAAAAAAGCCTTCCTTTGTGAAAAAAGCAAAGAAATAGAGGAAAACAATAGAATGGGAAAGACTAGAGATCTCTTCAAGAAAATTAGAGATACCAAGGGAACATTTCACACAAAGATGAGAACAATAAAGGTCAGAAATAGTATGGACCTAACAGAAGCAGAAGATATTAAGAAGAGGTGGCAAGAATATACAGAAGAACTATACAAAAATGATCTTCACGACCCAGATAATCATGATGGTATGATCACTCACCTAGAGTCAGACATCCTGGAGTGTGAAGTCAAGTGGGTCTTAGAAAGCATCACTATGAACAAAGCTAGTGGAAGTGATGAAATTCCAGTTGAGCTATTTCAAATCCTAAAAGATGATGCTGTGAAAGTGCTGCACTCAATATCTCAGCAAATTGGGAAAACTCAGCAGTGGCCACAGGACTGGAAAAGGTCAGTTTTCATTCCAATCCCTAAGAAAGGCAGTGCCAAAGAATGTTCAAACTACTGCACAATTGCACTCATCTCACAAGCTAGTAAAGTGATGCTCAAAATTCTCCAAGCCAGGGCTCAACAATATGTGAACTGTGAACTTCCAGGTGTTCAAGCTGGTTTTAGAAAAGGCAAAGGAACCAGAGATCAAATGGGCGACATCCATTGGATTATCGAAAAAGCAAGAGAGTTCTAGAAAAACATCTATTTCTGCTTTATTGACTATGACAAAGCCTTTGACTGTGTGGATTACCACAAACTGTGGAAAATTCTTAAAGAGTTAAGAATACCAGACCACCTGATCTGCCTCTTGAAAAATCTGTATGCAGGTCAGGAGGCAACAGTTAGAACTGTACATAGAGCAATGGTCTGGTTCCAAATCAGGAAAGGGGTACATCAAGGCTGTATACTGTCACCCTGCCTATTTAATTTATATGCAGAGTACATCATGAGAAATGCTGGGCTGGAAGAAGTACAAGCTGGAATCAACATTGCCAGGAGAAATATCAATAACCTCAGATATGCAGATGACACCACCTTTATGGCAGAAATTGAAGAGAAACTAAGGAGCTTCTTGATGAAAGTGAAAGAGGAGAGTGAAATGTTGGCTTAAAGCTCAACGTTCAGAAAACTAAGATCTTGGCATCTGGTCCCATCACTTCATGGCAAATAGATGAGAAACAGTGACAGACTGTATTTTTTTGGGCTCCAAAATCACCACAATGGTAACTGCAGCCATGAAATTAAAAGACACTTGCTCCTTGGAAGAAAAGCTATGACCAACCTAGATAGCATATTAAAAAGCAGAGACATTACTTTGCCAGCAAAGGTCCATCTAGTCAAGGCTATGGTTTTTCCAGTGGTTATGTATGGTTGTGAGAGTTGGACTATAAAGAAAGCTGAGCGCTGAAGACTTGATGCTTTTGACCTGTGGTTTTGGAGAAGATTCTTGAGAGTCCCTTGGACTGCAAGGCAATTCAACCAGTTCATCCTAAAGGAAATCAGTCCTGAATATTCATTGGAAAGACTGATGTTGAAGCTGACACTCCAATACTTTGGCCACCTGATGTGAAGAACTGACCCATTTGAAAAGACCCTGATGCTGGGAAAGATTGAAGGCAGGAGGAGAAGGGGACGACAGAGGATGAGATGGCTAGATGGCATCACTGAGTCAATGGACACGAGTTTGAGTAAATTCTGGGAGTTAGTGATGGACAGGGAGGCCTGGCGTGCTGCAATCCATGGGGTCGCAAAGAGTCAGACACGACTGAGCGACTGAACTGAGCTGAACTGAAAGCTTGTAATATAAAAGACTACAGGTCAGTTTAAGAGCATCTACCAAATCTACCCAAACTTAAAAGATGTGTCCTGCTTTAAAATTTGTTATATCTTGACCTTTATACTCATCAGGATAGAATAACCGCATCATGATTTCTGCCTCAAAACACCAATGGAAGAGATCACCTTGTTTGTTAACAAAAAGTAGGAAAGTATTACCAATAAAATGCTGATGGTTTTGTTTTGGCCAAGGGTGGGTATTGTTTGGTTGGTTTTCATTGTTGTTTTTGTTTTGTTTGTTTGGTAAAGTGGGACTAACTGCAATCTCAGGCTTTTGTTTACAGAATTGTTATAGGCTATAAAATGAGAAGCTCCATGAATGACAAACCAGTATTACCAAAAACGGGGGTGGGGGTGAAAAAAGAGAAAAGGGAAAGAAAATCAAGAGAAAAAGAAGCATCAGATCATATAGTACCATCAGGTATGTTGGCACTTAAACCATGCTTCACATGGCCAACTGCTGGCACTTGCACCTCGTGATTACTGAATGCAATTTCTTTCTCACACGCACACAAAATCCATTCTCACACTTTGCTCTGTATCCCAGGAGACTGACTTCAGACTGCATCTCACAATCTCGTTGCCTTCTATCTTCCTAGTTTGGATTTATCTAAGGAGTCATCAGTCGGGGAGCAGAGGTTAGGTGGTAGAAAGGTCAGGAGTTATTCACTTACCCCTGACTTCAGCTCAGTTCCGACATCTGTGACACCACAGCTGCTGCTTCTAGGCTTGGTTGGGTAAGCCCTGTTCTAGACTTTCATCCCTCACTCCTGAGTCCAATAACACCCTCCTCTTCCCCTTTACTCTTGGCCTGGGGAAGATAATGGCATGGCATCCTTCCACTGCCAGTTACTGAGTGCCTCAGCATCCCACGTTGTTCAAGTTCTGCTCTTATCTCTCTCTTTTTTAAAAACTTGTTTTAATGGGAGAATAATTACAGTGTTGTGATTGTTTTTGCCATATATCAACATGAATCGGCCATAGGCAGACATACGTCCCCTCGCTCCTGAGCTCCCCTCCCACTTCCCTCCACCCCATCCCTCCAAGCTGTCACAGAGTGCTGGCTTAGGGTGCCCTGTGTCATAAACCAACTTCCACTGGATATTTTCCATGTGGTGATGTGTATGTTTCAATGCTATTCTCTCAAAGCATCCCACCCTCTCCTCCCGCTGAGTCCAGAAGTCTGTTCTCTGTGTCTCCTTTGCTGCCCTTCACGTAGGCTCACCGGTACCACCTTTCTAGATTCCGTATGTGTGTGTTAGTATATGATATTTGTCTTTCTCATTCTGACTTACTGCAGAACTCTGTGTATTAGGTTCTAGGTTCATCCACCTCATCAGAATTGACTCAAATACATTTCTTTTTGCAACTGAGTAATATTCCCTGTGTCTGTGCACCACGACTTCCTTATCCATTCATCTGCCGAGGGCCATCTAGGTGGCTTCCATGTCCTATCCATTGTAAACAGTGCTGCAGTGGACGCTGGGGTACCTGTGTTTTTTTCAATTCCGATTTCCTGGATGTGTATGCCCAGAAGTGGAATTTCTGAGTTGCATGGTAGTTTCATTTCCAGTTTTTTAAGGAATCTCCACACTGTTCTCTATAGTGGTTGTATCAGTTTGCATTCCCACCACCAGTGTGAGAGGGTTCCCTTTTCTCCACGCCCTCTTCAGCATTTATTGCCCTTGTCTCTTAATGGCCCCTTCAATAATGTCTCTTCAGAATCCCAGTTGAATGTGCTGTCTGCTTCCTCCTGACTGATACCCACTCCTCCTCCATTGTGAGTATTAAGTGAAGTGGCTAAAGGCGAGTGAGCACAAGGAATATTAGGAAGCTTCGACTTGCTGAAGAGCTCAGTTGACAAGAGAACAGTGCTAATGAGGCCGTAATGTGTGTCTGGCCGCGCTCCAGGCTCACAGGCTGTGCCTCTGACCCGCCGTTTTACACACCGTCAGTTACAAGGAGGACCATGCCCAAAAGGGCATGCGAGTCTGTGCCAACCCATCACCACTCCTGGGAATAATCATTCAGAGATGAGCCGTTCAGCTGAGATAGCTCCAAAGTCATCTTGGTTCCCAAAGGAAAGCTTTTGTAACATGATTCTAGTGAACATTTTATATAGGTTATTTTAAATAATAAAACCGTCCCTGTCAATATCTTTGTCAAAGATTTTATTTCATTTTGTTACTTAATCTGTAGCTCATTCCTAATGACATAGGTTAAAAGTCAAGTTTATTAAAATATGCCCTATATTGGCAATTGGACTCAGGATTATAAGTATATATATATATATATATATATTCAACTCTCTTCTTTAACATTTTTCTACTGTTGTGATTAACTGAATATGCTGTCGAGAGGATAAGCAGTTAAATTTTAATTTGTTTATTTAAAAATGATTTTCTGATTATCAAGTGTGAATGACAAATTTCAGTGCGTATACTCTGTTCTCAGTACAGTTACCTTTTAAAACCACATTGTAATAGGCCATTGTAGATGTACTACTGTGTTAATGCTGATATACTGGGCTTACTCCCATGGTGTTAATTCTATATGATCTGAATACATGGGGCAAAGGTAGTGACTTCTCCATTTTTTGGAAGTCAGTTTCTGAGACACTCTACTCTCAGCATGAAAAAGAGCTATTTCTACTAAAATTGAATCTATGGCTTTAAGTAAATTGTACTGCAATGAAAAAGTAAAATATAAGCTCCTCATTAACAATGTCATAATGCTACAATCGCCCAGAAGATAGGAGCAGTTTTCATACATGGTATTTATTCGTAATCATTTTCATAAAACACAATCTGAATTTTATTTTTTAACAATACCCTTTGAGACATTTTGATAAGGTCGACAGAAAGCACAGTCTTTTAACATGAGGTGATCAACTTTTTGACAATAGCAGGACCAGCAGACCTAATGGAGGAATAGCCTGCAGGGTCCAGCTAAATATAATATACGAACGTAATCAACCTCTATGATGACTATTCAGAAGTAATCCCTTTAGCTTTGAACTGCAACACATATTTCAACAAGGCAAAACCCTTATGAAGAAATTCTCTGCAGGCCACACTGATACAATACAGCCTTCACACCCTGCTCGATGTGTTTGCTGCTTATGGTGAGTTTTAAATTTAAGGTAATGACTGCTGTGTATTCATGTGAGCACACAACGATACTTTTGATTTGTTGTGGAAAGGTTGAATCCATTACCAGGGGTCTAGTCTATAAACTCTGACACAACCTTTACGTATGAGTTATTATTTACCCTTTTCTAGTAAGGCCACTAAAGATGTTTTGCATGACAAAATGATAAAATTTCATTCACCTTTTCAGCCACAGAACTGCCAGGGAACATCTTTTCCATTTCAATTTATACTCACTTACAGAAAGCATTTTAAAAATCTCATTTGTGTATAATACTGTATTATATGAAAATTATATGCCATTGTCTTCGTGTAAAGGAATGGGATTGTAGGTTTATCGCAGTTCGGCATCGTTGACTTATTCTATTGCTCTTTGGTACAAGGTTAGGCTAAAAGCTGGTGAAATCAGATCCTTTTCTTGCCCACTTATGGGAATCTATGCTTTGAGAGTCTTTGGTTCAGATGGTAAAGAATCTACGTGGAATGCAGTGTTGGCCATCAGATTGGTTATATTCTTTGCAGCCGAAGATGGAGAAGCTTTATACAGTCAACAAAAACAAGACCAGGAACTGACCATGGCTCAGATCATGAACTCCTTAAATTGAAGAAAGTAGGGAAAACCATTAGGCCATTCAGGCCTAATTAAATCCCTTATGATTATTCAGTGGAAGTGACAAATAGATTCAAGAGATTAGATCTGATAGAGTGCCTGAAGAACTATGGATGGAGGTTCATTGTACAGGAGGCCTTGATCAAAACCATCCCAAGAAAAAGAAATTCAAAAAGGCAAAGTGATTGTCTGAGGAGGCCTTACAAATAGCTGAGAAAAGAAAAGAAGCAAAAGGCAAAGGAGAAAAGGAAAGATATATCTATCTGAATGCAGAGTTCCAAAGAATAGCAAGCAGAGGGTTTAAAAAAAAAAAAAAAAGCCTAGAGGAAAACAACAGAATGGGAAAGACTAGAGATCTCTTCAAAAATATGAGATACCAAGGGGACATTCCATGCAAAGATGGGAACAATAAAGGACAGAAATGGTATGGACCTAACAGAAGCAGAGGATATTAAAAAGAGATGGCGAGAATACACAGAAGAACTATACAAAAAAGACCTTAATGACCCAGATAACCACGATGGTGTGATCACTCACCTAGAGCCAAACATCCTGGAGTGCAAAGTCAAATGGGCCTTAGGAAGTGTCACTACAAACGAAGCTAGTGGAGGTGATGGAATTCCAGTTGAGCTATTTCAAATCCTAAAAGATGATGCTGTGAAAGTGCTACACTCAATATGCCAGCAAATTGGGAAAACTCAGCAGTGGCCACAGGACTGGAAAAGGTCAGTTTTCATTCCAATCTCAGAGAAAGGCAATGCCAAAGAATGTTCAAACTACCACACAAATGCACTCATCTCACATGCTAGCAAAGTAATGCTCAAAATTTTCCAAGCTAGGCTTCAACAGTATTTGAACCAAGAACTTCCAGATGGTCAAGCTGGGTTTAGAAAATGCAGAGGAACCAGAGATCAAATTGCCAACATCTGTTGGGCCATAGAAAAAACAAGAGAATTCCAGAAGAACATCTACTTCTACTTCGTGGACTATGCTAAGCCTTAGACTCTGTAGAAAATTCTTAAAGAGATGGGAATACCAGACCACTTGACCTGCCTCCTGAGAAACCTGTATGCAGGTCAAGAGGCAACAGTTAGAACTGGTCATGGAACAACAGACTGGTTTCAAATTGGGAAAGGAGTACATCAAGGCTGTACACTGTCACCCTGCTTGGTAAACTTATATGCAGAGTACATCATGAGAAATACTGGGCTGGATGAAGCACAAGCTGGACTCAAGACTGCCTGGAGAAATATCAGTAACCTCAGATATGGAGATGACACCATCCTAATGGCAAAAAGTGAAGAGGAACTAAAGAGCCTCTTGATGAAAGTGAAAAAGGAGAGTGAAAAAGCTGGCTTGAAACTCAGCATTCAAAAAATGATAATCATGGCATCTGATGCCATCACTTCATGGCAAATAGATAGGGAAGCAATGGAAATAGTGACAGACTTATTTTCTTGGGCTCCAAAATCTCTGCAGATGGTGACTGCAGCCATAAAATCAAAAGATGCTTGCTGCTTGGAAGAAAAGTTATGACTAACCTAGACAGTGTAACCAACCATAAACAGAGACATTGCTTTGCCAGCAAAGGTCTGTATAGTCAAAGCTATGGTTTTTCCAGTAGTCATGTGTGGATGTGAGAGTTGGATCATAAAGAAGGCTGAGCACTGAAGAGTTGATACTTTTGAATTGTGGTGTTGGAGAAGACTCTTGAAAGTCCGTTAGACTACAGGGAGATCAAGCCAGTCAATCCTCTAGGAAATCAATCCTGAATATTCATTGGAAGGACTGATGCTTAAGCTGAAGCTCCAATACTTGGCCACCTGATGCAAAGAGCTGACTTATTAGCAAAGACCCTGAAACTGTGAAAGACTGGAGGCAGGGAGGAAAGGAGATGACAGGGGACAAGATGGTTGGACGGCATCACCAACTCAATGGACATGAGTTTGAGCAAAGCTCCAAGAGATGGTGAAGGGCCGGGAAGCCTGGTGTGCTGCAGTCCCAAGGTCAGAAAGGGTCGGACATGCCTGAATGACTGAAGATCAGCTACACAGCGAGTGTGAATGTCTTTTATTTAAACCAGAAATTGTGACCCAAGTTGAGTAAAAGAAAAGCTGTAGATACAGTTATTCTTCTCAGAGAATCTACTTGGAAATATTTCACAATAAAAATCACCTTGGCTCAGCAGCTGGGAAATGAATGTTAAACAATTATTTGAGGCCAGCCAGGTATAATTTCAAAGTTGGAAAGTCCAGGAACAATTTCTCCAGTTTAAGAAATATTATTACACCCTGCCAAACCAAAGGGAATGCTGAATTAAAGACATCAGATAGTATAAAACAGGCATTAGGATGTCTGGATGGTTCTCTATATTGTGATGCATTGAAAATATTCAACTGAGAAGCCCAAGGTAGTTCTTTACTTCAAAGAGTGATGGAATATATTAGTTAAAGTAAAGGCTAAGCTTCTATTACAAAGAGTCCCAAAGGTACAGTAGCGTAAGTATATGGAAGTTTGTTTCTTCCCTAATCCTGAAGTGAGCTGTCTACATTTACAAGGTAGTCCCACAGGCATTCAGAAGGTCATGATCTTCTGTCTTATTGCTCCACCGGCCTCCAGGGCAGGGTTTCTCAATATTGCACTATTAAAATTTTGAGCCAAATAATTTTTTTGTTGGGGAGAATGGTATGACTGTCATGAGCATTGTAAGGTTTTTAGCAGCATCCTTGGTCTCTACCCACTAGATGCCAATTGTACTTCCACCTACCAGTTTTAAAAACAAAAATATCTGCAGATGTTTCCCAATCTTCTCTGTCAAGAAAAATCATCCAGTTGAGAACCACTGACTTGGATGTCATTATCATCTGCATGGTCGAAAGCAAATCATAGTTTTCCATGTTATAGATTGAGGAAATAGAAAATTTAAGGAGAAATGAATGCGCACTGCCTAATGCTCAGACCCAGAAGCAGTATGTATCATTCCATCCACACTCATTGATGAGAACTTATTCATGTGTCTTCAACCAAATATGTATATGCTAATGGGGAAGATTTAGTAGAGTGCAAAAAAAAACTGCTAAGTGAAAGACAGAAGGAATTGCTGGAGCCATGTCTTGTGTATTCAAGAGAGGATGAGATCTAGTAAAGAAGTAGAGGGGTGGGCCTTAGATAGAAGCATGGGGACATGAAATATACAGAACAGAATTAAGAGAATAACTCTTGACACAGAGCTTGGAGAAGCTTTTTCCTACTATGTTTCATTTCCTCTATGAAAATGGAAAATAAACCATCAGATAAGAATTGTGAGGCATATGGAGAGTTGTAGGTTTTGGAAAATGGGAAAAAAAAGAGTAAGTCATCTAGGAAAGTGGAAGAATGAATGGACTTAGGAATGTTGAATAGGATGGCCTGAACATACTAATGACATGCGTGCAGGCTGTCTTGTCCAGCTCTTTGAGACCCTATGGACTGCAGCCTACCAGGCTCCTTTGTCCATGGAATTCTCCAAGCAAGATACTGGAGTGAGTTGCCATTTTCTATTCCAGGGGATCTTCCCAATCCAGGGATTGAGCCTGCATATCATGTGTCTCCTGTATTGGTAGGCAGATTCTTTACCTCTATACTACCTGGGAAGCCGTTAAGAGTTCCCCCTAATGTCTGTGACCATGAATTTAAAGTGAGGCCCACTTGTATGTTTTTCCCACTGAGCCTTATGCTTCAGGACAGAAATAGGCAGAGTGTTGGATTTACCTAGGGTTATAGCCTGGTGCTGTCTATGGGGTCGCATAGAGTGGGACACGACTGAAGTGACTTGTCAAGTGAGTACAACAAAGTGAGAAAAGAGTAAGGAAGTCAGCATATATGCAAGAGGGTGAATGACCATGGAATTTAAATGGTACAAAGAAGGGAAAGAGGAAATCAAAACAGAGAGGAACAATGAAAAGATGGTAGAACTGGAAATCCCAGTAGGGTTGAAGAATTGCTGGTGGTGGGGTAATAGAGGGAGTGACCTAGAAAGGATAAAAGCTGGTAGTCAGCTAGTTGAACGCAGGAAACTGAGGGGGGCTTACAGTTACTGGTAGTGACAAAGTCTGAGAAAGAGCATGGGGACTGGTGGCTGCAGTAAGGTAAAGACACAATCTAAAAGAACAGAGCTCAAGGAATGGAGATCCAGGGTGAAAGAATCTTCTACGTGAACATTTAAATTGCTAAATTAAGAAAGCAGTCAGAAAGTGACAATAAGCCAATGATGCAATGAACTGAGAACAATGCTCTTGCGGGGAGATCATAATAGTTGAGTCTGTAACTGACAATGTGAGTTTCAGGACAAGAAGAAGGGAAGGCACCTGCCCTGAAAGAGAAGAAGAGGGAGGAGGACACCCGCCCATCTCCAGGCCCGATAGTGAGAGGACCAAGGAAAAGAAAAAGTAAAAGGGTTTCTGGGCTGGCCGTGTCCTCAGAGGACAGCCAGGTTTCTGCCAGAGCCAGAAGGGAAAAGAAATCTCAGAAAATAAAGTGAGAACACAGTGGAAATATTTCAGGAGTTGTGGTAACTGAGAGATAGGGACCAAATATGAAATGTACCAAACCTTATGAAAAGTAGAATGCAGGACATGAAGGGGGACATGGACACCTGTCATCAGCAAGGATAAAGAGCATCTTATTAGATACATCCCAGTGCATTCAAGTCAAAAGTAGAAGGGCAGATAAGAAGGTTAAGTAACAAATTAGCATATCTATTCCTGTCTAAGTTTCCTAAATCTTATTTATTTGGATGCTTTATATTGGTCTCTAAATTAATTGTCCTTCTCAGTTTTTTGTTTGAGTCATCTGATCCCCAAACAGTGGCTATTCCAGTTGCTGTTTCATATATCAGAAGAATTCTGTGGGTTAGGAGTTCCAATGTGGCTTGGCTGGACATCAGTTGTTACCTAGTGATGATGATACTCAACTGACAGATGGGTGGATTTACTAACCGACTGGAACTTTGGTGGGATGGCTAGAAGGTCATCTGGGACTGTCAGCTGGAGCATCTATACATGGCCTTGCAGGACGGCAGTCTCAGGGTGGTAGGATTTCTTATATGGCAACTGGCTTCCTCCAAAGCAAGCATCCTAAGAGAATCGAATGGAAGCAGCGTAGCTTTTTCTGATTAGTTTCAGAAGTCATTCAGTCATTTCCTCCACATGCTATTGATTACAAAAGAGTCCTTAGCCTCGCTCAATTTCAGCAGGAAGGAAATTGGATTCTGCCTCTTGAAGGGAGAATGGCAAGGTAGTACTTCTAAGGAACTTGCAGAGTGGGAGATAACATTGTGGCCATCTTTGACCAATATTATCTGCCCTGGTAACACAAGTGATACATAACAGCTGTGTTTGTATAACATTACATTACACACAGTTGATAAGGGTAAGAGTTGTTGTTGTATTGTGTTAATCCCTCAGTTGTGTCCAGTTCTTTGCAACCCCATGGATTATAGCCCGCCAAGCTCCTCTGTCCAAGGGGTTCTCCTAGCAAGAATACTGGAGTGGGTTGCCATTCTCTTCTCCAGGAGATCTTCGTAGCCCAGAGATCAAACCTGGGTCTCCTGCATTGCAGGCAGTTTCTTTACTATCTGAGACACCAGATACCCCTGAAAAGGGATTTTCAGGTTCAAACACAAAAGAACTGTAAACTGAATTTGAGATAAAACATTAAACGTATACATCTTTTTTTTTTTTAGGAGAGTTTAGAAGATCCACAGTGGAAAGTTTATATCACACCTCAGAGTTTTCGGAAGAGGAATCCAGTGGGTATGATAAATCAAGTTAAACTTTCTGTTAAGTATCCACATTATACAAGATACTAAATATTAATACAATGTAATTCTCCAAACACACAGAAAAAGTAACTTCATCTAACACTTGATAAGTCATAGATAATACTGAAACACCATTTTTTAAAAAAATCACAAATGTACTTTACATAAGGTTAAGTACTTTTAATCTTTTCAGCTTTGTCTAAAAATTACAGAATACAAAATGCAGTCAATCCTTGAACAACATGGAGGTCAGGGGTGCTAACCCTCCTCCACACAGTGGAAAGTATCCATATAACCTATAGTCACCTTTCACATACTTGTTTCCTCCATGTCCTCAGCTCTGCATCTGCAGATTCAACCAGCCACCAATTTTGTAGTACTGCAGTATCTACTGTTGAAAAAGTCTGTATATAAGTGGACTCCCAAAGTTCAAATTCATGTTGTTCAAGGTCAATTGTGATGTGACAAGTGTGTGTGTGTGTCTTTAACTTTCCAGCCCAATATAAAATTTCATAATTTATTTCAGATTTTCAGGTAATCAAAAAAAATGACACTTAAACCAGCTTTTGATTCAGCAACAAAGGAAGAAGAAATCTATCATACCACCTCAGTCTTCAATACCTGTTACAGGAGTATGTTACAAATAATACAGATAGAGTTGTAATAAAGATAGGGTTATAACAAAACTATGACTGTGTTTTCATTGGAATTTGTATTACAGTTTAGTACAAATTTAGCCTAAAACATTTAAATTCTTGAAAAATAAATTTACCTCAAATGCTTAGGAATACTAACAATTATCCATAAGCTAAACTGTAAAATTTTCCTCTTATCCATTATTATATGAGAAATAGTGCCACTCCAGAATTGAAAGTTGGTTGTGTCTAATGAGAAATCATTTTAAGCTTAAGGAAATCTATGCTGAATAAAGGTGGGTAAAGATTTATTAAAATTCCAGAGAGTCTTTTTAATATACATAAAAGGATTGTAAGCAATGGAGACTACCATATTGATAAGTACTGCTCAAACAGTTTGCTTTACCTGGGAAAGTAAGAATAATTTTACTTTTTATACATAATTGGTTAAAATTTTTCCACATACATGACTATACATTGTGTATAGTATGTTTTATTGTATTAACAATAAAAACTATTAAAGACAAAAATGATTCTGTCACCATGGTGTAAAGTGTTTACTTATGCATTTTCTTTACAAATACACCATCTTACCTCACTCTGTTTAAAAAGATTGACTATGAGAAAACTTCTGTTTGCTCTATAAGAACAATTCTAGCTTTGAAGTTCTAAATCCAAATAACAGATGCTTATTTTTCCCCTCTAAAACCATTTCTGTAATAGCAGCCTCTTGCTAGAGTGTCTTCTTAAACTAAGTTTAAGATCCGTTAAAAAGATGTTTGTAAAGTTTTGTGGGAATATTTCTAATCCCCACATTTTTGAGAACACTTCAGGACATTAGGTATATGAAACGTAAGCCTGTCGGGAAGGTCAGCAGAAACTAGAATTTACAGTCAAATGCTAAGCAGCTACACTGCTCTCCCTTCTGAGAGATTTAATCAAAAGGTTTCTATGGTGGTTTCTCCTTAAATTTCAATTTGAGTCATTTTTATTTGTGAAACTGAAAACAAAATCAAGCTTTTATGATGACAGATGCAAATCACAATCACATCAAATGCTAGTTCTTACCTATAAAAGGCTCTTCCATAAATAATGCAGCAAGGACCACTCACTGAGCAGGTATAAGTATTTACAATGGTCTCTAATTCCTTTTTTATCAAAATGACAGCATCTAAAATACAGCATTCCATGATGTACTGCAATTACTTGAGCTTTCAGGTTCTTCTTTTAAAAACTGGTACAATATCATCATGCCTTTTCAACTTTTCATACTTTCTCATAAGAATCCCTGAAAGTGGTAAAAATAAAAAAAGTATCCCAGGTTACAATAAACAGTATCTTTGTGCTGCCACATTTTAGGTTATAATATCTGATAATATCCCGGGGTAGATATGAGCTGATCTAATTTTTAAAGGACCGTTTATTCTCTTCCTTTATTTCTTCCCTTCTAGGGACCTTCCTTTCCTCTCATAGGGTGGTGATAGCATCTGCACAGGAATGATAGTATATATAGAAATGTAGAAGACGTTTCTGTTTAACTTTCAAGAGTCTCCTTTAAAGGTGAAATATAGGGAGTCTTTAGAAAAAGAAATGACCATAACTTCCATTAAGTTGAAAAGTTTTAAATGCCTTCTTTCCAAAGTTACTTTACCCAGATATTTTTCAAGGAATATAGTGTATAAACATTACTACTAACTGATATTTATCTCTTCTCCCATTGCCCCCTACATACATACCACAGAAATTATAAACAGTGACCTGGAGAATAATGTGGTCATGTAATTATTTGGAGATCCTTATTTTGTATAAAAAAAAAAAGAAATGGCCCAAATTGACTGAAAATCAAATAAAGAAAAAGATTCAAATGCTCTAGATTTAGTTTATATATTACTAAAAATTTATTTTGTTTCCAAACATCTTGCTATTGTTTCTAACTTCTCAAGCTCTATCTGACATAACAGTTCATAAAATCATACCTATAAACAATGAGATCGCAACTGATTATATTGTTATTGTCTCCAAAATTTTTAATATATATATAACTTTACATTTTATATAACTAATTATATGTATATATAAATATGAATTGTATCAATATTAAAAAAATTTTTTTTCATTATTATTTGCTTAGACAATAAAGAATTTACCAGGGTGAATAAATTTGGCATCAATTAGCTTGTCACCACTTGTAATCCCTAAACTTTAAAACATATTCAGAATCCACTAGTGGTCAAAGAAATACAAATTGAAGCAGCAGTGTAATCCTAACATTTTATCTACCATATGATCAATATTTGAAAAGAATAAAAAATAACCAGTGTTACATGGTAGGTAAAACAAAGTAGAAGTGTAAGTTGTGAAAAATAAATTTTTTTTTAATCTCAGAGCAAATGAACAACATGTACCAAAAGCCTTTAAACATTTTTTGACCCTGAAATTTCATGTCTAAGAATTTCTCTCAGGAAATAATTAGACAAGTGAGAAATATTGAAGATGCAAAGCTATTTATTGAAGTTCCTTTTGCAGGCTAGTATATGAATAAACAATACCTATTAACAGATTCAACCTAAATACCCAATAATAAGAAATTAGTCAAATAATTTATAGTAGTATTAGTACCTTCATGGGCTTCCCTCGTGGCTCAGTGATAAAGCATTTGCCTGCCAATGCAGGTGATGACAGTTCAATCCTTGGGTCTCCCCTGGAGAAGGAAATGACAACCCATCCCAGCATTCTTGTGAAAATCCCATGGACAGAGAAGCCTGGCAGGCTACAGTCCATGGGGCCACAAAGAGTCAGGCCCGACGCAGCAATCAACAGCAGTGATGCCTTCATGCTAGGCATGTTAGTTTCTGTTGCTGCTACAACAAATTACCACAAATTTGGTATTTATATTTACATTTATATTACTGAGTATGCATAGAAGCAATTCCTGAAAGATATAGCACTGAATGTTAACAGTTACTTATGAAAGCGAGAGTTACAAGTGATAGATTTTTTTTTCATTTTCTGTATTTAAACCCATGAGCATGTATTGTTGGCATATTAATGCATAAATAAGTATAAAGCAAAATAATTTCTCTACTTTTTCTTCTGTGACCTTGGGAGAAAAATTCCCTCAATTTTTACCCCCTCTCCTTTTTTTAAAGATTCATTATTTATTTAAGTATTTATTTACTTTTGGTTGTGCTGGGTCTTCAGTGCTGCACACAGGCTTTCTCTGGTTGTGGCTGGCAGGGTCTGCTCTCCGTTGGGGTGCACGGGGTTCTCATTGCACTGGCTCCCCATATTGCAGAGCACAGGCTGTTGGGAGAGGGGGCCTCCGCAGTTTCAGCGCGGGGACTCAGTAACTGTGGCTCGCGGGCCCTAGAGCTCCGGCTCATGGCTGTGGCACTCTGGGCTCTGTTGTTCCAGGGCATGTGAGAAGCTTCCGGACCAGGAACTGAACCCATGGCCCCTGCCTTGGCAGGCAGGTTCTCACCCACTGGACCACCAGGGAGGCCGCCTCAGCCCTGTTTCCCATCAGAAGAATGAGCTACATGATGTTTTTCTCATCCTTTCCAACCCTAAGACTTTCTGATTCTAAATCAGCCACTCAACTCAGGTTCGATCTAAACTTAAAAAAAAAAGAAAGGGAAAAGGGGGGAAATTTTCAGGACGGAAGGAAGCCATCAAGGATATAAGAAATCCTCTTCATTTTGCCAATTTCACACTGCAGAAAACTATAATTGCTTTTTAAGGCAACATAATTCATTCAAGACTGAGGTTCCCAATGAAGTTGTTTATTCACCTTTGCTAATTGTCAAGATGCTCTTGATTTCTAGCTTCTAAACTACATGTCCTGAACTGTTACTATTAAAGTAACAGCTCTGAGGATATTGTAAATTATCAGAGACAAGACAGAGAAGCTACTAATGCATCCATGGAGCCAACATTCATGATGGAGAACACAAAAGATGTCTTATCAAATGAGTAAATAAATAAGACACATTGTTATAAAAACCTGAAGGATATAAATGCGATATGATAGATAATAATGGAGAAGGGCCATAAGGGAAGGACTCTCTGAGGTAGTAACATTTGAACAGAGACCTGCAAGATTGCTTCATCTCCATTTGGCTAACTATAACAAAAAAAGATGGACAATAACAAGTGATCAGGACAATGCAGAGAAATTGGAGCCCTCACACATTACTGATAGGAATATCAAATGATACAACTTCTTTTGAAAGTTTTGCAGTGCCTCAAGAAATTAAATATAGAATTATAACTCAGAAATTCCAATTCCACCCCTAGATATCTTCCCAAAAGAATTGGAAATATATATTTAAACAAAAACGTGTACATAAATGTTCATAGCAGCATTACTCATAATAGCTAAAAAGTAGAACAACCCAAATGTCCATAAACTGACAGATGGATAAATAAAATGTAGTCTATCATAGAATGGGATGTATAAAGGTTGCACACCTTTGTGAATATACTAAAACCACTAAACTGTGCAATTTTTAAAGTGTGAACTTTATGTTTATAAATAAGTGATAAGCAAGTTGTACCTCAATAAGTCTGTTACTTTTGAAGTATCAGTAAAAATAATATGGGATAATGACAGCATCTATTTCACCTTCCTCATGAGTTTTATCAAATTTAAAATGAGTTAATATGTATAAAGTGCTTAAAGGAAAATACTTGACCCATTGTAAGTGCTATAGAACTGATAAATAAGAAAATTTCCTGTCAAGTAAAAGTTAATGTTTTGATATACATTCCCACCCCTTCCAAACACATAGTATTAATGGAATAAACATAAAAATAATTTGAAATACATACAACCAATAAACTACTAGTATTTAGAATGTGATAAATCTACAAGATCAAGAAGAAACACTATAACAGAAAAATGAGCAGCATGTAAGAATAATTCGTAGGCAAAGGACTCCAGATAGTAAATAAAGTATGAAACTGTCAACTTCACAGTTAATCAGGAAAATGCATAGTAAAGTAAGAAAATACATTTTATACTCACCCACCCACTCCAGTGTTCTTGCCTGGAGAATCCCAGGGACGAGGGAGCCTGGTGGGCTGCCGTCTATGGGGTCACAAAGAGTCAGACACGACTGAGGCGATTTAGCAGCAGCAGCAGCACTTTGACAAAAAATAAAAAATTCTAATAACCTCAAGTGTTGATGAGGATATGGAGAAATAAACATTTTAGAGAACAATTGGACACTATCTAGTAGATCTGACACTGTATTGGATAATAAAGTTAAAAATACTTGGAACGTATGAACCAGAAATTCCATTTCTAAGCACATTCCCTAAAAATGAGACAAACAGAATTTTTATTGTATCCTTGTTTATGGTAGTGAAAATTGAAAATTATCTATTAAAATGAGTATGGATTATCCATTGGTATTGGTACGATAGAAACCATTTAGGGTAGTTGATAACTGAATAAATGAACTAGCATGCCTAGCAAGGACAAATCTCCAAAAACTAATTTTGTACAAAAAGAAATGTTTCAGAATAATTTATATATTATATGTATACATATAGAACAATGTGTGTATTTTTAAAATTTTTAACATGTGAAACAGTGCTATATATTTTATACACTCATATACATGCATATAGCTACAAAACAAAAATAGCTTGAAAATAATTAACAACAAATTTAGAATAGTGATTGTCTCTATGGAAGGAAGGAAGAAGTGAGATCATAGAGGGATACACATAAGACTATATCTGTAATATTGTATTTCTTTAAAACTTCCTACCTGAACTAAGTACAGAGTAAGATAAAGATTTGATAAAGGTGACTGGTAGAAGCAGGGATATACATATATTTTCCAAATGTGTCTATATAACAATAAAAAAAGAAATAACAGGTTATTTATTTGGCTTTTTTCTTGTTTCTTGAATGTAAGCCTGTCATGCTATGAACCTTCCCCTTAGCACTGCTTTTACAGTGTCCCATAGGTTTTGGGTTGTTGTGTTTTCATTTTCATTCATTTCTATACATATTTTGATTTCTTTTTTGATTTCTTCTATGATTTGTTGGTTATTCAGAAGCGTGTTATTTAGCCTCCATATGTTTGAATTTTTAACAATTTTTTTCTTGTAATTGAGATCTAATCTTACTGCACTGTGGTCAGAAAAGATGACTGGAATGATTTCAATTTTTTTGAATTTTCCAAGACCAGAGTTATGGCCCAGGATGTGATCTATTCTGGAGAAGGTTCCGTGTGCACTTGAGAAAAAGGTGAAGTTGATTGTTTTGGGGTGAAATGTCCTATAGATATCAATTAGGTCTAGCTGGTCCATTGTGTCATTTAAGGTTTGTGTTTCCTTGTTAATTTTCTGTTTAGTTGATCTATCCATAGTTGTGAGTGGGGTATTAAAGTCTCCCACTATTATTGTGTTACTATTAATTTCTTCTTTCATACTCGTTAGTGTTTGCTGTACATATTGCAGTGCTCCTATGTTGGGTGCATATATATTTATAATTGTTATATCTTCTTCTTGGATTGATCCTTTGATCATTATGTAGTGTCCTTTGTCTCTTTTCCCATCCTTTATTTGAAAGTCTATTTTATCTGATATGAGTATTGCAACTCCTGCTTTCTTTTGGTCTCCGTTTGCGTGAAATATTTTTTTTCCAGCCCTTCACTTTTAGTCTGTATGTGTCTCTTGTTTTGAGGTGGGTCTCTTGTAGACAACATATATAGGGGTCTTGTTTTTGTATCCATTCAGCCAATCTTTGTCTTTTGGTTGGGGCATTCAACCTCCGACATAAATCACAGCAAGATCCTCTATGATCCACCTCCCAGAATATTGGAAATAAAAGCAAAACTAAACAAATGGGACCTAATGAAACTTAAAAGCTTTTGCACTACAAAGGAAACTATAAGTAAGGTGAAAAGACAGCCCTCAGATTGGGAGAAAATAATAGCAAATGAAGAAACAGACAAAGGATTAATCTCAAAGATATACAAGCAACTCCTGAAGCTCAATTCCAGAAAAATAAATGACCCAATCAAAAAATGGGCCAAAGAACTAAACAGACATTTCTCCAAAGAAGACATACAGATGGCTAACAAACACATGAAAAGATGCTCAACATCACTCATTATTAGAGAAATGAAATCAAAACCACAATGAGGTACCATTACACGCCAGTCAGGATGGCTGCTATCCAAAAGTCTACAAGCAATAAATGCTGGAGAGGGTGTGGAGAAAAGGGAACCCTCTTACACTGTTGGTGGGAATGCAAACTAGTACAGCCACTATGGAAAACAGTGTGGAGATTTCTTAAAAAACTGGAAATAGAACTGCCATACGACCCAGCAATCCCACTTCTGGGCATACACACTGAGGAAACCAGATCTGAAAGAGACACGTGCACCCCAATGTTCATCGCAGCACTGTTTATAATAGCCAGGACATGGAAGCAACCTAGATGCCCATCAGCAGACGAATGGATAAGGAAGCTGTGTACATATACACCATGGAATATTACTCAGCCGTTAAAAAGAATTCATTTGAATCAGTTCTAATGAGATGGATGAAACTGGAGCCCATTATACAGAGTGAGGTGAGCCAGAAAGATAAAGAACATTACAGTATACTAACACATATATACGGAATTTAGAAAGATGGTAACGATAACCCTATATGCAAAACAGAAAAAGAGACACAGGTGTACAGAACAGACTTTTGAACTCTGTGGGAGAAGGCGAGGGTGGGATGTTTTGAGAGAACAGCATGTATATTATCTATAGTGAAACAGATCACTAGCCCAGGTGGGATGCATGAGACAAGTGCTCGGGCCTGGTGCACTGGGAAGACCCAGAGGAATCGGGTGGAGAGGGAGGTGGGAGGGGGGATCGGGATGGGGAATACGTGTAACTCCATGGCTGATTCACGTCAATGTATGACAAAACCCTCTGAAATGTTGTGAAGTAATTAGCCTCCAACTAATAAAAATAAATAAATAAATAAATAAAAAAGAAAGAAATAACAGGCCCAAGGTGGAGTCATCCCACATGACAGCAAACCGGGACTCAACTGTAGTTTCAACCTCTCCCAGGATCTTGGCATTTAAAGAGACACTCTGAAATGTTCTGGTATGGGCTAGTGAAGTAACCAGTGTAGCAAAACCCGTGCCCTTCGTTTTCCCCAAGAAGACTACCTGGCCTGAAACAATTCTGTCTTTTCTTTTGCTAATTTCCTTGCCCCACCCTCCTTCTGCTTATAAAAACCTCCCAGTGTATTAGAACTCCATGAAGCACCCTCCTGTGTACTAGATGGGATGCTGCTTGATTCATGGATTGCTGAATAGAGCCAATTAGATTTTCAAATTTACTCAGTTGAATTTTGCTCTTTAACAGATTGGGTGGCAGTGATGCGATCAACATCTGGCAACAGTGAGAAACACAGGTGTGGCATCCGGAGAACGCTTTTGAGTTCTCTGTCTTTCCCATCATTTCCCAGGGGCCCTTTGCTGAGCTACTCTTGTTTGGAACTCTGCTCTTCTTGCATTCAAGTTTCTGGTCGAATTGGTTTTCCTTTACTGGACAGGTCAACTTGAACTGTTACATGGAGCCCAGTTGAACTGGCAGACAATTCGGCCTGGACCCAAGCCCCTAGCCTTTCAGAATGAAATTCCCAGGTTTTTGAGTGGATAACACAGCTCAGATTCCACCTTGGGAACTGTCAATGGTTTAGTCCATAATACCCCATTTCTTTGGAATCCATCCCCAGATGTCACACTGGGAACTTGGTGGCAGTCGCAGTTCTCCATTTTGTTTTGAATCAGTCCACAATTCCCAGTCCTTGCGGTTTATTGGTTCAGTCCTTTCCCATGTCCAAAGTTCCACCGGAAATCATAGTGGTACACAAAGGGCTTTCTTTTGACCAGCGTGCAGTAACATTTCTTGGTTCTTTCAAATGTAATCACATGTTCATTTGTCTTGCTTCATGTAGATAAGGGCAAACTGATAATGGGATCCTTTGTATTCAAAGAGTTAAGTGCTCCAACTTTTGGCCCACCTGTCTGGAACAATGATGTCAAAAGCTGTGGATATCTACAAAAATGGACACGCTTTACTCCAATTAGACAAGATCACTCATTTAAAGGGGTTTCCCAGGTGGTTCAAGTGGTTAAAAAAAACTCTTCCTGTCAATGCAGGAGCCGTGGGTTCGATCCCTGGGTTGGGAAGATCCCCTGGAGTAAGAAATGGCAACCCACTCCAGTATTCTTGCCTGGAAAATTCCATGGACAGAGAAACCTCGTGGGCTACATTCTATGGGGTTGCAAAGAGTGGGACACAGCTTAGGGACTGAGCACACACATTTAAAAGAATGCACTTGATTTTCTATTTCTTCCTAGATAAGTTTTGGAAGTTTATACTTTTCTAAGACTTCATCCATTTCTTCCACATTGTCCATTTTATTGGCATATAGTTGCTGATAATAGTCTCTTATGATCCTTTGTATTTCTGTGTTATCTGTTGTGATTTCTCCATTTTCATTTCTAATTTTATTGATGTGATTCTTCTCCCTGTTCTTCTTGATGAGTCTCTGTGGGAGAAGGCGAGGGTGGGATGATTTGAGAGAATAGCACTGAAACACGTGTATTACCATATGTGAAACAGATGACCAGTCCAAGTTCAGTGCATGAAACAGGGCATGAAAGCCAGCGTACTGAGACAACCCAGAGGGATGGGATGGGGAGGGAGGTCAGAGAGGGGTTCGGGACGGGCTGGGGGGGGCGGTGTGGGACACATGTACACCCGTGGCTGATTCGTGTCGATGTATGGCGAAAACCACCGCAATATTGTAACATAATGTATCCTCTAATTAAAATAAATAATTTAAAAAAATAAAATATAAAATGCACTCAAGAACAGAGGATCCCAGGCTGAACAAATAGAATGGGATGCCTATTTTAATTGGTACATAGAAACTTATAAAAGGCTAATGAAAGGAGGCAAAAGACACCTAGGCAACTCCTAGTTCTCACCCATGACATCTCCAATATTTCATCATCAGAACACTTGCCCAGAAACCAATGTTTCAATTGTAATTTACTGGGGTATTGGAGAAGAAATTGTTCTTAAAGGTCCTGTGCAAATTCTTCAGTGCACTCTTACCTACCCTCTGAGAAAAACCTCTTCCCGCCCCTCCCAAAGTTGCTGGGACTCAGGGATTTTTCTGGTAAAACTGTTCGGTTATTCTCTTAAACAGCCAAAGAAAACTAAACATTAATGAGGTTGTTTAATACTACCAGAAATATTTACTACTTGTCCTAGCCAAAACCTGACAAGATATTTAAAAGGGTTTAATAACTCTTGTGATCTGAAATTTGGCCAAATGGGAAGCTGATAATCAGAGCCTAATAGGAAAATTTTTTCAGGCAGGCCCTCTCTTCCAAACTAAAATAAACTATATGCCCAGAGGGAAATAAGCAAATTAGAGAAAATGTAGTTGGAAGGGTAAGTCAACCTCTTTATCAGCCAGGCTGCAGTCCTGTTCTTTGGGGAATTGGAAACAACTGTCTTTCTCTTGCAAATTTCTGCTGCAGGGCCAAAGGTGTGGCTCCAAAAGTTCAAAGCTCACCTCCTTTTTTTAAAACCAGTTTCCCAAACCTCACCTATTCCCTTTCAAAATGCTAAAAAAAAAAAAAAAAAAAAAAAAATCAGAACATCTTTAATGGTTTTTCTAGATTTAATGAAGTCTTCTCTGAAGCTATCAATGATTCGGTAAGATATATTTTGGGGAACAAAGATGAAACAGTTACTTTTTCTCCCTTTCCAATCCCTCCAGAATTCAGAAACTGGAGTATTCTTATTATTAACAAATCAGGCTTAAAAAGAACTTGTATGGTAAATTATCATTCCAGCTGCACTTATATAAATGATCAGGCCAAAGTTTAATACAAATAAATTAGTTTTACTATGACTATCTCTGGTAAAAATGAGGCTAACTATAGAGGGAAAAATCATAATTGCACTTCTGTGGATATTAGAGTCTAGTCCTGTTAATTGTCTTTGAAATTTTATCATATCCCTGTAAACTGAGGTGCTCAGTCACTAAGTCATGTCCGATTCTTTGCCACGCCAGGAAGTACTCAAGAAGTTTAGTTTTGCTACCCCAGAATTGTAATTCTATTTCAGTCTTTCTTCAACAGCCAGACTCCCTCAAGGTCTTATTTATCTATTTTACACTATGTGTGTCAGATATACTATGTGTCAGTTTAAAATAGCCATATTTAATGATAAGCATTTTAAAAATAATTATTTTGTATCACTAAGATTAGGCTACATAATACAGCAATAAGAAATCACCCCAAACTTCAATGGCTCACAACAAAGTAGATTTCTCACTTGTATTATATGTTGACTCTGGATGTGGTTCTACTTTATAGTCTCTTTACTGCAGGATCCAGGTTGAGGAATCCCCAATCTGAGACATCATTATTCTCATGACAGAGAGAAAAGAGAGCATGGTGACATATAGGATGACTCAAAAATTTCTGCTTATAAGTTCTTTATAGCACATCCACTCACATTTCACAGACCCTTCTTCTGCACCTGGGCCATGGAGAAGTCAGAAATCCAGACCCTTCAGATCAAGGCCAGCTGTCCTCATTGATCAGAATGAAGCCCAATTCTGATTTTATTTTCTTCAAGTCTATATTTCTTCCTTCCACCATCTATCCCAAAGCTCACTACTTTCTTTAGGCACATCACCTCCTGCTCCATTGTGTTTGGAATATGCCTTAATGTGTGTGCCCTTGACAAATATAAAGTGCTGTTAGGTGAACGTTTATGTCTGCAGTGAACAGAGAAGACATTGTTCCAGCTGATGTGTCCACTGCATGATAGCTTTCCATTCCCCTATGATTAAACCTTTACATTGCTTCCAATTTCCCATCCTACAATCTTCGATGAGGACCCTTGCACAAATCCCTTCAGGACTATGTGGAAAGGTCTGAAAGGTATGCTCCAGACTAGGGGTATTGGCTGAAGGGCACCCCGGTAATATTACAGAGGGCTGTCTGAAGGTTCGCTCGGGCCAGTTACCCTCCCATAGTAGTATGTTGGAGCCAATTTACATAGGTTTGCAAGTCCCAATTATTAAATTTTTAAGAACTTTACAAGCTTGTCATTAAACACAGCCATTATTAAAAATTAAACTTCATTTTATTGTATTCATTTTACTACTTTACCTTTTTTTAATGTATTTTACCTCATTTCACTGTTACCCAGCCTCTAGATGTTATTTACATCTATTATAACTGAATGATGGAACTGCTATATAACATTGTACTACTGACATCTCATCCCAATTCCACCTTCATTGATGTCACATTGGCAGCCTGAACTCAGCAACAATGGAAACATTTACACCATGTGCGTGCATGCTAAGTCGCTTCAGTTGTGTCCAACTCTGCAACTCTATGGACTGTAGCCCGCCAGGCTCCTCTGAATCCATGTGATTCTCCAAGCAAGAATACTGGAGTGGGTTGCCATGCCCACCTCAAGGAGATCTTCCCAACACCATAGGTATTGTCAAATGCTACAAATCAGGGCTTGATTGATTGCTTAAGGCCTTTGCTCAAATATCACCTACTAGACAGGCCTTTCCTCACACCTCTATTGTTAAGAATACCCACGCATCTTCATCACAATAACTACCTTCTTTATTCTTTTATCTTCATAGAATACCCAGTTTATCTATGAAGTTACTTGTTCATTCTCTTATTATTAGGGAATACTTATTTTAAATAATTAAATTACCATTCGTTAACTGTCACTCAGTTATGTCCAACTTTGTGACCCCATGGATTGTAGCCCGCCAGGCTCCTCTGTCCATGGAATTCTCCAGGCAAGAATACTGGAGTGGATTGCCATTCCCTTCTCCAGAGGATCTTTCTGACCCAAGGATTGAGTCCTGGTCTCCTGCACTGCAGGCAGATTCTTTACTTTCTGAACCACCAGGGAAGCCTATTTGTTAATTAGCAAATGTTAAATTAACATCTGTTAAGTAGAACACTGGATGCCAGATGACAAGCAACAGAAGACCTGAAGCTAAATTGAAATAAAGAATTTCATTGCTCACAGGTCCTGGAGGAAGAACACAGGACATTTTGAGGGGCCTCACTGGGAGGCCAGGGTGCAAGCAGAGAAGGGAATGAAATCTGGGGCACAAGCCTTTATTAGCATCCACAGGGTTTGAGGTTGTGTTTTGAGGTTTCCAGGCTAAGATCAGATTGGTCAATTCAAATCAAAAGCAGCAGCATTTCAGTAAGCTCCCCAGGGGTCTCACCTAAGAAGCACAAAAAAGGAAGGTCCTGGGAGATCCTGGGAGGTCGGGCAGACTGTCTATCATGGGGCTCTTGGGGAAGTCAAATCAAGAACTTAAAGTTACTTCTGACTGTGTTATTTAGGGAACAGTGTTCCTTAAGGCTCTTGCAGGTTGGTTGGCCAAACAAAACGGAGGCAAAGGAAGCAACACCGTGGAGTAACTAGGCAAAACTCTCAAAAACCACAGACTCCTAAGTTCTATGAAAGTGTGAACATTGTTCAACTTACTCACTGCTGTAATCACAGCATCAGAATAAGAACTGCCATACAGTCGATCCTCAACAAATATTTGATGAATGAACAGATCAATGGATGTATGTGAGTGAATGAATGAGTGGACTCAGTGTTTAATACTCATAACACTGGAATAAATCTAACTATGGAAGAAATACTGGAGCAAAGCCCAAAGGGCCACAGCAAGATATCCTTCATATTCATTAAAATACTAACCTTTATTGAAAGCCAGCTGTGTGTCACATTCTGTGACTGTGAAAAGCTATAAAATGAAGATCCATCCCTGGGGGTCACAAGGTAATTAAAGAAATAGAACATACGTAGAAAGAAATTAACAATAGAATGTAATAATTTCATGATTAGTGAAATATCTTCAAGTGGTACAAGACATTTCAACTTCATACAAATAAGTGTGTGTAAATATATGAGAGATCTTTTAAATTTTCACAAATAATTGTGATATAGGGAAAAAAAATCAGAGCAGATCTGTCAAAACCAAAAAGATTTGCCAGTAACCTGTTCTGTCTTATAACACACTACTCAGCAGCATTCAAAAGAAAAACAAACACAGCCTCTCCAAAGTGGATCATAACAATGCCCAGCATACAATAGTGAATTATTAGATATATGAAAAATTGGGAAACTATGACTTATAACCAAGAAAAATAGCAGGCAATAAACAGATCTGATCTGGATTTTAGTATTAGTAGATAAGCATTTTAAGGCAGGTATTATAAATTTGTTCATATTTTTATGGAAAAGAGGATCATAATAAGTAAGCATATGAGAAATTGCAGCAGAGAAATAGAAACTATAAAAGAAGAGCTGAATGGAGCCTCATAACTGTAAATTATGCTAATATATTTTTTAAAAGAGCTTCCCTGGTGGCTCAGATGGTAAAGAATCTGCCTACAATGTGAGACCCCAGTTGGATTGCTGGGTCGGGAAGACCCCCTGGAAAAGGGAATGGCAACCCACTCCAGTATTCTTGCCTGGAGAATCCCATGGACAGAGGAGCCTGACAGGCTACAGCC
This sequence comes from Muntiacus reevesi, assembly GCF_963930625.1. Lineage (NCBI taxonomy): Eukaryota > Metazoa > Chordata > Mammalia > Artiodactyla > Cervidae > Muntiacus > Muntiacus reevesi. Next base: position 58,958,969 of record NC_089261.1, on the reverse strand, counting down.
CATGGGATCGCAAAGAGTTGGACATGACTGAGCAACTTTCACACACACACACACATTTTTTTTTTTTTTAATTCCCAGATGGGCTTAAAAGTATATTGGAGCCTATAGAAGAAAGTTAAAATGAAGGCAAATCAAAAAGAATTATCCAACAGAACAAAGAGAAAGTACTTGAGAAAAATTAACGGTGACCAGCAGGACAATATAAAATGGTCTAAAGCATAAAGTGTAACTAGAATCCCAGATGAAGGAGAGAAGACAAGGGAAAAATTAATTATACACACACACACACACACACACACACACATATGTGAGTGCATGCCAGCTAAGTTGCATCAAAACTCTATGTGACCCCATGGACTGTAGCCCACCAGGCTCCTCTGTCCGCGGGATTCTCCAGGCAGGAATACCGGGATGGGTTACCATGCCCTCCTCCAGGGGATCTTCCCAACCCAGGGAGTGAACCCATGTCTCTCTTGTCTCCTACATTGGCAGGCAGGTTCTTTACCACTAGCACCACCTGGGAAGCCCATATATATACACGTATACATATACATATATGTGAAAAAAATAATGGCCAAAATTTTATAACTGTGGTGGAAAATATCAACTTATAGCTCCAAAAAGCTTTGTGATCCCCAAATAAAATAAATGCAAAGGGATCAAAACCTAGGTACATGGTAGTCAAACTGCTGACAACTCAAGTTAAAGAGAAAATCTAATAGAGAAAAAAAGTACATAATATACAACAATACAAGTCATAGCAGAGTTCATATCAGAAATAATAGAAGTCAGAAGACAATGAAATGATATTTTTAAACTGCTGAAGGAAGAAACTGTCAAACAAGAACTCGTTCTCAAATGAACATCTCCCAAATGATTAGAATAAAGGCTGTTGAAAATGAACAAAATCACAGACAATTCAAAATTAGCAGCACTCAACTGCTAATGAAAACAGTTATGGAAATAAACTCAAAAACACAGATTGGGAGAAACTATTTACAATACAAGTATATGACAAAGATCTTATACCCAGCCTACAGAGGGAACTCATACAACTCAATAATATCAAGACACAATTCCAACGTAATAAATAGGCAAAAACTTGAACAGACACTTCACAAAAGAACATCTACAGGCCTTTGCTGGCGGTACAGTGGATAGCAATCCGCCTGCCATTGCAGGGGACATGGGTTCGATCCCTGGTCTGGGAAGATTCTGCATGCCGAGGAGCAACTAAGCCCATGGGCCACAAGTACTGAGCCTGTGCTCAAGTGCCAGCCGCAACTACTGAAACCCACGCACCTAGAACCTGTGCTCCACAATGAGAGAAGCCACAGCAATGAGAAGCCCAAAAACGCAACGAAGAGTAGCCCCCACATGCTGCAACTAGAGAAAACGCCCACACAGCAAAGACCCAGGACAACCAAAATTAAAATAATAATAGAGAGTAAAACTTCCCTCTGCTTCCTAAAAAAAACACAAGCATCTACAAATGAACAATACACATGGCACACAGCATTACTACTCACCAGGGTGATGTGCAAAAAAAAAATGAAAGATTACTTCACACCCACTAAAACGGCCAAAATTGAAAAGACTCATACTCCTAAACATTGGGCAGGGATGTGAACAACTAAAACTCTCATGCCTTGCTTGTGGAAATGGAAAACGACACAACTACTTTGGAAATTATTTGGAAGTTTCTTATAAATTTAAACATATTTCTATGCTATCACCCTCCAACTCTGTTTTTAGGTAGTTGGCAAGAGAAATGAAAATATATGTCCATACAAAATGAATATTTAGAGCAGCTTTATGAATTATAGCCCAAAACTGAAAACAACCCAAATGACCACCAGCATGAGAATGGACTAACAAATTGTGAGATATCCACACAATGGAAAATTACTCAACAATTTTAGAAAACAAGTACTTGTGTACAGATATACACAAAACACGAATAAATCTCAAAAACATGTTGAGCAAAAGAGTCAGACAGAAAAGAGTACATACCAAATGAATTTATTTATTTAAGATTCAACAACACACAATACTAACTAATGATAACAGAAAACCAGAATAGTGGTTGCTTCTGGCAAGAAGAGGTGAACTGAGAGGGATCACAAGGGGACTTTCTGAGGTGAGAGAATCATTCTACATGCTGATTGGCTACTGGCTATATAGGGTTACGTGGCTTCCCAGGTGGCTCAGTGGTAAAGAACCCATCTGCCAATGTAAGAGATGCCAGAGATGCAAAGTTCAACCCCTGGGTTGGGAAGATCCCTTGGAGGAGGCAATGGCAACCCACTCCAGTGTTCTTGCCTGGAAAATCCCATGGACAGAGGAACCTGGGGGCTACAGTCCATGAGGTCGCAAAAAAGTTAGATACAATTTAGCAACTAAACAATACTCTTGTACACTTTTGGTTATACACTTTTCAAAACTCATTGAATCATACATTAAAATTCTGTGTTTTATGGTATGTAAAGTTTACTTCAAGAAACAAAAATTTCAAATAAATTGACAATCGAACTTTTTAATTTATAAGGAGAAGCGAAGCTTACAAATAGTTGAGATACGGTTGAAGGAGAAAGAGAACAAGTTAGGAACACATTCTCTGCACCAAAATCAAGACATTATAAATCCATGGTAGTTTTAAAATTTAGTATTTGTACATGAATAAATAAATTGATCAATGGAAGAGAGGCCAAAAGCAGGCCCACACACAGATCAGAGCTTGATTTATGCCAGAGACGGCACTGGAGATCACTGAAACAGACTATTCAATGACTAGTACTGAAAGAATTGGCTATTCAGATGGAAATAAAACTTGATCCTTGTCATAATACAGACACACAAAAAATAAAATTTTGAACTTCAATCTTTGATTGAAGATTCAAATATGAAGGGCAAAACTTCAAAACTTTTAGGAAAAAAATATAGGTGAATACCTTTCTAACCTCATGTTAGGAAAGAACTTCTCAAACAAAACATACCAATAAAATTGACATACTAAAATTTAAATTTCTGTTCATCAAAAAAAGAGTGGAGAAACAAAAGCTACAAAATGAATGATAAAGCACAGATAAACAAAACTGAAGAACTCTTACAAAACTGTAAGAACACAAAAGATAACCATCACCTCCTAAGAAATGAACAAAAATGAAACAAAAAGAAAATGAACAAAAACAAACATTTCAGAGAAGAAAAAAAAATCACAGTGAATCAATAACAAAGAAAAACACAGAGGAAAGATGTCCTATCTCATTAGTAGCACTATGAACTCATTCTTTTTTTATGATTATTATAAAGCGGGGAAGGTGTAGTGCTCTAAAAAAAGTAGATATGCACCAAATTATGTGGTAACATAAAATAAACAAATGTTAAAATCAATATTCAGCCAAATCTAAGACCAAACCCTTAGGTCACCACCATAGACTGAATTTCTTAGATGTCAGAATCTTGGGATTTTGCCCCCAAAGTAGTTTTTACTAAAGTTTTCCATTAAAACCACTGGTAAATTATTTAAAATTTAACATAAGAAGAACAATTCCTCGAAACTCAGCTGATGGATTGCTCCTGTGTTCACCATACACGTCATGTGTGAAAGTAAATAGATTCATTCTTTCAACTGAGGTTGGTAGAGTGGCATATTTAGGAGTTCTTCATTTTTGTTTAACACTGTCTTCCTTTCTGTATATTTCTTTGTTATGTCTAGATCAAAGATGGTGTAGTACAGCTAGTATATATGATTTGGGTTGTTTTCCCACCTTGTCAAACTGAATAGGTCAAACTCAACATTTTACTTTTTATCCATCCTTCAAGATATGAAGAATTTCTAAAGAGAATTTTTTCCTGAAGGACTCATGGCCTAAACAGAATTAAATAACTAAAGAAAACTGTACAATAAGAATAGTTTTAAAGATTATTTTCATTAACATTTGAATAATAATACAACTTCAAAGATTAATTCTAATCTCTGTGCTATGATTTCTATTATTCTTTCTTGTACTATTTAAATTTTATAAATATTCACTGGCTCTAAGAGGATGTAATATTCTTTCTAAAGTTATCTAGCTAACATGCTCTATCTTAATATTAATCTTTACTTTAGATCTATTTCCTTATACATTTATTATTTGAAATATTCTGATTAGTCTCATAATTTTAATTTCTACAATCATTAGCTATTGGTGCATTTCACTCTGGCAATAACATTTATATTTATACTGCAACAGATGGATAGACTCTCAACATTTAGAATCTACAGAGATTTTTTTCATCACAAACTACAAATAGAATGTAATCTGTTTGCAAGCGAATATCCAGGTTGCTATTCAGTCGCTCAGTTATGTCCGACTCTTCATGACCTCACAGACTGCAGCATGCCAAGCTTCCCTGTCCTTCACCATCTCCCAGAGATTGCTCAAACTTATGTCCATTGAGTCGGTGATGCCATCCAACCATCTCATCCTCTGTCGTCCCCTTCTCCTCCTGCCTTCTATCTTTCCCAGCATCAGGGTCTTTTCTAATGAGTCAGTTCTTTGCATCAATTGGCCAAAGTATTGGAGCTTCAACTTCAGCATCATTCCCACCAGTGAATATTCAGGGTTGATTTCCTTTAGGATTGACCCAGGTAGTGGCAGTAAATCTGAATTATATGCCTTGTTCACATTGTTGGCATTGTTTTGCTGATTCAGCATTGTGATTCAACTTCAGTATGCTGATTCAACTTACATGACCACACTGCTGAATGTTTAGGGATGACAACTCAAGTAGACATTCATCTAGTCATCCTTCCAAAAGCCTTAGCCTGAACCAAAGACAAAAATATTGGCTGAATATTTTAATTAACAACAAACTACAGTGCATCCCCCAAAGGAAGTATGTAACAAAATATCCATCTCCTAGACAAAACCTCATCCAATATCCACACAAATAATACAGAAATTCTGTATCTCCAAACTTTAAATTTTCCCAGATACAAAAACAGAGGTGGAATGTAAAGATGCTCAATAGATCATCTGATGGTTTCTCTTGTTCTTGTTTGATAATGATGACTTCTTATCCATAACCCTCTGCCACCTGCTGGGCTTCCCAGGTGGCGCTAGTGGTAAAGAACCCGCCTGCCGATGCAGGAGACCTAAGAGATGCAGCTTCAATCCCTGGGCTGGGAAGATCCGCTAGAGAGGGCAAGGTAACCCACTCCAGTATTCTTGCCTGGAAAATCCAATAGCCTTGTGGGCTATGGTCCATAGGGCTGCAAAGAGTTGGACACGACTGAATTGACTTAGCAAGCATGTACTGCCACTTAGGATACTTCAGAGCAGCCTCTCAAGAAACACCACAAACAGCCACAGCCCATGTTCCAGGTACTCCCCCCATGGTGATAGCACCGCTTCAATAGACTTGGACAAAGTAGACTTCTTGGCGAATTCTGAATAAAAGAATAAAAATAAAATTATTTAAGGCACAAAAAGTATTAATATAAGTAGGAAACCCGTATAAATACAGTCAACAGATCTCTGACAAAGGGGCAAAGGCAAAAGTCATATTTTCAACAAAGGTGCTAGACCAATTGGACATCCACATGCAAAAAAATTAATCTAGACCCAAGTTCACACCCTTCACAAAAATTAACTCAAAATGATTATAGACCTAAATATAAAATGCAAAAAACTAATTTCTAGAACATAACATATGAGGGAACCTATATGACCTGGAGTATGATGATGACTTCTTAGATACAGTAGCAAAGGCATGATCCATGAAAGAAAGAATTGATAAGCAGAAATTACTAAAATTGAAAACTTCTACTCTGCAAAAAACAATACCAAAAGAATGAGAAGTCACAGACTGGGACAAAATGTTTGCAAAATACACATCTGACAAAGCACTGTTACCCAAAATATAGAGAGAGCTTTTAAAATTCAACAGTAAGAAAAAAAAACAGTATAATTTGTAAATAGGCCAAAGAACCAAAGAGATACCTCACCAAAGAAGATAAACAGAAGGAAAATAAACATGAAAAAGATGTTACATATCATTTGTCACCAGAAAAATGCAAATGAGATACTAATGTAACTGTTTTTATAGTCATTCTTGGCCAAAATCCAGAAAAATGATAACACTAAATGTCTATGTAGGTGTGGAGCAACAGGAATTCTCGTATATTGTTGATGGGAATAGAAAATGGCACAGCCACTTTGGAAGAGAGTTGGCTGCTGCCTATAAAACTAAACATACTCTTTGTCATACCATCCAGCAATTATACCTCTTGGTAATTTACACAAAGGAGTTTCAAACTTATGTCCACACAAAAGCCTGCACATAAGTGTTTGTAGCAGCTTTATTCATAACTACCAAAACTTGGAAGCAAGCGTAATGTCCTTCAGTAGGTAAATGGATAAATAAACCATGGCACATCCAGACAGTGGAATATTATTCGATACTAAAAAGAACGAACTATCAAGCCATGAAAAGACATGGAGTAATATTAAATGCATATTACTAAGGGAAAGAAGTCAATGTGAAAAGGCCATATACTGCAGGAGTCCAAATATATGACTGGACTGGAAAAGGAAAAACCTTTCTAAAAAAGGAAAAACCATAGAAATAGTAAAAAGAGCAGTGGTTGCCAGGGGTTAAGGGTGGGGAGAGGGATGAAAAGGCAAGACACAGAAGATACTAAGGCAGTGAGTATACCCTCTGTGATATAATAATGGTGGATTGACTTCATTATAAATTTATACAAGCCCACAGAATATACAACACCAAGGGTAAACCCTGTATAAACAACAGACTTTGGGTGGTAATGATGTGTCAAGGTAGGTTCACCCATCGTAACAAATGTACTCCTCTGGTGGGGGAGGCTATGCATGTGTGTGGACACAGAGGTACCAAAATCTCTGTACCTTTGTCTCAATTTCCCTGTCAATCTAAAACTGCTCTAAAAAATAATATCTTTTAAGTTTTTTTTTTATTTATAAAACAGTGGAAGAATACACACAAATCTAATAAAAGCAGATCTGAGTTATCAAGAAAACAGAGACACGAATGAAAGCTAGACTTGGAGATGTATGCTTTCGTAGATTTTAATTTTTGTTTCACAAAAGTTATGTACTAACTCATAACAAAATAATAAATGCATAATAAAATCTTTTTATAAGTACACAGATATAGTAGAGGAAAATATTAATGATATTCATCTCTTTATGATTTTTTGTTAATTTATTTAATTTTTATTCTGTTTACTTATTTGTATTTTGTGAGCTTTCTGCAATAAGCATGTATTTTCTACAATAAATATGTATGTGATTTTAAGTAATTTCAAAAACTCATCATCCCACTTCCCTTAATTAATGAAAAAATAATTTCAATAGTATCGCAGTATAAGCACTTTGAGCAACCTCAGGAATGTGTGTAAACTTCCCAACCCCCAAAGTAAACTTGCTCTACCTGAGATCTATTGAAGACCCCATCACTGAAGAACATTCTTTACTAACTTTAAAAGAGCAAAGTGCTTATTATTTTCAAGCCACCAAATGCATTTTTAACTTTCTTAATTTTTATTTTTTACTTGAAGTACAGTTGTTTTACAGTACTGTGTTAGTTTGGGGTATACGGCACAGCTATTCAGATACATATATTCTTCAGATTCTCTTCCCTTATAGGTTATTATAAAAAATTGAGTACGGTTCCCTGTGCTATACAGTAGGACCCTGTTGATTATTGTTTTATATTTAGTTGTGTATCTGTTAATCCCATCCTCCTAATTTATCCCTCACCCCATCTCTCCCTCCCCTATGACAATTGTACATTTGTCTTCTATGTTTGTGTTTTGGAAATAAGTTCACATATCTTTTTCTAATATTCCACATATAAGCGATCATTTTTCTAATTTGACACCAATCAATCTACTTTCTCTCACAGAAACCAATTTTACTTAATATCTAGTTAGTGATACAAGTTACATTATGTGTCCATTCACATTTATTTCTGAGTTTCAAGATAAACAGAAATACTTCATTTTCATAGATGCCACTAGAATGTGTTTTATCGGTAGCCTCATCTTCCCGCTTAAGTGCAGTTGGATTCTCTTCTAACACTTGTCCATTCATAAAGATGAAAAGTGTAAAGCTACTTTATTAGAAATATTGATTTTAAATTTAAAACTGTTGAGAATAAATTGCTTGTTTAAGAAAAGCCAGAGGGGAAACAGAGAGCTGGGGTGTTCAGTGTAAATAAGCACTGTTAGAGCAGGGCATTCTCCTTATAATTTCTACGGGAGATATTGTGCAGTCAGGCATAGTGTCTGTCTCTGAAGCTCAGCTGCAAAGAACAAAAAAGTCTGGGGCACAGTATTGTCACAGTCAATGTCTATCAACAACTTACATTCATGGCACATAGGTAATACCAGCACATTCATTGTTCTCCATGCTCGTCCACTGAATTCACTGGCAAATAAACACTTTGCCAGAGGAAGATCACAAAATGATTTCAGGAAATGTCTAAAGAAAATGAAGGAAGACATTAATCAAATCCAATAAGCAATGACCCAGCTAGTCAATATGCTTCAGCAAACACTGCTCCAGCTCCCTCGAAACTGGTCTGTTAGTGAGCAGGAATGATTCTCCCATCAAGCATAAAAGCAACCTTTACCAGGGTGATCTGAGTTCTTCCTAGGATGCCCTTCAGTGAGGAGATAAACACTTGTCTGCAAAGGACTTCCTAGAGCTCCATGAAGTGTGGGTAGGAGAATGCTGGAAAAGTACCGCCTCCTTTCAAAGAGAAACAGTCATGCTGCGCAGGATTTTAAGTGTAAGAACGATAATTCTCATGCTGGGGAATGCCATTAATCCATTAGGTTGTCAGCAACTACTAAATACATTAATGTCCTTGTTAGATATTCCAGACTTTCCTGATGGCTCAGATGGTAAAGAATCTGCCTGCAATGCAGGAGACCTGGGTTCGATCCCTGGGTTCAATCCCTGGGTCGGGAAGATCCCCTGGAGAAGAGAATGGCTACCCACTCCAATATTCTTGTCTGGAGAATTCCATGGACAGAGGAGCCTGGTGGGCTACAGTCCATGGGGTCTCAAAGGGTTGGACACGACTGAACGACTAACAGTTTCACTTGTTAGATCCACATAGGTGGATGTTACTAATAACAGAAGCCCTTATTTCAAAGCAGTGTTTTTCCATTCTAAATATGTACAAAGAGTCCATTGCACCACAATATTATTTTTTAAATGAGTATTATAAAAGTAATTTCACTCTTTAAATCTATTGGAGATTCACGTAAAGTCCTATGAGACAAGGACTGAGACGTGTAAGGCTGTCCATTCCATACGCTGCATGCCACTGATGGCAAGGCTGTGCTTTTATGGTTTCTCTGTCAACTTTTTGCTTTCCTCTTTTTTCTTGCTAACTGCTGTTAATTCAACTTACTCACAGTACATGCTGCCCCCTTTTCAAACACGAGGTGAGGTTGGTGGTGCTCAACTTCTCTTGCAGAACCCAATGTGCTCTGAGCAGGCCTTTGATGTTCAGAAGCTTTTATCAAGTACTTCTAGGCTTAAGAAGAAATATGTTATAGTTTAAATCTGACTTCTGGAAAACAGGTGAATTCTTTTAATATAATTCCAGAGTTATAGGAACTGTTTCAACATTCTAACCTGCATCTTGTCACAAAAGATAACACTATATTTAAGTCAAAATTCTATGGCATGAAAAAAAAAAAAAAAAACAAATCCACAACACAGCAAAACAAAATTCGATGCACAGTCTTCTCAAGGTTGTCACAAAATGATGAACTTAATCAGGTTCCTAAAGCACATCCCTCAGAATACAGGTGATCCAGAGCTGATGCAGTAGGAAGCAGTATTAGAACCCAGCTCTGGGGCCTTCACCCTAGGTACTCCCCACCACCCTCGCTGCTCCTTCTTCCTCAGGACCAGGAGGGTAGATTTAGGATAAAAAACACATGCCAACAAAACTTCTCCTGGGGTGGGAAGAGAAGTGGGAAAGAGAGACTCAGAGGCAGAGAGCCAGGCAGGGCACCAAATGCCAAGAAATCCAAAACTTCTAAACGAAAGTCTGCATTCCAGGTCATTTTGCAGGTATGTCCATCAAGGTAAGAGCATTGAACACATTTTAATAATTTGTAAGCTCAGCGGATAGCTTTTGAGTATACAGGCGTAAAATATTTAGCTGCTCATTTGTACTCTTGTTCCAGCAAGGCAAATAACTGATCCACTGTAAGTTCTACAAATTCAGTGAAAGCAGAGAAACGTATTACCTTGCTCACGACTATACTTCCAAGAGCAGACACAAAGCTAATGATGAAAAATGTGCCCCATGGTTAGAAAAATGTTGAGAAATGCTACCTTTTGCAGTTTTCTTTGGAGGATTGTGCATTTTAAAGGCTTTGAGAAACAGTGTGAATTTCAGAGGCTTTGCTACAGTTCTAAGCAAGCTCCTCCTACCTTTTCCTCCATAGACCTTCTCACATCTACCTTATAGTCAAAGTCTTTTAGGAATGTTTCAAATCAATGACGTATATCAACCAGCCCACATTGGGAGCAACTCAAGACACCTGGAATGGGCATAATTTACCCTCAAACATGGTCCCAGATACAATTCAAACATTACAAAAGCTAAGAAATATACTGGGTACTCTAAAGGAAATAAATATAAGATTTTTCATGAACAAACCAAGAATTTAATGAAGGCAAAAAAATTAATATTTTACTGTAATTTTTCTACCTGGGAATAGACAGTTTAGAGAGGAATGCATAGAGAAAAAGTAACAAAGCTATCACAGTAAATTCAAGGTGAAGAATAAACGTCCTATAAACTTTTAATGCTCATTTTAACACTTTGTTTATTCATTCAAAGTGTATTTACTTCTGCTGTCACTAATCTGGATTCAAATGTTGACCAATTAAGCACTTTTAGTTTAGTCATGGACATCAATTGCAATTAATACTAACACTTAGCATCAGAGGAAGGCAGAGGAGGAAATTTACACTATAGACTTAGTTTAAGCTAAAACTATACAGGAAAAAAGTGCGGATGTATACTAGGACTCTTTCAGAGACAAGTAAAGATATCCTATTCCAACTAACTTAACCACATAAAAGGAGTTACTGGCTGATGTAACTAGGAAAGATATGGATGCCATTAATCTCAGAAATCACTGAATTAAGGAACTCAACTCACTCCATTCCCCTCTGTTCTATTTCCCTTCCCCATCCCTTTCTCCCCTCTCCTCACATCTCTTACCTTTCACACATCTCCAAGTGACATCATCACAGTTTAGAAACCCCAAAGGACAGAATATCTCAACTTTCAATATACAAAAACTCAAGGAATGAGGTCTTTTTGGACTAGCTTGGGTCACATGTCCCATTAGATCAACTGCCACAATCTAGGAAGGTAAGCTGGGGCTTCCCTGGTGGCTCAGATGGGAGAGAATCTGCCTGCTGTGCAGGAGAGGTGGGTTCAATCTCAGGGTCAGGAAAATATGCTGGAGAAGGACAAGGCTACCCACTCTAGTATTCTTGCCTGGAGAATTCCATGGACAGCCTGCCTGATAGGATATAGTCCTTGAAGTCCCAAAGAGTTGGACACAACTGACATCAATCATATCATGAGGTGAGATCACTCAACACCATGCAGGTACTCTTCCCAGAAGAGGGTACAGGGATGCCTAACATCCAGAACTTCAGATGTCCCACGCAGCATGTAATTCACAACACTCTGCAAGTGTCTACAAAGGAGAATGAAGAATGTCTTTAAGAATACCTTCTAAGATAGAACTGATGACCCTGTTTGCAGGGCAGCATAGGAGAAGCAGACAGAAAGAGCAGACTTAGGGTCACAATAGGGGAGAGAGAGGGTGGGATCGAGCAGTACTGAAGCAAATACATCACCATATGCACAACAGAGAGCCAGTGGGAATTTGCCGTGTGATGCAGGGAACCCAAAGCAGGTGCTCTGTGACAACCTAGAAGGGTGGAATGGGGAGGGAGGTGGGAGGGAGGTTTAAGAGTTGGGGAGCACATGTATAGCTACAGTTGATTCATGCCTATGTATGGCAGAAGCCATCACAATACTGTGAAGCAATTATCTTCCAATCAAAAATTAAATTAAAAATTTAAAAAAAGAATTATCTTCTAGGACTTCCCTGGTGGTCAGCGGTTAAGAATCTGCCTGCTAATGTAGGGCACACGGGTTCTATTCCTGGTCTGGGAAGATTCCACATGCCTTGGGGCAATTAAGCCTGGTGCGCCTCAGCTACTGAGCCCACACGCCCTCGAGCCTGTGCCGCAGAACCAGAGAGGCCACCGCTGCGAGAAGCCCAGGCATGGCAACCGGAGAGTCGCTCCCGCTTTCTGCAACTAGAGAAAGTCCACACGCAGCAACGAAGATCCAGCAGAGCCATAAATAAATAAATACAAAAGCAGACACACTCACAACAACAAAAAAAATTTTTTTAAGTGTCTTGTAGTCAAGAGGTCAACAAAGCAAGATGGGAAGAGACAATTTCAGAGACAGAGGCGCACACAACAGCTGTCCTATCCTGCTTATGCTACTGAGACAGCGTAGACTAGCCTCTTCTGTTGGTCTCCCCAAGGTCAGCCTCACAGCCAGCAAAATGAAAAACTGCTTTAAAATCGTTGTAATGCAGGTGCAAATACAGTGACTGATATTGGTAATCATTTATTTTGCTTTTATGTTACCCTAATTTCCTATGAGGTCATTATCTGACTAAATGGCACGTAATAAAGGCTCCTTCTATAGGAATTTAACCATTGATAACTTGCCATGTGACCTCGGACAAGTCACTTCATCTCTTTGTTCCTATGATATGAGAAGTTTGGACTAAATCCTCTCTCAAACTTCTTTTGATTATAACATTTTATTATTTTATGGAGGGCTTCCCTGGTGACTCAGATGGTAAAGAATCTACCTGCAATGCAGGAGATCTGGGTTCGATCCCTGTATCAGGAAGATCCCCTGGAGAAGGGAATATCTACCCACTCCAGCATTCTTGCCTGGGAAATCCCTTGGATAGAGAAGACCGCTGGGCTACAGCCCATGGGGTCACACAGGGTCAGACATGACTGAGTGGCTAACACACACACACTCCATGGAAGTCTTTTTACAAAGCTTTAGCTACTGTGCTTCAAAACATGGGCACAAGAAATCCAGCCTCTTTTGTTAATGCCTGCTAGTTCTGTTTCCCTTGGGTCTTTCTCACAGCATGAATCTGAAACTTCAGTTGACCAGTGTACTTCTTATATATACTAAGACTTTAAGCTCAAGTATGAACTCAAAATGCTAGTATTAAAAACAAAGAATCACTTTCCTTTAACATTTTCACAGAAAAAGTTCAGCTATTAAAATTTAGCTCGATGATTAAAATTTAAATAACCACTCTAATATAAAATAGATTTCAGATAAAATCTCTTCTAAGAAAAAGATGGAAGAGAGCTTTGAGGGAGAGATTGAATATGGGGAATCAGATGTTTAAGGAGGGAGAGGAACCGAGGAAAACGTGAAGGAAGAAGAGAAAAAAGTTCTTTACCTTTAGGTAAAATGGGAAGAGTGTTTGAAAACCAAAAGCTTAGTTAAGACTCTCATTTGAATTTGAAAAATACAACCAGGGAAGTCAACTTTTATCATCCCTTATATCATATGTGAAAGTGAAAGTGAAGTCGCTCAGTCGTGTCCGACTCTTTGCGACCCCATGGACTGTAGCCCACCAGGCTCCTGCGTCCATGGGATTTTCCAGCCAAGAATACTGGAGTGGGGTGCCATTTCCTTCTCCAGGGGATCTTCCTGACCTAGGGATTGAACCCAGGTCTCCCGCATTGTGGGCAGACGCTTTAACCTCCGAGCCACCAGGGAAGCCCTATATCATATGTAATATCTACTAAATCTCCCAGACAATAGAGATCAAATTATCTTTATAACACACACTTCTGTTTCTCAGCTTCTTCCCCAACCTCCCCACAGAACACAAAAGTCTCAGGCAGCTGATTTAGCCTCTGAGTCTTAATGCCACCTTTCTTACCCACAGCTAGGGCTGGGCTGCATGCATTAATGAGCCTGAGGGCCAAGTGACCGATTCTGCTCTGTAGACGGTGCTTGACAACGCACTAAGCGGTAGGCATAACATTTTGCTTTCACATTAGATGAACCAACTTTATATATAAATGAAGTTGGAGGACAGTTGCTTTACAATGTTGCGTTCATTTCTGCAGTACCACAACATGAATCAGCTATTATGTATACATATCGCCTCCTTCCTGATCCTCCCTCCCACATCCCCCTCCCACCCCAGGTCATCACAGAGCACTGAGCTGAGCTCCCTGTGCTAAGCGGCAACTTCCCACCAGCTATCTATTTTACACATGGTACCGTATCTATGGCAACGACACTTTGGAGGAAGCAACTTTAGAGGGCCCTTTCTCAGAACTTCGCCTATTATGTGAGAACAATGAACAGTTCTTATTATTAAAAATATAAAAGCTGACTTCAGAGACAGGGGCCACCTGAGTATGTGACCACTCAAAATTTGTAAACTGTAAGAATTGGAGGATTTAAAAGGAGCTTTGTATGGATAACATGTCCAGACTGAGGAACCTGCCAGGGCAATAGTCCACAGGTGTAAATAGACAATGTCTGGATAAACCCAGGTTAGCTGCATACAAATATGTAAGTGGAATGTGTTCAAACGTCGTATTACTTTGATAAATGCCAACTCTGCTTCCTACACCCAGAAGGGTGGCTAGGCTAACTGGAACAGAGCTCCCAACTCCTTGAGGTGCCTCAGATCTCTCATCTCCATACAAATTCTTGCAGGTTCCTAGGTCTCTTTACAATAGCTCCTAGGTCTCTATTCCCATCTCTATACAAATTCTTGCAGCTTCCTCTTTAAAGCCTTGCTACTGTAGTGCTAGAGAGACCCTTGAGAGTCCTTCGGACTGCAAAGAGATCAAACCAGTCAATCTTAAAGGAAATCAACCCTGAATATTTATTGGAAGGACTGATGCTGAAGCTAAAGTTCCAATACTTTGGCCACCTGATGCGAAGAGCTGACTCACTGGAAAAGACCCTGATGCTGGGAAAGATTGAGGGCAGGAGGGGAAGCAGCAACAGAGGATGAGATGGTTGGATGGCATCACCGACTCAATGGACATGAGTTTGAGCAAGCTCAGGGAGATGGTGCAGGACAGGGAAGCCTGGTGTGCTGCAGTCCATGGGGTCACAAATAATCAGACACGACTCAGCAACTAAACAAAAACAACATACATCTGTCAAGCTCAGTAAACTGTTACCGCTTACTTCAGTAAGTGGGCTTGTTGAGCATTTGAAGGATAAGTTTTGAGTCTGAAGATTTGAGTCTCTGTACATCTCTGCAACAAGAAAGAGTGAGTTAATTAAAAGCTTAACTAATTCTCCTCACCAGACTTCCACACGGCCTTTCCTTGTGGCCTGGCTTCCAGCCAAGTCCTGAAGGGGAATCGAGGGTGCCAAAGCCAGCTCCCAGCTGCTGGGAAATGCAGGGCTCAGATTATTACAGAGTGGCCAGATTATCATATGTTAAAAACGAAGGAAAATAGATTTATAATAGAGAACTGAGGCTAACAAGCTAGCGTATTGTTAGTATGTGCTTCTCCTCTCAAAAAACCACCACTCTTCAAGTCCATAGCCGGTAAAGCATGGAGTGACTGCTTCGCTCCCCAAAATATTTCCCCCAAATATTGAACTGACATGTTTTGCAAATAATAAAATGAAATGGCTTTGAAGCAGTAGCATAGAACATATAATCATACTGTCCCACAAATAGAAGAAAAGAAACTCTGGCCAGTAGGTGACCTACTAAATTTCTCAAAACTGCATTGATTTAAAAATAAAATCATACCATTTTTGTAAAATAAAGAAAGGAAAATCTTTTCTAGCTCTACTATTCTGTTATTTAGAAACCAAAATGAAATTATCTATTTTCACTCAAGGGGTAGTTGATGGAGTATTATTTTCCCTGAGCCAAGATGGTAAATGTTGATAAATCTAAAATTCTTGAGCAAATGTATGTATCAAAATGTATGTTAGTTGAAATGACAGAGGCAGGCAAAGTTCAATGGTGAAATGAAAGCTTTTTTTGAACCTCCATGATAGTTATCTCATTTCTCTACTTGACCTTAACAATATCATTTCATGTGAGCCAAAATAGGCTCCAACGAAAAGAAATTCTTCATTCTGCCTGTTAGTTCAAGGTGTGAGATGCAGGGATGAAGGGGAGGGCTGGTATAAACCACTATCTGTTCTTTCTTTCTTTTTGTTTTGAGCACGCCATGGAGCATGTGGGATTTTTTTTTTCTTTTGTCTATCTTTCACTGTTAATAGCTTTATTGAGATGTGATTTATATATAATTCACCCGTTTTCAGTATACAGATCCTCGATTTCTAGTAAATTTATACATTTGTACAAAAGTAACCTGTTTTACATTTTTATAAAAGTATAGTTAATGTACAATATTGTATAAGTATAGATGTACAATATAGTGATGCACAGTTTTTATTTTTATTTTTTAATTGGAGTATAATTGCTTTACAATGCTGCGTTAGTTTCTGTTGTACAACAACATGAATCAGCTACGGCACGTGCAATCTTCTCTAAGTTCCCTGATCAGACACTAAACCTGCGCCCCCTGCAGTGCGCACCCAGAGTCGTAACCACTGAACCACCAGGGAAGCCCCTTAAGTCCTTTAAACCACCATCTGATGGTAGCTCCTGTCCCAGCTTCCCTCCTCCCAAAACACATGGGACTTAAGGCAACCACTCTCACCATTTGCTCATCGCTTTCTTCAGGTATCTCTCTCTCCCTCGATGCATGAACTTTTCAAAGGTAAAATATCTTTTATCCTCAGCATCTCTCAAAATATCTGAAACAAAGTTTGTTAAACTAATGATTTCAATGAATTTATTCATTAATATAGTAATCCCAGGAATCTTGGTTTTTTAAAAAGAAAAATCATGTAATGGAGAAAAGAAGATCTCATATGGAACTCAAACCATGAATATAATCACAGAATTCCCTAAAGGGTAATTACTTCCAGAATGTACCTTCAACCACAGGTTCATATATAAAGCCCCCAAAGTTTAAAAGAAACTAGAGAAAAATACTCTATCCCTTTCCATTCTCTGCATATGTTGATGGTATCATATTTTGAGTTCTCTTCATTCTCTGCATGTTGAGCTCCTGCCTAGCTGGAACATCCAAACTAGTTTCCTATTCCCTGGTTATTGACCTCCTAGATTCCAGGCATTCAGCTTGTTTCTGATACCTGGTTTTGCTAGAAGCCCATTACCTCACCAGTTCTGCTGGACTGCTATTTAAATCCTAGCATTAGGGACTTCTCTAGTGGCCCAGTGGTTAAGACTCCCTGCTTCCACTGCACGGAACTCAGATTCCATCCCTGGTCAGGGAACTAGGATCCCACATGTGTGTAGCACAGCCAAATAAACAAATAAAAATCCTAGTGTTATAGTACTTAAGCCAATACTTACATCCACCTCTAGAGTGGTAGAATATAATTTACCTTTAATTTTCTTAAAAAACATAAGATGGAGAGAACAAGATGGCAGAGGAGTAGGTGGACGTGGAGTACCTCTCTCTCCACAGATACATCAGGAACACACCTTCAGACACAGAAGTGCACACAGAACACCAGCTGGGAGCAGACAGGAGGACCTGACCAGTGGAAGAGAACGTATAGAACCACACAAAACTCGGTAGGAGGAAGGAAGTAGGGGGAAAAACAGGAGTGTTAGTAGGACTGGACCTGCCCTCAGCGGGTGGGGGAACTGAAGCAGGAGTCCGATCCCCACAGCGGGGCAACCATCTGAGTCAGAGGAGAAACATTTAAGGCTGAGAGGGAAACAGCTGACCTGTGGCCGCCTAAATGGAATGAGAGTCAGACAGTCCTTGCCGCCGGCCATACATACCTGGGACAGGGACACAGATCCCTGGAAGGCGCAGCGGCTGGGAGCTGGAGTTTAGGGATTGTGGAGCAACCCCAGGGCGAGGGCTGCTGCTGACCGTGGAGAGACAGATTGAGGGCATGTGAGGGAGGAGATCGTGGTGGGAAATGCTGGTGGGGGAAAACCCCGGCAGCTATGGAAGCAAGACGATACTGCTGAGTCACGCTAGGGGGTGGCGCCATCACCATAGCCTCTCTCTTCACACGCGGCATCCGCAGCTGAATAATAGAGACGCTGGCCCATCAAATGCCTGAGGCACTGGACTACAGAGCAGGACCCCACCCAGGGCGCCCTTTAAGTGCCTGACGTGCCCATCTACAGAGCAGGACCCCAGCCAGGGGGGACCTTCTATGTGCCTGATGCCTCGAGAAACAGAGAAGGACCCCAGCCAGGCAAGGGAGCCCTTAGGTGCCTGAATGGTTGAAGCTACGGAGAAAGACTGGCCAAAGCGGCCTTCTGATCACCAGCTACAAGAGGCTTGAAAAAAGACTCTGATGGGGTCAGAACTCCTGCAGCAGAGGCAGCCGTGTCCCTGCCCACTTGGCGCCACCAGGGTCCCCCAAGCCAAGCAGCTGCGCCACCTTCACGCCCAACCCTCACTGGGGCAGAGCGGCCACAGGCAAAATAAGTCTTGTGTCTATGCAGGCAGGGTTGCTTCAGTCATGTCCAACTCTTTGCGACCCTGCAGACCCTGCAATGCTTCTCTGTCAGGGGGGGTTCTCCAGGCAAGAATACTGGAGCGTATTGGCCAAAACCAATCCCAGCATCCCAGAGCACTATATTTCCTGCTGCCCTGGCCGCCAGCTCCCCTGAGTACCTGGTGCAACCAGAGCCCCTGTGACCCAAGCGGCTGCACCACCTCCACACCTGGCCCTCACTGGGGCAGACCCAAGTCCTCCAGGGCAGCCTCAGGAGCAAACGCCGTGGACGACCCACATGCAGAGGAGGAAATAAAACCACAATTGAAATCCAGGGGCAGTGTGGCTAAGGAAGAAGACCCAAAACCTTCCCACCAGCTGTACAAACTGCAGATTAAATTCACACAATCCAATAGGCAGACTCTACATCTATGGAATATATAGAAGGTCACTGAAGCTCCCACAAAAGAAAATATACTAGTTCCCATAGCTGTGGGCATTGGAGTTAAGAACACACAGGAGTAGGACCAGGTTAGAATCTGAGCTGCCCCCACAACAGGTCCAGAGACCAGCACAGTGTCGAGGGCATCCTAGGGAGGTGAGGGGGACTGTGAGTCCCAGCGAGGGAAAGGACTCTGACAGCAGTGACCCAAGAAAAACATTTATTATTCTTATGTTTTGACTTGTTCTGTAGATTCTTTGGGATTGTTTTTCTTTCTTTTTTTCCCCCATTCCCTGCCCCCCACTGTTGCAGTTGTCAGTTTTATTGGCACTATGAAATCTAATTAAGATTTTGAGCTTTTTTTTCCTCAGTCACATTTTTTATTGTTGTTATAAACCTCTGCCTCTATGTTGGGCTTTTGTAGTTCTGTGGAGTTTTCCTCTTTTTTTTTCTTTCTTCTTCCTTTTTCATTTCTCTCTTTTTTTAATTTTAATGTTTTAAAACCTATCATATTTTTTCTATATTTATTCCTTTGTTTGCTTTTCCTACTGTTCTTTTTCCTTTGCAGTTAATCTTTAATGTATATAAATCTTCTTTATCTGCCTCTATTTAACTTCGCATATCTATTATTTCATTTCTTTCTTTCCTTTCTGCTCAACATATTTGTTATTTTTGTTTTCATTGCTTTATTCCCCACCTGGCAACTTGCTTTAATTTTGTTTTCCAGTTTGTGCTTTAGATAGTTTTGGTCTTAACTGGTAGATATAATTTTTTATTTCCTTTGTTCATTGGGTCAATTACTGCACTTTGTTTTTGTTGGACTGTTTTGATTTTGCTTGAAACGCCACAAGAGACTGACCCAGACTTGCCTGTGAGTGTCCGGGAGTCTCCAGCACAGGCATCGGTGGTGTCTTGCTGCAGGGTTGGGGGCACTGAGTCTAGCAGTACTTGCGTGGGATTTTTTGAAGGAGGTCACCATTATCTTCATTACCTTCACCATAGTTTGGCCCCGAGTGAACAACAGGTGGAGTGGCTCAGATGGTAAAGCGTCTGTCTGCAATGCTGGAGACCCAGGTTTGATCCCTGAGTTGGGAAGATCCCCTGGAGAAAGAAATGGCAACCCACTCCAGTACTCTTGCTTGGAAAATCCCATGGACAGAGGAGCCTGGTAGGCTACAGTCCATGGGGTCACAAAGAGTTGGACACGACTGAGCGACTTGACTTTAAATAGCCGGGAGGGAACACAGCTCCACCCATCAACAGAAAACTGGATTAAAGATTTACTGAGACCCAGTTTCGCCCTCAGTCAGTCTACCCCATCAGGAAGCTTTCATAAGCCTCTTATCCTTCTCCATCAGAGGGCAGACAATGAAAACCACAATCACAGAAAACTAACCAGTCTAATCACATGGACCACAGCCTTGTCTAACTCAGTGAAACTATGAGTCATGGCATGTAAGGCCATCCAAGATGGTCATGATGGAGAGGTCTGACAAACATGGTCCACTGGTGAAGGGAATGACAAATCACTTCAGCATTCTTGCCTTGAGAAACCCATGAACAGTATGAAAAGGCAAAATGATAGGACACTGAAAGATGATCTTCCCAGGTCGGTAGGTGCACAACATGCTGGAGATCAGTGGAGAATAACTCCAGAAAGAATGAAGAGATGGAGCCAAAGCAAAAACAACACCCAATTGTGGATATGACTGGTGATGGAAACAAGGTCTGATGCTGTAAAGAGCAATATTGCATAGGAACCTGGAATGTTAGGTCCATGAATCAAGGCAAATTGGAAGTGATCAAATAGGAGATGGCAAGAATGAATGTCAACATTTTAGGAATCAGCAAATTAAAATGGACTGGAATGTATGAATTTAATGCAGATGACCATTATATCTACTACAGTGGACAAGAATCCTTAGAAGAAATGGAGTAGCCATCATAGTCAGCAAAAGAGTCTGAAATGCAGTACTTGGATTCGGTCTCAAAAACGACAGAATAATCTGTTCAATTCCAAGACAAACCATTCAGTATCATGGTAATCCAAGTCTATGCCCTGACCAGTAATGCTGAAAAAGCTCAAGTGAACGGTTCTATGAAGACCTACAAGATCTTTTAGAACTAACACCCAAAAAAGATGTCCTTTTCATTATAGGGGACTGGAATGCAAAAGTAGGAAGTCAAGAAACACCTGGAGTAACAGGCAAATTTGGCCTTGGATTACAGAATGAAGCAGGGTGAAGGCTAATAGAGTTTTGCCAAGAGAACACACTGGTCATAGCAAACACCCTCTCCCAACACTATAGAGTCTTCTCTTAAGACTCTGCACATGGACATCACCAGATGGTCAACACCAAATCAGATTGATTATATTCTTTACAGTCAAGATGGAGAAGCACTATACAGTCAGTGAAAACAAGACTGGAAGCTGATTGTGGCTCAGATCATAAACTCCTTCTTGCCAAATTCAGACTTAAATTGAAGAAAGTAGGGAAAACCACTAGACCACTCAGGTATGACCTGAATCAAATCCCTTATGATTATACAGTGGAAGCAAGAAATAGATTTAAGGGACTAGATCTGATAGACAGAGTGCCTGATGAACTATGGACAGAAGTTCATGACACTGTACAGGAGACAGGGATCAAGACCATCCCCAAGAAAAAGAAATGCAAAAAACAGAATGACTGTCTGAGGAAGCCTTACAAATAGCTGTGAAAAGAAGAGAAGTGAAAAGCAAAGGAGAAAAGGGAAGTTATTCCCATTTGAATGCAGAGTTCCAAAGAATAGCAAGGAGAGAAAAGAAAGCCTTCCTCAGTGATCAGTGCCAAGAAATAGAGGAAAACAACAGAATGGGAAAGACTAGAGATCTCTTCAAGAAAATGAGAGATATCAAGGGAACATTCCATGCAAAGATGGGCACAATAAAGGACAGAAATGGTATGAACCAAACAGAAGCAGAAGATACTAAGAAGACATGGCAAGAATACACAGAAGAACTGTACAAAAAAGATCTTCATGACCCAGATAATCACAATGGTGTGATCACTCACGTAGAGCCAGACATCTTGGAATGGGGAAGTCAAGTGGGCCTTAGGAAGCATCACTATGAACAAAGCTAGTGGAGGTGATGGAAATCCAGTTGAGCTATTTCAAATCCAAAAGATGATGCTGTGAAAGTGCTGCACTCAATATCTCAGCAAATTTGGAAAACTCAGCAGTGGCCACAGGACTGAAAAAGGTCACTTTTCATTCCAATCCCAGAGAAAGGCAATGCCAAAGAATGCTCAAATTACCGCACAATTGCACTCATCTCACACACTAGTAAAGTAATGCTCAAAATTCTCCAAGCCAGGCTTCAATAGTGCGTGAACCATGAACTTCCAGATATTCAAACTGGTATTAGAAAAGGCAGAGGAACCATAGATCAAACTGCCAACATCCGCTGGATCATTGAAAAAGCAAGAGAGTTCCAGAAAATCATCTATTTCTGCTTTATTGACTATGCCAAAGCCTTTGACTGTATGGATCACAACAAACTGTGAAAAATTCTTCAAGAGATGGGAATACCAGGCCACCTGACCTGCCTCCTGAGAAACCTGTATACAGGTCAGGAAGCAATAGTTAGAACTGGACATGGGACAACAGATGGTTCCAAATAGGAAAAGAAGTACGTCAAGGCTGTATATTGTCAGCCTGCTTATTTAACTTATATGCAGAGTACATCATGAGAAATGCTGGACTGGAGGAAGCCCAGGCTGGAATCAAGATTACTGGGAGAAATATCAATAACCTCAGATGTACAGATGACACCACTCTTATGGCAGAAAGTGAAGAAGAACTAAAGAGCCTCCTGATGAAAGTGAAAGAGGAGAGTAAAAAAGTTGGCTTAAAGCTCAGCTTTCAGAAAACTAAGATCATGGTATCTGGTCCCATCACTTCGGGGCAAATAGATGGGGAAACAGTGGCAGACTTTATTTTTTTGGGCTCCAAAATCACTGCAGATGGTGATTGCAGCCATGAAATTAAAAGATGCTTACTCCTTGGAAGGAAAGTTATGACCAACCTAGATAGCATGTTAAAAAGCAGAGACATTACTTTCCTGTAAATGGTCCATCTAGTCAAGGCTATGTTTTTTCCAGTGGTCATGTACGGATGTGAGAGTTGCACTATTAAGAAAGCTGAGCGCCAAAGAATTGATGCTTTTGAACTTAGTGTTAGATTCTTGAGAGTCCCTTGGACTGCAAGTAGATCCAACCAGTCCAAATGTCTCCAAAGGAAACCTCAAACACACTAAGTTTAAAAAAAGTTGGGGGGGGGGGGGGGCTCACAGACAAACGAAGGAGCAAAGTAGAAGCCCAGAAGTCCAAATAAATGAAGAGGAAATAGGCAAACTACCTAAAAAAAAATTCAGAATAATGATAATAAAGATGATCCAAAATCTAGAAAGCAAAATGGAGAAAATGCAAGAGTCAATTAACAAAGCCCTAGAAGAGTAAAAGAATAAGCATACAGAGACAAACAACACAATCACTGAAATTAAAAATGCTCTAGAAGGAATCAATAGCAGAATATCTAAAGCAGAAGAATAAATCAGTGATCTGGAAGATAAAATGTTGGAAATAACTCCTGAAGAGCAGAATAAAGGAAAAAGAATGAAAAGAACTGAAGACAGTCTCAGATACCTCTGGAACAATATCAAACATACCAACATTCAAATTATAGGGGTCCCAGAAGAAGAAGAGAAAAAGAAAGGTTATGAGAAAATATTTGAAGAAGTTATAGCTGAAAATTTCCCCAAAATGGAAAAGGAAATAGTCAATCAAGTCCAAGAGGCACAAAGAGTCCCATACAGGATAAACCCAAGGAGAAATACACCAAGATACATACTGACAAACTAACAAAGACTAAACACAAAGAAAGAATATTAAAAGCAGCAAGGGAAAAGCAACAAGTAACATACAAGGGAAACCCCATACATTTAACAGCTAATCTTTCAGCAGAAACTCTACAAATCAGAAGGAATGGCAAGATATATTCAAAGTACTGAAAGGGAAAAACCTACAACCAAGATTACTGTACCTGGCAAGGATCTCATTCAAAATTGATGGAGAAATAAAAAGCTTTTCAGACAAGCAAAAGTTAAAAGAATTCAGTACCATCAAACCAGCTTTACAACAAATGTTAAAGAGACTTACACAGTCAAGAAACACAAGAGAGGGAAAAGATCTACAAAATCAAACCCCAAACAATTAAGAAAATGGAAATAGGAACATATATATCAATAATTACTTTAAATGTAAACAGATTAAATGCTCCAATCAAAAGACACAGACTGGCTGAATGGATACAAAAACAAGACCCATATATATGTTGTCTACAAGAAACCCACTTCAGACCTAAAGACACATATAGACTGAAATTGATAGGATGGAAAAATATATTCCATGCAAATAGGGAGCAAAAGAAAGCTGAAGTAGCAATCTTCATATCAGACTTATGGACATGGGGAGAGGGGAGGAGAGGGTGAGATGTGTGGAGAGTAACATGAAACTTACATCACCATGTGTAAAACAGATACCCAACGGGAATTTGCTGTGTGGCTCAGGAAACTCAAACAGGGGCTCTGAACCAGCCTAGAGAGGTGGGATGGGGCGGGAGAGGGGAGGGAGGTTCACAAGGGAAGGGGATGTATGTACACCTATGGCTGATTCATGCTGAGGTTTGACAGAAAACAAGAAAATTCTGTAAAGCAAGTATCCTTCAATTAGAAAATAAATTAATTAAAAACTAAGATGAACTTTCACCTAAAACACTAGTTTTTAAAAAACTGCATTTTATGTGATTAACACAAAAACTTGACTATTGAAGCCAGAAATGACATTTTAGCACATCAAGTTACCTCTTTCTGTTCAAGATTATCCTTGAGAAAACATACGAGCATCTTCAAATAATGTACACATCAATATTATTAACAAATAATTCTCTGAGGTGATATATAAAGATTATTCGTTTCTGCATTTTGTAGATAAAGTAATTGAGAGAAACAAGATTATTTTCCCAAATTCTCAAAAAAAAAAGAAAGAAAAGAAAATATAACATTAACATGCTAAACTCTCTGGTTATCACAGATCTGACTTACCTTCCTCCAAAAAGGATTTGAATTTATACACCATAAATGGAAAGAGAGAGAACTAATGTTTTCTGAGTACCTAAAATGTGCTGAGCTCTGTGCTAATAATTCAGACAATAATTAAAACAATTTTTAAAAAAAGTAGTGTCAGCCTCATTTTACAGATGAGAGGAGTAAGACATAGAGAGGTTTCTTTTCCAGGATCACATCACTAGGAAGTTTTACAAGTCAAATTTGGTCAGAATTTGACTCCAGGTTTACCCAACAACAAAGTTGATACTACTTCCTCTATAGTATGCTAACATAAGGATAATTAAACAAGAAAGCACATAAACACACATGAATCAATGCATACAGACATACATAAATAAGAAAACAAACCACAAAAATAAGCAAGCTGTTGAAGGACGGAGAAAGAGAGGATAAATAGATATTCCCAAAATACACATACTGAAAAAACCTATATTTTAACCCAAATCTTAGGTCTATATTATAAGGCAAGGCAAAGAGGGAAATCATAGGGGTAGCAGTTCTCATTTATCTAATAAGAAGACTATCAGTCTATCAAGGAGGAGCAGCTTACAAGTTCTAAAAGAGATTTCTTATACATGTCAAAAAGTGAACATCATACAATAGAATCCATGTCTTCCACAGCGGTTGTTCAAAGATTGCAGAGATGTCACTCACATAGCTGTTTCTTTCACCAGCCCCCTTCTATAGCCAGGTATAGGCAGACCAAACTAAGTTGCTGATAGCATAATTGAAGAAAATATACAACGTCACAATACTTTTAATTTCCTCATATCATTAGATCTGAGACTTCCCTTCTCATCCCACATTCATTCACAAAACACCTTCCTAATAACAAGTAAGAATGGGCCTGCTGTCTCTGCCAGAACTGCTGGCCACTCTTTAATTCATTGAGCCCATCAATCAATCAGTCAACAAATACTTAACAGAGTGACTGTCACTTGCCAAGCACTGTGCTCAGTACAAGTGAGCTCAACAGATCTGGTCCACTTTGATGAAGCTGACACTCTGGTGGAAGAAACAATTTACCAAGTCACACAAATAGTTACATGCCAACTCCAGTAAGTGTTATGAAGGCATGACAAAGTGCTATGAGAGGTGTAACAGGGACAGGATTTAGCTTAGAGCAACGGTAGGCAAAAGCTTTTTTTCCCCCTCCATTTATTTTTATTAGTTGGAGGCTAATTACTTTACAATATTGTAGTGGGTTTTGTCATACATTGACATGAATCAGCCATGGAGTTACATGTATTCCCCATCCTGATCCCCCCTCCCACCTCCCTCTCCACCCGATTCCTCTGGGTCCTCCCTGAGCACTTGTCTCATGCGTCCAACCTGGGCTGGTGATCTGTTTCACCCTAGATGATATACATGTGTCTGCATTATACAGAGTGAAGTAAGCCAGAAAGATAAAGACCAATACAATATACTAACACATATATATGGAATTTAGAAAGATGGTAACGATAACCCTATATGCAAAACAGAAAAAGAGACACAGCTGTACAGAACAGACTTTTGGACTCTGTGGGAGAAGGCAAGGGTGGGATGTTTCTAGAGAACAGCAAAAGCTTTAAGAAACACATCCCTCAGGGACTTCTCTGATGGTCCAGTGGCGAAGACTGCACTTCCAATGCAGGGGGCCTGGATTTGATCCCTGGTCAAGGAACTAGACCCCATATGACACAACTAAAGAGTTCACATGCCACAACTAGACTTTGCATGCCTAAATGAAGATCCTACGTATTGCAGCTAAGACCTGGTGTGGCCAAATAAATAAATTTGAGTATTTAAAAAAAAATTTTTTTAAAGACATGCAACCCTGAGAAAGTGTCATATGAGCTGAGGTCTGACTTGCTCTCATTAAGTACATAATTAGCCACTGCCGTTTGCTAATCAGGCTCACGTGTACAGTCGTTGTTGAGCCACTAAGTCATGTCTGATGCTTTGTGACCCCATGAATGGCAGCACACCAGGCTTTCCTGTTCTTCACTATCTCCCAGAGCTTACTCAAATTCATATCCATTGAGTCAACGATGCCCTCCAACCTTCTCATCCTCTGTCGATCCCTTCTCCTCATGCACTCAATCTTCCCAGCATCAGGAGTATTGGCGCTTCAGCTTCAGCATCAGACCTTTCAATGAATATGTGTACAGTGCCACCTTAGAGACTAAGAAGCATACAAAGAAGCCTAGCATTTGAAGAAGTTTAAATTCATTTACAGAAGAGACATGAGAACTCAGTAATACAAGAAAGTAAGACAAAGCCATCAAAGACTTGGCACAAATAAATTATAATGGGCAAAGGGGTTGATGACTCATTAGGGGCAGGAATAACCCAGAAAGAGTTCTCAGAGAAGGTAGGACATGATGCAGACCTTACAACAATGGTTTTTAAAATGTTTTTGATTAAAATACACAATAATAAATAAATTTTACTGAGTCACTTTACATCAGAAATGAACACAGCATTGTAAATCAACTACACTTCAATAAAAATGTTTTTTTTTAATTTTTTTAATTTAAGAGAGAAATGTATTTGACACTGTAGGCCGATATAAACATACAGATATAAATACAAGTAAAGCTCAAGCTTTGAAAAACAAACCTTGTCCTCACAAAAATGAGTTCCAATTGACTGTTTCTATTCTATTTCATTTTCTTAAATTTTTCTTTCTGCTGGTCACAATCTACTACATTAAGGTCATTATGCACTAATGAATCATACCCCAAGGTTTGAAATTTCTCTAACAGAAAATATTTCTACACAGAGTAAAGATTCTTTGAAATAAAGGAAAACCTGAAAGTAATTCTCACCTCCTACAAAAGTGATTCAAGCTAGCGTGACCTCTAACTTTTTCCCACCATTCCACCTGCTTCTCCTCATTTCCAGTTGCATAGCTACCTTACCAATAAAAGGACTTCCCGGGTGGTGCAGTGGTAAAGAATCCCCCTGCCAATGCAGAGGACACAGGTTTGATCCCGGGTCCAGGAAGATCCCACAAGCCGCAGAGCAACTAAGCCCATGCACCACAACTATTGAGCCTGTGCCCCAGAGAGCAGGGATTGAAACTGTTACGCCCACTTACTGCAACTACTGAAGACCGTGAGCCCTCGGGCCCGGCTCTGTAAGGAGAAGAGCCACCACAACGAGAAGCCTGAGCGCTGCAGCGAAGAGTACCCCCACTGGCTGCAACTAGAGAAAAGCCCATCCCGCACTGAAGAGCCAGCACAGCCAAAAATACACACATTAAAAAAATTATATCAAAAATAAGAAACCCACACCTAGAATGTGGCTACACCACATACTCACATGATTTCTCCCAGGCATTATCTCCTCTGCCACCTTCTACCACCAGCATCACACCAGCCTGATTCTTGGTTGGAAGGCATGAAGCTTTATCATACAAGCGAAAGTGAAGATTGCTATCCAAGGTAGGACTAGATGAAAATTTCAGATCAGACCCACAGGTCAGGTCCTGAGACTGCACATGGACAGAGGGAATTCATCCATTAGACCCAGATGTTTCTTCATGAGCATTAAAGGTCAGGTCTTTAAAAATTGATCAGACTTCCAGTTACTAGAGACAGAAAAAATATATGTCATGCAGAGTAAGCTACCAGTCTTCCATGAGCTTTATGGTGATCCCTCATCAATACCCACCAATGTCAATAAACTTCTCATCTGGGAAGGAGCTTTCATCCTTTAGTTATGCTGATCTGTAATACTCACTTTCTCATACATATATATAAAACTTTTTATTTTGTATTGGGGTATAGCTGATTAACAAAGTTATGAAAGTCCCAGGTGAACAGTGAAGGGACTCAGCCATACAAAAATACATGTATCCATTCTCCCCCAAACTCCCCTCCCATCCAGGTCACCACATAATGCTGAGCAGAGTTCCATGTACCATACAGTGGGTCCTTGTTGGCTATCCATTTAAAACACAGTAGTGTGTACCTGTCCATCCCAAACTCCCTAAGCCTTCCCCCTGTTCTCCCCCCATCCCACAACCATAAGTTCATTCTCTAAGTCTGTGAGTCCGTGTTTCGTGAAATACTCACTTTCATCAGTATAGACTTAGCAAAGCCTCCCAAAATTTGCCCTACAGATTCGACCTAAGAGCCTCAGAGGAATAGTACTCATCTTTACCAGTTTCATAAATACTCCACAGACATTCCCCAGCAGTTCTGCTTTTTTTTCTTTTAAGGAAGAGATAGTTGTTTCAAAATAAAGTGTTAACTCAAAACAAAATAATAATCAGTCTGAATCAGGCAGGAAACAGGTTCAGAAATTTATCCATTGCACTTATTGATACAAATAATGAAAATATATTTACTGATTAGGAAAGTTAAAGGGCTTCCCAGATGGCTCAGTGGCAAAGAATCTACCTGCCAAGCAGGAGATATAGCTTCGGTCCCTGGGTGGGGAAGATCCCCTGGAGAAGGAAATGGTAACCCACTCCAGTATTCTTGCCTGGGAAATCCCATGGACAGAGGAGCCTGGTGGGCTGCAGTCCCTGGGGTCACAAGAGAGTCAGATGTGACTTAGTGACTAAAGAGGAACAACAATTAAAAATTAAAACACAAATTAATAAAAACAAATTTTCTTAGAGACACAGATGTAGAAAAACCAAGGGGAGGCAGGTGGGGAGGTGGGATGAATTGGGAGACTGGGATTGACATATACAGTATTGATACTATATATAAAATAGGTAACTAATGAGCACCTACTGTGTAGCTCAGGGAACTCTCCTCAGTGCTCTGTGGTGGCCTAAATGGGAAGGAAATAAAAAAAAACACAGGATATGTGTATACATAGAGATGATTCACCTTACTGTACAGCAGAAATGAACAAAACATTGTAAAGCAAATGTACTCCAATAAAAATTAATTTAAAGTATATATACATATATATATATTTCTCATTCTTCCCTACTATTTATAAGCATCCTTAAAAAATCTGGAAGCGTGGTCATCTTGGTCTGTGGACAGGCATAACTAATGTTAGCAATCTGGCAAGTAACAGAGGAATTCCTCAGCTGACAAAGATGTCACTGTGCTTCACACACACCTGCTAACTTACCGGGTACCAACGTTACCGGGGGAGATTGGAGCTGCCTCCTGGCCTAGTTTGGCTCACTCAGGGGGTTTTTGTTTGTTTCACGTGTGTATGTAATCTGAAGAGTACTGATGCTAAAAGAAGGCATTTGATGTTCTAAAGTTAAACCATGGGAAAGAGAATGCATGCTCACTCTGGCCAGTCCTAAGGATGTCGCTCCGGAGGGCGGCAGCACCCCCAGGATTATCCTTCTCCTTAAAATGAATCTTCAAACCCACGTAGGCCCCAATTTCAGGACTAAGGTTCCTCAAAGCATGAAACAGGTCTGTCTGGCAACCAGATCCAGGAAGTTATCTATGGGGCTTTAGTGACTAAACGACCTGTTAATGAGATTTGAATCAGATCTGACCATTCTTCCTTCTCTAACGCCAAAGATAGTGGTTAAGTAGTATTTACATTTTTAAACTTCCTTTTAACAAACTTGAGACCAGGCTGCTGTCCATGTAAATTATGCTTTCACTGACTAATTACCGTGTTTGCTCTGCTAGGCGCCTCGCTGTTGATAGGTCAGGCCTGGGAAAGGCAAATTGTTGCTGTTACATCTTTCAATCAAAAGGCAAGGTGGGTTGTTTTAGTCGGGTTCTCGTGGGGTAACTTGCACATTTACCTCAGGAAGGGCTGGCTTCCGCCAGGTGTGGCCTCAGATGGGAGTCCAAGAAAACCGTATAATGCACTTCCAGGGCCGGAGCCTCCGGAGGAAAAGGGCCTTGGAGACCCCGGCGTAGCTGGGCCGCTCCCCGGGCATGGGCCTCAGCCGGGTGGCCACCTAGGAGCCAGGGCGGGCCTGGGATTCCTCCGGCAAAGTGCGCAGTGAAGGCACCTCCGCGGCCTCTTTGCTCAGGTTTGGGAGAAAAAAGGCGACAGAGGCCCCGAAGGCAGCCGGGTGAATGGGAGGACCGAGGGGCTGCCGCGCGCAGCCACCGCGCCGGTGGTACCCGGCGGGGCGCAGGCGGGGGCGCTGCCGGCAGGCGCGGGCTGCGGGGCCCGGGGCTCGGCGACCCGGCAGGCCCTCCCGGCGGCCTGGGAGAGACCCCGGGAAGGCCCTGGCGCCCGAGCGGCGCCCGCCTCGCGGCAGATCGGTGGGCGAGCCTGTGGCTCCTGAGGCTCGAAGCTCGAGACGCCCCCCGCGCGGCTGCCCAAGCCCGCAGCCGCGCTGCGCCTCCCGAATGCAATTTGACCGGAGCGTCCCCGGCCGGCCGCCTAAGGCCACGGCGGCGAGGACCGGGAGGCCGAAAGAGAGAAGGGGAGTGGGGTGGGGGAGGGGACCGGGAGCGAGGAAGCGGTGTCATTTCCACCAACTGGGCTCTTTCCTGACCCAGCCGCTCATCTGTCACCGCTGTCTCATTCCTGTTATTTACATCTGTCTTTAGCATTCTAATTACTCGCTTTATTACTTTAGCCTGAAGGAATCCTGTAAAAAACAACGGAGATGAGGATCCTACCACACAATAAAACTGCCCAAAATCCCCACTGCACATTATACAGAGCACTTGAGAATATTTGTGCTGTTATATGACCTCAATATGTCCTTAGATTGATCTTATTATATCTTTCTCCCTTCTCTTTCTCCCAGTGTGTATGTGATGACTCTTTTAAGGTGTGGAGCACAAGAATAAACTGTTTAACAAATGGTGGAAACAAGATTATTCTTGAAGCAGGAGATAAAGGGGGAGATGGGGTTTCTCTAAAAAGACTTTTCCAACCAACCCCATCTAGGTCCAGTTCCAGTTCCCAAACTCTTGGTTTTATTTTTTTGTTCAAGCTTGTAAAGCAGAGCTATCTTCACAACCAGGCTTCTAAGGCTGAAAGAATCTTGGAAATTTAGAGGAGAGAATAAAAGGCCTAATGTCTTTCATTATCTGGCATTAATCTCTGAGCTCCCAGAAGATCTCAGGAGGGGAAGAGAATTTAGAGATCAGAAATGGGGTTCAAAAATCATGGTGGTTTGAATGCTTTTTTTTTAATCTGAGACTCAGAAGAGGGTGCAATACCTTGCTAAACCCCAGATAGCAAGATTCACAGATACACTCAATACTTGAATCCAAAGGAGGCTGATCAAACCTATCAGAAAATCCAGGACAAAATGCAGCCTTCTAACTGCTATTTATTCCTGCAAGTGAAATTATCCTTGCACTCAGTTGCAATTTTCTGCCTGTGCTAATGGTTTTCTTTATTGTGTTACACTAACACAATCTCCTCCAGAAAGAAAATGACAAAATATATGGATTTTCAGATAAATAACTGAGGTAATTTATTGGGCTTTATGCTCTTCTGATGGTGTGGTTGATAGATAATGTAATAATATGTACATAATTAAGCAGGTTTACTGTACCTCCGTCAAAATAGGTCCAAGGGCAGTATCTCTGTCTTTAGGCCCATGGTTTTTCTCAATAGATACTTACTTCCTCCACCTTGTGAAATAAAGGGCAGAACCTCAGGAGGTAAACAGCTAGGCAGTAAGTGAGGACTGGCGGTGTGAAGAAATAAGAAAGGAGAACTGGAGAATTCTCTCATAAAGGATCTTAGACTGGCGCCCATTCTTTCACACTGCCCAAACCTCATAAGATTCAGTGAACTGATAAGAAATGAAATGAAACATTGAAGACAAACAGCCTTCCCAGAGAAACTTACACCCAGTCAGGGAGTGAGGCTTCAAACACACCTTTGCAGGACCCAGAGACCTTCTGTCAAGAAAGCACAGAGGCTTCTGGGAAGTTATTAATCGTGAACTTGGCCACCACATGCCCCTTTGCCCCGGCTTCTGGAGGTTGCCCATTCAAGGCATGGTGTACTTGCTCTTCCAAACTCATCTAAATTACATCAATAACAGAGCGCACTCTTTAATGAGCTCTCAACTTTAAAGACTTGAAGGATATTAACAAGCCGCTTGACAAATGGTGCTTAGAAGCACATTAAAGACGCTGCTAATGGAGCGCATAATGACGGCTAATTTTCGATCAGATATAAATTAGAGCCCCAACAGTTATTTGCCTTAAGGACTTTATGTAAATGATTCTGTTCTGTATAAACTGAAAAGCGAAGAGAGCCCTGCCATTTTGGCAATCCTCATGGATATGATTAATAGATCTGCAACAGAACTGGGCAGAGACAACTGATGGCATTTCCATCTAAAAGTCAGTGTGTTTAGGCAGTAAATATGAGAGCTTCTAGACTTCATGTGCACTTCTTCTTCAACCAAAAGAGTAAAAACGTCCTTGGCATCTCCTCCACATGGTTAAAGAGATTCACAAAAGAAGAGCATCGAGATTCACCTCCCTTAGACCTGCACCTCACACCCACCAAGATGCCCAGGACACGTGC
The DNA here is from genome assembly GCF_963930625.1 of Muntiacus reevesi. Taxonomy (NCBI): domain Eukaryota; kingdom Metazoa; phylum Chordata; class Mammalia; order Artiodactyla; family Cervidae; genus Muntiacus; species Muntiacus reevesi. The sequence continues at coordinate 58,925,220 of NC_089261.1, read as the reverse complement.
CCAGTCATAACTTTGTCCTACACTGAGACCCAATTCTCCATTTTATACGCTCCCTAAACACACATCCTGCACCATCTTCAAAGACACAGTCCACTCTACTGAGATCTAAGCTCTAGTGATCACTGTTTTTAATCCTCTCACTGTGAAATTGCTTGAGCACTCATTCCCAGCTTTGCATGCAACTCAGGTTCTCCAAGAGCATGCTGGGAACAGGAAGGGATTGGGAGAAGGAAAGTGAGCGGGAGGAAGAGTAGGGGATGAGGGGGAAAATGATGAGCAGGTGCGAAGAAGGGGAGTGGAAAAGAATGTGAGAGCAGGAGGGGCTCAGGCAGGGAAGACTAGAGGAACTGTAATATCTAACCAATTTAAAATGGAGGAAACGTTTGAGGCTTTGCTTTTTGTTTGTTGATTTCCCTTCTGAGCCTCCACATTGTAAGTGTTAAAGACTCACGCCATCAGAATGAATAAAAGGGTTTGGGGACTGATTCTACAAATTGATTTCCTTCCAGCCTACTCCTGCTCTGGCGGTTCATATAAAGCCTGGAAGAAGAGTTACCCTAAGACGGTGTCCCCTGTGTCCAGTTTCTTTATCACATCTGCTTGGTGTCAGCTGGGGTGGATGTCATGTTTGAGGCTGGGATTGCTTACAGTTACAACTGGCAGCAGTTTCATGAATAGCATCCTTTCCTGGACAAGAGGAGAAAAAGTTTGTGTAAGAGGAAGATCACAAAACCTGAGCAACCAGAGAACTCTAACTTGTCAACGATTTATTCCAACAAGTCAAAAAAACCCAAAAATTACCCCAAAAGCAGAACCTCAGCCTTTCTGCTGCCGGGAAGTCAAGTATTACTACATCTCAGGGCAGTTTTCTCTGTCTTACACACACCAGATACATGTGGATTTGGGGGAAGGGTCAGTTTTTATAAGCAACTCTTAGGCAGTGTTCAAGTTAAAAGAGAAATCCTGCCTCAACAAGGGAACTATTTCTACCAGTGACACCAGCTTCTAAGATTTCCTCATCCAAGCCATTTGAGAGATGAGAGCAATGACAAGCGGGCAGGGGAGGGGAAAATGGAAGGGTGATGGGTTGAGCATTAAAAGAGATTCCTCCTAGACTGATTAAATCATTTCATCTGGCAGTAACTGATACCTATTAGCCAGGAGTAAATGGTGGAGAGTAAGGATGCTTCTTACCCTCATTACTGAGTTATGAAGTAGTTTTAAATGGGGGCACAATAAATACAATTGTTCTCATCTTCCATTAAGTCTATCTACTCTTCCCTCTAACCCTGCTCTCTAGTCACGCACACCTCAAGGGCTAAAGGGACATGCAGGAAACCTCTGGACATTTCTTCTACCCACCAGTATAGGATTCTGTAGCAATGGGAGCAAAGCAGAAAGAGCGACCTCAGCTCTCATTTTGTCTGCCAGCAACATTCGGCTCTCCTCTGTTTTCCACTGGCTATCAGATGCTCTGTGTGATAGCAGAATTGGGTGGTAAAAACTAACTTTGAAAAATACAACTTGGAGTTACGGGACCAGCAAAATGAGTCACAAAACTGCAGAATGCTTCTCTCACTGGGTTGTGGGAGGGAAAATTGCTGGGTTTTTCAGAATGGCAAGCGATGTTTGGCACATTTCAGCTCAGAGAAACGTTTCTTCTTCCACTTTGTTCTCCTGCTCAGAATGGATAATTCATGTCACCTTTAGGGAATTTTGTGATTTTTATTTACAATGAACGAGCTCATATTATCAAGACTAATTCCCAGCTACATGCAGTACTTCCACTTCTCCTGGAGACACATGGAGGATCCCTGACTAAATGGGGCCCGTATGGTTCCCTGTGATGTGCACTCCCTATGTCATTATAGCTCCCTTTTCTTTCTGGGGCATCGACTCTCTCTAACATAGGGAGAAGGCAGACCAGGTGTGGTCACTCTGCACGTCTTCCTCTCCCCAGGGAGAGGTAGGTATCATCTCCTGTTAACCACCCATCTCCCCCAAAATTCCCTCTTTCCCTGTTCACCTCCCAAACTCTGAGTGAATTCGAGTGCCGGAAGGGGGGCTGCTGGGGGCATGGGGGGCAGAGGGGGATAAATCTTACTGAAAAAGAAAGCAGCATGAGGGGAGAGGGGAAATCAATGAAATTATTTGGAAAGTGGAAGAATGGGCCTCTCTGACAATACTGACTGTAATTAAAAGCTCTCAGGGCTGCAAAGTGAAAAGCTGACAGAAGAGCAAGTTGCCAAGTGATTCTTAACTAACCCATTTAGGACCATTTCGAGAAAGCTGGAGACTTAATTTAGGGATGTGAACCCCACATCCTCAAAAATGACTTTCCTCTCAGAAGGTGTCAGAAGTCCTAGTTGGGCAGCCAGGACTTGAGTTCTCTTCTCCACTCACCCCCGCCTCTACCCCCAAAGACCAGCAATTCTGGAGGAAGTGGAGAAAGTGGTTGCCTTCATTCTGGTTCCAGGTAAAGAAGTAGCATTGCTAGTTACCACCTCAAAGTTGGTATCAAAATGACACAACCGGTGAGCCAGGCCACCGAAATCGGGAGAGTCCAGAGCCTGAAGCACTGAACCCGGATTTTGCAGGGACCCCTGATCTAAGCCTGGCTCCCCATCCCGGCTGAGACCGGCCGGCGGGCCTGGTCCTCGCGATCTTCCTGGGCGTCGCAGACGGTTTCCGCCCACCGCACCCGCGGAGCGGAAACGCTGCCCCCAAGACTTCACATTTGAGCTCCACGCCAAGGCAGGCTAGGCAGGAAGGACACACACCTGAGGCAGACAGAAGGTCAGAGCCTGTCGGGACTCTAAAAGAGGCCCGCAGGGAGTCTGGAGCATCTTCCTAGGGCAATCGCGTGACATGGATAGACTAAGAAGGAGAGATTTGGGGTGAGTTTGAAAAGTTTCACTAAGCCATGCGGGCCCCAGGGAACGGTCTGAGTGTACCTCTGTGCTGGTTTGTGAATGTCCAGCTACGTGTGAGTTGCTGGATGGCAAGAAGCCAGGAAAAGAGGGTCTCTCCTTCTCTTCCGGCCTGTGACTTCAGGCCAAGCCCGCGGAGGCTCGGGGAACTCTGGACGGAGGTGTGGCTCTCCACGCTGCAAAGTGATTGGGTTCATCTAGGATCGGAGCAGAATAGGTGATTGACGATTCTGGGCGAGAGTCAGGGGCCTTCCTGCGAAGTCTACCCTTACGTCCTGACAACATACATATCTGGACCCTTGTCCTGCTGTTGAACTTAAGGTGACTCCCCCCTCCCCAACACCACGCCCAAAGGGATTACTGCCATCCCTCACTTCCACTACCAACACCTTACACCACTAGGCCAATAATTCCCCAAACCAAAGACCCCCTCTAGAAATCAGGGGGCTTCCACCCCGTTTAACCAAAATGCAGATGCAGACTGCCATTTAGCAAAGCCCGGAGGCCCACTGAGAAACAGGACTTTCTTTCCCAGTGTGCATTAACCCTCCATCTCCCAGCGAGTCCACCAACCTCCCAGTCACACGGGCCTTCGGAAAATACACTGCCCCAGCCACTCATGCCGAAGATGTGGACTTACGCCTGTCAATCACTTACAAACCCATCAATTACTTGTTTGTTTTATTCTTTTTAACCAAAGCTCGTTGATGAACAGGACGGACGACTCTGGCATCTTACAAGTATTCCAAAAGCCAGTTGGCTTCTTTCAAAAATATTGGACACAGACTTCTGATTTTCTTGTGGCCTTCCATTACTCAGGGAAACCTGGAAACTGCAAGAGAACCCGCCCGTCAGAAACAAAAAACAAAAAATGAAACTCACCAGCAGACACAGATAAGACTGTGAATATGCTCCCAGGGCCTGGATAATGGGAGGGTTTGGGGGAAAGAGGCTTATGAAAAATGATACCTAAATTTTAAAGATCCGCGACTCAGACCCTGCGTGGGGGGAGGGTGTGTGTGTGGGGGGGGTGGCTGATGGCTTCGCGGGGTCTGGGGACGCAGGAGGGCTCTCGCTTTCCGCCGAGTGACAGCTGGACTAATGGCCGCGGAGCCCGTGCGGAGGTGGGGGCGGCTGAGGCTGGGTGGGGGCCGTAATTACTGGCCCGGCTTACCCGCCTCCCTACTTTAGAGCGAACACGGTCTTTTTGAGCGTCCCCTGCGCGCTCGGCTCGCGCTCGGCCTCGGGGCATCCTGGAGCCTGAATTGGGGGGTGGGGAGCGAGGGGGAAGTGCTAGAGGACTTTAAATCGTGATTCCTAAAAGGCTTCTGAACTAGAATGTCCCCAAGGCCTCACCCTTGCAGGCCTGTGGAGTGAAAGAAGACCGAGCAGAGACTGCTCCGTGCCCAGCAGTCCCCGACTGGGCCCGCATTAGTGACCCGGCAGAAAGTGAGGAGTGGGCTGGGGGGTAGACGCTGAAGCGGGTGGCCGCCCGGAAAACAGCGATCCATTTGATCTGGCTGCACAGGACCGAAACCTTTCCACGCGGGTGGAACGAAAGGCGAGGCCAGGTCTCAGCCGACACCCACCACCTCCCCTCCCGGTCCGCAGAGCGCAAACCCGCAGAAGGCGCGCCCGCTCCCTTGGGTCCCAGAACCCCGCAGTTAAGTGTCCACCGAGGGAAACGCGCTGGGGAGGGCGGAGGGGAGGGGTGAGGAGTCGGGGCTAGGTTCTCCACCTCCTCCCGCCGCCTCCCTCCCGCAGGCTGGAAGCCTCACGTAGTCTGGGATTTTTTCAGAATAATTGATGGGTCCAGTTCTCCAGAGCTTTCCCGGTGAGAGCGCGGCGGACCGCGCTAGAATTTAAATAGACGTGATTAGTAAAATGCAAGGGGGCGAGGAGCCGGGGCAGCTTTTCCTCGCAGGTTCCTGGCCGTGCGCCTGCTAAGGCGGCTGTTACCCACCCCCCGCCGCCCCCAGGCTCTCGGGGCGCGCGGGGCCAGGGCAGCTCTGCTCCCCACTCCCCACAGTGTTAGGACACTGTGGCTCTAACGCTCGCCCCCTCCCAACCAGTTTCTCAGAAGCTTGCACCCCGAACTGGAGAAGAGGGGAGTTGGGGCTGGCAGGGAACCCGAGGCCGGCGGGGTACAAAGTGGTGGGAAGCCAGCGGGTGCGTGCGAAGATCTCGGTTCCTCCGCATCTCCGGAGCCGGCCAGGCGAGCACGAAGCCCTAGCCCTGAGCAAAGAAGGCCTCTCTGTGATACGGTCCCCACGTCCTGCTTCTCATTCTCACTGCTCCCCACCTCTACCTCCGCCATCACCGGTAGACCTTGCTCCTGGCTGCTGAGACCGCAAACCCTGGTCTCGGAACTCAAGGCGCCCCTTCACTTACCCAAAGCTCTAAGAAGGTCCCCTCCACAAAGAAGTGACCTAGGCTGGGGAAAGCCTTCGCCTTCGCTCCCTCTCACATCCCTATCTCATCGATTTGTTCCTGAAAAGGGGGCTGTGCATTCTTATAACATCTACAGCCAATTAATATTGCATTAACTCTATTAAAAAAAAAAAAACAAAAGCACCAGAATACTGCACCCTATCAAAGCCATCTATTATTCACGGAAATGTAATTGGAGACCTAAGATATGTGTGTTACGGGCCAGTGGAGGAAAACAGAGTCGTGACAATATTTCAGAAAGGAAGGGAATCCGAGGGTATCTAATATTTAATTTCAAGTCTGTGGTTTTCTAATTCGAGATTAAAAGCAGTCACGTCTTTGAAGCCAGACAGTTGGTATAAATGTACAGTTAAAATATTCTATTCCACGGTCCCTAGACAGAGCTCTCTGCTCGTCCCAGGCTTCATTAAATTTTTATTATCATCCCAGACTAGAGCAGGGAATGAGCGGAAAGACTGTCCATCTAATTGCAATTGATAAAAAAAAAAAAAAAGCTCTTAGATTTCCCCCCTCATTTTAATATATTAACAACAGTTTTCTTCCTATGTCCAGTCTTTCCTAGCCCTGTGATGCACACACTTTATCACATAGACACCTTTCCCACTTTCCAACAGGCATGAAGCTTGGCAGTCTTCTCTGCCCTTTGAGAAGGCCTGGGGGTGGGGGTGGGGGTTGTTGATGGGAGTGGAGGGAGAAAGGGTAGTGGGGACTGGCTTCAGAAAGTGATGCTATATGCCGGGGGTGGGGGGCGGGGGAGGTGACATCAGTTCTTGAAGCATCTGGTGAAAGATCAACTAGAGACAACATTTGCACAAAGCTGGTTCTTCCCGTGGTACGATGAAAGCATATTGTTACCCAAACAAAACAAACAGATTATTAGACCAGGCTGCACTTTTTGACAGCCTTTCCACTGTGTGGGATGAAAGCAAGGCGTAATATTTTCATTTTCTTTCTTTCTTTCTCAGTGCTGCCCCCAAACACACACACACATACACACACACACACACCCTCAAACCGTTTGTTCTTCTTGAGCCTTCTTCCTGTGCTACTTATCTGTCACACCAGAGGACTAGGTGTGTGTGTGTGTGTGTGTGTGTGTGTGTGTGTGTGTGTGTGTGTGTGTGTGAGTGTTCAGGAAGCCTGTCTCAACAAGGGTACTTCAAAAAAAAAAAATTGAAACTGGTATAAATAAAGCATTTCATCTCCAGGCAGAATAAAACCCACAGTTTGCTTTCTGAGCAGCTTCCTATTATCACATCGCCACTTAATTTTATTTCTATTCTATCCAAGTTAAATAGAAAGACCGGCTCACATGGGAGCTGCCGTGTGCCTACAGACTGGGGATGTCAAGCAGAGAGACTCACTGTGCAAAGTTAATTTCAATTCCCGAGGAGGATTTCACATTCCGGCTGGCTGTGACCCACAGTAATTAGCTGAGATAACTAATGATTACTTACTTATTCCTTGTAATTATCTGGATTTAATAATTCGCTGTGTAATTTATTAATTCGCTCATAATAGCCTTTCAGGACTGGGAATGGCTCCTTTAAAGGAGCAAAGCAGGGGGAAATTTAGTGATTTTTTTCTCATTGTCATAAATCTGTCTCCTGACAAATGTAGATTTCAGAAACATTTCTATCATCATAACTATCCAGGAACCTTTGTCTTCCTTTTTGTCCTACCAGAATACCAATCCCAACTTCTTTTTTTTTTCCTTCTGTTGCAGGCCCTCTCCTTAAGATCAAATGAAAAGTAAAGCGCAATTTTAAGTTCTAATGTAGACTGTTTACCTAGAAATATAAATTGCTGTTGCCAAACAATTGAAAGGATGAATTTCTAAACTTGCTGTCATAGCTTGCTTAGAAAAAATTGAGCTTCATTCTCTGAATAATATGCCTTTTAAGATCAAGCAAATTGTTTAATGCCTTTTCCACCAACTCTTAAAGAGCTTCCCCAACAGATGAAATTATAAATTGGTTCATTTAAAGTTTAAAATAAAGTATTTTACACCTCCCCCCCGAAATTCCACTTTTCTTGGCAAAAATGAAGATCTAGAATCTCTCCTTGATAGTAAAAGACTCAGTTATATATTGTTATTTATTTTTAAAATACATTTTCTAGAAGTTAGGATAGGGTTCCTTTGAACATAAAGCCCAATTACTTCATTTACTTTTCATATTTCCATTATATTTCCCCAAGCTGTGTGTCAATGAAACTCAATCTATAAAGGATTGACCAACTGATTTAATGTCAAATATCAAAAGAAAGTTGCATTTTTTCTGGATAATAGTATTATCCAATTGGTATAGATTGTACTTAGCTATTAACCAGGCCTTAACAATCTTTGCTATTCTCCTTTCCACTTTAAGGAGTCACTCCTTTCCATTTTAGACTTAAATGATTACACCATAAAAATGGGATCATTTTCCATTAAAGAAGTTAAAAGAAAATAAACTACATAGTTCTGAAACATCAGATTGAGAAAGGCTAGATATGTGACTAAGTCAATTCATAAAATATCTTTTTCCAATAAAATAGTCATTGTGTACCTTAGGAGAAAAAATTAGGAAATGAGTCATGAATGCCAATAGATTTGATTAATATGACAAGGATCATCAGGCACAATCTGCTATTTATCCATCTGAGTATTTTGAAAGCCAATATCAAATGGCTATTTCTCAACAATTTGTACACAGTTCCTTCTTGTCTTACCTTTAATTTTGTCTTTGAGATCAAGCCTCTTCTTTTCAAATCCCTTTGTTTTGGTATTTCTCTGTAACTATTATTAACAGAAAACTTTCAGAATGCATTTCTTTTAAAAATTCCACTTTTTTCATAAAATAAGCATATTTAAGCAGGCTTAAATAATAGATAAAATTTCCATTTTGTAGGCAAGAAAGTTTTTTTTAATCCTTGTAATAACATAAAGAAGATGAACTTAAAATGTGATAGTAGTAAAAGTTCAGGAACATAGGAGACAAAGAACACTTGATGAATGAAGGAGCAAATATAGGCCTTCACTCAACTGTTGAAGTAAATGGATAGTTGCTTTTCTGTCACTTCACTTACAGAAACTTAGGACAAACATGCAGCATGGAAGCTACATTTCAAAATGCACTAAAAAGAACACCTGTGTTATTTATATCCATTATATTTCTCAGTTTCTACTATTTTACAAGATTTCTCTCTTCATTTAAAAATGTTATGTTTGTAGAAAGAATAACTGACTCACCTTTCTCCTAACACACGCTAGATAACAGCTATATATAGGAAGAAGGAGGCGTTATTTATTGAAGATAATTTTTATCCTAGATTAGAAGTCTGGTTTGCTATATATTCAAGCCACTTAATTCATTTTCTCCACTCAAGAAAAAGTAAGCAAGCATAAAGTTCTCCTACTGGCTGGAACTGTACAGTCAAACGGGTTGGAGCAAGAATGAGTCATGTGGTTGCTATCCGTGGTGCTGAAATCAGTACCCATTACAGTGAGATTGAAAGTAGGCTGAAAAGACTTTCAGTAAAACTGAATCTAATAATAGGTGGCAAAGTGGAGAAATGGGGTATTCAGCCTTCAAAACACAGAAATAAAATCAAACCATCAATATCACTATATATGGGATTACAATTTTTTCTTTTAAATCCCACAAATTTCTCTACTTCCTTAGATATCTTTGCAGTGTATCTCATTGTTTCTAAATGGACATATGAATTTTGTTCTTTGGGTTATCTTTTTTATTTCAGTTATAAAGAAAGAAGTCCTTTCACCCATTATCCTTCCAACTTTCACAACTCTTTCTGTTACTTCTGAGAGTCATAATCAATTTTCCAACCATACTTAGTTCCAACTTGAGCCACTAAAACAATTTTCATTGGCACATGGGATATCTTGTAACCTCATCCTCAAAATAAGAAATATTCCAAGACAGTTCCACCTGAGAGGGGTAACTTCTCAGGTTAGCAGAATTACCCATATAGGATGACCTGTTCCTCCTTCTTGTTGGACCTATAATTAATATGATATTTTAATCATACTGATTTCACAGAAATAATATAAATATCTAAACCAGAGCTTTCCTGGGAGAAAAGACTTTAAAAACTTAATATGTTGCCCAACTGTTGTAAGAAGCCTGAAAATTATTAAAATTGGTGAGGAGGTTTCTTGAAACTAGGATCAGAAAAAGAAAAGTTGATATATCAGATAGGCAGAATTTTTTTGTGCCAAACCACTAGTAGACAGCTTTCACCAACTTTGGTGTCTGGATGAGTCATAGAAAGGGGGCAAAATTTTGCTTCCCTAACCACCTAAAATTTCTTCCTCAGCCCCACTCTGCCTGTTGCAGAATGTGAGTTTCCTTAAAGGCCATGGAGAAAGAGAGAGATGCTTTACTTCATAACTCAGTAACCTAGGTGCTTCCTGCTCTGACTGTGGTGCACTGCTCCTTAGGATTGGTGGCTGAACTGAGAAGTATAGTGGGCTCTCCTCTAGGCCTCAGCCAGGGTGTCCCACTCCCCCAAACAGGCCTTAACATTTGCCACATCCAGTCCCCCAGTGCTGCTAAAAGCTGAACTGAGATCCCTTCTTCCTTTTCCCTATGCAATATCTCTGCCCACAAAGATTCTCTTCCCAGAATTTTGCTGATCTGGAAAAAGAACTCCAAGTGATGTATTTGGAGCCAATGTTGTGACCTCGTCTGCTGAGAAAAGCAAAGCAACTGTGAGATGAGCTGGGCTACTATAAAGCCTGTTGTTTTCTACTTTCCTAGAGAAACACCCTCCACTAAACCCAAGTCAAACTTTGGCAACAATCACTGTGTAATAAACCATCAAAATGTGTTTCTGCTTTAAAAAATCCCTCATCAAAATAATTCCCATGTAAATGATTTAAAACAATATCACATTTTAAAAGCCATTTAATTTTAATAGCATATTTTAATGAAAAAAAGCAGCATACTTTGCCAATAAAACATTAAAATCATCTCTTCAGTGAAAGACAATCAAACAACACCAAAAATAACTTAGTACATTACCATAGTAAATAAACCATCTAGTAACAAAAACAAGAAACCAGGTCATATACAGAATTCAAGACTTCAGAGAGCCTTAAATGGAACAGCAATACAGCAAAATTTGTAAGAATATATCTATATGTGCATCATTTTGAATGAAATATTTACAATAAATAAGGTACCAGTCATCATGTACCTAATTCTTTTTGTTGTTCCAAAAGAATTCTACCAAACAATGTGAATTTACAAGCAGTGCACTGTCTTTCTTATAGTTCAGATTAGTTTTTCTACAAACAAACCTCCAAAAGGAAAAATGGAAGGAGGAAGAATTCTTGTAAATGTTAAAATGTAGTCCACAAAGCAATTGAAAACTAGAAGACTGAAATACCTTGGTGAAATCTTAAAATCTGGAAGGGCAAACACCAAGTGACAAATGCACCTAAAGCTAGAAAATGATGCTTCATATTCATGCTTCCAACTGCTTGACTTCTCTTCCATTAGAGGTGTGTGTGTGTGTGTGTGTGTGTGTGTGTGTGTGTAAGAGTGGGTGACAGAGTGCATGTGTGGGAATCCCCATTAAATATGTAACAAAGTAAACAATACTTTGGACAGTGAATCAGGTCTATACGGTTAAGACATCCATTACTGAGTATTGACTCACAAATCAGAACACTACCAGTGAAAACAAAGAAAAAAACAACCTTCATTCAAAGTGAGAATATACAAATGGGCCAAAAGGAACACAGTATAAGAGGAAAATTGTATAAATTCAGTAAACTCATTAAACATAAAAAAATTTTAACTTCACTAGCTATACTCCCCCCCCCAGGTTTGTTAAGACTAAAGAAGTTTAATTAATTAGAATGTGCACAAATTAAGTTGCTAGAGAGATAAATGAATAATTTACAGAGGGTTGTTCAGCAATAATCTAATAATAGCTTTCAAGATCAGTGAACACAGCAGGCGCAACTCCTTTCTTAAGCATTAACACTTCAGAGAAGGAAGAAGGGGGTAAGAACCACAATAAAAATATATATATAATATACAGTGTAAATGCAGAAAATCTGCCATCTTTTTTTTTAATTCAAAATACTTTAGAGATGTCTCTATCACATTAAGCATTAACTCTAGTTTAAAGTTTCAGTCCTGAATCAATTTCTATTTCTGAAAAATAGCTGCAAAGTGTACTTTTAAACTTGAACAAGGGTGACGTCTTTAGGAATAAAAACAAATCTTACTTGATCATTCTGGGGGCCTTTTAAAAGGCTGTCTCGTCTGCCTTCCTGCAAACAGCCAGCTCCAGACTTCCTCTGAAGAGGCCGAGGTGCCTTTTCCGAGTGGGTGGGGTCGAAAGGGACAACTTTGCTATAACTTGACAAATCCCTTCTTTTGTTTTTCTTTCCTTTGAGAAATCGTTTCACATTCTCACCGGGCTTGGGCTCAGTAGCTCACGCGTTCGCTCGCTCTCCAATCCTCGCTTTCTCTGGATTCACATTTACTGGAATTGTTTTCAGGTCGCGAAAAAATGGAAAGAAAAAAGGCAAGAGGGGTGGGGTGGGGGGGAGATGAGGAGGGGGCCTGTCCCTGGAGAGGCCTAAAGTGGGTCTCCTAAATGCCCGCGGAATATTTCATTCTTTTCTGTTTCTGCCTCTGGTTGCAGAACCAGACGCGCACCACGTTTTTCTTAAGGTCCAGCTTCTCGGCGATCGCGGCGATCTTTTCGGAGGAGGGCCGCGGCTGGATGGCGAAATAGGCTTCCAGCGACCGCTTCTCTGGCGCCGCGATGGACGTGCGCTTGCGCTTCTTCTCCGCGCCGTTGAAGAGCTCGGGCTTGGTGAGCTTCTCGCGGTGAGACTTCTCCGCCTCCTCTAGCCACGCTTGCAGGATGGGTTTGAGCGCGATCATATTGTTGTGAGACAAAGTGAGGGACTCGAACCTGCAGATGGTGCTCTGGCTGAGCGAGCCCACGCCGGGGATCTTGAGGTTGGCCAGCGCGGAGCCCACATCGGCCTGGGTCACCCCCAGCTTGATGCGTCGCTGCTTGAAGCGCTCGGCGAATGCCTCCAGGTCCCGGGGGTCGGCGTCCACGTCGCTCATGCAGCCCATGTGCGAGGGCAGCCCGTGCGCGTGGGCCATGCTGAGAGCAGCTTGGTGCATGGGGTTCATGGTGGCCATGTGCGGCGCGTGAGCTGGAGTGGACACCACGGCGCCGTCGGGGCCCGCCATGGCCCCCAGCGCCAGCCCGGGGCTCAGGTGCTCCAGCAGCTCGCCCTCCAGCGCCTGGTGCGGCTGATGGTGGTGATGGTGGTGATGATGGTGGTGGTGGTGCGTGCCCGCCAGCGCGGACGGGTGCGAGATGGGCACGGACGAGGAGGAGGCAGCCGATGTGCAGGGGATGGTGTTCATGGTGTGGTAGGTGGCGTCCGGCTTGAAGGGGCTGTGGTGGGGCGGGTGATGGTGGTGGCTCTTGCTCTGGGAGACGATGTCCACCGCCGCCAGAGCCTCGGCGCGGGCCAGCAGACTCTCATCCAGCCCGCCGAATATATTGCTCTGCAATTGCAAGTAAAAGGCACACATTACTCTCAGCAGGGAATTGTGCGCACTCTCTCCGGAAGCTCCGGCCCAGCGCTCCGCACCGCCGCCGCGCCTACAACATTCCCAGGACGTTAAAATAATAATAGTAATAATGACGATAACAATCCGGAAACTAGCGGGTGAGGAGGAGAGGAGGGAAGCCACGGAGACAAACCAAGAGTGCACGAGAAGGAGGAGGAAAGTGAGCCTGCAAACACAACACAACACAACACGCGCACAGGCAACATTCCAGGTCATAAAAATTAATATGAAAGGAAAGACCCGCTGAATACATAAGCGAGAGAGAGGGGGGAAAATTGGTTGGAGGTGTGGGGTGATTTGCTGTGCAGACATGAAAAAAACATCAAGCAGATAAAGGGGGCTGTCAAAATGTGCCTTTAAGCGGTGATTATGCAGAAATACGCACCGGTGGGGTTGGAAGACACGCTCTCCGCATCGCCTCGGAGCCCCCGCCGCTGCCGCCGCTGCTGCCACTGCTACTGGAGCTGCTGCTCCGGCCTCCGCCGCCCCCGCCACTCCCGCCGCCGCCGCCGGCAGTGCTGGAGCTGCTCGGAGAGCTGGCGGAGGGCGCCGCGGGAGCCGAGGACCCCGGCGAGGCACTGTGCAAGGCCGAGTACTTGGGCTCCACGTGCAGGCCGCCGCCGTGCGGCATGCTGAACGCCTGCTTGCTGTTCAAGGACATCATCATCATCTTCCCCGCCCGCTCGGGCGCCGGTCCGGGGCGCACGCACTGGCCCCGGCTGCTGGGACCCTCCCGAGAAGTGCTGGGCGAGAGCCGAAGCGGGGAAGGGCGATGGCAAAGTTGTGCTCACTCGCCGCCGCTCCGACCTCTGCGCGCCTGGCCCCGGCTACGCGCTCCACCGCTGGCTACTGAGGTCAGTCTGAGCGGATGCTGGGCTCCGCTTGGCGCTGGCTGCAGAACCTGGGCGCCCGAAACTGCCCCCGCTCTTCGCGGCCGCAGAGTTATACTCCCCTCTCCCCGCGCCTGCCCCCGCACACTCCGCCCTCCCTCCCTCCCGCGCGCCTCCGCCCTCCCCTGCCTGGAAGCGCCGGTTTCTCCTGCTCGGATTCTAGCGTCGCCCCTGCTCCCTCTTGGCTTCCTCCAGGCTTTGGTCCTTTCTGCTCTCCTGACACCCCCCTCCCGCTCCCCCCGCCGCTCCCCTCCCCGCGCCCTCCGCCTCCCCTTCCTGCCCCCGCCCGCGCGCCGCCGCCGCCGCGCCTTCCCCGCGCTCCGCAGCACTCACAGCCGTCCCTGCTCAACTCTGCCGGGTGGCCGGGTCTGCGCTCCAGTGGCTGGGCGGTTCCTGTCTAAGAGCCGACCTCCAGCCCCTCCAGCTTCCTGAGCCCAGTGTGCGCCTCGCCGGGAAAAGAAACTACTAAATAAAGTTACGGGCCAAAGCGACCTCGGCTGAGTTTTTGCCTAGACTATAACGAAAGCCTCTTACCTGGCTGCCTCCCCCGCCTCCTGCTTACTGCTAAGTTGCAGGCCTCCGCCCCCAACTCGTCCGCCCCTCCCTGCCGCTCGGGTGACCCCGATCCTTGGCTCGCGACCACAGTGTCGAGAACGCGGACCCTGCCGCGGACCTCGATGCTCCGCGCTGCTCTGCGCTTCCGGCTGGTAGCGCAGTGGTTGGCGCTTGGCTCTGCGCCCCCTCGGCCCGGCGGGTGCCTGGTGCCGAAGGGACCTGGGGTCGACAGGGCTGCAGGGCTTTCTCTGACACTCGGGTTTTCACTGCTCTCAGCGGACTGGACGGCGTTAGAGCGGCTCCCGTCGCCTATGCGCATGCGACTCCCCCCCACCCGGTGCCCGCCAGGCCCCCGGGTACTCCCCCCAACACCACCACCGCCAGACACTCCTCTCCACCCTCTTTTCTCTTCCTCCGGATCTTCCTTCTCCTCCTCCCTGTCTCCAGTTCAGTGTGAGTTAGGTCTTGGGCGGATCCACTGGCAAATCCTGCCACTGGATTTATTATCCTTCATTAGCCACAATCAAAGAAGGAAGGGGCGACTGACGAGGGGCAGGGCCAGAGATCACAGAGCGCATGTGCTGCGAAAAGTCCTCCCCACCCGAACACACACACACACACACACACACACACACACACACACACACGCCCTCAGGGGCTGGCACCAGCTCCACTTATCTTCATTTCCACAGCCGCTCCGTGCAGAGAGAGCCTATTTTTAGCCAACACTTTGCTGGCACTTTTGTCCCAGAGCGGAGCACTTTTATTAAAAGTGGACACACACTCTTAGTTCCAGTTGTGAAAGAAGCAGGCACTCTCCTACAAGACACGCGCGCGCGCACACTCTACCTTCCTTCTACTTCTCTCGGTGTTGGGGACTGCTGTCACCGCCGCCCCCCGCAGCGTGCAGAGGGAGCGGGGTGCCGGCGAGGGTGAAGGCCCTGAGACCCGCACGCTAGAGCCCGCGGGTGGCCGGAACCGGACGGGGGCGGCTGGGAGCAGGTGCAGGCACGCGGTGCCTGGGGAAGGCGAGCAGGTGCGAGAGCAGGCGGTAGGCCTGAGAGGCTCTGGCGCGCGCTGGGACAAAACAGAGTGGCAAGGAGCGTGGCGAAGGGGGGCCCTCGAGTGGTTGGCGCCTGGAAGCCCTGCGGCGGTGGCAAGTAGGGGGTCTCTCGTTCACCCATGACCTCTGCGGGTCAGGATAGCAGGTTCAAGTCTGGAGCTCAGTCCTCGGGAGTCGCCAGAGTAGCAAAGCTGAAGCAAACGGCGCGCGACGGGCTCTGTCCATGGTGCTTAACCCCCTTGCAACTCCAAGGCTTGCCTTCCTCCTCCCGTATATGGAGGAAAAGAATAAATAGTAGCCGAAAGGAATTCCTACTAGCAGTGTTCCCGAGAAGCCCAGAGAAGCGTGGACACGGGGCTGCAGAACGGTGTTGACATGAATGAATGTGGCTTGTGCCGGTCGCTTCAAGTAAATGCTTAGGTGTTTAATTTCTAGCTCAACAACAGCCAGGGTAATTTCAAGGAAATTTTTAAAAAGTGACATTGTACAGCTCTCACTGTCTCAAGCTTCGAGAAATGAAATAAATCAAAGTTAAAGGCTTGAGTATCATTTAATTATAGTGCAAATAGCGCTTTGAAAGAAGTAGAACAACATCTCTAAACAAATTATGACTGGGCCAGGAAGGAATTATTAGATTGAAATTTCATTTAGGCTCGAGAGACACTGCGCTTCACTGTGTAATCTGCTATGCCTCATCTGATTTGTATGCTTAATTCAGCTTGACGAATTTATTAGTTTTCATAATAGTGAAAAAATTGAGCAGTACTATGAGCTAATGCCTTGTATGTACTATAAATTGTATGTCATCGTGGAAAGACTGAAGTCTACAGAAATCTTTTATTAATGTCTGTATAGGAGGGAGGATTTTTGTGCAAACGGTGGAGAGGTTCAAGCCAAACTCTAGAGTTGCTGGGTCTCACTGGTCCATTAACATATCATCATATTAATTAGACTACTTCATCAATGATATAATTTCAAACTTCAAATTATGTTCTAATTAACAAGGGTTGTCCAATTTGCTTAATCTTCAAGAGGCTTTGGATGATCTAATTAGTATAAACTGTTCAGCATCTCTAAAACCTAAAAGAAATCCATTAAAATGTTTTTGGTGTGTATGCTATCAGTACTGTGTAAGAACCAAAGGTCTAAAAGTAAGAGTGGAGGAGGAAAATAACTCGAAGGCAAAGGTGTGCATCTACCTAGCTCTTCCAGATTATAACACTAAGGGAATCACAGGAGAAACTTTTGGGTATTGCACCTCATGAACAATGTGTTTATGTATTTAAATAAAGGTATAAGAATATCAAGGAGAAAAAAATCACAAGGGGAAAAATTCTTCTCTTTCATTAGGTGCCTAATTAGATGTAAAGCGAAAAGCAACCCTGAGGAGTTTCCCAAGCATTATTGTGGCATCAGTCAGCTGAACTTGGATTGCAAAATCAAATATTTGGGGGTGTTTTGAGCCTCTCCCTGTCCCCTCCCCCTTCATTGAGCTTAATTACTTGCCATAGTTGTTTTAATGTATGTTGTCACCTGGGAGTATTGAGAAATGCATATCGTTAATATGAATTAATCTTGATTTTAATAGCAACTGACAACTGATCTCCAAAATGCTAAACACTTGTCACCACTTCATATGGTAAATAAGATAGTATAATAAATTCATGAAATAAAGAGGGCACTGTTGAAATGACTGGACAAACTTTGTTTGATATGAAGTTTAGTGATTAAAACTATTTTAAGCAGGACAACTCCCAAAAGAATATTTTCATGGTGTCTAAAATCTATATATCACTGAATTAATTTAATACAACTTTTGAAAATCTTTCTGATATTTCTCAATGGTATCTCTTAATTCCAGATCAAAAAAGGGGGGGAGCCCTTTATTCTAATTATCAAGGTGAGACAAATTAATATGTAGTTGTAAAGCAATTCGAGAGTTTATTTACCTGCATTCACATCCTCTTAGAAAACACACACTTTTTTTTTTTTCAAAAACAGGTGAGAGTTAGATTTCTCCTTTTCTCACCCAATAAGAAAATGAAGAGCAGTGATCATGTTGAATTAGAGGGGAAATGCAATTCTTCCTTCGTCACCACGACTTGCAATCTTGAAATCTCGCCTACCAGAAGTGTCCAGAGTACCAAGCTCTTTGCGGTGTTATCAATAAAACCCATTTTGGTTTTGCCCACAGGCAGTGTTGCAAAGTGCACCAGCAAGTGTGGAATTTGCTTTCTGAGGAAGTAAGACTCCAGTCCCCCAGGTAGCGGAAACCATCTAAACAACAGGAAAGTTGAGAATAAACCCAAGGGACAGCAGCAAATGGCCCAACCTTGGAATCTGCTTCATATGACCTCCACATACACTTTTATGTCCAAGCATTTATCTGCCCTGGTGCCTATGCACACCTTCAGACCTACCTAATAAACTGAAAGCAGAGAAGTGGTTTTCTTTTCTTTTTCTTGCAAGAAGAGAAATAGAAAATGAATCGACTACATGGGTGTCACATGTGTGTGACTACCAGAGGGGCGCCTTTCTTTTCGCCAAGCCTCTTTGTTTAACAATAGCTTCTGTCCCATCACTGCCAGATGCGATAGATGTGACCAACTTCCCTCCCGCGGGCAAAGAATCGCTTGAGGTTCCACTCAAGCTCCCTGGCAGCGGGGTCCCTGCGGTAGGCACCCCCTCCCACCCCGAAATCAGCCCGCAGCCATCCCGAGAGGAGAAATCACTGTCTCCACTCCTGTATCTGGGACCTAATTTACTATTAAAATTTTAAGCAGTGCATTCATATTTTACTGGACCTAATGTGTTTTATTAAATTTTAATCCATTAAGGGCAGTGTGATTTCTCTGTATTTCAAACAGAATTGAGTTGGATTACAAGGAAGATTTTTTTAAAAGTGAGATCTGACCCCTTTCATGCTCCATCCCGACCTCGGGTTGTTAGGGCTTCAGGGAGGAAAGGGAGAATGGATGGATTCTCCCGCATCCCATCTTCTCAAGGTCAGTCTGCTCTGGATCTGAATAGACCCCCTGAGCTCTCTCTGCACTCGGTAGCTTAGGGCACAAACTCCTCCGTGGCCTCCGCTGTTCCAAGGAAGAAAAGAGAAGGAGGAAATTAGCCCTGAAATTGAGCCCTCTGGGAGCGCCCAGAGAGCCCAGCTACAGTGCGGGAGGGGTGGGGAGGAGGGCTCGCCTGGACTTCTTACGCCCTGAGGCTATTTCGAGGAGTAGGGGTGCGTTTTGCTCAAACACCTTTCCTCTTCCGAGCAAGTCCACCTGCTCTTGTGTTTGTCGCTAACTTTCTCTCTCCACTGGCTGCCCCCCGAGTCCCAAGTCCTCTCCGCTTAGAGGTCGGAAAGAGTACCCCTTTCTCCCAAAGCTCCCAGGCGCCGCCCGGGCGCGAGGGCGCACTCTGGCCCAGTGCCTGCCTGCCTAACTCGCACTCTCCACGCCTCCAGCTGCAAGCACTCAGCCGGAGTCTCCGGAAACCTCTGCATCTGGCAGTTCCCAGGCTCTCCTGGATCGAAATTCGGGCTCGCAAACTCCTGCTCTCCCAACAACGTCTGGCAGGGCGAATGGAAGCGGGCCATTGGCGCTCGGGAGCGCGCACTTTGAGGGTCGGGAGAGACTGGCTCCCCGGCCAGGGCCCTGTAGTGGCCGGACTCGCCAAGTGGGACTCTCTAGATAATTCTGGACTGAGGGCAGTGGCCGGGCAGGGGGCCAGAGGATGAGAAAAGGCAAGGTAGAAAAGGAAAGCAGCGCTTCCCTTTTCCCCGGTGGAGGGAAAGGCGCGGAGCTGAATTTCTAATAAAGCAGGCTGGCTGGGAAGAGGGAACGCGGGACTCGCCAGCCCCAGGCCCGCTGGATGCTAGCAGAGCTCCTAGACGCCGTCACGATTCCGGCGGGTGGCTTGACTGAGGTCGAAGTGGGGCGAGCTCTGGCGTCGACCAAGCTGCGGAGCAAACACCACAGGCGCCAAGAAATTAACAGCCGCCGGAGGGAAAGAGTGAGTCCTCCGTTTCCAACTCCTTACTCCCCAGAGCTCCAGGGCGCGAATCACACTCTTAGGCACGGACCCACACACAGACACGCTGACACCCACGCATGCAAACACACAAGTGCTAACACTCACGCACACTCACTCAGATTCACACCTGTTTCTCTCCTTCCCACTCGCCGTGCAAAGGGGAGAGGGGCAGATCTCCGCCTTCTGTGCCCAACAAGCGCCCGTAGGTTTACTTTCCCGATGAAACTGTTATTTTTCCTCGTAGTGAATTTCCCTGGTCGGTGTGTTTACCTCTTCCCAAAGTTAAGTCCAGTCACGAAATCAAACTTAAGGCATTGGAACAATCAATGAAGACTTTTTGCAGTCCATGGCGCCTTGCGCTTCCTGGAACTAAAATAAATGCAAGAAATCGAAACTTAATTACTTGAAAGAAATCCAGAAATCCCTCTGCATAATTTATCCAGTCATTTTTCGTAGCGTTTGTGTTCGGTGCAGTGTATGTTAAGTTTATACTTTGGGCTAAGATCTGGTTTCCTTCGCGGATTCCTTGGGGGTGACTCCACCCGACCTCAGCCAAGACTTTTGCCTTGCACTAGATCCCCCTTCTTCTTTATCCCCAGAGCTGATCTAGTAACTGTTTTTTTTTTTTTTTTTTTTTTAAACTCTAAGGTCACCAACTCTAAGGTACAAGAATCCCTGGGGCTGAGTGTTCTGTGTAGTTAAAAGATGAAAAAAAAAAAAATCTCACCCATTTTCTCTTCTTTTTGGCCACTGGGGCTATAGTCTAATTTGTGTGAGTTGCCTAACACTAGATCTGAAATCAGGACCCTTAGTAAATACAAAGCAGGAACATTTCTGTGAAGGAACAGTGCCCCATCAGAAAGTGCCAATCTGCTGGTGATGGAAAAATTGATTAAAAGGTAGACTTTTCCCTGCTCTCCAGGGAAATTCTCCCTCTTGCTCCCTCCCTCTCTCTCTCTCTGTCTCTCTCATTATCTTCCTAAGGCACACTACTTGAATATGTGTTCCTACCACACTACTCTTCAAGGTGTATAGCTAGACCACAAACCCAGTACATTAGTTTCTGCCTCTGATATCTGTTCCTTTCAGACTCATTCATTTTCTCCTTTGGTTGCCAGTTAATTGAGAATCTTCGTATTCATAAAGTGCCAAAAGATCTTCATGGGAGGGGGTTATGAATGGAGCTGATGCTCCTGTGTTCAGCTTAAACATACTGGCTAACATCAAGTGACTTTTGTACGTATTGTGATTCTGACGTTGAGTCCTATTGGGAATTTAGAAATTTCATGATTACTAAAGCTATGGCTAGTGGATTTGCAGAACAGAACGGTCCCTGAATCTATTAGCGTGGGGAGGGTGTTTCCAGAAAGACAAGCTTTCTCACAGACATCTTATAGAAATCTGAAGTATTGTTATGAAAGAATGAAAAATACATTGGGGAACAGCTTGGAAACTGAAGTACATTTTGATTTAACTTACATTAACAGAAATGTAATGTAAAAGTGAAAGGATCTAACAAAACCATTAATAATTAAAAAATAATTACAGATAGTCTATCCTTACTATTCATAACCACTCAACACTTTAGACAAAGAAAACGGAATACTCTTAATGGGAATGAGATGTGAGCAGACTGCTAATGAGAAGTTAACCAAAGACTGTGAATTTGTCAAAGGAGACGAGTTTCCCTGTTCCCCTCACACACACACACACACACACACACGCTTAAATGCTCTCAGAGTTGGCTTGGACCTTCCTTTTCCATCGGCATATACACTGAGTGTCGGTTTGTGCAACAGAAATCTCTTGAGCAATAACAATACAGACCTTATTGAATTGTGAAGATCAGGGGCACCAGATGGTTTGTCTATTAACCATCCTCACTGACAAATATTTATAGGTGCCTAAGAGATCCATGCTTCTGTAATAGATTTTGGTTGGACAATTCCATCCCACAAGGATTTCACAAACCTATGAACCTCTAAAGACAGCATTTATTTCTAGTCCTTGCTTGTGACCGCTTTTTAAAAAAGATGTCATTCTTTAAGGATTCATTGTCATCTTTTTTCTTTGTACTTTATACATTCATTGTACACCTCACCAGAGGAGTTGCATTCCAGTATTTTTTTAAATGTGCATATTAATTTTTCTGTTACCTAAATTAGAATTATTTTCTTTCCAGTATGAATTTTCCAATGTTCCAAGGCTTTAGAGCAGTTTCCCACATATAATCATGCAGCAAACTTTTAATCATGCAATAGACCTTTAAGGAGATGTTGGGAAGGAAGTTACAGTGACTCCATTCTGATTTTCACTGCATATTCTTCTTTATTTTGTTTGAGAGTCACATGGGACTGCCCTAGAGTGCTTCGTTGATGTTTGGAGACACTGGGAGGAAATCAAAGGAGCCTTGCGGAAAGCAAACTTCACTGCCTCTTTGCAGAGATAAAGGGAATTCTTACAAAAGGAGAGATTTGCAGACATACAACTGGAATTCAATGAAGTCATGGCTGAGGCATCTGCTGAGAAGCTACAAGGAAGTGGAGACCTACAGCCCATGTCAAATCTTTCCAGTCTAAAGAATTTGAAGCTTCCTTCCTTCCCCATCCCCAGATGAATTAGAAACAAAACAGCATGCCTTTTGTAGGAAACAAAAAAACCTAAGGAGAAATGCTAATGGAGTGCCCGAAAGGATTATAAACACTCCTTAGCTGTATAAATATGACCTGAGTGCATAAAACATGATAGAGTCCATGTAGGCATTCATTCTGTTTCTGTTTAATGCAGTAGAAGGATATTGTGACAGTAATGATAGCAAACACATTTAAACACTTTATCCTTTCTTGAAATTTTGCATATTGTCCATGATTTGCCTGTAAATCTTGTATGTATAGAAATGAGCGAATCAATCAGAGAATTTTAATATTTGTACCTAAGTATGTGTCATTGTCTCTGTCTACCGTTCTTCCTTTATATGCCTATGTAGATCATCAAGATAAGAGTTCAACTAACATGCGCTCTGGAAGATGTAATAATTTGGCGCTTTGACTAGATTTTCCTGATATGCACTTAAGACTTGAAATTGCTCTAGTATTATGACCATCAAGCTCTATTTGAAGCCTTAAGATCTCTCCTCTTCAAAATACAGATTCTATATGTTCTGTTGCTGTTGTTCAGTTGCTAAGTCGTGCGACCCCGTGGACTGGAGCACTCTAGGCTTCCCTGTCCTTCACGGTCTCTTGGAGTTTGCTCAGATTTATGTCCATTAAGTCGGTGATGCTGTCCAACCGTCTCATCCTCTGCCTCTGCCTTCTCCTTTTGCCTTCAATCTTCCCCAGCAACAGGGTCTTTTCCGACAAGTCAGCTCTTTGCACCAGGTGGCTGAATTGTTATGATACTTCGTGATACCATGTGCTTATCACACCCCTTCTTTGCTTGTCAAGGGTAAGGCCAAGAAGGTGTTGTCAGCCTTGTGCTTATCTGACGTATTCCTGTATTCATAGTCCATTGGTTTCTCCTGGACTGCACTGTCTAGTCTGGACCACAGGATCAGTCATTTCTATAGTAACCATGCTAGCCACGGTGATCTCTTTGCTCCCTTGCCTTCCTTTATCAAATTTAACTCGTCCTGTTTTCTGCACTTTTGCCAATAGGCTGATGATTGACTGGCAATAAGAGAATAGGCTACTTTCTCTTTAAATTGTAATTTAGGGACCTCCCAGTGACTCTAGTGGTAAAGAATTTAACTGCCAGTGCAGGAGATGAAGGAGATCTTCCATCCGGGGTTGGGAAGATCCCCTGGTGGAGGGCATGGCCACCCCCTCCAGTGTTCTTGCCTGGAGAATCCCACGGACAGAGAAAACTGGCGAAATACAGTCCATGTCGTCACAAAGAGTCAGATATTATTATAATTTATTATATATATTATATATCAAATATATATAGATATGTATATCTGCAATATCTTGAAACTTGGTTTCCTTCTGATGCTCCTTCCTCTACTACACAACCTGCGATGCTGAAAAGTACATTTCTCAGGTTCTCCTATAGTTCAGGTCCTGGCTGTGAGGCGGAGGTATGGCTCAGTTATTCTCTGTTGGTGTGAACCCAAGAGGAGTGGAACTTTCTTACAGCCAACAGCTGTTGCTAAGAATGGTATATTCCTGAAGTCTGTAGTTTCACCAATGTCTTCCTTACTCTCCTCCTGGGATACAGCTCATGACTTTTCTGGCAAATTAGTTCAGCACTAATTCTGGGAGTTGTTCCCAGAAGTTCAGTGTATAGTCTAGTGCTTCATTCTTTTAAAAAACTGTGTTTTTTTTTTTTCATTTATTTTTATTAGTTGGAGGCTAATTACTTCACAACATTGCAGTGGGTTTTGTCATACATTGACATGAATCAGCCATGGAGTTACATGTATTCCCCATCCCAGTCCCCCCTCCCACCTCTCTCTCCACCCGACTCCTCTGGGTCCTCCCAGTGCACCAGGCCCGAGCACTTGTCTCATGCATCCCACCTGGGCTGGTGATCTGTTTCACTTTAGATAATATACATGATGTTCTCTTGAAGCATCCCACCCTTGCCTTCTCCCACAGAGTCCAAAAGTCTGTTCTGTACTTCTGTGTCTCTTTGTCTGTTTTGCATATAGGGTTATCATTACCATCTTTCTAAATTCCATATATATGTGTTAGTATGCTGTAATGTTCTTTATCTTTCTGGCTTACTTCACTCTGTATAATGGGCTCCAGTTTCATCCATCTCATTAGAACCGATTCAAATGAATTCTTTTGAACGGCTGAGTAATATTCCATGGTGTATATGTACCACAGCTTCCTTATCCATTCGTCTGCTGATGGGCATCTAGGTTGCTTCCATGTCGTGGCTATTATAAACAGTGCTGCGATGAACATCAGGGTGCACGTGTCTCTTTCAGATCTGTGTCCTCAGTGTGTATGCCCAAAAGTGGGATTGCTGGGTCCTATGGCAGTTCTATTTCCAGTTTTTTCAGAAATCTCCACACTGTTCTCCATAGTGGCTGTACTAGTTTGCATTCCCACCAACAGTGTAATGGGTCATTATGTCATATTTCCTTTGAAAATAAAATCTATTTACATGAAAAACAAGAAGCTGTGTAAGCACACGCCTGCCTGAAATCTGTGTTTGTTTCAAACAGGTGAAGTCGTTTCTGTGAATTGCAGCTATACCCCCTGATCTCAGGGCTTCCCAGGTGGTGCTAGTGGTAAAGAACCCGCCTGCCAATGCAGGAGATGTAAGAGACGTGGATTTGATCTTTGGATCAGGAAGATCCCCTGGAGGAGGGTATGGCAACCCACCCCAGTATTCCTGCCTGGAGAATCCCGTGGACAGAGGAGCCTGGAGGGCTACAGTCTATGGGGTGGCAAAGAGTCGGACACGACTGAGTGACTGAGCAGCTACTCCATCTACTCCATGCTTCACAGTTTTCTCTACTGCCCAGTATCTTTTTATTCACCTTTAATCGACTCTCCGTCTCACTCCCTAGAGAATCTACTGCAAACATTTTCCACTTCTGCCATCATGACTTTGAGCGTGTAATCTCAACTCACAGTCTACTAAGAAAATAGTTCACTACCACATATTCCCTTAAGTTTTCTATTGCCACTGAGGTATATTTCCTGTGTTTTACCCAGCCTCTCCTTGGATTCTCTCATAAGTTCACCTCCTCCCTCAAGTTAACCCTTAACTTAACTCATGATTTCCCATCCCCTCACTGCCTTCTAAACCTTGGTCTGTCAATTTACTCTTTTTCCTGCATCTTTAATTTTTCATCTCCCTTCTATCTCTCCTTACCCTACTAATAAACTCAGGATGCTTTGGCCGTAACATTTATTTTATATATTAGTTGTGGCATGTGGTATTTAGCTCCCTGATCAGGGATCAAACCCAGGCCCCCTGCATTGGGAGCTTGGAATCTCAGTCACTGAGCCACCAGGGAAATCCCTGGCCATATAATTTAAATAAAACAAAAACTCTTTACATCTCTTTCCTCAAATATCTCTCTTCTTTTCACCATCGAATTTTGCAAATGTTAGTTGCACTTACTGCTTTCATCTCCTCACCATCCAGTCTCTTCTAAACTTCCTAACTTGCTACTGATGATGCTGCCACATAGAATACCAATGGCCTTTTAGTTTACACACTCTGGTATTTTTCCCAAAAGCACAGGTTTCAGTGAGGAATTTTGTGCTGTTCTACCAGATATTGATTCCAATTCCCATTTTACCCCTCTGAAAATTGTGGATAATAATAGCATGTTCTTCCCCAAGAGTACTTAGTGGATGGTATATAAAGGCTTAGCATAGTTCCTTGGGTGTGATAAGTACTTGATAAACACTAGCTAATGATACAATACCAATAATAGTCTTGGAATGTGAGTGTTGACAGTTCTCTCTTTCCTAAATAGATTGGCTTGGATCTCATCATATGATCTGTAAAGGCAGGATTAGCAGCCTCAGTGGGCTCAAACTTTAAACCAGATTTTGGCTTTTCTTGGGATTCTTTTCCACTGTCATCTGTCCATCAAACAAGGCCAGACCACAGTGACCCATCTCCCCAAGGCTGTTATCAAAAATGTGGGCTTGTGTATCATGTATTTGTTAACTCAAAGGCACATTCAGAGAAACCAGGGGTCATTATTGAGTAAATGCTCATAAAGACCCAAAATTTTGTCACCAGACTTCCCCTACCATTTTACCATAATTTCTAGCTTATTTCCTCAAAAGGTTAATAAATTTTTGAAAGAACACCCAGTATCTACAGCTGAGCATATGGGTCTTTTTCTCAAGTCAAAAGTATTCTGCACATATACCTTCTGAAACATGTTTCCTTTCTTCTTTTCCTTGGCTGTCCTATTTGCTGAAAGATCTTGATTACCTAAGGATCTCTCAACCCTATTTCTGCCTCTCCCTTGCTGACTCCATCATTTTCATAGTTCCTGTGTGCGTGCGTGCTATGTCGCTTCAGTCATGCCCGACTCTGCAATCCTATGGGTCGCCAGGCTCCTCTGTCCATAGGATTCTCCAGGCCAGAATACTGGAGTGAGTTGCGGTGCCCTCCTCCAAGGGATCTTTCCAACCCAGGGGTTGAACCCACATCTCTTGTGTCTCTTGCATTGGCAGGCGGGTTCTTTACCACTAGCGCCACCTGAGAAGCCCTTCATAGTTCCTACTCTCACCCAAATGCCTCCGCACACTTTATTACCCTGATCTCTTCTGAAAGGCAGTTTCACCAACAGTTTACTCGATTTCTCCACCTGGATATCTGCTTTACCTTCAAACCCAATCCCTACAGACCCATATCACTTTATTGATATTTCACTAATGAAAGTTAATACTTTCCATCTGTATAATTTTTTACTCTTGTTTGATCTCCCAGAAGAGACTGTGAGACCCCTGAAGACAGAGTCTGTGTTCAGTTCCTCCTGTGCCCTTAACAAGCTTATTGTCGCATCCTGTATAGAGTAAGTGCTTGATATCTATTCACTGATGGGCTGAATGAATGACAGTTATGATAGCAAATGATGTGAATTTTGTACATAAAAATCTCACTAATACTTGTTCTCTTCTGAATCTTTTTAGAACTTGACCCCAAATTAACAGGTAAATGACAGACTGAGAAAAAACATTTTCATTGACTAAAAAAGGCAAAGAAAAACTAGATTACACAATGTACCTTTGAAGACTAACATGAAAAGAAGTATATCAATAATATAGAAAGATGCAAATAAGCAATTTATAGACTGGCAAAGCTAAATATTAACTAAGATTTGAGAAATGCCAAATCTCAAGTAACCACACAAATATTAATTAAACAGTGAGATACCCATTTATAGGTATCGTCATCATAAAATTGAAAAGTTGGATAATATCTAAAGTAATTAACAGTGTGGATTAGAAACCATAACACAATACTGATAGAAGTATAATTATTGGATAGTCATTGTGGAATGCAAGCTGATAATTTCTAGTAAATATGACTATGCAAATACATTCTGACCTACCAATTCTATTGCTGGGTTTTAATCCGAAGATATTTTTCTACAGATCCAAAAGGTGATATTTGAAAATATTCCTATCAGTGTTGTTTATAATATCAGAGAGGTAGAGGCAGCAGTAAAAGTAATGACTTTCTGGTAGTATAGAAAAGCCTTAAAAAGTTGAGTGAAAACTGAACAACGTATGTAATATAATGCTATTTTTATACTTGAACATAAAAAATCTGTGTATATTTCAAAGAAAAGAATTTATATACACAAAGATAGACTCAGTTCATTAGCATAAGTGCCATTGGCTAGAAGGAATGTAACTGGGAAAAAAATTCATGAGGACACATCAAATGCCTTAAAGGATCGTTTTCTCCTATGAATCCTACTTCTAGGAATTTCTCCTAAAAAAAAAAAGGAAAACAACATTATGCCCATGAAGATGAAAGGCAGTTTTCCTTTAAGGCAAAAATTGGAATGTCCAGTAACAGAAAAATAGTTTAAAAACTGTAGTACAGCCATATTGTTAAATACATACTATAATCATGTTTTCAGAGAATACTTAATGACATGGGGAAAATATATTCTTTAAGAAAAAGCAAGCATGATATAAAACAGAGATCCTTCCTGTTTAAAAGACCTATGCAAACTAGTACAGCCACTATGGAAAACAGTGTGGAGATTTCTTAAAAAACTGGAAATAGAACTGCCATATGACCCAGCAATACCACTTCTAGGCATACACACTGA
This sequence comes from Muntiacus reevesi, assembly GCF_963930625.1. NCBI lineage: Eukaryota > Metazoa > Chordata > Mammalia > Artiodactyla > Cervidae > Muntiacus > Muntiacus reevesi. Next base: position 58,896,907 of record NC_089261.1, on the reverse strand, counting down.
GGAATCCAGATCTGAAAGAGACACGTGCACCCCAATGTTCATCGCAGCACTGTTTATAATAGCCAGGACATGGAAGCAACCTAGATGCCCATCAGCAGATGAATGGATAAGGAAGCTGTGGTACATATACACCATGGAATATTACTCAGCCGTTAAAAAGAATTCATTTGAATCAGTTCTAATGAGATGGATGAAACTGGAGCCCATTATACAGAGTGAAGTAAGCCAGAAAGATAAAGAACATTACAGTATACTAACACATATATACGGAATTTAGATAGATGGTGGCGATAACCCTATATGCAAAACAGAAAAAGAGACACAGAAGTACAGAACAGACTTTTGAACTCTGGGGGAGAACGTGAGGGTGGGATGTTTTGAAAGAACAGCATGTATACTATCTATGGTGAAACGGACCACCAGCCCAGGTGGGATACATGAGTCAGGTGCTCGGGCCTGGTGCACTGGGAGGACCCTGAGGAGTCGGGCGGGGAGGGAGGTGGGAGGGGGGATCGGGATGGGGAATACGTGTAACTATATGGCTGATCCATATCAATGTATGACAAAACCCACTGAAATGTTGTAAAGTGATTGGCCTCCAACTAATAAAATAATATTTAAAAAAATAAAAAAAAATTAAAAAAAAAAAAAAGACCTATGTAGATGCCCAGAAAATAGGGAAAAAATATTTCATTTAAAAGGTTACATTGTGAGAGATTTTAATTTCCCAAATTGTTTGTGATGAACTATGTTCTTCTTCTTACCAGAATTACATGTGTATACAGACTTAGATCATGGCATCTGATCCCATCACTTTATGGGAAATAGATGGGGAAACAATGGAAACAGTGACTGACTTTATTTTGGGGGCTCCAATATCACTGCAGATGGTGACTGCAACCATGAAATTAAAAGATGCTTGCTTCTTGAAAGAAAAGTTATGACCAAACTAGATAGCATATTAAAAAGCAGAGACATTACTTTGCCAACAAAGATCCATCTAGTCAAAGTTTTGGTTTTTCCAGTAGTCATGTATGGATGTGAGAGTTGGACTATAAAGAAAGCTGAGTGCTGAAGAATTGATGCTTTTGAACTGTGGTGTTGGAGAAGACTCTTGAGAGTCCCTCGGACTGCAAGGAGATCCTCCAACCAGTCCATCCTAAAGGAAATCAATCCTGAATATTCATTGGAAGGACTGGTGCTGAAGCTGAAACTCCAATACTTTGGCCACCTGATTCGAGGAACTGACTCATTTGAAAACACCCAGATGCTGGGAAAGATTGAAGGTGGGAGGAGAAGGGGATGACAGAGAATGAGATGGTTGGATGGTTGGATGGTTGGATGGCATCACTGACTCAATGGACATGAGTTTGAGTAAACTCCGGGAGTTGGCGATGGACAGGGAAGCCTGGCATTCTGCAGTCCATGGGGTCGCAAAGAGTCAGACACGACTGAACAGAACTGAACTGAACTGAACAGACTTAGATATGGTTATAGATATAACTTTCCCAGGTTGAATACTTTTTCATGTAAGATTCACTGTACCTCTTATTTAAAGTGCTATAACTAAGCAATCTATCAGCTGAACCATCAGCTGAAGCCATTCAGCTAGTATTAGCTCTACTGAATATTTATAGATTGGAAAATGGTATTTAATTAACTTGAAAGGGGTGTATTTTGCTATCTAAGTTTTATCTTTCCCACATCTCTGAATGTGGAAAAAATCACAGGGTTACGTATAGAAGCCGGGACTCCACAAAATAACCCTCTAAATAAGACCTATATCATTTCAACTGCAATCCAGTTCACCTCTCTTTGCTTAGAGTGGGACCAAGATACTCCCTAAGTATCTAAAATACAGGAACAAAAGGGGTATATTATCAGATTCCTTATTTTCTTCCTTTCCAGTATTTTATCAGGGAAAAAAATTCATACTTGGTTAGTTTCAGGGAAAAAAAGAAACTTTACTAAAAAAGAGTTAAAATAGCATCTCAGTTCTCAGAGTCAGGATCCATTATAGTCTCTACCTTGGTTCCCTAGCTGATGTACACTTGGAGAGCTTTTGTAAACTAGTTGCTATTGTGTTTAATTGAAAAACTAACACTCGATGATTGAATTCATGCTCAAGATGGTGCAGTAACTTCAGTCTTTGACTATCCCATTAGTTGCAAACCCATGACTGTGTTAGATAAGAAAAGAAAACCTCATAGGAATTTATCTATGTAAATAATTTGATTAAAGATATATTATGATATTCATAAGCCCACATAAGATAGAGGGATTTATCGATGAAGCTTTAGAATGATGGATAGAGAAGAGGTACTTACATACATGTTTACTGCCAATCAGTAAATGTGAATACTCCTTCTTTATACTATGCAGGCACCATCCCTTCCTGTATATGACCAGAAACCACCTCTTCCTGTTCTTTATTCTTGAATATGCTCTTTCTGTCTGATTTCATATCTCCTGTGATAGGAAAAACATAGCTTTTTGGAATCTGTTTGTTTTCATGAAACAATAGATTGTCTTGCTCTACAGTGTCCTAACGTGTGTGCATGTTAGTCACTCAGTCATGTCTGACTCTTTGCGACCCCATGGACTGCAGCACGCCAGGCCTCCCTGTCCATCACCAGCTCCTGGAGTTTAGGCAAACTCATGTCCATTGAGTCAGTGAAGCCATCCAACCATCTCATCCTCTGTCATCCTCCTCGTCTCCCGCCTTCAATCTTTCCCAGCATCTTTTCAAATGAGCAGTTCTTCACATCAGGTGGCCAAAGTATTAGAGTTTCAGTTTCAGCACCAGTCCTTTCAATGAACACCCAGAACTCATTTCCTTTAGAATGGACTGGTTGGATCTCCTCACTGTCCAAGGGACTCTCAAGAGTCTTCTCCAACACTGCAGTTCAAAAGCATCAATTCTTCAGCACTCAGCTTTTTTTATAGCCCAACTCTCACATCCACACATGACTATAGGAAAAACCGAAGCTTTGACTAGATGGACCTTTGTTGGCAAAGTAATGTCTCTGCTTTTTAACACACTCTTTAGGTTGGTCATAACTTTTCTTCCAAGAAGGCATCTTTTAATTTCATGGCTGCAGTCACAGCCATGTGATTTTGGAGCAGTGATTTTGGAGCCCCCAAAATTAAAGTCGGTCACTGTTTCCACTCTTTCCCCATCTCTTTGCCATGAACTTATGGGACCAGATACTGTGATCTTAGTTTTCTGAATGTTGAATTTTAAGCCAGCTTTTTCACGCTCCTCTTTCACTATCATCAAGAGGCTCTTTAGTTCTTCTTTGCTTTCTGCCATAAGGGTGGTGTCATCTGCATATCTGAGGTTATTGATATTTCTCGAGGCAATCTTGATTCCAGCCTGTGCTTTATCCAGCCTGTCACTTCTCATGATGTATTCTGCATATAAGTTAAATAATCAGGCTGACAATATACAACCTTGACTTGTAGAATTTTGAGCATTACTTAGCTAGCATGTGAGATAAGTACAATTGTGTGGTAGTTTCAGCATTCTTTGGCATTGCCTTTCTTAGGGATTGGAATGAAAACTGACCTTTTCCAGTCCTGTGGCCACTGCTGAGTTTTCCAAATTTGCTGACATATTGAGTGCAGCACTTTCACAGCATCATCTTTTAGGATTTTAGATAACTCAACTGGAATTCCATCACATCCACTAGCTTTGTTCATAGTGATGCTTCCTAAGGCCCACTTGACTTTGCATTCCAGGATGTCTGGCTTTAGGTGAGTGATCACACCACTGTGGTTATCTGGGTCACAAAGATCTTTTTTGTATAGTTTTTCTGTGTATTCTTGCCGCCTCTTCTTAATATCTTCTACTTCCAGTAGGTCCGTACCATTTCTGTCCTTTATTGTGCCCATGTTTGCATGAAATGTTCCCTTGGTATCTCTAAATTTATTGAAGTGACCTCTAGTCTTTCCCATTCTATTGTTTTCCTCTATTTCTTTGCACTGATCACTGAGGAAGGCTTTCTTATCTCTCCTTGGTATTCTTTGGAACTCTGCATTCAAATGGGTATATCTTTCCTTTTCTCTCTTGCCTTTCACATCTCTTCTTTTCACAGCTATTTGTAAGGCCTCCTTAGACAATGATTTTGCCTCTTTGAATTTCTTTTTCTTGGGGATGGTCTTGATTACTGCCTCCTGTTCAATGTCATGAACCTCCATTCACAGTTCTTCAGGCACTCTGTCTATCAAATCTAATCCCTTGAATCTATTTCTCACTTCCACTGTATAATCGTAAGAGATTTGATTTAGGTCATACCTGAATGGTCTAGTGGTTTCCATACTTTCTACAATTTAAGTCTGAATTTGGCAATAAGGAGTTTGTGATCTGAGCCACAGTCAGCTCCCGGTCTTATTTTTGCTGACTGTATAGAGCTTTTCCATCTTTGGCTGCAAAGAGTATAATCAATGTGATTTCAGCGTTGGCCATCTGGTGATGTCCATGTGCAGAGTCTTCTCTTGTGTTGTTGGAAGAGGGTGTTTGCTATGACCAGTGCGTTCTCTTGGCAGAACTCTATTAGCCTTTGCCCTGCTTTGTTTTGTACTCCAAGGCCAAATCTGCCTGTTACTGCAGGTGTTTCTTGACTTCCTACTTTAGCATTCCAGTCCCCTATAATGAAAAGGACATCTTTTTTGGGTGTTAGTTCTAGAATGTCTTGTAGGTTTTCATAGAACCATTAAACTTCAGCTTCTTCAGCATTACTTGTCGGGTCATAGACTTGGATTACTGTGATATTGAATGGTTTGCCTTGGAAATGAACTAACCTTCTTATCAAGTTGATTAGTGGCTAATATGTGGTTCACAGGAAAACTGTAGCATAGGATTAGAAGGATATTGTATCCTAAGGTTAGAGAATAAGAATTGCTAAGAACTTGAAATATTCTAAACAAGCTCCAGATTTCCACAAGAATCATCCATTCTTGCAGTAATCAAGGCTGCTGGTTTATGCTACTTTTACGCTACTTCTAATAGTAGCTCAGAATCTATTTTCCTATGTCAAATTTAAATTTTTTGTCTTCATGAAAGGACATTTCTATGATAGCTGTTGTCCCAACATGATGCTAATCTGTGTTGGATTTTAAGACACTCTAGTCAACTGCCCATTTTGTTTCTTCAATCCTACAGATAGGCATGGATCAATGCTATCAAGTCATCCTATAAATTTCTTGTAGCTGTTGGTCTAGGTTAACCTGAAAATGGCTTGGAAGTTTGTAAAGTTGCAGTCTGTGTTTCAACTAAAACATTTTCTCTGTGTTTTTAAAAAAATAGCAACTATAAAATTGTTTCTTGCTCAAGTTACAGGTTAATATCTTTATTAGTGTATAATGTTTAAATAGGAAAAGGAGTATGTCTAGGCTGTATATTGTCACCCTGCTTATTTAACTTATATGCAGAGTACATCATGAGAAACGCTGGGCTGGAAGAAGCACAAGCTGGAATCAAGATTACTGGGAGAAATATCAATAACCTCATATATGTAGATGACACCACCCTTATGGCAGAGAGTGAAGAGGAACTGAAAAGCCTCTTGATGAAAGTGAAAGAGGAGAGTGAAAAAGTTGGCTTAAAGCTTAACATTCAGAAAACTAAGATCATGGCATCTGGTCCCATCACCTCATGGGAAATAGATGGGGAAACAGTGGAAACCGTGTCAGATTTTATTTTTTTGGGCTCCAAAATCACTGTGGACGGTGACTGTAGCCATGAAATTAAAAGATGCTTACTCCTTGGAAGGAAAGTTATGACCAACCTAGATAGCACATTAAAAAGCAGAGACATTACTTTGCCAACAAAGGTCCATCTAGTCAAGGCTGTGGTTTTTCCAGTAGTCATGTATGGATGTGAGAGCTGGACTGTGAAGAAAGCTGAGCACCGAAAACTTGGTGCTTTTGAACTGTGGTGTTGGAGAAGACTCTTGAGAGTCCCTTGGACTGCAAGGAGATCCAACCAGTCCATCCTAAAGGAGATCAGTCCTGGGTGTTCACTGGACAGACTGATGCTGAAGCTGAAACTCCAATACTTTGGCCACCTCATGCGAAGAGTTGACTCATTGGAAAAGACCCTGATGCTGGGAGGGATTGGGGGCAGGAGGAGAAGGGGATGACAGAGGACGAGATGGCTGGATGGCGTCACCGACTCGATGGGCATGAGTTTGAGTAAAATCTGGGAGTTGGTGATGGACAGGGAGGCCTGGCGTGCTGCGATTCATGGGGTCACAAAGAGTCGGACACAACTGAGCGACTGAACTGAACTGAACTGAATGTTTAAATGTTTATCCAAGATCAGTATGCAAAGAACCATTTTCAAATCTTTAAATTTTCTTTTTATTTCTCAAAAATCATATCGAAGAAAAGTGGATACACACACACACACACACACACACATATTACTCAGCCTGCACACCTCTTTAAAAGAATTGCTTGGATCCTCTGTCTCTTCTCTTTCTTTATCCAGAGTGCTTCATTCTCTTTGTCTTTCGCAGGGTCCTTTGCTCCCACCATCCTCAAAAAGGCTCAGAAAAGGTTCTGACACATTTGTTCACATTAAAGTGTAACTGACTTGTTGCTCTATCCGGCAAGTATCATGAATCACTTTTTTGTAGTGGTTTAGTCATTATGTCGTGTCTGACTCTTTGCAGCCCCATGGACTGTAGCCACCAGGCTCCTCTGTCCATGGGTTTCTCCAAACAAGAATATTGGAATGGGTTGCCAGTTTTTCCTCCATGGGATCTTTCTAGGCCAGGGATTGAACTTGAGTCTCCTGCATTGGAGGCTGATTCTTTACCACAGTAACCCTGACTTTGTAATGTGCAAAATACTGTTCAGTCTACCTACTTGTCGGGATGGACATGACAAAAAGAGGCTAGACTACTTGAAATCTTTTTTAAAAGAGCAGAAAGTTGATCTATTGGAACTTAAACCTATGAATAGGCAGCATGTGTTAATAAAACTGAAGACAATATTGAGATGTTATCTTTAATAATTCAACATGCATGTAAGTATCCACATGCATATAAGACTGATGAGAGATACACTTATCAAAGTAAATATACATTTAAATTTTACCCTGTTGGCCTTGTTACTTTATTCAATTACTCTGCCATTTTTACAGATAGAACAACAGAATTGAAGGAAAACATAACCTTAAGGTGGTAAAGGAGATTCCCTGGTGATCCAATGGTTAGGAGCCTGCAGTTTCACTGTCCCATGCGGAACAGTCAAAGAATAACATGAAATAGCTTAAATGGTGAAAAAATATCAAAAGTATAGCTGGAACTCCTTAAGGAAAGCGATTTTGTGACTTGGACAATTTGAAATGGCAGCAATTAGTTTCTTAGTGGGACTAATCACTTGCACATAGAGAAAACATATCACTTTAGATACAGAATCAGCATTTGATTTGATCAGCAAATTCCTAATTTGAAGAAAGAAAAATAGCTTCAGGGTCTGGGTGGGCCAGAGTAGTGAACCATGAATGTAAAATACTGAGCCTTTGATTGAGAATATAAATAATTATTAACTTATACCACATAGTGTTCCTCCCTTTTTTTCCTCTTTCATGCTCTGTGTCTGCAGGGTATTTTATAAAATTTAACTGTGGGGTGGAGAACAAGCAAGGGCGGGGCCCTGATCCTTGATTATCTCTGTTAACAGGGAATTCTGAATACCTTTTGAAATGCAGATTCCTTTTGTAAGAGGGGTAAGAAAAACCACAGATGTCAACTGTGGACAGAATATAGTAACATTTGGGAGATTCTAAGACACTTTGCTTCTTTTTTTTTTTGCTTTTGTCCACTTTTACTAATTGTTTTATTAAGCAAATTATATATATATATATATATATATATATATATATATATATTTAAAGATACATAACAGCAAGCTAAAGGACAGAGACTTGATTTCCTAAAGAAAAGCTTTAACACACTATGAAGATTAGACATTACATCTTCAACTAACTTGTTGAAGGAAATCAAGTCTCTGTCCTTTAGCTTGCTTATAATAGGAAAAAAATAAAAAGAAATATCCTTAATGTCCAGCTATAAGGAATCCAGTAATGAGAAATGTTGTTATGTGTAAGTACCTATGTGTTTATACGCCTGAGGCTTATTTAAATGGTATCAGGCTATTTGTATTGTAAGATCTCTTGTTTCTGGTTCCTTTTATTCTAAAATGACAAGTACCTGTATGTTCAAAAACTAAATATGGACATATTCAGTTTTAGGTAACAGGGTTTTCATGCCAAAATTACCATTGACATTATTCAGTCTTTTTTTTTTTCAGACTTTTTATTATGGAATCAATTTTAATTAAGTAATTCTGTTCCTTTCCAGTTGTGTAAAGCACTGTTATCTCAGTTTCTTTTACGTATTTATTTACTTTGGGCTGTGCTGGGTCTTCGTTGCTGCACGCGGGCTTTCTCTAGTTTCAGAGAGCAAGGGGCTACTCTAGTTGCAGAGCCTGGGCTTCTCTTGTGGAGCACGGGCTCCAGGGCGTGCGAACTTCAGCAGTTGCGTCTTGCGGGCCCTGGAGCACAGGCTCAGTAGTTGTGGCTCATGAGCCCAGTTGCTCCCTGGCATGTGGAATCTTCCTGGACCAGGGGTGGAACCCAGGTCCCCTGCATGGGTAAGTGGATTCTTAAATCACCGGACCTCCAGGGAAGAGAAACTCTGCCTGAATATACAGACATCCAGATTAAAATGGACCTTTTCAGCTTGTTTGGAGATTCCAGCAGGGGAGGGCAGCTACCCCTATACCCTTGACCGAAGCCCGGTCCTCCTCTATCGGGGATGGTCGTCCTCTTCACCGAGCACGCAGCTTCAGGGGGAGGAAGGGGACACCCTCCTAGCCAGCCAGATCAGCCGGATCAACCCTGGCGATCAATGGGGTGACAATTCTTCAGAAAAAAATCAATATATACTCTCAGCCTGTTTCCTTTCATGGAAGAATTAGTCTAAATACTAGTTAGTCCCCAATATATTGTGTGTATCAATTGAAGGGATAAATTTCCTAACAGCAATGAGGGTTCAAGAGCCATAATGCGCTTAACGTTTCTGCACCTGGGGACGCAACTGTCAGAACAAATCTCCCAGCTCACGTCCTTAACATCTAGAGGAATCGTGTTTGCTGAGTCCTTCACTGAGACACCAAGTGGGTAAATTAACTGCAACCCTCTTATGAGCAGTTTGTTCTCAGGGACTCTACACCGGGGACCAGCAACGACACCCAGTGTTGAGCTGTAGTTCACCTCCAAGCCCCATCTTGAGGGTGCAGTTATTTATGAGCTAGTGCCCAGCGCGATTCTCACGGGCCATCTTCTTAGCTCTATGCCTCTGGCCCAGCCTGTATCCCTCATTCTACTTTGACCTGCATGTATCTGGCCATTTTCAAAGACTAACGTCTATTTAGTAGCTGTAGAGAACTTGACTCACTTCGTGGGTAGCTATTTTACATTCTTTCCTTAGATAATACGCTTTCTGTTTCTTGGCAGGGTTCTTTTTTTTTTTTTTTTTTTGTCTTCTCTGTTTTAATCTTGTCCCTGATTTACATTATTCAAAAGTGTATAACTCAAGACATGCAGGAAGAAGACTCCTGGGTCACGCTCTGTCTCTATGATTTTCCCCTCCTCTTGTCTGCTTCCTAAAATTTGGAAAGGAACTTTACAGTCTACCATGGATATAGGTAGGGAGAGAAAGAAATCTTTAAACCCAGAGCTGTGTGGAAATCTTTTCAAATTTTTTCATTAATTCTCATTCCTGTTAAAGGTTCCTGCTGCCAAGAAAGTGTTTTCCATGGTGGAGAGAATTCCATGAGTATGTGTACAGGTGTGGTCATGAATAACGTGATCCATGATCCATGTCTCTTACCAAAAGAGTAATTTTGTCTGGAATCTTTTATATGAGAAATAGAACACACCATCAGAAAGGTCAACTTTAGATGTATGATACAGATGTTTTGGGCTGTGGGTATATTTTAAAATATAAAGAACAGATTTTTTAAAAATTTATTTGTTTATTTTTGGCCACACTGGGTCTTTGCTGCTTTGCACTGGCTGTCTCTAGTTGTGGTGCGTGGCCTTCTCACTGCCGTGGGTTCTCCTTTTGTGGAGCATGGGTGTGCAAGTTTCAGTAGTCGTGGGTCCCCTAGACCCAGTTACCCCATGGCATGTGGGATCTTCCCAGACCAGGGATCGAAACCATGACTCCTGCATTGGCAGGCAGACTCTCAACCACTGGACCACCAAGAAAGACCTAAAGAACAGATACATGTTTTAAAAATTCTCGTCTTGACCTGGATTGGAGGGAAAATGAAAATGGAGGTTGAAAGTGTTATATGTTCTTCACTACCAGTCATTCAGCCATACATGCTTTGTAAGATTAAAAAAAAAAAACAAAAAAAAAAACTTTCATTCACTTGAAAAAATTTTATCAAATGCCCACTAAGTGTTATATATCACTTTAGGTGCTATGGAATCATGAAGAAGATAAGCTCCAGAGCTTACTTTCTGAGAGATGGCCAGATAATTAACAAATAGCTTAATAAATATAAAACCAGACGCTTAAAAACAAGAAAGAAAAATAAAAGACAGTAAGGAGATAGTAAAAAGACAGTAAGGAGATCAGGGTGTGCTAGATAAAGTGGGTTTGGGAAGGCCTATCTTTGGAAGGAGAGCATGCAGGAAGATGGAAGACATGCATGAAGGCTGGAGGCAAAAAAGGGCATGATTCGTGAAGGACAGCAATGAATATTCAGGACCGATTTCCTTTAGGATTGACTGGCTTGATCTTCTTGCTGTCCAAGGGACTCTCAAGAGTCTTCTCTAGCACCACAGTTCAAAAGCATCAGTTCTTCGGTGCTCAGCTTTCTTAATAGTCCCGCTATTACATCCAGACACAACTACTGGAAAAACCATAGCTTTGACTACATGGACCTTTGTCAACAAAGCGATGTCTCTCCTTTTAATACTTTGTGTAGATTCATCATAGCTTTTCTTCCGTGGAGCAAGCGTCTTTTAATTTCATGGCTACAGTCACTGTTTGTAGTGATTTTTGAGTCCAAGAAAATAAAGCCTGTCACTATTTCCATTGTTTCCCCATCTATCTTCCATGAAGTGGTGGGACCAGATGCCTTGATCTTAGTTTTCTGAATGTTGAGTTTTAAGCCAACTTTTTCACTCTCTTCTTTCACTTTCATCAAGAGGCTCTTTAGTTCTTCTTCGCTTTCTGCCATAAGGGTAGTGTCATTTGCACATCTGAGGTTATTGATATTTCTCCCAGCAATCTTGATTCCAGCTTGAGCTTTATCCAGCCTGGCATTTTGCATGATATACTCTGCATATAAGTTAAATAAGTAGGGTGACAATATACAGCCTTGATGTTCTTTCCCAATTTAGAACCAATCTGTTGTTCCATGTCCAGTTCTAACTGTTGCTTCCTGACCTGTATACAGGTTTCTCAGGAGGCAGGTCAAGTGGTCTGGTATTACCACCCCTTGAAGAATTTTCCACAGTTTGTTGTGATACACACAGTCAAATGCTTTAACATAGTCAATGAAGTAGAAGTAGATGTTTTTCTGGAATTCCCTTGCTTTTTTCTATGATCCAATGGATGTTGACAATTTGATCTCTGGTTCCTCTGGCTTTTCTAAATCCAGTTTGAGCATCTAAAAGTTCTTTGTTCACATACTGTTGAAGCCTAGCTTGAAGGATTTTGAGCATTACCTGGCTAGCATGTGAAATGAGAGCAATTGCCAACATTCTTGGCAAAACTCTGTTAGCCTTTGCCCTGCTTCATTTTGTACTCCAAGGCCAATTTGCCTGTTTCTCCAGGTATCTCTTGACTTCCTACTTTTTTCCTACTTTTCCCCTGTGATGAAAAGGACATCTTTTTGGGTGCTAGTTCTTCATGACCTGGATGACCAATTCTTCAAAAAGATCTTCATGACCCAGATAACCATGATGGTGTGATCACTGGACTAGAGTCAGACATCCTGGAATGTGAAATCAAGTGGACCTTAGGAAGCATCACTATGAACAAAGCTAGTGGAGGTGATAGAATTCCAATTGATTTATTTCAAATCCTAAAAGATGATGCTGTGAAAGTGCTAAACTCAATATGCCAGCAAATTTGGAAAACACAGCAGTGGCTACAGGACTGGAAAAGGTCACTTTTCATTCCAGTCCCAAAAAAAAGGCAATGCTAAAGAATGCTGCAACTACCACACAATTGTACTCATCTCACACGCTAGCAAAGTAATGCTCAAAATTCTCCAAGCCAGACATCAAGAGTATGTGCACCGTGAAATTCCAGATGTTCAAGCTGGTTTTGGAAAAGGCAGAGGAACCAGAGATCAAATGGTCAACATCCTTTGGATCATTGAGAAAGCAAGAGAATTCCAGAAAAACATCTACTTCTGCTTTATTGACTATGCCGAAGCCTTTGACTGTGTGGATCACAACAAACTGTGAAAAATTCTTCAAGAGATGGGAATACCAGACCACCTCACCTGCCTCCTGAGAAATCTGTATGCATGCCAAGAAGCAACAGTTAGAACTTGACATGGAACAACAGACTGGTTCCAAATGGGAAAGGAGTATGTTTTAGAATCTTCCCTGATGGCTTAATACGTAGCCAGAGTTGAAAATGACTACTTGGTGATGGTTGCAAATTTAATAAGCAATTACAGTCTCTGAGATAATTTTGGAACAATTTTTCTTCAGACCAGAGGTTAAGATTAGATGAATTTGCACAATTCTTTTGAGTCTGTGATGAAGTGAAGCAAAATTATAATATTAGAATAGATTAATCTAATTAGCAAATTTAAATTAATTAGAATGTTCAGTTGTGAGATGTGGTAGTTAACTGGTGTTTCTGGTCAAAACTTGTTCGGATTCCTACAGTTAAGGATGCTTTGAGAAGGAATACAGTGTTTCTGATTATACTAACAAAGGCAGAATAACCCTTTGGGCCTCTTTACCACTGTTGAAAACTGTGTCTATGTGATATGAGAATATTGTTTTCAGTATTATGGTTGTGCTGGTTGGTGGGGAGGGCTTAAAGTGTTTGAATCTCTTCTGGGCTAAATATACAACAATACCTCTTTGAACCAATAAATTAGAATTGTTAACTGGATCATACAATGCCTTCTTAATCTTTATTTCTACAATCGATACAATAGTCTGAGTGTACATTCAGAATTTTAAAGGAGAACCATTAATATCTATTACTTTTGTTAGAATTTGTCTTGGTCATCTAATAATATCATAAAGAGTATTCCAAAAAAAGTAATTAGGACTTACAATTGGCTGTGTCTTAAATAAGAGACATTTGCTTCCAAACACAACAAACCCTTCAGTCATTATAGTTGGCTATCTCATCTTCTCTTCCCCTGCTCTGTTCTCCTTCCTTTTTCAATGCCTCATATTTGATAATGGTCTTTATAGTATGGGTATATAGTTCACATGTATGAAGTAAAAAGTCCAGAATACCTAATACCAAGCAATCATATATTCCTTCCATATAAATGGCTCTGGCAAATGGGAACAGGGTGGGAGCAGGAGACTATATATTCTTACAAATGTAGTTAAAATCTAAGATTACTATATTTTGTTCCAAAGGGGAAAGTAGTCAACTTTTCAAAATAATTGCATGTTTTCTTTAAAATTACAAAACCCATGTATTTAGTATTTCACACAATAGAATTACTAATAACTTAAAATATGTCTTTTCACCAAAAGTCTCATGACACATATTAGTAGTGCAGTAAAAAGTGCTGACTATACAAAAATTGTTTTTAAGGCCATCCATCACCATTTCTGGCAATGCCTAGAAAAAAGAGGAAGCCTATCAATCAAAAGGTACTGCATCACACACAATGTCAGCAGCACCTTCAAAAAGAGTTGGGAGAGCCCATCAATCATCTAAGATAACTCTCAGATGATCAGGGTGGAAAGGTCTCCTGGTGTATCTAGTCCATCTGGGAGCTCAGACTGCGGACCTGGAGCATCCGCTGTCTCTGGTGTTTACCTGCTCTGTGCCCATCTGATGTTGGCCTGGCAGCTGTCTTCTTGGGTCATTTTTAACTTTGTGAGCAGCCAATGATGCATTAGGTCCTGCATGACAGAAGCTTAGACTGATTTGGGGGTCCAGACTTCTGTGTGTGTTTATTACATAAATCTTGTTAATTGACTTCTTCAAACCTGGTTTGTTTACTAATTCTTTATTGCTTTATCTATCAATCTTTTGGAAAGTGCATTTATTAGTTTCTCCTCCAGTTTTATACATTTTTCTTTATGCATTTTGAAGTCAGTTTATTATCAGAGGCATATTACTTAAGAATTATTGTATCTTTTGTTATCAAGAAGTGAAAGTTTTATCATTATATAATGACATATCTTATTCTTAAAATTAATTTTTAAGATAAAATCTATTGTGTATGATATTATATAGAAACTCCAGCATTATTTTGCTATATTTCTGACTTTTTTATTTTAATTTTCCCTCTTTCTTTGTTTTTTCATTTTGTTATTTACTGTTTGTTCTTTTAGTAATCTTTAAAATTTTAATCTTTTAGTAATCTTTGAAATTTTACCATGGTTACTTAACTTGAGAAAGCTTCAAGATAATCAATATATTAACTCCTCTTCTCCCAAAATAGAAGTACCTTAGAACAATTTTATTTCAATTGTCCTCTCCCCAGATTGTATTGATTGGCTTTTAACAGGATAACTTTGGCTTCTGTGTGGAGAATGGAGGCGGGAAGAGCAAATGTGAATATGATGAAACCAGTCAGGAGGCATTGGCACTAGTCCAGGCAAATGATGATGGCAGCTTAGATTGATGGATTGGGTGCAGTAAGACAATTAACTGCAATTGCTTCCCAGCATAAGATAGAACCAGAGTACTGTTTCATGCTATGTAGCTGACTTCAGTGTTACCATAAATAATAGCTATTAATATTATTAATTGAAGGTCTCTATGGGCCATGGAATAGGACTTAAGATGCAATTCTCCTTTAATTCTCACAAGAATCCTGTAAGATAGATTTTTTTGCTTTACCCAGAGACCCAAGATTGCAGACTAAGTGCTCGGCTACATTAGGAAGACAAGAAGTCAGACCACGGTGTGGACAGCTGAGTCAAGGGTCTATGATTCAGAATAGGAACAAAATCATCTCCTTGAGAACCAGGGATCTAATATCACCATGCTTTTGTTCGTTTGTTTATGTTTTGGTAGTGGGTTGTTGCTGTTGTCATTGTTTGGTTTTGGTTTTTTTGACTGCACCAGAATCTTAGTTCTCTGACCAAGGATTGAACCCTGGGCCTCAGCAGTGAGAGCTTGGAGCCCTAACCACTGGACCACCAGGCAAGGCCCTGCCTGTTTGTGTTATATTTCAAAGTAAGGTTAAATATCCTTGTCTTTCCATTCTTGAAACTACAAAGCATGTTGTGGAATTGGAATAATGGTAAAAATAGAGACTTTTCTTTTTGGCATGTTAGGGTAGAAAGATAAATATTCGATTTTTCCATGAATATACTCCATTCTTTTATAAACATATGCAGTATCTATTTTGCATTTCATGATTACAACTCTAAGTTAATAGCTATTGAAGACTCTCCTTTGTATTAAAAGGGTGGAAGATTTGAAAAGATGTCCCACATTAAACAGTTTTTTTGTCAGTAAATATTAAGAATGATGAAAAATGTTAGTGAGGTATTGATTATGGATAGTCCCAATTTATAAATAGGCAGTGTTCCCAAAACTGGTTTGAAATCTCATTTGCATATCCATATAAAACAATAATTATAGTCAGCATATATAAAGTGTCTGGTATGTATTGGGTGGTTTACTATAAAACATGTTCTTCTAGTCTCCAGAAAATATTATAAAGTATGTTAATTACTCCCAATTTATAGATAAGGAAACTGAAGCTGAAAGAGGTCAAATAACTTGCTGATGGTCATGCAGCTTACAAGTAGCAGAGTTGGGATTTTAACCCAGGTCAACTCCAAGTCTTGCCCTCTTGACACCAAAAAGCTCAAAAAGGCTATTGAAGTCATAACTGCAGGCAGGCTTAATGTATGAGATTTGTCTGTATATTTTCCTTTCGTACTCCCTCCAAAGATACCTACTGGGAATTACATGTATTTCAGAAAAGAGGAAGGTAAATGAATTTTGGCACTCAGAACTAGATCTCCCTGTCCTTGTGTAGGATTATTTCTACACAAGACCAGGTCTAATTTATTTTTATACTTTCTATACTGACTTAATCGGGGTTCAATAAACATATAAGGAAGGGAATTGAAATCCTGATGACCAACATGATAAGATCAGAAATACATTTTCCTAATAGACTGCACTGAAAATGTTTGAAGAAGACAGGATTACAAAGGTAGACAGCATTGTCATACATGTGCAAGGCTGAATCTGCTGGTTTTACACTAAGTAGAGTATTTCCAGCTACTTCTTAAAATTACCAACAATCTTAGATCTTTCTGCTGAAACATAGGATGCCATCGCCTAAAGTCCAGGGAATCCCCTGGCTGACCAGTGGTTACGGCTACAGATTCTCACTGCCAAGGGCTCAGGTTCAATCCCTGGTGACAGAACGAGGGTCCCACAAGCTAAGTGATGTGGCCAAAAGTAAATAAATAAATAAATAAAGTCCAAACTGTTAATCATACCTTGGCTCACCAAGGTTCTGGGCAGAAGGAAGAGCATGTCCAAAGACTCCCAGGGTGAGAAGGATCTGTTCTGTGAACAGAGGAGGCCAGTGTGGCCTCTCAACGTTACTAATAATCAAAGAAAAGTGAGTCAAATTTTTAAAAGATTGATAAACCATTCTGAATGAAATGTTTGGAAAGTGGGAAAACATACAATGTTGGCAGGAGTGTAACAATTTTTCTGAAGGCAGGTTGGCAGCATGTATCAATTTTTGAAATGTGTGTAGTTTTTTTTTTTAAAATGTGTGTTGTTTTTTTTTTAATGTGTGTAGTTTTGACTAGGAAGTGCCCTGGTTCAGATTTTAATCAAAGACAAGAACCTCTCAAATGCACAAAGACCCAGGTACTCAAAACCCCTCACTCTGTTATTTTTATTAGCAAATCTTTGGAAACTATTTAAACACTCATCAGTAGAGAATCAGTGGATTAAATTACCAAACTAAATGGGCTTTAGAAATGAATCTGTAGAACTATATTTATCATTGAACAAAAAGAAAAATTTTAACACCACATTTTTTAAATTTAATTTTATTTTGGAGTATAGCTGACTGGGGAGTCCCTGGTGGCTCAGATGGTACAAAATCTGCCTGTAATGCAGGAGACCTGGGTTTGATCCCTGGGTCGGGAAGATTCCCTGGAGAAGGGCATGCCTCCCCACTCCAGTATCTGGCCTGGGGAGTTCCATAGTCAGGGAACAGCAGGCTGCAGTCCATTGGGTTGCAAAGGGTGGGACACGGCTGAGTGACTAACACCTGCACCTTCAGCACTGCTGGTTAACAGAGCTGTGATAGGCTCAGGTACGCAGCCACACACTTCCATGGATCCACCCATTCTCCCCCACGCTCCCCTCCCATCCAGGGGCCACATGACGTTGAGCAGAGGACCCCGTGCTGTCCTGTAGGTCCTTGCTGGTCACTCATCTTACATAGAGCAGTCAACACTACATTTATAAGGTAATCCCATTTTGTAAAGAATGTGGTGTGAATTTCCAGTCAAGAGAACACGGAAACTTCAAGATGATCTGAAACAACGAAGAAGTTGACAATGCAGGGAGGAAGAAATTGGATCCAGAGAGATACACAGGAAACATGTAAACTGAAAATTTTAATGATAAATTTGTATTCATAAGTTAAAATGAAATTCCAAACAACAGTAACAGGAAAGATGAGAGAAGGTTTTCAGTGTGTGGTTAGAGCTGGCCAAGATCTTTATCCAGAGGAGTACGGAGGCAGCAGGAAGCTTGAGATGACTGGAGAAGCTTACTGCTGTTTTTTAAAAAATTTTAGGTGAAATAATGGTGTAATAAGTTTTAATTAGATACAACAAAGCCTGGTATGTAGTGAAAAAATTGATCAATTCCACAGTATGGTATTTTGTATTATTGTTGTTTAGTTGCCAAGTCACGTCCAACTCTTTTGTAACTCCGTGTACTATAGCCTGCCAGGCTCCCCGTCCATGGAATTTCCCAGGCAAGAATGCTGGAGTGGGTTGCCGTTTCCTTCTTCAGAAACTTATTGTTGAGTAAGCATATTAAAACTTTAAATGTAAGTACCACCATATATAGCTACTTATAAGTCTAGGAAACATAATTTTGAGTAAACAAAAGACAGAATAATATAGAGAAAATAATACCATTTATCTAAAGCTTAAAAATTCATAAGACCATACCCTATTCCTTAGAAGTTCAAAAAATTTCTAGTAAAAATATGAAAATGTGAATAAAAATAATACATACTAATCTCAGATAATGTAACTTCTGAAAATAAAGGGAAGAGAAAGAAGCCTGGGATCATGGAAGGGTACAAAGTTCACTATAGCACATTTAATTTTTTACAGTAAAAATATGTATGTAAAGCAAATAGAGTGAAATGCTAACATTGATTAAATCCTGAGGTGGGTGTGTGAATTTTGCCCTTGTGATTCGTGGCCTCCAGTTTGAGCAATGGGGTGGCGCTGAGGTGAATGAATGTCATCACAACCATGGATATCCTCAAACTTCTGGGTGTGTAGTGAAATGAGACAGAAATGTGATTTAAGGTCTCACCAGGTGCTTATCTTGGTGGGGCTAGTGTACTTCAAGTCCTAACCTTGACTGTACATCAAGAAACATGATTTTCCTCAGTTTACCCTGAGATCAGAGCTTCTCAAGTGGTGCTAGTGGTAAAGAAACCACCTGCCAGTGCAGGAGATGCTAGAGACCTGGGTTCGATCCCTGGGTCGGAAACATCTCCTGGAGGAGGGCACGGCAACCCACTCCAGGATTCTTACCTGAAAAATTCCATGAACAGAGGAGCCTGGCGGGCTATACAGTCCATGGGGTCGCAAAGAGTCCAACATGACTGAAGCAACTTAGCATGCACGCACCCTAAGGTGAGGATCAGGTTTAAGACTCCTGAGTCACACCAACCCAGCAGAGAAGAGGAAAGCATTCATTAAAGAAACACACAACCTTTCCACTCAGACAGCCAGCTCTGCTTTCATAGGTTACACCCCTGGGAAACCAGATTATAATCAAAGGGTTATTTAGTCACTGTGAAATTTTTGTTCTTTGGCCAGGCAGCAGGACTTGTAGGATTTTAGTTCTGCGGACCAGGAGTGGAAGCCATGGCCCCCTGAAGGAGAAGCACAGGCTTCTAACCACTGGACCACCAGGGAATTCTTGAGCCAGGGATATTCTTAATAGTCAGTGTTATTGCATTGTGTTAGGTTAATGTATCCATTTCAAATAGAATTAATTAAATTCAGTGATTGCTGAGCACCCTCCAAAACCCCACAAGGAAGACCCAGCGATCGTGATGGGCTGTTTGTGCAGCCTCTTCCTTGAGAGCCCTGGAGATTTGATGACAGATACTTCATCTCTGCCTCTCCACTCTCCAACCTTCCTGGTGCCACACCTCTGGTGGTCCTTTCCTTGGACCAGCCGGAGTGCAGGATGTTAGCTCAAAACTTTCTTGATGCTAATGCTTTCCATGTAACATGTGTTCACATCACCCAAACAGAACCTATGCCCCCAGTTCTTTTTCCACACTTCACAGGCACTTAGATTACTAGCACAGTGGTAATTTTATTCATTAGTTGATGCTTACTAGATTTATTCCTTTAAATAAAACAATTATTCTTTTTAAACATCAACTTTTTAATATACATAATACATGCACATTGTATGAAATGCAACAAAACAAAAGGATGCACAGTGAAACCTCCACTTCCTTTCCTCCTTTGTCACCTATTTATTAATTTATTTTTCATCTTCATCCAGTAGTCTTCCTGCTGCCAAAAGCTGAGGAATTGCTTAGAAAACACATTCCAGGTTAGGTTCTTCTCATACATGTTCTCCCAGCAATTCATTCTTGCTCACTTGTTTGTCTCTGTTTAAAGATTATCAGCTTCTTAATGGATGGGATATTCTTTACCTTGTTTAATCCCAGCACCTAGCACAATAAATATACCTTAGTACATGGTACAATAAATATTTGTTGAATGGGTATATATTATCAGTAACTGACATTTACTAAATGGGAGGATAAATTGGAATAAGATACTGTACTAAGATCATTATTTATGGCAGAAGACAGATACACCTTACCCATATCCCCATGCCTTTGCTATTTGAGTACATACAGGGCCAACTTTCAAACGTGTGTTTTTGCCTGAGGGCTTTTTCTGATCATTCAAGCCCAAGATGTAAGGGATTAATGATCCCCTCCCACTGCCACCAGCGCATGGGTGCTAAGCTGCTTTAGTCGACTCCAGCTCTCTGTGGCCCCATGGACTGTACCCCAGCAGGCCCCCCGTCCATGGGATTCCCCAGGCAGGAAGACTGGAGTGGACTGCCATGTCCTTCTCCAGGGGATCTTCCTGACCCAGGGGTTGGGCCCTGTCTCTTCATGTGTCCTGCGTTGGCAGGCAGGTTCTTTACCGCTAGTGCCAGCTGAGAACCCCTACCACCGCCAGTAGCACTCAACCAGTGACTGACGGGAGGTGGGGTGAAATACCCAATTCCTTTGCCCTTGGGTGGGATAACTCTGAGGTATGTGTCCTACATTTACTTCCAGGATTTCAAAGCAGGGTTAAGCCCCAGTGACCTATAATGATAACCTGTACGAAAATGTACCAAGCTGATACCGGTGATGTTGAAATTAGCATTGTTGTCTCTAATTGGTCTAACTTGTATCATGTGACTGATATTGGTTTCTGAACTGATCACCATCCCTGGTCTGGTTGATCAGACTTGAGTCACATGTCCACCCTTAGAATAAACTTCACCAGAATCACAAAAGATTGAGGATGAGAAAGAGAAAGAAATCAGAGGCCGTTTCCAGAAAGTATTGTGATTAGATGTGCAACAGTCAAAGAGCAACTGTGTTCCATTACAGACAGAGGACTGAGATTCACTGAAAAAGAAAAAAAGATTTTTTTTCATTAAGATTTATAGCTAGTCTGAATTATTTATCAGGCCTTCTAAGGAAAATAATATTTCTCTATTTTAAACTTTCCCATAGAGCATAAAATGAAAGATTTCTTTTTTAAATAAGATAGATATTTTTCTTTGGTGTGAGTGTGATAATATTCACCCTCAGTGAGGCCATAGGCCAAGCAGTTGGCTTTTACAAACATATTGAGGTATTATTCACCTCTGCAAATATACCTGAGTGGACAGAATTTTTCGAGACAATATTTAAAGGAGTTTTCATAAAGAGAGAAATATTTTGAGCATCTGAATGCAGAAAGTTTGAAGTGTCAGCGATCCAACATACTTGAAGTTTCTCACATTAGAAGGCCCTAAACTGAGATTTCCTCCCTAAAGTGTCTTGTTTTTGCTGTTAGTAAATTCTTCAATTCTGAAGGATTAAGTTTCTCACTGAACATTCTGATTCTTTTATTCTACCTCCCACTGTCGTAGAAATACTAAATTTCTCATCAATTCAGTATGTTCAAGCACAGGAATAATTATGCTACCCATCTTCAGTGTACAACCTAAATAGTTAAGGAATCACTGTCCTGTGGAATGGATGTGGAACTCAATCTTACATGGAGCTTGTGCATGCTCAGTCATGTCTGACTCTTTGAGACCCCATGGATTGTAGACTGCCAGGTTCCTCTGTCCATGGAGTTCTCTAGGCAAGAATACTGGCGTGAGTTGCCGTTTTCCTGCTCCAGGGGATTGAACCTGACCCTCCTGCGTCTCCTGTACTGGCAGGCAGATTCTTTACCACTAGCGCCACCTGGGAAACAATACGTGTGTGCAATTGTACATTTTCCCTGTACAGAAATCCCGCCCTTTCTTTCCAGTGCTGGCTTGGATATTTGCGGCCCCGGGGTGACTGACTGAAGCACAGTTCAGGTCTGCTTGACTTTTAGTTATAGCAATATAAAGGCAAGTTTCTTTTCAGTAGAAAGAAAAGAGTTCGCGGGGACAGTAATTGCTGGAATGAATTTTCAGCTTGACATCTGTTCCAGACTCACCTGCAGCTGTTGCTTACCTACTTAGAGGCAGCTGGTGAGGGGACAAAGCCCAAGATGTGTGAGAGAAGGAGCTGGAAAAACTAAACCTTCCTATGTCGCCGCCCCCTGAGCCCCAGGCTGAGTTACATGGGGATCACACAATCATTCTTTCTACAGAGTGTCCTCAATTTGGGCTGCACGTTGGAATCACCTGGAAGCTTTAAAAATTCTGACATCCAATCTACACCCTAGACCTCTAAGAATCTCTAAGAGTGCGATGCAAGCATTAACAGTTTGTAAAGCGCCCAGGGTGGTTACAATGTATAGTTAAGCACTGAGAACCACTGCCTAGAACCCTAGGGTTGTTGCTCCATTCCCGGTGGAAGTTAGAAAGAATGGAGAATGAAGGTAAAAAGAATAGAGGAATCTGGGAAAAGACAAGGGGCCAGGGGGTAAAGAAAGGCTGCATTTGTAAAGATCTGACCATCAAGGAACTTCCCTGGGGGTCAGTGGCTAAGACTCCACACTCCCAGTGCAGGCGGCCCTGGGTTTGATCCCTGGATGGGGAACTAGATCTCTCATGTTGCAACTGAAAATCCCACATACCATAACTAAGAGCTGGTGCAACCAGATACATAAATGATTTTTTTAAAAAATACTTTAACAAAAAGACTTGATTGTCATGGAGAAGATACATACTTCTGGAAAAACATTGGAGTTAAGATTTGGGAAAAATAGAGGAAAAAAGTCTCACAATTAGAAAAAACCAAGGTATGTTTCAAGCTTGAAAAGAAGCAGCCCATGGGAAGCATGACTCCAGGCTCTATTCTAATACTGACAGTGAGGGGTACTCAGCCAGCATCTTCCTTTGGAAAGGTCTTTATATTACCAACTCAGCACCTGCCTTCTTTCTAAATTATATCCATGTTCCCAGTTCTGCTCTTTAAATGATTCAGGATAAATCCAATTCTCTTCTATCCAGCAGCTCTTTGTAGAGAAGGCAACTCTCTCCTATCCCTACACACATACCCCCTGCATGCTAATTAGTGTTAATATTAAAACATCAACTCAGATGTTTAAAAAGCCCTTCATATTCATTGTTATTTGGTCCTCACCATGCCCTCCAAAGTAAGCATTACTTTATTTTTCCAATTTACACATCATAAACGCAAAGTTCAGAGAGCATAGTGCTTGGCCAAATTCACATAAACAAATGCCAGAGTCACAACTTGAACCCAGACCTTCTGTCCCTAGATGTGTGCCTTTTCCACCGTATTTGTTATAGATTCTAGTCTCTGGTTAACGCATCTAGGATGCCATCAAGGGTTCTTTTTTTCCCTCAGTTTTTTTATATAAGTTTTATTGAGATATAATTTGTATACTGTGAACCTCACCTTTTAAAAATATACAATTCCGTGGTTTTAGTATATTCACAGAGTTGTGCAACTATAGCAAAAATCTAATTTTAGAACATTTTCATCACTCCCCCAAAGAAACTTAAAAGTTACTCTCTATTACCTCTTCCCTCCAGCTCCTAGAAAGAATGTGGTTTATCCATATAATGGAAGATTATTCAGGTATAAAAATGGATGAAGTATTGACACATACTATAACATGAATGAACTTTGAAACATCATAGGGGATAAAACAAGCCAGATACAAAAGATCACAAACTGTATGATCCCATTGATATGGAATGCCCAGAATAGGCAAATCCATAGAACCATTAGCATGTTTTTAACTGTGAGAAAAAACACGTAACATAAAATTTACCATTATAACCAGTTTTAAGTGTATAGTTAAGTGTTATTAATTTCATTCACATTACTGTTCAATCATCACCATTATCCATCTCCAGGACTTTTTCATCATCCCCAAGTAAAACACTTTACTCCTTAAATCATGACTTCCCAGTCTCCCTCCCCCAGTCCCTGGCAACCACCCTTCCGCTTTGAGTCTATGAATTCGGCTCCTCTAAGCCTCTCAGGTAAGTGGAGTCGTGCAGTGTTTGTTCTTAGCTGTCTGGCTTACTTCGTTTGGCATAACATAAGATACTGCCATGTTGTAGCACGTGTCAGAATTTCCTTCCTTTTTTAAAAGCTATGTAATATTCCATTGTATGTGTATACCACACTTTATTTACCCATTAATCTATCAATGGACATTTGCATTGCTTCCACCTTAGGCTATGGTGAATAATGCTGCCATGAACTTGAGTATGCTGCTGCTGCTGCTGCTAAGTCGCTTCAGTCGTGTCTGACCCTGTGCGACCCCATAGGCGGCAGCCCACCAGGCTCCCCCATCCCTGGGATTCTCCAGGCAAGAACACTGGAGTGGGTTGCCATTTCCTTCTCCAATGCATGAAAGTGAAAAATGAAAGTGAAGTCGCTCAGTCGTGTCCGACTCTGTGTGACCCCATGGACTGCAGCCTACCTGGCTCCTCTGTCCATGGGATTTTCCAGGCAAGAGTACTGGAGTGGGTGCCATTGCCTTCCCCGGAACTTGAGTATACAGAGCGTGAAACTATCTCTGAGATCCTGCTTTCAGTTCTTTCAGGTGTATATCCAGAAAGGAATTGCTGGCACATATGGTAATCTGTGATTACCTGCGGATGCAATCACTGCGGATGGTGATTGCAGCCATGAAATTAAAAGACACTTGCTCCTTGGAAGGAAGTTATGACCAACCTAGACAGCACATTAAAAAGCAGAGATGTTACCTTGCCAACAAAGGTCTGTCTAGTCAAGGCTATGGTTTTTCCAGTAGTCATGTATGGATGTGAGAGTTGGACTATAAAGAAAGCTGAGTGCCAAAAAATTGATGCTTTTGACCTTTGCTGTTGGAGAAGACTCTTGAGAGTCCCTTGGACTGTGCAGAAATTCAACCAGTCCATCCTAAAGGAGATCAGTCCTGGGTGTTCATTGGAGGGACTGATGCTGAAGCTGAAACTCCAATCCTTTGGCCACCTGATGCGGAGAGCTGACTCATTGGAAAAGACCCTAATGCTGGGAAAGATTGAGGGCAGGAGGAGAAGGGGACGACAGAGGATGAGATGGTTGGATGGCATCACCAACTCGATGGATACGGGCTTGGGTGGACTCCGGGAGTTGGTGATGGACAGGGAGGCCTGGCGTGCTGCGGTTCATGGGGTTGCAAAGAGTCGGACACGACTGAGAGACTGAATTGATCTGATGGTAATCTGGTTTTGGTTTTTTTAAGGAACAGCAGTGCTATTCCCAATAGTATTTGTAAGGAGTCACAGGAGCTTACAGTAAATGAATGCTTCCACTCTATCCATCATTTGTGTGGAGGCAGGACAAACCTGCCTGACAACAGTGTAATTCCATGTACCCAAACAATGAGTAAGAAGCAAGCAATCTATTCCTCATCACTTGCACTGTTTTTCACAAACTATCAAGCTAATCAGATGTCTCATTTTTCAAACTTCAGTGAATAAAGCTGATATCATCCTCAATGTATTATCAGCTAACTTAAGGATAAAATTAAAGTATTTCTTCATTTTTAATCATCCTGAGAGTCAAAGTTTTCCCCTTGCTTGAGCAGAGCCTGCCTGTGAATGTTCAGAGGAAAAGCCTGTTTGTGAGTGGGTGGTGTCTATGTGTGGCCCAAAGAGTCTGTTCTACACTGAATTTTAGTCAGAGAGGATTCAATTTGCATCCCCTAATGGTTTAGTTACACTCATGCCTCAAGGCATAGGATTAGACTGGATGTTGTATCACTTTATTTTTCTAAGCTGTTTCTGATTTGGAAAGAAGGAAAGGATGTCCTATCCATCTTCCCTCACCCTCTAGTGTTTTCTTTTTTTTTTTTTTCCCATCCCAAATGTCTTTCTCTCCAAAAAAGAAAATATTCAGTCTTAAATTCCTCAATTTATTACTAACATTTTCTTTGCAGAAGTAATGGAAAGAAAACCGCCAGATGGTCCGACTGGTATCAGTGCCCTATGGGGAGGACAGTCAGCAACACAGATAATCTTCCTGTGTTGGGAAACCCTTCTAGCCCCCCTAAAATGGGCCCCAACTTAATAAGCCAGTGCACGTCGTCCATGAAAAAGTCATCTCCTACTCAATGACACTCATATTAAGCCATCTCAGAATGATTCAGCTCTCAAATTCTATGCCAACAAAACAAAGAATCTTAAGTGGGTTTTTTTTGGTTTTGTTTGTTTTGAGCCCCACAGTGTGGCATGTGGGATCTTAGTTCCCCGACCAGGGATGGAAGCTGTGCCCACTGCAGTGGAAGCTCAGAGCCTTAAATCCCTGGACCACCAGGGAAGTCCCCAGTAACTTTTTAAATTAACTAGTTTGTCTTGATTATGTGGTTTGTGCAACACTCATCTTCTTATTGAAGAGAAGTCCATCAGACCATCCCTCCTGGTTGTGTAGAGTGACATGTGGGCTCCCAGGAGTGAACTCCAGGGGAAACAGGTTACATTTGTTAATCATTTAGATGGGGAAAACAATGTTGCCTATGCTGATGGAAGGCCATCAAGAACTTCCCTCCATCTGCTAAGAAGGTCCCACTGCATCAACTGACTGTGTCAAAGTCCCCAGGATCCCTGGTGCCACTGCATTTGTGTCAGCCTCAAAGTCACCATCAGAATGACTGAACTCTGAGTCCAGAGCTCTACCTGCTGTGGGCAGGAGCCCTGACTTCACTTTCAGTGAACTCTCAGCCTCTGCACCTTTATCTGCCCCAGAATCTCCTAGGAAAAATCTCATATTCTCCATCCCTATTCACTTCAGCAACTTTGAGAAAGCCAAGACTCCCAGATCACTACTTTATTCTAACACTGACTCCCTCTGTGAATCCCATAATAATCTGACCCAATCTTTCTTTCCTCTGCAATCATAGTCTCTTTTGCTGTAACCGCCAGAACTGGATCAGTGGTAAAGAATCCGCCTGCCAATGCAGGAGACACAAGAGATGCAGGTTCGATTCCTGAGTTGGAAAGATCCCATAGAGTAGGAAATGGCACCCCACCCAGAACTCTTGCCTGGAAAATTCCTGGCAGGCTACAGTCCATGGATTGCAAAGAGCGATTGAGCACACCAGAATTCAAGTCTGTATCAACAAGTCTCCTAGAGACGTCCCTTGCAGTCCAGTGGTTATGACTCTGCGCTCTCACTGCCAAGGGCCCGGTTCAACCCTGGGCAGGGATCCCATGAGCTGTGCAGTGCCACCAAAAAAAATAAAACAGAACAAAGTCTTCTATATCCTCAATCTTGTCTTGCTGCAACTCTAACCCAGCACTCCCCTGAAAACACTACATCTAAAGTCGCCTCAGGCAGTGGCTGCTTTTGTTTCCTATCCCTAAGCCCAGAAGTGGTACTGTCCTTTGTGTCCTTCATGGCCACTTCCATACCGTGCCTTCTCCTCTTTCTTAAACCTACTAAACTCCTTGGAAGCTCATGCCTGCGTGTGTGCTAAGTCACTTCAGTCGTGTCCAACTCTTTGTGACTCCTATGGACTGTAGCCTCCAGGCTCCTCTGTCCATGGGATTCTCTAGGCAAGAGTACTGGAATGGGTTGCCATGTCCTCCTCCAGGGGATCTTTCCAAACCAGGGATTGAACCCACATCTCCCACGGCTCCTCCATCGCAGGCAGATTCTTTACCGCTGAGTCATGGGGGAAGCCCTGGAAACTCATACTCTTGCCACTTCTTCCACGATGCCTCCAACTTGTCATCACCTACAGCTCTCCAGGTCACTCCCCATGAGTTCTTAAAGATTTTAGCTCTTGCCTCACTGCCCACCTCTTCAGTCATTTCATTATCACTGAGATGATCCTTCCGTTATTGTGAGTTCTTAGGTCCTTGACTGCCTCCCTCCAAGGAGCTTGTCATTCACACTGTTCAACCACCTACCTCCAAAGTTATCTAGACTACATCACTGCCTTTCCCATAACTCATTTTCAAGCGCTTTTCACTCCAACGCCACTTCATTTTCTCTAATATCCAGATACAGGTGCTTTTTTCAACCCCTCCATAACCTCCACACCCTCACTCTCCTCATACCTTTTTTTTTTTTTTTTTGGCCACACCAAATGGCTCATGGGATATTAGTTCTTTGACCAAGGATTGAACACGAGCCCTCAGCAGTGAAAGCATGGAGGTAGTATCCAGGTAGACCACCAGGGTACTTCCCTTCTGACATAGTTTTGGCTCTGTTATTCTTCATTAAACTTATTCCTTCGGCATATGTTCAAATCTCCTGCTTTTTTTTCTTCAAGCAGGGGTTATGTGGGAAAGTGCCCACTTGGCTGAATCCAACCCCTCCCTCCCTTGCTGGTCTCACTGCAAACTCATCACTGCCCTTTCATGTCCAGTAGGTACTGCTCCTGCCTCCCCTCCCCAGGCCAGTCACCCTAAGTCCCCCCGGATTATCATTTCTCACTCACTCAATCCTCTTTCCTTCTCCTGCTATTTCCCAGCTTGCAACTGATGACCTTGATTCTTACTTCATTGAGGAAATAGAGACAATCAGAAAATAATTATTATTGGCTGCTACAACCGAATTTACAAAACCAGCTGTGTTGGTGCCCACCTCTTTTGTTGGGCGATCCCCAGCTCCTTCTTACATCCAAGGCTCTCACTCGTCTAGAGGTCTCTTCTGCATCATTGACTTCCTCCTTACTTCACTCTTCCCCTGGGCCTATAAACAAGCAATAATATTGCCCAACTTAAATTTAAGAAAGAAATCTCTTGATCCCACGTCTCCATTCAGCCATAGACTCCTTCTTGTCTCCTTTCTGCAGCACAACTCTTAGGCTAATTAGTTTATTCTCACAGCTCCATTTCCTCCAAGAATGGGTTCTTCTTCTGAGCCCACTTTTATCAGACTGCAGGCCATTCTCAGCACAGTGGCCAGAGTTAGCTTGAAAACACTGGAGGCGAGTGATGCTGTTTACCTGCTCCCAACTTCCCATTATTTAAAGCCCAAGACAACTTGCTCACTATCACCTGCAAGGTGGCCCCTTTCTCTCTTCATCACCTACCCTCTCCCTTATCCTCTCTGCAGCAGCTGCACAGGCCTCCTTGTGGGTCCTAGAAGATGCTATTTGTGCTCTCAAGGGTTTTTGTTTGTTTGTTTGTTTGTTTTTAATATGCTTTATCACTCTGCTAGCTCTCTCACATCTTTCAAAAAATGAACTTCTCTTTAAGGCATTCCCTGACCACCCTATTTAAAATTTCAATTTCCTAAATCCTTGATATTTTGTACCTCTTTTCCTTTTTAATTTATTTTTTCTTTTTCACACCTAATGTTATCATCTATGCTAAATATTTTACTTATTTGTCCTGTTTATTCAGTACCCTCTTCTTTGAGGGTAATTTTTTAGTTGTGTTTACTATTATCCCTAGCACCTAGGACAATGTCTGGCACATAGTAGGTATTTGCTGAAGTTTGACTAAATAATGCTTTGAGATGTTGATATGGATCATTCCTGTAATATGATATGGATCATTCCTGTAATAGAATATCAAATGATGATAATAAAAGTGGTGAGAATATGATATAAAGTGATGGTGAGAGAAAGACTGCTTTTATGGAATTCAGTGTTAGGATGAATTATAACGTTTGTTTTTGTGGGAGGAGACAGTAATAAATAAACAAATAAATAAAGGAGAGCACATAGGCATCAAATGATAAATGCTGTGAAAAAGAAAATGGTGCATGGAATTCTCTGGCGGTCCAGTGGTTAGGACTCTGCACTCTCAGTGCTGAGGACCCAAGTTTGATCCCTGGTCAAGGAGCTAAGATCCCACAAACTGGGTGACTTGGCCAAAAACAAAAACAAAAAGAAAATGGTACATAAAGGGAAAGAGAGTATGGTGTGGATGTATTTTATTTATTATTTTATCGAGGTATAATTGCCATGTAACATCCTATTACTTTCAGGTGTACAACATAAGGATTTGCTGTTTGTATGCATGACAAAGTGATCTACACAGTAAGTCTAGTGACCATCAGCCACCATACAAAGTTAACCATGTTTTTTTCCCAGTGCTGAGAACCTCTAAGATTTACTCTCTTGGCAGCTCTAGTCACCACGCTAGACATTATGGATGTGTTATTTTAGACTGGTGACCGTGGAAAGCCTCTTAGAGGAGGTGATGTTTGCACAGAGACCTAACAGAAGTGAGGAAGGAAGCCAAGCGGATGTTTCAGTGAATGTTCCGCACAGAAGAGATCACAAGTACAAACGCCCTGAAGCAAATGTACACCCGGCAGGGAGGTCTGGAGTGACCACAGTGAGTCTAAGGAGGATGGGGCAGAGTGAGCCTGATATAGAGGCAGGGGTCTTGATGGAAAGGCAAGAGACACTCTGGGCCCAGGTCATCTGAGTTCTTGTAGGCCGGGGTATTAGAAAGCAAAGACATCACTTTGCCAACAAAGGTCTGTCTAGTCAAAGCTATGGTTTTTCCAGTAGTCATGTACGGACATGAGAGTTGGACCATTAAGAAGGCTGAGTACCAAAAAATTGATGCTTTGGAGCTGTGGCACTGGAGAAGTCTCTTGAGAGTCCCTTGGACAGCAAGGAGATCAAATCAGTAAATCCTAAAGGAAATCAGTCCTGAATATTCATTGGAAGGACTGGTACTGAAGCTAAAGCTGCAATACTTTGGCCACCTGATGCAAAGAGCCACCTCATTGGAAAAGACCCTGATGCTGGGAAAGATTGAGGGCAAGAGGAGAAGAGGGAAACAGAGGACAAGATGGTTGGATGGCATCACTGACTCAATGGACATGAATTTGAGCCAAGCTCTGGGAGATGGTGGAAGCCTGGCATGCTGCAGTCCAAGGGTCATGACTTAGTGACTGAACAACAATAGCAAAGGCTGGGGTAAAGCTTTTGCACTATTACTTGGAGTGAGCTGGGAAGTCATTGGAGAGTTTTGAGTAGAAGAGAGTCATGATCTGACTTGCATGTTATAGAAGACTCACCCAGGCTCCTGGGTGGAGAGTAGGATGTAGGGAG
Organism: Muntiacus reevesi; assembly: GCF_963930625.1. Classification (NCBI taxonomy): domain Eukaryota; kingdom Metazoa; phylum Chordata; class Mammalia; order Artiodactyla; family Cervidae; genus Muntiacus; species Muntiacus reevesi. The sequence goes on along the minus strand of NC_089261.1, from coordinate 58,865,703 downwards.
TTAAGGGCAACAACAATAAGGAAGCCAATGACCATCAAGAAGGAATTGATGGTATTAATAGAAATACTAAAGACTGGCAAAGTTTGGAAATGAATTGAATGTAGAGAAACAGCATTTGAGATTAGATGTGGGATATGATAGAAAAGATTTAAGACAACTCCAATATTTTGGGCTGAATAACTAGGAGACTGGAGTTGCCACATCATAAGAAGGGGCAGATTTTGAGGGATGGGGTGATAGCTTAAATCAAAAAAATTTTTTTCATGCTAAGTTTGAGATTCTCAAATTCTCAAGCCAAGAGATTCAGTATGTAGTTTGTTATATGGATTTGAAGTTCAGGGAATAGATAGAGGCTGAAGACACAAATTTGAGAAGCCTCAATAGATAGTATTTCAAGTCCTGGGGTTGGATGGCTTTACATTCCAGACAGTGAGTATAACAGAGACACGATTTGAAGAGAACTGAAAGATGGGAAGGAATCAGCAAAAGAGCCTGGAAATTAGAAAGAGAATCTGGAAAGGATGGAGTCCTTAGGCTAAGTACAGAAAGTGTTTCAAGAAGGAAGGAGCAATTATCTCTGTCTGACAGGTAAGAGCAATTATCTCTGTCTGACAGGTAAGAGGACTGAGAAACATGGAGACTTTTAGTGATCTTGATAAGAGCAGCTTCACAAAACAGGAAGCCCATTGCAAAATTCTGAACAGATAAACGACATCATTGCCTTCAGTTTTTCGAGTTAACTCTAACCACTGTGCTGAGAAGAGCCTGCAGAGGTTAAGAGAAGAGAGAATAAGGCTTTTCATAATCTAGATGAGAGATGAGTGGTTTGGGTCAGAGATATGGTAAAGCTGGTACTGAAAAGTGGTCTTATGCTAGATGTACTTTAAAGGTAGAGCTGTCAATTTTTGCAGATGGACTGGAGCGGATTGTTAGGAAAATAAAGGAGTCAAGGATGACACCCAAGCAATTGACTTGAGCAACTGTGGAATAGAATTGCCTTAAACTAAGGTGATGAAGGCTTCATGAGGTGACAGGAACTCAGTTTTCAATGTGTTTACCCTGAAATGCCTATTAAGCATGTACCAATTAAAATGTCAAGTTTCTTGTTCAGTTGCTCAGTCATATCCGACTCTTTGCAATCCCATGGACTGCAGCATGCCAGGCTTCCCAGTCCACTACCATCTCCTGGAGCTTGCTCAAACTTTTGTCCATTGAGTCGGTGATGCCATCCAACCATCTTGTCCTCTGTCATCCCCTTCTCCTCCTGTCTTCAATCTTGCCCAGCATCAGGGTCTTTTCCAATGAGGTGCCTCTTCACATCAGGTGGCCAAAGTATTGGAATTTCAGCTTTAGCATAAGTCTTTCCAATGAATATTTAGGACTGATTTGCTTTAGGATGGGCTGGTTTGATCTCCTTGCAGTCCAAGGCACTCTCAAGAGTCTTCTCCAACCCCACAGTTCAAAAGCATTAAATTCTTTGGCACTCAGCCTTTCTTATGGACCAACTCTCACACCCATACATGACTACTGGAAAAAACATAACTTTGACTAGATGGACCTTGGTTGACAAAGTAATGTCTCTGCTTTTTAATACACTGCCTAGGTTGGTCATACCTTTTCTTCCAAGGAACAAGTGTCTTTCAGTTTCATGGCTGCAGTCACCATCCACAGTGATTTTGGAGCCCAAGAAAATAAAATCTCTCACTGTTTCCATTGTTTCCCCATCTATTTTCCATGAAGTGATGGGACTGGATGCCATATCTTAGTTGTTTGAAAGTTGAGTTTTAAGCCAGCTTTTTCACTCTCCTCTTTCACCCTCATCAAGAGGCTCTTTAGTTCTTCTTCACTTTCTGCCATTAGGGTGGTGTCATCTGCGTATCTGAGGTTATTGATATTTCTCTTGGCAGTCTTGATTCCAACTTGAACTTCATTCAACCTGGCATTTCACATGATATACTCTGCACTGAAGTTAAATAAGCAAGGTGAAAATATGCAGCCTTGACGTACTCCTTTCCCAATTTGGAACCATTCTCTTGTTCCATGTCTGGTTCTAACTGTTGCTTCTTGATCTGCATACAGATTTCTTATGAAGCAGGTAAGGTGGTCTGGTATTCCCATCTCTCCAAAAATTTTCCACAGTTTTTTTATGATGTGATTCTGGATAAGAGAGTTTTGAATATTAAGTCTAGATCAGTAGGTTTTTTATTTTTATTTTCTTTTCCATTTATTTTTACTAGTTGGAGGCTAATTACTTTACAATATTATAGTGGTTTTTGTCATATATTGACATGAATCAGCCATGGATTTACATGTATTCCCCATCCCAATCCCCCCTCCCACCTCCCTCCCCACCCGATCCCTCTGGGTCTTCCCAGCCCACCAGGCCCGAGCACTTGTCTCATGCATCCAACCTGGGCTGGTGATCTGTTTCACCCTAGATAATATACATGTTTCAAAGCTGCTCTCTCGAAACATCCCACCCTCGCCTTCGCCCACAAAGTCCAAAAGTCTGTTCTGTACATCTGTGTCTCTTTTTCTGTTTTGCATATAGGGTTATCATTATCATCTTTCTAAATTCCATATATATGTGTTAGTATACTGTGTTGGTCTTTATCTTTCTGGCTTACTTCACTCTGTATAATGGGCTCCAGTTTCATCCATCTCATTAGAACTGATTCAAATGAATTCTTTTTAATGGCTGAGTAATATTCCATGGTGTATATGTACCACAGCTTCCTTATCCATTCATCTGCTGATGGGCATCTAGGTTGCTTCCATGTCCTGGCTATTATAAATAGTGCTGTGATGAACATTGGGGTGCACGTGTCTCTTTCAGATCTGGTTTCCTCGGTGCATATGCCTTGCACAACAAAGGAAACTATAAGTAAGGTGAAAAGACAGCCCTCAGATTGGGAGAAAATAATAGCAAACGAAGCAACAGACAAAGGATTAATCTCAAAAATATACAAGCAACTCCTGAAGCTCAATTCCAGGAAAATAAATGACCCAATCAAAAAATGGGCCAAAGAACTAAACAGACATTTCTCCAAAGAAGACATACAGATGGCTAACAAACACATGAAAAGATGCTCAACATCACTCATTATCAGAGAAATGCAAATCAAAACCACAATGAGGTACCATTATACGCCAGTCAGGATGACTGCTATCCAAAAGTCTACAAGCAGTAAATGCTGGAGAGGGTGTGGAGAAAAGGGAACCCTCTTACACTGTTGGTGGGAATGCAAACTAGTACAGCCACTATGGAAAACAGTGTGGAGATTTCTTAAAAAACTGGAAATAGAACTGCCATATGACCCAGCAATCCCACTTCTGGGCATACACACCGAGGAATCCAGATCTGAAAGAGACACGTGCACCCCAATGTTCATCGAAGCACTGTTTATAATAGCCAGGACATGGAAGCAACCTAGATGCCCATCAGCAGATGAATGGATAAGGAAGCTGTGGTACATATACACCATGGAATATTACTCAGCCGTTCAAAAGAATTCATTTGAATCAGTTCTAATGAGATGGATGAAACTGGAGCCCATTATACAGAGTGAAGAAAGCCAAAAAGATAAAGAACATCACAGCATACTAACACATATATAGGGAATTTAGAAAGATGGTAATGATAACCCTATATGCAGGGCAGAAAAAGAGACACAGATGTACAGAACAGACTTTTGAACTCTGTGGGAGAAGGTGAGGGGGGGATGTTTCAAAAGAACAGCATGTATATTATCTGTGGTGAAATAGACCACCAGCCCAGGTGGGATGCGTGAGTCAAGTGCTCGGGCCTGGTGGGCTGGGAAGACCCAGAGGAATCAGGTGGAGAGGGAGGTGGGATGGGGGACCGGGATGGGGAATACGTGTAACTCTATGGCTGATTCATATCAATGTATGACAAAACCCACTGAAAAAAAAAAAAAAAAAAAGAACAGATCAGGCCCCACTGTCTACCTCACTGTGGGGGAAAAGTGGAGAGTCTTGCCTTCTGTTCTAATTTTTAATAAAGAGAAAAAATAGCAATTCTCTCCAAATTTCCTGGAGCTTAGCTCATAAATGCTAGACATTGAATCTTTTACAAATTTTAAAATAATATTAATAACTTGGCTGTCAAATGCTTACCCAGGATAATGTATCCAAGAGAAATGAGAAAATAGTTATTTTTCCCAGGGCTAGTGTTAACTTTTGACCATATTTGGCCAAGTAGGAGGTATGGGCAGAGGTAATCGTATATTTTTAATGTGCAGATAAATCCCAAGCAAAGCATATTTTTTTTTTCTTAATAAGGCTGATTTCATTATAAAGGAGTTTGTTGGCTTTTTTTTTTTTGCCTTAGAAAGTTGTTTAATCAAGGTGTAAGTGTATTAATTTAAAGAAGAGTTTCAACCATTTAAATAAAACCAGCATGTCAGTATGTACCTGAGATATTTTCCTAAAATTTTCTCCTTATTACTAGCAACCACTTCACACCCTTTAACTACTCAGCTCAATCAATTAAATTAGTCCCATGAAATAAAATGTGCAATAGAGATATTATCTGAAATCATTTTTATTCATGGCTAGAGACTATGAAGAGGCTTTTGACAAGCCCTTAAAAATCTTTTGGGTGATGTTGAAAACTTCAACGTACAAGTGATGATTCAGTTTGAGGGGTGAGAACCTCCTGGTGTGATAAGAGGCAATTCTACATAGAGAACACGTGAATGGCAAACCCCCAAGCTATACGAAGATGGTGAGAATATCCACACACTCGTTACTGGAGTTTTCTGCTGCTCAGAAACTGAGAAATATGAATATGCAAAGCTCATAGACTGAACAGCATCTGCCTCTTTCAGCTGGTCCTCCTTCTGAGAAGGAAGTCGTTGTGCCCCCTGGCTGTCTAAGTGCTGTGTTCTGACTCTCCAAAGCAAGCAGAAGAGAGAGGAAAAGGAGAGGGGTATGTGTTTACTTGTTTTTATAGTGAAAATTGAATTTGCCTTTTACAGAGCATGTGTTATCAGACAAATAACAGGATTTAGCCAGTGATTTCCCAAAGAGCTGTCTACCAGGATTCATTGTTCCTGGTTGTCCGAGAGGTGAAATAAGAGAAATCCCAATGCCTTGGCACCCTGAATTGCCCTCAGTGGTCTGCAAGTTCTGTAACTCCATCTCTTTCTCTATTTTTTTTTTTAAATTTAAAAGATCAAAAGCAAATGCACCATCATGTTCATTTCATGTATTTCCATAATTGTCTTTGTACTCAAGATTTTTTTAAAAGTCCCAGTACTTTGTGAGAATTAGTGCTTGTTTGTCTATCATAAAAAAATCAATTTTATATAAGAATGGTTAATCCAGAAAAGCAGAACTCTTAAGTCTACCAGCATCCTCTCATTTTACCTTGTGGCAAATATATTGCCTTCTTCCTATCATACCCAGTCTCTGACTTCCTTTCCCTCCCCTGCCTATCAGCTCAGTTCAGTTTAGTCACTCAGTCGTGTCCGACTCTTTACGACCCCATGGACTGCAGCACACCGGGCTGCCCTGTCTATCACCATCTCCTGGAGCTTGCTCAAGCTCATGTCCATCGAGTTGGTAATGCCATCCAACCATCTCATCCCCTGTCATTCCTCTTCTCCTCCCACCTTCAATCTTACCCAGCATCAGGGTCTTTTCCAGTGAGTCAGTTCTTCACATCAGGTGGCCAAAATATTGGAATTTCAGCTTCAGCATCAGTCCTTCTAATGAATATTCAGGACTGATCTCCTTTAGGATGGACTGATTGGATCTCCTTGCAGTCCAAGGGACTCTCAAGAGTCTTCTCCAACACCACAGTTCAAAAGCATCAATTCTTTGGCGCTCAGCTTTCTTTATAGTCCAACTCTCACATTCATACATGACTACTGAAAAACACCATAGCTTTGACTAGACAGACCTTTGTTGGCAATATTATGTCTCTGCTTTTAATATGCTGTCTAGGTTGATCATAGCTTTTATTCCAAGGAGCAAGCATCTTTTAATTTCATGGCTGCAGTCACCATCTGCAGTGATTTTGGAGCCCCCCAAAATAAAGTATCTCTCTCATTGTTTCCCACCTATTTGCCATGAAGTGATGGGACTGGATGCCATGAACTTAGTTTTTTGAATGTTGAGTTTTAAGTCAACTTTTTCACTCTCCCCCCCCCTTTTTTTTTTAATTGATACAGATCACCAGCCCAGGTTGGATGCATGAGACAAGTACTCTCCCCTTTCACTTTCATCAAGAGGCTCTTTAGTTCCTCTTCGCTTTCTACCATTAGGGTGGTGTCATCTGTGTATTTGAGGTTATTGAAATTTCTCCCAGCTATTCGGAACAGCAACCAAGCTATCTTGGGCCAACAGCACCACCTATTGGTGATGATAGTAAATTGTTTAAAGAAACGACTAACCAGACATCCCTGGGAGTCAAATGGGTAAGATTCCACATTCAGAATGCAGGGGACCAGGGTTAGATCCCTGGTCAGACAACTAGATCCCACACGCTGCAACTAAGAGTTCACATGCCACAGTGAAGACTGAAGATCCCTCATGCCACAACCACTGGTGCTGCAAGCTGCAACTAAGATCTAGCACAGCGCCACCCGCCCCCCAAAAAAACCTGAAAAACCAAACCAAAAAAACCCAATGTACATAGCTTAATCTTTTAAAAAAGAAAAGAAATGGCTTTAGCATATGCACAAGCCATATTCTCCCATGTTCTCTATTTTCAAAACTGAGTAAATCATTCTGGGAATTTTTCTTAATTGCACATCACATACACACATACTATTTCAGCCATCAGGAAAAGCTCCAACAACACTTGTCATTTTAAATCACATCCCCACGCAGCACTGACCCTCTCTTTATATGACCCAATCTCATATTCTACCCAAGGACACAGACTGTTCACTATGCCCTCTGGAACTCATCGTCTGTCATCAGCAAAATTTTCTATATCCTCAAGGTCTTCTCCACATTATTTCCACCTCTTTATTCTAAGTGAAACCTGTATTTCCTACAGTGGCAAGTGCATTGGTGACAAGTCACTTCAGTCATGTTCAACTCTTTGCAACTGCATGGACTGTAGTCTGCCAGGCTCCTCTGTCCATGGGATTCTCCAGGCAAGAATACTGGAGACATGTCCTCCTTTAGAAGATTTCCTGACCCAAGGACTGAACGTGCATCTCTTACATATTCTGCATTGGCAAGCAGATTCTTTACCACTAGAATCACCTGGGAAGGCTGACAGTTGGAAGTACTCACTGCCAATTCTAGAGGAGTCCCCTTTTCTTCTCCCAAAACATTTTTGCTTCCTTCGAAGCTCAGCCATTGGTCATCCACTGCTCCATGTGTCAATCATCTACAGACTTTATAGTCACTTCTCATCATTCCTTGAATAGTCTCATGCATGACCCACTGTCACTCTCTGCAACAGCACTCTTCTCATAATTCTTGGTGATTTCAAAATCGGGCTTTTGATGCCCTCTTCTCTCCTGGTCTTATTCTCCACATCATCCTAGCTCCCTGCTCCACGGTCATGCCCTATCATTACTAGTAACTGCTCCGCCCACACAATGTTAATTTCAGACATCATGCACTCCCACTCTGATAATGCTTTTTAGCCCAGGAGAAAAACTTATATTGACCTTAGCATTTGTCCCTCCCCTTACCTGGGTGACTGAGCATGCAGCCGTGCAAGCTTTGACCTGAAGTCATGTGTTTGCCATCCTTGCCCTGGTAGTGCTAGACAACTATTGTAGTAAGGACCGTTTCATAACTTCTGAAATTAAATTTGGCAAAATATAAAAGTACATCACAGTCACTTTGAGAATTTCCTCATATTTCTCCCCAACATTTCACCCACATTAAATTAAACTTACTCTTCCTCAAGTTCTAGCATGTGAGGTATCTAAGTTTTCATTACTTTCTGTGGATTTTGACTCTATTATAAAAGTATTTTTCTGCTATTTTCCATCTGAATGTTAGTATTTAGTACAGAGCATTTTCTAGACCCTTTATAAGGCCTCAGACCCCTCTGACATAACCCTATGGTGACTCTTTTTAGGGGAAGCAAGTGGGATAAATGAATTGTGATTACTGTAAGCAAGATAGATCAAAACCTGTGTGCTTCTTTCCAGAAGATAGATCACAAGGAAGGAAAATGTGCTGTGTCTGAAAAGTCTCTGCTTAAAACTCCTGTTTTTAAAATTTTGCTCATTTTTTCACGTGTTTCTGTGAAAGGAATAGGGAGCCATTCCCAAGCAGTGTCCACCGACAGCGTAAGAGGGTTGTGTTGGAAGTTCACATACAACCATCGTTTACTACTAGGACGACTCAGAACTCAACCCCTAATCCTGCCTTTTCACCTCCTCTCTCCAAATCATCACTTAGTTATACAAACCAGTCATGAGTCCCCCTCGACTGTTCTGTAAAAGACTAGAGTCCTTATCAGGCCAAGATGGGCTCAGAGCTACGTACTCATCCCTCAGCATTTGAGAGGGAGTAAAGGTCAGGGCTTTTGTCCAGTATTTTCTGTTTCACTGAAATCTTTAAAAACCACACTCATTCTGCCCTGTCTGCCTCACTCTTGCCCTATCCCAGAAGCCTGTGTTTGCATTTGGCCTCTGATTTTTTAACATTGTTGTCATTGGACGATACATTCCTAGCAGCTAGCTAGCAAGTGAGTCTTTGACATACAATTCAAGTAGAGATTGAAAATGTCACTTCTTCTTGAATAGGACAAAATTCGACAAAACAATTGGCCCAGGGTGGCTACAAATGAAGGTGAGGGGAGTTGAGCACTTGGATGTTAGCACTGTAGACAGCATCTATCTCCCATTCCCCAGGAACCAAGACTTTTGAAACGCAAGGGTTTTTTTTCCTTCAAATTCATGGCTCATTCTGGAGACAGACATTTTGCAGAACTAACCAGATAATACTCAAAAGTGGATTATCAGGAGAACTATACAAACATGTCACACCAAAACAAAACCTAAAAAGAATAGGATACATACTTTAGGTTCTTTTCTGCTTTTTGGCCATTCTGCAAACCATGCAGGATGTCCACACATAGCTTTTGGGATCTTAGTTCCCCAACCAAGTACTGAACCTAAGCCCCCCTAAAGTGGAAGCACAGAGTCTTAACCTCTGGACCACTAGGGAAATCAGCAAAATAGGATTCAGTTGCTGAGCCATAAGAAAGGAAACTGGCTGAGTTGTGAAATATGATGACAACAAAACTTCACTTGATATTGGCGCTGACTCCAGAGCTCAGCTGTAAGAATTTCTACTTCTGAGCAGAGTTCTAATACGCAAACAGAAAAGTCAAACCATAAGGCTAACAGGAAATTGTATCTTCTCAGAGGTCAAATTTGCTGAAACTTTTGAATAAGGTACAAAAGGGCAAGAGGACCAAAGACCCTGGTGAAATCAGGACCCTGTCCCCTGAAGCCAGTGACTGAGTGGGAATATAATTTCATATCCTCATGCCTGGATTTTAAGTGCAGAAAGCAATATAGTCTGGCAAAAATAGGGGACATAAATTTAATAAAATGAGTTTTATGAGATGGGGCACAGCAGAGCTTCCCTAATTAAACTTTATCCTCACGTTAGGGCAATTTTCTTCTTTTTGAGACCAGCCTATCCTTTATTTCTTAACTTCCTGTCATCCTTTTTATTGGTAAAGCAATTATTTTTACTAAAACCTGTGGACAGAGCTCATAAAGTGGCCCTGTTTTGCCCGCAGTCTGCACTGTTGAAAGAATGAGTATACATTTTTGGAGGGGAAATAGATCACCGAGTCAGGAGTACTCAGCATAGTAGACTGTGCCCATATTGTAATTTTTTAAATTTATTTTATTGAAATATAGCTGATTTACAATGTTGTGTTAGTTTCTAATGTTCAGAAAAGTGATTCAGTTATACATATATATATATATATGTACATATATTATAGTTGGTATTTGCTAATCCCAAACTCTTTAATATATCCCTCCTCCCATACCCCCCATGACTGTAATTTTCAACTAGATTTTCCAAATAAAGACTGTAAAAGTATCCTTTTTAATGTAGGAAAACAATGTTTGCTTTGGGAGACATTGTTTAAAGCAGATTTTAGATTAGAATTCTAATTCATAGCCACCTAAGGAAGATGTCTAGAGGTCTTAAATATATTCTCATTGATCAGAAAACTGAACATAAAGCAGTAACTACTGCTAAAACCGTTTCATGACAGTTGCTCAAAGTGATGTGGCACAGTTGCATAGCTAAAATAACCGCCTGTAAGGATGCTATGCTGCGCTGAGTCGCTCAGCTGTGTCTGACTCTGCGATCACATGGACTGTAAGCCCGCCAGGCTCCTCTGTCCATGGGATTCTCCAGGCAAGAAGACTGTACTGGCCGCCATGTCCTCCTCCCGGGCATCTTCCCAACCCAGGGATTGAACCCATTCATTGCAGGCGATTCTCTACCATCTGAGCCACCAGGGAAGCCCAAGAATACTAGAGGACAGGGAAGCCTGTCCCTTCTCCAGGGGATCCTTGTGACCCAGGAATCAAACCAGGGTCTCCTGCACATCAGACAGACTCTTTACCAGCTGAACTACCAGGGAAGCCTGCTTGCAACTATATCTGCAGGCAAAACGAACTTCTGACACAAGTCACTGTAAGCTTCTATTTTTTAAAAAATGTAGGGACCCCCATGGTAGTCTAGTGGTCAGGACTTCACCTTCCAATGCAGGGGATGTGGGTTTGATCCCTGGTCAGGGAACTGGGATCCCACATGCCTCATGGCCAGGGAACCAGAACATGAAACAGAAGCAGTGCTGTAACAATTTCAATAAGGACTTCAAAAATGGCCCACATTAAAAAAAAAAACTTAAAAAAAATAAAAAGTGAATAATTTCTTTAAAATGTACATCAAGTTTCATCATTAAATATCCTTTTGGTTATTGAAAAGTCAACCAGATATATACTGAGTGCTATTCATTGGTAAAGTTCCAGTAGCAATAGAATTTCATCGTGTGAGGTAAAATCTCCATGAAAAGATCAGTTGCTTTATTGTATTGGGTTAACTTTTAGATAGATGGACGAATGGATAGATAGGCAGATATTTAGATTTTAGGAGCTTTAGCTCCTTCAAAAAGAGTTGTATTGTCATTTTTAGAAGATCACACCGTTAGGTACATTTTTGATGTTTCTTTCAGTTAAAAGACCCTAAGCTATGAGTATAGTGGTGTAATATATCCACAAAAGAAATTATAACCACATTCTTTGAAGTCAATATTCTCCAGATATCAGTGTGTTCTACCTGCTGGGAGTCTACAAAGAAATGCCCAATGATGTTGGTGATAGCCTCAGACTATTTTCCTTTGAAAAACTTAAAATAATTCTGATCTATGAACCACCAGATGCCAAGTAGATACAACTGTTATAAGGAGAGCACAAGAACTTCAAAGCTGCTGACCCAAGACAAATTCATGAAGTAGTCTCTGTAAGATTAATTTGCTTTCATTATTTGTTTAAAAAAAAAAAAAAAGCTTTCAGGGATTTTGCCATTTTGAAGGCAGTGGAGACCCCTGCAAGGAGAGAATGGAGGTAAAGCTAAGAGGTAGAATGAGGAAGCAAACCTGGAGAAAGGGACTCAATTCTTTCCCATTATAGTTTTTCTCCTAGAAATTAATAAAAAAAATTTAATATAAATGTAGGTAGATTATTTGCTTTGGGCTATGTTAAATAGAACCTAAATAAAAAGAATAAAAAGATGCCAAGTGTGGATTTAATCAGTGTCTTTCAGCATCACAATATAGGCTTTCTTAATTTTCAAAACAAGAATAGGAAAATTTAAAAAGCAATCCAGTGTTCAGGAATATTTAACTTACTATTTTAATAAACCTTTGTTTATGCCTAGAGGTGCCATTAAATTACCAACCAGACATTAGTACACAGGTCACTGGGGACTGGCGTATATGCAGTGATTATTGCTGGGCGTTTGCTCCGCTGTTTATAAACAGCTACTGGACAGAAGTTTTTGTGTTTTTTTTTCAAGTCTGAGCTTCATTTATATCCCAAGATTGTTTTTCTATCTACCTGGAGATGAATAGCTATTTATGATATGGATCAAATAATCACAATAGCAGACTTTAAAAAATAAGGCACTTTTTTAACCAATAAGGACCTACTATATAGCACAGGGAACTCTACCCAATATTCTGTGATAACCTATATGAGAAAAGAATCTTAAAAAGAATGATTATATGTATATGTGTAACTGAATCACTTTGCTGTACACGTGAAATTTGCACAACATTGTAAATCGACTATACTATAATAAAATTAAAATATTTTTAAAAGTAAGGTGACTTTAAATAGTTTTTCTGTGGTTACAGTAGAAGGTAACAATTTTTTCCTACTTGAAGATGTGATGGAAAATAGAGCAGTCTTATGCCCTTTTTGGTTTACAGTGCAGGGCTTATCTTAAGTCAGGTTGAGACTGTTACCTCTGGGAGGACCATCAAGGCGACACTGGTTTTCACCTGTGCAAATACATGCCGATGACTGTGTATTTCAGAAAATCAATCAGAACATTTCTGTGAAACCCGACCGAGCCTGAATATGCTTGGTACATTAACTCTAATTATAATAATGAGACTATAAATAATTCATCTTGTATCAGTACAATGCGTTAAATGGCATCACATTTCTTTGATGAGTAATCTTGATTTTTTCCTTGCACTTAAAGAAGAATGCTACCAAGATGCTGTGATTTCATAGCTCTAAATTGTCTTTGTTTTTCAAGTTTATAATGCAAATCAGAGCATAGAAATTCTAGTGAATGATTTCAAACAGTTTTGATACTGCTTTCAGGTGGCCGGAAGCAAATAGCATAGCAGTAGAATGAAGATCAGAAAGCACTGCTGGCAAATGGAGCTGCTCTCCTCTGTGAAATAGCATTCTGAACTTCCATAACTGCTGGAATAAGTATATACCTTCCCACTATGGCTCTCAGAACTGTCAACTAGAGTTCTACTTGGTTACCTGGCAGAGCTTGGGAAACATGGCTATTGAAGGCCTGTTTCACTTTTTTTTTTTTTTTTGACTGTGCAGCATGCAGGATCCTAGTTCCCCAACCAGGGATTGAACCAGTACCCCCTGTAGTGGAAGTGCAGAGTCTTACCCACTGTATCACCAGGGAAGTCCCTCACTTTTAAAATATAAGTGATAAGATCAATGAGCCAGGTAAGACTTGAATTTTTCCAGCATCACTAAAGAAGTAATAAATCTATAGTAGTTACTCCCAATTATGTGTACACTTATGCATATAATTAATAAATATAAACAGATAAAATGCAAAGGAAAATGTAAACTGTTAATATCTTTTGAGAATGCAATTCTGGATATCTCTGTTAACATTACATACACACACACTCCCTCTCCTAGCAATACCATAAAAACTAATCTACCAGCCCATAAGGATGCATAGGAAAGGATGCTCAGAGGAGTAAAAAAAATAGGGCTACAAAGGGAGTGCTCATCGCCAGGGAAAGAGATAAGCAAACTGGAGTTCATTCATACCATGAAATATTATGCATTCACAAAAGAAAACGTGTTAGACAATCTTTTTAATCAAATATACTCTAAGAAAATACAGAAAAGTTTTTTAAATTTAGAAAAAAGTTTTTTAAAAAGTGTTAGGTATGTATTAGTTGGGGCTTCCCTGGTGGCTAAGCTGTTAAAAAAAATCCGCCTGCAATGCAGGAGATCCTGGTTCGATTCCTGGGTCACAAAGATCCCCTGGAGAAGGGATAGGCTACCCACTCCAGTATTCTTGGGCTTCCCTGGTGGCTCAGACGGTAAAGAATCTGCCTGCAGTACTGGAGATCTGGGTTCGATCCCTGGATTGGGAAGGTCCCCTGGAGGAGGGCGTGGCAACCCACTCCAGTATTCTTGCCTGGAGATTCTCCATGGACAGGAGCCTGGCGGGCTACAGCCCTCCATGGGGTCTCAAAGAGTCAGACACGACTGAACGACTAATCAAGGCACATGCATTCGCTGATTTGGGGGGATGTTTACACTGTGCATTCAAGTGAGAAAAAGAGTTTTCTACCACTTTTTACAGCAGTGATGAGGAGAGATGGATAAGAGAGGAGGAGGGAAGGTATAAAGAATTTAACAAAATGCTTTTAAAGAGCACTCTGAACAAAATTCATATAGAATATGATACTATTTATTCAAAATTTTACATATGTGTGCATATATTAGCCTGAAGAGATATATGAAAGATGTTACTAAAGTTTTAATAGTGATTATCTCAGAGATTTTTAGTTTCTTCCTTAAATTTGCTTTTATTCTGGTTGAGTACACTACAGCTTATTTTAATGGTATAATGAGTTTTTTTAAAAGGTTATCAGAAATGTCAATGTTTAAGAACAACTTTTCAAATCTGTAGGATAAGGACTATATAAATAGGCTTTTGAAAAGCCAAAATGTAATATTTTGTTTTCATACATAAGGTTTAATATAAGCTCCAGCCAACCAGTAAAAAATTATTTGATTTGGCAGGTTTTGAAAAATTGCATCAAGGATTTATATTAGGCTGATATGTTATGGTTCAAGTATAAGAAGCAGACCATTTACAAGGTCTAATCCTGATCAAGAGTTCTTAAAACCTCTAGGATAATGGGATCTGCAGGCTTTGAGACGCTGGATTTTGATACAAAAATTCAGAATGTATAGCAGAATCTACTCCTCCTAGGTAGGAGGAGTTAAGTCCTAGTTCCTTCCAAGGACTTGGAGCACACAAGCCCAAGGTTTGCAGAAACTGCAAAAGCCATGTAGGGACACGTACACATCATGTCACTGTGGACTTGTCTAAGTTTTGAATATTGTGAAATGAGCATCTTGGTTGCCACCTATAGAACTAGCATAATATCTACTGTAGGAGAATGAAAATGTCTTTTTTCTTTATCTACTGTAAAGGGAGAAAAAATGTTCTTGACTGGGGTCCCTGTCATAAAAGATTAAAATGAGAAAAGCAAACAAATTTACTTAATGTAAATTTTACTGAAAAACTGGAGACTTCATAAGGAAATAAGACCTGAAGAAGTAGCTCAACCTGAGTGTTTTTATGCCAGGTTTAATGAAGAGAGGACAGTGGTGGGCAAATGTGATAAGACAAAAAATGGATGGTGGTGGCATCTTGTGGTCTCCCTCTGTCTTTGGAAATTAAGAAGTCCCTTTCTAAGGGAGGCACCGGTCATATGAGGGTTTTGTGACCTACCTCAGGTGAGAGTCAGAAAGGCCTTCCTTCCCCTGCCATTTCTCAGATTCCTTCAGCTTTAAATATGCAATATGTCAAGGTACCACACTTTAGGGTACTCATCACTACCATTCGCTGAAGACTGAGATAAATGCTTTCTATGCATCATCTAATTTACTGCTATAACAACAGCTAGGTCACACTATCTTTGCATGGCTTGGCCTCTTATTTCATTCAGATCTCAAAGGGCAACTCCCTGAGATGCCTTCCCTGGTTACCCAGGCTAAATTAGAATACCTCTGATACCCAGCAGGACCCTCTGGGGCTCCTGGGCACAAAAGCCTTTCTGTGTCCCCCAATTCTTGATTATAGGAAATAGGCTTCATTCAGCCTTCATGACCTTCTCCAAATTCCAAGGGCAGGTTCAAAGAGTTGCTAATCAGTGAAAGGAGGAGATGCCCAGGCAAAGGGGAAACAGCCTAAAGAAACAATAGTAAAGCCTTGGGGCAAGGTCCTGGTACCACCTCAAGGGATACACACAACACTGTCTGTGAGCTGTGGTGTAGATACTGAAACTCCCACCAGGTGGGAGAAGTTAGCGGCATGCTGCCCACAAGGAAGTAGACCCCAGACAGGTTGGAACCCAAAGGTTGATGATGCTGACTCCTATTTACCTCACCACCAACCAATCAGAAGGATGTCCACAAGCTGATCATGCCCTCCTGGAACCATTACAATAAAACTCCTCACCACCCCTTCCAGGTCAGGACACACACAGTCTTGAGGGCAGTACCCCACTGTGGCCACCTGCCTACTCTTTCCTTTTTCACCCAGAGCTCTGTCTTCCAGAGTTAATTCTGTGTTGGGGTACAGAGGCTGGATTCAGCTTCACCTCCCCCTGGGCAGCAGGAGGGGCATGCTAGTTCTAGTCCAGAGCCTCTGAATCTGTCTAGAACTTCTTAGCCATTCAGTCAATATTTGATGAATAAATCAATTCATTTCTCCAGTAACATAACGGCGTGAGCCTCAACTTTGTCTGTTTCCTTTGTTGGTTCATTTATTCACTCAACAAATATTTGTTAACACTTACTATATTCCAGGCCAATTTAAAGCCTTTGGAATGGGCCAATGAACAAAGATTCCCTGGTGACTCAGACAGTAAAGAATCCGCCTGCAATGCAGGAGACCTGGGCTCGATCCCTGGGTTGGGAAGATCCCCTGGAGGAGGGCATGGCAACCTACTCCAGTATTCTTGCCTGGAGAATCCCCATGGATTCTGGGGATTCTCAGAGGAATCTGGCAGGCTGCAGTCCATGGGGTCACAAAGAGTCGGACACAATTGAGCACAGAATGAACAAAGAGGCAAAGTTCCTGCTTCTGTGGAGCTTACTTTTTAGTCACTAAAATCTTAGGTTCTTTTTTTCCCCACCACTTTCACTGATTGCCCTAAAAATAATAATAAATGTAAACACTGTCTTAATTTCCTTCTGTGGTACTTAAAAATGTAGATAGGCTCCTTTCAGAGAAATCAGACAAAACCCATACATTTCTTTTTTTGTAAATATTTAATTCTATACTTGTCTTAGATGACTGAAGAGATAAAATTAACTTCTTATAAGCTAATGATAGAAATGTCTAGTTAATAAACTTTTGTGATGCTTGTGTAACTGATTCTTTGCGACCCTATGGACTATAGTCCGCCAGGCTCCTCTGTCCATAGGATTTTACAGGCATGGATACTGGAGTGGGTTGCCATTTCCTCCTCCAGGGGATTTTCCCTACCCAGGGATCAAACCCGTGTCTCCTGCGTCTCCTGACTTGGCAGGCAGATTCTTTACCACTGAGCCACCTGGGAAGCCCTAAACTTTGTACTTCTACATATAAAATAGATTACTAATAAGGACCTACTGTATAGCATAGGGAACTCCACTCAATACTCTGTAATGGCCTATATGGAAAAAGTTCTTTAAAATTCTTTATAACTGTATAATCAGTATATAACTGATTCACTTTGCTATACACCTGAAAGTAACACAACACTATAAATCAACTCTCCTCCAATAAAAACTAGAAAAAATAAAACTATTATCCTTACATATAAGGTTATGAAAAGAAGCTAAGGGAGAGATAATTTTCAGCCCATATTTTCTAGTCCTTGTTAGTATCAATAGATTTAACACTTTAAAAAACGGTTTTATCAAGTGTAAAATGCTATATTCTAAACAGTCCCTTCTTGGAAAAAAAGAATGCTTGCAATTGCCTATGAAACAGGCTTAATCAGATAAGCCTGTTTGTTTTTGAACCAATGCTAAGCCTGGGCAGAGTCCTCAAACTATCCTGAGTTTCCTTAGCAGTAAAATAGGGATAAGGGATACTCTGCTGGTCCTGTGGCTAGGACTCTGCACTCCCAATGCAGGGGGTCCTGTTTTGGTCTTAAAAGTTGAAGATCTTGTGTACCACAGCTAAGACCCAGCGCAGCCAAATAAGTAATTAAAAAAAAGTGGGGGGTGGATAATAATGCCTGCTCTATGCCAGTATCAGGAGCAAATGAATTTGTGTGGTTTCCATAACTGTAGACTACTACATACAATTATATCTAAAATATAATTTTTACTTGGTACAATTTTAAGAATATAAAAATGGACCCTCTTAACAACACCTATATGTATGTAAATAATTTTAGAATGAGAAAATTTTAATTTAGTGATAATTTCCAAATGGGCTCCACCTCCATGAAATAAATTCCAGAGACTAAGAATAACCAATGTCAAGTCTACACTGGTCTTAGAGACAGTGTAAGAATAAGAAAAACTCGAGAATTCACTTTGATGCCAAATTGAATTTATAGTTCTTGTAGAAGGTCAAAAGGCAAGGTCAAGCTGCTGAGAAACCATAAATCTTTTGGTATTTCCCCTTGATAGTTTAGCTGGGCAAATTAATATAAATACAAAAAATAAGATGATATTCAAGGTCAATAAAGAGAAGATCTTGATTTAAAAAAAAAAAGAATAGGACTTCCCTGGGCTCAGTGGCTAAGACTCCACATTCCCAATGCAGTGGCACTGGTTCGACCCCTGGTTGGGGAACTAGATCCCACATGCTGCAACTAAGACCCAGTGCAGCCAAATAAATAAATGAGAAATAAATATTAAAAGAGAGAAAAAGTTGTCATCCTCCACCTGAGTAGGGGGGCCTTAGTTTCTGTGGAAGAACTCAGAGCTACATATCAGATTGTCCTGTATATTCACTGAGGCGAAACCAGGGCCCTGCCCCATCACTGCACTGTTATTTCTTGACTGCCTTTCCTTTGTTTCTGCATCTCTTCTCTCCTCTAATTAGTACTGGTGACGCTGCCCTTTGGGACTCACAGAAAGTCTGAGACTGAAAGCTTTTTTCCTACCAACAAGAATGAGGGACCTGGAAACGCTTTTGTACCCAAAGGGGCCCACAGGGTCTGCTCAGGTTCAGTGTTTCCAAAGCATTCTAGCTAATCTTCATAGAAACATAAACCTCTGTCTGTCGTATTCATATTTTATTAGTCTAGGTGATATTAAATTAAATAAAATAATTCAAATAAGAAGTACAAAATACAAACTGGTGTCAACTAAAATGATGCGCAATGTCAGAGTTGCAGGTTAAGTTTTATTTGGGGCAAAATGAGGACTGCAGCCTGGGAGACAGCACCTTAAATAGCTCTGAGAGACTGCTCCCAAGAGGCAATGAGTGAAAGCCGCTCAGTCGTGTCTGACTCTTTGCAATCCCATGGATTGTAGCCTGCGAGGCTCCTCTGTCTATGGAATTCTCCAGGCCAGACTACTGGAGTGGACAGCTGTTCCCTTCTTCGGGGATCATCCCAACCCGGGGATTGAACTCAGGTCTCTCTCATTGCAGGTGGATTCTTTACCATCTGAGCTACCAGGGAAGCCCAAGAACATGAGGGAAGGTCAATATATAGGATTTTGGTGAAGGGGGAGTTCAATGCAATCAAGCGCTTATTTTACAAAAGGCCTTCTGCTAGGCGCTGATGTCAACATGAAGGGATTTAGCATTTTTCTAGAAATGAGGAGATGCAAGGATCGGGATCATGAAATCAATTTCTGAAAATATCTCACTATCTAAAGACTTGTTCCTCTGGTTTCCCTGGAGCACAGAATGCCTCACTCTTCACCCTGAGTTCCCCTCTGGGGGTTAAAGGTCAGCAGCTGCAGCAGCACAGACAGATGGCAAATGCTCTTATTGTTGTTGTTGTTTAGTCGCTGGCAAATGCTTTTGGCAAGTACTAATGTGTAGTTGACACTGTATAATTGATTCTTGGTAAGAGGATTTCTGCTATATTCTTGAGTAACTTCACATTAGCACACAGGACAGTCCCCAAGCAGCTCCTAACTAGAGTTTAAGGCTGAGAAAGGCCTGGGTTGAATCCAGACTCTAGTTTACTTTCTTTAGCTGTGTGATCTTGAGTAGGTGATCTGTTTTTTCTGAGCCATGGTTTCTTGGCAGGTAGCATGGTAATCGTAATTCTGAAAACTCAGCCCAGAGTTGAGCTCATCTAAAATTGCTCCTGGTACAATGTAGATACTCAATAAACACTCGATTCCTTGCTTCTTTATAAAAGAAAGAGGTAAATGTCTACTACCATCACCCTTCCCAGCTTTTTTTTCAACACTCTGTATAGTTAGCAAGAGTTTTACTAAATAAATAGTCAAATCAAACTTATTTAATCCTTGGAAATAAAAGGTTCCTGAAAGAAGTGAAAGTGTTCAGTCAAGGCCGACTCTTTGCGACCCCATGGACTATGCACTCCTTGGAATTTTCCAGGCCCAGAATACTGGATTGGGTAGCCTTTCCCTTCTCCAGGGGATCTTCCCAACCCAGGGATCAAACCCAGGTCTCCCGCACTGCAGATGGATTCTTTACCAGTTGAGCCTCAAAGGGAGCCCTAAAACAGTCTTAGGATATGCTTAATGGACCATCCTAATCACTTGTAAGTGCCATAGAATAAAAATGTTAGTTACTAAATAAATAGTTAAATCAAACTGATTTAATCATTGGAAATAAAAGGTTCCTGAAAGAAGTGAAAGTTGTTCAGTCAAGTCCGACTCTTTGTGACCCCATGGACTATGCAGTCCTTGGAATTCTCCAGGCCCAGAATACTGGATTGGGTAGCCTTTCCCTTCTCCAGGGGATCTTCCCAACCCAGGGATTGAACCCAGGTCTCCCGCATTGCAGGCAGATTTTTTACCATCTGAGCCACAAGGGAAGCCCAAGAATACTGGAGTGGGTAGCCTGCCCCTTCTTCAGGGGATCTTCCCAACACAGGAATCGAACCAGGGTCTCCTGCACTGCAGGCGGATTCTTTACCAACTGAGCTATGAGGGAAGCCTGATCAATAACTTGTAAGTGCCGTAGACTAAAAATGTTAGTCCATGATCTAGAGATACATGAATATTTCAAATAACAAGACCGGAAGGCAGGGCAGGGCATGACCAAAAGAAGGACACAGCTTTGAGGACACAACATAAAGAGGTTAGAACCAGCTAAGTCTGAGATGCCGGATGAGTCAAATTCCTCCAGACCTTAAGCCTCAGCATACTCTTACTGAAACACAGCAGCTCGTGCTAAATGACACACCCACAGGCTCCATGACAGTTCCAAGGCTGACCATCGAAGGTCACCCACCATTGTGGGTGGTGGCCCAATTCCTGTAAGTCCCTGCCCTTTCCCTCCAATTTTGGGAATAATCCTCCCACTCATTAGCCTATGAAACTATCCACCCGTATAAAAACTGACAAACCCATTCGGTGGGGCCTCTCACCTTCTGAGATGGCCCACACTCTATCTATGAAGTGTGTATCTCCCTGAACAAACCTTTTCCCACTTTACTATGGCTTGCTCTTAAATTATTTTCCTGCTTCTGTGAAGCCAGGAACCCACACTCTGCAGCCATCCCAGGGACTCGCCTGAGACCTGAAACGTGACCATCCTCTTTCACCCACTCTCTTTCCTGCAACAATTTCACAGACTCATGGTCTAGCTGGCTCCATGCCTCCCTGCCACTCTTTTTTTCTATAATGGTAATAATAGCTGGTAACCGGAGAACCAGAGAAAGAAGAAATTTTAAAAGGAAGGGTCTTCAATACAATGGGAGCATTTTGTAGTCTTCTCTTTCTATATCCCTTTCTTCTGCCCTTAAGAAAGTGTTATTTTCCTGGATTGATTGAATTATGCCCCCAACACTTTGCCAGAGCCTAAATATTTATATACAATCCTAACAGGCTGCTCTTGGGTCCAACGTGAGTTTTATTCTCTTCTCTGGAAAGCCTTTGTATGCTTTCACTTGAACACTGAGTCTGGTGATGATGGGGAGGACGATAAGGGTTATTTTCCTTCACAGAGGTGTCATAAGGATAAATGAAATGATATTCATACAGCACTTTAGGATGTTCTTACAAAATGCACCTTTGTAAACATGACATATTCTAAAAGACCAGCGACTGCAATTTCTATTTTAAATAGAAATTGCTGACAACAATTTCAACCCTGGAAAGTAAACACATCAGCTTGAAATTGAAGTGCACTTTGCCAAGTAGCAGCAAGCTGATCACCTATCTGGGTCCTTACTGCAAATAAAGTTAAATGTTCGAATAGATCGTTGTGTACAATTCATCCTGCTCTGCTCTTTGGAAGTATCAGAAGCTAGTGGCTGGGTCCTGTGTTCTTTGTGATCCAGGAACATCTGGAGGTGCGTCTTGGTCTTAGAACCTCCAAGGGCATTGCTGTCTATCTCAAGAAAACTATGATTAGAGACATATTGAGAATACTGAACTGTAGCAGGGTCCAAGCTATGTGGGCACATTAAGAGCAAACCAGTCAGTCTTAAAGGAAATCAACCCTGAATATTATTTAGAAGGACTCATGCTGAAGCTGAAGCTCCAATATTTTGGCCACCTGATGTGAAGAGCTGACTCACTGGGAAAGATCCTGATGCTGGGAAAGATTGAAGGCAGGAGGAGAAGGGGGCAACAGAGGATGAGATGGTTCAATAGCATCACTGACTCAATGGCCATGAGGTTGAGCCAGCTCCGGGAGATAGTGAAGGACCGAGAAGCCTGGCATGCTGCACTCCATGGGGCTGTAAAGAGTCAGACACGACTGAGCGACTGAAGAAAAAAACAACAAAACCATCCTACTGAGGTTACTCTGAATCCAGATAAAACTCTGGAAAATCTTCAATCTGGAGATAGGAGCAAGACTCTCATCCTTCAGGTGGCCCTGGTCTGAGAACGAGGCCATGTCCTGGAACACATTCGGAGATCTTCATATGTAAACACTAAATGTCACCCAGGTAGAGCGTACCAGAGGATGTTCTAACCCTGTTCCAGGGCACTGATGTGTTTTATCCTCTATCAAGCCAAGGGTGGCCGAGGACTAGCAGAGCTCACTCAGTAAGTTAGCCTCCCAGGTGCAGAGGGCGATTACCCGGCAGCAGTGAAGCTTCGCTGTCGGGTCAGAGGCCCAAGCTAGCAAGTGCAACAGGGAGCAGTGGGAAGAGAATCAGTCTTGAAGATCACATCCCTGGGAGAGACCTCAGGGTACTATGCAAGTGGGACCTGGCTCTCAAGTAACACAGAGTAAGTTTCACGGACTCAGCAATGGAAACATAGGAATTGAAGTAAGAGGCAGAGGAAGTGAAAATCAAAGTGTTAGTAGCTCAGTCTTGTCCGACTTTTCTCGACCCCATGGACTGTAGCCCACCAGGCTCCTCTGTCCATGGGATTCTCCAGGCAAGAATACTGGAGTGGGTTGCCATTTCCTTCTCCAGGGGATCTTCCTGACCCAGGATTCAACCCGGGTCTTCTGCACTGCAGGTGAACTCCTTAACGTCTGAGCCACCAATGGCTTCTTCACAACAGCAGCTTCCCAAGCTGCAGGTGCACTTGCTTGCTTACAGACGCTCTGCTCTCCACTGTGGATCTCCTTAGGCCCCGTTGCCTTCGTGTTCTAAACCTGTAATGAGATATCTATTTAGAAATGCACAGAAAAGGGAATTCGTGGTGACCCAGTGGTTGGGACTTGGTGATCTCACTGCCAGGGCCTGCATTCCACTCCTGGTGAGGGAACTAGGATCCCACAGGCTGCATGGCGGGGCAAAAACCAAAAATGCACAGAAGAAAAATACAATCTAAAAATAATTGATGATTTCACTACTGCTTGCTGACACACATATTAATATACCAAGTAATACTTCAAAAATAATGTTTTTGTTTTTAGAATTTTGAGCTTCAAATTTGGAGATTTTGACTTTTTTTTATCTGATCTTAAGTAACGTCAGAGAAGGTGTTAACATTTTGATGCTTCTATGTCTATGTTTGCAGAATGAGGGATATTATGTGATATTTTCCCTGTGCAAAAGGCAGCAGAGAGGCATTGCTTGTTTTGCCTCATTTTATGTTTATCATTAAAAAGTCTGAGATTTTCCTCTTATTTGGTTTGTAAATCCATTCTACAAATATTCATGTTTAGAATCATTGCAGACTTTTCTCCTTTTTAAGAACAGGAAGACAGACAAAACATGAGGGGGAAAGAATGAACATTTATTGACCATTAACTCTCCTGCTAGGTGCTTTATCTATATTTGACTGTCATGACAACCTTGTGAAGTATTATTAACCATAACATGTTTCACTAGGGAGTAAAAAGGTCCCTTGCTTCTCAATTGAGATAGCATGAGATTTTTATACACTTCTTAAAAGTCACAACAAAATCATACCTTCCCTATGATTTTTGAGAACTCACATATGCCAGATGGTAGCCTAGCTCCTTGACTACTGTGTTCTGTCAATGAAGAAACAGACCTATAACTGTGGTTAGGTAATTTACTCAAATGGTGGATGTGGAGTTCGAAGGCTCCAGGTTTTCACTCTCTTGCATTCTTGTGTTTTAAAGTAAGGCATTTCAAATGGGTGATTCATCTGTAATCACCACTTAGCCTTCAAAATAAATCTTCAGGTAGATGACTAAAATGATCATGAGAAAGTCATAAAGCGTGAAAATGGAATCATTTAAAGCTTGTTTACTCTTTTCTTCTTTATTGTTTTTAGAGTGTTTGGTTTTAGGACATTTCAACAAGTGGGAATAATACCATGTCAGGTGAATAGACTCCAGCTGTTTGCAATGTGGTATCAAGAGAGAAGGCATATGATTTCAAGAAGAATGGGGTGAGGGAAAAACAGACTGTTTAAAAAGTTCCTTTTTATTAGCTTTCCTCATGTTCTTCTAGAAAGCAATGCAAAAACAGATTTACAATATGTCATTTGTGGTTCATGCACATCTGACTCTTTGTGACCCCTTGGACTGTAGCCTGACAGCTTCCTCTGTCCATGGGATTTTCCAAACAAGAATATTGGAATGGGTTGCCATTTCCTTCTCCATTTGTATTTCATTATTTTTTAAAGCACCAAGATTTATACTTCGATTTCTTGGACTAGATAGTCAGTGGGTTTTGGCAAGCTTCTTATAACATATATCTCAAGTATAGGGACCTAAGCTGGGACGAGATCAAAGTATTTGTCAGATATTCCTAGCTCTTAAAAAAATTTTTTTTAAATTTATTTTTCAAAAACAAGAGCAACAAAAAACTTCATTGCTAAAAGATATTAACCATCATCTGAACTTCAGTGAGTTCTATTTTTTTTTTT
This sequence comes from Muntiacus reevesi, assembly GCF_963930625.1. Lineage (NCBI taxonomy): Eukaryota > Metazoa > Chordata > Mammalia > Artiodactyla > Cervidae > Muntiacus > Muntiacus reevesi. The sequence goes on along the minus strand of NC_089261.1, from coordinate 58,840,741 downwards.
GCTGGTGGAGGGTATGCCTTGATGTTGATGACAGCTGACTGCTCAGATGGTGGTTACTATAGGCTGAGGTGACTGACAATTTCTTAAAAACGAGATAATAATGAAGCTTGCTGCATCAATTGACTTTCTTTCATGAACAATTTCTCTGCAGTATGCAATGCTGTTTGATAAAATTTTATCCACAGTGGAACTTCTTTTAAAATTGGAGTCAATCCTCTCTAACCTTGATGCTATTTTATCAATAAAATTTATGCAATATTCTAAAATATTTCCAGCTTTTCATGAAGCTAACCCAGTAAAGGCATGACACATAACCAGGGGAAATGAAGATTTTCTCTTTGAGAAAATCCAGTTCTTACAAGTCCATCAAAGCAGAGAACCAGGAAGAGATTTTTAAAGATACTTCAGTTTAAAACGCAGCAGATGACAAATTTAGTCTTAGAGCCCTTTGGGGATTTGGCTGCCAAATGCTGATATATTGCAGAAACATTTATTTTGTAAGTGATGTTAATGATATTCTCAGAGCTCTGTGTTTGTTGTTTAACATTGCTATCATTTATTGATGACTAATGGCCAATAACAGAGCCCCTTGCTTGACTTTGGCTTCCAGTCAGTATTTATGGATTAGGTCCATTAGTCTCCTTTCAAAGGCCATTGGGACAATGCAGCTGGCACCCAGCTGAAGAAGAGACGCAAAAAATATCTGCCACTCAAGGTAAGACAAAGAAGAGAACTTGTAAGGAAGATGTGCTATTGCCGCCACAAAGAAACACTTAAATTAAGTATTATTATGACCTAATTAATATTCCTAAATATCTAGTAGCTTGGCTTATCTTTTTATTCTCATTTCTTTCTCTAAAAGCCTCCATATTCTCTATTATAGCTCCATAAAGGACTATGGGAGTACAGTGATTGAGATCACTTTAAGGAAAATAAAAGCTCAGGCACTTAAGAATGTTGAAATGAAAGGATAAGAAAATTTAATTATTGGAAGTACATGATTAAAGGAAGACGGCACATGTGTGCTGTGCTTAGTCGCTCAGTCGTGTCCGACTCTTTGTGACTCCATGGACTGTAGCCTCCAGGCGCCTCTGTCCGTGGGATTCTCCAGGGAAGAATACTGGAGTGGGTTGCCATGCCCTCCTCCAGGGGATCTTCCCAACTAGGGGTCGATCCCAGGTCTCCCGCATCGCAGGTAGATCCTTTACCTCCTGAGCTACCAGGGAAGCCCAAGATGGCACGTAGTTCAGAGAAAAATACATCAAAAAGTTACAGTAATTAAAACACTTAAAATCATTTTTTAATTTGCTTACAACTTAAGGAAAGAGGAAAAATGTTAGTGGAGTTTTCCTCTTCTCTAATCTTAATCTGAAGATAAATTTGGGTTATCAAGTACTGTTATATTACATTCTTTGTGTAGCCAGCACAGGTACACTTAAGAATTTCTTAATTCCTAAAGACTTATCTTCCAATTGTTTCAGTTCAGTTCAGTTTAGTTCAGTCAGTCGTGTCTGACTCTTTGTGACCCCATGAATCACAGCACGCCAGGCCTCCCTGTTCATCACCAACTCCCGGAGTTTACTCAAACTCATGTCCATAGAGTCGGTGATGCCATTCAGCCATCTCATCTTCTGTTTTCCCCTTCTTCTTCTGCCCCCAATCCCTCCCAGTATCAGGTTCTTTTCCAATGAGTCAACTCTTCGCATGAGGTGGCCAAAGTATTGGAGTTTCATCTTCAGCATTAGTCCTTCCAATGAACACCCAGGACTGATCTCCTTTAGAATGAACTGGTTGGATCTCCTTGCAGTCCAAGGGATTCTCAAGAGTATTCTCTAACACCACAGTTAAAAAGCATCAATTTTTCAGTGCTCAGCTTTCTTCACAGTCCAACTCTCACATCCATACATGACCACTGGAAAAACCATAGCCTTGACTAGACGGACCTTTGTCGGCAAAGTAATGTCTCTGCTTTTTAATATGCTATCTAGGTTGGTCATAACTTTCCTTCCAAGGAGTAAGCGTCTGTTAACTTCATGGCTGCAATCACCATCTGCAGTGATTTCGGAGCCCCCCAAAATAAAGTCTGACACTGTTTCCACTGTTTCCCCATCTATTTCCCATGAGGTGATGGGACCAGATGTCATGATCTTAGTTTTCTGAATGTTGAGCTTTAAGTCGACTTTTTCACTCTCCTCTTTCACTTTCATCAAGAGGCTTTTTAGTTCCTCTTCACTTTCTGCAATAAGGGTGGTGTCATCTGCATATCTGAGGTTATTGATATTTCTTGATTCTGGCAATCTAGATTCCAGCTTGGGCTTCTTCCAGCCCAGCATTTCTCATGATGTACTCTGCATATAAGTTAAATAAGCAGGGTGACAATATACAGCCTTGACGTACTCCTTTTCCTATTTGGAACCAGTCTGTTGTTCCATGTCCAGTTCTAACTGTTGCTTCCTGACCTGCATACAGGTTTCTCAAGAGGCAGGTCAGGTGGTCTGGTATTCCCATCTCTTGAAGAATTTTCCACAGTTTATTGTGATCCACACAGTCAAGGGCTTTGGCGTAGTCAATAAAGCAAAAATAGGTGTTTTTCTGGAACTCTCTTGCTTTTTCGATGATCCAGCAGAAATTGGCAATTTGATCTCTGGTTCCTCTGCCTTCTCTAAAATCAGCTTGAACATCTGGAAGTTCATGATTCACGTATTGCTGAAGCCTGGCTTGGAGAATTTTGAGCATTACTTTACTAGTGTGTGAGATGAGTGCAATTGTGCGGTAGTTTGAACATTGTTTGGGATTGCCTTTCTTAGGGATTGGAATGAAAAGTGACCTTTTCCAGTCCTGTGGCCACTGCTGAGTTTTCCAAATTTGCTGGCATATTGAGTGCAGCACTTTCACAGCATCATCTTTCAGGACTTGAAATAGCTCAACTGGAATACCATCACCTCTACTAGCTTTGTTCGTAGTGGTGCTTTCTAAGGCCCACTTGACTTCACATTCCAGGATGTCTGGCTCTAGGTGAGCGATCACACCATCGTGATTATCTGGGTCATGAAGATCTTTTTTTGTACAATTCTTCTGTGTATTCTTGCTACCTCTTCTTAATATCTTCTGCTACTGTTAGGTCCATACCTGTTGCAAGAGGGCATCAGAGGGCAGACACACTAAAACCATAATCACAAAAAACTAGCCAATCTGATACATGGACCACAGCCTTGTCTAACTCAATGAAACTAAGCCATGCCATGTGGGGCCACCCAAGACGGACGGGTCATGGTGGAGAGGTCTGATAGAATGTAGTCCACTGGAGAAGGGAATGGCAAATCACTTCAGTATTCTTGCCTTGAGAACCCCATGAACAGTATGAAAAGGCAAAATGATAGGATACTGAAAGAGGAACTCCCCAGGTCGGTAGGTGCCCAATATGCTACTGGAGATCAGTGGAGAAATAACTCCAGAAAGAATGAAGGGATGGAGCCAAAGCAAAAACAATACCCAGTTGTGGATGTGGCTGGTGATAGAAGCAAGGTCTGATGCTGTAAAGAGCAATATTGCATAGGAACCTGGAATGTTAGGTCCATGAATCAAGGCAAATTGGAAGTGGTCAAACAGGAGATGGTAAGAGTGAATGTTGACATTCTAGGAATCAGTGAACTAAAATGGACTGGAATGGGTGAATTTAACTCAGATGACCATTATATCTACTACTGTGGGCAGGAATCCCTTAGAAGAAATGGAGTAGCCATCATGGTCAACAAAAGAGTCTGAAATGCAGTACTTGGATGCAATCTCAAAAATGACAGAATGATCTCTGTTCGTTTCCAAGGCAAACCATTCAATATCACGGTAAACCAAGTCTATGCCCCAACCAGTAACGCTGAGGAAGCTGAAGTTGAATGGTTCTATGAAGACCTACAAGACCTTTTAGAACCAACAGCCAATAAAGATGTCATTTTCATTATAGGGGACTGGAATGTGAAAGTAGGAAGTTAAGAAACACCTGGAGTAACAGGCAAATTTGGCCTTGCAGTATGGAATGCAGCAGGGCAAAGGCTAATAGAGTTTTGCCAAGAGAACACACTGGTCATAGCAAACACCCTCTTCCAACAACACAAGAGAAGACTCTACACATGGACATCACCAGATGGTCAACACCAAAATCAGACTGATTATATTCTTTGCAGCCAAAGATGGAGAAGCTCTATACAGTCACCAAAACTGACTATTCAGTCAGCCACAGCTGACTGTGGCTCAGATCATGAACTCCTTATTGCCAAATTTAGACTTAATTTGAAGAAAGTAGGGAAAACCACTAGACCATTCAGGTATGATCTAAATCAAATCCCTTATACAGTGGAAGTGAGAAGTAGATTTAAGGGACTAGATCTGATAGACAGAGAGCCTGATGAACTATGGACAGAGGTTCATGACATTGTACAGGAGACAGGGATCAAGACCATCCCCATGGAAAAGAAATGCAAAAAGGCAAAATGGCTGTCTGAGGAGGCCTTACAAATAGCTGTGAAAAGAAGAGAAGCGAAAAGCAAAGAAGAAAAAGAAAGATATTCCCATTTGAATGCAGAGTTCCAAAGAAAAGCAAGGAGAGATAAGAAAGCATTCCTCAGGGCTTCCCTGGTGGCTCAGTGGATGAGAATCTGCCTTCCAATGCAAGAAAGCCTTCCTCAGCAATCAATGCAGAGAAATAGAGGAAAACAACAGAATGGGAAAGGTTAGAGATCTCTTCAAGAAAATTAGAGATACCAAGGGAACACTTCTTGCAAAGATGGGTTCGATAAAGGACAGAAATGGTCCAATTTTTTAGGCAACTCTAAATCTCTGAAGGCTTTATACTTTCTTTCCCCAAATTGAATTCTGTGTCATAAGCATCTTCACCATTGGGTTTCCCTGGTGGCTCACCAGTAAAGAATTGTCTTGTCAATGCAAGAGATGCAGATTCAATCTCTAGGTCGGGAAGATCCCCTGGAGAAGGAAATGGCAACCCTCTCCACTATTCTTGCCTGGGAAATCCCATGGACAGAGGAACCTGGCAGGCTACAGTCCACAGGATCCCAAAGAATTTGACACAACTTAGCGAGTAAACAACAAACATCTTCACCATTAAAATAGCTTTCTGGGATTGCATGTCCTAGCACAGTGTACCTGGGAGAAAGTACAGCTTGATTAAGAGCTGTGACTGTTTGTCCCAGCTCTGTCTCCATGCTGTGAATTTCAAGAGGGGTCCAGTTGGTTCTTGTTGGTATAATTAGAATATTGTACTAGAATGATTTTTAGTTTTAAAATTTCATTTTAGTTTTGAAGATGAATCTGGCCTCTGTACCCCAACACCAAATTAAATCTTGGAGAGAGAGTTTGGGGATGAAATAGAAAAAAACAGCCTTATTGCTTTGCCAGGCAAAGGGGGCTGCAGCAAGTTAACACCCTCAAATCTGTGTGTCCCCATCTGGAAGGATTAGTGAGAAGTTTTATAGTAATGATTCAAAGAGGGCATGATCAGCTCCTGGACATTCTTCTTTTTTTGATGAAATTAAAGCATTTAATCTTATCTTTCCACTATAATTGGGCTTCCCTGATGGCTCAGCTGGTAAAGAATCCACCTGCAATGTTGGAGACCTGGGTTTGATCCCTGGGTTGCGAAGATCCCCTGGAGGGGGGAAAGGCTACCCACTCCAGTATTTTGGCCTAGAGAATTCCGTGAACTGAGTCCCTGAGGTCACAAAGAGTCAGACACGACTGACTTTCACTTTCACTTTCTACTATAATTAAGTTAATTACTTATACATAATCAGTATGTATATATATTGCTTTTCTTTTTTAAAAAAAATTAGTGGAGTATAGTTGATTTACAAAGTGTTAGATTCAGGTGTACAAAAGTGAATCAGTCATACCTGTACACACGTATACTCGGTCCTCTCCCAGTTTTTGTGACCCCATGGACTGTAGCTCGCCAGGCTCCACTGTCTATGGGATTTAGGCAAGAATACTGGAGTGGGTTGCCATTTCCTCCCCCAAGGGCTCTTCCCAACCGAGGGATCAAACTTGCACCTGCTGCATGGCTGGTGGGTTCTTTACCACTGAGCCATCAGGGAAGCCATATACATATACCCATTCTTTTTTAAAGATTCTTTCCCATATAGGCCATTATAGAGTACTGAGTAGAGTTCCCTGTGCTATATGGACTCCCCAGGTGGCACTAGTGGTAAAGAACCTACCTGCCAACACAAGAGATGTAAAAGATGCCGGTTCAGTCCCTGGGTTGGCATGCCCTGGAGGAGGGCATGGCCTTTCACTCCAGTATTCTTGCCTGGAGAATCCCATGGACAGAGGAGCCTGGCTATACTTGTAAGCCTTCTTCTGATTGGTTTGTGACGAGGTAAGAGGGAGTCAGCATCATCACCTTTCTGGTCTCAACTGGTCTGGGGTCTGGATGCTTATGGGAAGCATACAATTAACTTGTCCCAGCGGGTGAGGGGTTTAATATCCACTGCTGCTGCTGCTGCTAAGTCGCATTAGTTGTGTCCGACTCTGTGCGACCCCATAGACGGCAGCCCACTAGGCTCCGCCATCCCTGGGATTCTCCAGGCAAGAACACTGGAGTGGGTTGCCATTAGTATCCACAGAACAGCTCAAAGGTATTGTTATGTGTATCTCTTGAGGGAGAACAAGGACCTTGCCCCAATGTGTCACTATTGTTTCTTTCTTTCTTTTTTTTTCATTTATTTTTATGAAGGATAATTGCTTTATGATATCAGGTTGGTTTCTGCCATATATCAACACAAATCAGTCACAGGTACACAGACGTCCCTACCCTCCTAAACCTCCCTCTCACTTTGTTCCTCACTTGTCTCCTCCCTTCCCTGATTAGCAACTGCTTGAACCTGCCCTGGGAACTCAGGGAAGTGTAATCAATAAATGGAGGACAGGGCTTCCGTGGTGCCCCAGTGGTTGGAAATCCGCCTGCCAGTGCAGGCGACATGGTTCAGTCCCAGGTCTGGGAAGATCCCACGTGCTATGAGGCAGCCAAGCCCGTGTGCCACAACTAGTGAAGCCCAGACAAAGGAGAGCCCGTGCTCTGCAGCCAAAGACACCGTTGCAGTGAGAAGCCCGTGCATCACAACTAGAGAGTGGCCTCCACTTGTTGCAAGCAAAAAAAAGGAAAAGAAATGGGGTATACAGAAAGGCTTATGTGCCCAGGAGCCCCGTAGGGTTCTGCTCAGTGTCCATTTCACCTTCAGTTTTAAATATCTAAAATCCCAGGAAGATGGTGACCCACCCAAATAGGGTCAATTTCAAACAAACTTTTTTACGTAAGCACTCATGGAAGAAACATGGGAATTTTTCAACCAGAAAAGAATGGTTGGGCCAGGCAAGTCTACCTATTCACCTTATGGGAATTATGTCTGCCTACCTCAATATACCTCCTCACACTGCTTTTCCTCTATGCTATTTTAAATTGTCCTATCTCTACTTCTTTCCCTCAGCCATTGATGGTCTGCTGAATCCCTTTTCTTTTGTTTCCTTGATCTTTCGTTGATTTCCTTTCCTTTGTATTTTTCCTACATTCCAGAAAGGAACAAAAGTTATGTCATGATATCTTCTGACTTCCCAAGGACATAAGATTCTAGATGCAAGTACTAGGTTGAATTGATACCGTCTTTGGCTTCTGGTCTTTATATTGTCGGGAAAGTGTCGCAGGCAAATTTGCCAGTGAGTCCTGATAATAATTTTCCACTCATGCCCTAGCAAAGAATCTACCTGCAATTTGGGAGACCTGGGTTTGGTCCTTGAGTTAGGAAGTTCCTCTGATGGGAATGGCAACCGAGTCCAGCCAGTATCCTTACCTGGGACATGGACAGAGGAGCCTGGCAGGCTAAGTTCATGGGGTCACAAAGAATCAAACACGACTGAGCGACTAACATGCCCTAGTAAAGCTTGTATGCTGCACCCAAAAGTAGATCTGGAGAGTTATCTTAGGGTGTGTGAGTGTATGCTTCATTGCTAAGTCATGTCCCACTCTTTACGACCCCACGGAGTATAGCCCTCCAGGCTCCTCTGTCCATAGAATTTTCCAGGCAAGAATGTTGGAGTGGGTTGCCATTTCCTACTCCAGGGGATATTCCTGACCCAGGGATCTAATGCATGTCTCTTGCATCTCCGGCATAGGCAGGCAGATTCCTTACCACTGAGCCACCTGGGAAGCCCTATCTTAGGGTAGGAGGGACTTAAAAGTCAAACAGGAAGATTAAAAACTGTAACTTTTTCTTATCTGAGGTCATACAATATGGGGAGGGAGAGGGAAGCAAATATTTTTTTTTCCAGGGACAAACCTCTGGAATAGGTCAGATAATAAATATTTTTGGCTTTGCTGGGTTAAGATCATACTACCGAATTTTGCAGTAAAAGCAGCCAGGTAATACCAAACAAAGAGGCAGAGCTGTGGCTAGATTTCAATAGGCTTTATTTATAAGCACAGTATTTGTTTTATTTACCAAAAAAAAAAAAAAAAAAAAGAGGGCTTTGGGTTGCCCACTCCTGGTATAAGAGAAATACTAGGTTAGTAATTTGGAGATGTGAATTTAAGAGCTCTGCTTTGATAAACTGAATAGATTAGGAAATGTCATCAGACTTCCCTGGTGGCTCAGACGGTAAAGAGTTTTCCTGCCATGCAGGAGACCTGGGTTCGATCCCTGAGTCAGGAAGATCTGCTGGAGATGGGAACGGCAACTCACTCCTGGAAAATTCCAGGGACAGAGGATCCTGGCTGGCTATAGTCCATGGTCTTGCAAAGAATCGGATATATTTGAGTGAGCAACAATTTCACCCAGTCTATTCAAGCCTTTGTTTCCAAGAAAGCACAGCCCTCCCAGTAGAAGAATAGAGTGACACTGTCCTTGGAGAATGGTAGTGGCGCTTGCTCTCTTCCTCAGTGTTTAAGAGTTTCAATACCAGTACCTAGGGTCACCTAAGAGTTCACGAGTCAGCCTCACGAATGATACTAGGAGATGCCGTGTATTAAAAAGTAATATTTATAGATGTTTGACCTGTGTGGCTTTAAGATCTTTAGATACAGCTTCTTGCCACCACAGTCACCCTTTTGCTTCCTCCAAATCCAACACACTGGATTTACCAAGACAGGTAGGCCAATCACAGCAGCAAACTCCAATCTTAGTTTCCTACTCAATAATCTATTGCTTTTCTGCAAATCTGCCAAGGAAGTAAGGTATATGAGGCACTGTCAGCCACGCTGGCCAGTTAGCAGGACAGCCTTCAAGGTACAACAAAGCATATGGGTTCTGAAAATACATGAAGGTCACTGGGATAAACGGTTTCCAAGGACTTGTCATAGAGGACAGCTGTGAAAAAACCTCCAGGACCACAGTTGTGTTTAAGGAGCATACAGGTAGCTGCAGATGAACGTTCAGAAATCCTTCATTATCTCAAATGTGGCCTGCAGTGTTTTACAAGGACTAATGACGGACCAGATCAGAACAGATGAACAGAAGCAAGTGATGAAAAGCAGTATTTTATTTGGCACTGATAACCTCACAAAAATCATGTAGAAAAATAAAACCAAAACAAGAAAATCTGTAACCAGTGATTCAGTTTCTACCAGATGGAAGCTCAAGAGAGACTGTATGAATGGAAAACAATTAATTAAGCATTAGCGAAGGCTAGCATTTTCCCCCCCCTTTGTCCATGCCGGCTGTGGGACTTTAGTTTCCCCACCAGGGATTGAACTGGTGCCCTCTGCAGTGACGGCACGGAGTCCTGACCACTGGACTGCCATGGAATTACCAGGAATTCACTTTTTGATCACTCATTAGATCAAGAGATAATGGCTTTCTTTTCAAGTTTTCAAAAATGCATGGCATATTAATTAAGATTAGGCCTGCTTACATTGAGCGAAAAAATACACACAACCTAAAAGCTATGTTTTATCCGGCAGAAATTTTTAGGACTTAAGCTCAGGAGGCAGCATCTAAAGTAAGCCTGAGAGTAGTGGGAGCGGTGCTCCGAGGAGGTGGGTTGTGGGGAGGAGCCAGGTTATAAAGAAGTTTTGCAAGAAAGGACAGGTGGTCTGAACCTCAAAAGTATTTTTTTGTGAGTTAAAGAAAACCAGATATCCCAAGTTAAAGAATTTAGCGTTTTCTGTGTAGGGAAGTTGCAAAAGTCCAGACTCACTGAAATAATTCCTTTGATATACATCTCAGCTATCTGGGGCCAGTATCCTGTTTTCACCTCCTGAGTTCCTCAGGGCTTATCAGAGGTAGTGGCTACAGTCTGATGGCTGCTAAGTAGCAGGTATACTCCTCCCTGAGTTCCCTCCGGGCTCACTGGCTCACAAAGGAGGGCTGCAATTGCTGACGACTGTGATATCTTTGTTTACTAGTATGGCAGGAAATATTCCATTTCTCAGTGGTAAGCAATAGAAAGCGCTCTCTAACAGTAATGACCAAGAGAGAAGTTTGTTTTTCCTGTACAGACATGCAATCTGGAAGTAGGCGGTCTAAAGAAACTATGGCAGCTGCAGGAAGCCCCAGTCTTGCTGCTCAGCCAGACTTTAAGCCTTTACATCTGCCTTGCCACCATCAAGAAGAGTATAAAGAAGTGAATATTCTCTTCCTATAAGAAGCATCCTAGAAATCAGGTGCTTCCAACTACCTTCTATTCCTGGAACTTAGTCACATACCCATTTACTAGCTGCAAAGGAGGCTGTAATTTTTATTTGGTGGCCCTGTGCCTACGAGAATCAGGAGTTTTGCCACTAAGAATGGGTCCAACCACCCTCTCCATAATAATTCCACAGATTTTATATTAAGCAATGAAGTCTATGACAACTGCAGCTTTGGAGAGCTCCATGAACCCAGTGAAGAGCACATAGGTCTCCACATCACAGAGGCTTAGATCTCTGAATTTCTTTTTTTTTTAAACTTTATTATTTATTTGTTTTTGGCTGTGCTGGGTCTTTGTTGCTGCACATGGGCTTTCTCTCTGTGGGGAGTGGGGGCTTCTCATCTCGCTGGCTTCTGTTGTTATGGAGCATAGGCTCAAAGGCACAAGGGCTTGGTAGTTGTGGCAGCTGGGCTTAGTTGCCCTGAGGCATGTGGGATCTTCTCGGACCAGCTATCAAACCCTTGTCCTCTGCACTGGCAGGCGGTCTCCACCACTGGACCACCAGAGAAGTCCTCAAATTTCTTTTAAGATCTTTGCTCTTTCTCAATTGGACTTATAATTCCAGTTGATATCCCATCTTAGAAGATGTTCAGAGATAAAGCTATGTGTAATTTTCTAGTAGCAGGAAAAAAATGCCCTCTGGCATTTCTCTCAGGAATATGAAGTGGACAACCATTTTATAAATGATCTATCACATGCCCTACAGGAATGCAGGCAGTTATCTTTTCCCTGGAAACTAATATTTTTAAAAAGTTACATGGTAATTATATCTTTTTTCTGATAATATGGTAAAGTTATGTATTTGTTTTAAGCAACAAAATCCATACTATTATTCATACTACGTTCCACACACACATGCTTCTGAATTTTCCCTTTTTATCTGTCCTTCCTTGGTAAAGGTGCCAAGTTTTGTCTTTGTTTTCAGCATAGCTAGTTTTTCCAAGTGCTTCTATGATATTGCTATTCAGAGTGTTGGTTTATTTCTTTTACTCTATCTATCCTTCATCATTTATTAATGACACAGATTGTGTGATGAAGAGTTGTCAACATGAGCATTTTTCTATACTTACAGGTATAAGAACTGTATTGATGTGGATTTGTCATCTAACAGCATGAAATGATCCCTCTCTTTCAGCTGCATTTCCTCCCATTATTTACTGTTCCTCCCAACTGCTTATCATCCACTGCTGTTGACTCCTCTCTGTCCTTAATTTCCTGAGATGGATTTCCACTTAAGAGACTGAGAAACTATTAGATGGAGAGTTTTCACAAACCACCAGAGCAGAAGGTCTTCTGAAAAGAGACATATCCGCCCACTATGGATTCAAGAAAGACAGAGGCATTTTGTCTTCACCTGATGAACCCAGTGCCTATCAATGTGAAGAGGGCAGAAATGCATTTGAACTGAGGGAATCCATGAGCGCAATCTCATTAACACAAGGACAATAGGAGCTAAGAGCCTAAATTCCCGTGCCCTGAAAATGGAAGTGGTTATACTTCTAGTCTAATGTAAAACACGACCTCCTATGTTTGAGTGGAATTTTCATAACTGTTTAGTCTGTGAGTTGTTCTAAGGAAAGCCAAAAGCAAAGAAGAAAATAATACTCATCTCCATAAAGCATTGTAGCAACGGTCAGACAAGTGGACTACCAGATATTTATTTGGAAATTAGCTAGTTAGCTATATTTTCAAATTATGCATGTATTGGTAGTTTTCTGCTGTAATTGGCAAGGCCACTATATGTCTTTATCTTTGCTATATTTAGAATACTGTACAGGAAAATAAGACAGCACTTCCTCTCATGGTAACATTTTGGAGCTAACAATGTTCACTAGTGTAAAAGTATTTTCTGATCAAAACAATTGCTCTCATATATACATTTGTTGGAAGATTACATGATGTGTTGAAGATGATGTTATTATGGATTTGTTTTCATTTAATTTGCAATTACTTCCAATGTTTAAAAGAATATAAATGACTTAACTTCTCAAAAGAAAAATATAATATTACCACACCCTATATACTTTTCACCAATTATTCATCAATGATAAACTACACGGATTGATTACTGAACTAAGCACTACCAACTAAATTGTTACTATGCATTGCCAGGTGCCTTTTTATTAAATTTTTATTGTATAGGACACATAAAGCCAGAGTTGAGTGGGGCCAACTGGAAAGAAGGTGTGGTTTCTAGATGGTAGCTCAAATGCTAAAGAATCTGCCTGCAATGCTGGAGACACAGGTTCAATCCCTGGGTCAGGAAGATCCCTTGGAGAAGGGCATGGCAACCCACTCCAGTATTCTTGCCTGGAGAATCCCATGGACGGAGAAGCCTGGAGGGCTACAGTCCATGGGGTCGCAGAGAGTTGGACACGACTGAGCGACAGACACACACAAACACACACTTGCCTCACAGTCCCTTATTTATAGGCTTTTTTCCTGTTCACGCTGTCTCTCTGGGAAATCTTATCCAATTGTATGGCTTTAAAGACTCCTGTGACTCCTACAATTTTGACTCTCTCTAGCCTTGATCTCCCTCTGTGAACTGCTTAGTCACCTGCCTGATCTCCACCTAAATTTCTTTCCTATTTCTTTTGTGTGTGTGTGTGGAGGGGGGAAGGTGTGTTATACAGCTTGTGAAATTTTAGTTCCCCTACCAGGGATTCAATCCCTGGCCCTGGCAGAGAAAGTGCCAAGTCCTAACCACTAGACTGCCAGGAGAGTCCCTCCACCTGAATCTCTAACAAGCCCTCTTCAAGCTATCTCAAAATAACTTTTTATTTTCCTCACTAAATCTGCTCTTCCCTATCTTTTTCATCTTTGTAAACGGATACTAACATTCACCCAAACAATGTGTGTGTGTGTGTGTGTGTGTGTGTGTTAGTCGCATGAGATGCAACAAATTGGGTTTGATCCCTGGGTGGGGAAGATCCCCTGGAGGAAGGCATAGCAAACCACTCCAGTATTCTTGCCTGAAGAATCCCTTGGACAGAGGAGCCTGGCGGGCTACTGGGCTACTCTGGTGTTGCAAAGAGTCAGACATGACTTAGCGACTAAACAACAAAACAAAACATTTTCTACAGCTTCCCTCCACACTTAAATAAAATCTAAACTTTATTACCTGGTCTACAAATACCTGCATGATCTGGATGCTGGGGCCCCTGCCTCCTCTGGCTCCCCAGCAGAGTGAATTACGGTTCTTTGGCCTTCCTTCCTTTAACACGCTATAGTAGGCAGAATAATGGTCCCGAAAGATGGCCACATTCTAATCCCCAGAAACTGTGACTATGTTACTGTGATTAAGTTAAGAATTAAATCAAGATAGGAACATTACCCTGGATTAGCTGGGTGGGCCCATTGGAATCAGAAGGGTCTCCATAAGTAAAAGAAGGAGGCAGTGCCAGAATGATTCATCATGAGGAAGACTGGATGGACCACTGTGGATTCTGAAGATGAAGGGAACCTGAAACCAAGGAATGCAGGCAACCCTTAGAAGCAGCAAGAGGAAATACATTCTCCTCAAGAAACCCAGAAAGGAATGCAGACCTGTGGACGTAATGATTTTAGCCCAGTGAGAACCATTTTGAACTTCTGAACCCCTAAACTATGAGGTACTAAATTTATATTGTTTTAAGTTACTGAGTTAATTTGTTATAGCAGCAATAGGAGACTCATACACATGTCAAGATCATTCCCACCTTAGGGCCTTTACAAAGGTTGTTCACCAGTTACTCCTTCTGCCTCAAGTGCTCATCTCCCAAATATAGGCATTCTGAACATCCCCCTATCAGTTGGGTCTGTTTAAACTGCACCCTTCACAAAGGCCTTCTCCAATCACTCAAAGTAGCTTCCTTGTTACTCTCTCTCACTGGCTGGACCTGTTATATTAGCATCATGGCACTTATGTTACTTTTCTATGTCACTGGAACACACAAGGAAAGCTGAAACCTTGCCTCTCACTTTCCTTGTAACAACCAGTATCTAGAATAATGCCTAGCACAAAGTAGAAGTTCAATAAACATTTTTTGGAATAAATGAATGAGCATTTTTTTCCATGCAAAGCGACGGACATACACTATAGCACTGAATCTTTTTTAACAGCCTGATGGGATAGGTTCCTATTACCATTTTATTAGACATAAAGTCCATGAGAACAATGTAAGAAGGACTCCTATTGGTATGTTAGTTGCTCCAACTCTTTGCAACCCCATAGACTGTAGCCTGTCAGGCTCTTCTGTCCATGGAATTCTCTGCAAGAATACTTGAGTGGGTTGCCTTTTCCTTCTCCAGGGGATGACAAAAGCCTTTATAGGAGACAAAAAGAAGAGCAGCCACCAATGTGAATAGATGCAGAGACTGGAGTGCTGTGGCCACAGGCCAAGGAAGCCAAGTGATGCCAACAACCAATAGTGGCTATAAGAGACACGGAAGGATTTTCTCCTCACAAGCTCCAAAGGAAGTGTGGCCTTGGCAACACCCTGATTTTGGACTTCTGGCTTCCATTTTGAGGTATATGTTACAGTATCCACAGGAACCTGATGCAGAATTCACAGTGCTTTGTGTTCTTTCCCTTTAAGTAACCACTACAACTAAAAAATCATTTACAGTGAGTCTGATTCTGCCGTAAGCAGATCAGAGAGAGTTCTTAGTAAATGAGAACACAGCTGATTTATTTCCTGATTTATTTATTGGGGTGCATAAGAGAAGGAGTTGATGTTCCTGCAGGGTCTATGTGTAGGAAGTCCATTCATGGTACTATCACTGTCACTGTCAGAAAACACTTAAAGGGGGAATTGGGGACGGAGAGAATCTAGCACATGGGGCAGCGGAAGGCAGGACCACACTCCCCCCCAACCCGGTCCCTCCCACTTTTTCCTTGCTAACCTGACCCTCTTCCCACAGTTGGCCTGAGGATGGTCGGGCAAGGTCTGGGGTCAGGCAAAAGCGTGCACTCTCCAGACGAGCCAGCTCAGCCACTCTGACCCTCGGCAGCTTGGCTGAGCGGTCGGGAGAGAGCTCGAAATTGGGTCTCCGGTAGGGGGGCTGAACCGCCAAAGTCCCCACTCCCGGGCCGGCGGTGGCGAAGGGGGTTGGGGCTGAGTGCCCTTCCGAGGGCGACAGACCTGGGGCTCTGGCAAGCCCTCTCGGGACGCATCGGTCCTCTGTCTGTGGGCATCTGCTTGATGCCCAATCCTCAACCCATTTCTCGGGGCTAAAGCTTCCCCTCTGCGGGGGCGCAGCTTTCCCGAGGCGGCTGACGAGCTCGCCTAACTCCTGAAGCGCCGAGAGCTCGGAGACCGAGCGCGGCCTCCCCTTCCCCCAGCGTACACGTCAACGCCGGCGTCGAGGAAGCGTCGTAATGTCTCGAAGAGGCTCGCCACCCACAACCCTGCAGCCCGCCGCTCCAGCTGCCGACGGAGAAATCGCTGACTCTTCCAAGAGCACCCTGACCCTTCCCGCAGGCTCAAGGCGAATCACAGGAGAATTTTTCCGCAGATGTACTCCGGGAGGGCGGGTTGCCGTGCCTACAGGGCGGGTTTGTTGGAACCCTTGATAGAACAAGTAGGCTGTGGCGCTTCACGTCACTCCCCGTCCCGGTCATTTTTAAGGTTCCTCAGGTCTCGATTGCGGCGAGTTTGTCAGCCTTACCCGGCAGCCAGCTTTCCTTCCCTAATCGCCAGTGCCTGCGGGTTTCGCCCAACGTTCGCTTTTGAGCGTTTGCGCTTGGGAGGCGCGGCTAGAACCGCGGTTTCCTATGCGCTTCTATTAGAGGCCGTACGGTAGTGATGGCGGCGCTCAGTGAGACTTTCCTGTCACTGGATACTACTACTCCCAGCCCTCCTCAAAGCCGCCGGAGCAGCCCCCTGGTCTTTAATTTACTAGTAGCAATTTGACTTGCTCTGCTGCATGTCAGGTGGGAGCTTGGAAAGTGTGGAGAAGCCCCGGGGATTAAGCGATCGCAGCTTAAAAAGAAAAAAAGCCAAGCAAATAAACAAAACCCACCCACCCTAACAAACATGAGGCTGCTGGAGAGGATGAGGAAAGAGTGGTTCATGATTGGAATAGTACTGGCGATCGCGGGAGCAAAGCTGGCGCCGTCCATAGGGGTGAATGGGGGTAAGTGCTCCACCTCTGCATGCTCCGCCGCGGTTCCCACTTCCGAAGTAATTTTCGAGTCTTGGACAGGCGGGGGAGACAGGAATTGGGGAGTGTCTGCCTCTCTTAGGGGCACTGACCAGCCCGTGGTGTCTTTTGGCCTTTTAGCTGATTTTTCAGTTTGCCAGTCCCAGAGAGGATTTATAATTAGGAAGGAGGCAAGCGAATTTGAACGCAGGTTGCCTTTGCCGCGAACAATCAATGAGAATCCTTAGTGTCAAGCAGTGAGGTTACCGAGAATGAAACTTATCCCTCCTGCCTTCAAAGTAGCAGCCTATCCCAAGGGACGCTAGGTTGCCAGGAGTTCCTTATCTGTCTGGGAGTGAACACCGTTACCTTGTCCGTTTCCGACACTCCCCTCCCCCGCGTTAAAAAAGGAAAGGTGGGCCGGTGGCGAGGGGAGAGAAAGGGATACCCTTTCCTCTTCCAACTCAGATTTGGTGGCCCACATGTCGGAGAGAGGTGTTTTTCTGCAGTTGCTGCCGCTCCACAAACTCCCAAGCCGACTGACACGTTGCACTCGCTGCTTCCGTGTACGGCCGGCACAGCTGCTACACTTAGCAGTTTCACAGATACGGGCTGTGTTAGACCCTGTGAGCTGTGTATTTTGGCAAGGAAATGTAGGCGGGCTTAAAAATCACACCCAGATCTCTGAATAGTGGAATCCTTGTCCTGTGTGGACGGGCATTGGTGGAAATGACTGGAAATAGCAATAGCCTTTCCTGTCCCACCACCCCTCCTCCCACCCGTAGACAAGCCTGTCCCACTTTTCATAAATGTTAATTGAATTTGTTTAGTTCATTGTCTGCTTGACCTTGTTCGGCAGTTTTCATGCTTATTGACAGGTTTTACACACCAGCCACACAGGGACAGATAAGGACGGAAGTGAGCACACAGTCTTCGTGCCAGGCTGAACACTCAGGAGGCTGTTTGAAGTTATTTGTACCTTTTTGTTCAAACATGATGAAAGTGAATGAAATGATCTCTCAGGAGAACAGCGGTTCCTTCTACCCTCTGCCCTCAATACCTCCATTTAGAGATAGCTTCAAAAAACATTTAAAAAGAATTTTTTGAACAAAGACAGTGGAGATTAAAAATTTTTTTTCCTTTATGTTCTTTCCTTCTCTGTTCACCTTAGTCCACAGTGTGGAGGGTGTATAGCTGTGAGAATAAAGCTGTTGGGCTGGTTATCCTGCTGAAGATACCAGTTTCTCCTTTGACGTAGTTTCTCTGTGAGCTTTCGGGGAAACTTGTGAAGGCTGGTATTCAGGGTCTATACAATCATTTGCCTTGTCCCTGCAGCTTGCTGGGTAGTAAGAATGTTAGAGAGCATCTTTGTGGTGATCTCGGATGTACATTTCACTAGCTTCACTTGCAGACTTTGTAGCTTACAGTGCTAGGTCTCCGATTTGCTGAGTGTTAGGGTGAAGTTACAGGTGATGTGTGATCCCCTAAGTTGAGATCTGCAGAGACTAGTTTTGGTCTCTTACATTCCTGGGCTGCTCAGTGGGAAGGAGGGTTGTTGACTGCTGAATCGTTTCCCCAGGGCTTCCCCCCAGTGACAGGTGTGAGATACATTCCTGCTAGTTCCCTCAGATTCTACTTAGTGAAGTTTTGGGGGTTATTCTATGTTAGAAATATTGTTTCCCATTTTCACTAGTCCCTATGCCATTAATCTAGAGTTTATTTGTTTAATTATAAAAGAGGAGACAATTAAGAGCTGAGAGGGAACTTGAAATCCTTTTAAGCCAACATGCTTCTTTTACAGCTGAAGGAATTGAGACCTGAGGTCAGGTGACTCACCCTAGGTCAAGTTAGCTAGCTTAGGGAAGAGGAAGGACTGGGAACCCGGACTTCCCATTATATCATACCTGTTGCAACATCCATACATTCTTGGCAATAAATCCATTCTTGGCAATAAATCATTAAAAATGAATAGCCATTATAAAGAAAGGCTCTCTGTGATAAAGACATTTTCCATACCCTGATTTTTATAGCCCAAAAAAGCTAAGCAGATTCAGCTAATATTAGACAACTGTGTACTCGTGTGATTTTTTTTTTTTTTTTTGAGAGAGATGTCCAAGTGTAAAAGTTACTGTTTCTAAAAAAAGAAGTTAAATGTTTGGGATTTGTTATACAGGCTGTCAGGATAAGTTCTGGATACTTCAATTGACTATCCCACCTGTAAAACTTCTTCAATAAAAAACTTTCAAATAGTACCAAATAACACTTTGACTCCATTAGTTAAAACAACAAAAATCTAGGACCCGGGAGAGGAACGATTGCTGAAAGTGTTCTGTCCTCTTGTGCGCTACAGAATGATCTAAAGTACCTCTTTTTGCTTGTCACTTGTAGTCAGAAGTTCCATTTTGGGGTCTGTACACTGGAATTCATATACATTTTTAATGCACTCACATTGACTGAGAAATTTTCAGTTGAACAGTTTTCTGTTCTCTTCAGCAGGAAGTTTTGATTGTTTTCAACTTGTGAAGAGGTTCCCCTCCTCTTTACCTGGATCAATACCTTAATGACCTCACTGTATTTTGAAGTGTAAGACTTCTACACTTAAAGTATCACATCTTTGTTCTGACCTCCCTTTAAAAGCAGTCTATATAACCAATGGGTGAGTTATGTATGGCCTGAAATTTACAGAGGTGGGAACCCTAAAGTGAGAGAAGTTGAATGACTTTCCATATGGGAAAAAGTGAAACAGATACTAGCATAGATCATTTAATTCTTACTTCTCTGTTCTTTTTACTCAGTTACATTTCATTTTTTAAAATATATTAAAAAGTTGAAAGTGAAGAGCCACAAGAGATGTAAATGTGCAGATTTTCAAGAGTAGATACTCTGTTGCATTTCGACCCAGGGGCACCCTGAGCTCTACCCATCTTGGAGTTTACCAGAGTTCAACTCTGTTCTATTCATTCTAGGAGAGAGAGGCTTACTTCTTTGGAAGTACAAAGTAAGTTTCTTATTTCTACTTGCATCTTTAACTGAAATTATTGCTATTAACAAGACATAGAAAAGAAATTGCTTCATTTTTCCTTTAAGAAAACATAACCAGAAACATGTTCCTGCACAAACTTAAGAACATTAGCATGAACACCTTAGATGAAGTTTAGGAATGAAATCTACTTGGTGATAGTAGGTTTTATGAAATAATAGCTCCTTGCATTCTTAAGCATTCCAAGTCATTTTCTTTCTCCCCACCCCCATCCCCATATTTTGAAAAATATGAATTTGAAGTCCCAAAGTTTTTTACAGTCAGTTTTTCTTTTGATGTTGCCATCCCATCCCATTTTTACTGAGAAACCTCTTTTTTTTTTTTTTGCTTTGGCTTAAGGAAAAGTTCGAATTTACATTTCTCCTTTGCTCTTTATAGCCATCTCAAGATCTGAACCTGGTTATTTTCATGACTTGGAAGATATAATCATGACCTTGGAGAGAGGCCAAATATCATTCCACAGCATACTTTCAACTCTCACCTCTGTGCAAATATTTACCAGCTTTTAATTTCAGCCCTGCCAGCCTCTAGTTCCTCATTCACACAGTGGATGATCCATTAGCAGTTGTCTCAAAGGGACTTTAGGTTTCTCCAAATTAGAATTGATTCCTCCTTGCCCTTTAAATGGTACATTGTCAGTGGACCTGGAATAGCCTCACCAGGTTCTTTCATGGATTAGAGTTATTTAGATCTGCATCTAATAAAAAAACAGCACACATTGTTTTTAGGATTTAAAACATTCAAAGTGAAGGGTCAGTCCACTGAATTGTGCCCATTAGTTAATAGTTATGATGTTTATTTATATATGTGTGTGTGTATGAAGTATGGGAAGAGTTAGCTTCTTAAAAAATTCAGGTGTTGGCTAACTAAAGTAAGCTTTAGCTGCCCCAAAGAAATGTGCAGTCCAAGTCATTGCCATGTGCTTGCTATGGAGATGCATCTTTGGACACGTCGCCTAGCTATTGCTTGCAAATATACTGCTAATTCTGTGTGTGTGTATGTTAGTTACTCAGTCATGTGACTTTGGGGCTCTATGAACTGTAGCCCGCCAGGCTCCTCTGTCTATGGAATTCTCCAGGAAAGAATACTGGAGTGGGTTACCATTCTCTTCTCTAGGGATCTTCCTGACCCAGAGATCAAACCTGGATCTCCTACATTGCAGGCAGTTTCTTTACCGTCTGAGCCACCAGAGAAGCCCATACTGCTAACTCTAATCCATCAAATACAGAAAATCCGGGTCACCACTGTGGACAGAAGCACAGTTGACAAGAATAGATTTCAAAAAAAACTTGGGACTGGAGGAAAAAAAAAATATGATATGAGTTTTTTAAAAAAGCAAACAAACAGGATATTAAAAATTCCTGGAAGGCATTTACGTCCAAAATGAACCCGATTCCTTGACTTTCAAATCTGCTCCTGAATTACCTTTCCTCAGCTTTGATGAAATATTATTCCAAAGTGTGAGTGGGTGAGACAGATTCACTCACAAGTATGGTGGGGAAAAAAAATGTACTTCTTTTTTGAACCGCTTTCACTGCCCTGAAGTGTAATACCTCTTTACCTGCCTTTTCCCTTTGCTCCTTTTTTCTCAGATAACAGCAAAATGATTGTGTGAATGCCAGGTATCTAAAATAATGTATCACAACGTTGAAGGAGATCTTTGTTTCTTTAATTCACTGATGTACTACAAATGCCTGAAATGTAGCATTGTAGTAGCTCAATAAAGGTTTGTGGGCTGAACTTCCTTGGTGGTCCGGTGGCTAAGACCCGGAGCTCCCAGTGCAGGGAGCCTGGATTCCATTTCTGCTGAGGGAACTAAGATCCCATGTGCTGCAACTAAGACCTGGGGCAGCCAAACAAATAAATAAATATTTTTTAAAAATGTTGTTGACTGACTGAGTGGTGATTTTTCCTGAGCTTGGTCTTTTTCATTGAGCAGTACCTATAGGAATGGTGGAGGGTGGCAGGCAGTGGAGGAACCACGATTTTGGTCCTGTTGTTCCACTCTGGGGCAGTTACTCATTTCCTAGCGCTGCCATGACCAATTTCCTCAGACTGGGTGGCTTAAAACAACAGAAATATTTTTGTTGTTGTTTTGTTTTTTTCAGAATTCAGACATCCAAATGTGATCGTGGCTGTCCTCCCACCGAGTGCTCTAGGGAGGAGCTCTTCCTTGCTTCTCCTGGCTTGTGGTGGTTCCCAGATGTCCTCGGCTCCTTGCCCCAGTCTTCACAGGGCCATCTTCCCTCTGTTTGTGACCGTATCCAGAGTTGCCTCTACTTACCAGAATAGCAGTCACTGGATTACAGCTCCCCCCAATCCAATTAGACCACTTGTTAATAACTTGATTACATCTGCAAAGACCCAATTTCCAAATTAGCTTCATAAGTTCTAGTAGACATGAATTTTGGAGGGACACTGTTCAGTCTACTGCAAGAGGGCTGTATAAAATGTCAAATATGAGGTGATCTCAGATTTTAAAATGTTGGTCCGTGCTAGGGTTTCTCAACCCTGGCACTATTGATGTTTAAAAAAATTTTTGCTAATATTTATTTGGATTTATTTCATTAGTTTTCAATATAAGAGATAATGAAGTACAGATACATTGAACTCCCATTTCTTTTTTTTGTTGGAGTATACTCGCTTTACAATGTTGTGTTCGTCTCTACTGTTATTGACATTTTTGGATATGCTAATTCTGATATGTTTGATTTTGGATACGAAAATTCATATCGTTGGATATGTAATTCTGAAAAACATTCTCTAGGATGTTTAGGAGAACTCCTGGTCTCTACTAGATGTCAGTAATGCACCCTACCCCTGAGTTATAACAACCCCCAAAAATGTTTCGGAACGTTGCCAAACGTGCATGGGTGACAAAATCTCCATAGCTGGAGAACCACTGTTATACAGGTATGAAGTGGCACTTTCTCAGAATTGCAGTCTTGCCCTTTGGTTAGCGCATTAGGCCTTCAAGTCAGTTGTGGTGTTTGTTGTTGTGTAGTCGCTATGTCATGTCCAACTCTTTGGCAACCCCATGGACTGTAGCCTGCCAGGCTCCTCTATCCATGGGATTTCCAGGCAGGAATACTGGAGTGGGTTGCCATTTCCTTCTCCAGGGGACCTTCTCAACCTAAGGATTGAACTTGTGTCTCCTGCTTTGGTAGCTGGATTCTTTACCACTGAGCCACCAGGGAAGCCCCCAGTTGTGTACAAGCTACATAAATAAATATATAAATATTAGGGTTGTCCCTGTTATGCCCATAGTATTAACACCTCTAGGGTGGTGCCAGCCTGTCTCTAGAGAAGATTTTCCAGAGGTGAAAGATCAGTCCTGTCTGGTTCACTGCAGTATTCCTGGGGCATGCCAAAATTTAATGTTAGCAATCTTAAGAACATATTGTTAAGTACTCTGCTACTCGGGCTTCCCAGGTGGCTCAGACGGTAAAGAATCCGCCTGCAATGCAGGAGACCTGGGTTCGATCCCTGGGTGGGGAAGGTCCCCTGGAGTAGGGCATGGCAACCCACTCCGGTATCCTTACCTGGAGGATCCCATGGACAGAGGAGCCTGGCATGGCTGGAGTCCGTGGGTCGCAAAGACTGGGACATAACTGAGCGACTAAGCATACAAGCACTCTGCTACTCTATGTGCATTGTCTCATTCACGTAGTAACTGCTCAGTAAATACTTGTACCCTGGGTGCACTCGGGCAGAACTGAACATGCATGAATGTAAGCTTTGATGTCTGATATCCTAGGAGAAATAAGATAATATTTGCTATAAAGAAGGGGGCTTCTTCCACTGATTTTCTTCTTTTGGTGGTGCTGGTGGGGGAGAATTTTGATTGTTATATCAGCACAGATACTGTGGCAGATAAAATCAGAATTAATGTAGAAGGATGCAGCATGTCTGCTCTCCTGTGTGAGAGCAGTGTTTATTTTCATTCTTCTGGTCTGAGGGTTCTGTGCTGAGCTGGACAGCCACGGTCCTTGCCCTCCAGAAAATCCTGTCCAGAGTCAGGCTGCCTCACAGTGAACACTTAACTCTGTGAGCTCATTAGCATAGTAGAGGCAACACCAAGATTTAGAGTCCCGCTTGTTCTCCTCCAGTGGATTCTTCTTTTGTGTCAAGTAAATGCCTGTCAAAAATGTTTTTCTAACAGTGACTCATTTCTGTCTCTTTAGGACCCCTGAAGCCAGAAATAACTGTCTCCTACATTGCTGTCGCAACAATATTCTTTAACAGCGGACTGTCATTAAATACAGAGGTACTGTTACCTATGGGGGCACATGAAAAGCAGGGAGAAGAATTTAATTTACGCTTACCGCTTTGAAATTTCAGATTCCTTTTGTAAAACCAGGTGTAGTTACAGTCTGAAGACTTCACTATCAGGGAAAGTGACTTGGACCTCTGCAAAGGACTTGCCTTTTGTACCTAGTAACTATGTATCATAGACACTGTACTATAGTTGGATAGCACCATGGAGACTGAAGGAAGGTGTGGTTAGAGTGGTTGTGTTTTTAATACAGTGAACTGAAACATCTGCTTCCCATCTTTCTCAGATCGTGTTGGTCACTGTATGGCCCCTGCTGGGGCACTCTGGAGTCACTGATGTTTAGTTAGTTTTCCATAACTTGTGGATCTTCTTTAGCTTCTAGGACTTGTGCTGCTCAAGTGGTGCTTCTTATAGTTTTTAACTAATTTGTGTGTCTTTTTTTAAAAGGATATTCTCTATCTATTACCTATTAATATGGCATATCTATTACATATTAATATATAAACATATTAATGAATGTTTTAACTGCAATGCAGGAATTTTTCACATTGAACCACCATCTATCATGAACACACACAGGTAATTTTATTTACTGATCTAGCTATCCCTGAATATGAGATTCTTTTAGAATTAAACAAATCAAGACATTTTAACATCCAAGAGAGGAATGAGTAGAATTTCTGATTCTCCTTTGAATTGTAATAAAAGAAAAGAAAATACCCATTTACCTTTGAAGAAATTACACTGAGCTTGTAAAGCTGTCATTTTAAGATATCCTTGTTCATATGTAGGTGGGGACTCTTACTATGTCAGGTTTTGGGGCATTTTTGGAAATGGGTTTAAAATTCTGTTTCCACATTAGGTCTTGCCTGTGTTTATTTTAATTTTCTCTTAAGTGTGCTTTGAATAAAAAACGTATTTAGTTACCTTCATTTTTGACCATCCTAGTAGCAACTTGGAAAAAGCATGGTCTGACTAAATTTATGTATTCTGTAGTTGTCAAGTTGGTATAAATCTTATCAATGGGGCACTTTTGATATAGAAGGGATCCCTGTGTAGTGTCTGAGAAATTTTGTCTCAAGAATTTGAAATATTGTCACTAATTACTTGCTCTTTTGAAGCCAACTTAGAATGAGATTTCCTAAATAGGTTAAATTCTAGTTTTTGTAAATTATGTTGACATGAGAGGACTATGGTTGGTCTTGGGGCAGGGTGGGGGGTGGGGGGTGGGATGCAGGCTTTCTCTGTCAACACCTGAGTTCTACACTTGGTTCTCAAATGTGGGATCCAGTGATACAGAAAGATACTTGCCACTCCTGTGGAACTGGATGGATTTTCCCTAGAGGTCTTCCTGCTGGCCTTGGCTGATTGTCTCTGTGGAACAGGTGCCTCACCCATGCCCTGTGCTTGAGACATTGCTCTAACTACATCCCCTGCTGGCTGCTTAATATCTGCAGCTGTTCTCTGTTGTGAAGTTGCCAAGTCGATTCCAACTCTTTGTAACCCCTTGGACTGTGTCCCTCCAGGCTCCTCTGTCTATGGGCTTTCCCAGGCAAGAATACTGGAGTGGGTTGCCGTTTCCTTCTCCAACAGTTTTTCTTTATGCCTTGGGAAATCTGGCAAGATTTGATTCTCTCACTCCTTCAGTTTCTTGCTTAACACTATCCTGTCAAGCAGCCAACTCTGTGGGATGCAGGAGTTGAAGAAGGAAGAAAGTCATATTTACCAGCATTTTCTAAGAAAATTCTTCTGTAAGCACCTAGGAAACCTTCATTCAGCTAATTTGGCTCTGATGATCAAATGCCTGGATTCTGTGTTTTATCATGGTATCTAAGCAGCCATCAAAGCCACTTCCTCCATTAAGGGCCCTTTTCAAACTAATACAATATTAAGTCATTTTGAAGATCCATTTAATTTAAGATACCCTAGATTGCATCATTATGTAGTGTTAAACCATCTCTAGGCCTTGCTAATTTCCCGGACAAGTGAACAGTTGTAAGTTAGGAGGTAGCGATCTGATCTTCATGTTACTTGTTTTTTAGTCAATAATCAAATTAATATCAGCTGGGACTACTATTTTTTTTTTAACCTGCTAGGTCCTGGAATAGTGCATTTTTACACGTAGGAGACAGCAAGTTATTATTAACTTGAGTCTATTTGCAAGCATTTACATTGGTCCCATGCAAGTTTGATTTATCTGGAACATTTCATGTAGTGTTATTTATACATTGAGGTAATGATGTGTATTCTAAAATTTGTTTTGTTCACTTATTAAAACTATAAAGTACTGTGTATTAATACTTCATGAGAAAAAGATTTAATGCTAAATCTTGTTTTATGACTCTTGGTTTCTAGTTTGTGAAATACCTGTTGAAATGGTTTCTGAACTTTTTTGTTGTAGTAGTATGAAATAAGGTCACATTTGAAATATATTTTATATTTAGTTAGCCTCAGACCTGCAGTTTCAGAGGATTAGTCACTGAAGAGATTGTGACAGGACCAATCTCGCTTAAACAGGTGCCTAAGAAGTGCTTATGACCACAGGGGCTGCAGCCTTGTAAACATGCGCTTGGCCTGGGACAGGAGCAAAGATGAACAGAAAGCTCAGAGTCTGAGAGGGGTCCCAGTAGGCTAAAATATTTAGTTTTCCTTATTTTCCTAAACAGATCATTTTTTTTAAATCCTATTAGCTTAGAAGTAACTATAGCAAATTCTGAACTTGAGGCTACCACTGCTTGTTTCTAGCCCAGAGCTATGAGGCTGCTTCTCAAAGCAAATCCAGTAAGGTCGAATAAGGGTTAGCAGGGAAATTGGTATGTAATGAAAATATTTCTAAATCCCAGTCTGAACCTCTGCTTTTAAGCAATTCTTGATGCTGTCACTGAGGTCCGGGTATGTGGAGTATCTCCTTAAGTTTATTTTTAATGGAATTCAACCTTTATTACATGTGAGTAAACAAAATGTCATGTGAAATCAACTTTTCAATTATTCATGATGGTGGTTATTTAAGAATGTGGCCCTAAATTCTACATGGATATGTTTGGAGTAATACTATTTTGAATTTTATAGTGTTTACTTGCTTTTTCTTTTCCTCTGCCGCCTTATTTTATCTTTAAGATTGTATGAAGAAGATATAAAAAATATAGAACTTTGGGTTTTTGTGATAGTCTTGGAATCTTTCTTGGAAACAATTCATGTCTCTTAACTCCATGTTGTTAAGAAGCCCTTGATGACCCAACATAGTAGCCCCTTGTGATTCATTTTGCTGTTTCTTTATTGTTCCATTAGTCTGATACAATGTCAGTTGTTTCTAATTGTCATTTATCAGGTCAGCTTGTATTTTTTTAACTACATTTTTTTATAACTTTTTCCGTGATTCCAAAAATAGTATTTCCCCATGTAGAAAGATTAGAAAGAATAAAAACAACTGCTCTTAACATTGTGTGAATTTTAGTCCTTTTTTCTTAGACATATTTTTTATATCAGTTCAGTTCAGCTGCTCAGTCGTGTCCGACTCTTTGCGACCCCATGGACGCGACTCCTAGCACGCCAGGCTTCCCTGTCCATCACCAACTCCTAGAGCTTGCTCAAACTCATATCTGTAGAGTCGGTGACACCATCCAACCATCTCATCCTCTGTTGTCCCCTTCTTCTCCTGCATTCAGCCTTTCCCAGCTTCAGGGTCTTTTCCAGTGAGTCAGTTTGTCACATCAGGTGGCCAAAGTATTAGAGTTTCAGCCTCAGCATCAGTCCTTCCAATCAATGTTCAGGATTGATTTCCTTTAGGATTGGCTGGTTGGATCTCCTGCAGTCCAAGGGACTCTCAAGAGTCTTCTCCAACACCACAGTTCAAAAATATCAATTCTTCAGCACTCAGCTTTCTTTATAGTTCAACTCTCACATCCATACATGACTACTGGAAAAACTATAGCTTTGACTAGATGAACCTTTGTTGGCAAAGTAATCAGTTTGTTTGTTTGTTAACATCTCTGCTTGTTAATATGCTGTCTATGTTAGTCATAGCTTTTCTTCCAAGGAGCAGGCATCTTTTAATTTCAAGGCTGCAGTCTCCACCTGCAGTGATGTTGGAGCCCCCCAAAATAAAGTCGGTCACTGTTTCCATTGACTCCCCATCTATTTGCCAATGAAATGATGGGATCGGATGCCATGATCTTAGTTTTCTGAATGCTGAGTTTTAAGCCAACTTTTTCACTCTCCTCTTTCACTTTCATCAAGAGGCTCTTTAGTTCTTCACTTTCTGCTGTAAGGGTGGTGTCATCTGCATATCTGAGGTTATTGATATTTCTCCTGGCAATCTTGATTTTAGCTTGTGCTTCATCCTGCCCAGCATTTCTCATGATGTACTCTGCATATAAGTTAAATAAGCAGAGTGACAGTATATAGCCTTGACATACTCCTTTTTTGATTTGGAACCAGTCTGTTGTTCCATGCCTGGTTCTAACTGTTGCTTCTTGACCTGCATACAGACTTCTCAGGAGGTAGGTAAGGTGGTTTGGTATGCCCATCTCTTTAAGAATTTCCCACAGTTTATTGTGATCCACACAATCAAAGGCTTTGGCATAGGCAATGAAGCAGAAGTAGATATTTTTCTGGAACTCTCTTGCTTTTTCTATGATCTGACGGATGTTGGCAATTTGATCTCTGGTTCCTCTGCCTTTTTTAATCCAGTTTGAACATCTGGAATTTCATGGTTCATGCACTGTTGAAGCCTGACTTGGAGAATTTTGAGCATTACTTTGCTAGTGTGTGAGATGAGTACAAGTTTGTGGTAGTTTGAGCATTCTTTGGCATTGCCTTTCTTTGGGATTGGAATGAAAACTGACCTTTTCCAGTTCTGTGGCCACTGCTGAGTTTTCCAAATTTACTGGCACATTGAGTGTAGCACTTTCATAGCATCATCTTTTAGGATTTGAAATAGCTCAGCTGGAATTTGATCACCTCCACTAGCTTTGTTCATATTGATACTTCCTAAGGCCCACTTGACTTTGCATTCCAGGATGTCTGGGTCTAGTTCAGTGGTCACACCACTGTGGTTATCTGGGTCATGAAGATCTTTTTTGTATAGTTCTGTGTATTTTTGCCACCTCTTCTTTATATCTTCAGCTTCTGTTAGGTCCCTACCATTTCTGTCCTTTATTGAGCCCATCTTTGCGTGAAATGTTTCCTTGGCTTCTCTAATCTTCTTGAAGAGATCTCTAGTCTTTCCCATTCTATTGTTTTCCTTTCTTTGCATTGATCACTGGGAAAGGTTTTCTTATTTCTCTGTGCTATTCCTTGGAACTCTGTTTTGTATGTAGAGACTTTTAAAAATAAAGGATTTTAAAAAATTTATGTATATTATATATACATATTTATATATACATATATATACATTATATATGTACACATTATATATATACATACGTACATATTTTTGCATAAATATACACGCATACACAATATACAATTTTATTTTCTATGTTATATTGTATAATGGTAATTTTTCATGTGATTTAATATTTCATTTAACTTTTCTTTATATTTGAAAATAAGGTAATTTGTATTTTATTCAGTTTTATGAACATAAATCAAAAGATATAAGTGTATTTATGATGAGAAGTATTCTTTTTGCCCCTCTACTAAATACTCAAGTTCTCTTCTCTGGAGAAAACCAATATGAGCAGTTTCTGTATCTTTCCAGGGATACTCTATGTAAATTGAACATATGTGTATCCCCCGCCCCCATCAAACTGTGGTATTTTATACTGTTTGCCACCTTTATTTTACTCAAAACACGTATCTTGGGGATTGTTTCATATCAGCACATAAAAAGCTCCTTGTTTCTTTTTGAATGTTGAAAGATACTGTATTTTATGAACATGTCTTGATAGATTTCCTTGTCTTCTATTGATAGACATATGTATAACTTACGAAGTTTTGCTGTCATAAACATTCTACAAAGGATAACTTAAAAATATGCTATTTTCTACATTTGATAATACGTGTGAAGAATTATTTCCTTGAAGTAGAATTTCTGGGTCAGACGACTTGTGAAAGTCTGAATTATGAGAGATAGTCCACATACCTAGAAGGGAGGCAGGCGCTGGCTGAGGCAATGAGCTGCCAGGTTTGGTCTCCACAGGTTGGGCCAGTGGCATGCCTGTGGTTAAGCTGGAAGAGATCCCCGAACTCCTACATCCTTGTCTGCACAGTTTTAACATATTTTCTAATAGCTCTTAGCACTCTGTTGCCACCTGAAGTCATTAGTTTTTCTCCCACTTTTGGACATATATGTTGTTTTCCGAGTTTACTGTAATAGATAATGCTCTATCAGTCCTTTCTAGATATAAATGCTTGTAACCACTTTTTATATCCTTAGGTGAAATGCCTAGCCAAAACATTTTGAAATGCAGGAATATGAGTCATATTATAGTCGTTGAGATACTCTCCCAAGTTACTTTTCAGAAAGGTTGAAGCATTTTATATTCCTATGAGAAGTGTATACCAATGCCTTTGTTTACTGCATTCTGGCTAGTCATTTTAATTTTTTAAAAATAAAAAACCCACTGATCGTTATTTGGTATTTGTAGAGGCCCTCTGAGTGTGTTTGAGTGAGATTTGGTCTCAAGACTACTGAGAATTCTTCCAGCTGCTGGTGCCTAAGTTTTTTCTGGGGTGAAACTTCCGGTTCAGTGGAAGATGACTCCTCTTATGTGAGCTCTGATCTGGGCACACAGCGTGGCTTCCGGCTGGCCCAGTGTTGTTCTCCGTTGGATCCAGGTTGCCAGGAGTTCCACGGATGCCTGTGCCTTTAGAGATGTCTTGAGATTGAGTCTACATGTCTGCCACTATGTCTTCACATAGAGAGATGAAGGGTGGGAGCCGATGAGACAGATGGCAGAAAGTGGTGATCAGTGAATGAGCCTGCATTAACCTACTGTTTACTACACTGTAAACTTTGACTAATGTCTCTGAGGCCACGTCATGACTTAACTTGAACTAGGGAAAGTGGGGGACATTGCAGTGCTAAGTTTATGACCAGTGACTCTGGCATCTTTGAATGTGTTTTAATGACTGCATGTTTTACATGTTTTCTATTACTTTCTGAATTTGTTTCATGTCCTCTGAATAACCACATAACTTAAAGAAATTCAAATGTAAATGCTTGTTAGTTTGTACGTATTGAAATCTCAGAGTTTAGTGTTATATCCTTTTGCAGCTGTGAGACTCACAACTTATTCCTGGTATGTCATGTTTTCATGTACATCTTTTCCCTCTTGGGGCAGTGGTGTGACTTGGTGGTAGAAACAGGAATTCATGGGTTTGATAGCATGCCAGAAAATCTCAGTTTTCTCATCGGATAATATCTTCCTAATAGAGTTGTTGTTAGGATTAGATGAGGTAACATACATTAAAATGGCAAGCTCAGAGCATGGTACAAAACTCTGCTATTCAGTAAATGTTAATAGAGAAATCTAGTGAGTAAAGAAATACTGGTTTATAGTTTTCTTATTTTGTATTATATGTATTCACATAATAAAAAGGTAATACTAGTCCCATTTAAAAAAAAATTTAGTGAGTAGATTTTGGGGAAAGAGCCCTTTGGAGTTATAGAATATTATTGGGAAAAACATTGTTAAAAATTATGATTTGTGTGTAGATTTAGTAACATCTTGCCAAGTTGAGGCCTTGCCAGATCTGGTGTAATGAATAGAGGGTATCAAATTAAGTTAAAATGCTAGGTAGGTCCTGCCAAAATTTTTAAACAAGATTTTGTCCTTTTGAGTTAGCCAAAAAGTTTGTGTGGGTTTTTCTGTAGCATCCTATGTGTTTGTTTATGTATCAGCAATTCTGAAATCTATGCTAGTGTTAAGGTAGTTAGCTTAGTCCTATTCCAGAATTTTATGAATCTAAATTGTTATGGTGTATTATATTTGAAAAAAATGAGGATGTTTGATAAGTTTTATATAAAAATATAATTACCATGAAGAGTTTTTTTCCCATAAAGTCTATCTCTTATGTGTATGCTTATAGGTAAAAAATTTAGCTGTGAAATAAGTCCAAATTGATAGATATTAACTAGACTTACTGTGGTGATCGTTTTGCAATATATACAGTGAATCATCATGTTGTATGTCTAAAACTAGTACAACATTGTATGTTAACTATATCTCACTTTAAAAA
This sequence comes from Muntiacus reevesi, assembly GCF_963930625.1. NCBI lineage: Eukaryota > Metazoa > Chordata > Mammalia > Artiodactyla > Cervidae > Muntiacus > Muntiacus reevesi. Next base: position 58,808,426 of record NC_089261.1, on the reverse strand, counting down.
ACCTAATTCATGTGATGTTGTTTTGGCAGCAATCTCTTCAGAAAGAGTTTTCTTACCTTTGTTATTTTGTGTCCTTCATTTTCACAGGAGCTGACAAGTGCTTTGGTGCATATAAAACTACATCTTTTTATTCAGATATTTACACTTGCATTCTTCCCAGCAGCAGTATGGCTTTTTCTTCAGCTTTTATCAATCACACCCATCAATGAATGGCTTTTAAAAGGGTATGTTTAAATATTTTGAAGGGTCCACTTTTAATGGGGCATCTTTAGTGATGTTATCATTTCTGTGGCAACTGTATATGAAAGGGCTTATGTGTGATGTAAGGAAATACAAACACTTTTAACATTATTATTATTCCTAAAAATGATAGTGTTTCATCAAGGAAGTTCATTAGAGAATTTTATAACTGAATCTTAAAAGATACACTTACTTAATCTTATGGTTCCAGGAGAGACAGTTTTCTGTTGGGAGAAAAATGGAAGGTGCTAGAGGATGTAAGATCTGTTTGTGTGTGTAATGTAGGCTATAAGTTGGGTGCTTTAACTTTTGCATTCTATATCTTACTAAATACTATGTGTTTTTCAAAATATATAGGAAATAAAAAATATGTAGAGGGGACAAACATTTACTTTTTCACTTGCTCTGTTGTTATGTTTGATAGGATAATTGAATTACCAATAGGTTTTTGTTAAGATCTTTTTTCCCATTAAAAATGTTGCCATGTTTGTTAAAAGTATTAAATGACTTAAAAATTATTTGAAGTGGTTTAAAACTAGCCACATTTTAGCATCATGATTTAACAGCTTAAATACTGAACTCCAGGCCTAAAGATTGCGTTTTAATCTTCTTGCTATCTTGCTATGTGACTTTGAGGAAAGTCGTTTAATAGTCTGAAACCTCAGTTTCCCTGTTTTGTAATTATGGTGGTGGTTTAGTCGCTAAGTTGTGTCCGACTCTTGCGATCCCATGGACTGTGGCCCATGAAGCTCCTCTGTCCATGGGATTTTCCAGGCAAGAATATTAGAGTGGTTTGCCATCTCCTTCTCCAGGGAATCTTCCCAACCCAGAGACTGAACCCAGGTCTCCTGCACTGTAGGCAGATTCTTTACCAACTGAGCTACCAGGGAAACTGTTTTATAATTATAAAATGAGGGTAATCATATTTTTATTGCCTGCTTAATAATGATTTTTGGGATATCAATTGAGATCACTTATTCATTCATTTATGCGCTATTTATTTAGCTCCTATTATGTGCTAGGAATTATTATAGGTACTGGACAAACAACAGTGAACAAAATTGGCAAGTGCCAGTTAGTTTTGCTTGTCAAGGACACTCTGGGTGTGATTGTCAGTAAACTAGTAAATATGTGATCAAGATCAAGATAAATGATATGAAGTAAAACGGTATGATATGGATGAAAATGGTTGAGAGGATAGACTGGTGATTAATTTACACTGTAGAGTTCTAGGGGTAGAATATTCTAGGCAAAGAAATTAGAATGTGTAAGGGCTGGAACAAGCCTGGTGTGTTCTAGAGTCAGGAAAGTGACATTGATGACCAAAGCCTAATGATACAGAGGATGAGTAATATGACTTAGGGTTGGAAAGGTGGACAGGACCCTTCCCATAGAGCTTTGTAGGCTGTGGAAAATCATTCAGTTTTTATTTTGGGAAGCTACTGGAGGGATTTAAATAAGAGAGTGATGTGGTTCTGATTTGTATTGCAAATGATTCTTCTAGGAGAACAGATAGCAGAAGGGCCTGAGAGAAAGCTAGGGGACCAGCTTGGATGTTAGTGTGGTGAGGTAGCAGTACAGTAGAAAGAGATGGATATATGGAGATTATGTTTTAAAATTAGAGCTCTCAGAACCCATGGGTGGATAGGATGTAGAGAGAGAAGGACAGGGAGGAGTCAAGGATGACATCTAGATTTGGGGTGTGAGCTACTGGGTGATTGGTGGCATCATTTACTTAGCTGGGAGAGAAAGGTTAGGACAAGAGGGGGGACCAAGGGTGCTGTTTTAATTGAGTTTCGGAGAATGATATAAAATTTCACCAGAAATTATAAAATGCTACATAAATATGACATCATTTTAGAGCAACAATGTATGATGCTTATTAAGAATCAGTATTTGGGACTTCCTTGGCGGTCCAGTGGTTAAGATTCTGCACTTTCAATGCAGGGGCCATGAGTTTGATCCCCAGATTGGGAACTGAGATATCCCATGTGCTGCACAGTATGGCCAAAAAAAAAAAAGGAAAGAAAGAAAACCTAGTATTTATGGAGTATCTGCCTTACATAGAACACTCAAGAAATTGGAAAAGACTAACATTTTCCTTGTATTCAGGGAACTTTCAGTTTAGTTGGATATGTAGGGCATATGGGGCTTCCCAGGTGATGCCAGTAATAAAGAACCCACCTGCCAGTGTGGGAGACTTAAAAAATTCGGGTTTGGTCCCTGGGTTGGGAAGATCCCATGGAGGAGGGCATGGCAACCCACTCCAGTATTCTTGCCTGGAGATTGCTCATGGACAGAGGAGCCTGGTAGACTTACTGTCAGTGGAGTCACAAAGATTTGGATACAACTGAAGAGACTTAACATGCATGCACATAGGAGATATATATATATATATATATATATATATATATATATATATACACACATAAAATAGTAGCCAATCAAAATGGTCTAGCTTGTGATTTGTTAGATAAGTGTAACCCAGTTATAAGGGAAGAAGGCCAGACATCCTGGAGTGGGAAGTCAAGTGGACCTTAGGAAGCATCACTATGAACAAAGCAAGTGGAGGTGATGGGATTGCAGCTGAGCTATTTCAAATCCTAAAAGATGATGCCAGGAAAGTGCTGCACTCAATATGCCAGCAAATTTGGAAAACTCAGCAGTGGCCACAGGACTGGAAAAGATCAGTTTTCATTCGAATCCTTAAGAAAGGCAATGCCAAAGAATGCTCAAACTACTGCACAATTGCACTTAGTTCAGTTCAGTTACTCAGTTGTGTCCGACTCTGTGACCCCATGGACTGGAGCACACCAGGCCTCCCTGTCCGTCACCAACTCCTGGAGTTTATTCAAACTCATGTCCATTGAGTTGGTGATGCCATCCAACCATCTCATCTTCTGTTGTCCCCTTCTCCTCTCTCCTTCAGTCTTTCTCAGCATCAGGGTCTTTTCCAATGGGTCAGCTCTTCACATCAGGTGGACACAGTATTGGAGTTGCAGCTTCAGCATCAGTCCTTCCAATTAATATTCAGGACTGATTTCCTTTAGGATGGACTGGTTGGATCTCCTTGCAGTTCAAAGGACTCTCAAGAGTCTTCTCCAACACCACAGTTCAAAAGCATCAATTCTTCGGTGCTCAGCTTTCTTTATAGTCCAACTCTTATATCCATACTCATCTCACATGCTACCAAAGTAATGCTCAAAATTCTCTAAGTTAGGCTTCAGCAGTATGTGAACCAGTTTCCAGGTGTTTAAACTGGATTTAGAAAAGGCAGAGGAGCCAGAGATCAAATTGCCAACATCGTTGGATCATAGAAAAAGCAAGAGAGTTCCAGAGAAACATCTACTTCTGCTTTATTGACTACACCAAATCCTTTGACTGTGTGGATTGCAACAAACTGTGGAAAATTCTTAAAGAGCTGAGAATACCAGACCACCTTACCTACCTCCTGAGAAATCTGTATGCAGGTCAAGAAGCAACAGTTAGAACCAGGCTTGGAACAAGGGACTGGTTTCAAATTGGGAAAGAAGTAGTACATCAAGGTTGTATATTGTCACCCTGCTTATTTGACTTATATACAGAGTACATCAAGAGAAATGCTGGGCTGGATGAAGCACAAGCTGGAATCAAGTTTGCTGGGAGAAATATCAATAGCTTCAGAGATGCAGATGACACAGTCTTTATGGCAGAAAGCAAAGAGGAACTAAAGAGCCTCTTGATGAAAGTGAAAGAGGAGAGTGAAAAAGCTGGCTTAAAACTCAGTGTTCAGAAAACTAAGATCATGGCATCCAGTCCCATCACTTCATGGCAAATAGATGGGGAAACAGTGGAAACAGTAGCTGACTTTATTTTGGGGGGCTCCAAAATCACTACAGATGGTGACTACAGCCATGAAATTAAAAGATGCTTGCTCTTGGAAGAAAAGCTGTGACTAACGTAGACAACATATTAAAAAGCAGAGACATTACTTTGCCAATAAAGGTCCATCTAGACAAAGCTATGGTTTTTACAGTGGTCATGTATGGATGTGAGAGTTCGACTGTAAAGAAAACTGAGCACTGAAGAACTGATGCTTTTGAACTGTGGTGTTGGAGAAGACTCTTGAGAGTCCCTTGGGCTGCAAGGAGATCCAACCAGTTCATCCTAAAGGAAATCAGTTCTCAATATTCATTGGAAGGACTGATGCTGAAGCTAAAACTCCAAATTTTTGACCACCTGATGTGAAGAACTGAGTCATTAGAAAAGACCCTGAAGCTGGGAAAGACTGAAGGCAGGAGGAAGAGGGGACGACAGAGGATGAGATGGTTGGATCGTGTCATCGACTTGATTGATGTGAGTTTGAGCAAGCTCCGAGAGTTGATGAAGGACTGGGAAGCCTGGAGTGCTGCAGTCCATGTGCTCACAAAGAGTCAGGCATGACTGAGTGACTGTTCTGAACTGAGGGGAAGAATTTCAGCATGGATTGTGCACCTCTAAAGTAGAGAATTCAAACATGAAGCATTAGTGGAAGACAAAGATAAAAAGTTTCCTTAAGGTCAAGCTGCAAAAGCTGGAACCTACTGATCTGGAGAAGGCAGTGGCACCCCACTCCGGTGCTCTTGCCTGGACACTCCCATGGATGGAGGAACCTGGTGGGCTGCAGTCCATGGGGTCGCGAAGAGTCGGATACGACTGAGTGACTTCACTTCACTCATATGAAGAGTTTGAGTTTAAATCTGTGGATGATGGAGAGTTCTTAAAAGTGGTAAACAAGAGACCACACGCTAAAGAGTGGTCATTAAGAAGATTATCTGATAGTCTCAGATTGTCCTGGGTATGTAGGCAGAGTAGAGTTTGTAATCTCCATATGCTAAATAAATAAAAGCATACAATTCAAAGCTCAGGATATTGAACTGAAAGGAGTACAGAGTTAGTCTGCCTCACTTAGAGAAAGCTTTTCCTCACTCATTTTTTTCTCCTGTCCCCTCCCAATTTGAGAGTACACACTTAGTATGTTAACTAGAGGGAGTTGCAGACTCTTGTATCAGGATCCTGTTTAAATCACTGAAATAAGTGTATTCTGAATACATACTCCCTTATCTTTTTGTGTTAAAAGGAAAGAGTGGAGGTATAGAGAGCACTGAGTAGGCATTTAGAAATGTCTAGACTTGGGCAAAAAAGCATCTGAAGGGGGATGATGAAACAGTCATGGAAAACAGTGGAAAATTGGTTGTGATAATTGATTGATTTATTAAGAGTAAGTAGAGCTCCACTTAACTCCAAAGTTTCAAACTAGTTCATTAGGAGAAAACTGATCCATTGACAGTTAATTGAGTTAAGTTAAGTTAATTGAGAGGCAAAATCAATTTCTTAGAAAATACGTAAACTCTGTATTAGACATGTTTAGTTTAAGGTGGTAGTCATAGGCAGCTATGTACAGATTGGGAATGGAGGCTGGGTTTAGCAATAGAAATTTTTAAGTATTCTTACCCATTCAGGTTTGAAAATAAGATTGAGAAGACAGGAGTATCCAGCAGAAAACTTGAATGGACTTGTTTAAAACACAAGGTAAATTAGAATGATGCTGTCCTATGACAACCAAGAGAATAGGGTGCTTTGAGAAGCAAGGAGGTAAGAATGAATATGGGGAAAAGGATGTTGAATTTGGTGATTGGGAGATTGCTGGTGATTTATAAGGTTACTGCTTTTACTAGAGGGGCTTCCCAGTGGCTCTAGTGGTAAAGAATCCGCCCACCAATTCAGGATCCATGGGAGACTTGGGTTTGATCCCTGGGACGGGAAGATCCCCTGGAGGAGGAAATGGCAACCTACTCCAGTGTTCTTGCCTGGAGAATCCCATGAACTGAGGAGCCTGGCGGGCTGCAGTCCATGGGGTCGCAAAGAGTCAGACAAGACTGAGCATGCACATGCACATACACTTTTACTAGGAGGGTCATAAGTCAGATTCCAGGGGAGTAGAGAGAGAAGGAGCTTTGGGGTCAAGTAAGTGGAGCACAGCAGTGAGCCACAGTGATAAAGGTAGGACTACATCTTGCAGAAACAATACTAATTTTGAGGTTAGTTATCTACATTTGTGTGTTGACTGTTTTACCTCCTTGAAGGCAGAAATCATGCCTTATACTTTTTTTTTTAAATACCCTTTTGTAGAATCCTACCTATAGAAAGCATATGTATTCAATGTATAGGTTAGTGTTTTGTTTTGTTTTTTTTTCTTTTGAGTTGTTGAGAATTCTCCTTTGTACATAGAAGGGAAGGAGCCAGAAGAGAGGGAAAGATTGAAAAAGTTAGAAAGATTGAAAATACCTAAGAGGGCTTATCACTAGTATTGGTGGCAAGGAATATAGAAGGCAGAGGCTGGAGGAACAGGCTTTGCTAAAGTCATTGTCCCTGGACTCAGGAATAACTTAATCCTGGATAGGCAGTTTTGTGAGTTTGGCTGTATCACTTAACTCCTTTCTTAACTTCAGTTTTCAGAAAAAGAATGGTAGTATTTATCTTAAATACTCTTGAGGGATAAATGTGTAAAGTGTCTATTGTCTAGAACAGTATCTAGTGCAAGTGGTAAAAGCTTAGTAAGTGTTAGTGATGTTCTTGGTGATGATCACAAGAAAGGGTAAGAGATTGGAAATTCATAATCCGACACTACTTGAACATCACTTGGGAAAACAGACTTTAAAAAAAGACCATATTTGGGGATTCCCTGGTGGTCTAATGGATAGGATTCTATGCTTTTGCTACTAAGGGCCCAGGTTCAATCCCTGGTATGGGAACTATGATCCCATAAACCACATGGCATGGCCAAAAAAAGGAAAAAAAAAAACATGCTGTATTTGTGTGAATTGAACTGAAATTCTATATAAGGATTTTTCTTAAGTCTTCAGTCAAAATTAATGGAAACTTTTATTTTTTCTTATTTCAGAGCTAACATAAGTTCATTTGTAAATATTAGATAATACATTATTACAAAAGAGAATAAAAAATCACCTGTGATCCTACATTCAAATATTAGTCAGGTACTCTGTGTCCTTGATTCCTTGTATAAATTTTCCACTTTAGTTGGACCAGTTTCTCCTTGTCCCCAGAATGTATATTCTGTATGAATGCTGAATAATGTTTTTTTTATCTTTAATATTTGGATTTACTACTCATAATTTCATTTGCTTGTGATATAATATATTTTTCTATTCTAAACTAAGAGAATAGACTTCTAATTACAATCTGGGGCATATGTACATAATGAATAAGGACCAAATTTAGTATAGACACTAGAATTTACTACAGGGTCTGAATCTAAGAAGTATATGATTCAGTTCAGTTCAGTTGCTCAGTCATGTCCGACACTTTGTGACCCCATAAACTGCAGCACACCAGGCTTCCCTCTCCATCACTAACTCTCGGAGCTTACTCAAACTTGTGTCCATCCAATGATCTCATCCTCTGTTGTCCCCTTCTCTTCCTGCCTTCAGTCCTTCCTAGCATCAGGGTCTCTTCCAGTGAGTCAGTTCTTTGCATCAAGTGGCCAAAGTATTGGAGTTTCAGCTTCAGCATCAGTCCTTCCAATGAATATTCACGACTGATTTCCTTTAGGATGGACTGGTTGGATCTCCTTGCAGTATATGATTGTGTCATGACTATTTTTACAATGATATTATAGCAAAATGAAAATGTCTTTTAGGAGATGACAGTTTCAGAATTTCTGTTTTGTGGAAAAGAATTAGCAAATGTAAGCTTGTGTTTTTGTTAAATACATTTGAACTTTGCAAGAGGTTTTTTTTAAAATATATATATAACTTTATTGATTTATTTTTGGTTAAACTGGGTCTTTGTTGCTGCTGAGGTTTTTCTCTAGTTTTGGTGGTGAATACTACTGTCTAGTTGAAGTACCTGGATGTCTCATTGCAGTATTGGCTCTTGTTCCAAGCTCTAGGGTGTTCAGGCTTCAGTTGCGGCATGTGGGCACAGTAGTTTTGGCTCCCAGGCTCGCGAGCAAGGGCTCAGTAGTTGTGGCACATGAGCTTAGATGCTCCACAGCATGTGGAATCTTCCCAGATCAGGGATCGAACCTATGTCTCTTCCATTGACATTTGGATTCTTTACCACTGAGCCACCATGGAAGCCCTGCAAGAGGTTTTTAAGTTTTACTTTTGCCAAAAACCTTCCTATAAAACATATAAGGAAAAGATACCTGAAAATAACTGAGCTTATATACACCTACCAAGTGATAAACCATTTTGGTTATTTTCAATGACTACACTCACCATAATCTGACTGTTTTTTGAGTTGTGTAAGAACTTAAAATAATTTTAAAAATGAGATCACTCAAATCTGTGGAGTGGAGTGAGAGTTTCTACTAAGCCATGTTGGCTCATATAGAATTGTCTGAATTTGACAGGACATGTGCACCAATAAGCATTCTCCCAGCTCTACTGTTTTAGAATGAATATAGTGAAAATTTTATAATTGGAAAAAAGAAGAAACCTACTTATAATTGCTTTTTGTTTTCTGTTTCAGGTTGCAGACAGTAGGTTGCATGCCTCCCCCTGTGTCTTCTGCGGTGATATTAACCAAGGCAGTTGGTGGGAACGAGGTGAGTCATGGGGTTAGCTTTTTTAAACATGAGTGGGTGCTATCCTTTTACTTTATATTTTATTTTATGACAAAGGAGTCACATCACAGAAAATGCGTAACTATAGCAGCTTATGAAAGAAGCGGGTAGATTCATGTGTTAGAAAGAGGCTAAAATTGACAATAATGAGTGGAATTTAGGATTTCAAGGAGAAAAGCAAGGTGAGTGAAACAGAGATAGACTGTGATTTTTCTACTTCAGTGAGAAATGAGGAGACAGAGGACAAGGAATCCAAGCCAAGGGGCTTTTACATCCAAGACTCGTGAACTGAGGACACCTGCTATGGCCATTCCTCAGTTCTTAAAAAAATTTAGGGCAAGCTATGTTCATGGGAAAAGGGTCAGTATGAGTTTAATGGCAGGTGAAGATGATATTAGAAGAGGAGAAATGAGGCCAGGTTTCTAAGATGAGTTCAAAGAAATTATCCAACTCCTAGGGAACCATAGCCAGAGAGGAGTGCTTATGTATCGGGATGGCAGTAGTCCATTTTGGGAGCTACTTGTATGTGGTTCTTCTTGGCTGAGAGGCCCTACGACTTTGTACCGAGGAACTCTTGATTTGCAGTCACTTATTTCTCCTGATAGTTTATCATTCAGAAAAGAATACACATTTAAAAATTTTTTAATTAATTAATTAATTTTTGGCCGAGCAGGGGCAGTTCCCTAGTTGTGGTGCTTGGGCTTCTTGTTGCGGTGGCTTCTCTTGTTGCAGAGCACGGGCTCTAGGTGCCTGGGCTTCAGTAGTTTCAGCTCAGGGCTGAGTAGTTATGGCTTTCGGGCTCTGGAGCTCGAGGTCAGGAGTCGAGGCACACAGACCTAGTTGCCCTGCAGCATGCGGGATCTTCCCAGACCAGGGATTGAACCTGTGTCCCCTCCATTGGCAGGTGGATTCTTAACCACTCAACCACCAAGGCAGTCCAGGAAAAGGATGCTCTTGAATGAGGCAGGATATATGTATTTTTAACTGGGGGATAATCGCTTTACAAATGTGTTGGTTTCTGCCATATATAGACATGAATCAGCCATGGGTATACATATATCCCTTCCCTCTTGAATCTCTCTTACCTCCCATGCTCATTGTGGTTTTTATTTAATTTGCATTACCCAGTGACTAATAATGGTGAGCATTTTTATCTTTCCATGTGCTTATTTGTTATCTGTGTCTTCTTTTGGGAGATGTCTACTAAAATTTTGCTTTTTACAAAATTGAGTGTTTTGCTTTCTTATTGGTGAGCCTTGAGAATTTTCTATATTCTGGATACAAGACCTTCATTTTATATATATGTGTGTGTGTGTGTATATATATATACATATGTATGTATATATATATATATGCTTTGTAAATATTTTTCCCAGTCTGGTTTGTCTTTCATTTTCTAACCAGTGTCTTTTGAAGAGCAGAATGGTGGTGGAGAAACTAATAGGTGGTTAGATTCTGTATTTATTGAGTTGGCAAAAAGTTCATTTGGGTTTTTCCATAATGTATTTTGAAGGCACAGGATATGCTGATGGATTGGATGTGGGGTGTCAGAGAAAGAAAGGGTCAAGAGTGACTTAAAGGCTTTTGACTGAGCAGCTGAAAGGATGGAGTTTGCTGAGGTGGAGAAGAGTGCTATGTGACAGCAGATATGTGGGGTTGTTTAGTCTGGGTAGCCACAGTATACTGTGATAACTAAGAACTGCAAAATCTCAGTTAAGCATAAAGGGTTATTTCTTGCTAATGGTACTTGTCCCATGTGGGTGAGTGGGAAGATCTTTGCCATTATTAAGGAAACCTGGTTAGTGGAGGCTTATGTTTTGAAGATACATCATCTGGATGGAGCATAAAGCTTTTTAGCTTTGCCATAACAGAGACAGAGAGATTAGAGAATCACAGATGGACTTTTCATGTTGGGTTGGAAGTGAGACGTGGTGCTTCTGCTCACGTTACATTGGCCAGAACAAGTTGTGTGGCCTTACCATATTCCTGCACCCTCAAGGAGAGGGGAACTGGACAGATGAACACTTGTAATGTCAGTCACATTGTGAACATGGAGAACTTATCTTTTTTTATATGTTGAGATGCCAATTGAAGATGTCAGTGAACAATTATAGATACAAGGGTTGAGAGTTGAGGGAGTGGCCTAAACCTGGAGACGGAAATTAGGGCATCATCAATGAATAAATGATATTTAAAGCCAAGATTGTGTATGAGATTCCATAGACAGAAAAGAGCAAAGGTTCAAGGATTGAGCCTGGGGACCCTCCCACATTAAGAGGTTAAGGCAATGAGGAATAACAAGCAAAGGCAAAACAGAGAGAGTTAATTAATGAGACTCAAAGAAAAACAAGAGAGCATAGTATCCAGGAAGCCAGGTGAAGAAGGGGTTTGAAGGTGGAGGATATGATGAGTGGTGTCAGATTCTGACACCAGTGGTTCCCGGATGGCTCTGGTGGTAAAGAACCTGTCTGCCAATGCAGGAGACTTAAGAGACTTGGGTTCGATCCCTGGGTAGGGAAGATCCCCTGGAGGAGGGCATGGCAATCCACTGTAGTATGCTTGCCTGGAGAACCCATAGGCAGAGGAACCTGGTGTAGCATAGTTTATAGGGTCCCAAAGAGTAGGATGTGACTGAAGTGACTTAGCATGCATGCATGACAGATTCTGCTGATGTGAGTTGTGTAAATGAATTCTGAGAATTTACAACTAAATTAAGCTATGCAGAGGTTACTGTTAACTTTTAACAGAGTGGTTTTGGTAGAGGGCAGGGGCAAAAGCTTGTTTGGAGTAGGCGTAAAGAAAACAGGAAGAGAAGAATTAGAGACAAAAAGTATAGACCATGGTTATGATGTCCTTTGTAATAAAAAGGAATAGAGAAATGGGGCTATTTTTAGAGAGGGATGTGTGGTCAAGATTTACTCTTTCAGAAAGGACAGCATTTTCTATCATGATGGAAACTGTACAGTGGAGAGGGAGCTGTAGATTTAAGAGAGAGTGCTGGAGCAATTTATCTGATCAAGGCGGAGAGAGTGATGTTGGGTTATATGAGCTTCAGTAGGGACTTAGACCATTTAGTCACAAGAACAGGAGGGAAGACAGAGTGCCTGGCTGTAGATCCGTGTAAATGGGTTAAGGGGGACACTTGGGAGTTGTCTTCTGATGACTTTTATTTTTCATAGCACATGAGAATGAGGGTGGGGGTAAATGCTATTCGTGTTTCAGATGAGATGAGAAAATGTGGAATTGCCATGTAGATGAGAGGGAGTCCCCTGGAGAGGATGGTAGTGTGGCCAGGCAGCACCAAGGACCCGGCAGAGGTCGAGCCCTGCCTGGAAAGTGAAGCCAGGCGTCATGGATTGTGTTTTCTCTAAGTGTAGGAATGGAATTGGCAGATAATTGGATTTAACCAACATCTCATTATGCCAAGAGATTCTTACAGTTGTCACATAATTAGTGAGGTAGGGAAGTTACGAAGTCTTGGATTAGAGCCTGCTATGGTCATCTATCTATTGCCTTGAAAGAATTTGAGGAAAGTGTTAATTTGTTTAACAGTGTCATTTATCTCTTTCTAATGTGATTCCCTTAAAAACCTTTTCTTTCTCAAATGACTTTTGGCAGAAGTTCAAAGATCACTCATTTTCTTGACATTAACATGTAGCATTTGAATGTCTATCTACATGTTCATTCCCCAGTAGATGTTTAAATTATTTACATTAATGTTGCATATTAGTAATATTGAATTTATGAACATCTCCCCTGTCTTCTAACATCAATGGTCTAGTTCTTTAAAGTTTATTATGCAGTTTCATGATTGTCAAGAATTTTTGAAGTCCTGGAGAGTAAGACGTAATTGTTCACAAATATTGAACACTGAGCTTCAGAAAAGAAGCTTGCAAAGTCCAGTGTGGTCATATCTTCTGGTATGAAGTGAATTGACTCTTATTTTTATATGAAATTATGGGAGAAAATGATCTGCATAAAGATATTAGATAATTTTAAGTTTTAAGCCTTTCTAAAATTAATTGAAGAAAGTAAGAAAATCCACTAGACCATTCAGGTATGATCTAAATCAAATCCCTTACGATTATACAATGGAAGTGACAAATAGATTCAAGGGATTAGATCTGATAGACAGAGTGCCTGAAGAACTATGGATGGAGGTTCGTGACATTGTACAGGAGGCAGTGCTCAAGACCATCCCCAAGGAAAAGAAATGGAAAAAGGCAAAATGGTTGTCTGAGGAGGCCTTACAAATAGCTGAGAAAAGAAGAGATGCAAAAAGCAAAGCAGAAAAGGAAAGATATACCCATCTGAATGGAGAATTCCAAAGAATAGCAAGGAGAGATAAGAAAGCCTTCCTCAGTGATCAATGCAAAGAAAAAGAAGAAAACAATAGAATGGGAAACACTAGAGATCTCTTCAAGAAGATTAGAGTTACCAAGGGAACATTTGATGCAAAGATGGGCTCAATAAAGAACAGAAATGCAGTGGACCTAACAGAAGCAGAAGATATTAAGAAGAGGTAGCAAGAATACACAGAAGAACTATACAAAAAAGGTCTTCATGGCCCAGATAACCACAATGGTGTGATCACTCACCTAGAACCAGACATCCTGGAATGCAAAGTCAAGTGGGCCTTAGGAAGCATCACTATGAACAAAGCTAGTGGGGCTGATGGAATTCCAGCTGAGCTATTTCAAATCCTAAAAGATGATGCTGTGAAAGTGCTAAACTCAATATGTCAACAAATTTGGAAAATTCAGCAGTGGTCGCAGGACTGGAAAAGGTCAGTTTTCATTCCAATTCCAAAGAAAGCTAATGCCAAAGAATGCTCAAACTACCACACAATCACACTCATCTCACATGCTAGTAAAGTAATGCTCAAAATTCTCCAAGCCAGGCTTCAACAGTATATGAACTGTGAACTTTCAGATGTTCAACCTGGATTTAGAAAAGGCAGAGGAACCAGAGATCAACTTGCCAACATCTGTTGGATCATAGATGAAGCAAGAGAGTCCCAGAAAAACACCTGCTTTTGCTTTATTGCCTACGCCAAAACCTTTGACTATGTGGATTACAGCAAACTGTGGACAATTCTTCAAGAGATAGAAATACCAGACCACCTGATCTGCCTCCTGAGGAATCTGTATACAGGTGAAGAAACAACAGTTAGTACTGGACATGGAACAACAGACTGGTTCCAAATAGGAAAGGAGTACATCAAGGCTGTATATTGTCACCCTGCTTATTTAACTTATATGCAGAGTACATCATGAGAAATGCTGGGCAGGATGAAGCACAAGCTGGAATCAAGATTTCCGGGAGAAATATCAATAACCTCAGATATGCAGATGACACCACCCTTACAACAGAAAGCAAAGAGGAACTAAAGAGCTCTTGATGAAAGTGAAACAGGAGAGTGAAAAAGTTGGCTTTAAACTCTATATTCAGAAAACTGAGATCGTGGCACCTGGTCCCATCACTTCATGGCAAATAGATGGGGAATCAATTGAAACAGTGACAGACTTTATGTTTTTGGGCTCCAAAATCACTGCAGATGGTGACTCCAGCCATGAAATTAAAAGACGCTTGCAACTTAGAAGAAAAGCTATGACTAACCTAGACAGCATGTTAAAAAGCAGAGACATTACTTTGCCAATAAAGGTCCATCTAGTCAAAGCTATGGTTTTTCCAGTGGTCATGTATGGATGTGAGAGTTTGACCGTAAAGAAAGCTGAGCACTGAAAAATTGATGTTTTTGAACTGTAGTGTTGGAGAAGACTCTTGAGAGTCCCTTGGACTGCAAGGAGATCCAACCAGTTCATCCTAAAGGAAATCAGTCCTCAATATTCATTGGAAGGACTGATGCTGAAGCTGAAACTCCAATACTGTGGCTACCTGATGTGATGAACAGACTCATTGGAAAAGACCCTGATGCTGGGAAAGATTGATGGCAAGAGGAGAAGGGGACAGCAGAGGATGAGATGGTTGAATGGTATCACCATTCATTACCCACCATTCATCACTTGATGGACATGAGTTTGAGTAAGCTCCGGGAGTTGGTGACAGACAGGGAAGCCTGGCGTGCTGCATTCCTGCGGTCACAAAGAGTCTGATAGGACTGAACGACTGAACTGAAAATGCTGTTATAAGGTAACTGAAGGTAGGCTTTTGTTGAAATAAATGTAAGGGAAGCTTGATCTTTTGTACTTTATATTAGTAAAACCTTATCTAAGGATAGAAGGAGAAATTTTTGGTGCCTGTGAATGAGAAGATCCAAAAGCTGAGTCCAGTGTCAGGTGCCGCTGAGTGAAGGTTTCAATTCCATTCACTGTGATTGTCCGCTCTGCCTTGTACACAGCGGCTCTGTACCCACACGTGTACATGGACTGGGGTGCATTTCCACATTACCCTGTTCTTTCTAACCTACCATCCTTCACAGTGTTCGTACATGGAAGAAAACATTTTTCCTTCTAGATTCTGTTATTTCTTACACTGACTTTATGCTCTCACATACTTGTATATACATCTTTAATACTTGTACTTGGGTTTAGCATATGCTCTCATGGGTTAAAATGTGTAACTGTGTAGACTCTTTGTATTTAATGATTTGGGAGATGTATACAGATACAGTAGTGTCATTTGAAATGATTCTGTTCATTTTATTTCGTAAAGTTGTTATATAACTTAGGAGGAATTTTTTTCTGTTACTTATATGTTACCTCTCATTGTAAATACCTTTTCCATAAGACTGTTGGTTACAGAAAAAATTTTGTCATGAATTGAAAGTTATTGCATCTCTGAAACTCACCTCATGTACTTTGGTGAGACTAGGCTTATTACTTTTTGTTAAAATTAAAGAACAATTTCTGTTTTGATAACTTAGATTGTTGTTGTTTCAGTGAGCCAACTATAATCATTTTAGTGGCAGTGGGAACTCAATGTATGTGCAGAGCAATGCATGTATGCAAGAATGTCAGCATACCCTTTAAGTATTAGAGTGAGACTGTTTAAGGGTATAGCTGACTGACAGTCTTATTTTGTGCCTTTTACATTTTAAACTGCTTTCATTTAAATATTAGAAACTTGGTCAGCTTCTTTTTTGTGATTGTTATTTATTCATTCCAGTGTTTTAAATGTGATTTTTCAAACTCCAGGGTTGTAGTATGTACTATTCACATGGTCTGATTGGTAGTGATGGTGATTATGTGTGTGTATGTATGTGTGTGCATGAAGTTTTAGTTCCTTTTTTGAATGGTAGAGAAAGTGATGACTTGGTGAATCCTATTTTCATCATCAGGTATAAAAAAGAAGATAGATAAAAATGTTCTCTCTTCTATTCTAACTTGTGAGACATAGAATAAACACATTTTTTTTTTTTTTTTTGGTTTAAAACTATATACTTTTCTGTTCCAAATGTAAATTTTGGTGGTGACAGGCATGGTTTTTTCTCCTCCAAAAGTCTTACATAGGTTTTAAGCCTTATAGGATTTGCTAAGAGAATCATTGCACTCAAGTTCGAGTAACTTCTACCTTTTAGTAACTACCACAGGAATTTCTTAAAGAAGTTTCTTAAAAAAAAAAAAAAAAAAAAAACAAACTGGGAAATAATTTCCTGAGTTTAGAGAGAAAGTATTATGTGGTTTTCATGTTGTTGTTACAGAGGTATTTTTATTTCATTTGACACTTACACTGTTGTTTAATGAAAAAGCAAGAGGGGTAAGTGTTTGGGAAAAGATCCACCGTTGTTGTACCTTGGTATTTCATTTTTTTTGCAAGCTGAAGTAGGGAAGGATTCAGCTAAAAGCCATTCCTCAAAATGTGAAGTAAATATGAGGTCTTAATTCCCGAGTAAATTTCCAACTGCATAACTTTGTAAAATTGTGTGAGCCTGGGCAATGAACCAAGTAGGAGAGAAATATAATCAGGGATTTCTTCCCTCAAATATTTGAAGGAAAAAAAGAAATGAAAAGCATTATAAATTAGAGACAAATCAGAGCAAGTTAGGAAGAAATTTCTTGGCATATCTGAGAGTAATGTTTTATGTTAAATACTTTGTTCTCTGTGTTAAGGCTAAACCTGATAATTTGAACCATGAAAATAAGACACCTTCACCACTAATAGCAGTATATTAATTATAGGCATGTTATTTATGTTGGTTTGTTTATTTTTTTGTCTCTCAAAGTGAATTCTATAGATCGCCGACATCTGCATTACCTGGGGTGATTAGAAAAAAAAAAGAAAATCCCTTATCTCCACTTTAGACCTATTGAATTAAAATGTATAGTCGATAGGCCTCAGGATTTTCCTCCTTCTTCTTTCTTTCCTTTATTAAAATTATGAAATAGCATACCTACAGAAGGTACATAAAACATATGTACAGTTTAAGGCATAATAATAAACACCACTGTGCCCACCATTCAGCTTCAGAAATAGAATATGATAGTCAACAGTAGTTTAGCACCGTCTTCATGTAGACGGTGCCTTCTACCAGAGGGAGTCAGAAAGGAGACTAAGATCTGGGACCTGCCTTCCAGAAAGCTTTCATGGAGTGTGATGTTACACTATTCAAAACCTCTGTTTCATGCTATAAACCTCACAAAAATAGGCAAAACAGACTAGAATGGCTTTACATTATCCCATATCATTAAAATCACTGTTTCCCTTTTTTAGTTTAAAAAAATTCCAAGAGGTACCCCAAATGAATTCAGCCTCCTTCAGCTGTGTGGCAGCCTGCAGTTCCATTTGGGATCTGGACTGTGATTGTTCCTGTAGGCATTTAGGGAGTCTGCTTGTTTAGTCAAGATGGTGTGCTTCTTTTACTATAAATAGATTTATTGTATTTTAGTTAGCAGGCTGAAGGATTTTAGAACCCTTTGATAGTCATGCAGAATTCTAAGTACATTTAAAGAAAAGTTTTGATTTCAGGTATGGTACAAAGGTGACAAGTTGAAAGTGTGTGTGTGTGTGTGCACGTGCGCGTGCATGCACACTTAATTTCAGCAATAGGGTTATTGCCCAAATCTCTTCAAAGAAAACTTAAGAGTGTCTCCTGAGCAAAGAAAATTATTACATGTGGTGAACTCTTTAAGTCATTGACGAAGGTCATGGCAGTCTGAGTGTATTTAAAAAAGGTTTTCTATCTGCTTGGAAAGCAAATGAAGCATTCATTATGAACTTAAAAATTATAGCTATGAGAAGATTTTTGCTAGAGGTGAAAGATCAAGATCATCACCGCCCAAACGGAGCCGGAAAGTTCAATTTCTGGCTGATCAGCAAGCCATGAAACATTCCAGGGTTATTTTGCATTATCAGTGGGGAGTTGATCTTGCTAATCCAATGCATGAAGATAAGATTCACTGAAACATTTATAAAGGCCTTTAGAGTGGATCTGATAAGCAGAGAGAAAACTTGAAGTGAGAAGGAAATCTGATCTGTCAGTCACTGTCTCAGCTTCAGCTGTCACCTGGCTTCTGTGTGCCTTGCCGTTCTCTTCTGTGAAATGGATTTGGTCACTGCCTTTGCTGGGCTTCCCACATAGCACTAGTGGTAAAGAACTTGCCTGCTACTGCTGGAGACACAGGAGACGCAGGTTCAATCCCTGGGTCGAGAGAATCCCCTGGAGGAGGACATGGCAACCCACTCCGGTATTCTTGCCTACAGAATCCCATGAAGAGGAGAGCATGGAAGATGAGAGATTGCAAAGAGTGGGACTCAACTGAAGTGGCTTAGTACACACACACTTCCTTTGCTTGGAGTGAGAGTTTAATGGTTTTCTGGAGCAATCTTGTACAGCCTGAAAATGGCTGTCAGTGTTGAGCACTCTAGCAAGCTGGCCTATTTGTACTTTCTACACTCCAGCCATTTTTGGGTGCTCCAAAATCACTGCAGATGGTGACTGCAGCCATAAACTAAAAGACCCTTACTCCTTGGAAGAAAAGTTATGACCAACGTAGATAGCATATTAAAAAGCAGAGACATTACTTTGCCAACAAAGGTCCATCTAGTTAAGGCTATATGTTTTCCAGTAGTCAAGTATGGATGTGAGAGTTGAACTGTAAAGAAAGCTGAGTGCTGAAGAAGTGATGCTTTTGAACTGTGGTATTGGAGAAGACTCTTGAGAGTCCCTTGGACTGCAAGGAGATCCAACCAGTCCATCCTAAAGGAGATCAGTCCTGAATATTCATTGGAAGGAATGATGTTGAAGCTGAAACTCCAATACTTTGGCCACCTGATGTGAAGAACTGACTCAATGGAAAAGACCCAGATGCTGGGAAAGATTGAAGGCAGGAGGAGAAGGGGATGACAGAGGATGAGATGGTTGGATGGCATCACTGACTCAATGGATATGAATTTGAGTAAACTCTGGGAGTTGGTGATGGACAGGGAAGCCTGGCGTGCTGCAGTCCATGGGGTCACAAAGAGTCAGATAGGATTGAGTGACTGAATTGAACTAAACTGAACTCTCCAGCCTCCTATGCTCTCTGGGAAATGGTAACAGTGTTTCCTCTTAGATGAAAGAACAGAAGTCATAGCCGCAAGAAATTCCATGTCCATATACATCTTCCATTTCTACCTTTTAACTTTAGTCTCATTTTCTGGATTGGGTTAGCATTCTAAGGAGCCCTTGAAAGAGTTAACTGTGTTTGTTTGAACCTGCTATACAACTGGCTTGAAACATATCTAGATTTCCCAAGATTCTTTGTGTAACTTAGAATTCCTTCATTCCTTTATGCCTCAAATTAGAATTCCTCATACCTTAATGCCTCTCGAATTGTCTTCCTTTTCTACCACTCTAACCAAATGAGTACTCTCAATGATTGGCCATAGAATCTGTTCACCAAATGCAGGGGCCAGTTCTCAGTTCTCATCTTCCGTGACCTGACTACAGCCTGTGACACTGTGTCTACTTGCCTCCAACTTCCTTTTCCCTCCCTGACCTTCTTCTTTCCTCATTCTGTTCCTACATCTCTCATCTCTCCTTTTCTTATCTAGTTCCTCCCCCACATGAATGGGAGAGTCTTTCAGGGACCTGATCTCGAAACACCCTGTTCCACATCGTCAGATTCCTGTTTCTGACTCTTTTCATAGATGAAGTCTTTTGACCTACATCTTTGGGTCCAACTCTTCCTCAGATCCAAGGACCAGTCCTGATCGTGGGAAGAGGTACTTAAACAACACCAGTAACGTGCTGAGGCTCAGCATCACCACCTGTGCTGACCTTTTAGCCAAGGATACAACTTGGTAGGAAATCAGAGCAGGTGTTTGATTCCTACTTTTGCCATTGCTCACCCAGTAGTGGTCACCAGGTAAGCCCTGGATCTCTCTGAGCCTTGGTTTTCTCATTTGAGGCGCAATAGTATTTGCATCCTTATTTCATAGGATTGCTTACAAGGATCTCATGAAATCATATGCAGAAGTACTTACAAACTGTGAGGGCATGTATCAAGCAGGCATCAGCATTATTCTCGTTGTAGAGGTTTGTCACTGGTGAAATCACCTAGTGTAAGTCAGTCATTGTCATTGCTTCCTCAAAGTTTGCTCTAAGTTCATTCATTTGCTCTATTTTTTTTTCTTTTGAACGTTTTGTTTTGTATCAGCTGCTTAACAATGTTGTGATACTTTCGGCTGAACAATGAAGGGACTCAGCCATACATATACTTGTATCCATTCTGTCCCAAACCCACTCCCATCCAGGCTGCCATGTAACATTGAGCGGAGTTTCATGTGCTATACAGTAGGTCTTTGTTGGCTATCCACTTTAAATATAGCTGTGTGTATATGACCATCCCAAACTCCCTAACTATTCCTTCCCTCCCGGAAACCTTAAGCTTGTTTTCTAAGTCTGTGCATATTTTATTTGTTTTGTAAGTGAGTTCATTTGTGTCATTTCTTTTTAGATTCCATATATGAGGGATGTCATATGATGTTTCTCCTCTATCTGATTTTTCACTCAGTATGACACTGTCTAGGTCCACCTATGTTGCTGCCAATAGCATTACTTCCTCCTTTTTAATGGCTGTGTAATATTCCACTGTAATGATGCACCACATCTTCTTTACGCATTCCTCTATCAATGGACATTAGGTTGCTCTCATGTCTTGGCTGTCGTAAACAGCTGTAGTGAACATTGGAGTGCATGTATCCTTTCAGATCATGTTTTTTTTTGTTTTTTTTTTTCTGGATACATGCCCAAGAGTGGGATTGCAGGGCCATCTGGTAGCTCTATTTTTATTTTCTTAAGGAACCTCCATACTGTTCTCCATAGTGGTTATAACAGCTTACATTCCTGCCAACAGTGCAGGAGGGTTCTCTTCTCTCCACACCCTTTCCGGCATTTATTGTTTGTAGATATTTTGATGATATCTATTCTGACCGGTGTGAGGTGATACCTCATTGTAGTTTTGATTTACATTTCTCTAATCATTAGTGATGTTGGACATCTTTTCATGTGTCTGTTGGCCATCTGTATGCATTCATTTACTCTATTCATTAATCACTCAAAATATATGTTGAATGGTTGTTATAGCTTCCTATATTATAGTATCTTCGTATAATTTTCAGTTGAGTAAGTGATATAAAACATAAACCATAAATTGCAACATAAGGAGGATGGGATTTAAATAAATTTACAAGATGGCAGGTTTTTAAATAAATGTAACAAACTGGGTAATTTCAGTTTGTTAGTTGGCATCATAGGTCCTCAACACTTTTATATAAATATTTCTTACCATAATATGGAATATTCATTTTAGATATCCAAGATTACTCCCTCTGGGCATTAAAGGGCACAGGAAGTCAAATTAGAACTTTGGGAATTTAGAACCAGATAAAGGGGATTGAACAGGCTTGTTGTAGGATGTTTCCTCTGAAGTGTAAAGCCTGGAAAACCACCCCAGTTCCATTCCAACTAACAAACAGACCACAGAAACAATCAGGTACCATGTGTCCTTTGAACAGTTCTTCATAAACACTGGACATTTGTTATCTAGTTATTTTCAATATCAGATTGTTTGCATATGTTATGAATAACAAAATTTTTTAATAATTTTATTTATTTCTATTGTTGTTACATTTTAATGATCAGACTTTCTTTTTTATGGAGGTACCCTGGGTCCATTAGTGATTTTGAGGAAACACTAGTCTAAACAACTACAAATTCATAACTTTTTTCTTAGTTAATCTTATTTAATTAATGTTCATATTTGTTATATCATAGTATAGAAAATTTCCTCATTTCCTAATTCTGGGCAGGTAACTTTTTTAGGTTCTTTGGTTTATATGTGCATTGACTACCTGCCAGTTACATATATATTTGTATATATTTATAAAGTTGTTACTATTGAAAATAGATTTAGTCCCAATAATTTTTCCAACCATGGAGTTATGGGAATATTCATAAATTACATCTAAGAAGACTTTGTTTCTTCTCTCAGCCTCACTGCTCATTAGCTCTTAGCTTCTGATTCTTTTTCAGCTTTTTAATCAGTTGTATGTAGGCAGGGTTGTTTTACATGAACATACTTTGGAAAAAACATTTATGAGGCCCTATATAAGAGGAAGTAATCTGTCATTTTAAGCTGTTGCTTCTTACTGAAATATGATCTACTTTATTGCATCAACTGTTGATCTTTATGCTTTCTCAATTTACTCTCCCTATGAGATTATCCACCTAATAACAGAGAATTACATTACCCGTTTATCTTTCCTGTGAAAGTGTTTAGCATCTATCCGTCTATAAGAATCAAGTATAATTTCTATTGCAATGCTATGAACTCTGGAAATGACTCTTTTAAACTTTACTTGCCTTATGAAGATATCAAACTGTGTCTTCTAAGCATCTAATGAGAACATCTTGCTTAGTGCAGTTAAGATTTTTCAAGCAATTATTCATGATCAAGAACACTTGGACCCAAACTAATGGTCTGAATATATTGAGTGAACATTGCATTCTAATCAAGTGCCAAGTATTAGACCTGCAGGGCCCTTTAAATGAGTGATTTTCATTAAAGTGCACACACACACAATCCACTAGAAATGGAAAAGTTTCTTGTGTAATGCACTTTCTCTGCTCCCTCTCATGCCTTCTCCCCTTTGCCTTCCTTCTCTTCCTCCGCCTCCACCTCTTTCCCTTCCTTTTCCTTCGCTTTCTTTAATTCTGGAAAAGAAATGCCATTTCACTAAATTGATGCTGTGAACTGCAGTTTGAAAAACACTGCCCTAAACTGGAGTGGAAATGTGCCATTCCCCTTTCCTCCTGAGTCAGCAACTTTGATCCTCTGGACAGACTTTCTAGTCTTTGGTCTATTCTCCAGGAGATTCCTGGCCTCCTGTTACTTGCAGACAGTTCCTTTGGTGTTGGCCCTCAGATCCGTTTGAGAACTTTGTGTTCCTGAGGAAATCTCCTGCTGCTCGTGGTCAGCTCCCTTGACCAGTCTGTTCTTATAACAGGGACCTCCTCCTCATCTTCCAGTATCTGCCAGTGCGAGCCCTGCCCATCAGCCAAGGCCCAGCTCAAATGACCATTTCCTTCTCAAAAAGGAGGGCTTCCCAGGTGACTCAGTGGTAAAAAAAATCCTCCTGCCAATGCAGGAGACGTAAGAGATGCAGGTTCATCCCTGGGTTGGGAAGATCCCTGGAGAAGGAAATGGCAACCCACTCCAGTATTCTTGTCTGGGACATTCCATGGACAGAGGAGCCTGGCGGGCTACAGCCCATATGGTTGCAAAGAATCAGGTGCAACTTAGCGACTAAACAACCAGAACCAACAGCTCTCAAGAAGGCTGGCAGATGTCCTGGCAGAATTATTCATCTTTTCTTCTTTCCACAGTAGAGATGGTTTTTGTACCCTTAATCAGATACTTTTTAGTGTATTTGGCTCTTTAATCAATTTTTGAATTTTCTTGGCAGGAACTGCTTTTTATTGTATCCCTTCAATACAATAGAAGAGTACCAATAAGAAAAATGGCAAAGGATGGGGGAAGCTAGAGAAGGATTCCAAATTCCTCTTAGTCATACCAGGGTCCCAGCAGAGTTTGGAACAGTGATGAGGTCACCTACATTGCAGTAATTACCACAGGTATATGTTCTCTGTCTCTCCTGCAAGGATCTTTTCATATATTTACTGTGCCAGAATAAAGTGGGCTAGCACTGAATAATGTTCTATCTACATTAGACACATGTTCTCGTGAATGCAAGTACATTTTAGATCCCATTCCGAGTGCTTATTGTGGGAAGTTTTTGAAGTTTATGCACCATAGTGTTTCTTATTAAATGGTTCTTTAGATTTGGACTCTGAGATGGTATTATTTCTAAGTTCCTGTCTAATTATAATTACACTTAAGTTCACACTGTTTGAGAAGGATATACTTTCTCAAATAGGCAAATCATGATAGTCTAACAATCTGAGAAACTAGCTGTATAAGGAAAGTATATTTATATATACTAATCTTTTTTCAAGTGCATGATGAGTTAGCTATGGAAAGTGCTTTTCAACTTCTGTGGCCCTCCTTATCAAGGACATGAATTTGAGCAAACTCCGGGAGATAGTGAAGGACAGGGGAGCCTGGTGTGCTGCAGTCTGTGGGGTCACAGAGTCAGACACAGCTTAGCAACTGACAAAAACATTATCAAGAAGAGCTGGGACCAATGTGCCTTCATTCTTGTTTGAGTTCACACTAAGTCCTTGTCAAAATAAGCCGTTGTAAACACTCATTCATTACATTTGTGCAATGGAGTTGCTGGCATGCATTTATTCTTTTTGTTCCTCCAACATTTGATGTTTCCAGTTGCCCAATAATTTTAATTACCAACTGCTCTCCTATGTGTTTGCATACTTGCTCTTAAAGGTGGGATGCATAGTCACATTTTCAGATGAAAAATGAGAACTGGCATTAAAATTAAAACAGTTATACCATGCTCAAGTAGTTTATAGAGAGACATAAGTTCTGTTGGTTTGATATCATTTTCTTTTTGTAGATAGCCAAAAATGGAATTTTGTTTGCTTTTTACCTTTTTTGCTTTCGACTGCACTGGGTCTTCATTAATGCTTTCTCTGGCTGTGGCATGGGGGGCTTCTCCGGTTGCAGAGCATGGACTCTAGAGTGTGTGGGCTTCCGTAGTTGTAGCACGTGAGCTTTGTTGCCTCATGGCATGTGGGATCTTAGTTCCCCAACCAGGGATTGAACTCGCATGCCCTGCGTTGGAAGATGGATTCTTAACCACTGGACCACCAGGAAAGTCCCCCCAAATGGAATTTTCGTTGGAGGAATTATATAGTTCTCTTTGAAATTTTTTTATTTTCAAGTTGTGTTTGAAATACTTCTGAGGGTAATAAAAAAGCCTACTTCAGGAAACAGTTTGCTGTGGTTGATGGAGTTTTACAACTTCAGGCCCAATTCATTATAAATTGATTGTCAATAGAGAAAGAGGAAAGGAGTTAATTGAGTTAGAAGATTGTTTGCTTAATTAAAGGAGCCTTTTACTGGTTGGAAGAAGCCTGACCTCAGGTTTTATAAAGCCTCTTAGGGATGTGAAGAACTACTAGCATATTCCCCACACTTTCCCAATTTCTGACCTGGAAGAGAAGAAACAGCACAGCAGGACGATGGAATGATGCGGGACCTCAACAAAGCACAATTCTGGGAAACACTCTTGACTTTTGTGGACAATTCCTCTGCCCTGAGTGCATTTATTTAGCTGCTGATCCGCACAGCAAGAGATGACTGCAATCACAGTAAGGTCTTGTCATCCAAATAATAACATCCCAGTGTGTTTATAGCTCATGATACATCGACAATCCTTGTTTTCAGTGCTTTATGTATTTACTTACTCTTTAAAGCCTTTTAACAACATTTGAGCTAGGTACTATTATTATCTCCATTTTATAGATGAGTAAGCTGATTCAAAAAGAGATGCAGAAACTTGCCCAGGGTGATGTAGCACAAAATAGGAAGAGCAAGGATGTAAAACCCAGGCACTCTGCTTTCAGGGCCTGTGCTCCTAATACTAAACTCTCAGTTAACACTGGAGGTGGGAGGCATGGCCCCAAAAGCTCTCCATCTACACAGGCTTAGTGCCCAAACTACTCACGTAAGAAAATTAGCGGTTGATTTAGGAATAGACCAAGTAGAGGGTAGCTAAAAATAATTGAGTTACGTAAAACACTAGGAAGTTGTGTAGATACTGGAGTTCCTACTTGACTGTGAGTCTCCCTTCAGGAAGCATTCCTATCTCTCTACGAGGTTCTGTGGTACTTACCCCATCAGGACACATGCAGCACAGTGTATTGTGAATGCTTGTGTTTCTCACAATCATCATTGGATGACAGGAAATGTGTATTTCTTATTCACAGTTGTATCCTGTGTCTGGTGCAGCATTTGGCATGTGTTGGGGTCACAGTAAATATATTTGCATAGATTAATATTTTGACAGACATTATTTAAATATAGCCCTATGAGTGTCTTGATTTAAATGCCTTATTAAAGCAATAATTCATATCTAGTTTTACTTTGTCCAATGTTAAGTAAACTTTTATAGAAAAATCATAGATTTTTGTAGAAAAAGCAAGATACTTAATTGGCTGTCTCTTGTAATATTTTGACTTTTCTCAATTATTCACACCTGTTCTGCTTTGTCTAAACAGCAGCAGCCACAACCACTTCCATGGTGGCAGCCTCCAAGATGTCTGGCATAATGCCTAGAAGGAAATAAAAGATTTCTAGTGCTTGGAAAGGAATAAAAGACTTCCGTATGGTTGATTTGGCCTGGAAGGGGAATAAAAGACTTCTGTGGGGTTGATCTTGCATTTTCAAACCTCTTAGGTGATGAAAAACATACACAAACATTTTAGTAACTGAATGGGACCTTTTGGTCTATTTTTTTCCCTTTTAAATTTTGGATGCTGTTTGGTAAATATCATGTAGGAAAATGATTTTGACATTAGAGATATGGGTAGATACTTAAAATATATTTTTTTGCAAGAGTGAGGAGGTAAATTTTTTTTTCCTTCTTAAAAATAAATAGTGATTTCTGTATAGAAGTTTCAGTATACAGTTCACCATTAACAGCATAGGGGTTAGGGTTGCCACCTTCCTTGAAGTTGAGGTCCATGTCTAATGTGTAGTCAACCCTGTATCTTTGGTTCCCCTGTATCCATGGACCCGACTCTGTGTATACATCCACGAGTTCAACCAATCACTGACCATCTAGTATGGTAGTGGTGGTTGCTGAGTTGTGTCTTGACTCTTCGAGACCCCATGGACTATAGCCCACCAGGCTCCTCCGTCCATTGAGTTTTCTAGGCAAGAATACTGGAGTGGGTTGCCATTGCCTTCTCCAGGGGATCTTCCCTACCCAGGGATCAAACCTGCATCTCCTGCATTGCAAGCGGATTCTTTACCACTGAGCCACTATGGAAGCCCGATCACCTAGTATGGTAGTACAGTAAATACTGTAGTATTTACTATTGGAAAAATAGTAATTTTTCCTGCCTGTAAGTGGACGTGGGGAGTTCAAATCATGGTTCAAGGGTCAACTGTATATAGAATTAAAGTATGTGAGACTACTTCTTTAAGTCATCTCCTGTTGTGATATATACATTTATTTTGCTTATCTTATGAAATGCTTTTACCTGTATTTTCTTTTTCTAACCTCCCAACAATTCTATGAAGTAGATGGGACTGGTAGTATGTTATCTTGATTTTTGTAGTTGGTCAAATTAGGATTTAGAGGTGAGTTGACTTGTCACACAGCTGGGAAGCACAGACTCCTTTTCCAGGACCCTTTCATCCTTTTATACAATATCTTAAGCAAAACCAATAAAACTCCAGAAATCAGTCACATAAGAAGGAACTCTTGAGTCTTGTGTTGGCTCCTCATTAAGGGTGGTCGGCTTGAAATTTTTCTGAGAGATGAATGTCAGTGTACCATTGAATTAAAATAAATTACTGAGCACTTGTAATTTACAGAACACTGAGCTAGTGTTTTGTGGAATGCGGAGGCAGAGTACAAAGAGGATGCGGTGTTGTCTGCTTTCAGAGAGGATGGTAATGAAATGGAGAAAACTGGGTGTATTAAATCACAGGTGTGGCAAGTGAGCAAGTGGGGTGAGTCAAGAGGGAGCAGAGGAGGGCCCTGGAGCTTGAGCCAGTCCCTTGGGCCCTGTTGGTGAGTTGGTTCTTGGAAGTGATAGACTTTCAGATTCTCTCCTTGGAGTTAGGGAATCTTTTAAAAGGCCTCCCTTCTTAGTGGGGTTAAGATAACACACGGACTGGGGGGTCCAAGAGAATGGATGGATCAGATGGAAGTGGTCAGTGCATGTGTGTGGTGCTTACTCACTCAGTCGTGTCTGACTCTTCGCCACCCTTTGGACTGTAGCCCACCAGGCTTCTCTGTCAATGGGATTTTTCAGGCAAGGATACGGGAGTGGGTTTCCATTTTCCTCCTCCAGGGTATCTGCCCGACCCAGGGATCAAACCAGTGTCTCCTATCTCTTGCATTGCAGGCTGATTCTTTATCTGCTGAGCAGTGGCCTGATCAATGCAACATACCTACTTGCACGTTGGGAGCCAGACTGTAGACTGACAAGGAAGCAATTGAATTGTAGCTGACAATTCAACTGCAAATATTGCTTCCTTTATATGTAGTGAGCTGGTGGCAGAATTACTGCTTTGCTGTGCCACATAGATACCAAATCTGAATGGAATAACCAAATGCTTGGGTGGTGTGGGTGGGTCAGTGGCACAGGGAGGCCAGGTCCATGTGCCCTGCATCATGGCAGTGTAGAGTTAAAAGAAAAGCTCACCACTGCCCTCGTCCTAGAGCTCCTTCACGTCCATCTCAGCAGCTTCCATTCCCTGCAGGATGAAAATGTAAAAAGCAAAGCTGAACTTTCCCTCTACAGCTCAAACATGAGAGACCTTTCGTCTTGAAGTTGTTTTGGTATCACAGACCCAAACTGTACCACCAGGAAGCCAATCCCACCTGGAAACACAGCAGCAAATCCACCCCTTTCTAGGAAATGTTATTCCAGTATCTGAAACTATAACAGACCATGTATATACTTTTTCTTTAAATGCTGTTTATTTAAATAGAAAAAATTAATTTCAATGTTAGAAATCCTGTAAGTACATATCCACTTTCCCCCTTAAGTCCACACCATAGATTAAGTTACATAAAATATCTCCTGGCAATAGATACATGTTTAGTGTTAGCTACATAAGTGATTAAATTAATGTAATGTGCACATGCTTTGCAGGTTACAAGACATTATATAATTATGTTGCTGCTATAGATGACTGGCTTTTAAAAACTTTGTTGATTGGGAAGTCTATTGGATCTAGTTAATTGTTGATAAATTAATCATTGCTCTCTCGACAGTTTATTTGAAAGGCCCATAGTTTCTAGTTGAGTATTGAATTGTCTTATTGAATGCTGTGTTATTACTTTAGGGGTTAGAAGTTAGATGTGTTATTTTTCTACCTTGATTGAGAAAACTAGTTTTATCGTGATACCCGAAGAAACATTTAGTATTTGTTTATTGTCTCTCTTGTTGCCTCAAGTGCTTCACATATATATATATATATATATATATATATATATATATATATATATATATATATATATATATATATTTCTTTTTTTTGTTTTTTTTTTGCCTCATGTGGACTATGAAGAGGGAATTCCCTGGTGATCAAGTGGTTAAGAATCTGCCTTCCAGTCCAGGTGACCTGGGTTCGATCCTAAGGTCCCATATGCTGCCGAGCAGCTAAGCCATCGTGCCACAGCTCCTGAGCCTGGGCTCTGTGGTAATAGAAAGCAACCCAGTACAACCAAACTAATAATAATAATAAAAGGCTGTGAAGAGAGGATAGTGTGATGGTCTACTTGCTTTTTTACAGATCATTCATTTTTTATATTTTAAAAATGTATGCTTTATCATCTGAACTTCTCCCTTTCTCTTTCCTGTTCTTTTCCTCTTTTCCTTTTATCACCGTTTCTCCTTCTCGGATGCTGGTAGATTTTAACTCTTCCACTAACCAGGTCCTCACCAAGCTAGACTCTTCAGTAGGTTCCTGCTTGGTCCCCTGGTGTTTTTGTTGTTGTCACAGCCCTCATGGTCATCTGGCTATGTGTGGACTCCTGGAAGCTCTGGGCATAACTGTTTTTCAGCCCAGAGTGGGACATCCACTCAGGTTTCCAAATCCTGAACCAGGCTTTGTAATGAGGAAAGTACTTACTTTCTTGGCATACTTCCCTGCTGGCTCAGTGGTAAAGAATCTGCCTGCCAATGCAGGAGATGCAGGTTTCATCCCTGGGCTGGGAAGATCCCTTTGAGGAGGAAATGGCAACCCACTCCAGTATTCTTGCCTTGGAAATCCCATGGACAGAGGAGCTCCAGTCCATGGCCTCACGTAGTCAGACACGACTTAGGGGCTAAACCAGAAACAGCAGCATCATGTATTTTCCTGGCACTACATATTCTTCCCAAGTTGTTAGGGTCAGTCAGTCTGCTCTGACAGTGGTGATCTCTGAAGATCTCCTAGGATGGGACTGCTACGTGTGTAGCAGGTGTTTGGAGGGTCCGTGGTGCTCTATGAATCTTTCTGTCCTCCAGTCCAGTCCAATCGAGCTTTGTACTGTGCTCGTCACCCAGTCGTGTCCGACTCTCTGTGACCCCCTGGACTGTAGCCTGCCAGGCTGCTCTGTCCGTGGGATTCTCCAGGCAAGAATACTGGAGTGGGTTGCCATTTCCTCCTCTAGGGGATCTTCCCGACCCAAGGATCGAAACTGCCTCTCTTGTGTCTCCTGCATCAGCAGGCAGATTCTTTACCACCAGGAGCACCTGGGAAGCCCCTTCTGCCCTCAGCACCCAGGTATTAGGAAGCTGCCTTTAGAATGTGTGATCCCGTTGTGCTTGCTACTCCAGTCATGCTTTGGGCCTTTTTACTTGGCAGCCACTTACTTTTTAAAGTAAAGGCAGTTTCCTAAGTTTTCTCACGATGATTCATTGCAGCTTTATATGGATGTTGCAGAAGTTGTGGAGATCAATGGCTACAGGAGAGGACTTTGGGGTTTAACTGGAACTCTCAGAAATCTCCAGTCAGAGTCGAATCATGTGATCATCTTAAACTCCCTCCTTCATGATTCTGTACAAGTAATTCTCCATTTTATCTGAGAGAGAGGCCTGAAAGGGAACTGGTTTGGTTATTGTGATTTTTACTCTTTTGCTCCTTTTCTGATGTTTTTTTTCCTCTCAATGCTGGCAAGGGTTGCAGGTGGGGTGATGGAAAATCACTGTCTTTCAGTTCAGTTCAGTCGCTCAGTCATGTTCAACTCTGCGACCCCATGAACCGCAGCACACCAGGCCTCCCTGTCCATTACCAACTCCCGGAGTTCACCCAAACCCATGTCCATTGAGTTGGTGATGCTATCCAACCATCTCATCCTCTGTCATCCCCTTCTCCTCCCGCCCTCAATCTTTCCCAGCATCGGGGTCTTTTCAAATGAGTCAGCTGTTCGCACCAGGTGGCCAAAGTGTTGGAGTTGCAGCTTCAGCATCAGTCCTTCCAGTGAACATTCAGGACCGATTTCCTTTAGGATGGACTGGTTTGATCTCCTTGCAGTCCAAGAAATTCTCAAGAGCCTTCTCCAACACCACAGTTCAAAAGCATCTGTTCTAAAGTGCTCAACTTCCTTTATAGTCCAGCTCTCACATCCATACTTGACTACTGGAAAAACCATAGCTTTGACTAGACAGACCTTTGTTGGCAAAGTAATGTCTCTGCTTTTTAATATGCTGTCTAAGTTGGTCATAACTTTCCTTCCAAGAAGCAAGCATCTTTTAATTTCATGGCTGCAGTCACCATCTGCAGTGATTTTGGAGTCCGAAAAAATATAAAGACTGTCACTGTTTCTACTCTTTCCCCGTCTATTTGCCATGAAATGATGGGACCAGATGCCATGATCTTAGTTTTCTGATTGTTGAGTTTAGAGCCAACTTTTTCACTCTCCTCTTTCACTTTCATCAAGAGGCTCTTTAGTTCTTCCTTGATTTCTGCCATAAGTGTGATGTCATTTGCATATCTGAGGTTATTGATATTTTTCCCAGCTATCTTGATTCCAGCTTGTGCTTCTTCCAGCCCAGCATTTCTCATGATGTACTCTCCATGTAAGTTAAATAAGCAGGGTAACAATATATAGCCTTGACGTACTCCTTTTAAGACCTAAAATTATGCCTTAGTCTCTACACTGACTCAATCTTAGCCCATACACAATATTAACTCATTGGGAGAATCTGCTTGATTAATTTAGTAAAGACTCAATTCATACTTCAGGAAATAAATGAAATTCACCGTGTTGCAAAGAAATGAATTGATTCCCTGTATCTTTAATTGGATATTATTTTTCCCAAATTGAAACCCAGTTTCAGATTTCTTTTTTCATCATGGTGATTTGTTGATAATTTTTATTCTTTTATATGAATTATACTAATCAGATACTGGTAATAGTTAATAAATTTCCCCTTCTTTGTTTTAGACTTAATTACCTACAATGATAGGTGTATTTAAGTGAATATCCTATTCACTGCCACCTAAATACTGTATTTACTAGACTTTCTGGTGTTGAGTGGCCATGTAATTAAATTCTGGCCAGTGAAATGTAAGTGGAAGCACTGTATATCACATTCAAGACATCGCATTATTTGTTATGTTATTAAAAATTTATTTATTTATTTGTCTGTGTTGGGTCTTAGGTGTGGCACACGGGCTTAGTTGCCCCATGGCATGTGGGATCTTAATTCACTGACTGGGGATTGAACCCGCATCCCTTGCATTGGAAGGTGAATTCTTAACCATTGGGCTACCAGGGAAGTCCTCAAGACATCTCTTTAAAAGTTCATTTTTCCTTCTTCTCTGCTTACTGGAATGTTAATTTGATGACTAGAGCCTGAGGAGAAATCTTATGCCATGCTAATGATTAGACCTCTTGATAGCTGAGTAGCAAGAATAGGACTCGGGTCCTTTTGACTATGGAGCTGTCATGCCAGCCCTGGATTGCCTACCTCAGGACTTCCTTCACATGAAAAAAGGAATACCTCTCTTGGATAAGCTACTGTTATTTGGAGTTTCTTTTTCTGTATGTGTATGCAGTTAAACTTAATCACAATTAGTATGAAATATATGTGTATAATTTTCAAATAATGGAATAGAATAAAGTAAGCTTAATGCTGGAATTATACTGAATAGAATGAAAAATAATATGATATTTAGAAGACACTTGGAAAGCTGGATTACTTCCTGGGTCCATTATATCTTAATAGCGTGCAGTATTATAAAAAACATCTCACTGATTGTCTTGAATTTTCTACCTCTTTTCTTTTGGATATGTGGATTTAATATTGAGAAATAGTTTTGTTACTTAGCAACAGTATTCTTAATGCAAGCTACAAAACTAGACATCTAGGGAGAATTTTGGAGATTTTTTTTTTAGAATCCATTTTTCTTATGTGTTCTGAAACTGATTTTTTTTTTTTTTTTTTTCATTTCTCGAGTGGTAGTGATATACACTCAAATGTGATTGCAGATGCTTCTCATGAACCTTATGCATCTTAGGTCAAGGAAAGACATTCAAAATAAAAGATCTCCAAATTTTCATTATCTTTGAGTTTTCATATTATTATATATCTAACATAATTATTTTAAAAATCATGGTAAGAAATACATATATATATATATAAAACATAAAATTTACCATTTTAATTATTTTTAAGTCTACAGTTCATTGATGTTAATCACATTGTTGTGTAATCATTACCACTGTCTGTCTCTAAAACTTTTTTATCTTCCCGAAATCAAACTCTATATCTGTTAGGCAATAATTCCCCATTTCTCCTTCTCCTAAGCCGCTGGCACCTGACTTTATTATTTTGTCTCTTTACATTAGACCCAACCCCATGAACTGTAGTCTGCCAGGCTCCTCTGTCCATGGGGTTCTCCAGGCAAGAATATTAGAGTGGGTTGCCATGCCCTCCTCCAGGGGATCTTCCCAACCCAGGGATTGAACCCGGGTCTCTCACATAGCAGGTGGATTCTTTACCGTCTGAACTACCAGGGAAGCCCATGACTCTACATAAGAACATAAAAACATAAATATCATGTTACAGTGTAATACTTGATTTCATAAAGTATTTGGATGTATGACAAATAAGTAAAATGTGATTTTAGGATAAATATTTAAGTTCACAGATTAAGCAGTTATCCCAATTGGCTTATATTCTGTTTGTGTAACAAATGGTAAATTATTGTTTCTTTCTCAGAATGTATAGATTAAGGGGATTGAACAATAATCTATAAAGGAAATTAAGTTAAAGATGATTTGTTGCCTTGGGGGGAAAATATTGATAATCTTTGTTATTTCAAAAATAACATTTTGTCCTTGACCGAATTGTTTGGCTTCTATTTTTTTTTTTTTAAAAGCTTTATCACTTCTTGCGCCCTCTTGTTTTCTTCCAGAGGTACATTACAGAAGTGCACTTTATTCAAATCTTTCTGGTAGACTGGTATTATAGCTAAGAATCTTTAAAAAAAATAATATCCTTGTTGAAAGAAGAAACATGATAGGGAGTTGGCGTAATGGGGGGCATGCAACTGTATTTGCAAATCTTAGACATTATCCCACAGTTTTGGTGTAACCCTTCAGCTAACAATTAAAATCTTTGTTTTATCAGTCACCACCCAACCCTAACAGATGGGTGAAGAATTAATCTGATTTGTATTTTTCCTCACAACTTTCTCCTGCACATTGTAATGTTCTGTGATTAACATTCAGTGGGTTCTTAAAGATGACTGATGGGCCTAAGAGATAGAATGTGTGCATCCTATTTAAATGATGCTAGAGGAGAACCACAGCACAGAAGTGCTCCCAAGACCCCTGTAGAAATTTGAAGACGATTTTGATACTCTCGTCCACTCGAAAAGAAATCCGCTGTAAATACTGTAATGTTTTTTCCCTTGCCAGGACCCGCCTTGCCTGGTGTCATTTCTTGAGCTCTCCTGGGAGGAGATTAGTCTAACAACAAAGTAGCCAGATGTCTGGTTCTGAGAGAGTCCCAGAGGCCAGGCTACGGTAGGCACCAGAAACCGCGTGGGGCTGAAGATCAAAGATACCTGAGAATTACTTATGGGCACATAGTGTGTGTCGTTCCCATTATTAACAGTCTGAGAAAATTTGTTTCTCTAATTAACCCTTTTGTTGGAGGAACCTTAAATTTTAGTGAGTATATTTCTTTTTTGATAGGTTTTCTGTTGTGGATTTTTTGAAAAGTGCATATATCAAAAAAGAGAAATGAAAAGGAAGTCACATGCCTGATTGAAATCTCCAAAATAGATAACACTATCCAGTGTGTAATCATTTATCATGAAATAAGTGGACATTATGGTTCCAAGTTAAAATGACAAATTAAGAGTCTGGAAATGCATGATATCCTATGTACAAATAGTTGTTCCTTACTTTTAAAGTCACTGTTATTTCAACTTTTTAACCCTTTTGGAGTGGAAATTTTTAGATCACAGCTTCCTGGTCTTAAAATGAATTCAGAGTAAATCCCAGTGGTGGGAAACCTGTCCCTTATTAATAGTTGACCTCTTTCTTTTCACACTGGTATTATAATGAAATGTTAATTAAAAATTCTTGCCACCCTTTACCTGTTTGCTTTATAGGCACAATTTTGTATTGTCTAGACATACACAGATTTGGGCAATGTGAGCACATTTGCTCTTTTGAGTTAATCTTAATCCCCATGCCTCTCAAAGCGTATAGCTGAATTTATTCTAAGGCATGAGGAAAAACCTATTGATAACTTCTGATGTCTTTAGCCCCAAGATGAGAGTATCAAAAGAGAGAACATAAGATTTAGGTTGGCCCCACACCCTGTGTTTTGTTTCTGTTCAATATCATTGTGTAACAACAAAATCATGTAAATACCTGATTCCTGCTTTCCTTGAGAGATCGTCATAAACCGTTGTTATCCAGACCATGATTAGCCCAGCTTTAAGTGCTACCACACAGTCTTAACATCTGGTAATATAAACTTGGCATAAAAGCTATAAAAATGTCTTGAAACCTAACTGGAAATATGTGTTTGCAACGTAGTGCAGAGATTTCATATCCTGTGTGCTGTGGTCAAGCCTTCTTGTAACTCCTTGAGGAAAAGGAAGCCCCTAGGAGCAGTTTTAAGGATTAATTGATTGATCTCTTTGTTTCTAGATTTAAGTACAGAAGCAAGAATAAAATTGGCTTCTTGCACAAAGAACTAGAGAGGCAACTGTATTTTGCCCACCCCCCCCCCTCCCAGAGGAGAATTTGTTATTGCTTCTGTGACAAAGGGCCATCTGCATTTTTACTCCTTCCACCTGTGTTTTTCTTACTAGCTACCACTGTGAGCACCATTTCTATCACCAGAGTCTTGGTGATAGAAGTCTTGGGCTTCCCTGGTGGCTCAGATGGTAAAGAATCTGCCTGCCATGCAGGAGACCTGGGTTCAATCCCTGGGTTGGGAAGATCCCCGGAGGAGGGCATGGCAACCCACTCCAGTATTCTTGCCTGGAGAATCCCTGTGGACTGAGGAGCCTGGCAGGCACCTGGGGTCGCAGAAGTCGGACACAACTGCACAGTTACGCACAGAACAGGGTCTGGTTATCTGTATTTCTTTTTTTTTTTTTCTTTTATTTATCTGCATTTATGTCATGCTGAATTTACTCCCAGCCCGTAAATCGGTGTTTCTTCTGGGATATCTTTCTCCTGCTCTGCAGCCTCCTCTTCTGGTTTAGCAGCAGTCTCCTGTGTCTCCTGGAGACATCCTGAGTGAGGATCAACTCAGTGTGGCCAACAGTGCCCAAGCCTGGGTTGTCTGCAAGTCCTGCAATGCATCCTGGTGGCTGTGTTCATCTGGCTGTGCTCAGGGATCAGAAAATGTACTTCGAGTCCCTTCAGTTCAACATCACTCTCTGCTTTTTGAAGCAGGAGCAGAAAAAGGTTCAGCACTCATTTGTGGGCCATCAACCCTGCGTCCAGCCCCACTGTTTGGCCAAGCACACCTTCCAGCTCCACCATTGTACCCACAGCATGGTTTACACCGCTTCTGAAAGCGACATCCTTCCTGTACTTGGTGGCTTTTTGGATACGCCAGGAGAGGCAGGAGACACTCGCTGGATTCGATCCCTGGGTTGGGAAGATCCCCTGCAGAAGGAAATGGCAACCCACTTCAGTATTCTTGCCTGGAAACTTCCATGAACAGTGGAGCCTGGTGGGCTACAGTGCATGAGGTCTCAGAGTCGGACACCACTGAGCTCACGCATAATCAGCAGTCTCTCAGTTACAAACACTGTTTCATAAATATTTTTCAGCCCCGGTTAATGGCTAACGTTGAGCAAATAGTATTCAGAGTAACAAGGCACTTCCTAGTACCACACTAGTAGTCAATTTGCAAGATTTGATCTGAAAGGCATATTTCCAGGACTGAAGTCCAGTGGTAGAAGTAGCATTATACCCTTTGTCGTTCAGGGGGCTGTTCTTGTTTCCCCCTTTCCCCTCACTCGCAAGACACACACACTCAGGTACACACACACACACGTAAAATAGGGATTTGCTAAGAAGACTATAAAGTAACGCCTCTTTTTAGCTTTCAGAAGTTATCAGTGCTACTGGCTATGAACCTGTGAATGTCTTCACCTTGGGTTACTCCTGACTACTGGGGCTCGTCTCTGCCTCTGCCCGGCCCTGTTTCTTCCCCCCGACATCCCCCATACCTCATGCATCATTACTATGTATGTCAGCTCTTTATGGAGCATTTCTCCCACAATACTGTATACAGAGATGTGTTTAATTATGTTTTTAAAAAGTTAGATATTATCAAATTTAAGGAGGTGAAGTGTGTGGGCTTTCTAGTTCCTGCTTTTTACCTATTCACTCTATCTTCCTTATTCATAGATTTCTTTTTATATTACCTCCTCCTCTACCCTCCTCTACCTTTATTGCTTTGGGCTCCAATATCACTGCAGATGGTGACTGCAGCCATGAAATTAAAAGACGCTTGCTCCTTGAAAGAAAAGCTATGACAAACCTAGACAGCATATTAAAAAGCAGAGACATTATGTTGCCAACAAAGGTCCATCTAGTCAAAGCTTTGGTCTTTCTAGTAGTCTTGTATGGATGTAAGGGTTGAATTATAAAGAAAGCTGAGTGCCAAAGAATTGATGCTTTTGAACTGTGATGTTGGAGAAGACTCTTGAGAGTCCCTTGAACTGCAAGGAGACCCAACCAGTCAATCCTAAAGGAAATCAGTCCTGAATATTCACTGGAAGGACTGATGCTGAAGCTCCAATACTTTGGCCACCTGATGCAAAGAGCTGACTCATTAGAAAAGACCCTGAAACTGGACAAAATTGAAGGCAGGAGGAGAAGAGGACAACAGAGGATGACATGGTTGGATGGTATCACCAACTTGATGGACATGAGTTTGAGCAAGCTCCGGGAGATGGTGAAGGACAGGGAAGCCTGGCAAGCTGCAGTCCATGGGGTCACAAAGAGTCAGATTGAGCAACTGAACAGCAACCTCTACCCTGTCATATTTTATTTCTCTTTTTCATCATCTTGAGTTCTTAACTGTGTTTCAACATTCTGTCTGTAGCTTTCTAGGACAGGTTCTGATTTGAAATAAGATCTAAGTTGTGAGAGCAGGTAATAAAGATCTCTTTTAAAAATTCTTTTAATAACAATGCATAATGATTTAGCACTTGAGTGGCCATGGAAGGAGTAATCCATAAACTCTTTGTGATGGGATTATATGCTAAATAAAATTGCTTGTGTTATAATCAAGTTGACTCTTTTAGAATGTGATGACCCAATTGCATTTTAATTTCTCTTAATTTTAAAAGCTTTGAGGTTAAGGGTAGAATCTTACGCTTTTCTTTTTAATCTAGAATGGTCTGAAAGATCTGCTACTTACTTACTTACCTTTTACTTGCTTGCTAAATTTCTTTAAAGTTATATTTATCCTCACATGAGGTTTGGAGTAATAGCCTTAGAACATCTGTTTATGGTTTATTTTTTACTTGTTTATTTTACAATTTTTATTGGAGTGTGGTTGGTTTACAGTGTTCTGTTAGTTTCTACTGTAGACCAAAGTGAAGCAGCTCTACCTGTACATGTATCCCCCCTTTTTTGGATTTCTTTGCCATTCAGGTCACCACAGAGCACTGAGTATAGAGTTCCCTGTGGTATACAGTGCATGTGTGTATGCTCAAAAAGTTGTGTCCAACTCTTTGTCACTTCGTGGACTGTAGCCTGCCGGGCTCCTCTGTTCTTGGAAATTTCCAGGGAAGAACACTGAAGTGGTTTGCCATTTCCTACTCCAGGGGATCTTCCCAACCCAGGGATTGAACCCAAGTCTCTTGCATTTCCTGCATTGACAGGTAGATTCTTTACCACAGTGCCTCCTAGGAAGTAGGTTCTATTTACTGTTTAAAATGGTGGTCTTTGACTTTAAATTGCCTGCAGCTCAGAGGTTGCAAAGTGATAGGATTAGATCTTAGCAGATGATAAGGTCCTTTCCCCAGTGGCAAGTGTAGGGCACCATGCTGCTGGAGATGGCAATCTTGGAAGGAAAGTTATGTTTAGAATATGAAATGATCAGTTCTTAGATCCTTGTGATGTCTAACCCTATTACTAAAATGAAAAGCATTTTTTTAGAAATTGTAGAAAATTAAGTATTGTCATTGATTATGACTATTATGAGCAGTTGACTGAAAAGGAATGTTTCATGTGGAGTATTTTTCCTCTTTCAAGTGAGATTTACATGATTCACTACGAAATGAAACTACAGCCCATGGATAATCAGATACCTCAGAATAATGTTTGGGAAGCTGGGTTTCCTGAAGATATGAGGCTTAGTTATTTTAGCCTGGGGATTTTGCCTGGGGAAAAATGTATGTGCCTCAACAGCTGAAGGGCTATTCAGGAAGAAACAAAGTAAAATGGCATCTATTTTAACGTGTAATTTCGATATTTCATACTTAATCTTATCCTTGGCAGAAATGTCAGAATATAGTAGCTACAAACCATCTCTGAAGCCACATCTACACTACCAAATTGAACTGGGTAAAGTCCTTAAAATCAAGTAGTTTTACACAGGGAGAAGAGGTCCTTTCTCCATAATTCCCTGGTGGGAAGGGACTACTCTAGTAGAATAAAAATGAAGATGTGGTGTATTTCAAATACAGGAATACACAGTCTAAAGGATTGGCTGCAGGGAGGGGAGGGAGCAGATTTTAAGCTTTGGTGTATCATACTTCAAAATAATGATGGTTTCTTGTGCATTGTTTTCTATTTGCTCCTACTTAATTTGAAATAGCACTTTTCTTTATTTATGTTTAGATTTCTTTTCATTTTAACCTCATCCAAAATTGAATTCCTATTGTTAGAAATGATACCACAATTCTGTTCCTTCTCTACCATTCTTTAGAGGCTGAATTATTCTAGCTGTGTAATTTGCTGTTTAAGTTAAAATCAAATTCTTACTGATGGAATAGCTAAATTTCTATTTTCTATCAGTGCTTTTCTTTTGTTTATGCTGGAATAGAAACATACCCCTTGAAGGAATTAAAATGGTAAAGTCTAGGCAGCCATTTATTTTGTCACCACATGGCTGTTGTTTATTGTCTTTTAATCAAATATCAAGTTTCTGTACTTAACAACTTGGAAGATACATTACATTTTGTCAAAATATAAAAATTTATGAAGAATAAAGAGCCTCTGGAA
This sequence comes from Muntiacus reevesi, assembly GCF_963930625.1. Taxonomy (NCBI): domain Eukaryota; kingdom Metazoa; phylum Chordata; class Mammalia; order Artiodactyla; family Cervidae; genus Muntiacus; species Muntiacus reevesi. The sequence goes on along the minus strand of NC_089261.1, from coordinate 58,767,760 downwards.
TCCCCACAAGATCAAGGAGGGGATGTGTATAATTTTGCTGTTTAACACATGTATAAGCATTAATATTTATTATTGAGTTTAGTATTTTGTATTTACACTCCTGTCAACATATAGTATATCATAGTGTATTGTTTAGAGGCCATTAAACAGCTCACGATTTGTTCACAGAAGAAGGAAAAAAATTTAGGTTTTTTTTCCTCTCTTTTATTTGAATTTTCCCTTGGTTGCTTGGTGAAGAACAAATAGATTTGTTTCTGATGAGGGAATTTACATTATATAAAATCCTTCCTGGTATGTGTGGAGGTAATCAAAGAACTGACAGGTTGCTGCGTGGTCACCATAATCTGTTAACATAATGTCCAAATTGTTAATGCCAAGGTAACAGAGGTAATCTTGACAATGAAAATCCATGGCATATGCAGGTAGGGCCCTTAATACTTAATTCTTACCCAATTATTAGAATGTGATATAAAGCACGCCAGGTTGGTTGACTTAAGCAATACTATTAGTTCCCTATCATTTAAAATTCATAGAAATGTTAGATAAATGCACTTTTGTTTGACTGGAGGATTCATTTTTTATTAAAATAGCCATTAAAAAACCCAAAATATAATATTTCTAGAAACTCATTCTTTTTTTAAAAGAAATACTTGACTGGTAGAAAATGTTTCTCTAGCCAAATTGGTAGCCTCGTGCTCTTTTAAATAGCATTACTTGAAATGCTTCTAAAAGTACTTTTTCCCATATTAAATGTCAAATTATACACCTTCCTTGCAACTTTTTTTAATGGAGAAATTTCATCAAAGAATGAGACTGTGTTTCATTCACTGAAGTGAATTATAATTTCAAGCATATGTTTATAACAGTTTGAAGGTGATCTTGAGTAACATATAAATAATATCTTTTTAGTAGAATATACCCCTTGGATTTTCCTTATTTGACTGATATTGTGGCATGTAAGGCTTCCCTGGTGGCTCAGTCGGTGAAGAGTCTGCCTGCAGTGTGGGAGACCTGGGTTCAATCCCTGAGTCAGAAAGATCCCCTGGAGAAGGAAATAACAACCCACTTCAGTATCTTTGCCTGGAGAATCTGGCCTGCCTGCTTTGCACTGGCAGGCTACAAAAGAGTTGGACATGTCTGAGCGACTGAGCATAGGCACACAGTGGCTTGGAAAGAAAACTATAGAGTAAATGAAAGACTCCAGGAACTGAACAGCATTAAAATAACATATGGATTTCATACACATAAAAAGCAAAAAGCATACAGATGGTAAAGACTCTTTAGTAATAATTTGAGATTAAAAATTTTTTTCATTATACCTTTTATGATTCTCTGCTTCAGCCGGTTGTAGTGATCCACAGACTTCCCACATGAGGGGATCGGCATGCACAAAGGCTTACACTTCGTGGGAACCTTATAATTGACATGGGTTAGAATTAAGAAAAACTGCATTTCAAGAAGACAGGGGGTAGGATTTTGCCCCCACCTCTGTCCCCTTGAGAAAATAGTGATGGCAGCCTTTCAGGTCTTCCCCACACCTCTGGTCCTCTCTATCAGTGAATGATGAAAGAATCTTTAGACAACTGGTGACCAAGCATTTGGTCACCAAGCTTTACCAACTGGGCTCTTGTATTTGCAGCTTTGGTTTTCAGTCCTGTTCCTGCCAACTGCAGTGATACGGCCTTTGGACAAACAGACTTTCAAAAGTTAAAAGGCAGTAAGTCAATCCTCTGGAAATGTTGCAGAAACGCAGATTCAAATCATAAATAAGGAAATGCATTGAGTACATTAAACAGACATAGAAAAATGGATTTCTGTCTTTTGTGGTAAGGTAATTGGGCACCGCTGCTTGGCAGGAGCTAGTGCTATTGAGCCCTCCGTAGCTGCCACAGGTTGATGGGCAGGTGATCAGGCAGCTTCCACCGGGGTCTGCACAGGAGGCCTACCTAATATGCTGTCTGCCCTAAGGGCCTATGGGAACACAGTTGGATTATTATGTTAATGCATGAGCCTGCTGCCCTCTTCCTATCCCAGCTGGGTTCCCTGTTGTTAGGAACTGCTTTGCACTGACAGTAGGGTAATATGCTTCATGATTGAAAGGGCAAAGGGGCTTGGAAGGGAAAAAGAAAATAAGAATAGGCCTGCACAGATATGTAAATGAGGGAAGGAAATCTGTAGGAAGACTTCACTATTAAGTAGAGAGAGAAAGTTTATTACAAAGTTCTTTTTCTCATAACACAATGAGTGGTTTTACTCATTTCTTAATTACTTTCTGGGCTTGCTTTCCATCCTAACACTGGTGTATATAGCACAGGGCAGTGTTTTCCAAAACAGGCACTTATGTTGATTTGTTTTCAACTTAAGATGCTCTTACACATTGGTACCCAGGTAGAGGGCTGACAATAGTGCATTTTTTTCCTACACTTTCATTATTCTTTAATTCTTATGCCATAAGTTATTCCACTATATTCTTTAGAAAGAAATTTTTTTAGGTTGCTGAAGAATTTATTGTTTGTATTGACACCACTTTTATTTCTCTTTATTTTTGATGCAGCTTTAGAAAACTGCCTAAACCTATCTTTTGGATGTAGGTAGGGGTGGATATGAGGAAATGGTTGAATGAGGCGGAAGGATATTCGAGAGGGGGGTTATGAGTTGGATATTAGTAAGGGTTCAAATTGCAGTAGCACTTTATTTTCAGTTGAGGTTTTTAATGTTGACATTGTAATACAGTTGAAAAGAGTGTGAGCTTTGGTGTCTACAGACCTGTACAAATCCTGCCTTTATTAATGACTAGCTCTCTAGTTTTAGATAAATTATTTTACCTCTCATCTACTTTACCTGTAAAATGGGCATAATATGAATTTTAAATGAAAGTATAATGAATGTAAATCATTTAGTCTGACCTAGAGTGAATACTCATAAATGCATGCCATAATGATACTTAATTGCCATTATGGCATATTAATTTTCATTTACTAGATGATTATTTTAATATGTGTGGCTCTATTAATCAAATAGATTTCAATCAACTGAAGATTTTTTATCTTTTTCCTCGATGATCTACCTTTTTATCATCAAGCCTCACCAAGTGGAAGTAACTGTAGGTTAAACCAAAATTTAAGACAGAAAATTATTCAAATAGACATTATTTAACTGAAAGGGTTAATCCGAATACATGTGTGTGCTGTGTCGCTCAGTCATGTCCGACTCTTTGTGATGGATGAACTGCAGCCCTCCATGCTTGAATCCTAGAATATATTCTTAAAACAATTAGTTTTATAATATGACATACTTCAAATGCTAAAAGAATATTGGATGGAAAAGAAAATCTACTTGGGCCAGCGTTCTAGACAGTTCTGGAGGTACTTTCAGCATTTGCCTAAATTCAATATGTGTGTGTGCTGAGTCTCTTCAGTTGTGTCCGACTCTTTGCAGCCCTATGGACTGTAGCCCGCCCGGCTCCTCTGTCCATGGGATTCTCCAGGCAAGAATACTGGAGTGGGTTGCCATGCCCTTCTCCAGGGGATCTTCTCAACCTAGGGATCAAACCCACGTCTCCTGTGGCTTCTGTGTTGCAGGTCGATTCTTTACCACTTGGCCAATGGGGAAGCCCTAAATTTGAGAAAGTTTCCAAATATTCCTGTATGTGTGACAACTGTTTCTAATTCATTTATTTAAGCTAACTTTAAATGGCAGTATATTTTAAATATATCTCTTGTGTTTATTAACTTAGCACCGTACCTGATGTGTGAGATGATTGTGTAAAGATGATGTGTACACAGTGCCTGACACACAAGGAAGAATCGGGAGATGATGGTCACTGATAATGTTGCCAACTCATCCCAGCAGAGCAGCCTGTGTTGGTAACTTTGCAGATTAAAAAGGAGGAACTTCAGGGAGATTCTGAAGCTCAGCAAATGCAGAAAGTCTGGGTCTAGTATAAGCTCCCTAAGGCTAGTAGGATGATTACCATATATCTGGCAAGAAAGGATCTACATGATTCTTTATAATTCTTTCAAATCATTTTACTATTCCATTGAAAGCTTTGTTAAAGTTTAAGATAGGTACCTTGTGTTATATTAGCAAAAAGACTGTGTTCTAAAAAGGTAATTGTGCATTTACATATACAGAATAAAAGGGGAGGGACCAGTTTTAAGCAATCCTTCTTTGTGGTTATAGCAAGATTTTGTACATATCTCCACATGGCTCAGTTATGTTTGGGGTGTGTGTGAAAACAGTAAGACCATGAAATAACTGGAGAAATAGTCAAAGGATTATGCCTTTCTTTACGTCCTTGTTTTCCACCAACCAACTGTGCATGCTGTGTACTCTACCTGTTGTCAGAACTCAGTTATATATCTGCCCTACACATAGCTATTATGCACAGAAAGAAGCCCATCCCAGGGTAAATAATAAACTGTTTTAAAGGAAGTCTACTTTGAAGAAAATCTAAGCAGTCTATTTGATTTAAATAAACATTTATCCAATGTCTGGTGTTCTTTAAAGTAGCTTTGGATTTGATATATCGTTGGTGGTGCTAGTGGTAAAGAACCTGTCTGCCAATGCAGGAGGCACAAGAGATGCAGATTCGATCCCTGGATTGGGAAGATCCCCTGGAGGAGGGCATGGCAACCCACTCCAGTATTCCTGCCTGGAGAATCCCATGGACAGAGGAGTGTGGTGGACTACAGTCCTTGGGATCTCAAAGAGTCGGTCACGACTGAAGCGACTGAGCACACACACTGTAGTTTGAATACTCCATTGTATATTGAAATACATACTCAATTGTAGGTTGAAAATTCTTGAGGACAAGGGTCACATCTTCTATTAAACAAAACAAAACAGAAGCCCAGTTCCTTATACACAGAAGGAAAGCATCAAATGCTTACTGACTGGATAACTGGGTTGGTTTCAATAATGATACCCAGATTTTAAGTTCATGGATCCTAGCGTTCCTTCTTTTCTCTTTCCTTTCCTCAGTACTGCTCTTGAGAAAACTTTTTCCACATACCCTTTGGGAATTTTTTGAAGCTGCTGATTGGGTTCAATTTTCAACCTCTCTGACGCCAATGGTAACTTCTAGGGACTGTCTTCCTACCTCTACCCACCATTCGCACCTTGTTACACCTTCCCCATGTTGTTATTTTATCAGTGGTGTGAGAAAAGCCGGAGTTGGAGAAATGATGACTGGATTGAGATGCACTTCACAGAAAGATGCAAAGATTTTGCCAGAGGGATTGATTTCTGTTCTCCTGGGAGCCATTAGCTTCTCTAATGACCCTGCTGTCCCTCTGGTTGTGTTCCCCAGTCAGCCTTTGCCTTTCAGAAGATGCTGTGAACACCCTAAATGATTGTTTTATTCCCAACCCCAATCCTAGTTAGAATTGTTAAGACCCACTCTGCTATGGACGTTCATTTCTGCCTTTTCTCCCAATCCCGTTCTAAGACTTGTTTCAGGTTTTAACCCAGAAAGCGGTTAAAAAAAAAAATTGTTGAATATTTTCTGAGGTCTGACAAATTGCTAGATACTAACAAAGAATTCTATGTAATAAGTTATGATTCAATACACAGTGAGTTATGTTGTAAAAAACAACACTGCATTTTTTAAAATACTTGCTTGCCTCACACCAAAATATACATCATTTCTTTTTTCCCCCTACCTTAAGATGTTTGTCTCTTACTTTTTCAGATTTACCAGAAATTTTGCCTCTATTTCTGGATTTCTAATTTGGCAAGTCATGGGTTAATAGTTCTTACCACTTAATAATATAATATTGATGGTATGGTTAATACTGATATTTACTGAGCATTTACTGTGCTAATACTTTATATAAATTGTCTCATTTAATTCTCACTTACTACTTATAAATAGATACTAATATTATGCCTATTTTTGAGTTGAGGAAGCAGGCTCAATGATTAAGTTGATCTTGGAGATCCCATTAGTGCTGGTGCTGGATTCAGACCTAGTTCAGCTAAGTCTAGTGCCCTCTAGGGTGTGCCTGTATATCATGGCTGTTTTGGCACTGAAAACCTAGCCCTCTTTTCCTACCTGTCTCTATCCAGGCTTTGGGTTCCCTCTGTATCTATTTTTGCACAGGAGGTTGTGTCCCATCAGGCATAATCATATCACTTAGGTCTAGGAAGATGGATCATGGATAAATAAAAGGAAAACCATGCTAGGAAGTTGTTGTTGTTTTTAACTCTACTTTTCAGGGTTGACTAGGTAGGCAACCTAGTGATGTGGTGTGTGTTCTGGCTAAATCACTTCAGTCGTGTCTGACTCTTTGTGACCCAATGTACCATAGACTACCAGGCTTCTCTGTCCATTGGGTCCTCCAGATAGGACCCAGGGAGGATCGAACCCACTTTTCTTACGTCTCCTGAATTGGCAGGTAGTTTTTTTCCTTTTTTTTTTTTTTTTACCGCTAATACCACTTGGGAAGCCCTTAGGTAACTTGGTATTATCTCATAATAATAATCTCAAGGGAAAAAATAAGAGCTAGCCTAACTAGTCCCTCTTTTGCTAGCAAAGCTTGGCAGCAAAGGTTGTATGGGTGGTGAATAATTAACAGGAAGCTGACTGTTGAAGGGAGTGGAATCTGTATTAGTTTTCTTGAAGATAAACCTCACCTTGGAGGTAACAATCTAATAAGTGCACTGACAGACCTTGAAGAGAAAAGTTAAGAAGAAACTGGGCATAGGTTAATAAGTCAGATTTTACCTTCATGATAAAGCCTGCCCTGGCTGCTGGAAACTGATTGAGAAGGCAGTGAAGCTTAGATTTCAGCAAGATTTTAGGTTTTGTAGGAGGACTCCTGAGAGTCCTAAGAATGAAACTTCTGAAATCATTTATTCAGGCTCTCAACCAGACAGGAAGTTGTCTGTTGAAATTCCAGTGGTTTGAGATAATTCTAGTTATAATGGACAATTGAATATAGGTGCTCTGTCCTAAGGCTTTCTTCCTGAGCCTAAGACTGCGTCTCATATTGATACAGTGGTTTTAGGAGTTCCAGTGTCACCACTAATTCACTGCACTTATTTCCCTCAAACACTTCACTTCTCTGAGCCTTATTTTTCACAATCTGTAAAATGGAATAATACCTCCTAGGGTTATTTGGGGAATTATGAGAAATATCACTTTTGGCATATAGAAGATGCTCAAAAAATGTCAGCTTCCCCCGCACCCTGCCAACTTATGAAATGCTATTTTGAAGGAAAAGTAAAGTAATAGAAGTTGTCATTTCATTATAAATTGCTGGGTCAGGAAGCAGGTTTTATCTCCTGATCTTGTAGAATATTATGCATCAACTCTCCATTAAGCCCCTGTGAGCTTCCAGTATAGGGGAAAAAATAAAGTTAAGTTTGATAAATAAAAACTCTTCAAAGGTAGTTTTTAAACTGTGGTGAAGCTCAGTTGAAGGTAGCCAAGTGGGGCCATTTCCAGGAGTCTTGGAGGTGAGGCAATTTGTTTTTGTACTTGTATCAGTGCTTTTACTCTTTCTAATCTCATTTCTAGTCCCTTAGGATACATAATAAAGTCTTCAGTACTATACATTTTTATTAAACATCTTTTTTGGACTCAAATTTGCATTTCAGATAATATAACAAAATGTATGTGTTTCAAGTATTCACTGCATAATTGTGATTAGAACATGTAATCCCTCAAAAGATGTTAATTGCAATTTAAATTCACACTGAATTTAATTAAGTGAGTTGGGGATTAGAAAGTAGATGTAAGGAGTAGTTAAGGGAATACATTTTGAAAAAGCATCCATATTTTTTTCTGAAAAATATAAACCTCTTTCAAGCTGAAGATTGGAAAGCTGTAGGAAATATGGAAGAGAGGGGAGGAAGCAGGTTAAGGGACATGCTAGAAAAATCTTAAAACTGTGTTCACAATTTAGATCTTGTATTTAAGCTAATTGTGGTTAAAGAAGGAGAGCTGGTTTGAGTAATCTTCTCATTTATATTCCTAAAGAGTCTTTAAGTGCTTGTTAACTTGCTTGGTGTCTGATAAAGACTTCAGTTAAACTGAGATCTTTAAGAACTCCAGAGAAAGGGAAGGAAGTATTGAATAGATAGAGGCCTTTTAATCCAATCATTAATTGCTGCTTCAATATTCCTTACAGTATTCTGGTCAACAGGGTGTTTTATGAATAACTAGGTGTAATAGACACTTTGTGCACAAACAGTTCATATTTAAGCAGTGCTTTTCTACAATAACTTCATTGTATTAATGGATATAACAAGTAGCACTGAAAGAAAAACAAACACATTATTTTTCCCCCTAATTTCTATAGGATATTAAAATTTGAGATTTAAGGTCTTAAAAATAAGTATTGAGCAGTCATCTCTCTAAGTGATTGGGAGAATGAAGTATTGAAATTAATTATTTGATATTGAATCTAAAAACAGTTTTCAAAAGAAATAACATTGTGGCTCATTTTATTTTATTCTTAAATTATTTATTTATTTCAATTGGAGGCTAATTACTTTACAATATTGTGGTGGTTTCTCCCATACATCGACATGAATCAGCCATGTATGTACATGTGTTCCCCATCTTGAAACTCCCCTCCCACCTTCCTCCCCATTCCATCACTCAGAGTCATCCCAGAGCACTGGCTCTGAGTGCCCTTCTTCATGAATTGAACTTGCACTGGTCGTCTATTTTACATATGGTAATATACATGTTTCAATGCTATTCTCTCAGACCATCCCACCCTTGCCTTCTCCCACAGAGTCCAAAAATCTGTTCTATACATCTGTATCTCTTTTGCTGTCTTGCATATAGGGTTGTCATTACCATCTTTCTAAATTTCATATATATGCATTAATAAACTGTATTGGTATTTTTCTTTCTGACTGACTTCACTCTGTATAATAGGCTCCAGTTTCATCCACTTCATTAGAACTGACTCAAATGAGTTCTTTTTTATAGCTGAGTAGTATTCCATTGTGTATATGTACCACAGCTTTCTTATCCATTCGTCTGCTGATGGGCATCTAGGTTGCTTCCATGTCCTGGATATTGTAAGCAGTGCTGTGATGAACATTGTGGTACATGTGTCTCTTTCAATTCTGGTTTCCTCAGTGTGTATGCCCAGCAGTGGGATTGCTGGGTCATATGGCAGTTCTATTTGCAATTTTTTAAGGAATCTCCACACTGTTCTCCATAGTGGCTGTACTAGTTTGTATTCCCACCAACAGTGTAAGAGGGTTCCCTTTTCTCCACACCCTCTCCAGCATTTATTGTTTGTAGACTTTTTGCTAGCAGCCGTTCAGACCTGTGTGAGATGGTACCTCATTGTGGTTTTGATTTGCATTTCTCTGATAATGAGTGATGTTGAGCATCTTTTCATGTGTTTGTTAGCCATCTGTATGTCTTCTTTGGAGAAATGTCTGTTTAGTTCTTTGGCCCACTTTTTTATTAGGTTGTTTATTTTTCTGGTATTGAGCTACATGAGCTACTTGTATATTTTTGAGATTAATTCTTTGTCAGTTGCTTCATTTGCTATTATTTTCTTCCATTCTGAAGGTTACCTTTTCATCTTGCTCATAGTTTCCTTCATTGTGCAAAAGTTTTTAAGTTTAATTAGGTCCCATCTGTTTATTTTTGTTTTTATTTCCATTACTCTGTGAGGTAGGTCATAGAGGATCTTGCTGTGATTTATGTCAGAGTGTTTTCCTCTAAGAGGTTTATAGTTTCTGGTATTACGTTTAGATCTTTAATCCATTTTGAGTTTATTTTTGTGTTTGGTGTTAGAAAGTGTTCTAGTTTCATTCTTTTACAGGTGGTTGACCAGTTTTCACAGTGCCACCTGTTAAAGAAATTGTCTTTTCTCCATTGTGTATTTTTGCCCCCTTTGTCAAAGATAATGTGTCCATAGGTGTGTGGGTTTATCTCTGGGCTTTCTATTCTGTTCCATTGATCTATATTTCTGTCTTTGTGCCAGTGACATACTGTCTTGATGACTGTAGCTTTGTAGTATAGGCTGAAGTCAGGCAGGTTGATTCCTCCAGTTCCATTCTTTTTTCTCAAGATTGCTTGGACTATTCAAGGTTTTTTTGTGTTTTCATACAAATTGTGAAATTATTTGTTCTAATTCTGTGAAAAATAATGTTGTAGCTTGATAGGAATTGCATTGAATCTGTAAATTGCTTTGGGTAGCATACTGATTTTCACTATATTGACTCTTTCAATCCATGAAAATGGTATATTTCTCCATTTATTTGTGTCATCTTTGATTTCTTTCATCAGTGTTTTATAGTTTTCTATATATAGGTCTTTTGTTTCTTTTGGTAAATTTATTCCTATTTTATTCTGTTTGTTGCAATGGTGAGTGGAATTGTTTCCTTAATTCCTCTTTCTGTTTCCTCATTGTTAGTGTATAAGAATGCAGGGGATTTGTGTGTATTAATTTTATATCCTGCAACTTTGCTATGTTCACTGATTAGCTCTAGTAATTTTCTCGTGGTGTCTTTGGGGTTTTCTATGTAGAGAATAATGCCATCTGCAAACAGTGAGAGTTTTACTTCTTCTTTTCCAATTCAGATTCCTTTTATTTCTTTTTCTTCTCTGATTGCTGTGGCTAGGACTTCCAAAACTGTGTTGAATAGTAGTGGTGAGAGTAGGCACCCTTGTCTTGTTCCTGACTTTAGAGGAAATGCTTTCAGTTTTTTGCCATTGAGGGTAATTTTTGCTGTGGATTTGTCATATATGGCTTTTATTATGTTGAGGTAGTTCTTTCTATGACTGCTTTCTGGAGAGTTTTTATCATAAATAGATGTTGAATTTTGTCAAAGGCTTTCTCTGCATCTATTGGGATAATCATATGGTTTTTACCTTTCAATTTGTTAATATGGTATATAACATTGATTGATTTGCAAATATTGAAGAAACCTTGCATCCCTGGGATAAAGCCTACCTGGTCATGATGTATGATCTTTTTAATATGTTGTTGGGTTCTGTTTGCTAGAATTTTGTTGAGGATTTTTGCATCTATTGTCATCAGTGATATTGGCCTGTAGTTTTCTTTTTTTGTGGTGTCTTTGTCTGGTTTTGGTATTAGGATGATGTAGGCTTCATAGAATGAGTTTGGAAGTTTATCTTCCTCTGCAATTTTCTGGAAGAGTTTGAGTAGGATAGGTGTCAGCTCTTCTTTAAAATGTTTGGTAGGGGACTTCCCTGGTGGTCCAGTGGCTAAAATGCTGTGTTCCCAATGCAGGGGGCCTGCATTCAGGGGCCTGGGTTTGATTCCTGGTTGGGGAAGTAAGATCCCACATGCTGCAGCTAAAACGAAAAAAGATCCTGCATGCTGCAGCTACAACCCAGTGCAGCCAGATAAATAAAGTATTTTAAAAAAATAAAAATAAAAAAAATAATAATAAAATGTTTGGTAGAATTCACCTGTGAAGCCATCTGGTTCTGGACTTTTGTTTGTTGGAAGATTTTTGATTACAATTTCAATTTCCACAGTTGTGATGGATCTGTTAAGATTTTCTATTTCTTCCTGGTTCAGTTTTTTCAGGTTATAACCTGGTTCAGGTTATATTTTTCTAAGACTTTGTCCATTTCTTCCAAGTTGTCCATTTTATTGGCATATAGTTGCTCGTAGTAGTCTCTTATGATCTTTTGTATTTCTGTGTTGTTTGTTGTGATTTCTCCATTTTCATTTCTAATTTTATTGATTTTATTCTTCTCCCTTTTTTTTCTTGATGAGTCTGGCTAATGGTTTGTCTATTTTATTTATCTTCTCAAAGAACCAGCTTTTAGTTTTGTTGAGTTTTTGCTATAGTCTCCTTTGTTTCTCCTTCAATTATCTCTACTTTGATTTTTATGATTTTTTTCCTTCTACTAACTTTGGGGTTCTTCTTTTCTTCTTTTTCTTATTGCTTTAGGTGTAAAGTTAGGTTATTCATTTGATGTTTCTCTTGTTTCTTGTGGTAGGCTTATATTGCTATGAACCTTCCTCTTAGCACTGCTTTTACTGAATCCCATAGGTTTTGCATTGTCGTGTTTTCATTTTCATTTATTTCTATGCATATTTTCATTTCCTTTTTGATTTCTTCCGTGATCTGTTGGTTATTCAAAAGGGTGTTGTTTAGCCTCCATATGTTTGTATTTTTAATAGTTTTTTTCCCTGTCGTTGACATATAATCTTACTGCATTGTGATCAGAAAAGATGCTTTAAATAATTTCAATTTTTAAAAATTTACCAAGGCTAGATTTATGGCCCAGGATGTGATCTATACTGGAGAATGTTCTGTGTGCACTTGAGAAAGAGGTGAAATCCTTTGTTTTGGGGTGAAATGCCCTATAGATATCAATTAGGTCCAACTGGTCCATTGTATCTCTTAAAGTTTCTGTTTCCTTGCTAATTTTTTGTTTGGTTGATCTATCTATAGGTGTGAGTGGGGTATTAAAGTCCCCCACTATTATTGTGTTACTCTTAATTTCCCCTTTCATGCTTGTTAGCATTTGCCTTACATATTGAGGTGCTCCTATGTCATGTGCATATATATTTATAATTGTTATAGCTTCTTCTTGGATTGATCCTTTGATCATTATGTAGTGCCCTTCTTTGTCTCTTTTTAGAATCTTTATTTCAAAGTCTGTTTCATCTGATATGAGTATTGCTACTCCCTCCTGCTTCCTTTTGGTCTCCATTTGCGTGAAATATCTTTTTGCAGCCCTTTACTTTCAGTCTGTGTGTGTCCCTAGGTTTGAGACGGGTCTCTTGTAGACAGTATGCATAGGGGTCTTGTTTTTGTATCCATTCGACCAGTCTTGTCTTTTGGTTGGAGCATTTAACCCATTTACATTTAAGGTAATTATTGATAAGTATGATCCCGTTATCATTTACTTTGTTGTTTTAGGTTCATTTTTATAAACCTTTTCTGTGTTTCCTGTCTAGGGAAGATCCTTTAGCATTTGTTGAAGAGCTGGTTTGGTGGTGTGGAAGTCTCTCAGCTTTTGCTTATCTGTAAAGCTTTTGATTTCTCTTTCATATTTGAATGAGATCCTTACTGGGTAGAGTAATCTTGGTTGTAGGTTTTTCTCTTTCATCACTTTAAGTATGTCCTGCCATTCCCTACTAGCCTGAGAGTTTCTTTTGAAAGATCAACTGTTATCCTTATGGGAATCCCCTTGTGTGTTATTTGTTGTTTTTCCCTTGCTGCTTTTAATATTTGCTCTTTGTGTTTGATCTTTGTTAGTTTGATCTTTGTTAGTTTGATCTTTGTTAGTTTGATTAATATGTGTCTTGGGGTGTTTCACCCTGGGTTTATCCTCTTTGGGAGTCTTGGTTTTTTTGGACTCTTGGCTATTTACTTCCCCATTGTAGGGAAGTTTTCGACCTCAATATTTTCTCATGCCCTTTCTTTGCATCTTCTTCTGGGACACCTATGATTTGAATGTTGGGGCATTTAACATTGTCCCAGAGGTCTTGGAGGTTATCCTCATTTCTTTTAATTCTTTTTTCTTTTTTTCCTCTCTGCTTCATTTATTTCAACTATTCTATCTTCCACCTCACTTGTCCTCTCTTATACCTCAGTTATTCTACTGATGGTTCCCTCCAGAATGCTTTTAATCTCAGTTATTGAAAGGTTGTTGCTGAACCACAAAAAGACACTGGGATACTTCTTATCAACCTATCTAGGAAATGACTCTCTCATTGTTGCATTGGTCATTATTGATTGACTCTTCTTTATTTCTTCTAGGTCCTTGTTGAACATTTCTTGCATCTTCTCAACCCTTGTCTCTAGTCTATTTATCTGTAACCCTGTTTTGTTTTTAAGATTTTTGACCATCTTTACTATGATTATTCTGAATTCTTTTCCAGGTATACTCCCTATCTCCCTCTCTTTTGCTTGGTTTGGTGGGTTTTTGTCATGTTCTTTCACCTGCTGAATATTTCTCTGCGTTTCCATTTTGTTTAGATTGCTGTATTTGGAGTGCCCTTTCTGCAGGCTGGAAGTTTGTGGTTCCTCTTAATTGTGGAGTCTGCTCCCTATGGGTGGGGTTAGACTAGTGGCTTGTCAAGGTTTCCTGGTTGGGGGAACTTGTGTCTGTGTTCTGGTGGGTGGAGCTGGATCTCTTCTCTCTAGAGTGCAATGAAGTGTCCAGTAGTGAGTTTTGGGATATCTGTGGATTTGTCATGGCTTTGGGCAGCCCGTCTTTTAATGTTCAGGGTTGTGTTCCTGTTTTGCTGGAGAAGTAGGATGGTGTGTCTTGCACTGGAACTTGTTGGCTCTTGGGTGGAGCTTGATTTTATTGGAGGTATGGAGACTTTGGGGTGAGCTCTTATCTATTAATGTTCTCTGGAGTCAGGAGTTCTCTGATGTTCTCAAGTTTTGGAGTTAAGCCTCCTGCCTCTGGCTTTCAGTCTTACTCTTACAGTAGCCTTAAAACTTCTCCATCCACACAGCACAGAAGATAAAACCCCTAGGTTAGTGGTTAAACATTTCTCCACAGCCTCGAACACCCAGTGAGATTCACAGAGTTATATAGGGAAGAGAAGAGGGAGGTGGGAGATAGAGGTGACCAAGAGGAGAAAAGGGGGAGTCAAAAGGGGAGAGAGCAATCTAGCTGGTAATCAAATACCTAAGTGCTTTCCACAGCTTGGAACACCCAGAGAGATTCACAGAGTTATGTAGAGAAAAGAAAAGGGAGGAAGGAGATAGAGGTGACCTGGAAGAAAAAAGAGAGAGTCAAAAGGGGAGAGAGCAATCAAACCAATAATCAAATCCCTAAGTGAAAGAGGATACTGAAGATTAGATTCTTAAAGGTGCAAAATTGATAACAAATATCAAAGAGCAAATTTTAAAAACCTAGAATAGAGGTCAGACTCTGAAAAACACAATATAAAAATTACAAAACAAAATCAGTCACAAAAATCAGAAACTATATGTATAGAATTTATTTTTAAAAGAAATAGAGGTTTTTTTTTTTTTTTTTTGGAAAGGTAATAGCAGGCTCTAAAAATGAAAGTTAAAGGAGTAGTAAAGAACTAAATTTTTTTAAAAAAATTAAAAAGTGATAATAGTTAAAATATATCTAGGAATTGCTCTGGAGCTACTGTGGGCAGTGTGGCATCAGTTCAGTGTCAGATAGTCCCTTGTTCTGGCTTGTACCAGGTTTACAGGTGCCCTTCCAATGCATAGTGTCAGTATTAACTTCAGGGGTTTAATCTGTTGCATCTGTGGCTTCCAGAGTGGTTCACCCTTCTTTGTTTATTTTGGCTTCCTCTATTTGTAAGTCGGATTTCCACCCTGGAAGGCGGTGGTGAAGGTGGCCCCTTGTTTAGGCTCACTGGTTCAGTTGTGTTGTGGGAGGGAGGGACACTGCCAACAAATACCGCCGGCTGTGTGGGGAGTGCTCGCAGCGGATGGGCCATACTGCGTGCGCCACGAGTCCTGACAGCATGTGCTTCCCGGGCCCACGCTGCTCCGGCTGCAGCGTGCTCTGCAAGGGCCCTGTCCCACGTGGGGCCTGCATTTTGTGCACTCCCCAGGTCTACACTGCTCGGGTTCTTGGGTGCTCCGCGGGGGCACAGACCCGGATAGGCTGTGCATTTGGTGCCCGTCTCGGGTCCAGGCAGCTCAGGTGGCCGGTGCTTGGTGAGTGCTCTGTCCCAGGTGGGCTGTGCATCTTGTTCACCTCCGCAGTCCCTGCCACTCGGTTTCCCAGGGGCACCATGAGAGCAGAGGCCCAGTGCGCTGTGACACTCCTGCCAGATGTCAGCCATCCAGGAGCCCAGGAAGATGTGGTTAGCAACTGGTTGCCTGCTCGCAGTTTGGTGGAAGATGTGGTCTCTGGGGCTGAGATTGCAGCGGCCCCTTGCCTCCCGGCTTTGGGTGTCACATGCCTGCCTCTCTGCCTCTGGGGAGGCAGGGCCCTACAGGGCAGCCGGCTTGCTCTCCTTTGCTGTTCTCTCAGTCATTTGAGAACACCAGGGGTCACCGTGCGGTGTTAGAGCCTTTAGCGGGAAAGGTCTTTTTTTTTTCTGTCTGGCGATCCCATGGTTTGGGTTGCTGTCTCCCATTAGCTCCCTCAGATTATCCTCAGGGCATTCAGGCCCGGTGCTTACCCTTAGGACCGATGTGCAGCCCAGCCCCCACTCGCTGGTGGCCAGCCCGAGTGTCCATGCCACTTCTCTGTCTCTGCTTGTCGTTGTGGTTGGCTGCATATCTGTGGGTTTTGTTTGTTTGTTTGTTTTTCCCCCCAGTTATGTTGCCCTCTAAGATTCCAAAACTCCCCACAGACATGCCTGTGGGAGGCTTTCCTACTGCGTGGAAACTTCTCCTTCATGCCTCCCTCCCCAGGATGGGTCTCCATCCGTATGTCTTTTGTCTCTGTTGTCTTTTACATTCTGTCCTACCTCCTTTGGAAGAGATTGGGCTGCCTTTCTGGGTGCCTGCCTCCTCTGCCAGCATTCAGAAGTTGTTTTGTGTGAGTTGCTCAACATTCAAATGATCTTTTGATGAATTTGTGGGGGAGAAAGTGGTCTCCCTGTCCTATTCCTGTGCCATCTTGGGACCACCCCCTCATTTTATTCTTAAATTTTCCCAGGGAAATGTTTTAAATCAAGAATTTTTTTTAAGATGATCTAAACACAAGTTGGGCTTCCCAGGTAGTGCTAGTGATAAAGAATGCAGGAGACCTAAGAGACCACAGGTTCAATCAAGAAGATCCCCTGAAGGAGGACATGGCAACCCACTCCAGTTTTCTTACCTGGGGGATCCCATGGACAGAGGAGCCTGGTGGGCTACAGTCCATAGGGTCTCAAAGAGTTGGACACAACTGAAGGGATTTAGAATTGTTGCAAACACAGTTTTAAATGTAAAGGTATTATTCCTATATTTAAGACATTTTACTATTTTCTCATGTGTTTAGAAGAGGAAACATCTCAAAGATTTTTAAATTGTCTCTTAGTAGAAATATTTCATGTGAAAATTCAAATGGGAAGCTCTGTCTCTGTTTTGTTAGAAGTTTCTGTGTGTGTGTGTGTGTGTGTGTGTGTGTGTGTTATCAGTCACCTTGTTGTGTCAGACTCTTTGCAACCCCACGGACTGCAGCCCACCAGGCTCCTCTGTCCTTGGAATTTTCCAGGCAAGAATATTGGAGCAGGTTGCCATTTCCTACCCCAGGAAATCTGCCCAACCCAGGATCAAACCCAAATCTCTGGCATCTGCTGCATTGTCAGGTGGACTCTTTATCACTAAAAAAGAATTGTGAATCTGACTTTATATTTTTGACTTTAAACAGAATTTTAAAGAATTCTTTGACTTTATCTGTGCTAATGCAAAGGCATGTCTAAGGGAATAAACTTTCCAAAATGAGTAAATAATACACCCTCTCTTAAAGTAAATAAAAACTCTGTTTTACCTGGGGTACTATTTGCGACTTGAAGTATTTAGACTCTTACTCATTTTGCTTGCAACCTGAAATTATTCCAGATAGATGTCTTTGTTTATTTGCAATTTAATTTCTCCAGAATGGCTACTATGATAATGATTGTTGTGAGTTCTTTTTTCTAATAACATGAAATAGTGTTATTCTCCATGAAATGACTTTTTTCTTTTGGGTTAGATTCTCATTTTTCATTGGGGCTTCCCTGGTGGCTCAGATGGTAAGGAATCTGCCAGCGATGCAGGAGACCTGGTTTGACCCCTGGGTCGGGAAGATCCCCTGGAGAAGGGAATGGCTACCACTCCAAACAAGTGTTCTTGCTTGGAGAATTCCATGGACAGTGGTCTTATTATCACATAAACATAATTTTTGACCAATGGCATTTCAAAGGAAAATTTTACCATTCATTCACTGTCTTAATGTACATTGTATTGTGTCATCTTGAAGTCACATACAATATTCCAAAACGACTGTATGTATAAAATTTTATGTTCTGATTCTGTTTTAAAAATTTTTTAGTAACTTCCTTTTTTCTCATCACAAAAGCAACCTGTATTCCTAGTGGATAATCTAGAAAATATAGGTAAACAAAACAAGGAAATGTCATAATCCCACTGGTTTGATAATCATAGGGAAATTTTATGTATATCTTCTAGGCCTTTTAATCTGTATATATGTTTAATAATAGTTTTCCCTGTGGCTCAATGGTAAAGAATCCGCCTGCTCTGTAGGAGACGCAGGTTCAATCTCTGGGCCAGGAAGATCCCTTGGAGAAGAAAATGGCACCCACTCCAGTAGTTTTGCTTGGGAAATCCCATGGACAGAGGAGCCTGGCAGGCTACAGTCCATGGGACTACAAAAGAGTTGGACATGAATTCACAACTAAAAACAACAAGGTTTAATAACATAAGATCATATAATATACACTGCTTTGTAATCCTATTGGTCCACTTAACAATACATTGTGAACTTGTCTCCATAGGGTTCTACCGCAGTCTTTGTAAGGACAACTGACCACTCTCATGTATGGATGTTGAGTGATTTATTTCAGCCCTAGGTAACTTTTGCTATTAAAAAAGATGTTAAAATGAAAATCCTTTTAGTAATTTTTTCTTAAATCTATTTTATTTTCTTAGATCAATCTTTTAAAGTGGAATTCTCTGATTAAGGGGTATGTGTGGATGTTTTTAAAATTTTGCTACTTATTGCAACATTTCCAGCAAGGTTATAAAGGATGCAAAGGCATCTTTTCCCTGAACTATGATCAGTCTTCAGCATTATTAATTTTTTTATTCATGGCTCACTTGATATTTTCTCCCCACCCAACTTTTGTTTACTCTTCTTAGTGCAAGTTGGTCCATGTTGTAAAGATGAGGCGTCCATGTAACATTTTATAGAACTGTGTATTTAATATTTTTATTTCATCCTCCCTAGACCCCTCCTAATTTCTACTGCTCATGTTTTACCGTAAAATCTTGAGGGCAACATTTGAAAAGTCACCCTATTTCTTTTATTTCAACACAGCGTAGCTGCGGAATGTGTTGTTTAACTAGGTCTCTAAACGTATTATGAATGGTGTCTGTAGAAGGATCTGGGGACAAGACCTTTAAGGTTTTTTTTTTTTTTTTTTTTAATCACGTCTTTAGATCTTGGAGAATCTGAACTTATATAAGAATGTTTGGGCTGTTGTTATTACAGGGAATCCTTCTGAGAGTATCTTCTCAGGTAATTTTTTTAGAGAAAGTCACTTACAGATATAAAACGTTTGACCAGAAGAAAGCCTCAGGTTGTCAGAGTTACTTATACACCACTGTTCAGCTGGGCATCTTTATTAAATCATCTCTTGGCAGTCCATTAGTTGTGGTGCTACAGCTGTTGCATGGCCCACTAAGCTAATATACCTTCAATCACTACCAGAAGGATAACCTTAATAAAAATTTGAAGTTGTTTAATGCTTCACTGCTTGCTGACTAGTGTTTTACGTTTTAGTGTGTCTATTTAATTTCCATTCTGTGTATTTTTGAAATTCACATATATCTTATCTACATAATATATTACAGTCTAATAAAGATTAATGGCCTAAATAAGGAAGAGCATTCAACAGCTCTTTTAATCCTGACTTGGCCACTGCCAGAAACTGTGTGATCTTGAACAAGTCACTTCCCACATTGTGCTTTTGTCCAAACCTTATATGTAAAATTTGGGGAAACTGGGAAGATATTGGCTGATATTTCTTCCTGAAATATTTTATTATTTGTAGCAAATTAAATTACATTCTGCGGAATGTAGCCCATGGAAACGTTTTTCAACTTAGTAATACTTTTATAGGAAATAAAAAGAAATTGCTCTATTTGACCCCCCATAAAATTTGAATAACTAAAATTAAAAAAAAGATCCGCATTATTCAATGGTAAATGATACAGAAGAAAGCTCACTTAAAGTCAACTAACTTTAAAAAGAAATTAGCATTTAGTAATAATTACTGAAAAATATATTTAGTTTTTATTTTGAAAAAATGAAGTAGTAAATTATGGAAATAAGCTTGTTTTTTAGAATTTATTGAACAGAGTTCAGGTTATAACTGCCTGCTAATTCTTAGAGTCAAGTGCTGTTTTGGAGGGCAGGGACCTATATAATTTTCCCAGGGAAATTGTATGATGACATGATGTCACATCTTTTCCTCCTGTTTATTTTTCAACACAATCATAAAGATACAGATTTGCAAAGAGAAATTGAGGCTTCATTAATTTTCACAGTTGATCTCATTAAAATTTTTTTGATCACTCTCCTTTTAAATACCTATTTTGTCATTTACTTTTGTCTTACTTGTCACTGACTTTCTTTTTACTTTACTGACTAATGAAATCTTGCATCTTCTATAGAACTTGCAGTTATATTTGGCAATCTATTTGTGTTTTATTTGTGTTATAGTGTCAGGTGTTTAAAGTAGTGTACAATTGATGAGAATAAATGAATCAAAGTTGGAGTACATAAATGGATATTACTGTGAAGTAGTTGAGTGTTAGTGTGGGAGGGGAAAATATTTTCTTGAGAATCATTTTAGAAATGGTCGTTTCATTGGTGAACCTTCCCTTGCTGTGATGTCTTTCCATGTACAGACTTAAACCTTAATTTTTCAGGGACCTGGAGAATGAACACTTGTATGATGAAGGCTTCCTGGGTCTTACTATATATGAGACTTGATAAGGGAGTTTATATTTGTCATCTCATTTAATCCTCACAAGAGTTTTATGAATTACTTCCATTCAATAAAGTGAAGAAACTGAGTTAGTTTTCATAGTGAAGTGCTCTGAACCTTTAAGTACAAGTTTTTCTACTTAATATATTAATATCTGTCTCTTAGATACATAAATACCCAGTGTTGGGATGGCTGGGCCATGTAGTAAGTATATGTGTAACTTTAAAAGAAACTGCTAAACTTTTCCATATTGGCTCTATCATTTTGGATTCCAGTGATATATGAGAGTTCTATTGGTCCACATCCTGACCAGCCTTGAGCTATCAGTTTTTGTTTAAGTTTTAGCCTTTTTAGTGTGTGTGTAGTGATACTCATGATTTTACTTTACATACCTCCAATAACTAATGATGTTGAGCATCTTTTCATGTGCTCATTTGTCATCCATATCTATTCTTTAGTGAAGTTTCTGTTCAAATCATTAGCTTACTTTTGTTGGATTGTCATTTTATTATTTGTAAGAATTTTTAAAATATATTCTCCCTACAAGCCCTTTATCCGATATGTGTTTTGTAAATACAGTCTCTCAATATGTAGCTTGGTTTTGCATTTTTATTAATAGTGTCTTTGAAGGAAAAATTATTTTAATTGTGATAAAGTCTAATTTATCATTTTTTAATTTTAAAGTTGAGTCTTATGTCATATCTGAGAAGTGTTGTCCTCCCCCAAAGTCACAGAGATTTTTTTTCTGTTACCTTCTAGAAGTTTTTTTGCATAGAGATGTCAGTTACCACTTAATGAAAATTCTTTCCCCACTGAATTACTATAGCACCTTTGTCAAAAAATAATTTACCATATCTATATCAAACTATTTCTGGAATTTCTATTTTGTTCCATTGATCTACATCCTTGTCGTTAAGCCAGCACCACACTATCTTAATTACTGTCACTTTATATTGTGTCAAAACCAAGTAGTGTGAGTTTTCCAACTTTTTTTTTTTTCAAGAAGATTTCCAAATAAATTTTAATCATCTTGTCATTTTCTTCTAAAAATCTTGCAAGGGTTTTGCTTGGAATTGAATTAAATCTATAGATCAATCTGAGGAAAATTGACATCTTAATAACTGAGGATTTAACTCATACCTCTCTATTTAGGATTTTAAATATTTCTCAGATATTTCATGATTTTGATGTGCTGTTGTAAGTGGTATTTTTTATGAATTTCAATTTTAAGTTAGTCTTTGCCAGTATATAGAAATTAATTGATTCTTATACCTGTGTTTTTCAACATTGCTAAATTCACTTATTATTTCTTAGAGTTTTGGTGATTTTTTGACTGAGGTTTTCTAGGATCATATAATTTGTGAATAAATGGGTTTACTTCTTCCTTTCCAACCTCTTCACTTTTTATATCTTTTTCTGGCATTATTGTATGGTGAGGATTTTTTGGACCTGTGTTGGATAGAGGTGATGGTAAAGAGCAGACATCCTGGCTGTGCTCCTGATTTTATGGGGAAAGCATTCAGTCCTCTCTCATTAAGAATGATGTTGTGTATTTGGTTTTTCATAAAGATGCCCTTTATCAGTTGGAGGAAATGCTTATCAATTCTAATTTTTTCAGTTTTTATCATGAATGTATATGGACCTTTGTTAAGTACTTTTTCCCCATCTGTTGATTTGATAGTTTTTAAAAAATTTGTTGATGAAGCGAATTGCCATGATTGATTTCAGATCTTAAACTGACTTTGCATTCTTGGAATATTTCCACTTGGTTGTGATGTATTATCCTTTTTGTATGTTATTGGATCAGTTAGCTAAAATTTTGTAAGTTTTGTGTCTGTGTGCATGAAAATATTGTTCTGCAATTCTTTTATAATTTTTTAAAAATAAATTTATTTATTTTTAGTTGAAGGATAATCAGTCTGACGGGCTATAGTCTATGGGGTCACAAAGACTGAGCAACTAACACTTTTACTTTTATGATGTTTTGATTTGGTTTCATTATCAGGCTAATGTTCGTTTTGTAAAATCATTTTCCCTCCTCTTGTATTTTCTGAGTGAGTTTTTGCAGAATTAATATTATTTCTTGTTTAAGTGTTTGGTATAATTCACTTGTGAAGCCAGTTGGTCTTGGAGATTTCTTTGTAGGAAAATTTTAAACCACAGATTCAATGTTTTTAATATATGATGGGTTATTTAGGTTACGTATTTCTTCTTTAGAGAGCTTTGGTAATTTGTGTCTTTTAAGGAACTAATCCATTTCATCTAGTTTTCAAATTTGGGGGCATAATGTTCACAGTATTCTTATTCTTTAAATATCTGAAGGATTTCAAGATGTCACTTCTTTCATCCCTGTTATTGATCATTTCTATCTTCTCTTTTTCTCCTGGAGCAAAAATGGGCAATTATGACTTGCAGGCTAAATCAGGCTTGCAGCATGTTTTGTATAGTAAATGAGTTAATAATGGTTTGTACATTTTTTCAATGGTTAGAAAAAAAGAAAATAAAATTTCATGACACATGGAATTAAATGAGCATCAGTTTTACTATGCATAGATGAAGTTTTATTTGAACGCAACCACACTCATTATCTTATACATTATCTATGGCTGCTTTTGTGCTATAATAACAGAGTTAAGAATCTGTGCCCATTTAGAATGGATGGCCAATAGGGACCTATAGCATGTGGAGCTCTGCTCAATGTTATGTGGCAGCCTGGACGGGAGGGGAGTATGGGGGAGAATGTGCGTGTGTGCTAAGTCGCTTCAGTCATGTCCTATTCTGTATGACACTGTGGACTATAGCCTGCCAGGCTCCTCTGTCCATGGGATTCTCCAGGCAGGAATACTGGAGTGGGTTACCATGCCTTTCTCCAGGATATCTTCCTGATCCAGGGATTGAACCCACATCTCTCATGTCTCCTGCATTGGCAGGCAGGTTCTTTACCACTAGCACTATCTGGGAAGAATGGATATGTGTATATAGATAGATAGATAGATAGATAGATACGTCCCTTTGCTGTTCAACTGAAACTACCAGGACATTGTTTGTTAATTGACTATTGTTTAGTCGTTAAGTCTTGTCAAACTCTTTGCAACCCCATGGACTGCAACATGCCAGACTTCCCTGTCCTTCATAATCAGCTATACCCCAATACAAAATAAAAAGTAAAGAAAAAAAAAAAAGAAAATTTGTGACCATATCGGCTACAAAGCCTAAAATACTTACTGTGTTGCTGTGGTATAATAAAAAAATATGTCTAATCTCTTTCCCAGGTAATCAGTGTGCATGTGTGCTAAGTTGATTCAGTTGTGTCTGACTTTTCAGGCACATACACCAATTACTTGGGACAGAGATTAGATATATTTTTTATTATACCACAGCAGCACAATAAATATCTAGGCTAATTTCTGTGCCAGGTAATTAGTAGAGCTTCAAAAACACTTGGAATTTATTGAGTGATTAGAGTGTCTTTGTTATGCTAGTTAGGTGAGATAAATAATGGGCCTCTAGATAAATTCAGGATGGAGGCTTGTCAGGGGAAAAATCAAATACATGATTAGAGTGTTGAACTTTTAGCCACTTGACTTCCTGGAAAGGAGGAGAGGGGGCTGGAGATTGAGTTCAATCGTATGATCCGTCATTTAGTCACTTATGCCTACATAGGTGAAGTCACTCAGTCGTGCCCAACTCTTTGCAACCACATGGACTGCAGCCCACCAGGCTCCTCTGTCTATGGGATTTTCCAGGCAAGAATACTGGAGTATTGCCATTTTCTTCTCCAGAGAATCTTCCCAACCCAGGGATCAAACCCAGGTCTCCTGCATTGTAGGCAGACGCTTTACCATCTGAGCCACCAGGGAAGTATACATAATGCCTACATAATGAAACCCCAATTAAAAACTCTGGACACTGAAGCTCAGTGATGCTTCCTGGTTAGTGAAAACATTGATGTGCTCTGACTTCATGGGGCCCAGGCTGGAAGCTCCCAGACCTCATTCTATAGGTACCCTTAATATAAAGCTATATTCATAAACATAGCACCTTCATTGAGATCCATGAGTTATTCTATTGAATTACTGAACCAGAGAGGACCAGGAGAACCACTGACTTGGGGGTTATGAAAGTTCAGGTCCCATCTTAAGTGAGGGCAGTCTTGTGGAAGACTGAGTCTTAAGCTTGTGGGGTCTTCAGTAACTTCACGTGATTATGTCAGAATTGTATTGCAGTATATTCAGCTGTGTTAGACCAGTTGGGATGAAATGGAAGAGTGATGCTTTACAGAAAAAGTATGGCAATCTTTCCGTGTTCTAAAGTTTCTCTTGATTCCCCACCCACACCCCCCTCCAGAAAACCAGCTTTTGATTTCATTGATTTCTATAGTCTTTAGGGTTTTGATTTCATTAATTTCTGTTCACATCTTTATTTCATTTTCTTCCTATGCTGATTTTGTACAGCAAAGATTCAGCCATATATATATATATATATATTTATATTTATATTTACATATATAAAAGATTCTTTTCCATTATAGGTTAGTACAAGATATTGAATTTAGTGGTCCTTGTTTTTCTATTTTGTATATAGTAGTGTGTATCTGTTAATTTCAAACTTCTAATTTATCCCTCTCCCCCTTTCATCTTTGGTAACCATAATTTATTTTGTTTGTGAGTCTATTTCTGTTTTGTAAATAAGTTCATTTGTATCATTTTCTTAGATTCCACATATAAGTGATGTCTTATTATGTTTGTCTTTCTCTGACTTACTTCACTTAGTATGATAATCTCTAGGTCTATCAATGTTGCTCCAAATGGCATTATTTCATTCTTTTTTTATGGCTGAGTAAATAATATACTCCACCGTGTGTGTGTGTGTGTGTGTGTGTGTGTGTATACACACATCTTCAGCTCAGTCAGTAAAGAATTTGCCTGCGGTGCAGGAAACCCAGGTTCAACCCCTGGGTCAGGAGGACCCCCTGGAGAAGGAAATGGCAACCCACTCCAGTATCCTTGCCTGGAAAATCCCATGGACAGAGGAGCCTGGTGGGCTGCAGTCCATATGGTTGCAAAGAGTTGGGCACGAATGAGTGACTAACACTAATACATCTTCTTTATCTATTCATTGTGTGTGTGTGTGTGTGCATATATATATATATATATATATATATATATATGTATATATCTCACATCTTCATTGGAAGGACTGACGCTGAAGCTGAAACTCCAATACTTTGACCACCTGATGCAAACAGCTGACTCATTTGAAAAGTTGGGATGCTGGGAAAGATTGAAAGTGGGAAGAGAAGGGGACAGCAGAGGATGAGATGGTTGGATGGCATCACCGACTCTACGGACTTGGGCTTGAGTAAACTCCGGGAGTTGGTGATGGACAGGAAGGCCTGGCCTGCTGCAGTCCATGGGGTCGCAGAGTGGGACATGACTGAGCGACTGAACTGAATTGAACTGATCACATCTTCTTTATCTATAGATGGACACTTAGGTTGCTTCAAGTCTTGGCTATTGTAAATAGTGCTGCAGTGAACATGAGTGTGCATGCATCTTTTTGAATTATGGTTTACTCTGGCTATATGTCCAGGAGTGGATTACAGGATCATATGGCAGATCTATTTTTAGATTTTAAGAAAATTCCATACTCTTCTTTATAGTGGCTGCACAAATTTACATTCCCACCAACAGTGTAGAGGCATTGCTCTTTCTCCACTCCGTCTCCAGCATTTCTTATTTGTAGACTTTTTGATAATGTCCATTCTGACTGGTATGAGGGGATATCTCATTGTAGCTGTGATTTGCATTTCTCCAATTAAAACTGAAAGCGTTAGTCATTCAGTTGTGTCTGACTCTTTGAGACTCCCTGAGCTGTAGGCTCTCCACCAGGCTCTTCAGTTAATGAAATTCTCCAGGCAAGAATACTGGGGTGGGTTGCCGTTCCCTTCTCCAGGGGATCTTTCCAACCCAGAGACTGAACCTGGGTCTCCTGCATTGTTGGTGAATTCTTGACGTCTGAGCCACCAGGAAAGCCACGTTTCTCTAATAATTACTGATGTTGAGCATCATTTCGTGTGTCTGTTTACCGTCAACACAGCAGTTTTTCAGTCCTCTCAGGGGACCTAACATAGAAAGATGATCTCAGAAGTTAATTCAGAAGAGGGAAAAACTTGTTAGTGAAAAAAAATGTGATTTAAAATATAGATTTTAAAGCTAAAATTCTAAATGAGGTTATGAAGTCTCTGATTCTGAAGTCATGAAGAGTAGGATAGTAGGTTCTATTTGTTAGTGATTTCAGTGTAGCTCTTTTTGAGGAAAAGTGCTGTATTAGATGATCTGAAGAAGTCCATTGCAGTTCTGTAAAATCTAAGGTAAGTTATTTCCCTGAAGATGGTAGGAAAGCTGTTTTATTGCTAATGAAAAGCTGATGAGAGAGTTATTGCTGCAGGATTGATCCATTGCCCTTTTCAGAAGCTCTGAGATTCTCAGACCTAATGGATGGAAAAGAGCAGAAATAACAGAGTTAGGTAGCTAGAGTTTAAAATTTGAAAGAAACATTAGATGGCTTGACATAGGTTGTCACTTATGTTTTGTGGATGCCCTTCTAAGCAAAGCGTTCGGGGAATTCTTAGCCAATTTCTCTGCTGGTGTGCTGAGAGCTTAGTTCATGTGTTTGGCATTAAATAGAGCTTCCATTAATTGATCAGAAAAGTGCTTGCATATCACTAGGAAGTATTGAAAAAGCCCACTTTAAAGGAAATTTTAGTAGTTAATTTCTATGCTGCCATAACTTTGATCCCATTGATCTTCTTATAGTCATTATGATGTCTGTCTTCTAGCCTGAAACTCTGAGCAGATAGTCTATGGTATTTATTTTTGTATTCTCAGGGCTTAGCGTGATACACTGCCTGATAAATTTGTGTTGAATGAATGAATAATTAAAGGAACCTTTATTCCTTTTTGGCAGGACATAGGGAACCCAAAAGATTAAGCTCAATTAAACTTCAGGAATACTGAGAAAATTCGCATTTAAAAAAAGATGTAACGTCAAATTGTGTGTCACATTTCAAGTATGTTTTGTTCAGCTTCTCCTTAGATATTTACAAGTGTTTAATAAGCTATGAATAAATAAGTAATGCATATTTTCAATTTAACAGTTGATATTCTGAGTTACAATCATACTTTGTTCCTCTATGTATTCAGCATTAATGTAACAAGTAAGACTTTTTAGGTAGTTTCTTCTCGACATTATCCTCAATTTCATTCAATTTTTGGTCAGACATTCAATTTTTAGTCCCCAGCACAGCATTTTTCAAGGTTTGCCTCAAGATTAAAGGAGAGCCTCTAAAATGTTAATTGTACCTAACATACAACATTTATTGTATGCTTTTCTTCTAATAAATACATAATCAGGGCAAAAACCTTGAAAATCTGGGGAAAGCACAAATGAAAAAATATCCATAATCCTATTACCCCAGCATAACCACTATGAGTATTTTGGTATATGCCCTTTTTATATTATAAAGCTGCAAATACCTGTTTAAAGTAATAGGTAAGAGGGGCCGCATGAGTGCTATAGAAGGGGTACCGTGAACAGCTGGCGATGAGTTCGCTTCTGGCTTTGCCATTAGCCAGTGTGACCTTGGGGAAGGTCTTTTGTCTCTCTGGAGTTCTGTTTCTTCCTTTATAAAGGGATTGTCATAGTATCTAAGGGCCTTTTCTCACTTAAAAATTCTGATTTCATTGAAATTGACCACCTTTGAAGACTGAGATTTCAGAAGAGTGAAACTGAAAATGTATAAGTCTGTTCATCTTAATTATATGGCAGATTTAAAAATCTTGAACTGGTATAAATATTTTTTGCTAATGTTATTAGGTTCTATTACTATGAAGAAGTTATACTTAAAGTAGCGAATTTCTCTTGAAACAAGAACCACAATCTGAATTACAGATGAAGGTATTTGAGCTGATAAATATGTTTTTAGGAAAACGTTATAACAATTCTCATAAGCATTTGTTGTTGTTGTTCAGTCACTAAGGCCTGCCCAGCTCTTTGCGACCCCATGGACTGTAGCACGCCAGGCTCCTCTGTCCTCCACTATCTCCTGGAGTTTGCTCAAATTCACGTCCATAAGCCTTTAGGTGACCAGAAATAAATACGGTGTCGCCACTATTTTAGGTACATGGTATTTTATCAGAACAGCCTACCAAGACAAAACATCAAAGCAGCTATTTTACTTGATTCTTTTTGCACCTCCAGAAAATTGGTTTTGTCTTCTCTCCCCCTCTTCCATGCATATTGTTTGTGCAAGAACTATTCTGTATGATGCACCAAAGCTCTAAAAGTATTCAAAGTGTGTCTGGTTTATCTTAGAAGGATGAGGTTTCACACTGAACAATTTTTGTGAAACAGTAAAGATGTCCTTTTACTTTTACCATCCCTTAGTTCAGTATGCATTTTAACAGTTATTTAAGAGTCCCCATATGCTTAGCAAGGAATCTGAATATATGTGCCTTTTTCTTTCTTTAAAGTCTCAGCACAATGCTGGTTATTCTATCAATACCATCAAATGACTGGGAGCTGGAGTTGGAACAATATGTAAAAATACAGCTTGTGAAAGATTTCCTTTATTAACTGTCATCATCCGCAGAATATATGTTCAAATAAACATTGTGTAATAACTAAATTTGAGATTAATAGGCCCCTTAAGAAACAGTGAAGTCATTCAGAACAGTCAGTGAAAAATAGGCTGTGAGACTGTAACGTGCCCACATTGTCCTGCTTACACGCTCTCTCTGGTGTCATTCCCATTTATCACTGTCGTCGGGCTCGGTTCTCATTAAAACACTCTTGCACAAAAGCAACTTAATTTTCTTAAGAGGAGAGGACACCTGATTCAATTTAGCACCCAGAAACAGAAACTTGAATATATTTTTCCCTTGCTTGAATTGAGATGAATAGTTACAAATAAGAATAGCAACTCCCCCCATTCACCTCAAGATTAAGGATGCTAAGTAATTTTTTCCAGATACCAAGAAATGGACCCATAGAAATAGGCAAGAAATGTTGTTTAGTCTCAGAAAAGCAGTTAGATGGCATTTTCTCGACACTTGCGTATAGGTGGACTTCTCTTCATTCCTGTAATGTTTTTAAAACATGGAATGAAAGTGGTCCTTAAGGTAGTGAATTTTGATGGTATATTAAATAATCTTTTGTTTAATTGGCAAATGCCTTGTAGCAGTTCTATAGACTTTATTTAGATATATTTGTTGAGAAGAAATATTCAGCAGTGATTTTAAAGCAATATTCTACTTTTTAGTCATTGCTGTTTAAAAAACACAATGGAAATAATGGAATCAAATGAAGAATGCCTCTTTCATGTTGAGCATGGTATATCAACTTGCATTTTAATTGCTGTCCTGTATATTTACTTTTGTGTGGTATGGTTCAATAATACTTAACTATTAATGTGGAAATGTATAACTCAAATTTTACTTGTTACAAAATTTATACGGGGAAAATAGTGGTAACAACGTAGTCAGTACTAAAACGTCCTAGCAACTAAGGTGCTTATTAGCCAATTAAATGTTTTGAAACAGACACTATAAGCTTCTCTTCTCTTTTCTTTTTTTGGCCTTTCTATAGCATTTTGCAAAATATTTTGTATTTCTTTGTTTAATTGGAGACCGAGGCGAAGGAATTCAATCTTTGATGTCTTTGTACTTTTTCCAACTGAACCTATGCTTAGAAAGGAAAGAAATATTAAGACTAGTTCTCTTTCTTGTGAATCAGAGGCAAGAATGATACTAATTCACATAGTTGAGGAACTTTTCCCATGTAGAATAATGCAATTTTGATATCCAACAGCTGTCACCAGTATTCAATTTTTCTTTCTCTTGGTTTTTCATGATGTGGTATGCCATAGGTAATAGTAACAAGGAATTATGCTAAGTAAAACTTAATAGTCTCGTCAATTTTATGTCTTTATCTAATCTGCCTGATTAGTCTTTTATTAGTTACTCCTTTGTTTATGAGCGTGGTTGCTTTCAGTTAGGCTTCGAGTAATAGAAAAGCTGGCTCAAAGTAGCTTAAGCAGAGACTTATTTTTCTCATATACCAAGATACCTTGCGGTGGGAGTGGCTGGCATTTGTTCTGTGGCTCAATGATATTAGAGTGGTTATCTCTGCAGTGCTCTTGGCCTTTCTCTTCTGGATGCAAGGCAGCTTCACTGCTCTACGCAGGAAGAATGGAAGAAGGTCAGTGCCAGCCACTATCCTCCCTAACCCCCTACCATCAAGTGGAAACCAATTTTTATCTCATTGGCCAGAACTTTGTTGCATGGCAACCCCGAGCTTTTCCTTTTTCATGTGTACTTTCTGTGTCTTATTTTAAAAAATTGTTTCCTGTTCTGAAGATGTAGAGTTAGTCTCATATTTTCTTCTGTTTTGTTGTGACTTCCAATTCTAGGTCTCTAATTTATGTAATATTTTCTTTTTTTAGCATATTGTGGAAAATCTCAATTTCCCCTCCTTTTCCTAAGTGTGTTAGGATGGAGCTGCTGCCATGCAGTTTTCTCACATTGTCTGTATTTTTTTTTTTTTGTAAACTCTTGTTCAGTGGGGTATGTTTAATTAGAATCTACTTTGTTATGGATTATTGAAGTAACTCCAAAAAGAAGTTTTGCATCTGCTTATTTCTGGACCTCAGGAGTTCCTCTGGTCTTTGATCCGCTTTTGTCTTGCCTTTTCTTTGAATGAAGATGCTTCATTTCCTTGTGATGTTTGAATCGATGGTAAATCAAGTAAATTTCACCCTGTGCCCACCCCACCCCACCCCCGCCATGATGCAGGCTCTATGTTACCTTCTTGACTGTTGGAGAAGAGTTCTGTACTTGCTCAAGCCTGGTGGTAGCCCCTCCACCCTCCTGTTCTGCTGGCCACAGGTGCCTCAGCTTTCTGCTCCTCACCCTTTGCACCCAAAACCAGTGCATCCCAGTGCTTCATGCATGCGCATCAGTATCCCTGGGGTGAACTCAGCCTCAAAGCCTGTGCTTGACCCCTCTGACCTTGACTAACTGCTTGTTTTGTTTTAGTGCAACTGTACATTTAAAATGTTGTGTTGTTATTATCATCTATTGAGTGGTGTGAGTTCAAAGGTTACATATGCAAAATGCTGTCTCATGTACAGCTTTCCCCCACCCCTACTCTCTCCCTTGATGACATCTCTGACAGATCTCAAGGTTTCTTCCATCACTTTTTGTTACAAAAGCAGTCGTGTATTTAGTAATTAAGTTCAACTTTCTAGTATTAAATGATTCAAGGCAGTCTAGCTTAACCAAGTTCCCTTCTTTGCCACCCTAGGCCTAATCTTTGGTTATGTTTGTTTGTTTTTCTGTGGGGGGGTTGGGGAGAAAGAAGGATTTATTACTTGCAGCAAGTAAGGAGAACATCAGAGACCTTTTCCCAAAGCAGTGTCTCCCCGAATTGCAAAATTGGGAAATTTTAAGCTAGGGGTACATGCATGCTCAAGAAAAGGCTTGAACAGAAGAGAATTCAGCAGAAAACTGGGGTCAACAGAATTCAAGCTTTTGTTGATTGAAGTCAGAAAGATCAACATCATCATTCCATCTTCCACCTGGTGTATGTGCATGTGTGCGTTAGTCTCTCGGTTGTGTCCGACTCTGCAACTGAATGGACTGTAGCCCACCAGGCTCCTCTGTCCATGGGATCCTCCAGGCAAGAATGCTGAAGTGGGTAGCCATTCCCCACTCCAGGGGATCTCCCTGATCCAGGGATCAAACCCAGGTCTCCAGCATTGCAGGCAGATTCTTTACCATTTGAGTCACCTGGGAAGCCTCCACCTTCCACCTGGATGGAGGTCTTTGTTCCTAGTGATAGGACTTTACTCCAGCTCAGGTTCTTAATGTCTCACTGCAGAAGGAATTCAGGAAGAGACAAAGTGATAGGAAAGAAGTGGGTTTATTTAGAGAGATACACAATTCGTGAGCTTCCCTGGTGGCTCAGTGGTAAAGTTTGCCTGCCAATGCAGGAGATGCAGGAGACATGGGTTCAATATCTGGGTTGGGAAGATCCCTTGGAGAAGGAAGTAGCAACCCACTCCAGTATTCTTGCCTGGAAAATCCCATGGACAGTGGAGCCTGGCGGGCTATAGTCCATGAGGTCTCAGAGTCGGACATGACTTAGGTACTAAACACCAGCACCAACACATATCACAGACAGAATGCAGTCCATGTCAAAAGGCAAGAGCAGCGCTGGGACAAACTCCACAGGGTGTGGGCCATCTCAGAAGGCAAAAGGCCCTAATCTGTGTTTTTAAAGTACAGAAAATTGTACTTGTTTCTTAGTATTTACATATATGATACAAATATAAACTTTTTTTTGGTAGTAAGCATATAGGGAGGAGGGTGTTTCACTCTTTTTTCACTTTCTCACCCTCTCTACTCTTCAGAGTCCAGGGTAAGTGTAGGACTTTTTCATTAAAGGGAGATGGACAGAGTCTGATGCTATTTCAGCTCAGTTCAGTCGCTCAGCAGTGTCCGACTCTTTGTGACCCCATGAGTCACAGCATGCCAGGCTTCCCTGTCCATCACCAACTCCCAGAGTTCACCCAAACCCATGTCCATTGAGTCGGTGATGCCATCCAACCATCTCATCCTCTGTTGTCCCCTTTTCCCCCTACCTTCAATCTTTCCCAGCATCAGGGTCTTTTCAAATGAGTCAGCTCTTCGCATGAGGTGGCCAAAGTATTGGAGTTTCAGCTTCAACATCAGTCCTTCCAATGAGCACCCAGGACTGATCTCTAGGATGAACTGGTTGGATCTCCTTGCAGTCTAAGGGACTCTCAAGAGTCTTCTCCAACACTACAGTTCAAAAGCATCGATTCTTCAGTTCTAATGAGATGGATGAAACTGGAGCCCATTATACAGAGTGAGGTGAGCCAGAAAGATAAAGAGCATTACAGTATACTAACGCATATATGCGGAATTTAGAAAGATGGTAACGATGGCCCTATATGCAGGGCAGAAGAAGAGACGCAGAAGTACGGAACAGACTTTTGAACTCTGTGGGAGAAGGGGAGGGTGGGATGTTTCGAAAGAACAGTATGTATATTATCTGTGGTGAAACAGACCACCAGCCCAGGTGGGAGGCATGAGTCAAGTGCTCGGGCCTGTTGGGCTGGGGGGATCCAGAGGAATCGGGTGGAGAAGGAGGTGGGATGGGAGACCGGGATGGGGAATTCGTGTAGCTCTATGGCTGATTCATATCAATGTATGACAAAACCCACTGAAAAATAAAAAAATAAATTTAAAAAAAAAAAAAAAAAAAAAGCATCGATTCTTCAGTGCTCAGCTTTCTTTATAGTCCAATTCTCACATCCATACATGACTACTGGAAAAACCATAGCCTTGACTAGATGGACCTTTGTTGACAACTGATGGTACTGGCACTGTTCTAATCTGGCCCTCAGGGCTTGTGTCATAGAGGCGTCCACCTTCTATTTCTTTTTCCAGGACAGGTTAGGGGATGGAGTTCTTCCGAGCATACCTTCAGCCCCCACCCCTCCACACAGTCCTTCATCTCTCATTGCTGGAGTCTCTTTGCCTTGGAAGACAGCTCTTTAGGATCTCTCACAATGGATCAAGTTTGATGGCACTCCTCTTAGGCACCTATTTGACCCTTCCAATTGAATCTTGCCACATAGCTGAATTGAAGTGTACTCTGCCCAGTTGCCTACTTTCGTCCTTGCCCTACCCTTGTCGTCTGTCCCTGGCAGCTTCCCCGCCTTTGCTGTTACTGGCTGGGAAACAAGCTCCTGTCTCTGGTTCATTATATATCTTCCCTGTGCCCCCTCTGCAGTTCTAAGGACTAGACCGTGATGACTCCACAGGCTCGCAAACTGCGCTCTGCTCCTAAGTGCTTTGACCCTCAGTAAATATCCTTCACCAACCTGGGAGGTGTGATGAGCGTGTCAGCCTTCTACCCTAGAGAAAGAGGAAAAAGTTAAAAGACCCACTATGCATAGGAATTTCTTTTTATCCCCTCCAGAACCTCCAGTCTTTTCTTATATAGCCTGCCTGTGAAATGGTGCCTAACCCCAACTGAGTTTTCATGTCTTCTACAAGCTCTGCATGTATATGTCTGGAATATTGCTTTATACTGGTGGGATACTTACCACAGCATGCTCTTTAACTTAGAACATTATTAGAAATTCAGAGACAACCATAAATGTCCCATTTTAGCGTTTTCATAAGCATTGCTGTATATGTTGACTGAGGAAGCAGGTTATGCAACAGCAAACACCAAATCAATTTAGGAAGTTTCGAAAACTTAATTTGCAACAGATCATTCATACTCACTGTAAACACTGGATCTCAATTTTTTAAATTTAGTAGACTGATGAGGGAAAGAAAAAGAGAGGTATTGTTCCAGAATTATGAAAATTGTAGATACAGTTTTATGAGGAGAAGAGTTGGGTAGGACTCAGCAGTGTCATATATTTGGAATGACCAAATATAAGGGGACCACATGGTTATGTAGCCCCAGAGCATGGAACACAGTCGGCACATGGCAGTTACAGAAGGTGAAGTTTCGGTACTGCCAGGTA
The DNA here is from genome assembly GCF_963930625.1 of Muntiacus reevesi. Taxonomy (NCBI): domain Eukaryota; kingdom Metazoa; phylum Chordata; class Mammalia; order Artiodactyla; family Cervidae; genus Muntiacus; species Muntiacus reevesi. The sequence continues at coordinate 58,732,513 of NC_089261.1, read as the reverse complement.
GGACTGTATAATATTTAAAGGCATGTAGCAATGGAAATGCTTGTTTTCCTGAATTAGAAAACTCTCTGTTCCCATGCTGTTCATTTTTTTTTCTATTGTTATTTTTTTTAAAGCTACTATTTTCTTTTCTTTTGTTTTTCTGGCCATGCCGTGTGACATGCAGGATCTTAGCGCCCTGACAAGGGATTGAGCCCGCGCCCCCAGCATTGGAAGCACAGAGTCTTAACCACTGGTCCACTAGGAAAGTCCTTGTTTCCTTCTCTTTTAAAGAATTTTTATTTATTTTTGGTTACCCTGGGTCTTAGTTTCGGCGCCCAGGCTTTCTCCAGTTGCAGAGAGGAGGCTACTCTCCATTGCAGTGTGTGGGCTTCTCATTGCTTTGGCTTTTCTTGTTGTAAAGCACAGGCTCCAGATGCGTGGGCCTCAGTAGTTGCCACACTCAGATTTAGTATTTTCCATGTGCGGCTCTAGGGTGTGTGGGCTTCAATAGTTGCAGCTTCTGGGCCCTAGAGCCCTTGGGCTTCAGTAGTTGTGGAGCATGGGCTTAATTGCTCTAAAGCATGTGGAATCTTCCTGGCCCAGGGATCGAACCCATGTCCCATGCATTGGCAGGCGCAATCCTATCCACTTCCACCAGGGAAGTTCCCCCCCTTTTTTAATTTACCTTTTTATTTTAAATAATTCCAAGTACGTTATGAAGAAATTAGTTTGTTATTAAACTTGCTCAATTTTCCAAAATAATTTAATAAAGACATGAAATAATATATATTAAACATTAGTAAAATACCATATAGCAAGTAAATATGATACTAAAAGCAATATATTATCTAAAAATGTGTAATATAAAGGAAGTCAATCTACTCAGTATTAAAAAACCACCTAAAAAAAACCCACCTCAATTCAACCTTTTTAATTTAGCATTGGTCAAATTATCCATCAAACATGATTACACCAAGGTATATACTTGGCACATGGGGTTGCTGAGTTAATATTGAAAATGTTACTGTTCAGGGCATTTAGTTGACATAAGAATTATTCATTCATTCTTTGATTCAGTAATATTTATTGGATTTACTACAAGTCAGATGCTGTTTTAGGCAGTGATGAGACAATCTTGTATGTATTAGGCAAAATTCTTCTTGTGATGAAACATTCTAGAGGGGGAATGAGTAATTAAGTTGATTTTAGCAAATGAGATAATAAATGAAATCCTCTGTTTAAAAATAAGCAGACCCTCTCCAGTATGGCTTCCAGAAAACTCATATCCTAATAGAGAGTCTAGTCATATATTCTGGAGGATCCTCCTTTCAGAACAAATTGGTGGCTCATATTTGATCTTAGGACTTGAAATTTGTACGTATTCATGTTTGTTTTAATATAAAAATAAAAGCGCATTTTTGGTTTATTTTCAAAACCAAGCATTTACATGCTGCAGATACACGTAGAAGATGGCTTCTGTCCATCCTGTGGCTTCTCATACACCCAGCACAGTGACTTGTGTTCTAGAGAGTTCTCAGCCTCCAGAATGTCAGGCAGCAGAGATATCATTCTTGTGCAAACTAGAGATTGAAATCTTATTTAAAAATAAAACATGTATTACATTTTTTTAACACAAAGAGATTTTAAATGCAAACAGTAAATGACTCAGCATCTTCTTGCTCAGAAATAGAAATTTAAAATGTTGAAAAAAAGGGGAGGGGGACAGAACAAAATGAAAAAAATGACCCCCACCCAATTCCTCTCCAATTTAACAATAGTTAAGAAGGGTTTTTTTGTAATCCCTTTAGAAAAAAGTGTTTTTTATTCTTATCTGTGTATGTGTGTGTGTGTGTGTTTGTGTACCTATACATTTACACAATAGGAATGTGGTATGATTACAATTAGGGATTCCCTTGTGGCTCAGATGGTAAAGAGTCTTCCTGCAATGGGGGAGACCAGAGTTCAATCCCTGGGTTGGGAAGATTCCTTGAAGAAAGAAATGGCAACCCACTCCAGTATTCTTGCCCGGAAAATTCCATGGATGGAGGAGCCTGGTGGGCTACAGTCCATGGGGGTCGCAAAGAGTCCGGACACGACTGAGCGACTTCACCTCATGATTACAATAAGAAATACATAATACATGTTCCTGGCACAGAGCTCCTAAAACACTGGGATTTCTTAAGTGAAGAGAGCTGGAAAGGTGTCTTTTGTTATGCTAACTAGGAGACTTCTGGAAAACCCCTAGTTAACCTGAGACTGGTTGCCAGAGGATCAGAGATGAGAAGATTGGACCTCTTGGGGTGGGGAGTGGGGCTGGAGTTCAGTCATTGAACTCACCAGTCGATTCAGGCACTGATGAATCGGTTCATTGAACTATTTGGTTCAGTCACCAAGGCCAGTGTTTAAATCAATCATGCTTTGTAATGGAGCCTCCATAGAAAACTAAAGGATGGGTTCTGAGAGCTTCTGAGTTGGTGAGCACGGGACATGAAGAGAGAGGAGTGTGATCAGAGGGCATGGCAGCTCCCTATCCCCATACCTTGCACTCTGGCTGTTCCTGAGTTATGGTCTTTTATGATATAAAAATAATTCTATAATATAATATAAAGCAGTAACGTAGTGAGTAAGTTGGTTTCCTGAGTTTTGTGAGCTGCAAAACTAGACTGGACTGGTCATGGAAAGCTCTGATTTAAAACCCGTTGGTCAGATGCACAGGTGACAACCTTGACTTTTGATTGACATCTGAAATGGGGACAATCTTACGGTCCTAAATCCTTAACCTGGGGAATCTGATGCTATTTCCAGGTAGATTGTGTCAGAACTGAGTTGAATTGTAGGATGCTGAACACTCAGGCCACCTAGAAGTGTGGATGTATGTGTGTTGGAGGAGGTAACTGGAAGCTTCTTGGAGTGACAGTGCCTAAGCTGAGTCACTAAGATAAATGGGAGTTCCCTGGGTCGAGGAAGGCAGAAAGGCATTCCAGGCCAAAGAGCAAAGAGGTAAGAAACAGCATGAGTGCAGGGAATCACAGGTGGTTTGGTGCTGTCAGAATATAAATTTTGAAGCATTAATGAGATGGATGGAGACATGTTCATGGAGGACTTTGCACTTCATGCTGAGGAACTGGGAATTCCCCTTTAAGTCAAGGGATATGCATGTCTTTATATATCAATTAAAAGCTCTCTATTTACCTGAAACCTTAGTCAGCTGTATCACCAATGGTTATCAGAGCCCACTGCATGGTGAATGATTTCAAATCCATCATCACTGTTAGGAAAACAGCTAAGAAGATGGCCTGCAGCATCTTTGGATACCTAAGATATCTCATCACTGTCATCACCATCGTTTTATAAAATGTAGGAATATAGTCAGTCCACGTAAAATATATTGCTTGGATTTGCGTTAAAAGAACAGGATGAAGTGGTAGTATGGCAATTTGGTCTGAGGAGTCATAGTTGATACTTATTTTACTTTGACTTCTGAGTCTTTTTCCTTCTGATGTTCCATGTGTTTTTTGTAAAGCTGGAGAAAAACCATTAGTGATCCTAGTATAATATTGGCAAAAGGCGCTGAAAAGAAAAAATTTGAAAGAAGAGGAATCCAAATGAGAATACGTCATTCATTTACTAAAAATAGAAATTGGTTCTAAGCATAAGATAGAGTCTAGAAATAAACATTGTGGGAAAGGTGCATTTTTTTAGAAAGGAAGGCAGAGTTCGCTATTGATCGCTCCACAACTTATTTGTTTATTCACTCTCACTTATTTTTCTCCACATATAAAACTTTTTCCTGAATCATCCATAGTGGGATTCCAGGAAGCTGCGTTAAATATGTTACTATAGTTTACCTTTGTCATCTGTGATGTTTTATTTAGCCGAATCTTTTTTTTCCTCCGCTCCCTGTATAACACAGAAGACCATATGCCAGTGTCCCTGCCAGGGAGCAGAGGTTTCCCTGGTCTGTAGCTGTGCCTGTGTTGATGCCACAGAGGAGCAGTGGTCCAGTGCCATCTTTTATTGATAAGGCCAGCAAAGGAGAAATCTAATGAAATTATCAAAGCTTTGAATTAATTATGAGCTTGAATAGGAGCGTTAAGCTCTCTGGAGCCAAGGATCTCATTACCCATGCACTCTCATTGCATTCTCTTCTGGAGCAGAAGGCATTTTCAGTTACATCTCTTAGCTTGGCTTTGGACCTTATTCAAACTTGGCTAAACTGACATCCTCTTCTTACTACAATGTGGCTGCTAATGTCCGTGATGATTAATTTAATTTAATTCTGCTCTGGATCTACAGGAGATGTCAATGGGCTTTCTCTACCCCCTCCTTCTGCCTTTTATTATTTTTTTCTTTCTCTCCTTTTCTCCCCCATCAAATTGGATATTATATGAGTTTTTTTCTTTTTGGAGTCACGTGAGAAGCTTTCAGAATTCAGGTATAGCTTCATGGAATATAGTGATTTATTTAAAGCTAAGAACTTTAGTGTATCTACTATGTATTCCCGGGATATGTAGGTAAGCAGAAAGTGAAATATTTCTTCTTCAAATTTTGAACACCAAATGGAAGTTTTTCTTGCCTTTTTCTACTTTAGAGTTAATGGTGTAGCAATAACTTCCATGGGCTTAACAGCTGTTCACATTTCTGATGTGTGTTGTGTGAGAACTGCAGATCTCACTTTGTGAGTGTAGCTCATAGGACTTACGCTTTCTGATGAAGAGTAGTTCATGTTTGTTTGCTTTACAATTCTGCTATTCCTTTTCCCAATAATTTGAATTTTCTTTCTTTCTTTTCTTTCTTCCTTCCTTTCTTTGCTTTTGCTTCTTTTTTTTCTTTCTTTCTTTCTTCTTTTGGGTGAATAAATCAACCTGTGACTATTTTAAGTCTAAAGTAGCAAAATCAATCACAGTAAGGCTTTGATTTGCTATTGGTGATGGTTCTTTAGTGCTGTCATATAGGTTCAGAGCATCTCATGGCAAGCCTTTTTTGCTTGCTTTTGAGACCCATTATTTATGAATTCCTAAGCTGTAGTTCATCCATCTCAGTAAACGACAAGCCATTGGCAATTATTGTAAGCAGTGACTAACTTTGCTTTACGGAGTCAGTGTTTTAAGGTTTTGAATATTGAGGGGATGGGAGAATGATAGTTTTTGCTTTTCCTTTGCCTATTTACTTTCAGTGAGTTTTTCCCCCATTTATTTTCTCTATAGGCAGCTGCAATATTTAATTCAGCCTTTGGAAGTTTTTTGGTAAGTAAACATGATTTAATTTGTCTTTTATAACTTTTATTGTGATGTTTGTATGAAAGGTTTAGTGAAAATTGGACATTTTTTTAATTATTTGGTTAAATATAAAAGTTCTTGAATCCTGTCATGTATCATTCTCCACTGTAAAGAAAATTAGTTAATAAATTAAAAAAATGTTCTCTTACAATATAATTTGGAGTCTTGCATTTAATATTCCATTTAATGGATTCAAGGAATCAATTAAAACACTATGTGTCTCCTTATAGAGGTTTTGTCAATATATTGATCATTTAATGAGGTCTTTTAGATTATTATTATTTTGTATCAATGGAACTGAGGATTTTGAAAAGGAAACATGATCCAGCCGGTCAGAAAGGGAATGCTAATTTACTTGTGGACATGTCATTTATTTTGTACATTTCACTGTCAAAGAAGCTACTGTCTTAGATACTTCTGAGAAATCTATGTGAAAATTTGAAATGAGGAAATAACTAATGAATAATTTGCAAGAAAATACAGTATTTTTGACATGTGAGCTATAAATTGTATATAAAAAGATTAAAATAGTTCATTTTTCATAAGTAGAAATATTGTAATTATAAGGACAACTCTATTGTAGCATTTTTTAATCATTATCTCTGAAGCAGATGATACAACAAAGATTTTGTTTGTGTAATGGAAAACTGAGAAAGAAACTGAGTTTTCTGTCAGTTGAGGGTTTTATTTATACCCTCCCTAAAACTTTGCTCAAAATTCACAAAAACAAATTAGAATATTGTATTTTTAGATATATAGCTCATTAATAGGTATGTGGTACAGTGATTTACAGAGAATTGAGCGTGAAATCAGTGAGGTATATAAACTAGTTCATGAGTCTAAGCAAAATATCAATTACCTCTGTTTAAAATGTTCTTTATGTCACTTGTTATGTTATGTTTTTAAATGTAGTGTTGAAGCTTTAAAACATATTGTTACATGGTGTTAATTCTGCACAGTGCTGTGTAACTTGTAATGTCCCAATGTTACAGAGCTTTTAGTGATGGACCTGCGAAATATACGCTTAGATTCTATCTTATTTTTAAAGAAGTAGTAATGTTATTCTCCATGGCGTATTCTTATTATTGGGTTTTAGAAGAGAGATAATAGAGTCTACTTAACAAAAATGATCTTTGGAGCCTCTTATTTTAGACTCCGTAATATTTTGTGGTCATTATTTCACGTATCCAAGTATTATTTTCTAAATGTTGTCACAATTGATAACATACTGTCTGTAAGATATGTCCTTGTTGGAAGCCAGTTGTTTTTTTTTTAATATGATTGGATTCATATATATCCACTATCAAAACATGGTTTCTTAAGCTGGATCTCTTACTCTTTCAAATGCCTAGTGTAAGTGAGAAAATAACTTTGAGGCAATTGTCCGAGTAACTAAAGCAAAATACAGTCCCTCAGTTGGAGGACAAGCTCACTAAGGACAGTCTGAGCTGTGCATTGACTGTATGAACAATAAATATATCATGATATTTGTTCTACCAGGTCGAATTCTTTCATAAAATCCAGTGAAGTCAAGCTTGTTCTAGAGATTCTTTGGGATTTCTGTTATGCTCTTTCATTTTTAAAAATCATGCATTCTCACCCTTTAGTCTTTTGCTCTTTTTCGTCTCTTCACCTTTTTACATTAATGAGTCAATCAGAAGTATTCATTAATCTCTTACACACAGAGGTGGTTTTCTGATAACTGTAGAGTTGCAAAAAAATATGACATCATCCCACTCTTCTATGGTGGTAATACACAAGAAGTAATACAAAAAGCTCAGAAATCAAACAAAAGATGTTACTAGATGATATATGATCATCAGATATGAACTCTGGATTGAAAGGCTGGACAGAAACAGTTTTGCCGTTGGACCTTGAAATGTGATAGGACTTAGCTAGTAAAGAAGAAAGGAGAGGAAAAGGTGTGAGCAGTGGCAGAGAGGCAGAAGTGATTCCATATTTTTCCTCCCAGTTCTTTTTCTTTTCCAAAGCTGAAACTTACCAGAAGGGTTGAGAATAAAAGTTAGGATTGGAGATGTTTTGTTCCAGTATTAAAGAGAAATAATTCTATTTTCACTTTTTTGTTCTTCTCTGGTGGCTCAGACGGTAAAGTGTCTGCCTACGATGTGGGAGACCTGGGTTCGATCCCTGGGTCAGGAAGATCCCCTGGAGAAGGAAATGGCAATCCACTCCAGAATTCTTGCCTGGAAAATCCCATGGATGGAGGAGCCTGGTAGGCTACAGTCCACGGGGTCACAAAGAGTCAGACATGACTGAGCGACTTCACTTTGACTTTTCATAGTTATAACAAACCTTATGAGCTATATGCAAGTCTCAACTAAATCAGTTAGAACGTTAATCAGTTAGTTAGACTCAGCTTATTTACCTGAAAAAAAGATGATAGTGACTTGGACAAGATAAAAGTTTGTTTCTCTATTATGTAAAATTTGGAAGGAGGCTGTCCAATTGTGGTATGGGAGCTTCATGGTCAGAAAGAGCTTTCTTCTCCAGGATCCATAGCCTCATGGTCCAAGATAGCTGCTGGAGCTCCAGCCTGAATAGCAAGGGCCTTACCTTGGGAAAGCACGAAAGAGCTCTCCCCAAACCTAAGTCTGCTTTCTTTAAACAGTATTCCTAAAATTCCAACACCGTTCTTGTAGGAATATCTTATTGTAGAACTTAGCCCTGTGGTCCTACCTAGCTACTGGAGAGGTTGGGACATGTGACAATTTGCTAAGGGCTATAAATTGGATTTCTTTAACTCAGAAAAAAGAATGTACAAGAGACAGCTAGTCCTTTCTGCAAAAGAGCAGTGTACAACACTTGTCAAGTGTTTCAATTAAGAGATTAAGCTCTGTTAAATAATATGAGATGGCTTCAGGGAGAACCTGGTGCTTGAGTTGGGCTTGGAAAAAGGATTTATTTCAGAGAAAGAAAATTCCAAACTAAGGCCTTCATGTTTTATTTTGTTACTCCTAAAGGGTGATATTTGTTAGAGTGTTTTTTAGAATATTTTCTTACATATGAAAAACATCCATCTATCCTTAAAATTTAGGATTATGGATAGTAGCATGGATTCTTGAGTCAGACGGTCTGGATTTTAAATCCTTACTTGACTGAATACTTTCCTAATCATAAAACCTTCCCTATGTATAAAATGAGGTAATGTAAATGGTACAGTTGAGGAAAGGATTAAATGGGATAATCTATATAAAATGCTTGGATGATGTAGTAGAAATAACTGGTCTCGGTTTTGTCCAAGTTCTAGCGTGGATTGTTGGTACATGACCATGGACATTCATAAAATGAAGAAACAGGTTATCTGTGACCAAGTCCTATAATTCTGAAATACTGATTCAGTGATTATTCTCTGGTTTTGAGTTACTATTTCTTTTGTATTTGCAACATAGAGTCTGAGAAGGCTGTTTCCTTCAGATTACATTAAAACTTTGAATGAAGGGCTTTTATAAGATGATTTCTTGAAGAAAGAACTCTTTGGGCATCCTTGTTGATTATCAGATATTGTGTGTACATGCTTAGGAGCTCGTCATGTCTGACTCTTTGCTATCCTTTAGACTGTAGCCCACGAGGCTTCTCTGTCCATGGGATTTTCCAGGGAAGAATACTGGAGAGGGCAGCCATCCCCTTCTCTAGGGCGTTTTCCCGACCCAGGGATTGAACTGGCATCTCCTGTGTCTCCTGCATTGCAGGTATTCTTTACCTACTGAGCCGTCAGGGAAGCCCTTCAGACATCTAGATATACCAAATAAACTACTATACATGTTTATTATAGCTAGTCTAATAATGTCCCAGGTCTAATTAAAACACCGTTTTTAAAGAACTAATTGTTACAGAAAACTTTGTTTTTAAAATGTAGCTAGGCTGGTAATAACTAATGATAGATGAATTCAATTTACATAAATTTCAGACCAAGAGAATATTTTAAAATTGTGCCACAGAGGATTGCTTTAAGTTGAGAAGTTAATGTTATTATCTACTTCCCTCATTTAAATTGTTTGGTTTACAATAATTGTGGAGCATAATAAGTGTACTGAGATTTCCCTCTTGATGAGACTTTAATAAAATTTGATAGTTAACCACACTGAATAATGAAAATGTTATGAAACTTTATATGTATATATGTAAATATATTTCTTTGTCAAGCCATGTATTTCAAGTCCAACCATTTCATATATTACTTCCTCATCAAAAGAAAGATGAAAAAAAATAGATTTAGATATTGGCAACTTTTTGAAAAATTCCAGTTAAAGAATCATTTCTTTAAAAGAGTCAGCTGTGTTGAAAAAAAAGATCACATGATTTGTTAAACCATTAGCATTTTTGGTTTGGAGGCTACTTTCAGTGTTTCCATGTCTTCAATAATTAGAAGTTAAAGTTTAAAACCAAAAGGTAGATGTCTTTCTTTTTAGATCCCTCAGTCTATTTTGTTATTTTTGGTAGCTTCTAATCTTAAAGGGAAACCTTGCTGCTGCTGCTGCTAAGCCACTTCAGTCGTGTCCGACTCTGTGCGACCCTATAGACGGCAGCCCACCAGGCTCTTCCATCCCTGGGATTCTCCAGGCAAGAACACTGGAGTGGGTTGCCATTTCCTTCTCCAACAGGAAACCCTAGTGAGTAACAATGCCACACTGAGTTTCCAACAAGTATGTTATACAACATTATAGCAATTCATGGCAACATGAACGTAAGGAGTTCTGAAATGGCAGCAAAGAGTCCTAAGCAAAATTAGGTCACATTTGTGAATTGATAACACCTAGTCTAATAAAGATCTTTAAGAATCACTATGTACTTTCTAAATCTCATATAAAATATCAGGAAATAGGTTTCTTTTACGTAATTCTCCTTTGAAATAGCCGTTGCTGTAACCAGCAGAAGCTATTCTAGGACGAATAATTGTATTTCTTTTTATGCTAGACCACAGGTTAAAAGAAACTGCATACCTTGAGCTGAAGAACTAACCAGCACATATTCTTCCCTTAGCCAACTGTTCTGTCTTCCCTCTTTGCTCTGGTTAATTGGCTATGACTGCCCATCCTTGTAGAAAACTTTAAGAATTAACTGATACTATTATTATAGTTGCCTAAAGAAGAAAAGTCTCAAGCATAAACGCTGTGTTTTAATAACATGAGATACATGTTTATCCCCTTTATTTTTCCTTTCTTGTACAAAAATGTGCTCAGCCACATACCAAATGATTAGAGAGGAAGCACGTTAACTTTGTTACTCACTGTTGTGCAACACTGCTTTTTAAAAATCAGATCAAGAACCTCAAATATTAATGAAGAAGGTTAAGAGTGGTGCCATACAAGACTTAATTGTTAACTTGGTTTTCCTTTCACCTAAATCTAGTGTCGATTTTTAACTTAGTTTATGTTTATGGAATACTCATTTTGTGCAATACTGAGAACTATGGCTGATTTTTTTCCTTAATTTTTTTAATAAAATCTTAAGCAACCCGAGTCATTCAGTTTAGATCTTAGTTTCTCCACAAAAATTCATGACTTGTTTATAATGCATGATACTGAATAATGCAAGCAACTGAATTTTTGAATGATATTCAGTACTACCTTCAGTTCAGTTCAGTCATTCAGTCATGTCCAACTCTTTGCGACCCCATGGACTGCAGCATGCCAGGCATCCCAGTCCATCACCCACTCCCAGAGCTTGCTCAAACTCAGGTCCATCGAGTTGGTGATGCCATCCAACTGAAAGGTTGTTGCTGAACGATAAGACGCCGGGATTCTTGGCCTCCAGAGGAGATGAATTCAATCCGGGGCCAGAGACGAGGCTGGATCACTCAGAGCTTTTGTGTAATAAAGTTTTATTAAAGTATAAAGGAGATAGAGAAAGCTTCTGACATAGGCATCAGAAGGGGGCAAAAGAGTACCCCCCTCCTAGTCTTTAGCTGTATGTTATATAGTCACTCACAGTCTGTTACTGAAAAGAAAGGAATGTCATAAAATTTAGAATGGCACCAGATAATTCATCCCTGGCCAAAAAAGATTGACTTGAATCTTGTAGAAGGGCAGAATACCAACAAATAGTTTTGTTTACATAGATTAGGGGAACAATACCTGAGTAAGTAAGTTAGGCCGTTTGGCGGAACCAATTTGAAGATAGAGTCTGGGGTACATTAACATAGCTTGAGACAATATTTCCATAAGAAAAAGAAATGTATTGGTTAACTCAAGGTTTGGGAGTAGTTAGCTTTAGGCGAGACCAGGTGTCATGGCAACACAGCATTTTAAGAGAAACCTCCTTTTAAATTTGTATAGAAAAGGAAAAACAGATCGCTGGTTTGTTTCTTCCTGCCTCTTAAGAGAGATAAAACTGTCTGGCACTTGCAGCCTCTTTCCTCCATTTGGAGACCCCTGGCCTTCCTGCCTGTTACCCTCTCACAACCATCTCAACCTGTCGTCCCCTTCTCTTCCTGCTTTCAATCTTTCCCAGCATCAGGGTCTTTTCCAATGAATCAGTTCTTCACATCAGGTGGCCAAAGTATTGGAGTTTCAGCCTCAGCATCAGACCTTCCAATGAGTGTTTGGGACTGATTTCCTTTGGGATTGACTGGTTTGGTCTCCTTGCAGTCCAAGGGACTCTCAAGAGTCTTCTCCAACACCACAGTTCAAAAGCATCAGTACTTAAGTGCTCAGCTTTCTTTATTGTCCAACTCTCACACCCATACATGACTACTGGGTGTAAGTACTACCTTACAGGATGCTATTTCAAGTTTATCATTTTATTCCTAAGGACTTGATAAAACCCATCCTAGGCTTTAAATAACTTTAAATAACCCATCCTGGGCTTTAAATAACTTATGAACTGTATTTAGACAATAGGAAGCTGGCTTCTACCTTTATAAAAAATCCATCATCATGTTATATGTTTCATTTGTTTACCTCCTTGAATAAATGGACACGATGAAGCTGGATTTCTGAGACCAGACTACTTTCTCTTTAAAAAGTACCATTGGTTCAATTAGCAGTATGGCACAAAATAGGAAAATAGCGTATAAAATTAACCCATGTATACTCAGAGTCAATTAGATTCAAGGCACTTTTCTAAATATTGGAGCAAATAAATAAAACATAAATATGTGAAAAGTAAGTAACAATAAATTAAGACAAAAGGAAGACATGAATTGCTTTCAAGACAATGTTTTCCAAGTTTCAGGCACCCTTATGACTTGATATGTCAACATATTATTTGTATTATCAATTAAATAAAACTGACTTTTAAAATTTAAATTTATTATTTTAAAGCCCGAATCTACATCACTCGGAAAATAAAAGCTAATCTTGTTGTGAACAGAAGGTAGCTGAAATTAAATGGAATGGAAAACAGCTATTAGAAATTTGTATTCTACTGTCTACACAAGACTATGAGTCCAATGGCCTGTTCTGCTTCTGATAAGAAGTAAAATTGGCATCAGGACCAAAGCAAGAACTGTCTCTTCCTGCAATCTGAAGGATTGAAAAAGATTTTTTATAGAGGAAGTTTTAGCACTAATTCTCTGTGCGTTGCTTAAGTCATCTTGCTTTGACTTCCACTTTGAGCAACACTTTTCTAAGACCGTGGAAGCCCTGCTCTCTAGGGTCATTTCTCAATCATTTCACCAAAGAGGCGACTTAAAACCATTTGGGGAGGTCAGATGAGGAAATGAGCAGAATCAGGGACTCTGGCAACATGACCATGTTCACGTTTCTCTCATTATAGTATTTTCTACCTGACACTTGTCTGGAAAAGCAGTATGCCTGTGTGCCAAGCGTATCTGTAGAGGTAAAAGTATGCTATATTGGTTGAGTAAGGGAAACCCTGTGATAGCTGTATTTGCATTCATTTCTCAAACAAACTTTTATCTGAAGTACAGTCATTGTAAATAAAAAATGGTCTTTGTTACTTCATAAAAATGTATAGAATCCTTACCTACTCCATTATAGCAGTATAATGCTCTATGCAGTCTGACAGGACTTGTGTAGCAAGTAAATGCATTAGTCGCAGTGACCATTTTTCTTGCAAATTTGTGACATAGATTTAATTATAGGAATGACCAGCAACTTACAAATCTAATTTTGGTGGAGGCTGAGGCAACTTTTTTTTTTTTAATAATGATGGATTTTTTTTAAAGCAATGATTTCATTACTATTTAAAGAAATCTACTAGTGTAGAACTAGCCAATTGACTGAAGTTATTTTATTACCCTTTAACAAATGCCATGTGCTTTCATTTTTATTTTTATTAATTATTAAAATGTCACCATTTCCAAACTGGAAAAGTATTTGCTGCTATATAGATTTAGGTAAAAGTAAATAAATATAAATTGGGTGGGGGAGGAACAGAATATTTGTAAAGGGCCTTTAAGAAACAGGATCTTGATCGTTGGTTAAAAGCAGGACGATCCTTGATTTAAATTCAGCCTGACTACAGAACTGTTTAGTCTATAGCCGTTAGTAAGAGATACCCACTACCTATTAATACTAAATGATGATAATGTGGTGGATAGTTCTCATTTCTTTGCTTTTGTTTCTCCAAGCTAAAAATTTACCATGATTAACTTAGTTATTGGTTATTAAGCTAATATTTGGGGAATCTGTGGATGATAGTGCGGTGAGTCAAACAGTTAAATTTCCTGTCTTCATCAGCATTACAGATTCTTAAGGTGAGAATATCAAGTCCCAAGACAGGGCAAGGGGATGAGGTAATAATTTTCCATTCTTCAAATACCTCTTTGACTCAGATCTCACTGCCTTGCCACAACAAATCTGCACATGGGTAAAGAAGCAGAGGACATCTGAGGATGCATAAACTGTTTAAACTTGTGGATTCTACCAACCAGAAAGAACCTTCTCTTTAACTACTGGTCTTTAGGATGACAGCAAGGTTACATATCTAAGTTCCATTGTGGACTCAGGTTGCCGAGTAAGCATTTAGCACTTTTAGAAATCAATGTTGTTAGAAATGGTAGAATGTTATTTGGAATTAAGAAATCAAGCGTTTTTTAAAGCTCAATTCACTGCATGTCATTGTGTGACCTTATATCAGTTTTATTAGTGCAAATTAATAAGTGGTGAACTTCCTACTGTGTGCTAGGCTCTGGACTAGGTTTTAGAACTAACTAAATTGATCTAGCTAAGTCCACTGTCTTGGCATCAAGAAGTGTAAAATTCCTGGATTTAGATGGCATCGTAGTGTGTTTCTCAAGGCAACCTGATTTTTAATCACCCCTAAATGATAATTTGGCCCCACGGAGTTTAAAGACCACTTATTTTAACTATAAAACTTCAAATAGAAGATTAGCACTTCCAAATACTAAAAAAAAGCTCTTTTTTTTTAATTGCAACTCTAAAGAACACTGGATTTTGTTTGGTTATCTACCAATGTAGGTGTTTTTTAAAAGTAGCATATCAGATTCTAGATTGAGTTTGTAAATGTATCAGAAGCTGACTTAGAAAAGTACCTTACAATATACAACTTATTCTGTAGGAACATTGTGTTAAAAACTAACTTCTTAAAAACTATTGTAATTGTAGTTTAGTTAGCCCTCAATATCCTCACCTTCCACATCCAAAAATTCAACCAAATGAGATAAAAAATATTCAGGGGAAAAAAAAGATTCCAGGAAGTTCCAAAAAGGAAAACAAATTTGCTGTATCAGCAACTATTTACATAACATTTACATTGTAACAAGGATTTTGTGTAATCTAGAGATGCATTGGGCTTCCCTCATAGCTCAGTTGGTAAATAATCTGCCTGCAATGCAGGAGACCTGGGTTGGATTCTTGGGTCAGGGAAATCCCCTGGAGAAGGAAATGGCAACCCATTCCAGTATTCTTGCCTGGAGAATCCAATGGACAGAGGAGCCTGGCAGGCTACAGTCCATGGGGTCGCAAGAGTCAGACACACCTTAGCAACTAGAGAGAGAGAGACAGAGATGAATTAAAGTATATGGGAGGATATACACAGTTTACGTGCAAGTGCTACATCATTTTATAGAAGGGACTCAAGTGTCTGTGGATTGTAGCATCCATGGGGTTTCTGGAGCCAACTCTCTGCAGATACTGAGGGATGACTGCCTATGTTTAATATATGAAGTCACCAAATCATTTTCCAAGTGGTTATACCATTTTACATTTCTACTGGGAATGCTTGAGGAATCTAGTTGCTTTATTTGCTGGCCAGTCCTTGGTACTGGCAGCACTTTTTATATCAGTCATTCTCATAGATGCATGGGCCTCTCTGGTGGCGCCAATGGTAAAGAATCTGCCTGCAGTGCAGGAGACCCGGGTTCAATCCCTGGGTCGGAAAGATCCCCTGGAGAAGGGAATGGCTCTCCAGTATTCTTGCCTGGAAAATTCCACGGACAGAGCCTGGTGGGTACAGTACACGCGGTCACAAAGAATTGGATATGACTGAATGACTAACACTTTAACTTTTTATAGGTGTTTAGCTGAGCGACTTTACTTTCACATTTCACTTTCATGCATTGGAGAAAGAAATGGCAACGCTCCAGTGTTCTTGCCTGGAGAATCCCAGGGACGGGGGAGGCTGGTGGGCTGCCGTCTATGGGGTCACACAGAGTCGCACACGACTGAAGCGACTTAGCAGCAGAAGCAGCAGCAGTGATAAATCATTTTAGCTTTAAATTGTATTTCCCTAATGGCAAATGTGGAGAATGAAATGGCAACCCACTCCAGTGTTCTTGTCTGGAGAGTCCCAGGGATGGGGGAGCCTGGTGGGCTGCCATCTGTGGGGTTGCACAGAGTCAGACACGACTGAAGCGACTTAGCAGCAGCAGTAGCAGCAATGGCAAATGATGTTGGATTATTTTTTATGTGCTTGTTTGCCATCTGTGGGGCTTCCCAGGCAGGGCTAGTGATAAAGAACCCACATGCCAGTGCAGGAGACATAAGAGAGGCGGGTTCAATCCCTGGGTCGGGAAGATCCCCTGGAGGAGGGCACGGCAACCCACTCTGGTATTCTTGCCTGGAGAATCCCATGGACAGAGGAGCCTGGCGGGCTACAGTCCATGGGGTCAAACAGAGTTGGACATGACTGAAGTGACTTAGCATGCACCCATTACCATCTGTGTATCTTCTTGAGAGTGTCTGTTCAAATCTCCTGTCCATTTTTCATGGGGTTGTTTTCTTATAATTGGATTGTGAATTTTTAAATATGTTTTTAACTTTAGTCATTTATCAGATAGATATTTTGCAAGTGTTTTCAGCCTATGTCTTGTTTCATTTTCTTAACTGTCTTTCAAAGAGCAGAAGTTTTAAATTTTAATTAAATCCATTTATTTTTCTTTTATGGCTCATGGTTTTTGTGTTCTCTAAGAAATTCTTGTTTAGCTCAAAATCACAAAATTCTTTGTCTATGTTTTCTTCTAGATGTTTTATAACTTTTGCTTTTTACCTTTGAGGTCTACGATTCATTTTGAGCTAATGTTCGTATATGATGCTATACGTGATTTGGGATCCATTATTTTGTATATGATTGTAGAAGCTTAAAGTTCTGTCTAAATTTATATCTGTCAAATGTGTCCACCTTTCTCTTTATGGATTTTTCCATAGTCTTTATACTTTTAAAGCCCTTTCCTAATCACAATGTCAGATAAAATTTCACATTTTTCATATTTATTTTTGGCTTTATAGTCAAAATACATATCTATGTTTAAAAGTAAAGCTTGTTGTTTCAGGGTTCAGTAAATACAAATAACAGTTTGAAAGTATTTTACCTGATTAAGATATCATCAGTTAAAGAGGTCAGTTTCTGATGTTACTGTCCCTACCATTGTTTTTTCCCCTTGTAAGTCCATCTTTGTACTGATACTGTCATATCTACATAGTGACATACATGCTTGTCCCTGAAAATAATTAAATCAGTATTCATGACTGTTAAAAATTATTTCTCTGTATTAGGATATTACCCATGACATTAATACAATTACCTAAGATAAAATTATTTTTTTGAGGTATAATTTGGAGATGTACATAGCAGAGTGATTGAAAATTATAGAAACATCCTTTTGATCTCTATCAATATAATTTGCAAATATTCAGACACATTAACAGCAAAGTGTTTCTACTTGGAGGATTGTTGAGTAAGGTGACTAGCTCTCTTAGAGTTTTAAATAATAGAAGACTTTAAAGAAATAAAATGTACGATTTTAAAAACCTTGATCAATTTGATTTTAACTTTTCAACTTAACAGGCTGTAGTCATCAGGGAAAAAGATCTCTTCATGATAAGACCATGACTCTTGGAAATTAAAGGCAAAATGTCACAGATCTCCAGACTCATGAGATGAATATTGATTCATATTTTACATGCCCACTGATGGTCATACTCCGAGTTTACAGTTTATACATCTTCATTTTCAAGAATCACGTACTTGTTTACTTTTCCTGGGTAGCTTTTTCTGTGATGTTTCTAGTAAGTAGTGTAGTTAACTTAAAGATGCCCACTGCGGTTATAGTTTTACTCTAACAGTACTTGGTCTAGTGGTCAGTATTTGTGGTTTAGTGTTTTTTACTACTCAGGCAATAATCTTACAAGTAATTATTTTCTAAAGTGTTTCCGGGTTTTCACTTGAAGGCTTGTGTTCTTCTTTTTACCCATTCACTTAGGGATAATGTTTAGCATTATTGTGCTTCTGGGTATTCTCAGGAGCCAAGGCGATGCACCTGATCTTCTTTCTCACGATCCTCTGTGTCACCGTGAGATACACTGTCCTTACGTACTACCTTCACATGCCATCCCTATGCCTCAGCGCCTTCCGTGGCTCCTAACTGCCCACCACCCAGCCGGCCGTTCCGGAGTTCTATCTGTGGACCCCACGCTCTCTCTCTGGCATCCTCTTTCATTCCCGTATTAACCATTGATTCACTCTTCTCCTCCCTCTTCTCTAACATCTGGGGCTCCCACCTCTTTGCTTATACTATTCTGATCCTTTCTGTATCTTATCCATCTCTCAAAAGCTATCTGACCCTTCCAGCAAGTTCTCTAGCTTTTCTTTTATGGAATTTAGCTCTTGGGACTTCCCATCTATATTGTAACTGGTTGATATAGTTACAGTTAAAATTCTGATCTTTTCCCCACCTTTGGCTTTTCCAGTGGTCCTGTTCTTATTATTTTTTCTAAAATATTTCTCTTCTAATGGATACATTTATTATTTTTATTGTCTGTCTTCCCTTATTCAAATAAAAGCTCCATGAAAGGAGGTATTTTTTATTTTTGGGTGTGTTTTGATTCACTTCTCTGTCCGTAGCACTTGTACCTGGCACATGGAAAGCACTTAAAAAGTATTTGTCAAATGAATAAATAGAAATCATTCAATGAATGTTATTTTAACTTTTCTTCTTCATGTATCTAAGATTGTAAAATATATATATATATATATATTATACATAAATGCTTGCTCATTATTACACTTACATGTTAAATTAGTTTGACAAAAGTTCCAATATCACTTTAATTGCTTATCCACCAAATTGTTCTTACCTATGTTAACATGATTTTTTAAATTGTTAGCTTTTAGTCTAAATAAAACATATGCTATAGCCATAGAAATCTGTGTTGTTTTACATTCACAGTATTGGTTCAGAATGTGGATGCAAACTCATTCCCACATCTAAATTTGATATTGGATAATTTGTAAGATTTTCTACTAATAACTCCCTGTGAGTAGATTAGGGGAGATTGTCTTGATGTAATAGATTACCAACCCATATGCCATTATCATTCAAATAATTTATTTTAAATATCAAAAACTCTTCCATGGAAAATTGCTGTTTGATTATTATATATATATTTAAAAGAGCTGGAGATTTATCAATAAAAGAATATAATAAGTGATTGCCATTATATAGGTTTTAAAAGAATTGTTGTACTGTTGGCATTAAGGAAAATAATTTTATCATTAAAGTTTTTCCTTTAACAACTTGTGAAATATATAATTAAATTGACAAGTGAATTAAATTTCTAGACAATGCTGAAAAAATAGTGCAATATCCTAGAGAAGAAGTAAAAATACAAGGAAGTATGAAAAATAGAGGAACCGATTCAATGCTGTATAAAAATGAGATCAAGTCTGTATCTGAGAGGCAATAGAAGTCCTTAGGAAATAGAAATAGCCAAAAAACGAAAAAGAAAGAAAGAAAGCCAAGGTGATGATGAGGAAGCAGATAGCTTGAACTTGTAATATGATATCATAGCAAGTGAAAGCTAGTGCAGTTCCTTCTTCAGAAGCATCATGTTGCAGCCATCTGCACTTGATTTTGGTAGGTTCATGATTTGGAATATCGCTTTGATGTTGGTTTTATTATCATGTCAGAGGTTAAAACTTGCTAAGTGAGATATAGGAAATCATGAAGGTGTGCCTGGCTAGAGGAGCTTTAGAGAGTGAATTATACCTCTATATAATGGAGAAAAGGAAAGAATTTTAAGATACTAAAGAAAGAGATATATAGTTAATCAGATATGATATTTTCATGAGAGAGCAGATTCCATTTTCTTATGATAACCTAAAAAATACATTTGTGCCATTTATGTTTGTTATAGTATCCTAATAAGCCATTTAGAATTCCTAATCAATGTCTGCTGAGGTATATGAATTTGGAGCAGGACAAAGAGATTTTCAGTGTTTTTCAATAAATAAAATCATCAATAGGAAAGATTATTTCTTCTTTACTGTCCCCTACACCCCCCCACCAACATGTAGACTTATATGTTACTTTTTCTACTCTTCATTAATGTCTAAATACTTCTTTAAACTAAAGAGGAAAAAATGAGTAGAAATAATGAAAAACATTAGAGAAATGTATGTAAAGGCTTCCTGCTTTTTTTCCCTTTAATTCATAGGTGTTTTCCTTCAAAGATGGTTGGATCCTGATTCTGTATCACTATATGTCTCTATAGAATTTTGGATCCATATTTCATGCAGTTTCAAGTCAAACAGTTGTTGAAGTCAAAAGATTAAATTTCCAACTCTTAAAAAAATGGAATAAAAACTCCCACCAGGGCAGACAAGTGGTTTTAAGAAAAGACTTAAGTGTGTAACAGTAGAAAGTATTTATATTAGAAGAATACTTACTCTTGTAACAGAATGCTGGTTTGTGTGTGTGTGTGAAGTTTCAAGGTATATTTGAAAAGTACCATCAAGATCTCTCTAAGGAGCAATGTCAACAATCATCAGTCTTAAAATGAATCTTCCATCATGTTTGCCTTTTCCCCCCAAATTCTGTCAACCTGATGCCACAATCACTAAGGATTTATTAGTGACAAGAATTTTATAAACTAATGAAAATCTCAAGTAGCACTGTGCACATCTGGCTTAGTTTCCCTAGATATTGTTAATTTTTCATTTCTACATGGGAACTATATCTAGTGAGTCACCTAACACATACTTTGATATGTGTTATAAAAATACAAACAAGCTATTAATAGAAGGGCAAGTTTTTCTGCTTAAAGAAGTTGGGTGCCATATAGTTTCTGTGTGGAAGGGCGGTTTTTTTGCCGTGTATTTTTAAACGAAGTTTTTCTATCTCTGCTGTGCATCACACCTGATGCTTCAAAGATCTGAGATCTCTTTTCTTGGGTTAAGCCTTTCCTTGGCATAATGTCACCCCTAAGCAGAGACATACTCAGTAGTATTACTATTTTTTTTCACTGTCTATTTGAATTATCCATTTTTAAGATACTGAGTTCCTCATTGCCAGAGATCTAGGTGACATATACTTTGTAAAATCAGTATGGTCATTTTTCAGAAAACTGATTTTGTGACTCCAGCTTGCAGGAATGAACTCACATTAATCACACTCAGAGATCAAGTAGATTGCCAATTTATTAATTGAGAGTGAGAAAAATAATTATGAGAAGTGCTTAGACACTTGGGTTGATGCCTTCTTGCCTCATGGTTAAATTCACACAAGAAAACGTGTTCATAAGTTTACTTGGTGGGAATGGAATTAGAGGATGGAGAGGTAGGTCAGTTTGATTCTATCAGGCGGTTTTAAGTGAATGTGTCTAGCTCCACAATTAGGGATATGTTCCCCTTGGAAACAGACGGGTCCATCATTTGGATCCAGGAATCCTCTTTCCTAGATGGTGCTTAGGTAGGTGTTCTTTAAGGTACTTTCTCACTGCTTCCATTGCCAACTGGTTTCCCCTTTTATAGATGTACCATACCTTAAAGCGAAATCTTGCTGACGTTGAAGCCAGCCTAATATTTTAAAGTGATTTTGCCCGTCTATTCTGTAAAGGCATTTCCTTTATTTCCAAGTTCAGAGAGGGAAGAAATACAAATATAGAATCCCATTTTGTATCATCTATATAGCTAAACTGACTGAGATGGTAGTCATAAGTTACATGCAGCTGTTTAAAATTTAACTAGTTAAAATTTAAAAAGCATTCAGTTCCTCAGTTATACATTTCAGAGATTCAGTAACCACATGTGACTGCTAGTTGCTGCTATGAACAGTGCAGGCAGGATGTTGAACATTTTTATCATTGCAGAAAGTTCTACTGGACAATGCTAAAGAGACATTTCATTGACAAAATAGTTTGCAATTATCTATTTTAATATAATTTGCTGTCTGACATCTTTATGCATCTTCATTTTTGTTTATTTATTTCAGTATAGCCTAACTTACTATTCCAGTCTTCTCTAGTGAATTTGAAGTCGATCATATACACATGTTCAGCTGGACAGGGGTTTTGTTGTTGTTAGTAGTTGGTTAAGTATCCAGCACTTAAGTACTCTGTTTATTAAAGAGTGCTTATGAATTTCCTTGGCTGTTCTCCTTCAGCTAATGAGAGGACTATTTACTTTGAAATCTTAGAAAAACTCATGTAGAGTCAAAACATTTTTAAATGTTGTATTATAATTTTGACTGTTTGAAATGGTAGATTTCTTTCTTTTGCAACAGTGTGCTATTTTGATAAATTAAGAAAGCTCATTCAGAAATGCTGACAATGCAAAGAAAATAAAGAGCTGTCCTTTGGAAAATAGTGTAATGTTGTAGCGAGGTGCCTGAAAGTCAATGCATTTTCAAGGCCTGGGTATGATTTTATTTTTAACTTGTGTGCCTTCCTCTGTGTTTAAAGTACCTGTTCTCGTGAAAATCTTAGAATTTTAAAAAATTTACTTTCACCCCCTTGCACATTTGAAAGATTATGTTCAATAAGACTGTTCTTTTGTACATAGTAGTTTAACACGGTCAGTGATTTTAAATTTTGGATTTCTTGATGAGTAATATATATATATATTTGTTGCTGTTTAGTCACTGAGTTGTGTCTGACTCTGTGTGACCCCATATATAGTTTCTACCTGTGGAATTTTTATGTGCTTGGTAGACTTGTGAAATAACTTCTTGGAGAGTATTTATCTACACTCAAATAAATATTTACTCATTCATATTCTTATATACAATTGTTCCTATCTTTAGAAAAGGTCATTTTTTATTGAGTACTTTCAAGGTAGTGGTTTCAGTGTAACTGCTGGGAGAAGTACCAAGAGGTCTCCAGGCGCAGACCCTGCTCTCAGGGGCTTACGCTGTAGTAATCAAATAAATACAAAAGTCCACGTAAAAGAATAGCTATAGTATGGACAATTAGAGCTATTTCCCAGAAGAAATGGTATGAGGGGAAGTCTTTCAGAATAAACAGAATTTGAGAACATAGTGATGTTCATTCCAGACTAAGGCTAAGGAGATCTTACTACTTCTGTATGCAAAAGCCTTTCTAGTAGGCTTAGTTGACAGTGAGTTATGATGTTAGCATCTTTTTTTTTTTTTTTTTTAATGATGTTAGCATCTTGTAGACGAAACCTGGTATAAGGCCTGGTCTAATATTTGTCATAGTTGAAGATGAATTTCTGAAAGAAATGTGTATTTGATGGGAGAAATCTACTAATTCATTTATCAGATTTTTTAGTTACACTTTTAAACATGATTAAGCTATCGTAATATTTTTTAAAGTAAATGTAAAAGATACATATACATACACAATAGTATCTATATATAGAAAATGAAAATGGTCTCTACATATAGAATATTAATCTTTGCTTCCATTGAAAATAGTTCTTTTAAAAAAGTTAAATAAGTAAAGACCTCATTTACTTTTATCAATATTATCGACGTCTTAACAGAACCCTATTAAATTTGCCCTATGGTGTGGTCTCCAAATTATGTTCTACAAAATACATGAATTAAACAACAAAAAAAAACCTGATGTTTCATAGAACTTATGAAGTATCACACATGATTGGGAAACAGTTATGCCATATAGGAGAAATTTTTGTTCCTCTTTTTTCATTTACAGAACTATACTTCTTATATACCTCTTCCTTCCCTAGAGATTTTCTTATATCTCTATTTGCAAGGATAAATTAGATCTTGGTCTATGGTTAGCTTGACTTAGTATTCTAAGCTCTTTCAAAAAAAAAAAAAAAAAAGAGTTTAGTATTCTAAACTCTTTCCAAAATCTATTTATTAAGGACATATCCATATCTATGAATTCAGTCGGGTGATGAAGAAAAGTATAAAACACAATTTCTTGAATTTAAGAGACTTAATGTAATGGAGGAAATGAGACAAGCAGAAGTAAAATACTAGGAGAAAAACAAGAAAAAAATATAGTGAGGTGCTGAAATGTGTGGTGCCGTTAATTCAGAAAGGGAGAGCGAGATAGGCGGGGGAGTGATCAGGAAAGGATTCCTGGAGGATGTCCAACGTAAGATCTTGAAAATCGAGAACAACCCAAACAGAGAAGGTCGACCTGAGAGTGGATGTGGCCTGTGAGGGCAGGAACCGGGCCTGGTATGCTGTCTGTTCTCTTTCTTTATGGAGATGTAATGGTAGATTCAGGCTTCCCTGGTAGCTCCACCGGTAAAGAGTCTGCTTGCATTGCAGGAGATCCCGGTTCGATTCCTGGGCCAGGAAGATCCCCTGGAGAAGGGATAGGCTACCCACTCCAGTATTCCTGGGCTTCCCTGTTGGCTCAGACAGTAGAGAATTCACCTGCAATGCGGGAGACCTGAGTTCATTCTCTGGGTTGGGAAGATCCCCTGGAGAAGGGAATGGCAACCCATTCCAGTATTCTTGCCTGGAGAATCCCCATGGACAGAGGAGCCTGTGTAGTTCATGGGGTCGCCAAGAGTCAGACATGACTGAGTGACTATGCATAACAGTGGCAAATACAGTGCCTTGTACATAGTAGCTGATCCATATGTAATGAATAGGGACGTCCCTGGTGGTCCAGTGGTTAAGACTTCTTGCAATGCAGGGAGTGGGAGTTCAATTCCTGGTGGGGAAGCTAAGATTCCACATGCTGCAATATAAAAAAATCAAAATGTAAAAAACAGAAGAAATACTGTAACAAATTCAATAAAGACTTTAAAAATGGTCCACATAAAAAAAATCTTAAAAAATATGTACTGAGTAAATAAATGAATGGGCAGTTGTAAGCAAGATAAAGTAAAAAGAGGTGTTTACTGGACTAAGCCAGTTCTTGTTGGTGACTGGCAGAAATTATGTGAGACAGGTTCATGAAGAGCCTTGAATGGGAAGCAAAACTTGAACTTGATACCTGGTGAGACATGACCGAGGCCTCTTCTGGGAGTGTACCCCGCTGGAAATGGTGTCTTAGGAGCAGAGGCTGACAGCAGTGTGCTTGTTGGCGAGCTTGTTCGTGAAAGACCGAGGCACACCACTCTGAGTGTAGACCAAGAGTGATGAATGCCCTGGCTAGAGCCTTTGAATTTTCTTACAGAGAAAGAACCACAAACACAGAAGAAAAAGAAAAAATTTTCTTAGCCATTTATTAAATTACTTAGACAACTAATATTAATGTAGTGCCTACTATATGAAGGCCCTAACACAGGAGCCTCATCACCAAGCTTTGAACCCAGGATCCTTCTAAGCACTGTTAAAAGGATTCAGTAAGACCAAGTCTCTGAGATGCTTAGCAGGGTGTCTAGCACATTAGCAAGAATTATAAATGGTAGCTGCTATGATTATTATCTAGCTAATTTTAGACACCCTGACCCTCCTTGTCCCTATGGCCAAAATGCTCTACTATAATCCTATTCTGAGACTTTTTACCTAGTTTCACATATTTGCCTGAACCTATGGTCCTTTAAAAACATTAACAACATTTTTAAATTAGACACTCTGAAACTTGTGCAAGGCAGATCAGATAATATTAATGAATGGTGAGGACCCATCTCTCAGCTTCAGCGATTGTTAACTCAGCTCACTGTTTTCCTGGTCCAGTTTTTCATGAAAGAGTTTGGGATATCTTTATGGCAGAAAGACCAGGAAATGCAAGGAACATAGGCAAGAGACTCAAAGATTTTAGGATTAAAGCTGTGGCATCGTGAAGAAAAACGGAATTTAAGCAAGGGAATAATTTTGAGTGAGATGATTAAGTTTGGGTTGGTAGCTGTTAGTTACATGGTAGTTTTGGGACATCCAAAGCCTGCTATCCAGGGCTGGATATGGGTGGAATCTGCTCTCCCTTTTTGAATACATGATGCATGGATCTTAAACCCATAAAGATTCTCTGGGGTTGACCATTAATTCCCCTCCCTCTTTTTTTTTTTTTTTTTAAAGACTTCTGAGCTCATCCTTTCTGTATCCCAGTCTCCACCTCTCTTCTGCCACTCCCTTCCACTACCATATGCTTTTGGTACATTTTTAAAATCTTACTTTTCTATTAATTGTGTTTGTTTGAGTTCATTGGGTTGTAGTTTATTTTTTTCTTAAAAATGATCTAGCCCATCTGACAGTACTTTGAGTCAGTGATGATTAGGTAATGAATAAATATTCAAATGGGATGGATAATAGCTTCAATTTTGATTTTATAGTGATTTCAGCTCACTTCTTTCAAAGTGTAAAGCAGTATCACTGCCAAAGTTCCATTCATCAAAGGGAGACATAAAGAGATACCACTGATTCCTGAAATTAAATAATACAAAATTATTAAATTTAATATATAAATTAGTGTCTTTAATTCTTTTTTTAAGAAGTACTCAGCTTTCAAAATATCTCTCCCTATTTCACTTTGAAAATAGTGTAAACAATTTAGCTCGTAGACCAAAACAGAGATCCTATTATTCTTTTTGATGCATAGGTGTCATGACATTAATGCTAATTTGGGTTATGTGTATTCATTGAGGGTAAAAATCAGGCTCGTTTTAGCACCTGATTTAAGCCTGCAGCAGACTTTCATATTCAAATTAGGAATTGAGAGATGTGTATAGAAAGTGGAGATATGTATGTCTAGGACCTACTTCAGCTTTATAACAGGCTCATAATTATTAGCAATGGGATCCAGGCTGTTAACACTGGACACTGTTAGAATGTTCCGTGATAATTTATAGGGTTGATTACTCTAGCCTCAAGTGGAACCTTAGGAAGAAGAGCAGCAAATGGTAAATCTTTGCGGTGGTCCCTGGAGTAGCATTTCAGTTTGAGACTCTGAGTTATGTGGGTCTCAACCTCTTTTCCTCTGCTGGCCTTTCCTGTGGCTCGTCGTCGGCATCGTCATCTGTTCAGATCATGCCTGGTCAGAAATCACTGGTCCCCGGGGAGGAGAGAGTGGGGTGAGCCCTGTTATAAGCACGCTCGCTGCAAACCTTTCACCTTGCTGTCAAGGTGACAAATGTTTGTCCTTAAGGGAACACCGGAGGTTAAATCACCAGTGTTTCTCTCACTTATCTGCTTTCCCGTACGACCCAAGCTCTTAGCCAAATTTATAGCTGAGGGAATCTCAGAAAATTAGGCTCCTCATAACCTTTATGCACCTTGTTCAGAGATATGTTTTGTGCAGCCTCAAAGTACTGACTACATTATGCGCTGGGGGCTGAGTAATTAGAATTTCTTAAAAGTTGTTATATAAGTACATTTTCATTTCAGGGCTTATTCAGAAGGAAATAGAGACACAGACATAGAGAACAAACATGTGGACTCCAAAGGAGGGAAAGGGGAGATAGAATGAATTGGGAGATGGGATTAATATATGTACCCTATTGATACCATGTATAAAATAGATAACTAATGAGAGCCTACTGTCTAGCACAGGACACTCAGCTTAATGTTCTCTGGTGACCTAAATGGGAAGGAAATCCAACAAGGAGGGAATATGTGTATACATATAGGTGATGCAAACCAGTCTGTCCTAAAGGAAATCAGTCCTGAATATTCATTGGAAGGACTGATGCTGAATTTGAAACTCCAATACTGTGGCCACCTGATGCGAAGAACTGACTCACTGGAGAAGACCCTGATGCTGGGAAAGATTGAGGGCAGGAGGATAAGGAGACAACAGAGGATGAGATGGCTGGATGGCATCACCGACTCCACAGACATGGGTTTGAGCAAGCTCCGGGAGGTGGTGATGGACAGGGAAGCCTGGCGTGCTACAGTCTATGGGGTTGCAGAGTTGGACACGAGTGAGCGACTGAACTGATAACTGATTCTCTTTGCTATGCAGTAGAAACTAACACAACATTGTAAAGCAGCTATACTCCAGTAAAAATCTTTAAGAAACGTTAAAAGCTTGAGAGATAGTGTCGGAGCTTTGCAAATATAATTGTGATAAGGCGCGCAATGCATTCATCTTACAATCAGCATGCGTTAAGGGTGTATACATCCTCGCACAAAGAAACATGAAACCATGAAACACAAAGAAACATGAAACCCTGGAAATGGAAGTTGCTTTGGATTTTTCCAATTCTTTTTTGGCCCATTGCATTCCATTCTCTCTCAGTCGTGTCTGACTCTTTGCAACCGCATGGACTGTAGCCTACCTGTCCATGGAATGTAGCCATGGAATGTCCATGTAGCCTCTGTCCATGGAATTCTCCAGGCAAGAGTACTGGAGTGGATAGCCATTCCCTTCTCCAGGGGATCTTCAGAACCCAGGAACTGAATCCATAGTCTCTTGCATTGCAGGCGAATTATTTTACCATTTGAGCCACTAGGGAAAAGACTCTGATGCTGGGAAAGATTGAGGACAGGAGGAGAAGGGGGCAACAGAGAATGAAGTGGTTGGATGGTATCACCAAATCCATGAACATGAGTTTGAGCAAACTCGGGGAAGGATAGGGAATCCTGGCATGCTGCAGTCCTTGGGGTTGCAGAGTCAGACACAACTTAGCAACTGAACAACACAAATTCCTTTCTCTAATGGCAACTCACTTCAGTATTCTTACTTGGAGAATCCCCATAGACAGAGGAACCTGGCGGGCTACAGTGCTTGGGATTGTAGAGTCTCACACAACGGAGGCAACTTAGCCCAGCACAGCACATATAGCAGTGAGAATGATCTTAAACGATATAAATTGATGTCATTTCCTTCAATATCTCTTGGGATAGACACCAAAATTCCTTATATGACTTACAAGGCCCTGCATGATCTGTACCTTGCTTCCTGCTTCATCCCATGCCACCTTCTTCACCCCCAAGGCAGCTTCCATAGAAACATACTTAAGTGTCTCTAGTTCATTCATTCAGTGAATATTTTATTGAGACATACTCTATACTGAGGCTATGCAAATGTATAAAACAGACAAACACTCATGGAACTTACCTTTCTAGTGAGGGAATATGACACTAAAATGTATAGATTTGTGACTAAACATATATATTTCATATAATTATTATATATTTATATTATATATTTTAGATGTAAATTTATGTATTCTACTTATATGTCATATGGAGGAAATGGAGAAAAGTAAAGCAGGAAGGGAGAAAGACAAGGAAGAAACTAGAGAGATTGCAGTTTTTTAAAAGGTGATAAGTGACAGTCTCATTTAGAATGTTTAAACAGAAACTTGAAGCAGGTGAGGGAGGAAGCTATGAGAATATTTTGGGAAATAGTGTCTATATAAAGGGAATGTCCCCTGGAGGAGGGCCTGGCAACCCACTCCAGTATTCTTGCCTGGAGAATGCCATGGACAGAGGGGCCTGGTGGGCTCTGGTTCATAGGGTTGCAAAGTGTCAGACATGACTGAAGTGACTTAGCATGCACTCACGCATAAAGAGAATGCACAGAAGTGCAAAGGGCCAGACAGGAAAAGAGCCAGAATAGGAAGAGCAATGAGATAAGTTCAGGTATGTAAAGGGGCCAGATTATATGGTTAGGGCTTTTGTGGGCCATGGAAAGGCTTCTGAGTTTAAATCTAAATGAGATGGTGTGTTAGTTAGTTTGAGCTGCCATAACAAAGTGCCATGGATGCAAGTGTATCCACCTTGGGTGGTGCTGTGCAGGTTACATGAATTATTCTTCGTTAAAAGGTTTAATAGTGTCTGGCACATTGGTAACGTAACAAAAACCAACTGTCATTACTCTCATCAGAAAAGTCCATTGGTTTGTCCAAACTTACCTAGCTGATAATGAAGAGAAGCTCAGCTAGAATCTGTCCCTATTATTTCGCATGCAATGTACTTTCCATTATATCATGAAACTGGAGGATTTTCATTTTAAACCAGAGGATAGTTCAAGTTATAGATGGCAATAAAAGTTTCTTTCTTTTAAAATACTATATAATTTGGACTTTGTAGTATTGCATCCTGACACACATTCCTTCCTTTTAATGGGATTTCCCCATGTATCTGTTTTTTCATAAAGTTTAGTTTTGTTTCCTTGAAGTAGTCCTAAAGTTTGACTCCTTTGAATTATTAAATGATTCTTTCCCTGGAAGTTGTTTAATTTCTTTCTATTGTTTTCTCAACTATTCACTATTTACTGTTTTCACTGGGAATGAAAATACATTCTAGGACTAGTAAATGAAGACTTTAAGGAGATACCTTCTCGCCCTCTAGAGAAGTTCAAATGGTCCTTCAGGATCCCTTCCGTTCAGTCTGGTAGAAAATTTTTAAATTGTTTAAGAAATTTTTACTTAGTATTAACTGTATGCCTAGGACTAAGATAGACATTAGGAATATAAGGTAAATTAGGCATAGTCCTTGTAGATGATGTTTACGTTCAAGTCAGGAAAAGAACAATACATGAAATAATCACATTGTAATTTTAGTTATGAAGGAAAATAGCAGAATGATGATAAAGCAGAAAACATTCCCTTTTAGTCCAGTTCTTTCCTCAACTACTGCCCAGTGTTCCTCCTCTCCTAAGATAATTTCTTCATGAGAGAATCTCGTTCTTTTAAGTTTTTTATTTAAATCATCCAGATGAAGTTGTTTAATACAGGATGAATAATGTGAGTAGCTGACAAAAGATAGTCAAAATTTAACTGATGTTGGTATGTAGGAAACTAACCTAGGTCACCTTATGCATGCTAAACTAAAGAGTGTCATTTTCTGAGGGGAAATTGAAGTATAGTTGTTTTGCAATGTTGTGTTAGTTTCAGCTATACAAGAAACTGAATCTGCTATTATGTAGCAGATTCCCGCTTGCCCATCCCACCCCTCCAGGTCATCACAGAGCACCTAGCTGTGCTAGACAGCAGCTTCTCACTATTAGCTATTTTACACAAGAGTATCATTTTAATAACAGCGCAATAATAAGTTTAGAAGAAATATGTTACAAATGACTTTATCAGTCATTGCATTTAATTTTTTTTTTTTTACTTTCCTTTGCTCCTAAAACAGATGCTCATTGCAGAGAAATAGCAATGCTGTTATTTTTGCTGTATAAAATTAATGTTTAAAGATGTGTACAATAAGGAATAATGATTAGTAACTTGTTTTTAAATTACTTTTGGAAAAGATAAAGCAAAATACCTTTCAGAAGATCATGTGAGTTCCTCCCATCTCTTTTAGGCCAAGTAATTATATTCTATCATGCTTTCTTTTTTGGTAGAGGGACAGAGTGAAGATAAAAGACAGCCATGGAGATAACAGCCTACTTCACAGCTGACTGAAGCAGGTGTTAGAAATGCAGATGAAGCATGTTGACTAAAGACTATACAAATTTGAAGTGAAAATGCCGCTGGTCTGCATGCAGCGTTCTGCACATATGAAGTTTCAGGCAGTTAAATTATTCATTGTATTGTATGAACTAGTTCAGGAGTTAGGGAAAAGGTGCCTTTTACATTTAAACTGTTTCTTCCCCTTCTCCCTTTTATCTGCACTTGACAAGCAAAATGAACTTCATTTTGTAAGTTTTATTCCAGCAAGTGAATGACTTACATTTCTGTATGGAAAAAAAAAAATCTTAGAACAGATAACTCATGGTGTAAGGGACACTGTGAAGCAACAGAAACTGGCAATTGTTTTTCTTTTTCATTTTGTTATAATCAAAGCCACTAAAGACAAATAAGTGTGAAAGTGGCTTTCAAATCGTCACTACCATCAATCTCACCATGAAATACTTCCTAAGTGCCTGCCTGTGTGTCCCTTATTCCTGACTGGATAAGCAAGTTTAAG
Organism: Muntiacus reevesi; assembly: GCF_963930625.1. Lineage (NCBI taxonomy): Eukaryota > Metazoa > Chordata > Mammalia > Artiodactyla > Cervidae > Muntiacus > Muntiacus reevesi. Next base: position 58,700,845 of record NC_089261.1, on the reverse strand, counting down.
AAAAATACACCGTTTATTCTCTAATCTTATAATGAAGGGTCTTGATTTTTTAAAGGTAGAGTTGAGATATTTTTGAACATTTAGTACGTAATTTTAAGCAGACTTACATTTTAGGGGAAATACCACAATTCATGGAATTATTTCTACCCTCATTTTGGTTCATTTTGCTTTTTGGTCTCAGGAGTTGGTTGACTTTGCTAGAGTGCTGCACTGGTACTAGACTGATGCTGGTGTCAAAACACCCGCTTTTTGTGAACTCAGAGCACTTCAGGACACCCAAAGAGGTTTTATTATGTTTGTGTTATCATGTTTATGTTTTCCTCCTTGACATAAGTAGGAAAACATAAACGCCTCATTTTAAAGGTGAAGAAGCTAGGAACAAGAGATGTCCTCTCTTTCTTCTTTCCCTCTTCCCTTCCTTCCTTTCTCTGTTGAGACTCAAAGTTTCAGAACTGCTGAAATTTTGACTCTGTCTGTGTGAAGGTATAGGTTTAAAATATCTTTCTTTTGGCTCCGAACACAAAAGGCTTCAGCATACATGCTCTGTGACCCCTTGGTAGCAAGATGGCTGCTGCAGCTTCAGGCACCATGCCTTTGTTCAAGGTAGGATGGATGGGGAAAGACTGCTGGGACGCTTTCTTCTCATTTCTGCCTTTTGTAAGAACAAACATTCCCAAGAGGTTCTCAGCAGACTTGCTCTAATATTTCATTGGCCTGATCTCAATCCTAGGGTTACTGCTAGCTGTAAGGAAAGGAGACAAATAATCAAAGGGAACAGAATTTGGCTTAGACCTATGCCTCTTGACCCCTTCCCTTCATGACACACATAAGAAATGTAACATCCTAGCGGCAAAAAGAGTGTTCCTGCTCTTCTGCCCTGACAGTTGGGTCGGGGGGTGACTATCTTATCTATCTATGGGACGTTTAAGACTCATACTGGTGGGACTTCGCTGGTAGTTCAGTGGCTAAGATTCCATGCTGTCAGCGCAGGGAGTCTGGGTTCAATCCCTGGCCAGGGAACTAGATCCCACATGCTGCAACTAAGAGTTCTCATGCTACAGCTAAAGATCCTGCATGCTGCAAAGACCCAGCACAGCCAAATAAATAAGTAAGTAAATAAGTATATATATATATATATTTAAAAGACTCATATTGGTTGGAAATGACTAGTTTGAACCACTCATGAGACACATTCAGGATTAGACATGTTCTAAAGAAAACAGAGCTCTGTTAGCATATAAGAGGACAGGGTGGCCTTTAGGTAGCCAATTTATAGAGTCTGGCGCAATAGCTGTTTGCTTAAATAAATTATATTTATTTGATCTTGGAATATATTGTGTTTGGATTTGAATAAATGTGTATCTGTTACTCTTGACAGTCACCCCCCTCCCCCGCCCCTTTAATAGTGAAACTTGTATATATGCTGTGAAAGAGACCTGGAGCTAGAAAGTTGACTTCTTCTTTTCAGGCATACTTTCAGCCTCACTTGTGATAATATGACTTCTGCATATGTTGAGTTATCCTGGCAGTTTGTAAAGAATCACCAAAGTGAACCAAGTTGATACATGAGGGATCAGAACTGCATTTTAGGAGGGATCCTCAGACCCAGGCAGTAAGCAGATCAGTGGTCATTGGCTGCTACGTGTTAAATTGCAAAGGCTGCTCTGTCAAATTATAGATTTCCAGTGTAATCACTCGGGATCTCCATGAAAGTTATCTGTAGTTGAAAGTAGAGATCAAGTAGAAGCTGCATCAGTAGTGAGTATTAGAGACTGACAAGGCTTTATTCCGCAAAGCACTAATGAGGAGTTTATGGATAAGGTAAAACTTACAGTGTAGCTCTAATTCTTCTATGCTGCAAAAGAAACAGATGGAGTGCCCAAGGTAGAAACTGATTAGTTTGCACATTAGGTATTTAGTGATAGTCCTAAAAACCAAATTTCCCCTAGAGAAAGAATTTTTTAGCCTGGAAACTTGAAGTCCTAGTACGTTCTGAAAATTTGTGCTCAAAATGTATTCTGTAATTGTATATGGATTTTTCTAGAAAGAAAGGCCATAGCTTTCATCTAATTTTCAAAGATTAAAAACAGAGTATCTGTTGGATACTTAAATAGCCCAGACTTGAAGCAGTTTTCCAGGTCTCACTAGAGTTATTTTAAGAGAACTGCAACTTCTAATTGTTCTACGACCTGATAATCTGTTTAAACAGTAATTTTTCTTTTATATATATGGTGCTTTACAGTACGTGCAGTAGATGGCATAAATGGTTTTATGATAAAGATATGGTTTTCGATAAAATATCCATCATTCAGAGTTCATGAAATTCAGTTTTTTCTCTTGAGGAAGATAAAATGTGTTGTATGAGATGATCAAAATTAGGCAGTGTTTTTAGATGTGATGTTGCAAAGGAGCCATCAAACTCTTTACCTTCAAGATTATGTAGTGTTAAGGGTAAACTAGTTACAATAGTCAAATACTTAATTATTTATTAGTCCTTCCAGAATTTGAATACCCAGGGTATTTTGATATTTACCTACTTAGACTTTTGAGGTGAGGTGAAAGTGCTCAGTCATGTCCAACTCTTTGCGACCCCATGATCTATACAGTCCATGAAATTCTCCAGGCCAGAATACTGGAGTGGGTAGCCTTTCCCTTCTCCAGGGAATCTTCCCAACCCAGGTCTCCCACATTTCAGGTGGATTCTTTACCAGCTGAGCCACAAGGGAAGCCCACCTTTAATCATGGCAAAATAGCGATAGATGATAGATAGAGAAAAAAAAAACCCTCTTTTTCTCTATTATAAAAGAATTCTCAGTTCTTCACTGCCTTCAAAGTTACTCCTATCCTTTTAGATGTGTGTGTTTAAGTAATTTCCCCTCTGTGGATGAAGCTGACAGCAATTTCCAAATTGATTTTCAATCTGTAATATTCCAACTATACCTCAAACCTCATTAAAGCTCTTTTCATCATTTCTCTGACTCCATTAGTTATGGCAGCATCTCAAAATTTAGTTTTCTCTGTAAATTTCATTATTGTGGTTACCAATTCATTATAAAATGATCAGAGGAGTAGGAAGAAGGGAAGAGAAATTGGCATATGAGGACAAAGTGAAAGATTAGGACTCTTTGGCCTGCAAAGTAGAAATCTATCAAATCCTGAATGGCATGGGTAAGGACAAACTGGACCAAGATGCTAGATCTGGAAATAGGAAGATGTAAGGAAATTCTTGAAACTCTCTTGAAATATAAGAAGTGGAGCTACGTAACAGGGACAGAAAAGTAATTTTTAAAAGCTTGGGGTGAATTTATTTTCAAGCAAAAGAAAAAATTAAGATGTAGCAGGTCTTCCTGGACACTCTGAACGTATCCTAAGTAATTGTAAATTTTATTATGCTAAACAAGGCCTCCTTTTTTTTTTTTTTTTAATTATTGTGTTCTCTGGGATATCCTATAGAAACAGAATTTTGTGCTAATAAGGCAAGATGGAGTCAAGTGTGACTTAGAAAGAAAGATGAGGTCATATGCTATCTTCATATGAGTCTGGCAAGCAAGATTGGTAATAACTGATACCACTGCAAGTACATCACTGAAGACTTCTTCTTCAGTTTATTCTGACAGTGATTTGTCAGTGAATTCATCCTCTGTTTAAAAAAAAAAAAAAGGTGCTTTTAGTATCAGTTTGTTCATTGTAACCACCAGGCAAAATATACTCAAAGATGTTTTTATTTTATGTATAAAGAATTCCTGCAGATAAAGAAGAAACAAATAAATATACCAAGAGGAAAATAAGTGAAGGTCTTTAATGGTCATTCACAGAGGAAGCACCGTGGATGAGCAATAAACCCAGGAGATGTACAACCACACTGCCAATCAGTGCAAATCAAAGTGTTTTCCATCTATATAATTAGGAAAGTTGAGCGAGATTGACACGACCTTTTATTGGTGAGACTGGAAAGACTTAGAAATACACACTCTTGGTAGGTGTGTATGTCGATACAGTCTTTCTAGATGGTAATTTTAGAGTGTGAAGCAAAAGTGAAAACACTTAAAAGTAATAGCAGCAGGGCCTTCCGTGGTGGCCCAGTGGAAGGGACCCACCTTGCAATGCAGGCAATCCAGGTTCAATATCTGTTCTGGGAACTAAGATCCCACACGCTGCAGGGCAACTGAGCTCACGTGTCTCAACTACTGAGCTCACACAACTGGAGAGTCCATGCACAGCCACAGAGACCCCACACGACGCAATAAAGATTCCACGAGCCGCGACTAAGACCTGACACAGCCACACAGATAAATAAGTCTTTATTTATTTATTATTGTTGCATGCAGTAATACCAGCTATCAAAGCTGCCCTGGACTTGGACCTATGCTAAACAGTTAGTAGGCATTACGTTTATTATATTTGTCCTAACAGTAGCTATTATTACTCCTGTATTATAAATGAGGAAACCAGAACTTAAAGGGTTAGTGTTCTCTCCCCCACATCGATCTAGTTATTAAAGTGATGAAGTCAAGATTTGAGCTTACATCTTTCTAACTTCAGATTCCGCAATGATAAACCATTTTGTTGTTCAGCCTATTCTTGGTAGAACTGGTCAGTTCCAATTCTCAGAATTTCTGTCAAAAGAACAATCGTCAATGCCAAAGCTGTACATATAAGAATGTTACCGACCTTCATATTTAGGTACTAAGTATTTCCTGGTGGCTCAGTGGTAAAGATTCTGCCTGACAATGCAGGAGATGCAGGTTCAATCCCTGACCCGGGAAGGTCCCCTGGAGAAGGAATTAGCAACCCACTCCAGTATTCTTGCCTGGGAAATCCCATGGACAGAAGAGCTTGGCAGGTCACAGCCCACGGAGTGGCAAAAGAGTCGGACACAACTTAGCGACCAAACAACAACTACAAATCCAGGCACCTACATGAAATGTAGTGTGGGCATATTCAAGGCAGCTAGCTCTAGAACCAAGACATCATATAAATTTGGGAACCTAAAAAGTGCCCCCTCAGTGAAAGAAGTGCTAAAAAAAACTCTACTTATTGGCCAAGATAAGTGACAGTGTTGTCCTAGGCTGGGAGTTTGAACAGAAGAAAAAGAATGTCTTGCGAACAATGGAAATTCCAAGCCTGTTCTATAAATGGTTCCGAGATATGAATTTATACTATTTTTATGGGCCCAGAAATTAATGTAAAAGCTTGTTTCAGATTGGTGTTCTAGAAAGAGAGAATTCTTTTGTATTGGTGAGATATAATCCCTAGATAGAAGAAGTTCACCGAGTCCCAAGTAGGATAAACATAAATAAATCAAAATTAAACTTCAGTATGATACAGACCACTGCAATTGCAACCATTACTAGTAGTACTAGCAAACACCTATACAGTGTCATTTTGTGCCAGATTATCACCTAAGAACTTTTTATACATATTAACTCACTTATTTATGGATAGTAGCTCACAATTATTTTATTGAAGAGGAAAATAAGGTACAAAGAAGTTACTAATTTTTCTTAAGGTCACTCAGCTACTATGTGGCCAAACCAAGAGCTGAACCCAGATAATCTAGCTCCCAAGTTTGTGCTCTTAACCTCTGCACATCTTCAAGACAATCAGAGAGAAAAGACAGCTTTCTAAAACAATAACCACAGCTAGTCTCGCGGCGGACATCTCTAAAGCAGTGAGAGAAGACAAAAAAGGAGCATCTTCAAACGCTGTGGGAAAGTGATATGCCCTGTGTGCCCGCTGCCCCCGCCCGAGGTTATTCACAAATAATCATTCAAGAGTGAGGCTGGGTTCTTCTTCCTGTCCTCCTATTCCTCTTCCTTTCCTTGTCTTTTTCTTTCTTCCTCGTATTTTTCTTTAAAAAATATCTTGGATTCCCTTCCCTCCTGTTGAGGCAGCCGGGGCTGGGGTAACCTGTAGATCCAGGACTAAGGAGGTGATCAGAAACAAGAGGGTCAGTCAGTGGTCAAGCTGAGGAGATTCTGGGTGGGAGGTAAGACTGAGGAGACCATCAGGGCTGACAGGGCCAGGATATTGATTGCATGAAGGGGATATGAGGACATGAATAAACTGAGGATAACTAGTGCTCAGAAATGTATGATATCACTTATATGTGGAATTGGAAAAAAAAACTAATGAATATAACAACAAAAAATAATAGACTCAGATATAGAGAACCAACTAGTGGCGACCAGTGGCGAAAGAGAAGGAGGAAGGGGCAGGGTAGGGGTAACGGGTTAAGAGATATAAACTGTTACGTATAAAATAAGCTACAAAGATATTGTACAGCACATGGAGTAGAGTCAGTATTTTGTATTAATGGAATATTTAACCTTTAAAAATTGTGAATCACTATTCTATACACCTATAACATGTAAACTATACATCAACTACACTTCAATTTAAACAAGTGAAAAAAAAATCCTGAGACCATGTCAGAAGTTACACAAGAGCCGACCTGAAAGGGCATGCACTGCTCAAATCTGGAATTATTTGAGCATCGAAATAAATAATGATAGTAAAAGACTATACCACACCAAATAAAATAGGAACCCAAGGGTCCATACTGATGTAAATAAGTGCATAAGCAAATCAATGAGAAGAATTCCAGGCTATGAACTTTTATAAATTAAAAAATGATTGCATTAGAAAATTGCCACTTGGCAACTATTATAGACGTAATATTAATAGTTGATTTAGGCTTGTATCATCCATGGAGGTTAAAAGTAGCTCATGAAAGTTAATAAAGGAAGAGCATGGCAGTATATTCTCAAAGTGTTTTAATTAACAAGGAAATAGTAACTTCACTGCTGAGGAACGTAGAAGACACCACCTTTAAACCAAAGGAGCAAAGTGAACATCCCCAATAATGGGGCAGATAGACATCATTGCTGCTGGATGCAGTATACTGAGGAGTATAGCGTCACTTGAGACACATGCCTGTGAAATGCCTCACCTGCATTTAATCACGAGAATGACGTAGACAAACCCAAATAGAGGCAGACTGAAATAACGGGGCTGTACGCTTCAAAAATACCAAGGTTGTGAAAAAGCAGGGAAGATCAAGGAATAGTTCCAGATAAGCAGACATGACAACCAAGTACAAAATATATAGTTCTAGACAGGATAGTTGATGAGATTTGATGGGACTGAATTTGACAGTAGATGGTAATATTATTATCAAGATAGTTTCCTGATTTAGCATGTTTTACTGTAGTTATATCCCTGGAGGAGGAAATGGCAGCCCACTCCAGTATTCTTGCCTGGAGAGTCCTGTGGACAGAGAAGCCTGGCAGGCCATGGTCCATAGGGTCACAGAGAGTCGGACACGAGTGAACCGACTAAGCTCGTGCACACACACAGAGTAGTTATTTAGGGGAGAGTCCCTGTTTTTTAGGAGGTACACACTGCAGTGGGCTTCCTTGTGGCTTAGCTGGTAAAGAGTCTGCCTGCAGTGCGGGAGACCCTGGTTCAATTCCTGGGTTGGGAAGATCTGCTGGAGAAGGGATAGGCTACCCACTCCAGTATTCTGGCCTAGAGAATTCCATGGACTGTATAGTCCATGGGGTCACAGAGAGTCAGACAGGACTGAGCGACTTTCACTCAACTCACACGCTGAACTATTAATGGTGTATCACATCTTCAACTTACTCTCAGTATAATGATTGTGGGATGTGCTTGTGCACCCATGTGTGTGTTTGTTCATTATTCTTTGGTATAGTTTTGTAGATGTAAATTTTTATTGCATTCTAAACAGGCCTACAGGCTTCCCTGGTGGTTCAGCTGGTAAAGAAACTGCGTGTAATTCAGGAAATCCAGGTTTGATCCCAGGGTCAGGAAGATATCCTGGACAAGGACATGGCAACCCACTCCAGTATTCTTGCCTCAGAAATCCCATGTACAGAGGAGCCTGGCGGTCTACAGTCCATGGGGGTCACAAAAGAGCCGGACACGACTGAGTGACTAACACACATACACAAACAGGCCAACGTGCTATGTAATTGTTACCCTTTAACCCGGTTTCCAAAAATGGTTCAGGCTCACAAAATTTCTATTGACCTAGCTTTTTGTTGGCGGTGGTTGTGATTTTTGGACTGCACTGGGTCTTTGTCGCAGTGCACACTTCTCTAGTTGTGGAGCACACGAGCTCTGTGGTTGTGGCAGGAAGACGTCTCACGTTGCAGTGTGCCTGCCCTCTAGTTGTGGCTTGCGGGCTTCGTTGCCCTGAAGCGTGTGAGATCTTAGTTCCCCGACCAGGGATTGAACTTGTGTACTTTGCACTGGAAGGCAGATTTTTTTTCATTTATTTTTATTAGTTGGAGGCTAATTACTTTACAATACTGTAGTGCTTTTGCCATACATTGACATGAATCAGCCCCTGGACCACCAGAAAAGTCCATTGATCTAGTTTTAGCTACTTGACTTTTGCAATCTCAACCAAAAAATGGTGATTCACAGCACCCCAAATCACAAATTCATTATACGTTTTTTACTGATTATTTTCATGTAATTTCTTTTGAGTTATTCACTTTGTATTTTTATTTGTTTCTAACTTTTGATTGAAATATAGTTGATGTGTAAGTCCCTAGTTTCTAATTAATATATTTTAAGCATATGTAATCTACTCCATGGTGTTTTATAATGAGGAAATAATGATATTTAGAGTCAGAAAGATTTGGCTTCACGTAGCAATTCTGCTTCTATCTAGCTGCTTGAATGTGGGCAAAATTCTCATCTTTTGGGGGGTTACTGTTTCCTCATCGGTAGGCAACTCAGGATTGTTGTCAGGAGCAAACATGGAAACATGAAAAGTCTAAGCAGAGCTGCTGGCATGTAAGAGGAGTGCAAACTAAGCACTGTCTTCCCTCAATTCATTCTTCTTTCTCTTACCAAAAGCATCCACACAAGCCTCTCGGGCATAGAGAAATACAAAGCCTATTAACAGACCATAGGAAAGGGCTCTGTCCTGTCCTTTTGTTCATATTTGGCTTCTCTCCTTGTAGCTGATTCTTGCCTTTATTTCCGTAATTAAGTCATCCATCATCATCCAGAAGATGAATCAAGCCAGGCGGTGATCACAAGTTGGGGGAGGATGGGAGCAGCACACAGAGGGTGAGGGGGTTGCCTGAGCACCTCAGGTTACTGGGGACCAGCGGCCAGTGTATGCGAGGGCGATCAGACGGAATGTGGTCTTTTCCAGTGTGGGGAATGTTAGCTCTGCTGTTACAGCAGCTTACCATCCCTAGGAAAAATATTGATTGGCCATGACCCAATGACTGTCTGATTCTCCTCCCTGAATCCTTGCTCAGCAAGCCAGTTTTAGCTGTTCCTAGTCTTGGGGACCTTCAATGTTTACAATTTCTTTCCTTTCATTGGGACTTTCATTTTTCCTTTGTTTTCTTTGGGGTGTTTTTCTTATTTCTCACCCTCTTTACATGCTTATATGTAAATATATATTCCCTAAATGTCAACATACATTTTACACAGTCTTTATTACGTGTTAGTTCATTTCTGTTTCCTTGATATTCTTTCACTTCTGTTTTTATTATTTGTGCTGGTGGGAAATGAACTTGATAAAGACGGTCAAAAAGTACAAACATCCACTTGAAAAATCTTAAGAAAAAAAGTTATATCTGCAAGGTCAGACTGATAACTGTTGTAATGTGTGTGGAGAATAGGAACTCTTCTTGACAGCCTGTCTATTCATCTGTCCATCATCAGACATAAAAGACAGGAAGTCTAGTGGGACCTTAAGCTTAACCTGGTTTTTTTTTTTTGGGAACCAATTTCCAGAAGTCAAGGGTTGGGGTTCTGCTCCCTATCAAAGAGCTCAAGTTCTGAAATTCCAAAATTATTTACTGAGGTATAGTTTCTTTACAATATTGTGTTAGTTTAAGTTATACAGCAGAGTGATTCAGATATGTGTATATATATATATGTAATTTTTTAGATTCTTTTCTACTATAAAATATTGAATATAGTTCCCTGTGCTATACAGTAAATCCTTGTTGTTGATCTATTTTATTTCATAGTAGACTGTATCTGTTAATTGCAAACTCCTAATATATCTTTCCTACTTACCTTTCCCCTTTGTTTGAAAGCAAACCATAAGTTTATTGTCTATGTCTGTGAGTGTTCCTGTTTTGTAAATAAGTTCATTTGTATAATTTTCTTAGATTCCACATATAAGTGATATCATATGGCGTTTGTCTTTGATATGCTTTATTTAGTATGATAATCTCTAGGTCCATTCATTTTTCTGCAAATGGCATTATTTCATTCTTTTTTTTAAATGTCTATTATCCATTATATATATGTGCCACATCTTTATCCATTCATCTGTTGATGGATATTTAGGTTGCTTCCATGTCTTGGTTATTGTAAATAGTGCTACTATGAACATGGGGGTGCATGTATATTTTTAAGTTGGAATTTTCTATGGATAGATGCCCAGAACTGGGAGTGTTGGATCATGCAGTAGCTCTATTTTTAGTCTCTTAAGGAACCTGCATACTGTTCCCTATAGTGGCTGTACCGATTTATATTCCCACCAATGGTGGGGGAAGGTTCCCTTTCTCCACAGCCTTCCCAGCATTTATCATTTGTAGACTTTTTGTTGATGCCACCCTGATGGTTGTGAGGTGTTACCCACTGTATTAATAACCTTGATTTCAAGCCCATGTCCTCAGTTCTGTTCTGGCTCCTGCCACCGTAGGCTTCCTGCATCTAGTGCACATTTAATAAATGTTTCAACAAGTGTTTTTTGTTTCAGTGACTCAAAAAGTGACTCAAGATCCTGCTTTCCATCCCAGATATTTTGTGCTCCTTTTATGTGGGTTCTCTGCTCTGCCTAACTTCTGAATGTTAGAGTGTCTCAGGGCTTGGCGGCGGGTTCTGCTTTTTACTTTGTCTCTCTTGGAAAGTTATCCAATCCGGTGGTTTTTATGGAGCATCAAAATGCATCTGCTACCAAACTGATACCTCCAGCACCAACTTCTTCCTCAAATGCCAGACTCATATATCAAAATGTTTATTTGATGTCATATCTTGGATGTCTAATAAGTGTCTCAAGTTGACCATACGCAAAATAGAATTCTTCACCTCCCCCCATCCTTAAAATGCGTCTCCCTTAATCTTTCTCATTTCAGCAAATGGCTGTAACCTTTGTATGCTGCTTACCTGGTGGCTCAGATGGTAAAGAATTTGCCTGCAGTGCGGGAGACCTGGGTTCGAGTCCTACATTGGGAAGATGCCCTGGAGGAGGGCTTGGCAACCCACTCCAGTACTCTTGCCTAGAGAATCCCCTGGAGAGAGGAGCCTGGCGGGCTGCAGTCCTTGGGGTCACACGGAGTTGGACATGACTGAAGCGACTTAGCAGCAGCAGCATTGCATGTTCAGTCGCTCAGTCATGTCCGACTCCAGTCCCACGGCCTGTAGGGAACCTGCATCTCCTGCATGGGAAGGTGGATTCTTTACCACTGAGCCACCTGTGAAGCTGCTCTAACCATTATTTGAATTTAGAAGTTTTTCTAGACTTCTCCCTTTTCACCGCTTCCTTCCTTCTATATCTAAGTCATCAGCATATCCTACTGGATCTACCTTCTGAATGTATCTTGAATGCATTATCTTCTCTTTGTCTTCACTGTCACTACCCAAATTTAAGATGCCATCCACTCTTGCCTGTTAATGCGCAGATGTGCCCTGATTGATCCCCCTGATTCTACTCTAGCCTCCCTAAGTTTTATTTCACATATCAGCTAAAGTAATCTTTTCAGAATATAAAACTCACATTGTGTCACCATGCTCTTTCCCAGCTCTTCCCTGCTTTTAAGACATCTCTGGTGTCTTCTGTTGCCCTTAGGATAAAAGCTAGACACCTTATTCCAGCCATAACGTCCTAATGCCTAGCCCTGCCTTCTTCCTCAGCCCCATCTTATACCACACCCCATACTCACCGCACTTCAGCAACACAAAGTTTCTCTCCCCAAGCATATCGAAACCGTTTTTCCTTAGGACCTTTGTATTATTAATACTAGTAATACTTAGTATGATTAATATTAGCCACGCCCTCTGTCTGGAACATCCTTTCCTCCAGTCTTCACTGGATTGTATCCTTCTTGTCACTCGAGTGTCAGTTCACATGGCACCTCCTCCGTGACCTCCCCTGAGGGCCTCCCCAGTACTTTCTATCACACCAACCTGTGTTGTTTTCTTCAAAGCTGTTGTCATTATCAGAGTTATTTTGTTAATTTATCTGTTGTGTGACAATCCCCTTAAAGTATAAGCTCTGAGAGAGGAGTGTCCTTGTCTGCCTTTTTCATTCTAATATTGCTGCTGTCTATATAGTACCTGGCACCTAGACTGTGTTAAATAGCTGTAGAATAAATTAACCATTTTCCTGGACTCAGGGTAGAACAAAAAGTCTGGGGATTTGCAAGTTTTACTAGTATCTGTCTGTGACACATGTTCACAGGCAAGTTTTCCCTTTTCCCACCTTGGCTATTTTTTCTCTCCCATCTTTTCTCCTTCAGGATGGACTTGTCCTTGTTTCTGTCTGTAAAAACCCTTTCTAAGGCCACAATTCATCCTTCTTGTCTTTTGACACCACTCAGAGATTTGTTTCTGAAGGAGAGTAAGTCCAGCATGCAGTGGTCCATAAAGCTGTTTCTTATTACATCAGATTAAAGGGCTTCCTGATCTCTGGTCTAAGACTTGTCTACTTTTCTTAAAAGGGATGTTCCACTGTTGTTACAGTATAATCTCAAGTAGATTCTCCTTTGGAATTTCTGATTTTCTTGATCATTTGTCTTCTTTAACTTCTTTTGTGATGAAGAATCTTTTTGATACTCCTCCTCTTACTGTTCTTGAACTAGAAAGACAACCAAATAGGTAAGCTGTAGTAGATGTTGCTCATTCATTGTGTGTGCTCATTGTGTATGTGGATAAGTGTAATTAAACTATGCCCAGTTTTCATGGAGCTCGTTCCTGTGTCTTGATATTTCATCGCTGAAATAAACATGAAATTGTAAGGACACTGACTTATGTTAAAGAGATTTAACTTTTCTCTTTTTTCAGTACTGAATCTTTTTCTTTTTTTGATTGAGCGGGTCTAGCAGAAGAATCCAAGAGAGTTGTTGGAAGATGTTTGCTTATGCCCACACATTTCCACATATCTTCAGAAATCTCGAAGTGTTCCACTTACACGATGTTGTAGAAAATGCCAATGTTGTGTCAGTAACGCTTTGAACACCTGTGGACTGCCTGAAGAGCTCACTGTGCTTTACAACTCTACCTCTTAAGCTCTGGTCCCCAGAGCCCCTACCCCAAATGAACAGCTTCTTTTGTTATTGCTTTATCCAGTTTTTTCTTTCAGGTTTAGTTTCCACTCTGGTTTGTATCCTTAAATCATACTCCAGAGACTCTGTAAAGGTGTTTTTTCACTCTTCTGTTTACCCCAGATTATTCAACTGTACAATGATAACATCCTTGAATATCCTGCTGCAATGTCTTATTTGCTCCTTTAAAAAAAAAAAAAATTATTTATCTATTCGGCTGTAATGGCTCTTCGTTGCCACAGATGGGATCTTTGTTGCAGCCTGCAGGTTCTTTAGTTGTGGCATGTGGGATATAGTTTCCGGACCAGGAATCACACCCAAGATCCCTAATTTGGGAGCCCAGAGTCTTAGCCACTGGACTGCCAGGAAAGTCCTCATTTGCTCTTGAGCAACCCACAGATTTAGGTCTCATTACCGCATCAGCATGAGAGGCCAGGCCAAATTGCAGAACTTCTATTGGACAATCTCACTTTGAGATTTGCAGAGTGATATTAGTGAAAAACCCTGAAAAGCAGGGTGTGAAGGAAAGCTCAGTTGCTAAAAATCTCAGGCTGCTGTGCAAATTCTTCCTGCAGATTGGAACATAGTCATGGGATTTTTCAAGCTAAAGGTATGGTCCCACAGCGAAAGCAGGAAAGTTACCTGTGGTCGATTTGTATATATTTGGGGTATTGTGCTCTGAAAGCAGCTCTGTCTTATCCTGAAATTCTTGGATTTCTTTGTTGTTGCTAGTAGTGTTAAGTTGGAAGAAATTCCCAGATGTCTGAAAACTTTCGTGACATTATTTCAGTTGACAAATAGTGTACAGGTTGCCTGGTTTTTAAATGAATGTTATTTGATCCACATTAAGCCATCTTTTAGTTCTTACATCTGTCTTAACTTTATTAAAGTCAAAAATAATGTTTAGAGAAGGTAAAATCATAAATATGATTCATAAATACTTAAAAAATCAACACTAGAGCTCCTAGTTGAATAGAAATCTCAGAATTGTAGTTTATCTTTGAAAGAAAAACTTCTGGGATTGAGGGTAAACCAGTTTTAGAAAAGAAATCAAATATTATGGAATTTGAAAATCTAATTTGGCATATATTAGATTAATGCCCTGTAAAACCCTAAAGTCTGAATTCATTTTACAGAATGTTTGACTTAATTCTCTTATTTTTCTCACTTTTCCCATTGTTCTTTATGTGTGAATCTCAGGGACTTTGCTTTTATGGGTTTAAACATTTAGTACTGAATTCTAAAGGAGCAGATCCCTTCCTTCTTTCTTACTCTTGGTGAACTTTTGAGGAGGTGGTGGACTGAAATGTGTGTGTGTGTGTGTGTGTGAAATTACTTTTTATATGAATATGCGCATAATCCCACAATTTCAGCAATGTACATATTTTTTGCTTGCAAATAAGGGATTTAAAAATTCGGTACATAAAAAGCAAAGTTGACAAAGACCTTTTCATATATTTGTCTCCTAATATGTTTTTATTTTTAAAAAATATGCTGCAGCTGATTGAACATAATTTGATTTTGACTGGTGCCACACAACTATAATTCCTTCAAAAACATGTCAATATGCAGTATATTTAAGGTGATGTCAGCACCAATTCCTTCTTTATTTAGAGTAATGTAATCTAAAACTATCAACCTTTTCTACTTTCATGAGCTTTTGACTTTCATACCATAATGCATGAAATATTGCATTTTATTTAAAGCTTTGGGTAAAATATCCATCACTGGAGAGAAATTTTGTACTTCATTCACCCCCTCCATTGAAACAGGCTTTTCTACCATTGTCTGTATGTCTTTCAATATTCTCAGCCCTTTGAATTACTTTGGATTAATTAGTTATCTCTGTATTTAAAACAATACAATGATTCCCCTTTGCCTCCAAAGAATTGGATTAAACAGGGTGAATAAACTGGGGAATAAAATATCAAATGATACCAGAGTCTACTTACCTTATCAGTTCTCTTCAGATAGACATAATTAACCTGTTGGCTAGTAGATCTGGACTAGAGAGAAGAAAGAATAATTAATATTGGAAGGATGTAGAGAGGGAAAAAAAAGCCTGTAAATTGACCTATGATAAGAAGAATCCATGATGTGAGGCAAAGAGTATGATCAGTATCTGGAATTCAGGGCCAGCTTGGCTTACTTTTATGAGGATATCCTATATATTTTTGTGAATATTAAGTTCTATAAAGTCCAAATTGATCAAAGAAAAACAAATGGTGTATATGGTTATCTACACATACAGTGTAGGGGCAACCTTTGGGGACAGAAAATACCTTGAAATATTGAATAACCAAAGTAGAAATGCTCCTTTAGCAAGGTAGTCCTCTAACTAGCTCCCTAGCTATCCATATACACATTGTTTTGGTTTTTCACTTTTAGTCATGACATTTTAGTGGGTTGTAACATCATATCTGATGTTAGTGTATATTGGAGCAAATACTTATTAGCCCCTGAATCCACTGCACACAAAGCAGCCACGTCTATTTACTTGTGAAGTGAATTGTTCTATCATTTTTGCACATTCATTATGACTAGTGCTTGGGGAAAGCTGGGCCGACTTTAGTCATGTGAAAAACCTACCCCAAATGAGCTTCTGCTGTAAAGGAGAATACATGTGCACATGAATATATGTAAGATCGAGGTAGTAGAACCTGTACACCTTAACAGGGAAGCATGTGACTGAGGGGTGTGTGATGTGGTGACAAGAA
This sequence comes from Muntiacus reevesi, assembly GCF_963930625.1. Classification (NCBI taxonomy): domain Eukaryota; kingdom Metazoa; phylum Chordata; class Mammalia; order Artiodactyla; family Cervidae; genus Muntiacus; species Muntiacus reevesi. Next base: position 58,684,797 of record NC_089261.1, on the reverse strand, counting down.
GTGAGAGCTCAGAGATTTTGTGGGTGGGGTAGAAACAGTCAGGGAAGTCTTCATAAGAGAAGGGCATTCGCTTTAAACAATTCTGATAGCTGAACAAAGTTCATGTATGTCTAAAAAGACATGTTTTTTAAAAATATAGATTGTTCATTTTATACTCATAGGAATGAGAATATGAAGGAATGTGATCCCATAGCTGAACAAAGTTCATGTATGTCTAAAAAGACATGTGTTTTTTAAAAATATAGATTGTTCATTTTATACTCATAGGAGTGAGAATATGAAGGAATGTGATCCCACAGAAACACGGGTGCAAAAAAGGATGTAGAAGGGAGACGTCTTTGCATTTTTCCCAGGTCCTCCATATTTTCGTTTACTCATGTGGTTTTCATTTACTCCGTGAGCCGATGCAGGCTCTCTAAGTAGGCATATTGTTAAAAGTGTAGTGACAGTTTTTTGTCTTGGTGTCCTCATATAAATGCTGGCCTAGTGTAATTAGCCTTTATGATGTATGATTTAAGGTATAATGTTTGTACTCCTTGAATTTTTTTTATGGCAAACTGCCTCACAGCTTTGGCCATATCAATAATCATTAACAGTTTGTTGCAGAAAGGTAGGAAGGAAGACTATGAAAGAAGACCTATTTATTTTGCTTTTCAGCTGCAGTGGCTGGTAGATGAAAGACTTCATGAGGAAAGATATTGAAATTAATATTTAAGTCAGACTTTCGTTCATGTCATAACCATGGATTATGAGAATTTGGAATCTGGGACTGACCTTGACCCAGACTCATAGTCATTGATACTGGCCTTTCATGTTAAGTTCAAGAAAATCTGCAGTTATTCCGAATAGATTTTCAGGCATAGTATGAGTAATGCTGACTGTTTAGTCTCCCGCGTTGGCAGGCAGATTCTTTGCCCCTGAGCAACCTGGGAAGCCCATGTTTAGATGCTAGGATTAGTTATGTTCATTGAGGTAGATCTTCTGTGGATCTCTGAGACAGTTTTACTGTAATCATACACAATTTTTTAATGTGATTTATTTACCTGTTTTTATTGACATGTAGTTGCTGTACAATATTATGTAAGTTATAGGTATACAATATAGTGATTTATAATTTGTAAAGGTTATACTCCATTTATAGTTTTTGTAAAATATTAGCTATATTTCCCCCAAGTTGTGCAGTAGTTCCAAAGAGCCAAAAGAAAGTGTTTGTGCCTGGAACTCAGAAAGTGAAGAATGGCTTGTGATGAGGCTGAGGTAGGCTGGGTCGCTGGATCACACAGGGTCTCATGGGCCTTGTTAAAGAGGATTTAGGGCTTTATTCTAAGGACGATAAGAAGAATTTCCACAGGGGGATGACATAATTAGATTTGAGTTTTAGAAAAATTGTTCTGGCTCAAGTATTGAGAATGCTTTGAAATCTTTCATCAAGGATTGAGAGTTTGGCTCATCTCTAAAGGGATCTTTTGGGGGAAATACTGAATATTTATGCTAGTGTTCCTTTCTTGGGTATTGGTCCCTGGGATAAGAGTCAGTGATAAAATTGGCATTGTCAATTTCTAGGTTTTCAGTAAATCTGGGGTTCATAGTTATATGAGTGTGTACATGTATGAATATATACATATGAACATATTATGTATGTGTGTATATATATGTTGTTGTTCAATCGCTAAGTTGTGTCTGACTCTTTGTGACCCCATGGACTGTAACACATTAAGAGTCCTCTGTCCTCCACTATCTCCGGGAGCTTTCTCAAATTCATGTCCATTGAGTCAATGATGCTGTCTAACCATCTCAATTCTCTGCCACCCCCTTCTTTTTTCTTCAATTTTTCCCAGCATCACAGTCTTTTGCAATGAGGCAGCTCTTTGCATCAGGCAGCCAAAGTATTGGAGCTTAGGCTTCAGCTCAGTCCTGCCAATGAATATTCAAGGTTGATCTCCTTTAGGATTGACTGGTTGGCTCTCCTTGCAGTCCAAGGGACTCTCAAGAGTCTTCTTCAGTGCCACTATGTGTGTATGTATGTGTGTGTATATACACATATATATACATACATGTATACAGACACACACACACATCTGTGTATGCACACATACATTCTGTCTCCCAAAATAAAGAGATCCCAGTATATTTTTTCTCTATCTTCTGCCTCTAGCCATTCAATTTTAATATTTTTTTCAGTTATGTTATACATGTTTAAGGGAAGAGGAAGAGAAAACATAATTACCGACCCCTTTAATCTATAAGGTATAATGACGTATTATGATTATTCTCCATAAGAGATTGCAAATGTGTTATGTTGTGCATAACAGTTTTATAATGTAGATTCCAAGTTTTCAGAAATTGTAGACATACAGAAGAATGCTGTGTTTTCCGCATCGTGGTGAACACTGCAGTTGTGCACATACACAGGACTCGATCATACTGAGCATTCCCTGAGCTCCATTTGCAGACAAGTCGTTTCTCCACCATGACAAAATTCCCACAAGAGTTTGAATAATTAATTTCCTGGAATTTGCAGGATTCAGCAGTTATGTTCAGCATTATTGATGGCAGCAAACTTTATCTCTTTTATTTCTGAGACACATAATGAAATAGGGAGTCCCTCAAAAAACCACTGTGGTTAGTTGAGACTCATTTTGTAAGGGCCGGTGGGCTTTTGCCTTAATGTGTGTAAGTACAATTTTTTTCTCTCTCACAGCAGAATGCACAGCAGACACAGGCAGAGTGAATTGGCACTAATTTATGAACCTTCTCAACCTTCTCTGTGCAGTACACCTTGTGAGGGCAAGACGCTCTAATTACACTCACTTCGCATAATGAGAGCTTTTAATGACAATTACTGATAGAGTCAGGGGTGTTTGGGGACCTTAAGAGAAGATGTATTGACTTTCAGAAGGAAAGACTTCATCTGCCTTTTGTGTAGCTCAGCCCCAACCACTGACCAGTTGCTCAATGAAATTCAACTCCATGGCCCCAAAGATGTAAGTGGACTCTAAGCTAGGGGGACACTTTTCTTTCTCAACTGAAATTAGGTCAAAGAGTTCAAGATTCTGTTTGCTTTTAGCAGTGTTTTTACTTTGCGCTTTTTTTTTCTTGGTGATGGTCACACTGACTGTTTCCTTTTTGGTAACAAGAATAACCCATAGTCCAGACTGCTCTTTTTAGAGACATTGATTTGCACAGTCACAAATGGATACCTGACATTGTTTTCCTCTTTACACATTTGCAGTGTTCAAATTGGAGGGACTAGTATTTAAAAGCTCTGGTATCCTTTATATTAATATGGATATGAGAATTACAATAAAGATAAAAATCGAGATAATTACTAACTGTACTAAGGACTTGAGTTTATATGGTCTAGTTGCCCTTTTTTTTGAGCAAGGCAGAAATTTTCTTTACAAGTCAGGATGACATATTTTGTATATGTCATCTTTTGCAAACAATTAGAAATTTGAATTACATAACACATCAACATTTAACTAGTCAAATGATACTGCCTTTCTTGTCTCTCTCCTTAGTGAAGATACATCAGGTTTTGTCTATTTCTTTTCCCCTTTCAAGTTGTTCTGAGCATTAGTTTCTCACACAGCCCTTCTTGCTTTTATTTTCTATATTGTAGAATATATTCTATATTGTGCAATATTCTATATTATAGTTTTTTGCATTTTGAATTTTCTGTCTTTATGTCTGCTAAATCTGAAGCTAGAGTTAAAAGCAAAAAGTATTTGCAATGCACACAAGTTTAAACCCAGTAAATTTAAATAACTTACAAGTAATATAACATAAAGTTAAAAGGGAAAACGGTTCATGTTTTCTTGGCGCTTTCTATTCAGAACATTCCCAGCTCTAGGATTCTGATTTAAATGGCTATCTTTTACATATGCTAAATCCTTACCCTACAACTTCCCAAAACTAACATGCTTTAAGCCCTTAATAAATGCTAGCTTTAGCAATATTGTCAATTTTCGAAACCATGGAACATTCCAATTGCCTTTCATCAGTTTTAATACAGTTTCTTGTGCATGGGTTTGTTTATAACCAAAGATCATATTTTTCAGTCATGAATTCATTTATTCTGAGTGGTGCTACTGGTAAAGAACCCATATATTAATGCAGGAAACATAAGAGATGTGAATTCAGTCCCTGGGTCGGGAAGATCCTCTGGAGGAGGGCATGGAAACCCACTCCATTATTCTTGTCTGGAGAATCCCATGCACAGAGGAGCATGGTGGGCTACGGTCCATAGAATCGCAGAGCCAGATGCAACTGAAGTTATTTAGCACACACACATGCATTCATTTATTTATCCAGTGGACACACACTTTCATTGATTGGTTGCTCTGGACAAGGTACAAAATACAAGTCATCCTTCAAACAGAGAATCTAAGATATCTATGACAAATTGTATAAAAGATTAAAACTAACATTTATCCAGTGTTTATTAAGCTAGACAATGGTGCTACGTGCTTCTACACCCACAGTCAGAAATCCTATCAGCTGCCCCAGAAAGGAATGGTCATCTGAATTTTTTGCTGTGGACTCCAAGTGTTAGAGAGGCCAAGTAAGTGACGTGCCCAGGCTCTCAGAGCCAGGAGGCCATCACAGCAGGCTTCCTAATTCCAGATCTGGAGTTTGTATCTATATATCAGCCATTGGCTTCCCCCTTTCCTGCCCCCAACTATGTTAGAAGCTGATCCTCTGACTTGGCCATAAAGACTGTGAGGCAGGAAAAGGACACTGAGGTTCTCTCTGAAGGTGTTGGCCTGCTACTTGTCTTGGCTACTTACTGCTCTTAGAGGAGTTAATAGCTTATTAAGCCTATAAGTATATTCAAAACTAAAACATAGCCGTAGTTTCAAAGACTGTCTGTATAGTTCAGGGAAATGAAATTTGACACAAATTGTTCTGTGCACTAACTTCTTTTCTTTATTCATTTGAAGAGCAAAGCCTGTCAGTTTTTTGGCATCAGATTTTAAGAGAACTGCAGGCCAGTTATTTGAGGTTCCACACTCTTAATCAACCGGAAAGGTTGTGCCTGGCCACTGACTCTCAGACCTGTGAAACAGCACCACATCCCCTGTTTGCTGACAGAGGGGCCTGACACTGGACTCTTGGCCTGAGCATTGTCCAAGGTCAGGGGATCAGCTTCTAAGACAGTTCAACAGAGAAATCACAGATGCCCAGGTGAGGCATTTTGGCGGAACTGCCAAGTGTAAAAGCAGAGCTAAAATTGCCTAGCTCATCACCAGACCCCAAAGAAAAAGCCCCTTCATGTTGCGTATGTTTCAAGCATGCACCTCTTTATGTGTTCCTGCTGTTCATGAAAAATCAGAACGTTAAAGCCAAACCAATTATAGAGTCCCAAAGATTAGGTGTCACTTCCTGTGTATAACAGAAAGTTTCAGCTTTTCTTTAATTATCTATTTGGGGTTTTTTTTTTTTTTTTGGTTAAATAGCATTAATCATTGAATTTCTAAAAGTCCAAGCAGGCACAAAGAAACACCTTATTTATTTATTTATTTAAGTCCCCCCCCCCCAGTTTTATTGAAAAACAATTGGCAAATATCACTGTATACATTTAAGGCGTGCAGGCTGATGGTCTGATTTGCATAAGTTATGACATGACGTAGATCTAGCTAACATCCATCCTCTCTTGTAGATGCAGTAAAGAGAAAAGAAAGAAAAAAGTTTTCCCTTTGAAGAAATACTCCAATTTTAAGCAAGTTATTTTTCAAACTTTTTTGAATGTATGTAATAGGTAAGATGACAGGGTCATACAGAGATCAATAAGACAAAAAAATCATGGAGCCCACATGTCATCTATACATCCTTGGACATATTACTCTATACACTCCAGTTTCCTCTTGTAATATGGGAATAATGTCTACTTCATAAAGTTGTTGTAAGTACTAAATGATGCAGTGTATGTAAAGTGCCTCCTCTTGAAAAAGAAAGTTATTATTTTATCATCAATAATCTCCCTACTAAAGTTAAGTGATGTGTAGAAAGTCAGCGAGAGTTGCTGACAGGATCAGGACCCCCTCTGATTCTCTCATACACAAACATCTATTCAGTGGGTTTGCTGGTTGATTTTGCAGGTATTGAGTGCCTCCTATCAGCAAGGAGCTGTGCTAAGCTCTGTGAAAATACCAGTTGCTCTTGGACACGCTTTTTGGCCTCAAGTGCTCATGAATTATTCCAGGATGTGAGGCATATATGACGCATACATAAACAATTGTGGTGCCAAGATGAAAGCAGAAACTGATGTAAAAGAGGCACAGACAAGGAAATTTGAGAAGGGAAAGCTGCAAGGACTATAGGACATTTGGATTGGATGGATAGATTTGGACATTCCAAGGAAAGAAAACAGTAAATGCATGATACAGGAAGTGGTGAAAATTCACGGTGCTTGAATAAAGTTCTTTGAGGGAGCAGGATAGTGGAAGGTATTAATAGGCACAGACTGGACGCTATAGTGTTTCCATGAGAAGTGTCACAATGTCTCAAAGTCCCCAAGTAACTGAGAAAGATCTTAGGGGATGGAGGTTTGAGAGAAAGAGAGGTGACAAGGTGTTAATAATTGGTCATTGGTGAATAGAAGTGAAGGGTATGTGGGTGTTCATTATACTATTCTCGGGAACCTTTCTGGAGATTTGAATTTTTTTTTAAGTTGAGGGGGAAAAAAATACATAAGAAACTCCTATAATCAGTAAACAAAGAACAAACTGCCTAGTTGAACAAACGGGGAAAATATGACATGAAATGCCACAGAAGATTATAGGAATGGCCAATAAATAAGTAAAAATATGTTCAATCTCTTAGAAGTTAGGGAAATATAATTCAAAGTAAAAAGAGGTTATTTTCACTCACCTGCTCACCCCATTTCTAGAGTGTAGTCACACTGTATGAATCTGAAAAAAAGCGATGTGAATACCGACCTTCTGTGATCACTTTAGGAGTTTAAGAGCAGAGTATATGAGGTACCCAGCACTAAAAGAACTCAGGAACAACATCTCTCTCTCTCTCTCGCTCTTTTTTTTTTGGAGTGTTTTGTCTCCTTTGTCTGTCTTGTTCATACAATACATACAATACACTTAAGTCAATTGACTGGTCAAACAAATATATTTCATGTACACTAATGAGAAAATTTATTAAATGCTTTATAGATTATGATATTTAAAATTTCCGCAAAGCTCTAAACATTTATAGTTTTTAAGACTTGTAACCTTTTTGTTTTGAAACTATAAAAAAAGTCATTTAAAGAATCAGTAAGAAGAAAAAAAAGAATCAGTAAACACTCTGAAAAAGGAAGAAAACAGTATCAAAATTCAATTACAGATATTCACAGATTTTGTTCTTTTGCCTTCAAGAGCCAGCAGATAATAATTTCTCATAAATAAGATTATGCCTTTAAATGTCTTTGGTCCTATTCATTTCTTCACACCATACATATATATATATACACACACACATCATCATTTAAACCTTCTTCTAATATGTCTTAACTAGAAGATAAGTGAATGCATAGACTGCTTGAAATAAAGACACATGAGAAGTACCACCACTAAGTTAACACAGTAAGAGGGAATCCAGGAAACTAAATGAACAGCATCTCCTCCTACCACTACCATTATCCAGTGAAAGATCATGAACACTGAACTAGAGGAGCAGCAGGTGTGTGGGAGAGAATCCATAGGCCATGGCAATTGATTGTGTTTGAGAGAACAAGGAGAGGGATAGAGTGCAAGAAAAGATCCAGGTGTTGTTTGTTTGTTTGTTTGTAGAAGAAAAATTGCTGTGGAAAGGAGAAAATGCTAGCTTAATTTTGCCACACAGTTTGTTAAACACATCAGGGGAGTCTTTTCAGGAAGGGTGGTTGATCCCTAGAAATTCTTAAAGATACACCCATAGTTTAAAGACTTCTTAAATAAATGCTCTGTTTGTAAGAATTATATTCTTAAATATATGTTACTGGCACGCACAAAATAAAACCATTAATGAAAGTATCCTTCCCCAGCCACTCCTTATGGAAAGACGTTGCTATTTTTTTTTTTTTTTTGAAGCCCAGAAAAAAAGGTAGATATTTGTTTAATCCCACAATTATTTCCCATTGTGGAATTAAATGGAATTAAAAGTAATGGAAGAAATCACAAATAATGATTGAAACATTAAACAAGACATAGGTAGTATACTTTCAGTTGAAATTGACAGCATATACAATCACTTAATTGACTTAGACAGTAAGAAATTGTATTGTTTCATGAAACTGGAGTCTGGAATTGCCAAGCATTGACATAATCCCATGAGCCCAGCTCTTTTTTTTGTGATTAGTATATTCTCACCCACCTTTGTTGGCTTCATCCTTCAACAAATTCCTCTGGTGTTGGGAAGATGAATCTAGTAGGTCAAGGTTTCATATCTTCAAACCCTCTTATCTTGAACCCCCAGAAAGCAAAGGCTATGTGCTAGCATTATATTAGAAAACATAACTGAGGAGAAGCAGGAGTGAGGGAAAATGAGAGTGAAGCAACAGTGGAGGACGCGTCAGTTGTCTAGTTGACTTTTGTTTGACATCCAGCCTCACTGACTGCTTGACTTTTTCGTACTCTTGACCCACCAAGAGGTTACAGACACATTTACATCTGAGGATTGGCCTTCCAGACAGAAGGAAAGAGCATTTATCTGCTGCTTCTCTCAAGGGTCAAAGGATTACCCACCATAGGGAAAATTCCTCTAGACTCCCAGGTTGTACACATAACGTGTTATTGAGCAAGTCCCGTGTCATCTCATGCTTCCACATCAACAGGGAAGACCGAGTTTTGTGTGGAGCTGTATATTCCTTTTGGGTGGTCGGGGACTCCTGCCCACTCTCAGCTGGTGCTCTGTGAGATCCTCTGCATCTGAAGATGTATTCCTGATGCATCCGCGGAGAGAGAAGTACTCCCCCTCTCCTATCCCTCCACCTCCTGTCTTCCTCCTGGATAGCCATCATTAAGTTTCTCGTGTTGTCTACCAGAAAAATATTTATGACAATACCAGTATAATATCTGTGTGTATGCACATGTGTGTACATGTGGACTTTCAAAAATTCACACAAATTGTAATATATAAAATTAGGAGCCTTGCTTTTTTCCCCTTAACGTAATCCAATCTTCCTATGTTCTGTTAAACATCTGCCTGAGTCCAATTGACAAGGTATATCATAATGGCTTTAAATAATTTTCCATGAGTGAATATGTAAAGTTGTTTTTAGTTATTTACTGTTATGAATAACTGATCATGAACATTAGTATGCATTTATCATAGGTTGGGTGGTTGGTTGGTTGGTTTTGGAGCCTGTTATTATCAACAGTTCCTAGAAGCAGAATTTCTGTACCATAAAGTGTTTATATTTTTAACTTTTGAAAATTTTCCTTTTAAAAGGTTCTGTCATTTACCTTCCTTTCAACAGTGTGAGAGTTCACCACATGCTCAACAATAGTGGGTGTTACCAACTTGTAAATTTGTTAAGAGAAAGTATCTTGTTTAGATGTGTATTTATCAATCCTTTATTATGGCATTGCTTATTTATTGTTAATTATAAGTGATGTTGAGCCATTTTTAAAGTGTTCATTAACTTTTATGTAACCTTTTCTTTTTTAATGCAATATTCTGATTTTATATTCCTATAAAATTCTATATGTAAAATTAACCTTAAATCACTATATACATCCATATATGTATATCTATCTGTATATTATGTGCTTTAAAAAACCTAAGAGTTTATTATTAGTTTATTTTTTACTTCAATCATCAGCTTCTTTACCATCAGTTTCTCTCAAGGAATTGTGCTAGGCATCCGAAGTTACAAAGATGTTCATATCTTTTTTTTTTTTTTTACCAATTTAACCATTAATCATTTGTATTGATTTCATAAGCTATTTATATAATAATAATGTGTGGCAAATTTTTTTATTCATTTATCTTTTGTCTGTATTTTTTCATACAAATTTATTGTTTAATATGCAATTAGATTTAGCAGTCTCTTCCTATATAAGCTTCTGGGAATTTTATTTTATTACTCAGTGTTCTCAGGCTGCTTTTAACAAAATGCTGTAGACTGGGTGGCTTAAACAACATAAATTTATTCCTCACAGTGGATAGGAAGTTCAAAATCAAGGTGCTGACTGATTCAGTTCCTCGAGAAGAATCTACTTCTTGCCTGTATATGGCCACCTTCTCGCTGTGTCCACACAAGGTGGAGAGAGAGGTATAGAGATCTCTACTGTCTCTTCCTCTGTTGCAAGGCACCAGCACTATTAAGACCACATATGCCCTGATTTAACCTTAATTACATCCTGAAGTCCCTATCACAATGCTGTCGCAGCGGGAACTAGGGACTCAACGTATGCACCTGGGGTGGGGAGGACACAGTTCAGTCATCGCGGTTGCCAAATGGAGTGCTGCTTTCTGTGTTAATCCACCAGTGGGCTGTTTGGAGAACCATGTGAGATCGTTGGGGTCTTAAGTGACTGATAGTGTTTGACTTAGTATACAGCATTTTTAAGAGCAAGAATATAATTTCATTCTAGTATCCCCAACACCCATCTCAAAGGCCTCTTCTGTCCTGTTCTGAGTGGGCCAACTATAAATTTGATGTTAGTCCTCAGAGATCATCTGTACAATACCTTAAATGTGTATCTGTGGAAAATGAGACCCAGAGAGACTGAGGTGATTTCCCCCAAGTTTCAGAGTTAATCAGCACCAGAACTTAGACTGGGATTCTGGTCTCTCTGACCTTCAGTCTAATGTTGACTCTTCAGTAGTGAATAAATACGTATGAGTACTTAGAACATGCCCGGCATCTAATAAGTACTGCCTAAGTGTTTACTATTACTGTTACTTTGCTGTTTTCAGTGTGATCATCACTATTCGTAGAGAACAGACTCTGAAAGCAGATTGAGATTGAATCAGTGAAATTAGCTGTCAGTCCTTCTGAGCCTCATGTGTTTCAGCTTTAATAGAGAACAACAGTAGAAGCTATCTTATGGGGAGTTGAAGGAAAGTTTTTCTTTTTTTGATATGCAGAGCACTTGAAGCAGTACCTGAATCAAAATGATAAATATGTAAATATTATGTAAAATAATATTATTATAGAGTCATATAGTCTCCTAGAATCAGCTTGAGCCACCTTGCCAATCTTGTCTAATTGCTTCCCTCTACCTTCTAAAGTCGTGATTGTAAGCATATGCTACAATGGTTGCTAATACAGTAAAAATGCTTTAAGTTGTGTGATGAGAGTGAAGCACACACTAGATAAGGAGACAAATGGAACGCTGAATTGTTTTTGAGGCCTGTTTGCAAAAAGAAATTGGAGCCTTGCAAAGAGGAGATGATACCAAGAAGAGGTGAGAAGATATCAAGGAAAGTGTCATTGATATTGACTAGATTTAATCCTCTTCTTTCCATCCTCTCAATATGTATGTAATTCTTTCCTGAAGTATCTTGGCTCATAATAGGGGAGAGTTTCATAAGCCCTAGTTTTCTATTTTTCTCATGTGTGAAAACTGCAAATGATTATGAAAAGGAAAGTCAGGACTTAAGGTATCATTCTTATAAGAAATTTGAAATAAATGATATAATTTTTTAAAAAAACATCTGGAATATGTTTACTCTGTAGGTTTTGAAAAGTTTTTCTAGAAAGAAAAATTTAGTATGTATTAAAAAAAAAATCATTCCATACTTAGCATTGCTCAGGTCCGTAGAGAACACCTTTTGTGGTTGCTGTTTATATAGTAGCCTCATTATTTGATTTTCAAAATGCCACATTGATTCCTAAAATATTGGACTCCCTGCCATTCATGTTTAATTGAAGAGCAAAATTCCAATTCAAATTTTAAAACATTGAAATCTCACCATCTACTGTTATCCATGATTTCAGTAAATCTGCTCATTGAGTGCTTACTATGTGTCAGCACTCTACTCATCACTAAGGAGGCAAAAATGAAGACCGTCTGAGTGCTCCCCCTGCACCCCAGCTTTGGGAGTTTATAGTCTGTGGGTGCAACACTCATGAGAAAAAGTATTAGGTTGGTCAAAAACTTCTTCTGGGTTTTTCGTAGGATCTTATAGGAAAACCCGAGCAAACCTTTTGACCATCCCAATAATTACAGCATTACATGAGTACTGTAATAGTGTAAATCCAGTGATAGCACAAAAGAAGAAATGATCGATCAGAAATAGACCATTTCACACACAGTATTTGAGCTCATTTAGTCCTTCTCCAGGAAAATAAATGATGACCAAAATGTGAAATGTCTACATAACTAGAAATCTTTTATCCATTCATAAGTGTCATTAGCAATCAGATAAAATGACCTTATGAATGGATAAAAGATTTCTAGTTATGTAGACATTTTGGTAATCATTAATTTTAGAGAGATCCAATGCTTTGTCTTGGTGAAGGAAATAGCAACCTACTCCAGTACTCTTGCCTTGAAAATCCCGTGGATGGAGGAGCCTGGTAGGCTACAGCCCATGGGGTTGCAAAGAGTCGGACATCACTGAGCAACGTCACCAATGCTTTGTCTGATGACAGGAGTCACTCCTCTTTCTGGGCTTAGAAATCATTATTTTCCATGTGATCATCTGTAAAATACTGCTACCATCAGTCAGTTCAGTTGCTCAGTCGTGCCCGACTCTGCGACCCCATGGACTGCAGCATGCCAGGCTTCCCTGTCCATCACCAACTCCCAGAGCTTGCTCAAACTCATGTCCATCGACTCGGTGATGCCATCCAACCATCTCATCCTCTGTCATCACCTTCTCCTCCTGCCTTCAATCTTTCCCAGCATCAGGGTCTTTCCTAATGAGTCAGTTCTTCACATCTAGTGGCCAATGTATTGGAGCTTCAGCTTCAGCATCAGTCCTTGCAAGGAATATTCAGGACTGATTTCCTTAACAATTTCCTGGTTTGATCTCCTTGCAGTCCAAGGGACTCTCCAGACTCTTCTCCAACACCACAGTTCAAAAGCATCAATTCTTCAGCACTCAGATTTCTACGACCCAACTCTCATATCTATATATGACTATAGGAAAAACCATAGCTGTGACTAAACAGACCTTGGTTGGCAAAGTTGTTTCTCTGCTTTTTGGCTGCAGTCACCATCTAGAGTGATTTTGGAGCCCAAAAGAATAAAGTCTGTCACTGATTCCATTGTTTCCCCATGTATTTGCCAAGAAGTAATGGGACCGGATGCCATGATCTTAGTTTTTTGAATGTTTAATTTTAAGCCAACTTCTTCACTCTCCTCTTTCACTTTCATCAATAGGCTTTTTAGTTCCTCTTCGCTTTCTACCATAAGGGTGGTGTCATCTGTATATCTGAGGTCATTGATGTTTCTCCCAGCAATCTTTATTCCAACTTGTGCTTCATCCAGCCCGGCATTTTGCATGATGTACTCTGCATGTAAGTTAAATAATCGGGGTGACAATATATAGCCTTGATGTACTCCTTTTCCAATTTGGAACCAGTCCCTTGTTCCATGTCCAGTTTTAACTGTTGCTTCTTGACCTGTCTACAGATTTCTCAGGAGGCAGGTAAGGTGGTGTGGTATTCCTATCTCTTTTAGAATTTTCCTTTCTCAGGAGGCAGGTAAGGTGGTGTGGTATTCCTATCTCTTTTAGAATTTTCCTCAGTTTGTAGGGATATACACAGTCAAAGGCTTTGGTGAAGTTGATAAATCAGAAGTAGATGTTTCTCTAAAACTCCCTTGCTTTTTCTACAATCCAGCGGATGTTGGTCATTTGATCTCTGGTTCTTCTGCCTTTTCTAAATCCAGCTTGAATATCTGGAAGTTCTCGGTTCACATACTGTTGAAGCCTGGCTTGGAGAATTTTGAGCATTACTTTGCTCTCATGTGAGATGAGTGCAATTGTGCAGTAGTTTGAACATTCTTTGGCATTGCCTTTCTTTAAGATTGGAATGAAAACTGACCTTTTCCAGTCCTGTGGGCACTGCTGAGTTTTCCAAATTTGCTGGCATATTGAGTCCAGCACTTTCACAGCATCATCTTTTAGGATTTGAAATAGCTCAACTGGAATTCTATCACCTGCACTAGCTTTGTTCGTAGTGATGCTTTGTAAGGCCCACTTGTTTTTGAATTCCAGGTTGTCTGGCTCTAGGTGAGTGATCACACCATCATGGTTATCTGGGTCATTAAAATATATATATTTTTAAGTAGTTCTTCTGTGTATTCTTGCTACCTCTTCTTAATAACTTCTGCTTCTGTTAGGTCCATACTGTTTCTTTCCTTTTTTGTGCCCATCTTTACATGAAATGTTCCTTTGGTATCTCTAACTTTCCTGAAGAGATCCTTAGTCTTTCCCATTCTATTGTTTTCCTCTATTTCTTTGCATTGATCACTGAGGAAGGCTTTCTTATCTCTCCTTGCTGTTCTTTGGAACTCTGCATTCAATGAGTATATCTTTCCTTTTCTCCTTTGCCTTTTGTGTCTCTTCTTTTCTCACTATTTGTAAGCCCTCCTCAGACAACCATTTTGCCTTTTTGCATTTCTTTTCCTTGGGGGTGGTCTTGATCACTGCCTCCTATAGAATGTCACGAACCCCCGCCCACAGTTCTTCAGGCACTCTGTTTATCAGATCTAATCCCTTGAATCTATCTCTTACTTCCACTGTTTAATCATAAGGTTTGATTTAGGTCATACCTGAATGGTCTAGTGGTTTTCCCTACTATTCAGTTTAAGTCTGAATTTGGCAATAAGGAGTTCATGATCTGAGCCACAGTCAGCTCCCGATCTTGTTTTTGCTGACTGTATAGAACTTCTCCATCTTTGGCTACAAAGAATATAATCAATCTGATTTCGGTATTGACCATCTGGTGATGTCCATGTGTAGCATCACCTCTTGTATTGTTGGAAGAGGGTGTTTGCTATGAGCAGTGCGTTCTCTTGGCAAAACTCTGTTAGTCTTTCCCCGACTTCGTTTGTACTCCACGGCCAAACTTGCCTGTTACTTCAGGTATCTTTTGAGTTCCTACTTTTGCATTCCATTTCCCTATGATGAAAAGGACATTTTTTTTTTTTTTTTTTTGGTATTAGTTCTAGAAGGTCTTGTAGTTTCTCACAGAACCATTCAACTTCAGCTTCTTTGGCATTAGTGGTTGAGGCATAGACCTGGATAACTATCATATGAATGGTTTGCCTTGGAAATGAAGAGAGATCATTCTATCACTGATACCATACATACTTCTTAAAGAGATATTGAATACCTCTTTTCACAGATTTTAGACTCTAGGGCTAAATAGTCTTCTTACAACAGATGGAAAGCAGACATATAAAAAGGGGTAAATGCTGTCTGCTGCTGCTGCTGCTGCTGCTAAGTCACTTCAGTCGTGTCCGACTCTGTGCGACCCCACAGACGGCAGCCCACCAGGCTCCCCCGTCTCTGGGATTCTCCAAGCAAGAACAGTGGAGTGGGTTGCCATTTCCTTCTCCAAATGCTGTCTAGGTGACTGATAATATGGTTGTCTGTCTCAGGGGCTACCTTCCGGAAAGGGCCATACAAGAGCAGTTTTAGAAACAATTGCCTGTGGCTGTCTTGGGCTGAATGTGTGAGAGAAGCAGAATTCGCTCCTCTGGGGGAAGGGAAAGGAAGGTTCAGCATCCCAGAAGACTTATGGCTTCTCTTTGTCTGATGAAAAAGTGGCATTGACAGAGTACAGAGTGGATGATAGCAAATCTCGCTTGTCTCCAGGAAAGATTTTTCTTTAGCGGGGTGGAGGGATTCACATTGTGAAGTCTATTTGGGATGAGTTATCTGTGATCTCTCCCTATCCCTGGAGAGAAGGAGAATGACTAATTGAAGCATCCCATAACAGTAATTGAGACAGATTGAAAGGGGAAATGAGTGATTAACATTGAGCCTTCTCCCGATGCTGTGCATTGTAACGTTAGAGGTTTCTGGGAGAGGCAAGTATCTCAGGAGCTTATTTTCACAAAAGTCCACATAGCTCTTATAATTCAATTTCAGAGAAATATGTTTCCGCCCTAATTTAAGTTTCAGATACTTGTTGCTCTGTTTTACATCATGTCATTAGCAAAAGCTCATTATTAATGACTGAAAACCAGAGACAGATTTGCTCAGAAGCTAATGAAGCTTAAACTTTTTAGCCCCTCTCCCTGGAACTAATTTTGCATTCCTTTCTTAAAGAAGAGCCCCCAGATTGTATCGGCTTTGGATCTCACAAAAACGATCTGTTCTTACTGATAAAATTCCAGTTGAATGAGTGATCTGGCATGAATTGAAAAGTTTGCCAAAATGAAGACCAGCATTTCTTCACTCCTTAGGGATTCTGGAGCTGTTTAACTTTCATAAAAAGACCTAAATATCTTTCCTCTAAATTATCAAGTTTTTGAAATTATGGGAATGTCCATGAATGACATCCTAACTAATTAAATGTTTCTGTGAGTATACTGATTACTTTATTCCCTAAATAGAGTGTTAGTAATGTTAAAAAAGGAAAAGTAGGAAAAAAAAATCATATGATGTATTTATATAGAGATACCATTTTTTATATATTTCTGTGCACTGATACAGTAATTCTAAATACAGATCAAATGGGTTAATTTTTAATAGACTCTCAGATTTCCTGTATTCTGAATTGTGATGCAGTTTATCCTTCTACTTTTAGGAGTGTCTAATCTAGTACCCTGTATACAGTAGGTGATCAAAGAGCATTTGTTGAATTGAAACTAGGTATACATTGTGAAAAAGAACTGTTGGCAGAATCTGGCTGATTTGAAAACATAAAACACTTAACCTAAGTGTAGTGGTTTGCACATTGATGGCAAGTAACTTTTATAGAGCAAAACTCTATTTCACAGAGCACTGGCTTTGGGTTCCTTGCATCATACATCAAGCTTTGACTGGCTATCTGTTTTACATATGGTAACATGTATGTTTCAGTGCTATTCTCTCAAATACCTGGAAAGATGAGGTGAGGAGGGAGGTGGGAGGGAGATTCAGGAGGGAAGGGACACATGTATGCCTATGGCCAATTCATGTTGACATATGGCAAAACCCATCATCATTATTACAACCCAATACTATAAAGTAATTATCCTCCAATTAAAATAAAGAAATTAAAAAAAAAAACCTCTCTACTTACCAAAAACTACATAATCATCCTTTGGCAAGTACAATTCACATGATATCACAGACTTGCTACCACATTTTTATTTGATAAGTAAGTCCATGGTTAACACTCAGATGTCCTATGTGACTCCTCTGAAAATTCACATATGCCCCAAGATTTGTGATCTGGGGATCTTTTTTTTTTTCTTTTTTTTTAATTATTGTTGTTGATTTTTTTCTTGCTTCTGATAGGATTGTAAGTTGACCTGGAGAAATTATCACTAATGGAGTACATTTAGGTTTAGACAGAATTTTATTTGACTTGTCATATATTTTTGTTGTTGTTATTTAGTCGCTAAGTTGTGTCCAACTCTTTGCCACCCCATGGACTGTAGCCTGCCAGGCTCCTCTGTCCATAGGATTTCCCAGGCAAGAATCCTGGAGTGGGTTGCCATTTCCTTCCCTAGGGGGTCTTCCTGACCCAAGGATCAAACTTCCATCTTCTGGCTTGGCAGGCAGATTCTTTACTCCTGAACCACCAGATATCTGAAACATGTACTTTGGATAGTTTTCTTTTGTGGATATCAAATTTTGCTCCAACCCCTTTCTAAAACAGAGGAGCTTTGGTCTCTTTTGATTACTCACTCGTATTCTTGTACACACACACACACACACAAGCAATACACACACATCGATAATTTTTTGACAAGCTGATATTTGTATAGTTTGAATCACTGAATGATCTCTGAACTGTGTAATTTGACAAGATCTGGGGCCATTCTTCAATTTATCAGAAATTTTCTGTCTTTCAGCTTGGAGTGACATGAAGTGAAGTGATGAGAGTCACTCAGTCATGTCCAACTCTGCAATTCCATCGGCTGTAGCCCACCAGACTCCTGTGTCCATAGAATTCTCCCGGCGAGAATATTGGGATGGGTTGCCATTCCCTTCTTCAGGAGATCTTCCTGACGCAGGGACTGAACCTAGCTCTCCTGAATTGCAGGCAGATTCTTTACCATCTGAGCCAGATGCCTGGAGTGATTGATCTGGTTCAATATTCAAACAGTGGGATGGTCTAGAAATACACAGTGAAAGATTATAGTCTCTAATGGCCATGTTCTTTGAAGAGAATTAACAGTATAGAAAGAGTATAATGATTTAGAACAAAATACTTGCTAGTGTTAACATAGTCCATTTAAAATTTTTCTTCTGCCTGAGAGGTTGTCAACATTGGGGTTTCATCTTGAAGATGCTTATTTCTCAATTTTCTGATCCTCTTAGTTATCAGGCAATTGGGCAATTAAATGAGATTAAATATTTGTTTCATTTTAGATCAGCTGTCATGGGTTTGAATATACATTTTTTTTCTACCAGCAACAGCAATTGCAATATTAAGATAACCAGTAACTTTGTTTTTGGAGGTCTTGTTCCTCTAAGACCTGTTTGTACTGATGATCTTGCTGAAGTTTCTGATAAATCTGCATCAATAAATGATGTCATATTCATCGATCAAGTGTTCAAGCATAGAGCTGAAGCTGCAAACAACATATTACACGTGTTAAAGCAAAGATTGTCACTTTTGATAGGAATAAAGGGTAAGTAATGTTGAGAACACTAAAGCCCTCTATAACAAAGACTAATATGAACTGTTTTGAGCTGGTGGGCCAGCATATATCTGAACAAATACGTTCCTAATGGTTCTGTGAACTGGAAGATAGAATGAAAGTAATTTCGGTAGCATTCCTAAGTCTGCAATTCTGTTAGGCCAGTTCAGACTCTCTCCACAGGAAGCAGACATTGAGGTCAGAAGTTGGGTCAAAGCCTTTTAATTGTGAACCTCCACGATGCCTCTGGGCTCAGGTCAATAACCTGAGAGGCTCTGTTTGTGGGCCTGGAAAGGGTATATTGTAGGGGCTCAGGTGGCCCACTCGGCTGTTCTAATACTCAATTGTGAGAAACAGATTATCTGCTTTGCAGATTATCTGATCTTCTATCATCAGGCTCCCCATTGGGCTTTCAGTTGCCAAGGATGGGGCTCAAATGTGAAGAACAGGAAGTTGGGCCGAGTGGAGTCTGTGTGCAATCCCATTATAAAACCAAATATAAATCAATCAACAGGCGCTGCTTTGTTAAATGACTTCAGGCTTATTTGGTTTGGCATTTTCTCTGTCTTAATCTATATTCTCTAGAGTTGCCTAAGCCCCATTTATTTTACTCTTACCTCCTGGAAATCTTTAGAAAACAGACATATCATGAAATCCATGCCAAATGGAATGACTCCAACACCTTTCTTCTTTTCGTGTTCTCTATAATGAAGGTAGAGCGTTACAAAGTAATTTAATTTCTTCCGTGGCAATTCATAAAGTCGTTCCCACCTAGGCAGTCCTTCCTGCCCTGGTAATCTTGCTTGATTGTGCCCTTCAAGGCAGCTATGGTTTGCTTGAAAGAAAGAGTGGTCATTTCTGTGAGTCACAGTTTTCTGTGGATTAGGAAATCAGGGCTGGATTGTGAATTATGTTTTTATCAAAGACCAGAATATTATCATCATTTTCTCCTGCTTTTAGAAACAAAGAGAGAAAGAGACAGAGGGAGAGAGAGAGTCTGATATAAGTTATAATATTTTCTATGATTATGGCACTAATGGTAGAGAATCTGCTTGCTAATGCAGGAGATGTAAGAGATGCAGGTTTGATCCCTGGGTCTGGAAGATCCCCTGGAAGAGGAAATGACAATGCACTTTAGTAGTCTTGCTTGGAAAATCCCATGGCAAAGAAGCCTGGTGGGATACAGTCTGTGGGATCACGAAGAGTCAGACATGACTGCATCTGAGCACAGTCTAAGCACAGCATGACTAGACAGGTGGGATCCTTGATAAGCTTTTGTTAAGAAAGTATATTTTATTTCCTCCTTTGGCACAAGAAAGCATCCCCACATACTTACAAGCAAAATGGCAAACTCTTGGGACTTCCCTAGTAGTATAGTGGTTAATGCTTCATACTTCCACTTCAGGGGGCATGGGTTTGATCCCTGGTCTGGAAACTAAGATCCTGCATGCTGTGGTGCAGCCAAAAAAAAAAAAAAAAAGAAAAACCTCTTCAATCCTAATCTTTGTTTTCACCCCTTGATCATGTGTCACTCCCAAAGTAGTGCTTCCAAAGCTAGTTTTCCCCCTAAAACGCATAGTCTTTCCTGTTTTCCAGTAGTCCTGGCACAAATACTTGAAGAACAGAGCTCTGATTGGTACTAGTTAACAAAAATTTCTAGTCTCAGCAATGCTTTCACCTATCCTTTTCTTTTTATACCCAGTTTTGATGACTTGACATGCTCACTTATGATACTGGTATGTACATCAATGACTTGTGAATTTTGTGGGCAATTTGTAACTCTTATTATTCAACAGATGTTCATTCTATTCTTTGTGCCAGGCACTATTCTAGGTTTTTGGTATAATAATATTAATATAATAATAATATTAATAATAATTTAACAAAACAAGTTATTTCTGCCCTCATGGAGTTTACAGCCTATAGAGAATAGACTGACAATAAAAAATAAATAAATTATGCAGTTTGTTAAAAAGAGATAATAGCCACAGAAAAACAGAAAGAAGAGTTTAATAGGTTAAAGAAGCCAGAAACATTGAGGCAGAGATGGGGAGTTGTGATTGAAGTGGGGTGATCTGTTGACCTCATTTAAGAACAGCAAAAACTTGAGGGCTATCATGGGCGTTAGTTATGAACATTTGTAGTCAAGAAAATTCCAGGTAAAGAGAACAGCCAGTGCAAAGGCCAGGAGGTGAGAGCACTCCTCCAGGTGTTCAGACACCCTGTTTTTATAAATTGAAACTAGAATGCTTTTCCTAAAATCAGCCTTTCATTATCAAGTACTTTTGTCTATCCTTTTGTTGTTGTTGTTGTTGTTCAGTTGCTTAGTCATGTCCAACTCATTGCAACCCCATCGACTGCAGCACACCAGGCTTCCCTGTCCTTCCCTATCTCCTGGAGTTTGCTCAAACTCACGTCCGTTGATTTGGTGATGCCATCCAGCTATCTCATCCTCTGTTGCCCCCTTCTCCTCCTGCCTTCAAACTTTCCCAGCATCAGGGTCTTTTCCAATGTGTCGACTCTTTGCATCAGGTGGCCAAAATATCAGAGGTTCAGCTTCAGCATCAGTTCTTCCAATGAATCTTCAGGGCTGATTTCCTTTAGGATTAACTACTTTGATCTCTTTGCTGTCCAAGGGACTCTCAGGGGGCTTCTCCAAAAGTTCGAAAGCATCAGTTTTTTGGTGCTCAGCCTTCTTTATGGTCCAGCTCTCACATCCATACATGACTGTTGGAGAAACCAGAGCTTTGACTGTACGGACCTTTGTTGACAAAGTGATGTCTCTGCTTTTTAATAGACTGTCTAGGTTCACCATAGCTTTTTTTCCAAGAAGCAAGCATCTTTTAATTTCATGGCTGCAGTCACAGTCTGAATTGATTTTGGAGCCTAAGAAAATAAAGTCAGCCACTGTTTCTATTGTTTCCCCATCTATTTGCCATGAAGTGATGGGACTAGATGCCATGAATGTTGAGATTTAAGCCAGCTTTTTCACTCTCCTCTTTCACCTTCATCAAGAGGCTCTTTAGTTCCTCTTTGATTTCTGCCATAAGGGTGGTGTCATCTGCATATCTGAGATTATTGATATTCCTCCCAAGGAATTGACTCCAGCTTGTGCTTCATCCAGCCTGGCATTTTACATGATGTACTCTGCATATAAGTTAAATAAGCAGGGTGACAATATACAGACTTGATGTACTCCTTTCCCAATTTGGAACCAGTCCACTGTTCCATGTCTATCCTTACTGTTTGTTTTGAAATAATTTAACAAAATTAGAAGCAGGTGGTTTCCCTCAATGTATCTTTGTTTCTGGAAATGATAGTAAACTCTCTCCCAACATCCAAGACATCCTTTTCAAGTGTCTTGCGTCTTCTGAGAAGTAGAAGTCATGTGTGTGCATATGTGCTTAGTCGCTTCAGTCATGTCCGACTCTTTGCGACCATAGCCTACCAGGCTCCTCTGTCCATGGGATTCTCCAGGCATACTGGAGTGGGTAGCTATTTCCTTCTCCAGGGAATCTTCCTGACCCAGGGGATTGAACCTGCATCTCCTGCATTGGCAGGCAGGTTCTTTACCACCAGTACCACCTGGGAAGCCCAAAATAATTTCACATATTGAAAGAAATTTAGTTCCTTTATGAATTTAAATGAGTATACTTGGAGTAGCTGTGTTATAATATGGAAGAGAAAACCATTTATTAAGCACCTTTTATGTGATAGACACTGTCCTGGGTCCTAAAAGGACCTGCGTTATCTTGCATAATCTTTACTATCGTGAAGTAAGTGCTATTGACTCCATTTTGTATAGGATTAAAAGAACTTTTGAATAATTTGGCCAAAGGCTCAAAATAGAAACTGGACAAGCCAGATGGAAACCCAGGTCCAATAGCATTGAAGGCCAATGAATAGCACCACTGTTTGCTCATTTTCCCAGGGAAGTGTTAGTCACTCAGATGTGTTCAACTCTTTGGGACCCTATGGTCCATAGCCCGCCAGGCTTCTCTGTCCATGGGGTTCTTGAGGCAAGAATACTGCAGTAGGAGGCCATTCCCTTCTCCAGGGGATCTTCTGGTGGATTGAAGACCCAGGAATTGAACCCAGGTCTCCTGCATTGCAGGCGGATTCTTTGCCATCTGAACCTCCAGGGAAGCCCTTTCCTGGGGGAACCTGGAGGTAATTTTTGATTCACATTTTTCCCTCACTTTTCACAGGTAACCAAGCAATACATCCTGTTCATTCTATCACCTGAGTTATCTGTCAGGTTTATTCACATTTCTCCATCTCCATCACCAAGGCCCTTTTTCGGACATGTTCTCTCCAAGGCCCTGCTGGTCTCCAGGCTTCCAGTCTGAGCAGTAGTTCTCAACCCTGGCCATACAATAAAGTAACCTGGGTGGTGTTGTTTTTTAATTTCTGCTGTGTGGGCCCCACTCCAGACCAATTAAATTAGAAACTGATATAGGGGGGTTAGACATTGATATTTTTTAAAAGCTCCTGGGTGATTCTAATATGTTTTCATGTTGATGACTACTATATTAGACTCTTTTACAATGTATACTTTACCACTAAAATCCCTGAGTTGCTCCTCCTTCCTCTCAGGATAAAATCTGGGCTTAATATGGCCATTCTTGACCTGGTCCCTGGGCTTACCCTGCCAGCCTTTGTATCTTGCCTTGACCTTGAGGTTTATTTGTAAATCCCATAAAATTACATTAAAATTATAACACCAGGAATGTTTTTTTGTACTTTGAATCAACATTTTGTTTAAAATGTTCTTCTAGGACTTCCTGCCCAGTGACAATCAGCAAACCCTTAAGTGGACTAAGAAGCTATAAGTGATCTTAATAAAATAAATAATTATTTTGTGAAGCTAATAGAGCTCTCTGATATAGCTGATTGATATTCTTTCAGACATATCCATTGAAAGAACACACAGACTCTGGCCAATCAGAATCTGAATCTTCCTTGTAGTAGTGTTGAAACCAACATGAATTCCTTAGACTTCTCACTTCATAATTTACACTCTTGAATGTATCTGAGAGTAGAGTAAATATTGGTGAAACAACTTAATTTGGCAGCATTGTGGTATTATCTGAGAAAAGTTTCTTTTCTTTTTTAATGTTTGATGAAAAGTTAACTTGCCTATCATTTCAAGCTCTTTCATGCCATCATTCTCGCAGAATGCTTCAGTAACTATTGAACAAAGAAGCTATACTCCTATTAGTGCCTTCTTTCAATTAATCAGAGTGTTTTCTGTAAGATTAAATTGGAGGCCAGCACTTTTATGAATCTCTTATTGTTATATAAGCTAAATGTTATTTTATTCAATGGGCAATAAGAGTAAAACATATTGATCTGGCTTATGAGTACACTGCAGTGAAGGTCTCCACATTTAGCTATTTATCAGAATCACCAGGGAAGCTTTTAAAAAATACAGTTTCCTCAGTTCCACCTTAAATTTATTGAATAAGAATCTCTAGGTTTAGACCTAAGAGTGTCTGTTTTTTGCTTGTTTGTTTGGCTTTTTGTTTTCTTAAAAATCAGATTCCCAAGAGAGTCTGTTGCACAGTCATGTTTATTAAACCATTGGACCAAAACATATTTAGTAATGGGAGGAGACGTAGAGTCGCCTGATAAAAGTAACCTGTTCACCCATTTGTGATAAAATATCACTTTTAGAGTACTAAGTAATTAGATGCCTGGGAGTCAAAAAGCAAATGAAAAAATGTCACTGTGATCACCCATACTTCTGTTTCCCTTACACTTGAGTCATCCCCAGCCTACTGAGACTTTTCTCATAATATGGACTTCCCTGGTGGCTCAGCTGGTAAATAATCTACCTGCAATGCGGGAGACCTGGGTTTAACTTCTGGGTTGGGAAGATCCTCTGGAGAAGGGAAAGGCTATGCATTTCAGTATTCTGGCCTGGAGAATTCCATGGACTGTATAG
The DNA here is from genome assembly GCF_963930625.1 of Muntiacus reevesi. Classification (NCBI taxonomy): domain Eukaryota; kingdom Metazoa; phylum Chordata; class Mammalia; order Artiodactyla; family Cervidae; genus Muntiacus; species Muntiacus reevesi. Next base: position 58,660,110 of record NC_089261.1, on the reverse strand, counting down.
TCCATGAGGTCGCAATGAGTCGGACACAACTGAGTGACTTTCACTTTGACATAATAATAGGTCTGTAGTATATATATATGCTTTTGAACTGTGGTGTTGGAGAAGACTCTTGAGAGTCCCTTGGACTGCAAGGAGATCCAACCAATCCATCCTAAAGGAGATCAGTCCTGAATATTCATCAGAAGGACTAATGCTGAAGCTGAAACTCCAATACCTTGGCCACCTGATGCAAAGAACTGACTCATTTGAAAAGACCTGATGCTGGGAAAGATTGAAGGTGGGAGGAGATAGGGGACAAAAGAGGATGAGATGGTTGGATGGCATCATAGACTCAATGGACGTGAGTTTGAGTAAACTCTGGGAGTTGGTGATAGACAGGGAGTCCATAGGGTCATATATATAAAAAGCTTCTCTGGTGATGCTAGTGGCAAAGAACCTGCCAATGCAGGAGACCTGAGAGACGCTGGTTTGATCCCTGGGTTGGGAAGATCCCCTAGAGCAGGGCATGGCAACCCACTCCAGTGTTCTTGCCTGGACAATCACATAGACAGAGGAGCCTGGAAGGCTACAGTCCTTGGGACTGCAAAGAGTCGGACGTGACTGAGTAACTGAACACGACAACAGTACACATGTATATGGAGGATATATACATATATTCTCCATTTAATCTTCAATATACCCTATGACATAGATATTGTTATATGTGGGTAATAAATGAAGAAAATGAATAAGCAAGTTACCCCAGGGGATCCCAAGTAGGCAACATAATGTCCCCACTCATAACCACTCTACTCTTCTCCCCCTAAACACACAATGTGCTTTTTTTTTCTTTAATATTCTTTGTACATTTCCATTTTCCTCCCTCATGATACTTTCTTTGCCAAGAATCCCTTACTTCTCATTCTTCTCTATTGAAATCCAGCTTTTTCTATAAAGCCAACCTTAACTCTACTCTTTCTTTGACCCTTTGTCCCATTATCTTCTCTGCCCTTAGAGCAAATCAATTGTCCTTGACTTTGTATCCAAGGAGGAAAGCCAACTAATGTTTATTAACCATCTACCAAGAGTACTATGTGTGATAAATAATACTACATCTGTGTTACATTTGGGCAAACTGAAGTTCAAGAAGGTAGATGCAGTTTCCAGGAGCCCCCCTCTGTGGGTGGAGAAAGACAGATTTGAACCCCTGTCTGTCTCACTCTAGCTCTTTGTGCCGTGATATGTGTGTGGTTCTGTCCTTTGACTTTTTGTTCACATCCTATCACAGCACATTTCATGCTGTAAAATAATGAATTGTGAATTCCCTGAGGGCAAGCACGTGATATCCACCTTTGAAACCTGCATTCCAGACAAAGTGCTGTGCATATAATATGTGCTCTGGATAGTATTTGATGAATGAACTCAGAGGTTCTTCCAATAACTCAGATCTCAGAAATTTTTATGGTGCTAAGCTTACAGTTGGCAAACGTGGTTAACTTTACTTTCTCCTCATTCAAAGTGTACAGATTATCTCACGAATTGTCAGGAAAATGCCAGATTAACCTGTTAGGAGAGTTACTAGATTCTTTCTCTCCAGGCATGGTGTGATTTAGTGACTTTATTTGCCTTCTGATTTCTGTCTGTAAGGAGTACCATTTGGAGAGGTAAACCAAAGGGAAAAAAAGGAAAAGAAAGAAGAAAGCCTGGAAGGTAGAAAGAAGGACGTGAAGTAATTTTTGTCTTTACAAAGCCAAACTTTCTTCCATGAAAAGTACCTCTGAGCTCCGTGGGGGGAAGATAAAACCATGAAGCTTGAGTGTTGGTATTTGCTTGGCATGCTTGAGAAGTCTACATTCTTCTTGTCGCCGTGCCCTGCAGTTTTAATGTAGAAAGAGGCAATTCTGACTTGACCTTAAGTGCCTCACCAATCCACTCAGGGGACTCCCTTTAGGAATATGAGCTGACACCACCTTGCCTGAGCTTCTTTCAATCAATAACATGGCAGAGTACACATGATACGAATAGGCAGACCGATAAGAAATAAAAGCATATCTGTTGATACAAATGGAGCGATAAATGGACTAGTTTTTGTCCAAGGACTTTGAAGGGGAAATCACGGAGGGATGAGATGATGACCAGATGTGAATGTATAGCAAATTCATTGTTTTCTGAAGGATGGCTTTTCTTTCATTACTTACATTCAGGAGAAAATGGTCAAGTTGTTCTATGCCTGAAAGGAATTTGTTTCTCTGATTTTTGGAATAAAATAAGTCTCCTGGGTGTGGGCATTTTGTGACTGTAAATCTACAGTGACAAAATTGTGTTAATTTGACTGACTAGAAATATTAACCACATTATATCAAATAACTGCCAGAAATAATTCTCTACCATACCCTGTGACTTTATTTTAATTGATTTTTTTTTTTTTTTTTACTTTTGGCTTCTGTGATTTTTGTTTCTTCTGACACATGTTTATTAAATGCAGGAAGAAGATTGTTTTGCAAATTATTTTTAGTGTGTTTACCTTGTTTAACTCAGTGGGTTAACTCTCTTTCTTCAGAATTCCAACCTCTTTCATTTTCAGGCTCAATACTGCTGATTTCGCTTTTTGGGCTCACTAATGGCATTACCGTCCACATCAGCAGTCTCCACAATTAAGCTGTATGCTTAGCAGTATCATTTGATGTTTTGCAAAGATTTGAAAGTCAAAATTGAATATGATTGATTGCTGCAAGATATGTTAATATTGGGATTCCTGAGCTCTGGTGTAGAATAAATCATTCCCTGTAATAACAAAGATAATGCCTCTAACATTACTCATTTTATGTTCTAGCAGTAATCAGGCCTTAGGAATAAGCCTCATTTGTCTGCTGTAGAGCCCTCATACAAATCACAAGGTGACTGTTCATAGAAACATCATTGAGGATGGTAGAATTTACCTGTCAATATTACTGGCAAAGATGTATTCCAAAGGATAGCTTCATTTCCTTTATCAGCCTTTCTTTCTATTTACCCAATATTGGATGTTTAAAAATGAAGCTGTCTTATACTTCACATCAGGGTTTCCATAATACATCCCCCAATCTAGCAAAAAGAAAAGCTGTCTTGTTTTTTTTTTAATGATACTTGTCTAAAAAAACGCTACTCATAATGGTGTAAACCAACATCTCTTGAATATTTACTAAATGCTAAGAATGGTACCATGCATTTAGCATGGATAAGTTTATTTAATCTTTATGATAACACAGGCTTTATAATTACATAATAAAAAAATCCTTACAATAGCACAAAGACATGTAGACACTGTGTTTATTCCCAGTTAACTAAAGAAACCTAGGCCCAGAGAGGTTAGATAACTTGGCTAGGGTCACACAGATAGTCAATCAATGGCAGTGTAGGATTTGAACCTAGGATGCCTGGCCCCAGGGCACATGCTCCTAATGACTAGAGCAGACCTGCCGGAGGAATGTGTGAGAGATAGTCCCTGTGGTCAGTGGCTTGCTTTCTCATTTTGGTGATGATAATCATGATAGTATATCATAATACAAGATCAGCTACAACTTAGTGCTCTTTATAGGCGCTGCAAGAATTAAAGGAGAGACAACGACTAGTATAGGCTGGGTAGCATTCCAAACAGCTTGTCATTATTTACTTGAAACCGAAATGGCCAGTAAAACTTTAAAATTCTCAAACGCTGAGTGTTGATACTGGAAGTGATTGCTAGACAGCAGTATCTTTATTTTCCACTTGTGATTCTAGATACTGGTAGGAGCATCTCTTTGTGATTTTAATTTACTGCCAGATTATTTTGAATATTCTTCCTTTGGGGGGAGCTTTGTGCTTGCAGATCTCTTACCTGTGAAATAAATTGAATCTACACTTGATAAATACGTTACACAATGCCAGCTTATTATCTAGCGGGTTTATCAAGAAAGAAGTGGTTCTCATTGTGTTCTCTCATGGCCTCTGGTCTCACTCCTTTAAAGTTTCCGGCTGGACAAAATGACCCTTTGTTTTCTTCAATTAATCAAGTCAGGGCAGGGTGACTACTTAGGTAAAAATAACTCGCTAATTTAATGTCAAAGTCTAGAGTGAATTCATTTTCCTTCTTTGGTCATCAACAAGTTGGGAGTTTTTGGCAGTTCTGGTGAAGCAAAGCCCTGGGTAACAGTACCAGTGACAGAACAGTTGTGCCACTGAGCCTTCCAACTCTTGCTCAGCTGTCAACACATGGGCACTTTCTGGAGCCAGACTCCCTCATGCTGTGCACTGCCTGCAGCTCGCCCGAAGCTGTACTTTGACTAAAAGGGCTGATTTCTCTTCCCTAACCCTTGTTCTCGTTTCGTGTTAAAACCCACTTAAAGTCTGCCCTCCGTTCTGAAAAGTACACAGGCACGTGTCATCTCCTTAACCATGGTGATGTGGAAAGAAGGGGCTCCAAAGGAATGCTGGACATCTGAGTGAATCATTGATTAGCGAGTAGACTGGCAGCGTTAATTGTGAGCTGTGGTATAATGACTGCTGAAACCAAAGCTTTCTGGAGGTGTTCAAAACTTGGGTAAAGTTTTAAGTACTGAGCAGTAGAGTCAGTGTACTGAGGTGGAATTTAAAGTCTTTTTTCTTCTTTGACAGTAATAGCCTTTTTTTTTTTTTTTGAGAGTATGGTCTATTTACAATGTTGTCCTAGTTTCAGGTGTAGAGTACAGTGATTCAGTTATCCTTAGATACACACACACACACACACACACATTCTTTTTTAGATTCTTTCCCCATATAGGTTATTACAGAATATTGAGTAGAAACTTGGCCTTGCCATTTGCCACTTTTGTTCTCTGACTGCAGGCTCATTTGTTATTGACTATGTTTGTTGTTGTTTTGTTTTTAATGTTTGTCTGCCTGGAGCCACTTTGGAGATATTTATTTATTAGACATACTTGGGAGTGCAGGATGGATAGAACAGCCTATAGAACCAGAGAATAACAGAGACAAACACAAATGTTGGATAAAGCAATGAATTCTTTAGCCATCTCCCACCAATATAGCAGAATGAAACAGAAACTTTATTCATGCAGGTTCTGACAGTTTGATTTTCAGTGATTCTTTTCAAGTGAAACTGTAGGGAAGAGCTCCCAAATTTAATCCCATAGAAAACATTACAGATCACTTAAAAATAGAAGTGACATCCAGTATCTCCATTGAAAAAGAATTCGTAAACAATCGGCGTTTTGTTGACCTGCACTGCCTAATACATGAGTAACTAAACGCATGTGGCTAATTAAATTCAAATTTAAATTAATTAGAAAATTAAATAAAATTTAAAATTCAGGTCCTTGGTTGCAAAAGCCACATTTCAAGTGTTTAAATAACTACATGTGGCTACTGTCTATTGTGTTAAACAGTGCAGACTGGAACTTTTCCATCATTGTAGAAAGTTCTCATGGACAGCAGTGCACTGGACAATACTAGGGAAAGTCAAATAAGTTTTTGCTTATTTCTTTTGTCTTGTACTGTTTTTGGTTTTTAGTTACGGTTTTTAAATATTTTTTATGGGGGCAAAGACTATAACTGTTTAGTGTGAGAAATGTTGATGCTCATCTTGGTATCTCACTGTTATGGTATTAAACAGCTCACAGATCTATAAATACATTCCAGTAACTCAGGAACTACAGAAAAACCTTGTAGATTGGTCAACCCATGTTTTTCAGTACTCATAGCAAAAAAAAAAAAAAAAAAAAAAAAAAGCTTGCTTATAAGTTGCTCAGAAGAGAAAAAAAAATCTGATTACAGAGTCGAAGAATAAAGTTTCTTTGCCTCTAATGAATTTTTAACCCAAGAACGTTTCAACACAGGGAACTCAGAAGAATTTTTGTCTATGTGATAAAAGGCAAGATTAAGAAAACCTAGAAGGAAATACTTCAGAAAGTAAATCCTTTTAAATGAAGGGAAAAAAGTATTTTCTTAAGCTGTATAAAACTATTTCATAATAGTAAAGGTCCATTATAAAGAATTTATACAGTAGAGAAAAGGATACCTAACAAGGTAAAATTCACTTGGAATTCTATCAAACAGCAATCAACTCTTGTAACGATTTAATATATTTTCTGGTCAGGCAAAATTATAATATTGATGACAGAGGGGTCATTGACAACTGAGTATGGTTAAGTGTGGGTTGTGCTCTCCTTGTGTTATTATTTAGTACTCACTGCAGCCCCACAAAGGGGGAATCACGGGTCTTTCACTCCTTGACCACATCTAGTAACAGAAAAGCTCTGAAAACCAAGAACAAAACAGAAAGAGTCTGGGTCAGGGCAGTCTGACCTAAAATGATATGAGGCTGTTTTTCCACTTTATTTATCTAATTAAATATGAATATTAATATATTTTGCTAGATAAATAGGTAGTGTACTTAATCATAGAATTCTTCCCTAGAGCTTACTGGAATGTTTACTTAAAATATATATACACCATACGCGTGCTGAATTGCTTCAGTCATGTTCTATTCTTTGCAACCCTATGGACTATAACCCACCAGGCTCCTCTGTCCATGGGATTCTCCAGGCAAGAATACTGGAGTGGGTTGCTATGCCCTCCTCCAGGGTATAACGTTTCATAAATGTGAAAAACACTGAAAGCCACCTGGCCCCAGGATTTTGGGATAAGCCTATAAAGCTGAATTCTCTGAGTTTTACTGCAGAGGGCTATCAGGACAATAAATACGTTGCTCAGTGAGATGTTCTGTCCCTAGACTGTGGTGGTCGCCACAGAAATCTACTGCACATGTTAACAGACTTACATACAATTATACACACATAAACAATACCATGTATATCTGGAACAACTTAAGAGGTTGGGAGTAACATATACACACTACTGTATATATAAGGACCTACTGTATTGCACAGGGAACTATACCAGTATTTTGTAATTACCTATAAGGGAAGAGAATCTGAAGAGGATTTTTATATATATATACACATACATATGTATATGTGTGTGTTAGTCAATCGTGTCTGACTCCTTGGACTATATATAACCTGCCATGGTTCTCTGTCCATGGGATTCTCCAGGCAAGAATACTGGAGTTGTTACAGGAAGGGGGACCCTTTCCAGGGCCTGAAACTGGGCTCTTGTCTAACACTCAGAAATGAATTGTCTAAGGAGACACATGTGCTGACAAAGCAAGAGATTTTATTGGCAAAGGGCACCTGGGCGGAGAGCAGCGGGGTGAGGGAAACCAGGAGAACTGGTCTGCCTTCTGGCTCACAGCCTCGGGTTTTATGGTGATGGGATTAGTTTCCGGGTTGTCTTTAGCCTGTCATTCTGACTCAGAGTCCTTCCTGGTGGTGCACGCCTTGTTCAGCCAAGATGGGTGCCAGCAAGAAGGATTCTGGGAGGCGTTCGGACATGTGGTGTCTCCTTTTGACCTTTCCTAAACTCTTCCGACTGGTGGTGGTTTATTAGTTCCACGTTCCTTACCAGGATCTCCTGTCCTAAAACAGCTCATGCAAATGGTCACTATGGTGCCTGGCCAGGGTGGGCGGTTTCAATCAGTGTGCTTCCCCTAACAGTGAGTTGCCATGCCCTCTGCTAGGGGATCTTCTTGACCCAGGGCTTGAACCCGCGTCTCTTATGCTTCCTGCCTTGGCAGGCAGGTACTCCAATTAAAAAAAAAAAAAAAGAATTGAAAATAAATAAATAAAAGGGAAAAGCAGAAAATATAAACAAACAGACCAAAAAAAAAAAAAAAAAACCCGGTAAACTCTGCATAAGATGGGTGATTGTATTACTGCCAATTTCCTGGTTGTGGTATTGTACTAAATTTGTGCAAGATGTTAGCACTAGGGAAAATGGAATGAAGGTTCCACAGATTCTCTGCATTATTTCTTTTAACAGTATGTGACCCTACAATGATCCTTAAAATTGTAACTTTAAAAAAAGAAACAAACAAAAAAAAACCTCCTGCAATCCTCCTGGTTAGTGGGAAACAGAGTTCTGACTCTCTGACTCCAAACTTTGAGTGCCTAAAGCACTGACACCAGCCTTATGGCAGAAAGTGAAGAAGAACTAAAGAGCCTCTTGATGAAAGTGAAAGAGGAGAGTGAAAAAGTTGGCTTAAAGCTCAACATTCAGAAAACTTAAGATCATGGCATCAGGTCCCATCACTTAATGGCAAATAGATGGGGAAACAGTGGAAACAGTGGCTGATCTTATTTTTCTGGGTTCCAAAATCACTGCAGATGGTGATTGCAGCCATGAAATTAAAAGATGCTTACTCCTTGGAAGGAAAGTTATGACCAACCTAGATAGCATACTAAAAAGCAGAGACATTACTTTGCCAACAAAGGTCCGTCTAATTAAGGCTATGGTTTTACCAGTGGTCATGTATGGATGTGAGAGTTGAACTATAAAGAAAGCTGAGCGCCGAAGAATTGATGCTTTTGAACTTGGTGTTGGAGAAGACTCTTGAGAGTCCCTTGGACTGCAAGGAGATCCAACCAGTCCATCCTAAAGGAGATCAGTCCTGGGTGTTCATTGGAAGGACTGATGTTGAAGCTGAAACTCCAATACTTTGGCCACCTGATGCGAAGAGCTGACTCATTTGAAAAGACCTTGACGCTGGGAAAGATCAAGAGCAGGAGGAGAAGGAGGTGACAGAGGATGAGATGGCTGGATGGTATCCTCAACTCGATGGACATGGGTTTGGGTGAACTCTGGGAGTTGGTGATGGACAGGGAGGCCTGTCATGCTGCGGTTCATGGAGTCGCAAAGAGTCGGATGTGACTGAACGACTGAACTGAACTGGGAGCATTGTTTCATTTGAACAAAATTACTGTCTTTTGAGAAACAGTCAATAAACACCTACCCACCTTTTGGAGACTCAGCAGAACTTTGAGATATTGATAACTTGGTAACCATCTCTATAATTTTGAAGCATTATTCGTCAACAAGAAGAAAATTTTGGTTTATTAAACTTCTGAGGTTGAATTTAATGTTTCGTTTTAATTTAATTATTTAATTTAAAATGTCTGTTAAAATACATATGTAGATATTTGAGAAAAGGAAGTAAATTTCTGACTTACTATTGATTAAATTCAGTGTTTACCTAAATATAATGTTTTTCTTGTGATTTCTAGGAGTATGAAAGATATTATTAATGAACCATAATTTTCGGGCAAAATTTTTAATTTGCTGTATTTACTGGATTTTAAAATAATTTTATTTATTTATTTATTTTTGGCTCCACTGTGTCTTTGTTGCTGCATGCACTTTTCTCTAGTTACAATACACAGACTTCTCACTGCAGTAGTTTCTCTTGTTGTGGAGCATGGGCTCTGGGGCACAGGCTTCAGTAGTTGCGGTTCCTGGGCTCTAGAGCACAGGCTCAGTAGTTGTGGTACAAGGACTTATTGCTTCTCGGCATGTGGGATCTTCCCGGATCAGGGGTCGAACCCATGTCGCCTGCATTGGTAGGTAGATTCTTTACCACAGAGCCACAAAGAAAGCTCTATTTGCTGATCTTAAGCTATAATAATGTGATCTTAATATAATGAGCAAAGTTACAATTACAGAGTACCCTGATATTTTGCTCAGTCTGTGGATCTCATATCAGCTTTGGCCAAGGATTGGCAGTCTGCTTTTTGGGTGACAAGAGATTTACCTCGTTGAATACTCAAATGAAAGCAGTATTAAAAGGAAATAAAAGAGGCTTCCACTGTGTGTATTGGTTTATTTTTTGTTTTCTTAAACCATGTATTTGTTAGAATATTGGACAAGCAAGCAAGAATCAGTGACCTAAATCCTCTTTGTGACTTTGCTGTGGCAGCCTCATATTAATTGACTCCATCAAAATAACTCTTCTAAATCTTTCCAAGTCCATTCTTCCCATTCACATACAAAGCACAGTTTTAACTTGGCTTCAAATAAATAGTGAACATTTGATCCACCTAAAAAACCCTTGATCTGACTGTGGCATTGGCTGTTTTTAGAAATGCAATAATATCTCCATCCACCCAACTAACACTTATTATGGACCAACAATGTGTAAGGCTTTATACCTGGTATTATGTATTTTTGTTTAATCGCTAAGTCATGTCCAACTCTTGGGACACCATGGACTGTAGGTCACCAGGCTCCTCTGTCCTTGGGAGTCACAGGCATGAATACTGGAGTGAGTACACATTTCTTTCTCCAGTAATCAAATCCTTATCTTTTATGTTTCCTGCATTGGCAGGTGGATTCTTTACTGCTAGCACCACCTGGGAAGTCTACTACTACAACTGCCACAAAAACAAATTCTTCTCTCCTGTGAACTTCTTGAAAGCAAATGTGTTAGTTATCTTTTTACCTCCATTCATAATGCCAGGTCGCTTCCCTGGTGGCTCAGAGGTAAAGAATCTGCCTGTCAGTGCTGGAGAGAGACGTGGGTTTGATCCCCGCATTAGGAAGATCCCTTGGAGAAGGAAATGGCAACCCACGCCAGTATTCTTGTCGGAAGAATCCCATGGACAGAGAAGCCTGGCGGCCTGCAGTTCATGGGGTCGCAAAGAGTCAGACACGACTGAAGCAGCTTAGCAGATAGATGGTAGTAGTAATAGTAGCAATAGTAGCAGCAGTATCGTGGCATTTTTTCTGTGTTTGACACCATTCTAATATTTTATACTAACTCATATAATCCTTGTATCAACCCTAGGAAGTAGGTATTTTGGAGGATGGAGGGAACAAAAAGTGCCCACTGAACTGAGAAGCCATCTTTAGACCAAAAAATGAGACAGGCAACTCCACATGATCAGTTGTTCAGCTTATTACAAAGTAACTTACAGGCTGGAATCTGGTGGACAATGATTCGGAAGCATTCACAGCTGTACTCCACACTGCCTAAGGGCCATGGAGCAATCATATTAATAGTTAACGTAGGGTGTGGAGTAGGTGTTTGGAAATAGGGGGTGCATTCCTAAGTGAAGACTCACGAATGGGTAACTAATCTTGTGGTTGCTGGGCATTTGTCAGTGTTTTAATCATTGCTTTAATCATTGTTTAAGACCTATCAAAGCACAGAACCCACCTTATCCTGGTGATTATTAAACAACATACTACAAAGGGCTTCCCTGGTGGCTCAGCCTAAACAATCTGCCTGCAGTTCAGGAGACTCAGGTCCAATCCCTGGGTCAGGAAGCTTGCCTGGAGAAGAAATGGCTACCCACTCCAGTATTCTTGCTTGGGAAATCGCATGGACAGAGGAGCCTAGTGGGCTACAGTCCATGGGGTTGCAAGGGTCAGACCCGAGTTAGCAACTAAACCACCACCACTACCGGTTTGGCTCCAGAATTCATACTAGTCTGTATTTTCAAACGAGGGGATTCTTGAGTGTGTCTTCAGTAGCAGATAGGGAAGATCATTCAGAGAGGCACTGCAAGCAATTCTGCTCAGTAGTCGCTTAATAAATGCCCACTGTGTGGAAAGCACTCTAGACGTGAATAAGATGTAGACACTGCACTCAAGGAATTTATAGCAAGTTTGCATCCTCTCTAATGATCTATTTGGGGGCTGTTTGAGAAAAGAGTATAATTTCTATCTGATGGTTTGTTTTGCCTTTTTGTGGTCCATTGTATTTCTCACTGAACAATCCATCAATCACAAAATATTTTGCTGACACTTTTTTTTCTTTTAACTTTCATCAAGTGCCAAGTAAAACTTTGGCAGTGGATGGGGGCCTCAGAAACAGTAATAAGTGAGATAGATCATCCCTTCCCTCACAGAATATGCAGTTAGTGAAGATGATTAAAAAGTATCAAAATAAAATGTGAAAAATGCTCTGAGAGGTGACAATATGAGAGGGTTAAATAGAGACTGTAACTCTCAAGGACCTCAGGCGTGCTGATGCCTGAAAGATGAGGTGTCATCTCATCTGAGGATAAAGGGGTTTCCGGAGTAGGCAGTAGGAAACACATATTCCAGGCACAGGGAACAGCATGCTCAGGGGCCCAGCACAGAGGAAGAACCTGGTTCATCTGATGAACTTAAGGGCAAGTAGGTCTTGCCTGGAGAATCCCAGGGACGGGGGAGCCTGGTGGCCTGCAATCTATGGGGTCGCACAGAGTCGGACACGACTGAATCGACTTAGCAGCAGCAGCAGCAGGGTGAGCAACCTGATCTTGCAGATGCTTTCCTTCTCTGAATCATCTTGGGGAAGTTGCTTTTACTCTTTAAGCTTCAGTGACTCCCATTTGAAGAAAGAGAAGAAATACAGTACCTCCCTCCTCGGGTTGTTAGAAACATCGAATGAGGTCAGGCTTACAAAGGACCAAGCCCAGAGTAGGTGCTATAAGAGACTTTGTCATTATTAACTTAGAGGGGCCACCTTGACTGCATGTGGAAATTGGGTTAGAGCAGGGCTAGACCAGAGGTGTAGAGACCAATTAGGAGGCTGGTACAGTAATTCAAGAGTAAGAGAACCTTGGCCTAGAGGAGAACAGCAGTGGGAATGACGAAAGGCAATGTTATTTTAGAGGTGGAATAGAGTCCCTGGTGGGTGCAGATATAGCAGGTGAGAGGGAAAGCAATTAAGGTTAACTCCTAGATTTCTAGTTTTGGGTTCCCAGCTAGGGACGGACAGGTTAGAAACCCAAATCCAACCTTGTAATGTACAGTTTTGGAAAATTAACTCTATGGATGTGGGTGAGCTATTCTTACGTAGTCAGTGACAGAATAGACAGGAAACACTTCTAAATTCCTCCCCAGCATCTTTTCAGCATGACACACAGTAACTCGGTTAGCAAATACCATTTCTGTGAAAACCAAATTATAAGAGAAGAAGCATATCTTTGCTTGGAGTGCCCTGGGGCAGTTGATATATATTCAACAATGAAAAGTCTTGATTCTGTTTAGTTAGGTCATATCTATAATATACTTAGCTAAAAAATGAGTGTCTCTTATGCTCACTGGGACAGTGTTCATTTGCCAAAAAGAAAAAAAAAAAAGATGCTATGCTTCCTATTCAAATGAATCTTCATAATCAAGTCAGGTACAACTGACTTATTGATGACCTAGACTCTATTGGATGCAAGCACAGAGCAAAACTACTGTTACTCGGCACTTCTTTTAAACATTGTTTTTCCACCCTTTTGGTTAAAATTTCAGAATAAACCCATAGTTTCTCCAGTCATTTTCAGGTATTAAACGTCCAGTCTACTAGGAGAAAACATATAAGACTATCTTCTTAAGTCACAAAATCATAACTATATATGAAAAGATTGATCAAACAGACTTTGTTAAAATTAACATTTGTTCAACAAAAGCCACCATTAAGGGAATAAAAGGCCAGCCACAAGTCAGAGAAGATATTTAGAATATACACATCATTTGTCAGGTATCCAGCAAAAGTATATCTAGACTATGTAAATAGCTCATACAAATCAATAACAAGTATAGTGACATAATAAGAAATGGGCAAATATTTGAATAGACATTTCATTAAAGACGATATCCAAATCTTCAAGAAGCATATAAAAAGGATTCAGCATTGTCATCAGAAAATGCAGAATGACTAAAATTTAAAAAGATGGTCAACAATAGATATTAATGCAGATGCCTAGTGACTGAAATTCTCATGTAATACTGGTGGGAGTAGAAAATGGGTCAAATATTAATACTTTGGGAAATTGTTTGGCAATACCTTTGACTGGTATATGTATGGTACCCTCTGACTTAGCAGTTCTGCTCTCACCCAACAGATGAGTGCACATGTCCACTGGAAGACATGTTCTATAGCAACTTTTTTTTAAATAAACAAAAATGGAAAAACTTCAAATGTTGATCATCAGGGAATAGATAAGTAAGTTGTGATATATTCGTACAATAGAACACAAAATATGAATGGAAAAGATGAGCTACTCCTCCACGTAAATACATAGTTAACTCTTACAGACATAAGATTGAGCTGATAAATCCAGACGCAAGAGAGTTAATATGTATGATTTCATGTTTATGAAGTTTAAGGTGAGAAAAATTAACCTATGGTGGTAAAAGTAGGAATAGTGGTGACATTAGCTGGGTGGGTCTTGACTAGGAGGAAGCATGAGGAATCTTTCTAGATTACTAGAAATGTTTCATGTTTGGGTCTATGTGGTGATTACCCAGGTATGTATATATGTGTATGAGATATATATAGAAAAATTTAGACTATCTTTGCTCTACTTCAATAAATAGAGAAAATAACCTAGTCAAGTGTACTGTCAAAACTTCAATCTCTGTTGTGCAAAAGCTTTTAATTTTCATTAGGTCCCATTTGTTTATTTTTGCTTTTATTTCCAATATTCTGGGAGGTGGGTCATAGAAGATCTTGCTGTGATTTATGTCGGAGAGTATTTTGCCTATGTTCTCCTCTAGGAGTTTTATAGTTTCTGGTCTTACATTTAGATCTTTAATCCATTTTGAGTTTATTTTTGTGTATGGTGTTAGGAAGTGTTCTAGTTTCATTCTTTTACAAGTGGTTGACCAGTTTTCCCAGCACCACTTGTTAAAGAGATTGTCTTTTTTCCATTGTATATCCTTGCCTCCTTTGTCAAAGATGAGGTGTCCATAGGTTCGTGGATTTATCTCTGGGCTTTCTATTCTGTTCCATTGATCTATATTTCTGTCTTTGTGCCAGTACCATACTGTCTTGATGACTGTGGCTTTGTAGTAGAGTCTGAAGTCAGGCAGGTTGATTCCTCCAGTTCCATTCTTCAACAAAGGAAACTATAAGTAAGGTGAAAAGACAGCCCTCAGATTGGGAGAAAATAATAACAAATGAGGAAACAGACAAAGGATTAATCTCAAAAATATACAAGCAACTCCTGAAGCTCAATTCCAGAAAAATAAACGACCCAATCAAAAAATGGGCCAAAGAACTAAACAGACATTTCTCCAAAGAAGACATACAGATGGCTAACAAACACAAGAAAAGATGCTCAACATCACTCATCATCAGAGAAATGCAAATCAAAACCACAATGAGGTACCATTACACGCCAGTCAGGATGGCTGCTATCCAAAAGTCTACAAGCAATAAATGCTGGAGAGGGTGTGGAGAAAAGGGAACCCTCTTACACTGTTGGTGGGAATGCAAACTAGTACAGCCACTATGGAAAACAGTGTGGAGATTTCTAAAAAAACTGGAAATAGAACTGCCATATGACCCAGCAATCCCACTTCTGGGCATACACACCGAGGAATCCAGATCTGAAAGAGACACGTGCACCCCAATGTTCATCGCAGCACTGTTTATAATAGCCAGGACATGGAAGCAACCCAGATGCCCATCAGCAGATGAATGGATAAGGAAGCTGTGGTACATATACACCATGGAATATTATTCAGCCGTTAAAAAGAATTCATTTGAATCAGTTCTAATGAGATGGATGAAACTGGAGCCCATTATACAGAGTGAAGTAAGCCAGAAAGATAAAGAACATTACAGTATACTAACACATATATACGGAATTTAGATAGATGGTAGCGATAACCCTATATGCAAAACAGAAAAAGAGACACAGAAGTACAGAACAGACTTTTGAACTCTGTGTGAGAACGTGAGGGTGGGATGTTTTGAAAGAACAGCATGTATATTATCTATGGTGAAACAGATCACCAGCCCAGGTGGGATGCATGAGTCAAGTGCTCGGGCCTGGTGCACTGGGAGGACCCTGAGGAGTCGGGTGGAGAGGGAGGTGGGAGGGGGGATCGGGATGGGGAATACGTGTAACTATATGGCTGATTCATGTCAATGTATGACAAAACCCACTGAAATGTTGTGAAGTGATTGGCCTCCAACTAATAAAATAATATTTAAAAAAAAAAAAATAAAAAACTTCAATCTCCTATCCAATTGAAAGCTTTTCCCCTTTCTTCCCCTCCCCATCAACTCATGGTCAATAATCTGTAGTGAGAAGGGAGAGTTCTAATAGATTTCTTCTCTCATCCTTGGTCCACCTCCTTTCCCATTCCTGAGCCATTGTTTTTATCCCCTCTAGGATCAGGTAAATGGAGGAAGGATGAATCAGAGATGAATGGATACAGTGATGTGTCTTGGCTTGTAATCAGGTTCAGATGCTGAGTTTGGTGCATCTTCAAAGGCCAACTCTTCTTGTCAAGATGCTTCTGTGGGTTTTTCAGTGATCCTGCTTCTTCTCTAGGAACCTCCCAATACAACATTAACTGATATGAGCAATGATCGTTTTCCTACTCCAGCTGCAGCCCTTGGCCTTTATGGGTCTACTCCTCTAGGTGGAGTCCTAGTCAAAAGGACTCAAGTCCATCTCTTCCTTAGATCACTTGCCCCAGAGGAAAACCAACATGTATTTGCCTGGCCAGTGGAGAAGTTGCATTCACTCCCAATGTAGCTTTTCTTCCCCTCAGCCTCTTGGCTTTAAGCTTCCCAAGGAGCAAACCAGGGCCCACTCTCTTGCTGTATATTTTTGCCATGAGGATAAAATAGAAATAATTATACATATACAGAAATAGATACGTATAAATATACACATGCACATACATACATATTATACACAAATTATTCAGCACAAAAGTGTGCCAAGTGTTAGCTTCTTTCTTCCTGGACTAGGTGACCTTTCACTGCCTTTCTTTCTGAAAAGCATCTTTCTTTAGTTACAGGCTTTGGGGAGAGCAGAGAGGACAGGGTTTAGGATTCATTATTAAGATGTATTGTGTCCTTGGAGTTTACTATTCAGAAACTTTTAATAAAGGTGCTCTATATTTGAAATTAAACCAGGTGAGGTAAAATAATCATAGCCCTAGAGTTTAGAAAGTCCTGGATTTGAATCCCAGCTTCACAGTTCTGGGCATGCATTCAGTCAGCCTATTTATTGAGGGCTTCCTTTGTGCCAGACACCTTTGTAGGCACTGCAAATATGGGCAGAATAGACAGGAGCCCCACCTTGGGGACCTTCACTGGGGAGTAGGGGATAAGTGAATAGTAGGAGTAACAAATAATAGGCAGATAACTAAATATAAATCAACTGGTGATAACACAATGTATTTAGTGGGTGGTCAGAGAACATCTTCTAAAAGACACGAATTAAGTAAAGGAGGAAGAAGAAGAAGGTAGAAGAGAAGCAATGTTCCACAAACCAAAGACCAAAGTGTTTCAAGAAGGAGAAAGTCAAAATACAAAAAAAAGGAGGAAGTCAGATGCTGTTGAGTGATGTATAACATGAGGGGCTGTCAGTAGCCATGTGACCCCTAGACAAGTTATGTACGTTATTGAAGCAATAATAGTCCATAATCACTTTCTGAGGATTGAGATAATTATGTAAATCACCTGTCACATAATAGACCAGTAACTGAAGATTTTTTTCACATTTCATGTGTGTAATAAAACATGAACTTAAAAATTCACAGTGAAAGATATTTTAAAAATAGTCTCCATTCCATTTCTCATTGAATTTGCAGTATCTTCAGTTAATTGCATGTAAGCCAAAATATGGAAGTCAATAAGTTAAAGCATAATCATGGTGGAATTGTGGCTTTGTCTTTTTTAAGAGACCATGTTAGTAACAAGCAGTTAACTTGATGTGTCAAGTCATGTGTTTTAGATCACATGTCGTGTGAATTGTCATGTATTTAAATATGTCGGAATTTTTCACTTTCAAACTGGCAGAGATTACTTGTTAAGAGAATAAGAGCTAAGAAAATCAGATATTTCAGCATTTATAGGAATCTGTCTTGCTAAATTACAGCTTCTGTGAATGATCAGCAAATTATTTCCATTTTAAATCTAAGAAATAAGGAAATTGATTTGGTTCTTATCTGTTTCAGGCATTCCCTAATGACTTAGCATTGATTTTTAAACATGCTTTCAATTTTATAGAATGGGTGAATAATATGACATTTGATCTAACCTCTACAGGAATGACAGAATGAGACTGTTACAGACTCTTTAAAGTAATATAAAATTATGATATCTTTGTCTGACTTCTTCACAATATTGTCACTTAAATTATTTTAGAAAATCAGGCATTAAAAATTCTACCTAAAAAGTGTTGAAGAACAAAGATATACATTCAAGTATGTGCTTTTAAATCTACTTAAATGTAAATGATACGTTTTTATGCACTAGAGTTTCCTGCAGAAGAAATTTGTATGCTTTTTGAAAGCACAACTCTCACTCTTAGATGTTTAAAAGCTTGTCAGATGCCTTACAGGGAAGGAAATAAAGTCATTTTACTCCGAGTAAATAATTTCTCCAAATTTTCTTGAGCACATTTATGTAGGTACTGAGAGAGATCAAGAGAATTCTTTTTCATGTTTTAAATTCAAAACATACCAGCTGCTACCTCAGCTATCCACTAGAGAAAGGGAGAATAACTAAATTTCTGCAGCCATGTGTAGAACTACATTTATTGAAATCCCAGGGAAAGCTTTTGTGTTTTGGATAATAGGGGAAATTCCATATGATATCCTGGATTGCATTTTCAGTCATAGTCCTTGTACTGTCCCGTCAGTGTCTAAATATGCTTCATTCATTTAGAATGAAAACTCACACCTCAGAAGTCAGCCAGGTTTGGGGATTACAAGACATTTTATTTCAAATAACATGACTACTCCTTGTTGTAAGCATTGAATCCTTTGAATTTGGTTCAGAGAGGCCAGAGCTGGGTGACCCCCATTTAGTTATTTTTCCTCAAATAAATAAAGAATGAATGCTGCGTATTCTAAAGTATGTGGCTTTGGTGAACTAATCTCACCCTATCATATGTCTATTTTTGAGGGTTTTTTTCCCTCTAGTCGTATTTCTGGTTTCAAGTACTTTTTAAAAATTCATTTTCCAGTTATTACAAGAAGTCAATTTATATATTGAGGATTGCTCATATTTACTCTCGAAGATCTTCCTCTTTTCACCTAGCGTGTGTTTTCTTAAAGAAGACACGGTGAGATGTTTTTGTTCCTCTTAAGAAAACCCTGACAGGCCCACGACACTGGCTACTGCTGTAGCTGTACACTTCTATACATAATTGATGACGTGGGGCCTGCAGACAGCGCCAGTACACAAGCCATATAGATTACCATACTGTGAGCGGTCTTAGGTCTTTGAATTTTCCATTTTTGAATAGAAATAACTCCTTGCCAAGTAACAAAAATTCCAGAAGGAGTAAGTTTACCATAATAATAAATATTCTTCAGAGAACAAAGCATTTGCCAGCAACAGAAGATTCTGACAGTCTTAATATCCTAAGTTTATTACCCTCCTCTCCACTCCAACCGTCTCTCAACCTAGCAGCCCTGAAAATGTTTGGTTTGGCTGCCATTTTGGTAATGTGTATATATTTTTAAGTTTAGTTCTAAGGAAAGTTAAAATTCCAGATGGCACTTTTTGAGGTCACCCCTTAATCTAGTTGCCCTTTCTGATTCTTTACTAGAAGATGAGAAGACTAGTAGATACTGGTCGCCTTTGTGAAAAAAATAATTTATTTTTGGTTGCGTCGGGTCTTAGTTGCATGGGTCTTAGTTGCGGCATGCAGGATCTTGGTTGCAGCATGCAGGATCTTGGTTGCAGCCTGGGGCATTCTCTAGTTGTGGCTTTCAGGATCTTAGTTCCCCGACCAGAGATTGGATCTGTATTCCCTGCATTGGAAAGCGGATTCTTAACCACTGGACCACCAGGGAAGTCCCCGCTACTGGTCATCTTTTCATGAGCAACCTGTGAGGTTCTTGCCTCCAGAGAGGTATTGGTTACATCCTGTTCATCCTGTCTGTCCTTTGTTCACTCTAAACACCATGAGCACACTTCCTTGTGTTTAGTCCTTTGTGCATATGCTGTCCCCTCACTGCCGAGATCATTTCCAGAACCTTCCACCTCCACCTTCTCTTGACTCCTCCTACTCATCGTCCTGGCCTCAGTTTAGGTGTCACCTCTTTCAGAGTTCCTCATTCAGTTAGATTAGGTGAGCAGTCCTTTCTCTCCCATTGCTTGGCCTCTACCTTTTTACTTTGCCACAACTGGACATCATATCTTATTTGGTAGAGACCAGGCCACCTCTCACATTGTTTCCCCAGCTTCTAGGATATGCCTGCCATAGAATTGTGTCTGATAGTTGAATGTGTTGAACAGAACTACAGAGATACTGACAATATAAAATTGAACTTAAACATAAAAGTGATGATACAGAGTATTAGGTTTTAGAAAATAAATTGTCAGAATCTGTAGTATTCTTAGATTTACACTTACTTTTACTTATGTAGTATTTATTCTTAAGAATGCTGTGATAACAGAAAAAAAAATAGATTCGAACTACAACTATGTTTTGTCTTTAAAGACTCATAAGACTAGCTTGTAATTTCAGATGGCCAGGTTAATATAAATAAAACCTGTGTTTGTTATGAATTAAACACATTGAAAATTTTTTATAAAGCCACACTGCAGAGGAGACCATGTATCTATTTAATTTCAAGAGTTTAGGCTCATTGCTTTATCTGGGTTCATTTCCTTTTTAAAAAATATAATTTCTTAAAGAGCAAAGTTTTTTATTTTTTTCTAAATCTTAACTTGTATACTATCTAGTTCTAGATGTCTAAAGCAGAATATCATTTTTGTCATCATATCTTGGACTGCCCTTATGCTTTTGAAACACAGAATGTACAGATGTCTATTTCTCTTTAATCAGTGAAAAATAGAAAGCTACTAAAGCTACAATACAAAAATGACTTTCTATTGTTTTTTTAAACACCTTTTATTCCAGAACATATTTCACAGTTCTCCATCAGAGTCACTCATCAATTGCTCTCTGGCTTCCTAAACTTTGTAAATCTTTTGTTGATTTCTCTGAGAAATAGTTTTGAGTGCCAAGCTTATAAGTGAAGATTAAGCTCACAAATTACTGTTTTTGTATTATAGACTCTAGAATTAAACTGTTTGAGTTCATATCTTAACCTCAAAAATTACTGTTTTACCTTCTGTGTCCCTTGATTTCTTCTTCAATAAGTGGGGATAATCATTTGGTTTGTTTTCAGAATTATATGACTCTGGCAAAGTACCTAGAACAGTGTCTGTGCTCAACAAATACTATTATTATTACTATAATTCATCAATCCTAGAAGCAAGAAATTATTTATTCCTCCATTCAAAAATATGAATTGCACTCCTACTATGTCATGACAGAACCTGGTCCACTGGAGAAGGGAATGGCAAATCACTTCAGTATTCTTGCCTTGAGAACCCCATGAACAGTATGAGAAGGCAAAAAGATAGGACACTGAAAGATGAACTCCCCAGGCTGGTAGGTGCCCAATATGCTACTGGAGAACAGTGGAGAAATAACTCCAGAAAGAATGAAGAGATGGAGCCAAAGCAAAAACAACACCCAGCTGTGGATGTGACTGGTGATAGTAGTAAAGTCGGCGCTGTAAAGAACAATACTGCATAGGAACCTGGAATGTTTGGTCCATGAATCAAGGCAAATTGGAAGTGGCCAAACAGGAGATGGCAAGAGTGAACATCGACATTTTAGGAATCAGTGAACTAAAATGGACTGAAATGGGTGAATTTAACTCAGATGACCATTATATCTACTACTGTGGGCAAGAATCCATAGAAGAAATGAAGTAGCCCTCATGGTCAACAAAAAAGTCCAAAATGCAGTACTTGGATGCAATCTCAAAAACAACAGAATGATGTCTGTTCATTCCCAAGGCAAACCATTCAATATCACAGTAATCCAAGTCTATGCCCCGACCAGTAATGCTGAAGAAGCTGAAGCTGAACGGTTCTATGAAGACTTACAAGACCTTTTAGAACTAACACCCAAAAAAGATGTCCTTTTCATTATAGGGGACTGGAATGCAAAAGTAGGAAGTCAAGAAACACCTGGAGTAACAGGCAAATTTGGCCTTGGAGTACAGAATGAAGCAGGGCAAGGGCTAACAGAGTTTTGCCAAGAGAATGCACTGGTCATAGCAAACACCCTCTTCCAACAATACAAGAGATGACTCTATACATGGACATCACCAGGTGGTCAATACTGAAGTCAGATTGATTATATTCTTCACAGCCAAAGATGGAGAAGCTCTATACAGTCAGCAAAAACAAGACCAAGAGCTGACTGTGGCTCAGATCGTGAACTCCTTATTGCCAAATTCATACTTAAGTTGAAGAAAGTAGGGAAAACAACTACACCATTCAGGTATGACCTAAATCAAATCCATTATGATTATACAGTGGAAGCGACAAACAGATTCAAGGGATTAGATCTGATAGACAGAGTACCTGAAAAACTATGGACGGAGGTTGGTAACATTGTACAGGAGGCAGTGTTCAAGACCATCCCCAAGGAAACGAAATGCAAAAAGGCAAAATGGTTGTCTGAGGAGGCCTTACAAATAGCTGAGAAAAGAACAGTAGCAAAAGGCAAAGGAGAAAAGGAAATTATACCCATTTGAATGCAGAGTTCCAAAGAATAGCAAGGAATAGCAAGAAAACCTTCTTCAGTGATCAATGCAAATAAATAGAGGAAAACAATAGAATGGAAAAGACTAGGGATCTCTTCAAGAAAATTAGAGATACCAAGGGAACATTTCATGCAAAGATGGGCACAATAAAAAACAGAAATAGTATGGACCTAACAGAAGCAGAAGATATTAAGAAGAGGTGGCAAGAATACACAGAAGAACTATACAAAAAAGATCTTCATGACCCAGATAATCATGATGATGTGATCACTCACCCAGAGCCAGACATCCTGGAATGCAAAGTCAAGTGGGCCTTAGGAAACATCACTACAAACAAAGTTAGTGGAGGTGATGGAATTCCAGTTGAACTATTTCAAATCCTTAAAGATGGTGCTGTGAGAGTGCTGCACTCAATATTCCAGCAAATTTGGAAGATTCAGCAGTGGTCACGGGACTGGAAAAGGTCATTTTTCATTCCAACCCCAAAGAAAGGCAATGCCAAAGAATGTTCAAACTACTGCACAATTGCACTCATGTCACACGCTAGCAAAGTAATTCTCAAAATTCTCAAAGTGAGGCTTCAACAATACATGAACTGTAAACTTCCAGATGTTCAAGCTGAACTTAGAAAAGGCAGGGGAACCAGAGATCAAATTGCCAACATCTGTTGGATCATCAAAAAAGCAAGAGAGTTCAAGAAAAACATCTACTTTTGCTTCATTGACTATGCTAAAGCCTTTGACTGTGTGGATCACGACAAACTGTGGAAAATTCTTAAAGAGATGGAAATACCAGACCATCTGACCTGCCTTTTGAGAAATCTGTATGCAGGTCAAGAAGAAACAGTTAGAACTGGACATGGAACAACAGACTGGTTCCAAATCAGGAAAGGAATACGTCAAGGCTGTATATTGTCACCCTGTTTATTTAACTTATATGCAGAGTATATCATGGGAAATGCCAGGCTGGATGAAGCACAAGCTAGAATCAAGATTGCCAGGAGAAATATCAATAACCTCAGATATTCAGATGACACCACCCTTATGGCAGAAAGTGAAGAAGAACTAAAAAGCCTCTTGATGAAAGTGAAAGAGGAGAATGAAAAAGGTGGCTTAAAGCTCAACATTCAGAAAACTAAGATCATGACATCCAGTTCCGTCACTTCATGGCACATAGATGGGGAAACAATGGAAACAGTGGCAGACTTTCTTTTCTAGGGCTCCAAAATCACTGCAGATAGTGACTGCAGCCATGAAATTAAAAGACACTTGCTCCTTGGAAGAAAAGCTATGATCAACCTAGACAGCATATTAAAAAGCAGAGACATTACTTTGCCAACAAAGGTCCATCTAGTCAAAGCTATGGTTTTTCCAGTAGTCATGTATGGATGTGAGAGTTGGACTATAAAGAAGGCTGATTGCCAAAGAATTGATGCTTTTGAACTGTGGTGTTGGAGGAGACTCTTGAGAGTCCCTTGGACATCAAGGAGATCCAACCAGTTCATCCAAAAGGAAGTCAATCCTGAATTTTCATCAGAAGCATTGATGCTGAAGCTGAAACTCCAATACTTTGGCCACCTGATACAAAGAACTGACCCCTTGGTAAAGACCCTGATGCTGGGAAATACTAAAGGCAGGAGGAGAAGGGGACAATGGAGGATGAGATGGTTGGATGGCATCACCAACTTGATGGACATGAGTTTGAGCAAGCTCTAGGAACTGGTGATAGACAGGGAGGCCTGGCGTGCTGCAGTCCATAGGGTCACAGAGTTGGACCTGACTGAGTGACTGAACTGAAGTATGCCCTGGGGATGTTACAAGATATAGTAAAATTAAGACTGATCCTGTTCCTCACAAAGCTTATAGCCTAGAGGAAGACACACAGAAAATAGTTTTAAAATCATACAAATAGTTAAAAATCATACAAAAAATCATAAAGTTTTGACTGTGGTAAATGCTACAATGGAGATCCATGATACCCTGAGAGTGCATTTCCAGGGGAAATTGATGTTGGCAGGAAGACATCCTTGATGACTCAAGGAATTCAAACTCTGCAGGTAGAAGGGAACATAGCTCAGTCAAGGAAATGACTTGACCAAGGACTGGACCCAGGACTGGAGCATGGAGAGCCTGGTGGAGAATGAGGAGAGATGGAGTTGTAGGCTGAAATAGACCATACAGAATGTTGCAGGCCACACCTGGTCTTTAAAGACAAGTTGGAAACCCATGAAGCATTGCATTTCATTGTGGAGGCTGGGCTGGAATCTCCCAAAGTCTAAGAGTTAAGCAAAGGTCGAGAACAACGACCACTTTCTAGATGTAGCATTGGTCACAGGCCACATTTCGAAACCCAAATACTTGCCCTTGTGCCCTCCTGACTCCCTCTCTGCTCCCTCTCCTATCCGAGTCATTTCACCTGGCCCCCTACTCCTACCTCTATTGACCCCCTGTATCGAGCTTGACAGACCTACCTTGCTCAGGGGAGAGATACCTGCCCCCAAATGCTCTACCCTCCCAGCTTTACAACAAAGTTCATTCTGGTGAAGTGAAGTCGCTCAGTCGTGTCCGACTCTTTGCGACCCCATGGACTGCCACCCACCAGGCTCCTCCATCCATGGGATTTTCCAGGCAAGAGGACTGGAGTGGGTTGTCATTTCCTTCTCCAGAACTTCCCAACCCAGGGATTAAACCCAGCTCTCCCACATTGTAGGCAGACGCTTTACCATCTGAGCCACCAGGGAAGTCATTCTGGTAGATGTTTTATATTCATAGTAGGATTCATAGGAAAGCCCCCGAATAGAATTGATTTAGACTAGGATATGAATAGGGGCTTCCCTGTTGGCTTAGATGGTAAAGAATCTGCATGCAGTGCAGGTAACCTGGGTTCGATCCCTGGGTGGGGAATATCCCCTGGAGGAGGAAATGGCTACCTACTCTGGGTATTCTTGCCTGGAGAATTCCATGGATAGAGGACCCTGGCGGGTACAGTCGCAGAGAGTCAGACACTGACTGAGTGACTAACCCTTTCAAGATGGGAATAGCTTACCTCAATTATAGCATTCTCAAACTTTTAGGACCCTTTTACATTCTTAAAATTTGTTGAAAACCACAAGGAGCTTTCATTTCATGGTATCTATCTATTTATCATGTTTGAAATTAAAACTGGGAAATTAATTCATTTAAAAATAATAATAAATGCCTGTGATATATAAATATACATATTTTTATGAAAAGTGACTTTATTTTCCAAAACAAAAAAAAAAGTTAATGAGAAGAATACCATTGTTTAACATTTTGCAAATCTCTTTAATGTCTGGCTTAGCACAGGACAGCCATAGTCTCATATCTGTTTCTGTGTAAAATATTCCAGTATCACATGTTGGGTAGCCTCTGGAAAACTTCAATATGCAGCTGTGAAAGAAGGAAGGTGAAAAGGCAAATAGTGTCTTATTTAGTAGAAAGTAGTTTTTTGTCTTACTGTCCCCCCAAAATGGTCTTAGGGACCCCAGGATCCCTAGACCACACTGTAGGAACTGCGGCTCTAGAAGAAGATATGCAATTTTAAAAACCCAAGATACTTATTAAATCAAGAATGCTCAAAAAAAAAAAAAAAAAGATGCTCATCTGAGATGGCATTTCAGGCAATCTAAAAAGTGAATTAAAAGAATTCAGCAGTGCGGCTCTACTCTGCTTCTGCCTTTCATCACCTCTTCCATATATCTGTGTTTGACTGTATTAAATTCTCTAAAAATTCCAGATGATTTTTAGTGTTATTAGAGACGCTTGTGGATGTTTAGACAGTACTTGAAATACCTGAAACGTGCTGGTTTTGCCTCTGTTTCAGGTGTAAGGCTTATTCCCCATACAAAGCAAATTGTGATTCCCTCTCGACTTCCTCTGAGCATCAGGTCACTTAACTTTCTACAGTACAGCCTCACCTGGAGACCACAGCTTCACCAGTTTTATCTTTCAAGAAGAACTGATTTGTGATGAGTAGCTAAAGTAACAAGAGGATTTTTCATCTCTGTGGTCTCTTCTAGTTCAGAAACCACGTGATTTTATATTATTTTTTTGGTGGCACATAAATTCTTTCTGAAGACAGCTAAAAATATTTGGAATGATATATCATTTCAAATGAGTTTGGCACTTCTCCATGACAAACTCAAAGGACTGCATTCCTTTAGATGTATTTTGTTGCATTTGTCAAAAATTTATTATTTCCTTTAATCACACCCTGTACCATAAGTTCCACCATTACCAAACGCCCTTTCAAAATGTAGGTTTATCATATATTTCTATCCATTCAATATTAAATGTTTCCTATCACCCCACCGCCCAGCCCCCAGGCATACAAGTGGCTGCAGGAAGAGAAGACCCTGCTGATGGAGGAAGACCACTAAATCTTATGTTTTTCTTGAACCAGTAACTCATTATGGAGAATTTAAGTCTCTTGACCACTAGAGTTTATCTGCTGAATCGTTAGTAACTTCTCTTCTTTAACGAGGGACATACATAAATGATGTAAACAGTCTAGGAGGACTTAAAACCCATTTGCACACCTTCATTTGAACTGAAGTTCTGGCTTTTCTTGTAAATTGTGTCATTCATAGATTGATGGTTAGGGATGTGTTGGGCTTCGTTGGAGATCATGAGTAAGTGGCCCACAGGCTTCATACAGAACCCAGATGTGCCTTCTTTGGCCTGCATAGCAGGATGTCTGGCTGTGTATATGTGTTGGTTTTGCTTTCATCTGGATTTGAATGCATATACTGTTTTTCTCTAGGTTGCCCTCACTCATTATTACCTTAAAAGTGGCCTGATTCAGACGTTTGCCTTGTGCGTCCACGCCACTGTCAGTATTTGAATTAACAGCTCTACAAGCAGTCACATCTAGGGGGATAGGAAAATATTGTAGAACCCAAAAACACAATATGTACTGTGAAATAAGAAATCACCTAATAGAAAATTATTTAAGAATATGTAATTGCTGATTTTTAAATTCTTGGATTCATATAAAAACATAGCATTAGACATAAGTGAAAAATAATAGTTGATTAAGAAGCATGCCTCAAAATTACATTTATAATACAGAGATTTTTTAAATAGCTTAACATAGAAGCTAGAGCATGTTACTATGAAAACATGTTCTGTGAAAGGGAGTCAAGTCTTTCTGAAGGAGGTCATCTACCAAACCTTTACTTTTATGTTATTCTTATTATTTGTATGTCACTAATTTATCTAGAAAACTATGTAATATATGTTTAAACATATAGGATCAGCCACACAACTAACTTATGAAGTGTGGAACTTTGCAATGTTGGTTTATCTGGAAGGTCCCACAGCACCACCTAGTGCCCTGTATTTTATTTTGCATAATATTTTTATAAAGTAAAAAATTCTTAAAATCACATTTTAATATCAAATCTGACACTGAAATAAATACATGGATTAAGCAGTATTATAAGTAAGATGAGATAAAGTAATTCTTACATGTTTACTTGAAGAATTTTAAGTGGGACATGAAAAATGATTGTATAACACAAAACCATTATAAAAATTGACTAGAAAAAAAAAATCATCTCTAATTCACAACCAAAAACACGCTTATATTATATGTGATCTGATGAAGTTATTGATAGGTTTTTTTATCCGAAGCAGATGGTGATTCCTTTTTTTAAATGTACTGCTCTATAGGAAAGGTAATTTTTCCAGGTTTCTTTTTGAAGTCTGTGAATTCCTGGTCTTCCTAAATTAAAACGCACCAATTAATGACATATTCCACAGCTCTTATCAATTCCAGACAACATTATGTAACCACTTTTAAAGCTAGAATTATGAGGATTTTGGAGGTAGAATGTTATAAAATACTTCTATATTAAAAAATAAAATGAGTCAACTAAAAGGAGATACCTTATATATTATTTTATGGAAAGCACCTCAAGAAACATAGTGAAACAGGAAAAAATAAAACTTTGTGCAGAATACTGTGTAAAATATAACTGTCTCAAAAGTGTAAGTTTGAATAATTTAAGAAGACTGTATGAGGATGAAGGAAGAAGGATGGATAAATACTGGTATGTTATTTTCTTTTCTGGAAAGAGTCACAAGAAACTCTTAACATCTCTGGGAAGAGTAGAGTGCTAGAAAATTCCACTTTTCCATACAATTAACATTTTTCCAATCAAAATTGTTTATTGCTTTATTTAAGGTCAACAAGGGTTTTTTGAATATTAAGATCATGAAGCATTTAATTTTCCCTTGTAATATTTTTCTAAAAAACAAAAGTATAATTTTTTAATTAGAAAAATAAACTAGTATTATGAGACATTGTAAGTATCTATCTTATAAACTTATCTTTTCAGAAGGCTTCATGATATATTTTTTTATTAGCAGGGATATAAGCTCCAAGAAGGCAAGAAATTCTGTCAGATTAATCACACTCTATCTTTGACTTCTAGAATGGTCTATGGCACATAGTAAGTGCTCAGTAAATAAATGCTGAATAAATGAATGAATGAGAATATAACACATTATGTCCAAATGTCTAATAGTAATAAGCTATGTTATAATAGAATTTTACTGTTTGCAAATATATACATACACATGTTTAGTTGTATACTTATATCTAACACCATTTAAAACATGAACATTGATAATTATTGCCTCAAAATTTATAATAACAAAGGTAGTTAATTATATTTTGAGATGCCTATGGCTTTTTTTGCCTATTCTTAAATAGATTTTATACATTCATGTTAGCTATATTTGGAACTCAGTCATAATGAAATTCAATCAAAATGTTTGCTAAAGAACAGAACTCTCATCACTTACAGTTTATATTTCATACTATCTATCATAGTGACCTAAATGGTTGCTACTTTAAAGTTACCCAAATGGTTACTACTTCCTGCAATAACACTTATATTAATCATAAAATGCTAATTACTCATTATTAAGTATATTCAATTTCTAATTACATACTTAAAATTTCATGACATTTTATAGCTACCTGTTAGTGAAAATCCATTCATAGACATAAATCGTATTATTTAAATGTAGAGTGGTTCTTACTGATGCAGTGTGCATAGATTTTTTTTTTTTTTTTGACTGTTAAAATGTGTAAAAGTTGCCCTCTACTGGGGAACTAGAAAAATAATATTGACATAGATTTCCAGTTTTCTTAAAGACTCTTGGTTAAATTTATTGACGTGATTTACTCAATGATCACTTCTTGCTCTCTGGCACTTTTAAGTTTCAAAGATATTGAAGTGATTATCAGAGTACATATCAAAATAAATATCTGATGTGGTGAATAATCCATCTGCCAATGCAGGAGACACAGGTTTGACCCCTGGGACAGGAAGATCCCCTGGAGAAGGAAATGGCAGCCCACTCCAGTATTTTTACCTGGAGAATTCCAAGGAGAGAGGAACTTGGTGGGCCACAGTCATGGGGTCACAAAGAGTCAGACGTGACCCAGCGACTAAACAGCAACGAAAAGGATGCCTGCTGACATCTTTTAATGAAAACATTGGCTCTTCCTTCTTAGTGACAGCACCCAATAGCTCCAGAAACCACTGTCTAGGGCTGAGTCTTTACTGAAACATGAAGGGGAATTATCTCTAGTTAGCTACATAATCAGAACTGAGTTAGCACTGTCTTAGCAACTCACCAGAGGAATTTTTTTTTTTCATTTAATTTTATTAGTTGGAGGCTAATTACTTTACAATATTGTAGTGGTTTTTGTCACACATCGACATGAATCAGCCATAGAGTTACACGTATTCCCCATCCCAATCCCCCCTCCTATCCCCCTCTCTACCCGATCCCTCTGGGTCCTCCCAGTGCACCAGGCCCGAGCACTTGTCTCATGCATCCAACCTGGGCTGGTGATCTGTTTCACCCTAGATAATATACATGTTTCAATGCTGTTCTCTCGAAACATCCCACCCTCACCTTCTCCCACAGAGTCCAAAAGTCTGTTCTGTACATCTGTGTCTCTTTTTCTGTTTTGCATATAGGGTTATCGTTACCATCTTTCTAAATTCCATATATATGTGTTAGTATACTGTAATGGTCTTTATCTTTCTGGCTTACTTCACTCTGTATAATGGGCTCCAGTTTCATCCATCTCATTAGAACTGATTCAAATGAATTCTTTTTAATGGCTGAGTAATATTCCATGGTGTATATGTACCACAGCTTCCTTATCCATTTGTCTGCTGATGGGCATCTAGGTTGCTTCCATGTCCTGGCAATTATAAACAGTGCTGCGATTAACATTGGGGTGCACGTGTCTCTTTCAGATCTGATTTCCTCGGTGTGTATGCCCAGAAGTGGGATTGCTGGGTCATATGCCAGTTCTATTTCCAGTTTTTTAAGAAATCTCCACACTGTTTTCCATAGCGGCTGTACTAGTTTGCATTCCCACCAACAGTGTAAGAGGGTTCCCTTTTCTCCACACTCTCTCCAGCATTTATTGCTTGTAGACTTTTGGATAGCAGCCATCCTGACTGGCGTGTAATTCACCATAGCAATTTTAAGGATAAAAATCTAAGCACTCTAAAAAAATGTAGCTTGCTCATTTGTATTTTCCTAGGTCATAAGGTGAAATTTAATTATGCAGCAGTGATTTACTTGTTGTATTAATTGTCAACCTTTTTATACCAAAAAGTAAAATCACATGACCATAAAATGGCATAGTCTGTTTCAGTTCAGTTCAGTTCAGTCGCTCAGTCCTGTCTGACTCTGCAACCCCATGGACTGCAGCACGCCAGGCTTCCCTGTCCGTCACCAACTCCCGGAGTTTACTCAAACTCATTTCCATTGAGTCAGTAATGCCATCCAACCATCTCATCCTCTGTTGTCCCCTTCTCCTCTTAACTTCAATCTTTCCCAGCATCAGGGTCTTTTCCAATGAGTCAGTTCTTCACATCAGGTGGCCAAAGTATTGGAGTTTCAGCTTCAGCATCAGTCCTTCCAATAAAAATTCAGGACTGATTTCTTTTAGGATGGACTGGTTTGATCTCCTTGCAGTCCAAGGGACTCTCAAGTGTCTTTTCCAATACCACAGTTCAAAAGCATCAGTTCTTCGGCACTCAGCATTTTTTATAGTCCAACTCTCACATCTATACATGACTACTGGAAAAACCATAGCTTTGACTAGATGGACCTTTGTTGGCAAAAAAATATCTCTGCTTTTTAATATGCTATCTAGGTTGGTCATAGCTTTTCTTCCAAGGAGCAAGCGTCTTTTAATTTCATGGCTGCAGTCACCATCTGCAGTGAATTTGGAGCCCAAAAAATTAAAGTTTGTCACTGTTTCCACTGTTTCCCCATCTATTTGCCATGAAGTGATGGGACTAGATGCCATGATCTTAGGTTTCTGAATGTTGAGCTTTAAGCCAACTTTTTCACTCTCCTCTTTCACTTTCATCAAGAGGCTCTTTAGTTCCTCTTTGCTTTCTACCATAAGGGTGGTGTCATCTGCATATCTGAGGTTATTGATATTTCTCCCAGCAATCTTGATTCCAGCTTGTGCTTCATCCAGGCCAGCATTTCTCGTGATGTACTCTGTATATCAGTTAAATAAGCAGGGTGACAATATACAGCCTTGATGTACTCCTTTCCCTATTTGGAATCAGTCTGTTGTTCCATGTCCAGTTCTAACTGTTGCTTCCTGACCTGCATACAGATTTCTCAAAAGGCAGGTCAGATGTCTGGTATTTCCATCTCTTTAAGAATTTTCCACAGTTTGTCGTGATCCACACAGCCAAAGGCTTTGGCATAATCTGTTTACCAGTTCTTAAAAGCTGATAAAGACAGCGTTCCTCCTCACCTCGTCTCTACTTTTCTCGCTTCTAGGAATCCTGTCAGACTTTGGGTGGCACTGCCCTAGAGAGGTTCAGTAGCTAGATTCCATCTACTTTAGACCCAAGAATCACATTGTATGTTTTTCTTCTCCTACCTGCTTGTATTTAATAAATCCAAACATGTTGTTGAGGAGAAACCTGTTTAAAATAGACATCAACGGTGGGGCTTGTGTTAGAGAAGAAAAAACTGCCCAAATTCAGCCTGACTGTAGAATCCTACAGCCTCTGCCTTGGTGATGGCAGGAGGGTTTGTGGACTAAGTACAGTCACATGAGGAATAGCCTTTATTAGGGTTCATCTGCCTCCTTCCCCTGGCTGAAGCTTCTCTGAGTCATGATGTTCAGGACCACTTGGCCCTGGCTTAGGGGTGTTATAAAAACTAGAGTAAATCAGACCGTTGATATATGAGACAAGGCAAGTGGAGTGCAGCTGTCTCCATTCATTCTGTCCATCTTCACACTTGGTATTGATCGTCACAGCTAAATCTAGTGGCAGTGTGTGCTGTCATTTAGACACAGCCAAAAGAAATGCATGAGCTGTGCCAAACCCATTCTTTTCACGTATGTACATGTGGTCTGAGTTTTTGTTTGTTTTTTGTTTGCTTTTATTGGAGTATCATGGATTTACAGTGTTGTGTTAGTTTCTGCTATACAAGTGAATCAGCTATACATATACATACGTCCACTCTTTTATAGATTCTTTTCCTGTATAGTTCATTGCAAAATATTGAGTGAAGTTCCCTGTGCTATAACATTAGGTCCTCATTAGTTATCTCTTTTATATATGCAGTTGTTGTTTAGTTGCTAAGTCATATCCAGCTCTGCGACCCCATGGATAATAGCCTACTAGGCTCCTCTGTCCGTAGGATTTCCCAGGTAAGAATATTCAAGAGGGTTGCCATTTCCTTCTCGAGGAGTTCCTCCCCACCCATGGATTAAACCCACATCTCCCTGCATTGGAAGGCGGGTTCTTTACCACTGGCCAAGCGGAAGCTGATTCATTCACTCTGGGATGTGGATGTTGATCCACAGGGCTTACCGACTCCTACCTCACTCCAGGATCAGAGCTAAGATGCTCCCATTATGTCCACTATGTATTAGTGCTTATGTGATGAGAAGTTGGAAAATGCAAAGCGTGGAAACCCCACAGCTGAGCAGTGGCACAAAGCCACGTTCACCACGACAGTTCAATGCAAGCCTACTTCATTTAAACCTTATATACCGTGGGAAGGAAAAAATGCAGATTTCCATCATTTAAAGTGTAATAAAAGCACTAAATTCCTACCATATTGAAGGCAAAAATAAGGCCCTGACTCCTGAACTCTGGTCTTCACGCCCAAATCATTGGTACTTTATTCAAGATGAAAGTCTAAAATGGCAAGAGCTGCTGACTTAATTCTAATGTTTGACCATATGCATCAAAGAACATACACACCTCTACCACCTCCCTTTTTATCTTTGTACAAACTAATTGAATCAAAATATCTTAATCAGCAGTCTATATATAATATGTTCTTTTTTTCTTTCTAGACACTTGTAGAATCTTTCTGACTTCAGTGTTCTAAAATGGTATGAGACTGGGACTTCCTGGTGGTCCAATGATTACAACTTCTCCTTCCAATGCAAGGGCGCAGGTTCAGTCCCTGGTGGGGGAGCTAAGATCCTACGTGCCTTATAGCCCAAAACCAAAACATAAAACAGAAGCAATATTATAACAGATTCAATAAAGACTTTAAAAATGGTTCACACTAAAAAAATCTTTAAAAAATAAATTGTTGTTTTGTTGATAAGTCGTGTCCAACTCTTTGTGAACCCAGGGACGGCAGCACGCCA
The DNA here is from genome assembly GCF_963930625.1 of Muntiacus reevesi. Classification (NCBI taxonomy): domain Eukaryota; kingdom Metazoa; phylum Chordata; class Mammalia; order Artiodactyla; family Cervidae; genus Muntiacus; species Muntiacus reevesi. The sequence continues at coordinate 58,625,991 of NC_089261.1, read as the reverse complement.
AGCTTGCTTGTCCTTCACTATCTCCTGAAGTGAAGTGAGGTGAAAATTTCTCAGTCGTGTCCGACTCTTTGCCACCCTGTGGACTATACAGTCCATGGAATTCTCTAGGCCAGAGTACTGGAGTGGGTAGCCTTCCCCTTCTCCAGGGATTTTTCCCAGCCCAGGGATCAAACCCAGGTCTCCTACATTGCAGGGGGATTCTTTACCAGCTGAGCCACAAGGGAAACCCAAGAATATTGGAATGGGTAGCTTATTCCTTCTTCAGCAGATCTTCCTGACCCAGAAATTGAACCAGAGTTTCCTGCATTGCAAATGGATTCTTTACCAACTGAGCTATGAAGGAAGCCTTCACTATCTCCCGAAGTTTGCTCAAATTCGTGTCCATTGAGTCGATTATGCCACCCAACCATCTCATCCTTTGCTGCTCCCTTCTCCTTTTGCCTTCAGTTTTTCCCAGCATCATGGTCTTTTCCAGTGAGTTGGCTCTTCACGTCAGGTGGCCAATGTATTGGAGCTTTAGCTTCAGCATCAATCCTTCCAATGAATATTCAGGGTTGATATCCTTTGGGATTGACTGGTTTGATCTCCTTGCTGTCCAAGGGACTCTCAAGTGTCTTTTCCAACACCACAGTTCAAAAGCATCAGTTCTTTAGCAGTTAGTCTTCTTTATGGTCCAACTCTCACATTGGTACATGACTACTGGAAAAACCATAACTTTGACTATATGGACCTTTGTCTGCAAAGTGATGTCTCTGCTTTTTAATACACTGGCTAGGCTCGTCATAGCTTTCCTTCCAAGGAACAAGTGTCTTTTAATTTCGTGGCTGTAGTCACCATCTGCAGTGATTTTGGAGACCAAGAAAATAAAATCTGTCACTGTTTCTACTTTTTTCCCCTTCTGTTTGCCATGAAGTGATAGGACCAGATGCCATGATCATAGGGGTTTTTTTGTTTTAATATTGAGTTTTAAATAAAATTGTATGATGCTATGTCATGGTAGGGGGGTGTTTTTTTATAGCAAGTACTCATCTTTAACAGTTGAAAATACTTACCTTGAGAAAGAGGGCATTTTGCAGGATGTAAGAAACTGCAAATTTTTATTTTAAGCATTTTAAAACCATTTGTCTCTAAAACATTTTGCATGTATTAACTGATCAATTCCAGCTTAAAAAATAGAATACAAAAATGAAAAAAATTAATCTAGGCCCAAAATGTTATGTTTCAGTACATAAGCAGAAACCCAGCCAAAGTGGTAAATGATTTTATGTACCGTTCCAGATGGACTGCAACATCAAAGCACAGTGAAAGTGTGGTTGATACATATAGTAGTGGGTATGTGTCTATTCCAATCTCCCAATTTATCCCCCTGCCCTTTTCCCTCCTGGTAACTATAGGTTTGTTTTCTATATCTGTGACTCTGTTTCTGTTTTGTGAATAAGTTCTTTATACCTTTTTTTTTTTTTAGATTCCACATATAAGCAACATCACGTATTTGTCTTTCTGTCTGACTGACTTAGTATGATAATCTCTAGGCTCATCCATGTTGCTGCAAATGGCATTATTTCATTCCTTTTTTATGACTGAGTAGCATTCTGTTGTATATATGTACCATATCTTTATCTATTCATCTGTTAATGGACATTTTTAAGTTGCTTCCATGTCCTGGCTATTGTAAACAGTACTGCTACGAACATTAGGGTCCATGGATTCTTTTTGAATTAAGAATTTTTTTCTGGAGTGGGATTGCTGGGTCATATGGTAGTTCTATTTACTTTTTTTTTCTCCATTTATTTTTATTGGTTGGAGGCTAATTACTTTACAATATTATAGTGGTTTTTGTCATACATTGACATGAATCAGCCATGGATTTGCATGTATTCCCCATCCTGATCCCCCCTCCCACCTTCCTCTCCACCCGATTCCTCTGGGTCTTCCCAGTGCACCAGGCCCGAGCACTTGTCTCATGCATCCAGCCTGGGCTGGTGATCTGTTTCACCCTAGATAATATACATGTTTCAATGCTGTTCTCTCAAAACATCCCACCCTCGCCTTCTCCCACAGAGTCCAAAAGTCTGTTCTGTACATCTGTGTCTCTTTTTCTGTTTTGCATATAGGGTTATCATTACCATTCTGTTTACTTTTATAAGGAACCTGCATACTGTTTCCCATTAGTGGCTGCACCAATTTCCATCCTTACTAACAGTGTAGCTGGATTCCACTTTCTCTACACCCTCACCAGTATTTATTGTTTGTAGACTTGTTTGTTTGTTATGAAGGCCTATTATAAGTGAACACTGATTTTGACTACATAGTTACTTTGAATATTTTATCTAAAAGAAAGTCAGTTTACCATTGATCTAGAAGTTTATTTCAACACCCAGAGGCCTACATTAAAAACCCTTTTCCCAAATCTCCTATAAATCCTCTTTCATTACCTCCCTTCTCCATCCTCATAAGCTCCCTCCCATCCATCTTCCATGAGACTACCTTGCTTTTGCAACATTTTGCAAAAATGTTCTCCCATGGCCTTACTGACAAAGGAGGAGCTCTCATTTTGGGAAGGCAGGGAGAGCATCTAATTTCCTTCAAAAAACCCTTCTATAGTTGGTTCTCATTTCATTGTCTGTGTCTTTTTTGCTAACACATGTGATAAATAAAATCATAAATAATTAGTCATATTTTATAGCATAAGTAATAGCTTTCTTAGGGCTTCCTAGCTGGCACTAGTAGTAAAGAAACCACCTGCCAATGCAGGAGACACAAAGACGTAAGTTTGATTCCTGGTTCCCCTGGAGGAGGACATGGCAACCCACACCAGTGTTCTTGCCTGGAGAATTACATGGACAAGAGCCTGGCAGGCTACAGTCCATGGCGTTGCAATGAGTCAGACATGACTGAAGCAACTGAGCATGCATGCAATAGCTCTCAAGTCTTCCATTTTTGAGTTTTACTCTATTCAGCTAGTTTGTAGGAAACGGTCTGGTGTCAGAAGTAAAGAACTGCACACAGAATTTGAAACACTTCCTGTTCCAGTCCTAGTGTTTCCACTAACCCTGAAGCTATGGGTAAGAGACCCTGACTCCCTGGGCCTCAAATTTGCAGTTTGTTAAGTGAGATAGCAAATTATCTCTATTATTTCTTTCAGCTAAAATTCTCTGATCTCTAAATTTTCAGTGAACTCTTAACTGCTGTGTAAGCATGTAATGGTAGAGACTGTGGATTCTGGGGCCACAGTCTCAGTAAGATGATGGCTTACGTCCTCATTCTTCCACTTATTGTTTGGGAACTTCATATTCTTCTGTCTGTACATTTCAACTTTCTCCGCTGTAATATGGGAATCATTGGTTTGCTGTGAGGCCTGAATGAGTTAGTACACACGATGAGCCATGGAACAGTTCCTGACACTTACAAAGTAGGCATTCAATAAATCTCAGCTAATCTCATTATTTACAAACGTGGTATTTAAGCATTTCATAAAATCTTTCTCATCAAATGTTTAGTTTTTAATAAATATTTTCTTGATTTATTCGTTTATTTTGGACTGCACTGGCTTTTGTTGCTGCGTCAGGCTGTCTCTAGTTTTGGGAGCAGAGGCTCCTCTCTAGTTGTGGTACACGGACTCTTGTTGTAGTGGCTTCTCTTGTTGCAGAGCACAAGCTCTAGGGTTTGTGGGCTCAGTTATTGCACATAGGCTCAGTTACCCAGCAGCAGCTGAAATCTTCCTGGAACAGGGTGTGAACCCTTGTCCCCTGAATTAGCAGGCAGATTCCCAGTCTTTGAACCACCAGGGAGGTCCTCTTCAAATGTTTATGCTCCTCCCTGAGAGAAGCACTTGTGGACATGCATGCATTCATTCATATGTTAGCAAAAAATTATATATTGAGCACCTAGTATATGTCAAGTGCTAGTCTCTTATAAACATCAACGAACATAATGGTAGACATACATTAAATCTTTTAAGCCAATGAGTAGTAAGTATTCAGTGTCTCCCTACTGACCCGAGAGAGTTACTTGGTACGTTCTTTTCATATATTCATATGCCACTGGTAGAACACGTGTGTGATCATCAATCCTATTTTAAATCTATATTACGTATTTTGTATTGGTTTCTGCCCATCCATTTCCTATATATGTTTTTCTTTAAGTTTCCTCCTTCCTCCTTTCCTCTTTCATTTTTCTTTTTTAACAACTGTTTTTCCATTTGGCCAATCTCTTAACTCTCAACTTTTGTTTTTATTCCTTTGGCTAGGTCTTTGCCTCTTGGTATTCCCTAGTCTCTATATGCCTCTGGTTTTTTTTTGTTTGTTTTTTTATCTATTAAACCAGGATAATCAACTTACTTACTAGATAATGCTTGTAAAGCACTTAGCACCGTTCCTATTATATAATGCACCTTAATAAATGTTGGCCCTTTTTATGATGTCATTAAAGCAGTGATTCCAAAGTAAGAGATATTACAAGCTCCTGTGTATAAGATTCAGACCATAGGAGCTCTGGCAGACATTAGGAAAATGGGACCATCCTTCTAACATTTTGTGAGAGTTGTGCTTGTTGCAAACAATGTTTGTTTTGCTACTAATGATCCTTAATAGGCTGCCATGTGCATTCCCAGAGAAAATAAAACTGCAGCCACATTGGCTTACAGCTGTGTGCCCACAGTGGAGGCCTGCAAGCCAAAGTGAACCCGGGCAAGTCCTTTTTTAGCTACAAAAACTGGTGTCATCAGAGCAGAAAATTTGACTTACTTTTGTCTTGCTGCATGTTTTGATCTAATAGGTACTCTTCAGATATGCATTTTAAGAAACTCTTTTGGAAAATTACTTATTGCATGTTGTTAAGTCTATACACTTATAAGTCATTCATATGAAAATTCTCGGATAGTACAGAAAGTTCCCACATCCATCTTGCTGTGAGGTTTAGCTGAATTTCAGATTGTTCTTATCACTCTTAATCTGGATAGAAAAATCCAGCTTAATATTTAACAGTTTTAATACAGGCCCATGAGTTTACATAGTCTGAAAAGAAGACTGGCTTTTTCAGTTAAAAAGTAAGAGGAAAAATCATGAATTTGAACACTGTTTTTCAACTTTAACATATATCACTATGCAGTTCTATTAGGCAATGTGTATGTTATTCCTCTGTTGTGTTCTTGTGTGTATTGTTTTTTTCTTCTACAGCTCTGGATCTTAGACCCTAAATGCCACCTATTCTGCCTGCCATTCAGCATCCTTAATTTCTCCATCCCTGCTGGCTTTTCCCTTTGCTTCCATCATCTCTTGCAAAGAACCATCTCCAGAGTAGAAATGGTAAAGTAAATACTGGTAAAAGGGCTCAAGATAAGCAGACTCTATCTGCTGGCTCAGACAAATTACTTTGTAAGGTTCTGAGAAAACTAACATTTGAGTCTATTGAATCTGTATTTTTCACAGATCAAAAAGAAAAGGAGTAGAAGCAGCAGCTGGGCTTGAGCAAATGTCACTGCAAATATCAAAAAGAGGGAAAAGGTGGATCTTACACACTATTAACTGATAATCTTGTTTTCAGTCTGAAGAAAAGTTGGAAGACTAGATAATTAAATAGCATGTTATAAGCTGTTAAAAAAGAACTGCTGTGATGTTTAGAAGCCAGCTTGGGTTCATTAAAAACAAAGTCATTAAAAATAAAAGTTTGTTACACTAATTTATTTCTTTTTTAAATGTGATTGCCAGCCCAAAACAATACTTACAGCATTGGTCCAAGTTACAGCCCTTGGGCCAAATTTGACCATGCCCATTTGTTTGCTCATCCTTTGCACTGCTTCCCAGTTATGATTGTGGAGTTGAGTAATTTTTTAAAACAGTGTTTATTTATTTATTTGGCTGTACCAGGTATTAGTTGCAACATGTGGGATCTAGTTTCCCAATCAGGGTTTAAACCCAGGCCCCCTGTATTGGGAGCTTGAAGTCTTAGCCACTGGACTACCAGGGAAGTTCCAGAGTTGAGTAATTTTTAAAAAAGTCTATATGGTCAGCAACGCTTGAAATAATTATCTGACCTTATACAGAAAAGGTCTATCTACCTCTGCTCTGGAAACTAAATTGGTTCTTTCTGAATTTTATGTGTCTACAGATTACCTGGAAGTCTTGTTAAAAATGCAGAAAATGATACAGTAGATCCAGGGTGGGATCTGAGTTTCAGCAATTCCTGGCAAGCTTCCTGGTGAGGCTAGTGCTGAGGCTCTATAGATCACAGCTCAGTCTAGCTGGGATCTAGATTTCAGAAAGATTTAAAATTCCTCCATTTAGAAAAATCAAGAGAATGAATGAATTGTGAGTTGGAAGTCAATTCAGTTGGTTCAACTCTTACTTATTTGAATGATAGTGCCCAAGAAGTGTTAAAGGATCAGTGTTTATCTTGGAGAGAAGTTTTTCTGGTTGCTTAAAATTATATTTTAATGATGATTTCCCTGTATAAGTACATGGGCTCAGTGATGACATTTGAAGGGAGCAATAATGAGCATGATAGCTCAAATGTTTAGGTGACCAGTGTCAACTGGATTGGTCTGCTGGAAGACCGCTCTCCACGTGTTGTCTGTGTTTCTGACCATCTTATGCCCCTGACTGCTCTTTGTTACCCTTTCTCCTTCCAACGATGTTTGTATGAACTACCTTGAAAGACACAAATAGCATCTCCCTTTGGAGCAAATAGCAAGTTTGCTAACTGCCAATTAAAAAAAATTTGGGTTCCCTAAACTCAGTATTTGAAAAGACCCTGATGCTGGGAGGGATTGGGGGCAGGAGGAGAAGGGGACGACAGAGGATGAGATGGTTGGATAGCATCACCAACTCAATGGACATGAGTTTGGGTAGACTCCGGGAGTTGGTGATGAACAGGGAGGCCTGGCGTGCTGCAGTTCCTGGGGTCGCAAAGAGTCGGACATGACTGAGCAACTGAACTGAACTAAACTGAAACTCAGTATTCATTTCTTATAAAGTAGCCCACCACGGGTGCAGTCATCCACCCGAGCCCATCTGCACCTGCCCCTTGACTCGAGGGCCAGAGGAGCTGATGCTGACGTCATGCTAGGTTGCTTGCTCTGCCATGTGTAAGAGACTCAGTCTTTGGCTCTGACTCAGCAGTCTTGTGTCTGCTTCCAGCATCCATGAAGCTATGGCAGGATAACTTGTTATCTCCAAGTATGGTAAAAATCTCAGCCCCTTCAGTTTTAGGCCCCCTCTCCCACAAGTCACAGCCCAGGTTTTCAATCAGTAACTTACCTGTCTTCACCTCATTTTAGTGAAACTTTTCACCTTCTACTTAATATAGGAAATGTGCTGTGCTCAGTGGCTGGCCATGTCCAACTCTGTGCAACCCCATGGACTGTAGCTCACCAGGGTCCTCTGTCCATGGGATTTTTCAGGCAAGAATATTGGCCAGTCGGTCAGTCAGTTCAGTTGCTCAGTTCTGTCCAACTCTTTGCTACCCCATGGACTGCAGCTTGCCAGGCTTCCCTGTCATCACCAACTCCCGGAGCTTGCTCAAACTCATGTCCATCAAGTCACTGATGCCATCCAACCATCTTATCTTCTGTCCTCTTCTCCTCCTGCCTTCAATCTTTCCCAGCATCAGGGTCTTTTCCAAGAAGCCAGTTCTTCGCATCAGATGGCCATAGTATTGGAGCTTCAGCATCAGTCCTTCCAATGAATATTCAGGATTGATTTCCTTTAGGATTGAGTGGCTGAATCTCCTTGCAGTTCAAGGGACTCTCAAGCATCTTCTCCAACACCACAGTTCAAAAACATCAATTCTTTGGTGCTCAGACTTCTTTATGGTCCAACTCTCACATCCATACATGACTACTGGAAAAAACATAGCTTTGACTACATGGACCTTTGTCAGCAAAGTAATGTCTCTACTCTGTAATACACTGTCTAGGTTTATCATAGCTTTTCTTCCAAGGAGCAAGCATCTTTTAATTTCGTGACTGCAGTTGCTGTCTGCAGTGATTTTAGAGCCCATGAAAAGAAAGTCTGTCACTGTTTCCATTGTTTCCCCATCTATTTGCCATGAAGTGACGGGACCAGATGCCATGATCTTAGTTTTTTGAATGTTGAGTTTTAAACCAGCTTTTTCACTCTCTTTCAACCTTATCAAGAGGCTCTTTAGTTCTTCTTCGCTTTCTGCCTTAAGAGTGGTGTCATCTGCATATCTGAGATTATTGACGTTTCTCCTGGCAGTCTTGATTCCAGCTTGAGCTTTATCCATCCCTGCATTTTGCATGATGTACTCTGCATGGAAGTCAAATAAGCAGGGTGACAATATATAGCCCTGACGTACTCCTTTCCTAATTTGAAGCCAGTTTTCCCTACGTACAGGTTTCTCAGGAGGCAGGTAAGGTGGTCTGGTATTCCCATCTCTTTAAGAATTTTTCACAATTTGTTGTGATTCACACAGCGAAATGCTTTAGCATAGTCAATGAAGCAGACGTCGAAAATTTTTCTGTTTTTCTGGAAATCCCTTGCTTTTCCTATGATCCAGCAGATTTTGGCAATTTGATCTCTGGTTCCTCTGCCTTTGCTAAATCTATCTTGTACATCTGGAAGTTCTTGGTTCACATACTGCTACAGCTTAACTTGAAGGATTTTGAGCAATATCTTGCTAGCATGTGAAATGAGTGCAATTTTTCAGTAATTTGAACATTCTTTGGCATTGTGCTTCTTTGGCATAGGAATGAAAACTGACCTTTCCCATATAGTTACAGTATATATCCCTATATACTATATTCCTTAACTGTTTTTCTTCTCTGTAAGAGTAAACCACCAACCAGATGCTGAGGACTCACTTATCTGTAGCCACTGTCCACAATACCCAGAGCCTGAGTCCCATGTATCCAACTCCATCCAAAATCTCTAATAGTAGAGGCCTTCTTGTAAACACCTCAAGCTCATCTTCCCTAAGAAAAAGTTAATCTATACATCCCAATTTTTTCCTAGCCCTGTAATTGGATTTGCAGTCTACCTATATGGTCAAAAATCCCTTTATTCAGGAGACTAAACAACTATCCTTCCTTTCTTTTTATCACCATTCCTCTAATATTTAATCTACCAGTCTGCATTTCAAATGCATCTTGAATGTGTTGAATCCCTTCATTTTGATCACTAAGGTTCTCTCTCCTTAGCACAAATCAACCCCTGCCTGCATTACTGAACAATCTCCTAGTTAGTCTCCCTCCCTTTAACTTTTCATCAGTTTAATCTCTTCTCTAAACTATACCCAGAGTGAGATATAAATATAGATAGATATATAAATATATGTAGATATATTTTTTTGAGAATAAGATGATAGAGGCATTTCTTTTTTTTTTCCTATTTTTTTAAATTAGAGGATAATTGCATTATAATATTGTGTTGGCCTCTGCCATACATCAATATAGATCAGCCACAGGTATATATCTATATATCTATATCTATATCTATATCTATATCTATATCTATATCTATATATAGATAGATATATGTCCCCTCTCTCCTGAACCACCTCCCATCTCCCACCCCCATCCCATCCCTCCAGGTTGAGCTCCCAATGTCACCCAGCAAACTCCCACTTGCCATTTATCCTTCACATGGTAATGTATATGTTTCCATGCCATTCTCTAGTCATCCCACCCTCCCCTTCCCTGACTGTGTCCACAAGTCTGTACATGCCCGCATCTTCATTGCTTCCCTGCAAATAGGTACATCAGTACCATCTGTCTAGGTTACATATGCATGTGTATGTACCAGAGAAGGAAATGGCAACCCACTCCAGTATTCTTGCCGGAAGAATCCCATGGACAGAGGAGCCTGTTGGGCTACAGTCCATGGCGTCGCAAAGAGTCAGACACAGCTGAAGTGATTTAGCATGTGTATGTACAATATTAATATACAATATTTGTCTTTCTCTTTCTGACTTACTCTGTATAGTAGGCCGAGGTCCATCCACCTCATTAGAACTGACTCAAATGTGTCTTTTTTCATGGCTGAGTAATATTCCCTTGTATATATGTACCACGATTTCTGTATCCATTCTTCTGTCAATGCACATCTAGGCTGTTTCCATGTCCTGGCTGTTGTAAAAAGTGCCGCTGTGAACATTAGGGTACATGTGTCTCTTTCAATTATGGTTTTCTCAGGGAATATGCCCAGTAGTGGGATTATTGGGTCATATGGTAGTTCTACTTCTAGTTTTTTAAGGAGTCTCCATACTGTCTTCCATAGTGGCCGTATCAATTTACATTCCCACCAACAGTACAAGAGTGTTCCCTTTTCCCCACATCCTCTCCAGCATTTATAGATATTTTAGTTTGTAGATATTTCAACAATGGCCATTCTGACTGGTGTAAGGTGATACCTCACTATAATTTAATTTGCATTTCCCCAATATTAGCATCTTTTCATGTGTTTGTTGGCCATACAAACAGCTCATGTCGCTCAATACCAGAAAAACAAACAACCCAATCAAAAAATGGGCAGAAGACCTAAAAAGACATTTCTCCAAAGAAGATAGAGGCATTTCTCAACAGAAGCATTGCAGTTACAGAAAGACAAGGTAGAAGTGCTTTCTATAATGGAAACTCTTCATGGGCATGGAGCATAACAGAAATGGAAAATCAAATAAATACATATTATATCAGAGACTTGGCTTGAAAAACTAAAAATCACTCTAAATGCATTAGTGAGAATCAACAGTGGTTGTAGGAGAAGACAAATAGGAAAGAAAGAACAAAGATCTGTCAAGACAGTTCTGAAAGATTATTCCAGGGACTTAACAGAAACCACTTTTTAGAGTTTTATGTAAAAGTTCACTTCAAAATGGTTAAAGTTGTATGTATTTAGGAGACTTGGAATCTTTTCCCCCTGTATGTGGTTGGCACTCAACAAATATCTGTTTAATTAAATGAATGCCATTGAGACAAGCCTTCTCAATGGTGTCTTCTCTGGTGGCTCAGCAGTAAAGAATCTGCCCATAATGCAGGAGATGCAGGTTCAACCCCTGGGTCTGGAAGATCCCCTGGAGGAGGAAATGGCAACCCACTCCAGTATTCTTGCCTGGAGAATCCCAGGACAGAGCAACCTGGTGGGCTATAGCTATAGGGTCCTAACAGCCAGCCACGACTGAGCACACAGCACATTGAGACAATTCAGCAGCTATTCCTGGGAGGCCTCACAGGGTGGCACTGCTCTATGGGATCCCCACAATCAAGGAATAGACCCTTAGCTTTGTGGGCCCAGAAACTCAGCTGTAATCAACACATCCCTGTGTGGTTGTGTTCTAGAAGACTGATGTCAACTGATGAGTGTCTTCTCTTCCTATCAGAAATATTAATACTACGTGGAAAATAAAATTACTATTCAGCATTTCCTTGTAAAGTGTGGACTCTGACTAGAGAGAATTAACTGGATGTTTTTGGTGGCTGGTGTTTTCAAGCTCAGATAGTCTGATGCAGCTGTCTTTGCTGTAGTGCACTCTACCTGGTGAACAAGACAGAAGGCTCGTATCAGCTCCTAAGACACCCCTGCCCCCTGACAGAGCTGTGAAGAAACTCAGAAATGCTTAGTTGGGCATTTTAAGGCACTGACCTGTGAAGGCCCAGTTTTAAAGAGGAAAGTACAGACAGAGGAGAGGAAATAGGCCTCACCTACCAACCAACCACCACTTTCTTTCAAGTTGCCCTTCACCAGGCTCCTAATGCCTCTTTCTTTCCTCTATAAAGTTTATTCAACTACGTATTTTGACATCCATGTGTATAATGGTCATATTCTCTGGAGACCATATACCCAAACCATTTCATTTAAATTTCATTGTCTTTGGGGACTTCCCTGGTGGTACAATGGTTAAGACTCTGAGATTCCACTGCAGGGGTACAGGGTTGACCCCTGATCTGGGAACTAAGACCCCACATGATGTGGCCAAAAATATAAATAAAGCCATTGCCAAAATTAAAGAAAATTTCTGGCATCTCCAAAATTCCCCATCCTACCGCTTTATAATTTACTGCTTAGAATATGTTGGCCAATGTCAGTCATTACATGTCGATTTGATATCATCTCATTCTTGAAGATTAAACTTTCCTCCTATTTTTTAAGCTATCACTACATACTGCCCACAGAACAAGATACAAAGACAATCTGCAAGTTTTAGTTGGCATTAATCTTTTTTAAAAAAAAGTGCATTAATATAAACATAAAGGTTCAGAGTAAAGGCTTTGTTAGAGGACAATTTTCAAAAATTGAAACCACAGCTTTCTTAGAGATGTGTAATGGATACATGCCAAACATTTATTTAACTGAATAATGAGGGAGCAAGCAGGCCGGTAAAGTTGACTTTGAGGAAGTGATAGAAATAGGGGCTATGTAGTCCATGAGAAAAGCAGGCTGAACTAAGTTTGCTCTGAGTTACAGACAGAACCAGCTAATTCCTATGCTGTGTGCTGTGCTATGCTAAGTCACTTTAGTCATGTCCAACTCTTTGTGACTCTATGGACTGTAGCCCACCAGGCTCCTCTGTCAATGGGCTTCTCCAGGCATGAACCCTGGAGTGGGTTGCCATGACCTCCTCCAGGGAATCTTCCTGACCCAGGGATCGAACCCGAGTCTCTTACGTTTCCTGCATTGGCAGAGAGATTCTTTACCAGTAGTGACACCTAGGAGGCCCAGCCAATTCCTATTACAGAGGTAATAGTAATTACCTGTTGTAGTTGTTTTTCTACAAAATAGAAATTATTTCGATCTCTAGTAGACACACCTTTGTAAGTTAACATGTAATCTTACAGTCTGGGCCCTAATCAATAGTAAGTAGAAGTAAATCAAAAGTGGCTTCCCTGGTGCTTCAGACAGTAAAGAATCCACCTGCAATACAGGAGACCTGAGTTCGATCCCTGAGCTGAGAAGATCCTTTGGGGAAGGGAACGGCTACCCACTCCAGTATTCTGGGCTACAGAATGCCATGGACAGAGGAGCCTGGCAGGCTACAGCCCGTGGGATTGCAGAGTTGCACATGAGTGAGCGACTTTCACTCACTTACAAAAGTCAGTCAAAGGTATATCCCTCTAGGTAATAAGTAATCCTTGGACTGACCTATTAGACAGTGCTCCAGGGTCACAGTGAAAGGACACGCGGTCCTCTTTTAACCTTGTTTCCAAGTTTTGGTCAATTTTTAGGAAGCCAGTGCTGTGGGCTCTTAAGTTCACCTGGATGAGATGATGTCTAAAAGAAGTCTCAGAACCACCCCTCCCCACCAGGAGGAATGGCTAGGAGGACCTGGGGGCTTTTAGCCTGGACAAGACCTAGTATGAAGACACAAATGTTCAGTGCAGCGTTCTTAACATACAGCCCCGAGGAAATAAGTTTAAGAGTGCAGAGATTTTATGTACAGCATTCCAAAGCAGCAGCTAAAAGGCCATCACAAGAAAGAAGGGTGTCGACATGCCCTGTGTTCCTCCAAGGGGATGACAGAGCAGCAGCGAAAGTGGGCTCAGACTAAGAAAGATTTCCTCATCGTGAAAGAGTGTCTGCTGGGGCCTGTGTGCCTTGAGAGCAGGAACAACTGTCTGTCTGCACATTCTCGGGCAAGAGCTTGGCTATCACGGCGTTATATCAGGAGCAAGTAAGGGACAGAGGGGGGTCACGTTTCAGATGAGGCTGGATCAGTCTCATCTAAGGTCCCTTACAAAACCTTGATTCTGTGTTTTTGTGAAAATTGAATTATTGCCCTTTTATTAAAAAGTAAAAAGCACCTCTTCCATGACTTAACATTTCATATCCTGGAGACAGAAGCCTTATGTTAATTTTAGTAGCTGTGTGATCACGATAGTTGTTGCAACGAAGCCTTTTGATAATTTTTTCTACTTTAAAAAAATGATAATTTACTTCAGTTTTGCCTTTTGTGCAAGTCCTACTCCTGAGAGAAGTGCAGTCACAGTTTTGTTGTTTTTGTTGTTATTTGCAGAGGTAGGGGAGTTGGCTTGTATTTTAATGTGGCTCAATCTCAATGTCTCAGGTTTGACAGTTTTTTGTTTGTTTTTTTCTCCTTTCCACTGAATTCATTGAAATATATTCACCCGGTCATTCACATCAGAGGTGTAAATGGATTTTCTAAAGGTTTTTCAGAGACAAAGTCGCTTTGTGACTTAACTTCTTCAGGTGTTGCAAAAAGAAAGCTTAGCACACCATCTCAATTGCAAGGATGCTAAAACTATGTTTGACCTTGAATCTGCAAAGAGATGGGCAGCATCTTTTGCTAGAAGTGCCCATTCACCACTTCTTTGCCTTATCCATCTGTATAGGATTTACTTGGGAAAGAGAAAAGAGAAGGAATCAGATCTATTTGAGAGAAAATAGCACATTTATTTGATTTTCCAGCTTCCAAGGACAGTTGCATTTCCAGTTTAAATTTTTTAGTTTACCCTTTTCACCATTGATATTTGCAAAATCCAGACTTAAATATATATATATATATATATATATATATATATATATATATATATCAGCCATATCACACAAAGGCTTATATCTCAATTTGTTTCGTGTCATTAAAAAGACATACTGAGTTTGAAGCTCCTTTCAAATTTATTCTTCAAATATAAACCCAGGGAAATAGTTTAAGACTGCAAAGGTTTCATTTATACCACTCAGGATCACAGGCTTTGGAGTCAGGCAAATTTGGAGTCAGAGATGCAGTGCCTGACATCGCCTTTTCCCGTTTCACTCAGTGTCTCTGAGACTCAGTTTCCTTCCCTAAGTCGTGTCCGACTCTCTGCCACCCCATGGACTGTAGCCTGCCAGGCTCCTCTGTCCGTGGGATTTCCCAGACAAGAACACTGGAGTGGGTTGCCATTTCCTTCTCCAGGAGATCTTCCGGACCCAGAGATCAAACCTGCGTCTCCTGCATTAGCAAGCGGATTCTTTACCACTGAACCACCAGAGAAGCTTAGTACCTGCTTATGGGGTTGTTGTGAGACTTCCATAAGATAACACACATAAACTTCTTAGTGCTTCTTCTGGTACAACTACTCCATAAATATCAGCTATTTTATTTTATAGTAATTGGAACAGTGGGACTTCCCTGGTGGTCCAGTGGTTAAAGTCTCTGTGCTTCCACTTCAGAGGGTGTGGTTTTGATCCCTGGTTGGGAGTGTAAGATCCCCCATGCTAGCACAGTGTGGCTAAAAAAAAAGAAAAGAAAATAATTAGAACAACTTCACTAAAATGTAATTATGGTCTCTTGTCAGAATAATGGCACTGTGGCTGACTCATTGCCTAATACAACTGAAAAACAAATTTCAGCATTGTGTAACAGCTAATGAACATGAATAGCCAATCTTGAAAAAATAATGGGGAATTCTGAATGTAGAATTAGAAGATTCATTCTATTCACTAGAAAAATTTTCACATCTTAGGAACATACATCTTAAGTCCTTGTAAGAACTGTTGTGTATTAGTGACCATATACTTGAAATATTCAAGCAGGAAAATCTGCAGATAATAGTGCTCTGCCTTCCAGAACAAGGCCATTTCTAAGAACTGGTAATCAATGGAGGCCAAGATCATACCTCAACTAATTACTACATGTATGTTGCAAGCAGAACCCTGTAGGAAACCGTACTGTTTGTTAATCTGCTACTCAGAGAACAGTGTTATAGTAGGGTAAGGTCAGGGTTTGGAGCTGGACAACACAGGCTCTAGTCCAGTCTTTGCCATTTAACTTGCTGTGTGGCTTGGGGCCAGTTTGCTTGACTATTTTGAACCTCAGTTTCCTCATTCATTGTCATTGTTGTTGTTGTTCAGTTGCTCAGTCATGTCCGACTCTTTGCAACCCCATGGACCGCTGCACGCCAGGCTTCCCTGTCCATCACCAGCTCCTGTAGCTTGCTCAAACTCATGTCCATCAGTTTGGTGATGCCATCCAACCATTTCATTCTCTGTCATCCCCTTCTCCTCCTGCCCTCATTCTTTCCCAGCATCAGGGTCTTTTCCAGTGACTGAATTCTTCTCATCAGGTGGCCAAAGTATTGGAGTTTCAGCTTCAACATCAGTCCTTCCAATGAATATTCAGAGTTGATTTCCTGTAGGATTGACTGGTTTGATCTCCTTGCAGTCCAAGGGACTCTCAAGAGTCTTCTCATCCATAAAGTGGGGCTGTTATGAACCCAACCCCATCAATAGAGGAAGGTCAAATTTTACAATATGCATAAAAGTACTGAAGCAAAATACCATTAATAGTACTGATATTATTACAAATACTATTACTAGTCCATTATTGCAAAGAAAATGAAAGGGCCCCAAGAACATCAGTCCCCCCATGTTATACAGCACCGGTATAACTTCTACTCCTCTAATACAAGACAGATGTCTCCAGAATGGTGATGAAGCTCAGCCTTCTTGTTGAGTCGAGGCCAGGGGGTAGTTCTTATCCTATCATAGATATCATACTGTTTCTCAAAAACATCATTAGTGCTATTGAAATTCCACAATAAACACAAACATAAGTTTCTATTTTCTTTAACCTAAATTTAGGTGAACTGATAGATAACAAGGGTAAAACTGACTCAGTTAATAAGCAAAGTCAAATCCATTCTCCATATACCAAATTATTTACTAACTCATTACACCACCTCGCTCCCTTAAGTTCTCTAACAGTTTGCCAGTGTTAGAAGGATCAACTTCAAGCTCCCTCTCCTGGCCCCCAAGACCTTTGATGATCTGGCCTCTGAATCTTCCACCTGATACTTTTCTTTCCTCCCTGCTCAACTTTTTAGAGTTTTGCAAAGGTCCTTCACTCTTCCTGGGATACCCTAACCCCCTTTCTGCTGGATCAGTTTTCATTAATTCTTCTAATTAATTAGAACCATGCCTGGCATGTATAAGTGGACGTTCAATAAACATTTAAACAAATTGACTTGAAATCAGATGGCTCCCACATAGACTAAAATAACCAGATATTTCTGTTTCTGCATGGCCTTGCAAAGTTCAGAATTATTCCCAGAGCCTGAATAGATTCCATGTCATTGAAGGACAGCAGCTCTTAAAAATTGTTTTGGCATTTTGTACATGGCACTCTTCTAAACGGTGCTGATGAGAACTTGCTTCCTAGACACCGATGGAGCTAAGAAGCCACAATACATGTTTTAATAAATAGTTTTTAAAATATAGCACTTAAAATTCAGTATTCCCTATTGCCAATTGCAAAAGTTTGCACAATAAAGAAGCATTTATTCTATTATTTAACAATAAAGCAAGTCAGTGTGTGGATATTCACATGTGTATATGCCTAAGAAAGTTGTGGTAGCAATGTTCATACAAGGTAAGCCATTCCTTTGGGCCACAGTCGAAAGAATTTAGTTACTGTAATGACAAAAGGGCTTCCACATATTAATACCAAAAGACCTTTTCCCCAAAAGTAACAGAGAGGTCCCAAAACTGGATTCTGGTCACAGTATTGTCTCTGTCTGTCTCTGTCTCACACACACACACGCACAGACTCACAGACCCTTTGGAATTTTAAAGGTCCAAGTAGATTCGTTAATAAAAGGATGAAATGCTTTTTCTTCTATAAATCATAATAAAGTGTTGCAAGATAAAGGAACAACTAAAGTTGCAAATCATCGGCTGCTGCTCTAAAACAGAGACCTGTCATATTAACTCCCAACTCAAACACCTAGTTTTAAAGATTTACCTTTAAGAAACCTAAAAGCTGTATCCTGCCTCATCAACAACAGCCTCAAACTGTTCCCTGTCATCGAAGAAAACAAATCTTTTGCTCCTTCCTGCCTCAGGGAGACAGAGGGACCGAGGTGGTCCTCAGTGGCTGAATTAGATGAAAGACTTGCCTTCCACCATGGAGACATGGAGTCTAATCAAGTGAAATGAGTTTTGAGATCCCAGCTCGTTTCCTCAGGGAGATCAGTTCACATTACAAAATCACGACATCTCATTCATCACAGCTGACGTGGTCTTTGCTCAGGAGAGGACCCCAACTGGGACTAAACCACCTGTCTCCTCTTGAAAGGGGGCACTTTATCCAAGTTAGAGTTGAAAGTCTTGGAGTGAGAAAGCTTGCCAGCTTTCACCCAAGTGATGCATATGCAACATGGAAGGGAACTTAAGCTTGAAAAAGGGAAGACAAGTTGAAGGAAGATTGGTAGTTGTACTTTAAATGATCTGAGATATGAATATCTATACTGGAGATGCTAAGGCGTTGTGGTCAGGAGAGCCAAGAGTGGGGCTCCCTCTTCTTTATCTCCTAGATTTTATTAAACAGAAATAGAAAGGATAAGCATTTCTGTGCATCAGGGTTTAAAATGGGAAAGAAAATCTGCTCTCCAGGCTGATATATGATCATCATTCTCTTTTATTTCTTTCAGGGCATCGTTGTCACGCCCCTGCTACTGCTGCTTTTTGTGAGTATTTTCATGTTGTTTTTAATATCTTTTATTAAAAGTCATCTACAACCCTTTAAGAAATATATTTAGGAAAAAAAAACTGAAATTGAAATCTTTTTACACCACTTGGCATCATATTTTGAACTGTTCTTCCGGGTGAGCTGTACAAAGTCAGAATCTCTGTAGTCTCATAATCACGG
Source organism: Muntiacus reevesi (assembly GCF_963930625.1). Classification (NCBI taxonomy): domain Eukaryota; kingdom Metazoa; phylum Chordata; class Mammalia; order Artiodactyla; family Cervidae; genus Muntiacus; species Muntiacus reevesi. Next base: position 58,607,394 of record NC_089261.1, on the reverse strand, counting down.
ACAGCAGCAGGACCCATTTATCAGCCCTCTGACTCCTGGCTAAATCATTAATTATTACAAATTAGCACCCTGTGACATAGGTCAAAAATGTGCTACACTTTATTTTCACATTAGTAAGACTAAAGTGATTACTAATGATCTAGGTTGATAGAAAGAGCCTTGATCCAGGGAACCAGACAAAGCTTAATTCCCAGTGCTGGTACTGATAGGAAATGGCTTCTTCACTCTGGGGAATACTGCCTCGATTTTTTCATCTGTAGAATGGGGAACAGTAACACCTACCCCAGTCTGCTCCCAGGGATGTGCTTCAGGAAAAGAAAAACTAATATAAGCTACTGGTACACCAGTAGCGAAAGTTGTTCTGAGAATAAGAAATGCTAATTACCTATCTTATTTCTTTTTTGGCACTAGGCATGTGAGAAATTAGATGAGAGATTATAATGAAATTAATGTTATCTCATGCTGAGAAAAGCATATGTAATCATGAATGATACCTAAAATATTTTATGAACTGTGCATTTTTCATACACAACATCTCCCAAATATAAATCACTCCACTCATCACTGAAATAGAGTGGGGATGCATTCCTAGAAGTGAAATGTAGCTGTTTGACTAGCACTATTTGTCAGTGAATTAAAACTGTGGGGAAAATTTATTTAATTATAGTGTAATTACCCAAGTTGGAATTCAATTAAAGTAATAGAGTGAGGGACTTCATTTCTTACAAGCTGTGTGGGAAGTGGAGAGAAAAAGATGCCTTACTAAACAGTTGGATTTTGCATCTTTCATGAAAGACATTACCTGCCAGTAATAATCCTCAGCTTTACCATGCTGTTTGAAACGCCACCTCTGTCCTTCGAAGGTAAGGAGTGTCAATAACCAGATCACTTCCCACAGCATAACAGACCTCATGTATTTAGAATCACCAGTTCAAAATTTGCCATGAGTTACACTCAAAATGAAGTGAATGTTACTTGTGTTCGTTGGGAAGAAAAGACTTGGTATGTATCTACCTGCTCACTAAATGTGAGAGCTAGGATCATCCCTCAGTGTTTTTTTCCAGGACCTGGGACAATAACTTCCTAGGAACAACCCTCAGTGGCCACAGGACGCAGGCCAGCCTGGGGTCCCCAGTGGCAGTGAGCCAGAGAAGCCGTGCAGAGCTGGGCATATACAGAATGTCCAACAGTATGTGGCCTAGGGTTTCTCAGTAGTATGGGTGTGTAGCCTAGGTTTTCTCCATTGCAGAAGAGTAGCATCTCTTACTCCACAACCCTTTGAAAAAGATCACAGTCACAGCTAAGGGGCTGAGACCAAGGTAGCACTTTTGAGTATCTCAGAGTCTGGAGTCCTTTGAGACACTGTTTGAACTTGTGACCAAAGAAGCAAGTAAGAACCTTTCTCCTTTTCCTACCTATTGCCATGCTATAGCAAGACGTGCCCAGCTGGTTAATATTAATGGTGTCATGCTATTGCAAGTTTGCCCCACTCTTAGACCCTTAGACTTGTGATCTTTAGTTGGCTCAACATTTTTAAATCATCGAGCTACAAGAATAGTGAAAGAGACCCCAAGACCCTCAACTCAAAAGTTTAATCCCTCCCTTTTGAGCTAACTGGGCTGTTCCACTAGGTTCAATGGCACCATCACACGACTTCAGTGGCTTCTTATATATTACATGACTTAAAATCACTTACACAGTATATAACAATTTTTGTCTGTTTAGGTTGGTGTGCATTTTTACAAACAATGGGAATTGCTTAAACAGTTGGGTGACCAGGCTTCACTTACTGCGTAGAACAAAAATCTGAGTGACTTACATTTCATTAAAAATGTAGTGTTGTTCATCAACAGTTCTGCTGTGGTTAACCCAAATGATATGTTGTATTTCCCTAAAAGATAGGTTGAAGTTCTAATCCGTGTGTGTGTGTGTGTGTGTGTGTGTGAAGTTGCTAAGTTGTGTCTGACTCTCTGGGTCCCTATGGACTGTAGCCCTCCAGACTCCTCTGTCCATGGGATTTCCCAGGCAAGAATGCTGGAGTGGGTTGCCATACCCTCCTCCAGGGGATCTTCCTGACTCAGGGATCAAACCCACACCCTTCTGTCTCCTGCATTGGCAGGTGGTTCTGTTACCACTAGCACCACCTGGGAAACCCCTCTACTCTCTAGTGCATCAGAATGTGGCCTTATTTGAAATAGGGGTATTGCAGTTGTAATTAGTTAAGATGATGTCAAACTGGTATAGGGTGGGTCCTTAATCCAACATGAGCAGTGAACCAGTGAAGTTGCTCAGTCATGTCTGACTCTTTGTGATCCCATGGACTGTAGCCTACCTCCATCTAGGTAGTCTCCTCCATCTGTGGAATTTTCCAGGCAAGAGTACCGGAGTGAGTTGCCATGCCCTCCTCCAGGGGATCTTCCTGACCCAGGGATTGAACCCAGGTCTGTCGCATTGCAGGCAGATGCTTTACCGTCTGAGCCGCCAGGGAAGCCAAGGTGACTGGTGTCCTTAAAGAAGACAAGTCAGAGACCCACAGGGAGAATGCCGTGTCATGATGGAGGCAGAGATTAGAGTGATGCATCTGCACGCCAAGGAGCACCAGGGGTTGCCAGCAAACTTCAGAAGCTAGAAGAGACAAGGAAGAATCTCTAGGGATTTAAGAGGGACCATGGTCTTACTTGATTTCAGACCTACAGTTTCCACAACTGTGAAGCAATACATTTCTGTTTTTTTAAGCCACCCGGTTTCTGGTGTTTTCTTATGAAAGTCAAAAAAAATAATACAGCCCATGAAAATTGAATTGTCTTTTTATCATTATTAGAAATGGGAATTTCTAGATAGTCAGGCACAGTAGCTAGTAAAAGCCATTTTTGCTGATGGAATCTCAGTTGTCTGTATTCTCAATATCTTCTCAGAATGTTCCTGTTACTACCTTGCTCCAATTGAATGCTGTCTTCTGATTCATGTTTCTGCTGCTGGCACCTTTCATATTACTGAGCCTTAAAGGGAAATGAGATGTCTTTCTTGCACCTCATTACCAATTCCAGATCACTTCTCATGCCTTCTCCATAAAATCCCCTATTACCTTTAAAGGTAATGCCATACACCTATAGTACCTTCTGCTGCTTCTTGTAAACTGTCAGTGGAATGCTAGGTCATGCTCTAAGAGTCTAGAAAAATGTTGCACCTTTCCACTGTCCCTTTTTTAACAATACACTTGGATTGACTCTTGGTGTTTTCAATATTCACATGGTTGACCTTTCCAATACGTTGGCCTCTAAATTCTTGACCCCTTCTCCAATTAGATTGCCTTCCATTTAATCCCAGCCAGTCATCTCTGCAGTCAGACCCTTGACTTATTAGCTGCCAATAATAGCGTCCTTCCATAATCCTATTTTCAGTTATCTTCTCCTACTGACACCTCCTATCTTTGTAACTTACTCCACAAGTTAAGAATTCTTCAAACTTGCCAGAAGGGCCAGTTTATTTACCTTATCACCTTCACAGTGCTTCTAGCAAATCCACCCTACCTCACCCTCTTATCCTCACATTCCATCTGACCAAGCGTGGATCTCATGGTTCATCACTGTAATTACTTTGTTACATCCACCATCAACATCCTTGCTCATCTCTTATTGCTTCCTGTTTGCCTGGCAAGTGCCAAGTCTGCTTAAATCCAACTCTAGACCCTTTTGTATTTATACCTGAACACACTGGAGCACCCACTCTCATGCTGACTGGTCTCATTCGAAATTCATGACAACTAATTGTAATTGAGCCTGGCTGTCCTACTCCCTTCCTCCTATTAACAGACATTCCCACTCTTTAGAGAATCGTTCCACACCTTCTCAAATCTCCATTGCCTCTTTTCTTTTTTCATCTCAACTGATGCAAAAAGGAAATTAACTGATGAAGAAGTCAAAAGCAATCAGACAAATTTATAAGATCCCATCCATTTGTGTCTATATTCTTCACCTTCTCTCCTCTTTCTGTGGATAAATGATCTTTGCTCCTATCTAAGGCTAGTTCCTCCAGTTGTGCCATCCCTTTTCCTACTTGACAACAGGAGCTACACAGATTTCCCTCCTTCTCCTATGTCGTTAAATTTTCTATCTCTTCTGGATCATTTCTATGTGCATGTAAGAATTCTGTCATATTACACATCTCAAAAATTAAATTTCACCTTATCCTATGTGCATTCCACTTCTGTGACCTCTTTTATAACTCAGTTCCTCCAAACAGCTATTTAAACTTACTCATCACTCATTCAGTAGTATGTGTTGAGTTCTTCCAATATACTAGACACTTTCCTAGGTGCCAAGTATATAGCAAAGAGCAAAACAGATATATCTTTGCTTTAATAGAGGATATATACTGGGTTTCCCAGGTGGTGCTAGTGGTAAAGAACCCTCCTCCCAATACAGGAAACCTAAGAGACACAGGTTTGATCCTTGGGTCATCCAGATTCCCTGGAGCAGGAAATAGCAACCCACTCCAGTGTTCTTGCCTGGAGAATCCCATGGACAGAGAAGCCTAGCGGCTACAGTCCTTGGGGCCTCAAAGAGTCAGACATGACTGAACCCTACTACTACTTCTTACTACTAGGGTATATACTAGTGGAAAGAAAGAACCAACAAATAAGTAAAAATATATTGCATAAGGTGGGTGCTAAAGGAAAAATAAAGGAAAGGGAGTGGGTTGGTGTTTGCTATTTTAAACAGGCTGGTCATGGTTAGACTCACTGAGCACAGATCTAGAGAAGATAAGAGAGTGAGTGTTCTGGTGGTAGAATGTTCCGGGTGGAAGGAGCAGCAAGTGCAGAGGTCCTGAGAGCATGCCTGGTGTCTAAGGCACAGTAGGGAGGCCAGCAAGGGGGCGAGTACATGGAGATGAGGTCAGAGATGCAGTGGAGACCAAATGAGAGGGGACCTTAAAGTCCTCCATAAGGCCTTTGAATTGTTATTCAAGAGAGGCTGGAGACCATGGGAAGAGTTTTGATCAAGGGAATGGTGTGTTTTGACATTCTCTTTAAAATAGTGATTCTGGATGCTGGGTTGAGTAGATTGTTAAAGGGATCATGGTGGAGACGGGAAGACCAGTTGGAAAGCTAGTACAAGAGAGGTGTTAACTTGGGCCAGCCTAGTTGAATAAATCTGGTAGGAAGTAGTTTTTTTATTTTCTGGAAAGAACTGAGAGGTTGAATAAAAATCATGAGGGAAAGATACAAATCAAGGGTAACTACACTCCTGTGCAACTGGAACTATGGAATTGCCATTTATTAAGATAGGGAAGACTATAGGGTTGAACAAATTCAGCCTTGAACATGTCTGGATTAAGATGTCTTTCAGACATCTAAGGAGGGAAGTCAAGTAAGCAGTTGATTACCTGTCTGGAATTCAGGAGGAAGGTCTAGACTAGAGATACACATTTGGGAAAGGTCAGCATAGAAATGGATTTTGAGTTAGATTGGATGAGATCACTAATAAAAGACTAGAGAAAGAGAAAGTATCAGTAGCCTGCATTTGGGGCATTCTAATGTTAGGAGGTCTGCAGAGAAGACCAAGGATATCCAGTTTGCTTAGGAAGAACACCAAAAGATGCTTGGGTCCTAAAAGTCTAGCAGTGAATGTGTTTCAGAAGGGAGAAAGGGGCCAGCTACTTCAAATGCTAGTAATAGCTCAGATAAAATAAAGTACAACAATTGGTGATTGATTCTTAATAAGATGGAGGCCACTGGCAACCTTCATAAGAGCTATTTCAGCAGAGTTGTGGAAGTGAAAGCCTGATTGACATAGGTTTCAGAATGGATGAAGAAAAAAGAGTCAAAGACAGAATTCATTTTGCTCTAAAGTGTGTAGAAAATAGGACAGCAACAAAGTTAGTGAAGGCTCCAGAGAGAATTCTTTTTTAAGTTGGGAAAATTATTAGCATCTGTGTGTTGAGAGGTTCATTTGTATTGATAGATTAATCCAGTTAAAGAAAGAAAATTTAATACAGAAAAAAAGAGGGGATAATTCATGGATCCCTGTCCACGAGTAGGAGAAGGGGAATGAGTTCTAGTGTATACAGGAGTATGGCCTCCTAGGCACAGGTAGTTCATCAGAGTAATGAGAGGGAAACCAGGAGATATGAGCAGAGATGTAGGTAAATTAGTTGCTGTAAGTGTAAGAGCCTGTTGAGTTCTCCTCTGGTCCTCTTTTCTCAGTGGCGTGGCAAATAAGGTTAGGAGTAGAAGCCAAGAAAAGACAAGGAGGGGTTGGAGATTTGATGAGAAAGGAGAGGACATGAAATAATCATGTGGGCGAGTGAATGGGATGCTCAGATGCAATGAGATGATCCAGCAGCCCCAGGGACCATCCTCAAAATCTCTACACTTGGCATTGGCTCAGCCTAAATCTCCCCACTTCCCCACTCCCAGATATCCACCCCTAAGGCTCCCTCCCTCACTTTCATCAGATCTCTAGTCAAATGTCATTTTAGGAGAGAGGTCTTTCCTCACTACTTCATGTGAGAGAATATGTCATATTATTATTTCCCTCACTCCCTCCCCACCTACCATGCTTCATTGTTGCTCTTAGCACTTACTATCCTGTAACATCTTAATCACCAGTTAATGTGTTTATTATCTCTCTTCCCTAATGACAGCAAAGCGTCACAAGATAGTAGAGACTTTATGTTTTGGTCACTGCTGTGACCCAGTGCTCAAAATGATGCCTGGCTGTGGAAGTCACTCACAAGCTTTTTTTTTTTTTTTTTTTTTTTTAATGTATTTTCTTGGCCGAGCCGTGCAGCATGTCGGTTCTTAACTCCTTGACCAAGGAAGGATCTAAACCTCACCCCTTGCACTGGAAGTGCAGTCTTAACCACTGGACCACCAGGGAAGTCCCCACAAGCATTTTTGAATGGATGCTTGGTAAAGGAAAATTGTTTCTGTGCTCAGAGTACTTCTAATGCCAAAGGTATGGGTTTTCCAGAACAACCAATCTTCCAGTTCTCTTGGAACACCAACTGGGTATTCTACAGTGATTCATTTTGACACTGACTACACAGATTTAATACATATTCCCTCACAAGTGAAGGGTCCAGCCCCACAAGACTGCCTCTCACTTCAGGTGCCAATCTGAAGTAGTGATTCCCAGGTTACCCACGCTTTGGTCCAACTTAGCTACAAATCAGGGGGTCCTACAACCCCATCCTTGGGTTCAGTAATTTGCTCCCACTATTCACAGAACCCAGAGAAACACTTTATTTACTATTACTGGTTATTTATAAAGGAAACAAATAAACAGCCTGATGAGCAGGTACATAGAGCAGGGTCCAGAAGGGTCCCAAGTGCAGAATCTTTTGTGCCATGGAGTTTGGGCTGAGTCTACTCCCTGCATATGGATGCATTCTCCAACCTGGGAGTTCTCTGAACACTTCTGTGCCAGGTACTGAGGACAAAATCCAAACAATGTAACAACACATGCTTTTATCACCCCATCACTCAGGAAATTATGAGGGTTTCGGAGCTTCTGTGCTAGGGGGCAAAAAACAAATTTATTTTTCTTACCATATCACTACATCAGAATTGTGCGGGTTGATAGGTGCCTCTAATCAAAGAATCAGGCTAGGGTGGCTTTTAGGACTAGTATTTCCTGGATACATGCTCTACCTTCAGGGCCTCGTTTCTTACTGTAAAGCCATTTTGAAGGGACTAATTTCACTTCCCTCACTGTCTGTTGTGAGGAGGCAGTGTGGTATGGGGAGAGGGCATCTTGTTTTGGTTCAATTTACAGTCAGCATCTATTGTGAACAGTGAATTTTCTATAACTCTTCTCAGCCTCAGTTTTCACCTCCATAAAGTAAGAATTTTGAAAAGATGAAATGAGTCTGTTTATGGGAAAGCATGTTGTAAACTGTAAAGAATCATCAGGTACTAGTTTGTTTTTTCTTAATTTTATCTATTTAGTTTTTTTGGCTATGCTGGGTCTTTTGCTGCTCATGTGGGCTTTCTCTGGTTGCACAAGTGGGTGCTACTGTCTGGCTGTGGTGCCCAGGATTCTCACTGCAGAGGCTTCTCTTGTTGCTGGGCATAGGCTGGAGGGTGCTCAGGCTTCAGGAGTTGTGGCACATGGGCTTAGCTGCTCCTCAGCATGTGGGATCTTCTCAGACCAGGGATCAAACCTGTGTTCCCTGCATCGGCAGGCAGATTCTTAACCACTGAACCACCAGGAAAGTCCAATGCTAGTTACTTAAATTTGACACCTTATAAAAGAAAATAGAAAATAATGCCCAAAAGGATGTTAAGTTTCTGCAAAAGCATGTATCTGATGAAATGCCCCAGTGCTCCACTTAGTCCAGACCTTAGTGATGGGCTGTGTCTTAAAACTTAAAACTTTAAGATTCTTTAACTATCTGTAGCCTATAATCTTATAAACTTCTGTGTAAATGAATCCAGTATTTACCGTGGCTAGCAGTGAGCACAGTGAAACTTCCCGAAATAACACTGTTCACTCCTAAGAGTCAAAGTTTTTTTTTTGTTTGTTTGTTTTTTTACATATATCACCTCAGTTTTCTTGACAACACACCTCTGATGTTGGCAGAGGCAGAAATTGTTGTCTTTATTTTGTCAGTGGATGTGTATCAAACTGTGGATTTCAAATCTGTAAGGATAAATAAAGGCTTTGTCAGTTTCCCAGGTGGCTCAGTGATGAAGAATCCACCTGCCAATGCAGGAGATACAGGTTCAGTCTCTGGGTGGGGAAGATGCCCTAGAGAAGGAAATAGCAACCCGCTTCCATATTCTTGCCTGGAAAACTCCGTGGACAGAGCAGCCTGGCAGGCTACGGTCCATGGAGTCACAAAGAGTCAAACACCATCAAGAAACTGAGCGTACAAACTAGCTAAAAACTACACTTATAGAAGTTCATTACTTGAAATTCTATATGAGTTGTCCTTCTGAAACAGTATTTCACGTGGTAAGCATCCACTAGATTTTGTTCTCCTGGGCCAGGAACCATGAATATTCTATTCATTAACTTATCTCTGATGCTGAATATTCAACATTTGTTGAAAGGAGGGGAATAGAAAGATAGGTGCGTAATGGTTCAGTTCAGTTCAGTTCAGTTCAGTGGCTCAATCCTATCGGACTCTTTGCGACCCCATGAACTGCAGCACACCAGGGAGTGTGATTAGAGTGATTCAAATGATAAATAAGTGATTCAAAGGTTAGGATCTCAGCCTGATTCATGAAACCTTACTTTGTATTTGCTGTGAAAAATAATGTACAGTTTTTTAAATAATGTTCAACAAAACAGCCATTCTTTTATTCAGTGTTTGAATGCCTACTGTGCATTGTGAATATTGCAAACACAAACCTGACGTTGATTCTTTCCTCAAAGAATTTATGATTTAATAAAGAAAATAGAATATATTCACAGATAATTAAAATCCAAAGCAAAAATTATGCCACAAGTATAATATTTCAAGGGAGATTACTAAAAAAAAATGTTATTCAATACAAGTGTTTTTTTACAATGAATTTTTTACTGAAAAACTTAAATTTTTTATTTTATTGAAGTATAGTTGATTTACAATGTTGTGTTACTATATACTCAAAGTGACTCAGTTATATATATATTACTGTTCATTCTTTTTCCATGATGATTTATCACAGGACATTGCATGTAGTTCGCTGTGCTGTACACGAGGGCCTTGTTGCTTACCCATCCTGTATACAATAGCTTGCATCTGCTAATCCCAGACTCCCAGTCCGTCTCTCCCCCACCTCTCCACCTCCTTGGCAACCTCAAGTCTGTTCCGTGTGTCTGTGACTCTGTTTCTGTCTTGTAGATAAGTTCATTTGTGTCATATTTTAAATTCCACATAGAAATGATATCATACGGCATTTGTATTTCTCTTTTTGATTTACTTCACTTAGTATGATGATCTGTAGTTCTATCCATTTTGCTGCAGTTGGCATTGTTTCATTCTTCTTATGGCTGAGTAATATTCCGTTTGTATATGTGTATATACACCACATTTTTATCCACTCATTTGTCGATGAGCACTTAGATTGTTTCTGTGTGTTGACTATTGTAAATAGCGCTGCTATGAACATATGGGTGCGTGTTTTTTTTTGAATTAATATTTTGTCTGGATATATACCCAAGAAAGGAATTGCTGGGTCATATGGTTTTAGTTTCTTTGAGGAAACTCCATAGTGTTTTCCATAGTGGCTGCATCAATTGACATTCCTACCAACAGTGTAGGAGGGTTCCCTTTTTGAAAGAAAACTTCTAATTTGAGGAGAGAGAGAAGCAGATGGAAACTTCTAATATTTCTCAAGGGATGTCCTACTTCAGGGTCTTTTCATGTGCATGGTTCATGATTCTCGGTTATGCCTAACATCACTTGAAACTTGCAAATTTTTCCTTTCTTTTGATGTGGTTTTTCACTAATACTATGTTTACCAGCCATCGTTATAGTTTTTTTCAACAGCAAATAACAGAGAAGAATGGAGGAGAGAGCTTTGAAAGCTTGAAACACAGTGTTGTGGGTGATGAAGATGATGAGGCCTTGGTGCTGAGTCAGAGGCTTAGGCTGTGGGGTCAGGACCAGCCAGCAGGCAGCAAGAAGCTGCCACCTCTGTGGACTCCTGTTCCCCTGAGTCTCCTTAGCAGCTCCCTCACACGTTCTTCCCAGCCTCATCTCAGTGACTGAGGAATTAAAGGAAGCAATGTCCAAACTTCTGTCTTACTACCTCTAAAGTTAAAACAAAGATGGTCAGAAACAACTGTGTTCATACTATAGGACAGGTCAGTCTAATTTGATGCAGTTGTGATATAAGGAGACCAAATATTGGATGGTGTTGCCATATCTCAAGCCCCATGATTTTGCAGACCATCAGTTTATTTAAATAAGTTCATGCTTGTCAGGGAAAGGTCGGTAGCACTTTGAATTTGTGCCATTAGAATCGCATATCAAGGCCTCATTTCCCCCCTAGCCGCAGAGGTCAACTGACCATCAAGAGCTCTGGAAACGTGTAGAGTGGAAACTCTGCTGAAAGTCACATCCTCAGAGTTATAGATCAGACTGTATTCCCATGTGGGGGATGATCACATCAATACCGTGTGTGTGTGTGTGTGTGTGTGTGAGTGTGTGCATGTGTGTGTGTGTGAGTTGCTCAGTTGTGTCTGACACTTTGTGATGCTATGGACTGTAGCCCTCCAGGCACCTTTGTCCGTGGAATTCTCCAAGGCAATAATACTGGATTGGGTTGCCATTCCCTCCTCCAGAGGATTTTCCTGATCCAGGGATCGAAACTGGGTCTCCTGCTTTGCAGGCATATTTACCATCTGAGCCACCTGAGGATATTTAATAAACATTTACCCACATGCTTATCCATTCATTAGCATGTAAGCTCCCCTTAAGTAAGTGGGAGCACCACCAGCTCTGTTATTATATCAATTGATTTTCTATGACTTGATTTATGACTTGATTTCTTAGAAATCTGGCCCCTCATCAAGCAGATATTTCAATGCCATTGTGATAACTGGACATGTATACACACATGTGCACACACACAAACATGTATGCACAACCCCATGGTGCACACCACGCCCTGTTTCTAGGCTGACTGTATGTTCCATTAGTCTGTCTCTCCTATCACTTTCTGTTTCAGCAGTTTTTAACTCCAGTAGGCTTGAATTCTCACGACACTGTATAGGAAACCTTTTTTTTCCAGAGATGGGGGGGAGGTGGCGGAGGGAGAGGTAGAAAAATCTTTATTGAGTAGCTGTTGTTTTGTGTTAGTTGTTATATGGTACTTTGTGGGGCTTCCTGGGGAGCTCAGCTGGTAAAGATTCCACCTGCAGTGCCGGAGACCCCGGTTCGATTCCTGGGTCGGGAAGATCCCCTGGAGGAGGGCATGGCAACCCACTCCAGTATTCTCTCGTGGAGAATCATGTTGGACAGAGGAGCCTGGCGGGCTACAGTCCGTGGGGCCACAAAGATCAGCCTGAGCAAGTAAGCAACAGAACAGCACACAGTACTTTCTACATAATCACATGTGAGGAGCATGAGTACCTCCAGAAGCAGGTATTGTCCTCACTCATATGAGAAAAGTTAAGTTCAAAGAGGTTTTGTGGTTCTTGAGACCGCGTGGCTGGTTAAGAACACAGGGCACCTTCGGGCAGCATTCCTTCCTGTTGTGCTTACAAAACATGCCTCCTCGGAGACAGGTGGTTGTATTTTTTTTTTTTTTTTTAAGATTTTTCTCATGTGGGCCATTTTTAAAGTCTTTATTAAGTTTGTTATACTGTTCCTTCTGGTTTCTGTCTTGGTTTTTTGGCCTCAAGGCATGTGGGATCTTATCTCCATGAAGAGGGATTAAACCCACACCCCCTGCCTTGGAAGCCAAAATCGTGACCACTGGACCACCAAGAAAGCCTCAGACAGGTGGTTTTAAGACATATTACCAGCACTCAGTTACTACTTCCTGGACGTGTATATTCTAAGCAACATAGGAAGGATAAACAGAATGAGGTATAATTATTGCCTTGAAAAAGCTTAAACCTTATGTGAGTAAATAAGAATAAAGATTATGGAGAAATTTACAGGAAAAATAAACTACCATTCTGTGATCCAGACTGAATTTCATAGGAATTCACAGAGGAGCAACGTTAGCGTGGGCGAGAGACATCAGTGGCAGCTTTGGAGGCCACGGTCATCATTAGTTTCTCTAATAATTGGCACCGACGATGGAAAATCCTCCAACTTTTGATCCCATCAATGTAAACAAAAACAACAAATGTAGTCATTAGTGTCATGCACAGTACTGTTATTTTTTGTATATATGCCCAACAATGGGGGCATCTCTGAGGGGTCACTTGTGTGTGTGTGCGCGTGTGTGTGTTTGGGTGTCAGTCGCTCAGTCGTGTCTGACCCTGCAACCCTATGGACTGTAGCCTGCCAGGCTCCTCTGTCCATGGGATTCTCCAGGCAAGAGTACTGGAGTGGGTTGCCATTCCCTTCTCCAGGGGATCTTCCTGACATAGGAATCGAACCTGGGTCTCCTGCCTTGCAGGCAGATTCTTTACCACCACTCTGAACCACCAGGGAAGCCTAGAGAAAATGATAATAAAACATAAAGCCCTTGAAGAGAAATTACCCCACGATTGACCCAATAGCTCCACACTTATCATAATTTGTTCCTGAAGCAAGTAAGATGGATCCCCTCCCATTGAGCTTGAGAGCTTCTTACCTTCTGACTGCAGGTGTAAACCACAAAGAGATATTTTCACACAAAGCAAAAGATGCTCACCCCAGGGCTCCCCCAGACCTTGTTGAGATAATGGGGAAGGGAGAGCACCTCAGAAGTCATTTTCCAATACTCTTGAATGGCGGCCCCCTACCTTTTTGGCACCGGGGACCAGTTTTCATGGAAGACAATTTTTCCATGGACCAGGGACAAGGGGGATGGTTTGGGGATGATTCAAGCACATTATGGTTATTGTGCATTTTATTTCTATTATTATTATATCAGCTTCACCTCAGATTATCAGGCATCAGATCCTGGAGCTTGGGGACCCTTGCTCAAGAAATAACTTGGGCTCAAGAAGCTCACCATGTACTGGAAGCACATCTCCCCACAGCTTTCCTCTGGGGGGCACATTTCACTACAATTTCTGTGTGGTTTGAATAACCAGTTCAATTCAGTTCATTCACTCAGTCATGTCCAACTCTGTGACCCCATGGACTGCAGCATGCCAGGCCTCCCTGTCCATCACCAACTCCCAGAGCTTACTCAAACGCACGTCCATTGAGTCAGTGATGCCACACAACCATCTCATTCTCTGTCGTCCTCTTTTCCTCCTGCCATCAATCTTTCCCAGCATCAGGGTCTTTTCCAATGAGTCAGTTCTTTGCATCAGGTGGCCACAGTATTGGAGTTTCAGCTTCAGCATCAGTCCTTCAAGTGAATATTCAGGACTGATTTCCTTCAGGATGAACTGGTTGGATCTCCTTGCAGTCCAAGGGACTCTCAAGGGTCTTCTCCAACACCACAGTTCAAAAGCATCAATTCTTCAGTGGTTGGTTTTCTTTATAGTCCAACTTTCACATCCATACACGACTACTGGAAAAACCATAGCTTTGATTAGACGGACCTTTGTTGGCAAAGTAATGTCTCTGCTTTTTAATATGCTGTCTATGTTGGTCACAGCTTTTCTTCCAAGGAGCAAGCATCTTTTAGTTTCATGGCTGCTGTCACCATCTGCAGTGATTTTGGAATCCAAGAAAAGAAAGTCTGTCACTGTTTCCATTGTTTCCCCATCTATTTGCCATGAAGTGATGGGACCAGATGCCATGGTTTTAGTTTTCTGAATGTTGAGCTTTAAGCCCACTTTTTCACTCTCCTCTTTCACTTTCATCAAGAGGTTTTTCAATTCCTCTTCACTTTCTGCCATAAGGGTGGTGTCATCTGCATATCTGAGGTTATTGATATATCCCCCAGCAATCTTGAGTCCAGCTTGTGCTTCATCCAGCCCAGCGTTTCTCGTGATGTACTCTGCATATAAGTTAAATAGACAGGGTAACAATATACAGCCTTGACATACTCCTTTCCTGATTTGGAACCAGTCTGCTGTACCATGTCCAGTTCTAACTGTTGCTTCTTGACCTGCATACACATCTCTCAGGAGGAAGGTCAGGTGGTCTGGTATTCCCATCTCTTTAAGGATTTTCCACAGTGTGTTGTGATCTACCCAGTCCCTGGAAGCCTGTCTCCCCACAGCTTTCCTCTGTGGACAGTGAAAAGCTGATTTACAGTTTACTGTGGGGCGCATTTCACTACAATTTCTGTGTGGTTTGAATAACCAGAATGTACAGTTGTATGTAGTTTCTATCAATTATTGGAAAACAATCTTTTGATCTTATGTTTTAAATTAGCATATAACCCAAAGAAATGTTTTACCTATATTTTTAATCTTTGAAAAAAATCATTTAAAGCCTAGTTTTTTCTTTGTTGCTCAGGAAAGGAAAAAGACCATGCATCTAGATATAAAAAGGATCATTTCCTCCACAGACTATGCATCTTCCATGCCCATAACCCATCTTTAGTTTGATAAATGCAGCTGAATCAGTACAGCTTTTTAACAACCATATTCTTAATTTTGATATAAATGGTAGTCATTTTCCATTGAGCCTGTCGGCTGTTACACATTTCAGCCATTGATTTTGAGTAAGCTGTCAGTGCAGTTTGCATATGTCCCTGTGAGGTCGGGGCAGCAGGAATGAGAGAAGGCTGGACTGCAGTTTTAGGGAGAGATGGGAATCTAAGCTCGGGGGATGGCAGCCGGGGACCCTCTCTGTCTCCTGTGTGCACGCCTTGTCTTTGTGACGGGAAGGGAACAGTGTTTATGCGCGTGTCTGTGTGTGGGCACAAGAAAGTTAGATGCAGGAACTTCCCTGCTGGTCCAGCTGTTAAGAATCAGTGCTCCCAGTGAAGTGGGTGCAGGTTTGATCCTTGGTCAGGGAGCTGAGATCCTACATGCCTGGTGGTCAAAAAACCAAAACATAAATCAAAAGCAGCATTGTAACAAATTCAGTGAAAACTTTAAAATTGGTCTGCATCAAAAAAAGTAAGAAAAGATGGAGACCCGCTGGTAAGCAGGTCTCCTCGTCTTTCCCTCCCTTGGGGCTGGGCTCTGGGTGGCGGGGGCCGGGGAGGGGCCAGAACTGGGCGGGAAGGGGACGCATCCTGCTCGCTCCGTCAGCCTGCAGTGCCTTCCCCCTGATTTCCTCCTCTACGGTCTGAACTGTAAATACCTATTCTTCTCTTTCTCTGAGTGTGGCACTCATGAGAGCAAAGACCAGTCATCGGGGGTGAATTATTTAATACAATAATGTTTTAATAGCTCAGAGGAGACACAAATAGTCGCGGTGCCTGTGGCTAATGGATTTCCCTGGTAGGAGATAAAAGGCTGATTACACAGCAGGGCAAGTGAGGACCTGGTGCGTTAATGACAATTCACAGGTCAGCTCACTTACAGGAGTGATTTAAACGCACCATCTGTTTTCTAACAGTAGGTTGATAACTATGATTTTACAGACAGCCGGCGTCTCTTCATCAAGAACTTATTCGTCTTTCTGAGTCTGGTTAGTTGGGCCCCATAAAATCTCACTGACTGGTCCAAATCAAATAGTTTCTAAGTTGAATGGATCGACAGCAGCCAGTATTGCTTCATTCAACTCAGCCTTCCTCTGCCAGGTTAGAAAATTAAATCCTAATGCCCTGAAGCAGCCCTTGTATGTACTGGATTAGCTTATTCCTTCTCTCTCTTTAAAAAAAAAAAAATTTCTTTATTTATTTGGCCGCACTGGGTCTTTGTTGCAGCACACAGGATATTTGATCTTCATTGTGGCACCTGGGCTCTTAGCTGTGGTGTGTGGGATCTAGTTCCCTGAGCAGGGATTGAACCTGGAGCCCCTGCACTGGGAGCTCAGAGTCTTAGCCACTGGACGACCAGGGAAGTCCCTGGATTAACCTCTTTCTGATACACATACCTCAGTTCTAATTATGTACCATCCTTGAGAGAGTTAATAAAAAGTCCCTCAAATAATTTCCTGAGTCCTCTGGTTCAAATCCAGAAACCTGGTTGAGAAAGGCTGCACCAGCATCCACAGCTTATCAAGATTCCTGCCATCCCCCCTTTATCTTTTTTCCCTCCCTCTTCTTGCTTCTGCCTATGTCCTTCTCCATGCATCCCCCCAACACATACACACACACACTCTCACATTCTTCTTTCTCTCACACGGACAAGGGGAGCCCAACTTTGGCCTCCAGTCTTGTCCCCTCCCACCTCACTGCTCTGTTCTTCAGTCATTCAGTTCAGTCACTCCGTCGTGTTCAATTCTTTGTGACCCCGTGAACCACAGCACGCCAGGCCTCCCTGTCCATCACCAACTCCCAGAGTTTACTCAAACCCAAGTCCATCGAGTCGGTGATGCCATCCAGCCATCTCATCCTCTGTCGTCCCCTTCTCCTCCTGCCCCCAATCTCTCCCAGCATCAGGGTCTTTTCCAATGAGACAGTTCTTCACATCGGGTGGCCACAGTATTGTGCTGTAGAACCTAAGGATTACGTATGAAGACTGTGGAGCCAGCCTTCCTGGTTGAGATCGCTGCTCTGTCACTTTTGAGATCTGGTGACCAAGCTGTTTAACTGTTCTGCCCCACTGTTTCCTGTTATGAAAATGGGGGTACTAATAAGACCCACCTCAAGGGGTCACTGTATTAAGTCATTCAACACTGTAAGCTTCAGAACCGTGCACAGTAAACGTGGCTTCCCAGGTGGCTCAGTGGTTAAAAAAAAAAAAAAATCTGCCTGCCAATGCAGGAGATGCGAGCTCCATCCCTGGGTCAGGAGGCCCCAGGGAGGAGGGCATGGCAACCCACTCCAGTGTTCTTGCTGGGAGAATCCCGCAGACAGGAGCCCTGGCAGGCTACGGTCTGTCGTGTCGCAAAGAGACACAACTGAAGCGACTTATCACACGTGCACACACTATGTGCTGTACCCACTCCAGTGTTCTTGCCTGGAGAATCCCACGGACAGGAGAGGCTGGCAGGCTACAAGCTATGGGGTCTCAAAGGGTCTGACACAGCTGAGCACATAACTCACACTGTGGCTGTGCTAACCTGCAGCGGTTCTCACATGTGAGCCCCCGCTCAGCAGCAGCGCTGGGGGGGCGCTGGTGAGAAAAGTTCTCACCATCCTCCTCCCCTCCTTCCCCCAGGTGTTCTGAACTGGAAACTCTGAACTGGTAGGTGAGGCTAAAGAGTAGGTGTTTTCACAAGCCCTCCAGATGCTTCTGGTGTATTAACATTTGAAAACCACCACCCTGGATGTAAGGAGTCAGCTGCTGGACACCTGGAATATAAACATGAAAAAGACCATGTGTCTGACCTTCAGGAACACATGGTCTACTGGGAGAGGCAGATGTGTAAACAAGGCCAACCAAGGAATTCTGAGCAATACATTGGCAACACAGAGCCCCCAAAGAACGAGGAGCCACGTCTGCATTTGGGGAGGAGGGTTTGCAAATAATTTACAAAGAAGCAATGCTTGAAATAATTTTTAGAAAAAAGACTAGAACTTTTCCAGTTGTGAGTGAGGGGAAGACATCCTATAGAAAGGAGTGTGCATGGATCCACATACAGACCCCGGCTTTGAAAAAGCAGCCCCTGGAGAGAGGAGGGCTTTGGTCTTTTGTTCACTCTTGGAGCCCCTGGACCTAGAACATGCCTCTGGTTCTATAGGAGGCACCAGTAACTATTTGAAGGATTGAACACAAAGGTCTTAAATTTCCACGTTTCATTTTCTCTGAAACGTTTCTTTGCCACATGATGTTAAAACAAATAAACCTAATTGTGAGTTCCCTGTTTTAAAAAAAACTATACTCCTGAAGGAAATTAGCCAGTGCCTGGGTTGTTTATTTCACATGCGATATCTTAAAGCACGCATTGGCAATGTGAGACGTGGGGACTTTAAGCCTGCCAGGTGGCTCAGCAAAGCCCAGAACACTTGCTTGACACAAGCTTATCCCAAGCCCTTATCCAAACGTGCAAGTTATTGATGCTTCTTATAAACACATTGGTCTCCAAAATAGAAACCACATGAGGTTTCCTCATTAAAATGTGAAGAACCAGCTAGCCCAGGCAATGTATTTCCTTCTGCTTTAGTTAAAATCGACTCTGCATGTAAAATGATTGGGTCTTGTAGTTTCCTGGTCTTGCTCTCAAATGCAGATGCCCACTCTTTCTTCTGGCTGCCAGGGCATACTTCATAGCCCCAGAGCTTCCCCAAGGGGACCACTGCAACTTCACCCTGACCTCAGCGACAGGTCTGGTGGCCAATTCAAAAGAAAGGACTTATGCCAAGTTAGACCCCAGAACTGAGGTCTCCTTCCTTTCAGAGCCACTTCTAAAGGGAGCCACCCTGTGGGATTTCTTCCCCAGCATCCCCACCGTACTTCATCTGGTTTCGTATACCCAGTTAATTACATCCCTGGCTAGCTTGCTCTGGCCTCTGATCTGACAAGGCCCCAGAGGAGGGCTGCTCTAGCCTATGTTCCTAACCAAGTGGATCAGAGATCAAGGGTGTTTTTGAGGACAAAGGGACCTTGGGCATCGCGGACAACCTCCCACCCTCCCCCTCACCCCGAAGCCTTCCCCACTGTCTTCCAGAACCAAGAGGCTCCCAAACTTTGATCATGCAGGTGGTCTATCGTGTGATGGATCTGGAGAATAACACACACAATATTCTTCAACACCAAAGGTGAAATCGGTTTTCCTCTACTTCCCTTTTAGATTGAATTGGGATTAAAAAGAAACCCCCCAAATGGACTCAGTACATGAAATCAGCTTTTAACTTTTCTCTTCATTTGATCTTTTACTGCTCTGCAGTAATGCTTTATGGTTAAACTAACAAGCCCTCCCAGTGTGGATCTGGCTGCTATCACAGAGCAGATTTGGCTGGAGTTTCTTGCATGTGTTTGAGAAACACTGCCAATTTCATATCATAATGCAGGTATTAGAAGTGTTAATTACAAGTGACTTCTCTCTGGACCTCAGTTTTCAATCTTTAAAAAGGGTGAATGGGACTACACATCGCTTGCAGGGATCCTATCAATTTTAGGTCTTCTCTCCACAGCAGCATTAAGGAGCTCAGGACAGGGTGGAGGAGAATCAAGGGAGGGAACACAGACCATGATCGTTGCTGTGTCTGTGCGCGCCTGCGTGAGCTGATCCTCTCTTCACTTGGTTCTTATGAGTAGATGCCCTTAGTTACTAGATGCATATTAGAATTCGTTGTCTTACTAATGATAAGAAGTGAAAAAAATAATACCAACTGATTTTGTAATGCTCCAGGATAATGAGTTTTTAGATGTACTTTAGTTTTGTGTGTGTGCATGTGCATGTTTTAGCTTTAGGAAAAACAGGGGTGTGATTTTGAATAAGGGTTTGTCCCTTTTTAGCTCCCCATGTTTACAGACTACTTCATCTGTTCATTCTGCATGGGTTTTTGCTTCTGCAAACATATTCACTGTGCCAGTTCCTGGGATAAGCACTGGGCTGACAGAGGGAATATAACTTCATTTGATTATTCATGAAAACATTTTAAAAATACATTACATAACTTAATAAAGTTGAGATAGAAAGAGGAACAGAGAGATCACCCATGAGATTCCATGCAAGAATGGAGGCTTTTTACTTGCAGGTTATCACCCTCAACCCTACTGCCTGTCTTCAAAGATTGTGAACCCTCTGGATAAAGCATTGATTGAGTTGAATGTCTTTGAACTTGAAAACTTTGTTCTTTAAAATTTATTTTTCTATTTATCCAGTGCCTCGATTTCTTTGTAAAATATATTTTTCCTTATTTTAATCGTTGCCCCCAGAGCATCCTTAGGGTTAATATTTGTGGAGAGAATATATATTTGTTACATACCTTGCACTTCAAGGACATAGTTGCTTTAAAATAGGGTGGAGTCATTAGCTTTTAATACTTTGGCTTTGCCTAAAAAAGAAACATCTAACAGCCATGTAACATTTGGGGCTTCCCAGGTGGCCACTGTGGTAAGGAATCCGCCTGTAATGCAGGAGCTGCAGGAGTGAGTTCAATAACATTTAACACACCACAAATCCTATGTGTTCTTCACCAGTTTCACTTTCTCTGGTTGCATTTTTTCAGTTTATATTGGTTCTGGAGGAAAAGGCTGGAGGCTACACTTTTTGTAAGTTAAGCTGAGAGCCAGTGGTGAGTGTTGGAGGCAATATTAAGTGAATGCAGGCCACTGGGGGACAAGACATATATTTTTGGTCTTTACAGTGTGTATAGATTGGGGCCAAGGATAGGGGGACAGAGTCATAAAATGCACCAACCAGGATGCAGAAAAGATCTTGGTGGGCTGGTTCATGCAGAAATCAGTAAAAACACTGGCCCCAGGTAGCCTTATTCTGAGCTATTGACTTCACTTAGCTAAATATTTATTATGTTATTTAACATTCTCTTTCCTTCGTCATCACTGCCTCCACATGTTTCACAAAAATTATTTTCCAAAAGATATTTCCAAGTTTAACTAAACTTAGGCAAAGATGAAAACTGAAGTTTGGTCTGCAGAGGAAGGTGAAAGAAAGTTCCAAGGACCGGGGAGATGTTGCAGAAGGGACTCGTGAAAGAGATGAATGTCTGTGAAATAGCTACTGTCGGTCCAGAAAGGAGGTTTTGAAAAAATATGAGCAGGTTAACAGGTGGACTTCCCTGTCAGTCCAGTGGCAGAGACCCTGCACTTCGAATGCAGAGTGCAGGTTCAATCCCTGATCAGGGAGCTGAGCTCCCACAGGCCTTGTGACCAAAAAACCAAGACATAAAACAGAAGCAGTATTGGAACAGGTTCAATAAAGACATTTTTTAAAAAGAAAATTAATAGGAAGACAGCAGTTCTTGGCAGTAGAGGTTAATGCGAGCGTGTGACTGTTCGCAGAGAAACGCTGCCTTATGGTCCAACAGTAACATATTTATGAAACTGAGACTGCAATCATTAGCAAAGCAAGAACCAGAAAATGAGGCTGGAGTCAAAACAACAATTATGAACAATGTTCAGGCATTCCAATTTAGGAGCTCTACGTTGAAATATTAAGTTGAAAAATAAGTTGTTTCAGGATTTCCCCATTTCCAAGGTTTTGTGTAAGAATAAATTTTTAAGGATATGAGATTCATTGCCTTTGTCTTGGAGGATTAGGGGAGTTACAAACTATTTCATTTACATAAATAAAAATGTTATCTTGATAATAAAATAATGAGACATACTTATTTGGCTTAGGTATCTACAGATGGGTAAAACAGAAATCACATAAACTATGATTACAGATGAAATATCATGCCATGTGACTATAGACAGTATAGACACCAAATGACTTTACAATCAGAAATGTATTTAATAACAGGGCTTCCCAGGGGGTGCTGGTGTTAAGGAACCCACCTGCCAAAGCAGGAGACAAAGGAGTTGGATCCTTGGGTGGGAAAGATGCCCTGGAGGAGGGCATGGCAACCCACTCCAGTATTCTTGCCTAGAGAATCCCATGGACAGAGGAGCCTGGCTGGTTACAGTCCATAGGATTGCAAAGAGTCGGACACGTAATAAACCATATAAGTTAACTGCGAAACAGTAGTTATTTTTCTTCAATCTTAGTCTCACAAAACAAAATTGTATAGTAAGCTACTCAGTTTATCTTGTGTTAAATTTTAAAAATAAAAGTAACTTCACTTGCTCTTTGTCTATAGCTCCCAAGGTTTTGGTGCATGGAAGAGAATTCATTTATTACACTAATTAACAGCATTATTGATAACTAATTGAAAGTAATTCTAACTCCTCTTATATTCTTGTTTTACAGCTTGGCTCATCCTCTTCTGTGCCTTTTACATCTATTTTTTCTCAACTTTTTATGACTGTTGTGGTTCCTCTCATTATTGGACAGGTAAGGTCTCCAATTCTCTCCGCTCTTTTTCTTTATAGATCAAATTGTGAATTCTTATGTAGTGCCAGGACAGTTAAGAGAAAAGCTAGTCAGGGGAAGAGATGGTTAAATAAAAATCTAAGACTGTGAAACCCAAGTTTCCTCAATCACAATAGTCTTATCTTTTTATTTTTTTAATGAGCATCAGTCTGCTTTGCAGATATCTATATATAGGGACACCTGCATACAGTCTTGATTTTTTAATTTATCATCCCTTATTGTAGCTATGTTGCTTGCTTGAAAACATCTAGCAAATCATTACCTTGGTTTCCAATAAGGTGTCAGCATTTAGGACCATTTGAGGAACAGGCACCTGCATTTGACCATCCTCTTAGACTTCTCTGATAGCAGTGATCATGTCTGTGATGCTATAATTGATTAAAACAAACATTTAATTCTATCAGCTCTGTAAATTTGATCTTAGAAAATTTAGTTTCCTTCATTATTCTTACTGAATTAGACTCAGAGAAGGAATTCCTAACTTCTTATAACAGGTTGATAATGAGTATATAATTCAATTATGAGCATACAAATTTAAAAACAGGTTGTTGTTTTAATCCTAGGTAGCTGCAGTGACAGCATACAGAATTTAATGTACTGCTAAAGCTAGTGAGTCTTAGCAAAATAGTACATTAGGATGGTGAAGAGCCCAGACCTTGGGTTAAGAGCAACTAGACTCTGGTTCTTAGTCCTGCCTTTTATTTGCTGTGTGACCTTGGGCAAGTTATTTAATCTCCTTAGCTCCAGGTTCATAATTTATCAAATTGTATAATAATGGTACCTATCTTAAAGGGTTATTGTGAAGGTCACATGAAAAAAGATGCATCTAAAGTTTTTTTTCCCTCATATAGCCTGATAGAGGTAAGTGTTCTATAGCTTCATCATCATCTTCAAATTCCCTGTAGATACGAAAGAGGAAGCAATTCTTTGAGGCATTAACTGTGTAAAAACGGTGTGTGTATAGACATGTAGTCTTGACCTGCTGTCTTAGGTTCTCCGGGAAGTCAAGTCTGAGACTGAGGTATCCATGCAGGAAGTTGAATGGGGGAGGACCCTTGGGATCACCAGCAGGGAGGCTGAGACAATTGGGATGAGGAAAGGGTTGTCTGTGGTGCTGCCCCCGTGGGCTCTCAGGCCGGGCCCACCCCTCGGAGACATGAGTGCCCGGTTCTCCTCTCGCCAAGAGCAGTCACCACACGCTGCCTCCCACCCCCATGGCCCCCTCGCCCGGGAGAGGTCTACCCTTGCCTGCGTCTGCTGTCTCAGCAGCGGTTCCCAAAGAGGGCCTCAGCTGAGCTTCTTCCGTCAGTCAGACCGCTGTCTGTGCTGGGAATCTCTTCCCGTCTCCAGCCAGCGTCTTCACTGCCTCCAGGGTAGTCCTAAAAGCAAAACAACCCGGGTTCTGTTATTCCTCTCCTCAGAAACTCCCCCTGGGGCTCCCTGTCACCGGCTCCTCACGTGGCCCACGAAGCCCGCCCAGCCGAGCCCAGCCTGCTCGTCAGTGTCCTTCACGTCCCCTCCAGCGGCTCCTTCACAGCCTTCTCTTCTGCCCTGCGGCCTGCCCCCTCGCTGCTCCATGCCTGTGCCTTCTGGATTCCTTCCTTTCTGGCAGAAAGCTCCTGCTCACCCCCAGAGACTCAGGACAGAGGTGCCCTCAGAAGCGCGCTGACACCCCGGCCCTAGATTAAATTCCAGTTCTCCCATCGTACTTGACTCATCATATATATTAGGAGTGACAGTAAGGTAGCACCCGTGAGCTTCCCAGAAGCAGGCTCTAGCAGAAGTGTAGCATACTCAGCTGGTGAAGAATCCGCCTGCAATGTGGGAGACCTGGGTTCGATCCCTGGGTTGGGAAGATCCCCTGGAGAAGGGAAAGGCTCCCCACTCCAGTATTCTGGCCTGGAGAATTCCATGGACTGTATAGTCTGTGGGCTTGTAAAGAATTGTACACAACTGAGCGAGTTTCACTTGCACTTCCTTTCAAGAGTTGGATGTACATTGTATAAAAACTTTGGCTGAAGAAAACTTTGAATTTATCCTCCCAGTAGCCCTGCCAGCCATTTTCCCCAAGATCTCCAACTTCACTCAGTCCTGTCCAACTCTTTGGGACCCTTTTGCATTCCATGGGCTGTAGCCCACGAGGCTCCTCTGTCCATGGGATTTCCCAGGCATCACCGACACAATGGACATGAGTCTGAGCAAACTCCAGGAAATGGTGAAGGACAGGGAAGGCTGGCGTGCTGCAGTCCATGGGGTCGCAGAGTCAGACATGACTGAGCAACTGAACAACAGCCAGCTTTGCTAGAGAGAAATATATCATTGGTTCCCATCTTGTTTTAAATTCATGGCCCCATATTTAAAATGTCCTTCAGCACTTACAGACGTCCTACTCTGCTTCCTTATGGGATCATTTTACCCTGTCCTTTGTTTTCAAATCCCCTGTTACTTCCCCTGACACTCTCCCACTTGCCGTTACCCTTGGGTCTCACTGACTTTGCTTCCATTTCTGAAATCTGTCAGCCTCTGTCCTGTCCTTCTGTTTGGGACACATTCCTACCTATCACCACCTCAGAAAGGCCCTTTCTCCACAGGCTAGCCATTCAGCCACTAGCATATTATCCAGTTTGAGCCTCTGTTTGGTATGGATCATTATCTGCTTCTTGTTTGCTTGTCGTTTTTGCTTTTTATTGATTTCCTCAAACGTGAGCTCCATGAGACCAGGGACCCTGCCTGCCATTTAATCTCTGTTCATTTGCTCACTGACCAACCTAACCTTTGCGATATGGTCTTTGAGGGCCTCGTCAGATGTGCTCAGCGTCCTGCTTCAGAGGAACGAGGTTCCTGGCAATGCAGCCTCATTTCTCAATCATAACTAGAGTTGCCAATATTAAAGTAAACATTTCCATAGATTTTTATATGCATTTTAAATGAGATTTTATTATTACCTGTTAAATAAATGTTGGGAACTAGAGAGAGAAGAAAAAGACCAGGAAGGGTGAGTGGAAAATATTTTCCTTAATCTTTTAGTGATGATAAAATTTTTATCATTCCGTTTTTTATTTACATTTCTTACAGTGGGCTTTATTTGCTTTTGAGTGTATGTGCTTTCTCCAGACAATACTTCTTTTGGACTGAAATCAGTACTGAATGACTGGCCCATCAGTCACATGTGGTCTCTCACACTGACACGTGGGGTCCAGTTTGGTCTTTGCCACTGCCTGGCTATACACATGCTTTCTGGGTCTCACTTACCGCATTTGTAGAGCTAAGAATTTAATGTCTTCCAGCTCGGAGATGCCATGAGTGTGTGAGATAAGATTAGTCTTTCTGTAGGTGGTTGGGGGATTGCTTGCTTCCGTCAATTCTAGAAAGAAATTAAGTGTGTGTTATTGAAATGTTTCTTCTTTTCTGATAAAGCCTTCACTGTATCTAAGTGCCTGTGACAAATGCTGATTTTATGCGTCAGATCTGAGAGATTTATGAATCAATGTTAATGAAATAGAATTTCCGCTACCTCTGAAAAATATTTTTTAAAAGAGCACCCTAAACCCCACCTCAATAAGTTAATAGTAAAAGTCATATTATTTCTCATTTATGCATTTTCCAGTCTCTTGTTCTTGCTTTGTTTCTCAGTTTGAGATTGACTCCTCATATTAAATAATCTCCAGCTGAAGTTGCAGTTAATGTTATTAACGCTAGTAAAATTTTACACTTATAAAATTATATTAGGTTTTCATTGCTTCACTTGAATTGCTCTGGGAGAAGAGTGGCTTTTATTAATACATCATGCAATGGGATATATAGGTGAAGAGTGTTGTGATAGAAACTTCAGCAAACTGGGACTTGGGAATAAGAATAGTTGTTATTTACCATGTACAGTCCCTGGTTCTAAAGCATTATATTTATTTAATCACTTAGACCTCACTACAATTACTAGTCTATTCATTTTAGAGATGAGGCACAGGGAAGTTAAGGAATTTGCCCAAGATCACACAGTAAGAAGCTCCTAAGTCTATACCTTGAGCCGCTGCCTATTGTTCACTCAAGAGACAGAGGTGAGAGTCCTAATAATCCGTGTGACTAGCTTTCTAGCATTTGATGCAAGCTGTTTGGGCTCTCAAGTGCCTTGTCTTCAGCTGTAAGCTGAGCAGGATAGAATCTGCTTGACCTTGCTCCTGAGAATGGAAGTACATGTTAGTAATAGAGGGAAAGAATTTCAGAGAGTGAAGTCAATGATGGCTGTTTCTTGTATCCATTTACTATTATTGTTTCCACTTTGTTTAAAGAAAGTGAAATATTAGTTTGAATCTACTCAGTATTTAATAAATGTTACATAATTGGACATGATATCACATCCCCGACTGTACATTTCAAAAGCACATTAATGAAGAAACAAGTCACTTTCTGAAAATATATATATTCAGTGGAGTAGAGGATTAAAAATTGAAGATTAAAAAAGGCAGACTCACAATATAAAGAACAAATGAGTGGTTACAGTGGGGGGGGCGGAGCGGAGCAGTACAGAGACTGAGGCGTGAGAGGCACAGACTGTCGGGTGTAAGACGCGCTCAAGGATGTACGACATTGGGCATAGTCAGTATTTTGTAATAACTGTAAGTGGAAAGCAACCCAAACCACTACAGTATTGTAAAGTAATTAGCCACCAATTAAAATAGTTTTTTTAATTGTATGAAATCTTTAAAAAAATTTTAAATAAAAGACACAAAAAAATTCTAAAAAATTGAAGAAACAATCTAAAACTACCTGAAAAAAAAATAAACTTTAAAATCAAACTTAACCTGAAGAATCAACCATTATACATCCCTGCTCAAAACTCAATTTATAAGTGTAAAGACAGAATGGAAAGAAAAACACGAGAAAATGCCCTGGAAAAAAAATGAAGAAAACAAAATGATGGCTATTATACTTCTCACTTACCTCTGCATATCAACCTTCTTCACCCAAGACTTATTTTTCCAGGGGCTCAGCTTGGAGATCATGCAGTAATTGACATGCAGTTCAGCTTATTGGAAGTACAGGGATTCAAAAATTTAAGTTTCCTTTTAACCTTTCCTGGTGCTTAATTTAAAATAAAGAAAATCAGAATGCAGAGGGTAAGACAGTAAAAGCAAAAAGCTTCCTGTGGAAGACTTTTTCCCCTTATATCTCCATAGTGAAAAGCAAGCAAGTTAGTGAGGATTTGTCATTTAATTTTGAGCAAATGCATCTCTGTGAGCTATGAGGGAAAATGAATTAGTATAGATTCTGAAGAAATTTACAACAAGCCACCTCACCAGAATGCGTTTTTCCATTTCATTTTGACTTTTTTTCCCCCCAAAAGAGAATTCTGAGTGGTTTATATCAGGTTGTGTTCATCTATCTCTAGCAAAGTCTTGTTTCCTGTAAGGTTATTAAACACTAGTGTAAGGCAAAGAGGTTTGGAGAATCTTAAAATGACATGAATTCTTTTTTTTTTTTTCATTTATTTTTATCAGTTGGAGGCTAATTACTTTACAATATTGTAGTGGTTTTTGCCATACATTGACATGAATCAGCCATGGACTTACATGTGTTCCCCATCCCGATCCCCTCTCCCACCTCCCTCCCCATCCCATCCCTCTGGGTCTTCCCAGTGCACCAGCCCTGAGCACTTGTCTCATGCATCCAACCTGGGCTGGTGATCTGTTTCACACTTGATAATATACATGTTTCAATGCTGTTCTCTCAGATCAATGACGTGAATTCTTGACGAGAGGAGAATGTTTGTGTCAAAAGTGGAAGAGAAGTTGGGTTTCCTGGAGTTTATATCCTAAGCCCGTATTTGAGGCATATCAACATGACTTCACCCAGTAGTTTGTGAAATATTTTAATACTTTTCTAACTACACAGTGCAAAAGAAGGTGTTTTGTGATTTTAATTTTAGAAGGAGATGAAAACGCCCTATCAAGGCTGGCAAAGTATAGAAACACAGACAAATATCACTATAAGACTAAAAACAGTAAAAAAACAGTCTATTTTCCACTAGGATTATCATTTCAATTATGAGTCTGTACAGTTTCCAAGCTTC
This sequence comes from Muntiacus reevesi, assembly GCF_963930625.1. NCBI lineage: Eukaryota > Metazoa > Chordata > Mammalia > Artiodactyla > Cervidae > Muntiacus > Muntiacus reevesi. Next base: position 58,578,767 of record NC_089261.1, on the reverse strand, counting down.
TAGTTTTTTGAGATTCAGCATCCAACATGAAGAGTTGAGTGGAAAGGCATGTTAGCTAAGAGGATGCAGAATTTGGTGTCCCTGTTTCTTGCCATATTGGAAGAATCCTAATATACTATGAGACTCTGAGTACTTTGTAATGAAGAAAGAAGTACTAATTAGGTTGACTAAGTCAGATTAAAACTTATAAAGTTGATTGACGTTTACAGGTTTGTCTTTGTTTTTAAATTGGTGAGTTACACCTCATTCATATTTATTTGTTTATTTTGTCAGAGGTGGTGGGGGAAGACACTTTTACTTTTGGAATTGGGATCCTACATTCTATAATCTATTGCAGAGAGAGAACTTCTGTGTTTTTAACCATTATATATTTAAACACAATTGGAGACTCTCAATTTCAATAACTCCGTGTAATTTCCATGTTTTATTTCCTAAGGATGTTGAGTTGCATTGATTAGAGCAATTATCAGCATTAATGCTACTAGGAACAATAAGTTATGGAATGACCTTTTAAGTGAAACATATGTGACCTTCTATTAAGCAGCTACCCCCATGGTGCCTGGAGAAGGAAATGGCAATCCACTCCAGTATTCTTGCCCGGGAAATCCCATGGACAGAGGAGGCTAGCGGATTATAGCACATGGAGTCTCAAAGAGTCAGACACAACTGAGCACACATGCCCCATGGTGATATATCTGAACATGGGGCCATCTGAGTCCCTCAGTTCAGTTCAGTTGCTCAGTCGTATCCAACTCTTTGCGACCCCACAGACTGCACCACACCAGGCTTCCCTGTCCATCACCAACTCCCAGAGCTCGCTCAAACTCATGTCCATTGAGTCGGTGATGCCATCCAACCATCTCATCCTCTGTCATCCCCTTCTCCTTCTGCCTTCAATCTTTCCCAGCATCAGGATCTTTTCCAGTGAGTCAGTTCTTTGCATCAGGTGGCCAAAGTATTGGAGTTTCAGCTTCAGCATCAGTCCTTCAAGTGAGTATTCAGGACTGATTTCGTTTAGGATGGACTGGTTTGATCTCCTTGCAGTCCAAGGGACTCTCAAGAGTCTTCTCCAACACCACAGTTCAAAAGCATCAATTTGTCGGTGCTCAGCTTTCTTTATAGTCTAACTCTCACATCCATACATGACTACTGGAAAAACCATAGCTTTGACTAGATGCACCTTTGTTGGCAAAGTAATGTCTCTGCTTTTTAATATGCTGTCAAGATTGGTCATAGCTTTTCTGAGTCCCTCAGGCACCAAAATGTGTGTTCTGATACATCAGTCTGTAATGCTGTGTAATAGAACTACTATTTCTCTATACCTGACTGCATTTTCATTGTAAAGAAAGAAATGAACACTAGATAAATTGCTATGGTTTGCAATTGCTTTTACAGAAACAAAACACAATTTTTTAATAAATGCAGCTATAACTTTAATTCCAAGTTGTACTTTTAAAAAATATTTAATGCTATTGCGGCTCAGGGAGTAAATAATCCACCTGCAATGTGGGAGACCTGCGTTCGATCCCTGGGTTGGGAAGATCCCCTGGAGAAGGGAAAGGCTCCCCACTCCAGTATTCTGGCCTGGAGAAGCCATGGACTGTGTAGTCCATGGGGTCACAAAGAGTCGGGCACGACTGAGTGACTTTCACAGACACAGACATTTCTACGTAAAGCCCTCTTTCTCCTCCCATCCAACCCACCCTTCAAGGTGCTGCCCCTGCCCCTCTTACCAACCGGTCAGCTTTCTGCCAGAACACCTTCTTCAACACTTCTTTCACCTACTGAGTCCTTGAGGTGGAAGGAAATTGATCCAATAGCCGTCTACCCACAGGTTCTCTGGAGAGTCGTTTATTTGTTCTTGAGGATCTGTGAAGGCATGCCTCATTGCGAATTAAGCCTTTTTAGTGACAGAGTGGAAGATGACAGAACCCCATCGGCCTTGTCAGGAGAAGTTCCCTGACCTCATTATTGCTAATGGATCATGGTAATTCAGCCTGTTGTGAAATCTCATGTTCAATTATGCAGGATAATGAGTGACTCAGAACTTAATGTGTCTCAACTCCAGTCCTCATTATCGGGTTTGTTCAGCTTCTTTCAAAAGCCAAAGGTTTTAAATAGAGTGGTTCACTTTTACATCCAAACTTAAAGTTATCGCCAGTGTTCAGGCTGTCCTGAGTTGAAATATCTGATTTGATTTTAAAATATGGGGGGATTGCCATATAACTTCATGTTCCACTCACCCTTTTGTAGGAAAGTTAGGACAGGTTTATTCATTTTTAAGTGTTAATTCTAGAATTCTAAAAGCATGCAAATGGCATTTGTCTTTGGATTCACAAAAACTCTAGATATTCAGCATCTGAATTATTTAAACTCCCACAATACATGCACTTTTGCTTTTCAAGCATGAGTTATAATTTAATTAAAAACTTCTGGTGCATTGCTAGCATTTTAAATATTAATATGTTCCATGGATCACTTTCGATTATCTACCGTCTTGAAATTCTTGAAGATGTCAGATTTTTAAGATTCCCAAAGTTACACTTGGAGTTGTCTGTTGAGGCAAAGGGGACTGTGATAATTACACACATCCATTAGGATCAGCAGAGGAGATAAACTTTGGGGAGGCTTAATGGGCATGTCTCACTGACAGCCAGCAAAGAGCATTTGGCATGATTAAGGATGGATTTGAATGCAGTTGAAAATATACTCTCATTATGGACACCAGTGGAAGCTGCACTACAAATGTTAAATTCCCCAGAAGAAGAATGGGGTGGCAGGGAAGCTTCGAAATCCACTGCGGCCCTCATCCAAATTATTCTCTTTCCTTTCTGCCTTTCGCTGTCAGAATCACTTTGCGATGCCCAACCCGACTCCCTCTGAAAAGAGGCAACCTGTTGGTCTGTGTGTTTCAGATTGTCCGAAGATACATCAAGGACTGGCTCGAAAGAAAACAGCCTCCGTTTGGTGCTGTCAGCAGCAGTGTGCTCCTCATGATCATCTACACAACCTTCTGTGACACGTTCTCGAACCCAAGTATCGACCTGGATAAATTCAGTCTCCTTCTCGTACTCTTCATAAGTAAGTCGGAGGGCGGGCTGTCCTGGCTCTCTCCTCAGCCTCCCCACTAGCAAAGCATAACTATTTGTGGTTCCCTAAATTCATTGCCAACGTTCATTTGATTAAAAAAGAATACTTCGCTTCATATTATATGTAGTGCTCAGATCATGTGTATCTGTTCTTTAAAAAGACATCAGCATCTACTTATGACTTAATCTCCTTTATTTATGTCTGATTTATAACAGCTGATGAAAGACGCTGTAACAGCTATCAAATTCAAATGTTAAATTGACCACTTTCTTGCCCATTTAAAAAATTTTAACTTGAAGTTTATTTTACCCTTTATTGTGAATTAAAAGTGGGATTTATAAAATATGGTACTGTTGTTTTCTGAGTATAGTAATTGACTGCATTGGTTAAAATGTGACTATTTAGGTAATTTTTTTCTATTATTAATAAAATAAACCCAAAGTAATAGCATTTCAAGAAGCAGCAGATTATACAATGCAAATAACTTCTAGGCTCAAAAACTAAGCTCTTGTTCCGTATACCCCATAATACCAAAGACAACCTTTGGTAATTGCAATATCAAAGAATCTTTTGTTATTAAAATCAACATGAGTTATTCCAAAACATAAGTTACATGCTACCGCCTTTGTGCTATTTGCTAATATTCATCGGATAAACCAGCTTTTCCTAAACTGAACAAATTAAATAACCAAATTTTAAATCAAAGAAGGTTTTAGACCTGTCCTGAGTAGCAAATATCATAGCTTTTATCTGGGGTTATCTTTCATAAGAACAGATCAAGTCCTACTAGTTTAAATGATTCTGTCAGTTTAGCAATGTGTGTTTATCTGGCTTATTCATCGATTTTGTCCTTGAGTTCCCATAACTTTCAGATAAAACTAAACATACCAGTAAGTAGGCTGCAGATACTGCTATTAGAGGGCTAATTTAGATTTAATCTTTTTTTTTCAGTATGTTCTATTCAACTGAGTTTTATGCTTTTAACCTTCATCTTTTCCACAAGGTAAGTGATTAGATTTGTGTGTGTGTTTGTGTGTATGTGTGTGTGCACACATGTACTCAGTCATGTATGACTCTTTGCGACCCTATGGACTATAGCCTGCTAGAGTCCTCTGTCCATGGCATTTCCCAGGAAAGAATACTGGAGTGGGTTGCCATTTCCTCCTCTAGTGGATCTTCCCCACCCAGGGATCAAACACGAGTCTCTTGCATCTCCCTCACTGACAGGTGGATTCTTTACCACTAGCGCCGCTTCCTGAGAATCATGCTCTGTGCTTGACTTCTAGGCCCCTACACCCTTCCCGAGTCTTCTGTCTCCTGGCTGTTCCATCTTGCTCTCGCCACCATCAAGTTCTAGGCGTTACCAAGCGACCTGTTCTTGGCCCTCGTTTCATCGCTCACACTGTGTGCTTACGCAGCCTTCTCTGTTTTACTGGCTTTAGCTCTCAGCTTCCTGCTGATGAACACCGGACCTTCCACTGCAGTGTTTTCCCGGAGTTCCTGCTCTGCTTCCCACTTCGCTTTTGGATATCTTCACCTGACTGTCTTAACAAGACCTCAGACTCAAAACCTTCAAAATGGAATTAATCTTTTGCCCTAATACTTTGTCTATCTCTCTCTTTTTTAATGAGCATAGTACTAGTATATATTGAGTTCTTTATGTGTACGAGTTTTTCCAAGCTCTTTGAATGTATTAACCTATTTCAGTCTTACAATAACCATATAAGTAAGTGAAATCATTCTTTCCACTTTACAGATGAGGGTAAACCTGCTCGTCTAAAAATCACACATGGCTGAGCTGGGATTTGGACCCAGGGAGTTGACTTACTGGAGCATGTATTCTCTTCTCTTTTTCTGGAGTATAGCTGCTTTACAATACAACTAAGTGAACCAGCTCTAAGTATATACATATATCCCCTCCCTCTTGGACCTCCCCCTCGCCCCATCCCACCCCTCTAGGTCATCGCAGAGCGTGGAGCTGAGCTCCCTGTGCTAGATAGCAACTTCCCACTAGCTAGCTATTTTACACCTGAAAGTGAAAGTCAAAGTCGTGTCCAACTCTGCGACCCCGTGGCCTGTAGCCTGCGAGACTCCTCTGTCCATGGAATTCTCCAGGCAAGAATAACTGGAGTGGGTAGCCATTCCCTTCTCCAGGGCATCTTCCCAACCCAGGAATCGAACCCAGGTCTCCCGTACTACAGGGGATTCTTTACCGTCTGAACCACCAGGGTAAATTTAGCATGTGGTGGCGTACGTGTGTCAGCGCTGCTCTCCCGGTTCCTCCCACCCTCCCCTTCCCACCCTGTGCTCACGTGTCCATTCTCTGTCCGCATCTCTATTCCCAAAACTAGGTTCTTCTCTACCATTTTTCTAGATTCCATGTATATGTATTAATATATGATATTTGTTTTTCTCTTTCTGACTTACTTCACTCTGTATGAAGGAAACTGTCATCCACAGAGTTGCTCAGACTGGAATCCTTCACATAATTATTTTTTCAATGTCTTGATCCCGCCTTGGTCATATTTCTTGTGCTTCCAAAGCTGCTTCCCTAATTCAGGCTCTCGTTGCCTTTCTCCCTAGGCTATTGCCATGGATGTCTTTCTGGTATCTTCATTTGCAGACTGAATTTTTCTTGTGCATTTCATACTATTTCCAGTGGCTCAGAGTTCTGATAATAGCTCTCTTGTTCAGAGATCTTCAATGGTTATTCAGTGCTTGCAGAATGAGGTTCGTTTGAGAGGCTGAGTGAACCACTACTAGAGTTCACACTGTCTAAGCTATAGGTTGAGATAAAATCTTTGCTGTTCCCTAAAGGAATCTCAAACAGTCTCATTTCTGTCCTTTGCTTAGGCTGGCCCCATGTCAAAATTGGTCTCTGTGTCCTATTTCATCTTTCTTATTCTTAAAAGCTCGCCTCTAATGCAACTTCTTCCACCAGTATTATATGTTCAACAGATACGAGAAAGTTACCATAGTGAATACTACACGTAATGATTTTGACCCTGTAGGACTTTACAGACTAGATATATGTACTGATAGCTGAGTGTTCTGTTAGTGCTGCGGTAACGCAGTTCAGTTCAGTTCAGTTCAGTTCAGTCGCTTACTCGTGTCCGACTCTTTGCGACCCCATGAACCACAGCACGCCAGGCCTCCCTGTCCATCACCAGCTCCCGGAGTTTACCCAAACCCATGTCCATTGTGTTGGTGATGCCATCCAACCATCTCATCCTATGTCACCCCCTTCTCCTCCTGCCCTCAATCCCTCCCAGCATCAGGGTCTTTTCCAATGAGTCAACTCTTCGCATGAGGTGACCAAAGTATTGGAGTTTCAGCTTCAGCATCAGTCCTTCCAATGAACACCCAGGACGGATCTCCTTTAGGATGGACTGGCTGGATCTCCTTGCAGTCCAAGGGACTCACAAGAGTCTTCTCCAGCACCACAGTTCAAAAGCATCAGTTCTTCAGTGCTCAGCTTTCTTCATAGACCAACTCTCACATCCTTACATGACCACTGGAAAAACCATAGCCTTGACTAGACAGACCTTTGTTGACAAATTAATGTCTCTGCTTTTTAATATGCTATCCAGTTTGGTCATAACTTTCCTTCTAAGGAGTAAGTGTCTTTTAATTTCATGGCTGCAGTCACCATCTGCAGTGATTTTGGAACCCCCAAAAATAAAGTCAACCACTATTTCCACTGTTTCCCCATCTATTTGCCATGAAGTGATGGGGCCAGATGCCATGATCTTAGTTTTCTGAATGTTGAGTTTTAAGCCAACTTTTTTCACTCTCCTCTTTCACTTTCATCAAGAGGCTTTTTAGTTCTTCTTCACTTTCTGCCATAAGGGTGGTGTCATATGCATATCTGAGGTGATTGACATTTCTCCCAGCAATCTTGATTCCAGCTTGTGCTTCCTCCAGCCCAGAGTTTCTCATGATGTACTCTGCATATAAGTTAAATAAGCAGGGTGACGATATACAGCCTTGACGTACTCCTTTTCCTATTTGGAACCAGTCTGTTGTTCCATGTCCAGTTCTAACTGTTGCTTCCTGACCTGTGTACAGGTTTCTCAAGAGGCAGATCAGGTGGTCTGATATTCCCATCTCTTTCAGAACACAACCCATAGACAATTCAAAGAAGGCAGTTTCAAAGAGAGTGGTAGAATAAGACTCCATGGAAGAGATGGGATTTGACATGAGTCGTAGAGAATAGCTAATTATTTAGCAAATGCAGACGCAAAGAGGGAATTTGGGGAAGAAGAAATAGTAATACACATGTAGACACACACACACAAAGACCTGGTGGAACAATAGGAGTAAAAGCAAATGGAAAATAATACTAGTAACTGGGAAGTTAAGCTTGGGCCAGATTGCCAGGCCCTTGAATGCCAGTTCCTGGCAGTGAGTTGCCACAAGGGAAAGATCCCGGCTTGTTTACGAAGCCTGGAATGGTGTCAGAATGTGGATGGTTCAGGCCTCGCATTAGGCACTTGGCTCTTAGAGCACTTGGTATGGTAGGGGGCCAGTTGTAAACAGTCAATAAAAATGTATTGATTGGTGTAATTGGAAACATTTTTCCAAGCCTGTGCTTGTGATTTATGAAGTAAGAATAAAGCCCGGAGCCATTAAGTTACAGAGAAAATGTGACTTAATTGGGTAAGTCTGAGAGTAGAAGCTACTTTAAAGTTCTTTTTATATGGCTCGTTACGTCATCTTCCAAAAGATGTTCGGCTTTTGCTGGTTGCTTGGTTGTGGGTCCTTGTGGTAAAAGTAATCATCAGACTCACTCATCCATCCTGTGAGGGTAAGTGGAATACAGATACCCCGTCAGTGGCTGAAAAATGCCTTGAAGGACCACAGAACAGCCACTATTGGAATTATTGCTGAGGGAGGGGGTGGAGGTGGGGCATATCCCAACCAGTCAAATTAGAAGCGAGGATTTTCCTCATGAAGGAGGCCGGACTTCATAAAGCCTTGTGGTTTTGAGTCTCTTCTGTTCTGCCTTCACTGAAGTTCTGTTGTGTTTTGGACTTGCTTGGCCCCCTGCCAGACATGCATGTTCTTTGGTAAATAAAAGAATGTGGAGTAGCTATAACTCTACTCCTTGGTACAGGTTGTATAACCCCAACACATGCCATTAAAATTTGGACATGTTTTGATTAGACAAAAGTTATGATCTTCACATTCTATTTTCACGTTGGAAGACCCCATAGCTCCTGAGGATTTTATTGGAGAAATGAAAAATACCAACATTTATTGAACCCTACTCTGCATCAGGTACCATGCTGCAGTTACTGCATTTGTTATTTTGTGTAAGTCTGACAGCAAAAGACCAGAATACTGTGCATTTGGTTGCTAGTTTGCAGATGATGACCCACACTTAGAGTAGTTTAGGAACTTGCCTGAAATCAGATTTTAGTAGTTTAGTGACTTACCCCAAATCAGATGGCAGATACTACACTTAAGAGTTGCATGTCATCTCCATTTGACATTTCCAAAAGCATTTACCCTTGCTGTTTCCACCACACTACTTCAGTTACTTTTAAAATTCCTAATACTTGTTTTGACTGGGGAATTTTGTAGTGATTATGTGACTGGACTCTTCAAGTTCACACACACACATACACACACACACAATTAGTCAACAAACCAAGAGTTAGAACAAGAACCCATTGGTTTATACTTTGTTGAGTTCTTTTCCTACTTCTTGTTCCTTCCTTCTTAAAATTAATAAAATTGGCCTATAGCAGGTTTTTCCTTTAACTTACTAGTCCAGTAAAATTAAAAGCAATCCAAATAACCAGAGACAGAAATCTCATCAGAGAAATCAATCTGTCTTTTTTTGTACAGTATGCCACTGACCTCTGATGGTGGAAGTCTAGCATAAACCAGGAGAGACCCAGCCAAGAAAATTCAACTTCCCTTCAACGCTCTGCTTACCTGGTTAATATTTCTTAGGTTTAGAAACCTGACCTATTACCTCTGTAGTGTCTGGCATGGGAGCCTCTTCTATTAGTACTCTGAGTATTTAAAGTACATTTGAGAGTACATTCTATATCCTCAATTATCGGTTCAGAGAATAGCATCAGGGTTGAAAATTCCAACTCTGAAGTCAGAGGAACTTGAGTTTTCATTCTGTTTAATAACTTTATAACTTTCATCAGTGTCCTCATTTATAAAATGAAAACAGTAGTAATACCTATATCATAGGGTCATTTGGAGAATTAAATGATATGTACATAAAGCCCTCAGCATAATACCTAGCATACAGTAAGTGCTCTGGAAATGTTAGCTACTGTAAAATATTTGTTATATCACAGTAGTTTATATTATTTCAAAAACTAATTATGGAAGAGAGAATTCGCATTTCTGGTTTTGTAATACATTCTTTTTGACACTTCTCTGTCACAGTTGCTAGGAATGGGGAGTTCATTCATCAAACCAAGAGTCCTTTGACCATAGTGACCTAAGCTTTCTGTGATTTTCGGAAGCTTCAAAGTTAGGAGAAAAATGTTGAAAAAGCTTAGAAAAAGAAAGCAGTAATGGGGAGCCTTTTCAAAATAAGACAGTTTGGTAGGTTGACAACTAGGGTAGTAGAAACAGAGAATGTTTCTAGAGTGACAGAAGAAACCAGAAAGGAAGGAAAAGGGAGAAGACAAATATTTAAGTATTTGTACTGGGTACTTTGGTCCTTATCAGAATGTTTTCTGTGAGATGTCTCATGCAGCCTCAGGCCATAGCCCAGGCAGGGAAGAGGGGTAACCTGAAGAGTAGGAGAGGGGAGAGGCAGGCAGGGGGGAAGGGAAGACGAGCCTTGTTAGTAACGGGAAGTCTGCTTACTGCTCAGAGCTGGGGCAACTCGGCCAGGGCCCTGCTTAACTTGTTTAGTGCCACAGAGCTGGGGGCAGACGAGGTCTCCTAAAAGCGGTGAAGGCAAAACACGGGTACCGAGGTTAACAAAGCAAAGTTTTCACGTGGAACTTTCCCCTGTAAAAACAGTGGGCTTAGACGAGACTATCTCAGAGGACCTTTTCTGCTCCACATTCTGTAATTCTGCTGGTAAAACCTTCTGACATGTTTTCCTCTGTGGGTACTGCAAAGGCAGGCAAAATAAACATTATGTGGAAAACACCGATTGAAAGCTTTGTGAGAGAATAAAAAGACCAGTTGGGACGCAAAGGAAATAAACACCTCGAGGGAAGCCAAAGTAATCAAAAGACTTATAAGAACGAGATAAAAAGAAAATCAATATTAAAAAGAGATAAGGTAGAATTGGAAAATAAATAGTAATGCAATTCCTTTCAAGAATGTGAGCAGGCACAATAGAGATGATAATCATTGAAAATAATTACAGTCATTACTACTTAGTATAATGTACAGGACACTTCGTTTTTTTTATGTTGTCTTGACTTTCTGCCATTTAGCCGCAAAGCATGGGGTGAAGGAGGGTTACTTAGCTGCTGTCATCCACTAAATTTGTGTGGTGGTTTTGGTTTTTTATAATATTCTTCTCAGAAGGCAAACTTGTCTTCACAGTTTGGGACAGCCTCTTGAGCTGTGTGACTTGATGCAACTAACTCTGCTTTAAGATCCCTTTTTGGAAAAAGCAAAGACAAAAATACTGTTATTGTATAAGGCTGTTCTGTGAAGAAAGAAATACTGGATGCAAAATGCTTAGAAAAGTGCTTAATAAATATTTACTGCAAATCAACTGTAGTTCAATTAAATACATGTATGATAAATTTTTTTTTAAGTTTGCTGCTGTGGTTACTCACCATCCTCCCCCTCCCCACCCCCCATCTCAGATGGACCATTAAGTGAGTACGTGCTCTACTGGCTTCTCCAAGATCCGTGATATAGAACAATCTGTTACTGTCGAGAAAGGATATGTTGTTGTTGTTCCGTCACTAAGTCATGTCCAACTCTTTGCGACACCACAAACTGCAGCACACCAGGCCTCTCTGTCCTCCACTATCTCCTGGAGTTTGCTCAAGTTCATGTCCATTGCGTCGGTGATGCCATCTAACCATCTCATCCTCTGCCTCCCTCTTCTCTTTTTGCCTTCCATCTTTCCCAGCATCAGGGTCTTTTCCAATGAGTCAACTCTTCACATCGGGGGGCTAAAGTACAAGAGCTTCAACTTTAGCATCCCAGTCCTTCCAATGAATATTCAGGGTTGATTATAATCAGAGATAGAGTGTGTCAGCTCTATTTAGGTAGAATATTGTTTTTAACCTCAAACATTCCATTTTTATATCCTGACTCTCCCTCCCCACTGAAGGGCTTTGTGTCTGTAGAAGCCTAGGGCGGTGTTCAACCCACATCAGGGCCAGATACCTCCTTGTGTTGGCTTACTTTGGGTCTCCTTACCTAAAGGCAGAGGACAAGTAAGCATATCTACAGACATGCTCCTTAGCCACATTGGAAACCCTGCTCCAGCCTGGCAGACAGCACAGCCAATGCCAGAAATAAGTCAGAGCTTTCTTGGCCAGAGAGATTTAGACACATCAGAAATATACTATAATCTGGAAAAGAACAAAAATCAAGCAGAAGAGCATTCACCAAAGAACCGTATTGCCGGACTCTCTCGGAAGGAAACCAAATCACATAAATCCAAATTCAGTGAGAATGGTAACAGACGAGGTCAACCAAATGCCTCGAAGGTCTTCATAGTGTTCCCATCACTGGAGCGTGGCTGGGGGACAGCCCCAGGCCAGGCCAGCAGGTCCTGCACACGCGTTCCGGCATCACAGCTGGGCATTCGTTTCTGGAGATGTTTTTCATTCATTGTGAATTGACTGTAGGTCATGTTTCTCAATCTGCTTATCTCAAGTTTTCCTTATTTCTCAGGTCAGGTCATAGGGTTACCTCTCTGAGGATGAATGAAGCACCTTAGACTTTACAAAGAGAGTAAAATCCCTGACATGAATTACCTACACTTTCTTCTTGTCTACTGGAAAAATTTCTGGGTTTTTCACCAACCTTGTCTCCTTCCGGCTCCCAGACTCTCAGACCATAGGACGCTCTCCTCTCAGGCTAATCTCAGACTCCTCCTCTCAGGCTCCTTTGAGGACATGGTTTCATGCATTATTTCTATACAATCATGCTCGTCTCCATGACTCTTTTCTTCTCTTCAGATTTCTTGAAAGCACAGCCCCTCTCACGACTAGGAATTCAGTAAACTTAAACCCAAACCCTCTGCCTCTCACTCTCCCTCTCTCTTTCTCTTTCTCCTTCCTTCCTTTTCTCTCACCTGAGAGACACGAAAAATTCACTTCGGAAAGATGTTATTAACAAAACAAAAATGTTGCAAGTAAGACTGGTTAGGAAACATGAGCTTACACTCCTTTTCAAAGGAGAGAAGACTAAACGGCAATTTAGAGATTCTTTTTTTCCCCATTGGTGTATAATTGCTTTAGGGTGTTGTGTTCGTTTTTGCTGTTCTTCAGCATGAATCAAGAGAAGGCAATAGAACCCCACTCCAGTACCCTTGCCTGGAAAATCCCATGGACGGAGGAGCCTGGTGGGCTGCAGTCCATAGGGTCGCGAAGAGTTGGACACGACTGAGTGACTTCATTCTCACTTTTCACTTTTATGCATTAGAGAAGGAAATAGCAACCCACTCCAGGGTTCTTACCTGGAGAATGCCAGGGACAGAGGAGCCTGGTGGGCTGCCGTCTATGTGGTCGCACAGAGTCAGACACGACCAAAGCGACTTAGCAGCAGCAGCAGCATGAATGAGCCAGAAGTACACATGTATCTGCTCTGTCTTGAGCCTCCCTCCATGCCCTCCCGTCCAACCCCTCCAAGTTGTCCCAGAGCACCAAGCTGAGCCCCTGTGCCACGCGGCAGCCTCCCACGAGCTGTCTGCTTTATACGTGGTGGTGTTTATATGTCAGTCCTGTTCCCCGGTTCGGCCCGCCCTCCTCAGCCCTGTGTCCACACATCCGTGCTCACTGTCTGCATCTCTGTTCCAGCCCCGGAAGTAGCTTCATCTGTACTGTTCTTCTAGATTCCACACATATGCATTCATGTACAATATTTGTTCCTCTGACTTACTTCCCTCTGTATGACAATCTCCAGGTCCATCTACATCTCTACAAACGACCCAGTTTCATTCCTTTTTATGACTAATATTCCACTGTACGTAGGTACCATTATGCAGAGAGGAGGAGGTGGTAGAAGAGAGGGTCCCTATCCCCTCCAGTGGGTGTATAACAAAGAAACAGGATGAGGGATCTATTGAGGGCAGTTTTTTCTCCCAGTGACAGTTATATATAAGGCTAAGTCTGGGGCTTCCCTGGTGTCTCACTGGTAAAGAATCTGCCTGCCAATGCAGGAGACATGCAGGAAGATCCCGCATTCCTCAGAGCAGTTAAGCTCACGTGCCACAACTAATGAGCCTGGTGCCCTAGAGCCAGAGAGCCACAACTACTGAACCCACGTGCTGCAACTACTGAAGCCCAAACGCCTAGAACCCATGCTCCGCAGCAGGAGAAGCCAGCACAGTGAGACGTCTGTGCACCTCAACCAGAGGGTAGCCCCAGGTTTCTGCCATAACTAGAGAAAGCCTGCACAGCAACGAAGACCCAGCAGAGCCAAAAGTAAATAAATAAACAGAATTTTTAAAAAGGATAAGGTTACCCGGGGAAATGGTGGAGTCACTTTCTTTAGAGATCCTTGACAATTGGATAGATTGCTGTATCTGCAACTGTATGTATGCAGTCAGGCTTTAAAACATTGTTCCCTTTGCTCACTCTTTTGTCTGAGCTCAGGGTGGGGAATGAATAGGCTCACAGAGACTCACTATGTCTTCAAACACTGATTCTGAAGGAAGGAATAGTTTCTAACATGTCAAAAGTGCAATAGTAATAATTGCATTTCTAACCTTTTTGGTCCTTGGTTCTCTAAATCTTTGTGATCTAAAATAGGAAATTTCAATATGATATTCACTAGTACTGATCCCCATAACATTTAATGGATTTTTAAAGTTCAATATTATTTCTTTATTGAATTCTAGTGTTTGAATATCCCACTCCCAACACAGGCACAAATGATTGTGAAGTTTTGATGATCTGTTAGAGGGAGAATGGATACATGCATATGTGTGACTGAGTCCCTTCACTGTTCAGCTGACACTATCACAACATTGTTAATTGGTTACACTCCAAGACAAAATAAAAAGTTCAAAAGAAAAAAAGATTACATGACAAAAATTTTAGCTCTAACATTTAATGGGATTTTGACTAAGCAAGATCTTTTTCTCTTTAGCATAGTGAAGTGAAGTGAAAGTCAAGGGCTTCCCAGGTGGCTCAGTGGTAAAGAATTCACCTGCCAATGGAGGAGATGCAGGTTCAATCCCGAGGTCAGGAAGATCCCCTGGAGAAGGAAATGGCAACCCACTCCAGTATTCTTGCCTGAAAGTCAGTCCGTCATGTCCGACTCTTTGTGACCCCATGGACTATAGCTCGCCAGGCTGCTCTGTCCATGGAATTCTTCAGGCAAGAATACTGGAGGAGGTTTACCATTCCCTTCTTCAGGGGATCTTCCCGGCCCAGAGATCAAACCCAGGTCTCCTATATTGCAGCCAAATTCTCTACCAACTGAGCCACCAGGGAAGCCTTTTAACTATTATTTAGCAGTTAAGCATAGACACAGGAGCTGGACTTGGTTTAAATCCTGACTCTGTCACTCACTCCCTAGCTCTGAGGTCTCCTGGGTCGGTTACATAATTTCTGTGTGCCTCAGTTTTCTCATCTGTCAATAGGGATATCATATTGGCTACCTGATAGGATTTTTGTCTTACATGTAAAGGCTTTAAAGGAATACTTGGTACATGGTAATTGCTAAAAATTGGTCATTTGTTATTTTTACTGAAACATATGATGTTAAATCCTTGTTCACACCCTGTAGTTCTCAAAGGTGTGCACTTGCTGCCTAAAGGATGTGTTGCTCCTTGAGGGAAGCCTTTTTGGAGACACATTAACTCTTTCAAGCTCCTGCATTAAAATCAAGTGGCAGCATGGTGGGTGCTCTAATGGAGTTTCCTGCTGCAGGACTTTTATGAAGTCCTGTGCCACAGATCCATGATGCATATGATCTTAGGAGACCTCCCCCACCTGCACCATATTTTTAGGACTGTCTCTTTTTCATGCATAAACTAGAAATTACTCTCTAAAAAGAAATTTGGACATTTCTGTGCATTTCGTTATAGAATTACTTCTGTCTCCAGGATTGATCAAAAGGATGTTTGCATGAAGATAGGTACTACATTTGATTGAGGATGTGTTAAATAGGCTTTTTTATAGCAATATTTGTAAAGCTTTTTTTTTCCACCCCCTCAGGAATAATTCGGGTTTCACACCAGCAGACACTGTAGCTGTCATGTTCTGTTCTACACACAAATCCCTCACATTGGGTAAGTAATCCACAGACCAAAACACTAGCTTAATATTACCTTCAGATAATTGCATCTTATGATTTTGAAATTCAAACAACTTTTCAAACTAAATGGAATGTGGGTATTGTCTACTTTTTTACCTAAAGAATGGTAGCAAAGTGGGGATCAATCATGACTTTGAAATACCATCATGAATTAAACTATTATTAATAGTTTTAATAGTGTAGGGTTTAATAGTGTAGGGTTTAGCTCTACTTGTAATCATGTTTTCCATTCTCATAGAAGGTTTTCAGGGTCAAATGTTCATGTTAAAAGTTGGGGAGTGGGGTAGTTGTGGGGTAGCTGTGAGCACAAACTTGGCTTTGGAAGGCCCTAGAGTGACCCCTAGAAGATGTTAACATAGTTTCTGGAAGCTCGGAGCAGGGTGAAAATAATTGACATTAGGCTGAAGTTTATTTCAGAATGTTATTTCTATAAAGAAACAACAATATATTTAGTTATTGTGAACTCAGTCTCATTAATACCTAAAGTGAAATAAGTATGTATTTAATGGACAAAAACAGATCAAGAAAAGTGCTATTCTCTCCTTACCTTTACCCAGTTTAAAGGCATTATCCCAATAACCTATCCAGTTATCTGGAATCCATGCTTTTAGTCATTAAAGATCATTAAGTAACGAGAAATTGTATGGAAACATCATTCACAAACTCCGTGGGGTAGAAGGCACATTGCGGCTAAACTCGTATTAAAAATTCCTTTACATTTTGGCGTATAACCGACTTAACATTTCTCTAAGACTGCTTATGTTAAAGTTCAGTCTGTAAACTAGAAAACAAAGGTATTTCATAATGGTTTTACTAGCCCCAGACATTTCTGTCTGATAGAATTATTTTCAGTCTTGCAAAGATGGGAAATGATTTAGAAACTGGACATACTCTTATGTAATTGCTATCTAGGACTTCAGATTATTTGAATAAATTATATGTGTACTGTCCCTTCACTGCAACATGTCTATTAGGTTTTCCTTAGAATCATCACCAAAAGGAAGCTGAGAGAGCTTTGGAAGCTACTTTCTGGTTCCAGATTTTGTGAACCTGGGCAAATCACTTAAGCTCCCTGAACCTTAGCTTTCTCACTTTGTAAGGCTTTTTCTTACATTGTAAGGGTGCTGTAAAGACTGAAGATAAAACGTGTTAAGTATCCAACCCTGGACTTGCCTGTGTACAAGTCAGTCCGTGAGAAAACGTGTTGGGTGATGGTGCTGTGTGTAGGTTGCTGTGGATGGAGCCAGACTGCCCACGGAGAGAGCTTGGCGTGCTGCCTGGAAGCAGCGGCTGTGATTAGCTCTTGTTCACTGTGTTGGTTCTGAACGCGTTACTGTTTCCAGGGTTCCAGTCCTCCGCCCTGGGTCTTGCTGATGTTCATGTAATAGATGTGGTTTCATTGTTGACCTCAGAAGGAATCAACCTGCACTTCTCCCCGCATGTCATTGTTATGACGTGACGCCGGGGCTCCCGGTCTCCTGGAGAACAGGCAGGGGCTTCTGTAGAGGCAGGCGGGCCAGAGCTTGGGTGCCTCCAGACCCCTCAGCAGTCACGAGCCAGGGGTCAACGGAGCCTGTGTCGTTAGCGCAGGTACTGAGCCCTGGCTGCGTCCAATATGCTTCCGCATCTCTGCCCTGGCCTCTGAAACCCGCCGCGCCCTTAGGATTTGCTTTTGTCAGGAAAACCCAAATGGATTGTGGTCTTTTAAAATGTATTTGTATTTGTGTTTGGCTGTGCTGGGTCTTCGTCGCTGCGTGTGGGTTTTCTGTAGTCACAGCTAGTGGGGGCTCCTCTCTAGGTGCTGCGTGTGGGCTTCTCACTGAGCTGGCTTCCCTTGCTGTGGAGCGTGGGTTCTAGGGCCTGTGGGCTTCGGTAGTTGCAGCTCGCAGGCTCTAGAACGTTTGCTCGAGAGTTACCATGCACAGGCTTAGTTGCCCCACAGCATGTGGGATCTTAGTTCCCAGGCCGTGGATCGAACCCACTTCCCCTACATTGGCAGGCAGATTCCTAACCACTGGACCACCAGGAAAGTTCATGTTTATTTTTTCTCCATAATTTTCTCCTGTGCTGGAGCTGGCCATGATGAGTAAAGCTGTACCTGAGAAGCACACTGCAACCTGATCTGTATTCTTTTCTGTAAGCAAAATACTCGTGCTGGTTTTTTTTCTTCTTTTCATTTTTTTTAAATCTCTGAGCCATAGCGTTCTGTTCTTGATGCTTTCTGATTTTCAGTCATCTGAAAAATTAGATGAACACCAATCAAAAGTAGCTATTTTACTGAAAACTTTGGGGTTAACTTGGACTTCTGCTTTTGCACTTTGTTTTTGCAATATTCTCTCATGAAATAGATACTTGGATCCTGCAATAATATTCTAGTATAACTAAGTAACCATGGTGATGTAAATCCTTAGTTATTTCCATAACACGGTAGACCTACTCTCTCTTGGAATTCCAAGTCCTAAATACTCATCCTGACTCTTCCACTGAAACATCCCCAGGCCTTAGTTTCCATAGCTCCTGGATTAGGGAATTTTACTTGCCGAGTCAGACACGGCTGAAGCACCTTAGCATGCATGCATGCATTGGAGAAGGAAATGGCAACCCACTCCAATATTCTTGCTTGGAGAATCCCACGGACAGAGGAGCCTGGTGGGCTGCCATCTGTGGGGTCGCACAGAGTCGGGAAGCGACTTAACAGCAGCAGGATATTCTATTACGCCTTGATCACACCTGGCTTTCTGCCTGCAGTCTCCCAGGTAGCATTTATAAAAATGACCTCTTTGCTCCTTTCTTATCTCACTGAGAAGGCGCAGATAACCCTTGGAGCGCCCTTATTTCTGCACATAGCAAGGGATGTTTGGGTCCTCTTGCTTGGATGGCCTTGTTGAGCCCTATAAATTTAGTGTATCATTTTCACAAGGTTCAAGGCATGTTTCCCTCTACTGGTGACCTGACGTCTCTGGTACAGAGGAGATGCAGAGCAGTCCCCCAAGCTACAGCTGATAATTATCCTAATGGGACTCCTCATCTGCATGGCAATGATAGAGCATCACAGTAAGTGTGAAGAATTCATGTTTCAGAAAGCAGGGGGCAAATTTCAGCTAGGATCTATCACTCAGAGTGATACTTTCTCTTATTTCTCTCCAAGATGAAAGACAACAGATTCTATTTGGTGTGTAGGAAATACATTTGTCCCTTTTGTGATAACTGTCAAAATATTTCTTTTAGTGATTTTATACACACACATGTGCATACACACACATACACATAACGTCTCAAATAGAATACATTAAGAAAGCTTAATGAAATAACATTGTTTATTAGTATATCCAGTATTTGGATTTAAGAATAAATTATTGCAGGCCAAGTGGTACCCGGTAACTAATGAACCAAAGATGAAAACTCTGGTTTTGAGCAGCCTTCTGAGTATTCTCTTGTACATATGCTTGCAGTTTATTTTATTGTTCTTGCTTTTGCCCTGTCTCCATCTCTTCGATGTACTTGCATCTACACACATGCTGAATTTGATTCATTGCTTTTATTAGTGCATTTGCCATTGATTGATTAGTTCTTCGTATTAGTACTTTTTCTATTGATTGATTGCAGATGAAGTGACTATTTGACCTTTAATTATGAGGCTTCCTATTGAAAATGACATTGAGCTATGGCTCCACATAATCCATCTGGAAAGCCTGACATGATGCCATTCCCTGGAGTTCGTTCAGGAAGAAAGAGGAGGCCTGGAGGAAGTGCAGAGCTTTCAATGTGCTTCATCTAAAACAATACTAGGGGCTTGTTTACTGCTCTCCTGTAGTTGCAACTCAGGGTTGGAGGTAATTATATTTTGTCAAGACAGCGTCACTTGCTGTGGGTTGTTCCAAAAGCCATGAACTCTCCCAAATTATTTTCTAGCCTGATGATGGTATTTGTGTAATAATGAGAAGGTATTTTACATAGCAGAGTTGGGGAAACAGCTCACACCCTAGTTACCAATGGTTCAGTTCCCCATCAGTCAATAGAGCTCATCAGTAAACAAATTCAATCTGAGGGATCCTGTGAAATTAGTATTTTACTTTTACCTCATTGATCTTTTTCTTTTGAGAATTCTAATCACTTTGCTTATCTAGAGTTCTAATGTATGTAGAAAGTTCTGACTGTTCCTAGAAAGAGAATGTTTAAGGATGTTTGAGATCCTTAAGTGTATGTTTATGTTAGTTTTTCATGTTTTCAAATAGCAAAATGAAAGCATATACTCCTAGAGTGTGTCAACTGACAAATGGCAGTCAATTGTGAGACTCCAAGTCGTTTGCTATTTCCAAAAGCTTTTCTGAGTTGAAGGAATGCTGTTTAAAATTTAAATAGAGTGTCGTGATCAGTGTGTATTAAAAGTCCACTGTGGGTCTTACCATTTCTAGACATTTGTGTACAAAGACCAATCAAGGCAGCTGTCCCTCATATTGAACTTCATTATGAGTCACAGTCACACAGCTGGGCTGTGAGAAGAAACTATGCATTAAAGCAGAAAGAATACGGCTTTTTGGGAGACATAGGATTCCGGAGAGAGTGGAAGGAATACAAACCTGATTCTGGTCTGGATTCCAGTTCTCTCATCAAGTGTGAGTGAATGAGTGAAAGTCTCTCGGTCATGTCTGACTCTTTGCGACCCCATAGACCATACAGTCTTTGGCATTCTCCAGGCCGGAATACTGGAGTTGGCAGTCTTTCCCTTCTCCAGGGGATCTTCCCAACCCAGGGATCAAACCCAGGTCTCCCGCATGGCAGGCGGATTCTTTACCAACTGAGCCACAGGGCTGGAACAAATCACTCAACTGCTGTCAGCCTCAATTTCCAAATCTGTAAAATGAGAAGATGGGTAAGATGATCCTTGAGATTCCTTCTAGTTTTAAGTTCCTATGAGTCAGGTGCTCAGATAATACCACCATTCTGTAACAGTTTCCCTGCTATATGTAAAAAGGAAGAGAGTTTTTTAAAGAAATGTCTATGTAAATAGTGTTATTATAAGAAAGGAAATATGGCTGTTACATCTTCCTAAAGAGGCTAAAAAATATCTTTATACTCTCCAAAGAGTTTCACAGTGGTGGTGGTGGTGTGCTCAGTCATTTCCAACTCTGTACCCCACGGACTGTAGCCTTCTATGGTCCTCTGTCCATGGGATTCTACAGGGAAGAATTCTACAGTGGATAGCCATTCCCTTTTCCAGTGGATCTTCCCGACCCAGAAATCGAATCTGAATCTCTTGCATCTCCTGCGTTGGCAGTCGGATTCTTTACCACTGAGCCACTTCAGGGTTTCATAGGAAAAACAAAATCTGAGAAGGATCTTGTTTTCAATTTTCTTTGAAAGCTTTTCAGTAGTGCTAAAGGATTACCTTGTAACTTGGGCTAAAAAGATCATTTAATAACATCTGGGTTGTTTTCTCCAGAGGAAATGGAACTGAAATTCAAAAATTTGCATTTGCTTTTCTTTTCCCATAAAGCCTCTCTGCGATTCTATTCGGCACATAAAGACTATTATCTTGATGAAGCTACCCTACAGTTGGGAAGCACTTTTTTAAAGCCTTTAACCAATAAGTCATGTTACTTAAACAACCTTAAGTGTTAGCAAATCAATAATTACTATTTTTCATAAGAAGTGAAAACATAGGAAAAAATCTAAAAATGTATCCCAGGTCACATAATTAACAGACACTAGATTCCAGGTCTCCTAACTTCCAGAACTGCATTGGACAATAGGATACAAAAATTTTTCAAAGACCCATAAATGCCAAATTGGTTCTGAGTACTGTAAGTATACACTGTCAGTGTGAGTTTGAATCATTTAATTAATTGTTTAAAAATGACTTCTGATTGCATTGCTAAGTTATAAGACAGTTTAAAAATATTCAGTATACATAATTGCAGCCATGTGCAAATATTCCTTGTGGCCCCATCACACACTGGCACACAATCCTTATATTTTCTTTATTAACAAAAAGTTATATTCTATTTCAAGTGTTTCTTGATGAACCACCCCTTACCTTTCATGGGGTATCACTGCCCTCTGTTCTTACAAACTAAGAGCTACAGTGCTGTTTGACAATAAGCTATTACAGTAGAAATCAAAGTCCAGAAAACAGAAGCTTGTCTTTGAGGCATAACTGTAAATGTATCTTTTGTCCTGTGGTTTGCTCTTAGAGCTGCAGTTCTGTAAGGAAAGTCAGTCTGAAGACCCCTACCATCTGACAGATTTTTTCTTTTTAATGAAGTGTAGTTGATTTACAATGTTGTGTTAGTTTCCAATGTACAACGAACTAATTCATTTATAAATATATGTGTGTTTGTGTATATATATATTCTTTTTCAGACTCTTTTCCATTATACATTTTCATAAGTTGTTGAGTATAATCCCCCTTGCTATATAGTAAGTCCTTGTCATTTATCTGTTTTAGGATGTGTGCATGTGCTAAGTTGCTACAGTCATGTCCAACTTTTTGTGAACCTAGGGACTGGAGCCCATCAGGCTCCTCTGTCCATGGGATTTCCCCAGCAAGAATACTGGAGTGGGTTGCCTTGCCCATCTCCAGGGGATCTTCCTGACCCAGGGATCAAACCCCTGTCCCTTAAGTCTCCTGCATTGGCAGGCAGGTTCTTTACCACTAGCGCCACCTGGAAGCCTCTACAGTAGTGTTTATCTGTTCATCCCATTATTGTTGTGTTAGTCACTCAGGCCTGTCAGACTCTTTGCGACCCCATGCACTGCAGCCCACCAGACTCCTCTATCCATGGAATTCACACTTCTAATTTATCCCTCCCCCTATTTCTCCTTTGGTAACCATGAGATTGTTTTCTGCGTCTGGAAATCTGTTTCTGTTTTGTAAATAAGTTCATTTGTATCGTATTTTAGATTTCACATATGGTGATATCTATCATATGGTATTTGTCTTTATCTGACTTCTTCACTTAACATGGTAATCTGCAATTCTATCCATGTTGCTGCAAATGGCATTATTTCATTCTTTTTTATGGCTGAGTAATATTCTGTTGTGCATGTGTGTGTATATGTACATGTATATAGATATATATATCATATCTTCAGAGAAGGCAATGGCACCCCACTCCAGCACTCTTGCCTGGAGAATCCCATGGACGGAGGAGCCTGGTGGGCTACAGTCTTTGGGGTCACTAAGAGTTGGCCATGACTGAGTGACTCCACTTTCACTTTTCACTTTCATGCATTGGAGAAGGACATGGCAACCCACTCCAGTGTTCTTGCCTGGAGAATCCCAGGGACGGGGGAGCCTGGTGGGCTGCCATCTGTGGGGTTGCACAGAGTCGGAACAACTGAAGCGACTTAGCAGCAGCAGCAGCATCACATCTTCTTTATGCATTCTTCTAGCATCTGCCATATTCTTATAGATGCCACTACAATTAAAGGCCCAGTAGGTTTTACCACCATGCTGAAGACAATTTAGGGGGAATATCTGTCCTTCTGTACTGTTTTCTGATTCACATAAACAAAGAGAAAAATGCAGATTCTCGAACAAAGTGATACACTTATGTTCAGAGGTTTGAAGATTACTTTACTTTAAATTTTTGATTCTGAATTTGGTGTCTAAACTTAATCACTGGTATATCCGGACTGTAATAAAAATTTAGAAAGTCCCCAGGTTCAGCATAAATATCCAATTGGAGACATTTAAACCTCTCTGAGGTTCCCTAACCTGATGCTCAAGTACCATTCTTCTTAATGGTACGGCAGATGTTCATCATGTTCAGGGTTCACTAGAACCAAAGCCCTCATGCCCCTCTACATTTCTGCTCCTTCTCCATGTTTCCTGTGCCAGGGACTGCCAGACATTTGAAACCACAGCCTGCAGTTAGAAATAAATTTTACGTGTGATCCAGGAAACATTTGCATGTATGTAAAAAGTTTTACCAAACAACATTCACTCTCACTTTCTGTGAAATATTCCATATTCCAGCCAAGTGCTGGACTAAAACCCATTACACTGATTCTGTAACTCATTAACAGATCATAATGCAAGGTCTGAAAACTACCACTTTACATCTTGCTTGATAAAATTTTATACCTTTTCTCAAATACTTACCATGTCAGCTTTGGCTATTGCTATGCCTTTTTCACTGAACCTTAACCCAAATTTCTGATACCACATGGGAACCAGAGCTGAATGAAGACTTGGAATGTTTCTTGATTTGCAGTAAGATCACCTCCATTTAGGTTTTGTCAATTCAGTTTACATAACAGAGTTTCTTTTTTTTTAATTTTATTTTATTTTATTTTATTTTATTTTATTAGTTGGAGGCCAATTACTTCACAACATTTCAGTGGGTTTTGTCATACATTAACACGAATCAGCCATAGAGTTACACGTATTCCCCATCCCGATCTCTTTTGTTAATATGTTTTTTAAATCGTTTCTCTATTCAACATGTTTTTGATTAGTAATAATAATAACAAAGAAGATTAATTAGGTACTTAATAGGCTAAGTGCTTGTTACAAGAAGTAATTTACTTGAAAATATTTTATGCCAATGGTTCCTGTAGACTTCAGTGCCTAGGAGAGCCCACTGTTCTCATGCAAAATTCTCACTGGGATATTCAGCTACTATTTTATCAGAAAGAAAGTATGCCAGGAGCTTCTCTGGTGGCTCAGTGGTTAAGAATCTGACTTCCACTGCAGGAGATGGGGTATCAGTCCCTGATCAGGGAACTAAGATCCCACACGCTGCGGGGTAACTAAGCCTGTGAGCCTCAACGAAGAGCCAGTGCAGCCAAAATTAAAAAGAAAAGAAAAGAAAAATGTATTCCAGAGGAAGCTACAGCAAATGCGTTTATTATCCTGTATTTATCAGAGACTTTACTAATTAGCATAATGAATTCAGAAGTAGGTTTCTACTGAGGAAATTACTGCCTTTTTGCTTTGTACAATAAGTGTAAGAAATGGACCTTCACTCATATGTAGACTGTCTTAAAATTTTAGAGTTGCACACTTCCCACTTGCTCAAAGACTCTAGGAAACCCCGTGTCCTGAATGTGAAACCCCTGGGGCTGCTCTGGGGGCCTGATCCCCACAGGGTTTTGTGTTCAGCCTCTGTCTGGGGGCCCTGAAGGCTTCCCAGGTGGCTCAGTGGTAAAGAATCTGCCACCTAATGCAGGAGCCACAGTAGATGCAGGTTTGATCCCTAGGTTGGGAAGATCCCCTGGAATAGGAAATGGCAACCCACTCCAATATCCTTGCCTGGGAAATCCCATGGACAGGGCAGTCTGGTGGGGTACAGTTCGAGGGGTCACAGGAGTCAGACGTGACTGAGCACACACAGTGGCCCTGTGGTCCCCTGAGGCCACTGGGGTTACTGAACCCTGCGTTGAGAGCCCTCTCATGCCAGAGGCTAGTGAGAACCCTGGAGAGGTCAGAGCTGGGGCCTCAGGGAACACATTTACTGCTAATGTGTGCTAAGTTAAAAATACCTATATCTGGGGAGCTTACTTTCATTCAGAGCTGCTGGCAAGGCTATGGGGGTGGAGAAATTTTTCACCTACCTTCCAAATTTCTTTAGCCACTATCTACTACCTGCTGGAAGAATCTGGAACTTACGCCTAACCACCCTAGTGCAGGATATCCCCAAATCCCTTTCCACGCCCCAGCTCACATCACTCCTATACAGTCACCGCCGCAAGGGAAGTGAGCTCCCAGGGGGGACAAAATGCTTGCACAGGTCATGGGACCCCAAGTGGCAGAGCCAGATGTCAAGCCAGGTCGGACTCAGCCCCTGTGCCAAGCTGCAGTGAGAGCTCCAGGAAGGACCTGTGCTGTGAAGCTCAGCTCGAGGCTTATCCCTTGGTCACTGGTGTGAGAAGTCTAGGCTGGATGATCTCTTGGACCCTTCTGGTCCTAACAGCCAATAATTCTCTCTGATTTTGAAAGACTTAAGTGTAGCTTTAGAATCTTGAGTTATTCAGAGGAACACCATCAGATCAGCATTTCCTGAAAGGTGGCCCTTAAAAATATAGCAAATTGCTCCCTTAAAAAAAAAAAGAAAATGTAGATTACTGGGCATTATTTGAGGGATTCAGAATTTTTAAGAAGACGACCTCGGAGTCTGATTTTTCAACCATATTCTAAAAAGTAGAGTGTTTACACAAAAGTGTGAGAGTCACCATATCATGTACATCCATAATCACGTCTCAGCTTCTAGAGAAGCTCACTCACCCGCTCAGGTTCGCAGGCCTCAGTGATGGAGCAGGAACAAGAGAGGTCAGCGCTTACTTGAAGCAGCTTCACCGCAGCCAAGCCCGACTCACACTTGCTACCACAGCTCAACAGCAAGGAGACAGAAAACCCCACGTATTGCCCAGCAGCCCCTCCACCTGGGTACCAAATCTCTATCCCTCTGGCTTCTTCATGTCCATTGTTCCTGGAAGAAGCTTTTAATTCCACAATTTCACATTTCTTTCAAAAGAAAAACCACCGAATCACAGTTAGAAGGAGCTCTAAAGAGTTTCGTTTTACACATTAATAATCAACTTGCATGCCCGAAGCCATGTGCACCTGTGCTTCTGAGAGGGAGCCCTCCACAAGAATTCAGGGGCCCGGCCCTTCTGAGGGGGCCTTTGCCACATCCAGGAGGACCGACCATGGCCCCCCTTCCAGGGCTCCCTGTTCATCTCTGCGCCCGCCGTCAGCTGCGGAGGGGATTGTTTATTATTATTATTAATATTTAGAAAGGTTGCCTCTAGCGGAACTAAAATGTGCATCACAGAACAACAGTTGTTTGCTGTGTTTGAAGTGGAGCTTCACACCCAGGAGAGCGCCTTCACTTGAAGTTTCTCTCTCCCCATCTCCACTTGCAAACAGAGATTGATGAATAACAATGATTGTTTCAGAATTGCCTCTCTCCCATTATTTATTTGGTCGTGTCTCTTCCCAGAAACCCCCTTAATTGAACCAGACACTATAAACCAGTTTGCGTGGATTTAATGACAGCCGGCTCCTTGCTTCTTTACAGTAAATAATAAAGGACTCCAAGGCTACAGAATGAGGTGACACCCACCACCTCCTTGTCCCCATCTGCAGCCCATGCAAAAAACGCCAGCCAGATAGTAAAGTCAGCTGCCCATTGGTTAAAGCCATGGGGGGATGCTGTAGGTTTTGACAGATTACCCTGGAGGCAGGAGGAAATGTAAAATTGTACATAAAAGATTCCTGGGCCCCAGGAAGCCAGTTCATTTGGAAAGTCACCTGTCCTGAAGCTGAGCACATTCATGGTTTTGGAGCAATGACGCTTCCCAAGTTTGATCTCTGTACCAGTACTAGTACCCTGCTCTTCACGCTAGCACTGCGTACTCTAGTACTGCTAGAACAAGCGTTTTCAATAATAATAAAAACCAACTCCTCTGCAACTGACAGCAAGAGCAGGGATGTACAGGAATAAATAATGCCAGTGAAAAGATGCTTTTAAAATACCATTTGCCCAATGCATGCATTCATTCACCAAGTGTTTATTTCATGCCTAGGTTGCACGAGGCACCATTCTGGGCCCTATTCTGTCCACAGTAGTGGACAAAATACAAAAATGTACTCCCCCTTATCCATCTTCCTTTCTAGCGGAGCTGAAAAAGTGAACACTCAGACATATGGTGCATCAGATGATGGGAAGTGTGTGGAGAAAAAGAAAAGGAGAATAAGAGTGCGAGATGGAGGTGGGGACATGTTAGACTTAAAGGGGCTTTGGGTCAAAGACTTGTAGGAAAACGAGAGCAAGCCCCACGATGTATAGAGGAAGGAGGCTCCAAGCAGAGGGAACAGCGAGGGCAAGGACCTGAACCAAAAGGGGCTCAGCAAGTGGGAGGAAGAGGATGAAGAGGCCGGAGTTCGGGGAGTGGAAAGTGTGAGGAGGAAGGGGAGGATGCTGAAAGCTGACCAGGGAGGATGGTTGATATTTGTGAGACGTCATCGACCTGTCGTGAAGACTGCCTTCTACACAGAAGGTAGAGGGGGTCCTTGAGAGGTCTGAGGGACACGATGCAGCTCCCACTTTGGCTGCTGTGTTACGTAAGGGCTGGACTGGGCTGGGGGGCAGGGTGCAGCAGGGAGAAAGCCAGTTAGGAGCCTTTAATCCAGACCAAGGCTCCGGGTGGTGTGATTAAAGGTAACAGTGGAGGAGTGGCGAGAAGCATCTGGTGGTATTTTGAATGCCAAACCACTGGGATCTGCTGACGAATTCGATGTGTATGTAAGAGAAGGGAATTAAAGATGATTCCAAGGGAGTTGGCCTCGAGGGGTCTAGAAGGGTGGAATTGCCATTTACTATACTGGATGAGACAGAGATTTTACCCATGGAAGAGGGATGTGGGGCAGATCAAGAGTTCCATCTTGAATATGCTAAGTTTGAGATGTCTTTTCAACATCCAAAGGAGAGCCGGCTTTGTGAGCCTAGAATTCTGGTCCAGGGTGGGGTGCTCAGCTTAAACTAAGCCCTCAGGCTGAATGAGATCACTACAGAAAGGGTAGCCAGAGGAGAAAAGGGCTGTGAGCACTAGGCCCTGAGGCACTCCAGAGATTACGGAGGCTTTGAAATTACTTGGAGAGTAAAATGATATGTAATTCAAAATCAACCAGCCATATAGACGTCCAAACCAGCTAGCCTCTATCTTTCTGGCATTTCGTAAGGTTGAGGTGACCGTTAAATCAGAAAGTAGACATGAAGTCGTCTGACACCTACTGCATACCAGGCACTGTATCAGGCACACGAATTGCCTTATTATCTCATTGGATTTTCACAAAAGCCCTGCACAGTAGTTCTTATTGATCCCATTGCCCAAGGTAGAAAACCAAGCCTCAGAGAGGTCAAGCAACTCGCTTCAGTTTACACAGTGAAGAAAATGGCAAAGCCAGCACACAGCGACCATCAGTCTATCTCCAGAAACCGCTGGAATCCTCTTGCTCTCCCCTGTTACCAGGCCCGGCTTCTCAGCCTGGCTCACACTGGAGCCGCCTGTTGGTTGCTCAGTCGTGTCCAACTGCAACTCCATGGACCCACAACTCCAGTAGCCCGCTCGGCTACTCTGTCTGTGGGATTCTCCAGGCAAGAACACTAGAGTGGGTTACCATTCCCTTCTCCATGAGATCTTCCTGACATCCGGGCCACCAGGAAATCACCTGGGATCATTGCAAAGCTGCCCGGACCCTCCCCAGACCTATTTCCTCCGAATCTCTCAGGATAGACCCAGGTATCACAGATTTTAAAAGCTACCCAGTTGATTCTAACGAGCAGCTGGCACTGAAAACCACCGCCTTTGACCACTTCCTGTATTTGTGCACATGTGTGCTCCCCTGTGTCCCAGAAAGAATTGCACATGTTCATTTGTTAATAAAACTGACCGTTTATACTGATCTGTGAAAACCGCAATTCTCTGTGCTGTGATTAGATATCTAAGTTAAGCATTCAGAGTTTAAAAACAACTGAGGGGATTAGAAAAACATTATTTCCCGAAATGGTTTCCAGGGTTTTCTTCCTCTGCCTACAAGTCTTGTGAATGAGGCCTTGTATCCCCTATCATTGAAATAGATGAAGGGCAGAAGTAGGTTTAGGTTAGCGAAAAATTATCTAGCCAAGTTTAACTACAGAAATGTGAGTCAGCAGGTAAATAACTCTAATTTCTCATCCCCAGTCAGAGCTGCCTTGTTCTTTTGTGTCAGAAGACGTCTCTTCTGAGGCTTATGTTTATCATAAACAAGGTACCATCAAAAAGGAAATTACCACCAGAGGGTGATTAATAGCCATGTTGACAAAAAAAAAAGTGTGGGTGCATTTGGGTCACTGTTTGCTCACATTTACCACTTAACTATGATTTGGATGCCTTCTGGAAGTTCCTCTATCCATTAAAAAGATTATCGATGCGAGATCTTAGGGAAAACTAAATCTAGGGTGTTGGAAGCTGTGGCAGAATGTGAAAGTGCCTGTCATATGCATCAACCTCTCAGTGCTGCTGCTGCTAAGTCACTTCAGTTGTGTCCGACTCTGTGTGACCCCATAGACGGCAGCCCACCAGACTCCCCCGTCCCTGGGATTCTCCAGGCAAGAACGCTGGAGTGGGTTGCCATTTCCCTCTCCAATGCATGAAAGTGAAAAGTGAAAGTGAAGTTGCTCAGTTGTGTCCAACTCTTAGCGACCCCATGAACTGCAGCCCACCAGACTCCTCCATCCATGAGATTTTCCAGGCAAGAGTACTGGAGTGGGGTGCCATTTCCTTCTCCCAACCTCTCATTGGCTCACACTTAAAATGTTCCAAGTGTCTTTCTTCATTTATATAAAAACATATCTTAAAAAAATCTGTAAAATTAGGCAAAGCTTCCCAGAGCTAATCAGATAGGGCCAGTTCTATGTTGGTGACCATGTTACATCTCTTCCGATTACCTTGTATTATTTTTGTCATGTGAAATTCTCGTTCTATTTTTGAGGTTTCACATCCTGTGATTGTGAACATTAGGCACATTTTTCTCTTTAGAAGACAAATGGCTCTTCCTTCACATCCCAGAAAGGGAAAAAAGTAAGCTCCCGCTACTTCCTTCCCACCTGTCTCCATAAATATGGTGACCCCTCCCGGAAGCCATCGCGAGCATCTGAATGAAGCCTCCATGGCTTCAGCTCTTTAATGCATTCTTTAATTCCCTGTCTGCTAATTACTCCTACAATGCTGTCAGACAGGTGAGGGTGTACCTAATCTTCCGAGGCTGAAACCTTCTATTGGTAGAGTTAAATGTTTCATTGTCAGCATCTGGTGAGCCAGCTCAGGCCATTCATTAAACATCTTTTCCAATCAGAACGTACCTGTTTCAAAACAGAAATAACACCAGCTGCTCATTTGGGTCTTTTCTTGCATCTTTATTTACATAAAACTTTCAGCAAAGGGGTAGGAATACAGTCCAGGTGATTGAAGGCTAAAATACAGTCTTTCATTTTTCCGTTTGGGCTGGAAAATGGTAAGAAAATGGTCATCGACAAATTTTTATTCAAAGTGAGTAAAGGCTGGTTCTCTGAGGTCCTCTGTCAATAGGAATCTCTCTCTTCTTTGCAGAACTTTCTTGTGTAAATATTCTTTTCCTTGAGTTTTTCACCCTCCATTATTCTGTGTTAATATCATCAAACATCTCTCTCTCTCCGGGTCCTGGGTGCTCTTCCGGATCACCATTTTAGGCATGTAGGGTGGTGGAGGACACAGAACTGGGGGCCAATCTGTCTGTGTTCACATCCCAGCTATCTCCTGTCACTCGCTCTGCATAGCCTTGGGAAGCTTTTTATTCATCTGTGGCCTCTGTTTTCTCATCTGAAAAGTAGAGATAATAACAGGAGCCTTACTCACATTATAGATATGAGGAGTGAGTGAGTTGATGTTGGCACATGCAGAATAGCGCTTGCCTGACCCAGACTAAGCCCTGTGTATTGGGGTGACCAAAATAGTGGTTTGGGTTTTTCCATACAATGTAATGGAAAAATCTGAACAAACTTTCTTGGCCAACCCAATAATGATTTTTCTGCAGTCTGCACTCCACCTGCCAACATACAAATAAAGGCCAAAAAGTCCGTGAACTCCAGATACAGCTTCTGAAGTCCTGCCAGAGACGGGATGGCTAAAATTACTGGAAAGATTGTTCCTCTCTCTTAGTAATGGCCTTGGACTTAAGTTTGTACCCTTGCATTTGTTTACTGTCCTGCTCTTCCAGGCCTAACTCTCCCTTTTGGATAAAGGGAGGTATATTTTTATATATTATTATGGTGTATATTTTATAGGGCTTCCCTGATGGCTCAGACAGTAAAGAATCCACCTTCAAGGCAGGAGATCAGGTTCGACCCCTGGGTCAGGAAGATCACCTGGGGAGGGAGGGGAATGGCAACTCACACAGTGTTCTTCTTGCCGGAGAATTCCATGGACAGAGGAGCCTGGTGGGCTACAGTCCATTGGGTCATAAAGAGTCAGACATGCCTGAGCAACTAACACTTACATAGTATATGTTTTATAATATATAAAATGTTACATGTTTGAATTCTGGTTTTGAAATGTGAAGGATAGATCTCTTGTATGCCATCTACAGAGAAGTAGGAAAATAAGTGAAATAGGTGAAATAAAAGACACAAAGAGCATTTTTCAATATAGTTCCTCTCCTACTCCACAACTCAATACTCATTTCAAAGTTTGGGTTCCGTGGTTAATCCAGTTTCTCTCCTTCCTACCATATCGAATATATATTTCTCCTATGAAATACAACCTTCTCCTGGAGGAATGTGTAAATGATTCTCTTTATAGTTCAGTAAAGCAACTAGGAAAGTTTAACAAAAACATCGACTTATACTTCAGTGCAGTCCAGTCTCTCAGTTGTGTCCGACTCTTTTGCAGACCCATGGACTGCAGCACGCCAGGCCTCCCTGTCCATCACCAACTCCCAGAGTTTACTCAGACTCATGTCCATTGAGTTGGTCATGCCATCCAGCCATCTCATCCTCTGTCGTCCCCTTCTCCTCCAGCCTTCAATCTTTCCCAACATCAGGGTCTTTTCAAATGAGTCAGTTTTTCAAATCAGGTGGCCAAAGTATTGGAGTTTCAGCTTCAACATCAGTCCTTCCAATGAACATATCAAATATATATTTCTCCTATGAAATACAACCTTCTCCTGGAAGAATGTGTTAATGATTCTCTTTAAAGTTCAGTAAAGCAACTAGGAAAGTTTCACAAAAACATCGACTTACTCTTAGCATAGCTAAATAACAACTGACTACACTGAAAAGAAAGTCAGCTGTGAGCCTTCCTAACTGTCAAGGGAAGGGTGATAGGAGAGCCCTGTAAAGACTGCAGACGAGATGTTTGGGTCCAATTGGTTGAAGCACATGGCCAAAACCCCCCATGTGGATTTCCACATGTCCCTTTCCATCTAGTACACCATCAACAGAGATAACCACAGGATGCTTTTCAGGCCTCAGAGGTTGGAAATTAAAATTCCACTTGTACTTACCTGTGAAACTGATATAAGATTGGCCTGTTTTTCTGTCAAAGGTCTAGCCAAGGGGGTTGTCAGCCATCCCCTAGCTGCTGCTGATGTTGCCTTTGTGTTCAGGGATTTGGAAACGCCCTCATCTACATGAATTCCCTGAA
Source organism: Muntiacus reevesi (assembly GCF_963930625.1). Lineage (NCBI taxonomy): Eukaryota > Metazoa > Chordata > Mammalia > Artiodactyla > Cervidae > Muntiacus > Muntiacus reevesi. The sequence continues at coordinate 58,546,061 of NC_089261.1, read as the reverse complement.
CCCATCCCTGGGACACTGAGAAAACTAGAGGGCTCTTATTTGCATTTATTATTTAGTTGTACGTCATTTTAGATGTCTCCTTCTACGTGAAGGACAGAAATCTTTTCTTCTATGGTTCAGAAAGCAACAATAGAAGTCCTGGTGGTGATGGGACTTCCCTGGTGATCCAGTGATTAAGACCTCGCCTTCCAATGCAGGGGCCGTGGGTTCCGGCTCTGACCAGGGAGTTAAGATCCCACATGCCTCAGAGCCAAAACACCATGACATAAACAACATAAGGACATAAACAACATTGTAACAAATTCAGTAAAGACTTTAGCTAAGGTCCACAATAAAAAAAAAAAGTCTTAACGAAGTCCTGATGGTGAAGTCACACCAATTACAACAGTTTTCGGTTACAGATGGAATGACAGGAAAAGAACAGGGAAGCACAGAAAATGTAAATCAGCAAGGGACGGGCGGCCCCGTGCTGAAATACCTTAAAGGGACTTGCCTGGTGGTCCGTGGCTAAGATCCCATGCTCCCAATGTGGGGAGCCTGAGGTTGATCCCTGGTCTGGAACTAGATCCCGCATGCTGCAATGAAGATTGAAGATCCCAAGTGCCACAACCAAAACCCACTGTAGCCAAATAAATAAAAATGAATAAATATTAAAATAAAATACTTTGGAGAATTTGAGCAAAAGACTAGTCATTTAGATGGGCGTGAATGAGAGCGAGTCACATGATCCATGACATCCTGTCTGCCTTCCTAAGGGGATCTGCAGGAGGTGGACTTGCTAGCCTTTAGAATGTTCCAGAATGGGTTTCAGGGGACATCCTAGAAAAGCCAGAAGTTGGGAGCATAATGTAATGCTGAGGGCTGTGCAGACTAAGCCCCACCTGCTCCTACAGGCCACGCCTCAGGACAACTCTTGACTAATCTGGTGAGCCCCTCTCTGATGGATTCAGGCCAAGCCATACCCACCAACCTGGAAGTGGGTTGCCGTTCTTTTTACTCACTCTGAGAGAGAGACAAAAATTAGAATAACGCAGATGCTCACTGCATCCCTTTTGCCATCGGCGTTTTTCCTGGATGCAGTGCTGGGCCTCCTCACTGCCCTGTGCCTGACCCTGCGGTGGGGTGGCGTTCGCTCTGGCCCGGCGCTCTCTGCCGTCTCTCCTGGGTCAGTGAGTGAGGACATGAGCTCCATGAAGGCAGGGGCTCCAGGTGGGGCTGGTGCAAGGCTTCTCTGCCCATGGGATTTTCTAGTCAGGAATTATTTACCGCACCTGGAATAGTGTCTGAAGACTTACTACTTACCAGACATTGTGTACTGTTTCACTTTCTGTTTATTAAGGGAAAAAGAAAACCTACAAATAGGCACATTTTACAGCTGTGAAAACTGAAGTTCAGTCACTTGCCTGACGAGAGTAACAAGTGGAGGCATGGGATTCCACCCAGGGCTCTCGGGGCCTGTATCAGCCTTCCTATCAGCTACGCTGTACCGCCTCCTGTAGGCTACTGGACATATTATAAACCTCTGTATGAAGCAACGGCTGTGTTAACTGAAAATTAGCTTGCTTTAGGATAATCCTGAAAGTCTTTTCTAATCAAATTCTAAAACTGTTGTGCTTTGGAATCTTCATTTCGTGTTCTATAAATGGCACGTAATTGCCCCTTTGTTTAGTGATTGGAATAAATCGGTGTCAACGAGTTTGACTTTCTGTGAGCATTTGTCTCTGAAGAGAAAATGTGTGTGTATATGTTGGAGAAGGGAACCCAGATTGGCAATTAGTGATGCTGGAAAAAGAGTGGCCTTCTTGGATTACATTATGATGGGGAGACCATCTATCCCACTGACTGTTAAGGGCAAACATGGGCTTTTAAGCTGAGAGATTCACTAAGAAGGAAGAGATAGAATTCAAATAACAATGTGTAGGACATTTGGAGAGTAAAATTATGGATGTTTCTAACTAAGAACAAAGTGAACAAAAGTGGGAAATCTCCATGACAACTAGAGAGCGAAGCAACTGGATTCCAGATACGCCTGCAGCTCTCTTCAAAACTCCTTGGAAAGTCTGAGAAAGCATTTAATGGAAAACAAGTCAAGTGAATTCAGGCGAATGAATCTCTGAAAGACAGGAAATGATCCAGGTGATTGGAGTATACTCTCTCTCAGGGAAGTGGGAAAGTAAGTGAAACAAGGTCAAAGGACACAAAGGACATTTTTCAATATATTTCCTCTCCTACTCCATAACTCAATGCTCATTTCAAAGTTTGGGTTCTGTGGTCAGTTCAGTTTCTCTCCTTCTTACCATATCGAATATATATTTCTCCTGTGAAATACAATTCCTCCTTCTCCTGGAGGAATGTGTAAACGATTCTCTTTATAGTTCAGTAAAGCAACTTGTATTTGTTCTTGTTCAGGCTTTTTCGATGGGAAACATTGCTTCATCCTCTGTTCTTAAATAATCAATCATTCATGTATTGAGTGGGGGCTCAACAGTAAAGAATCTACCTGCAATACAGGAGAGGTAGGAGAAGCTGGTTCAATGCCTGGGTCGGGAAAATCCCCTGGATAAGGAAATGGCACCACACTCCAGGATTCTTGCCTAGAAAACCCCATGGACAGAGGAGCCTTGCAGTATACTGTCCATAGGGTTGCAAAGAGTTGGATACGACTGAACACACACACGCACCTGTGCTTAAACACTGCAGGAGCTTAAAGGACTTTGCCTGTATTCAGAGGGAAACAAAACCTGTACAAAAGAAAATCACGGCATCATAAGCAAATGCTAAATTTATGGGATGCAGTTGTTGCAAGAAAGGGGACCCTTTCCAGGGCCCAAGAGTGGGCTCTTGTCTAATACTCAGAAATGGGTTGTCCAATGAGACGCACATGCTGCAAAGCAAAGACTTTATTGGGTGGGGCGCCCAGGCAGAGAGCAGGAGGGTAAGGGAACCCAGGAGAACTGCTCTGCTACATGGCTCAGAGTCTCGGGTTTTATGGTGATGGGGTTAGTTTCTGGGTTGTCTGTAGCCAATCATTCTGACTCAGGGTCCTTCCTGGTGGTGCACGTATCGCTTAGCCAAGATGGATTGCAGTGAGGAGGATTCTGGAAGATTGTTAGAACATATGGACTGGAGTTTCCTCTCTCCTTTTGACCTGTCCTGAATTCTTCCGGTCAGTGGTAGCTTGTTAGTTCCGAGTTCCTCACCAGGAACTCCTGTTGTAAAATAACTCATGTACGTGGTCACCATCCTGCCTGCCCAGGACGGTGGCGTCAGTCAGCGGGGTCCCCTAACACAACTAGGAAGAGAGGCTTCATTCTTCAAAAGAAGAAAAAATCAGTAGGAAGCCCACCTTCACGGTGGAGAAAAATGTAAAGATGAGCCTGGAAGAACCCATAGAATTTAGTCACCCAGAGAGAAAGGACAAGATCCTGGCAGGGGCTCAGCATTCACAAAGACACGTGCTAGGCCTGAGCCGGTGACAGCAATTGGCGACTGGGAGCTAAGGTAGAGAGCAAACATGCAGACACGGCGGGGAAGGAGGGTGGGACGAGATAGAGAGGAGCGTTGACGTATATGCACTACCGCGTGTGAAGTAGGTAACTAGTGAGAGCTGCGGAAAAGCAGAGGGAGCCAGCCCGTGCCCAGTGATGGCCTAGAGGGGCGGGATGGGGGAGGAGGAGGTCCACGAGGGAGGGGGCATGTGTAAACATGGAGCCGATTGACTTTGTTGTACAGCAGAAACCGACACACGTTGTAAAGCAATGACACTCCAATAAAAAAGTAAGGTTAAAAGTAAAAAGTAAACCGTCGTCTAATTCTGCCTCTACCGCCTAACCAATGCATGATGTTAAGCAGGTCATTCTAACCCTCAGTTGCCTTGTGTTTCCTCAGGGAAATCACCACTTGCTTCTTAGGGCTGCTGTAAGGATTAAATGAGATAATGCAAGCAGAGCCCTTACAAAATGGCAGTGGTCATAATCCTTCTCTACTGACGTTGAAGGGATAGAGGATTTGATGAATGGGCACTGGAAAGTCATTGTAATTCTTGAGCAGAGTCTTGGCTTTAATTAATGTGGGTCTTAGGAAGATTAATCTGGCTGTGGTTTGTAGGATTGATGAAGGGAAGAGTCTGAAGACGGGGGTTATGTCAGGAGGCTGGGAGTCATTTGGCTTGATTTTATGAGGAACTGAATTAGAAAGGCGGCCGTGAAAACTGAGGAGGAAGGACAGCGCTAGATGGAGAAAAGACCGTCCAGAATTTGGTGGCTTGATCTACAAGTCAAAAGACAGATGGAGTTAGTCAGAGATGGGCCGCAAACTCTGAGCGGTAGAAACCAGGCAAGCGTGTGCCAGCCCTGCACTCAGAAAGGAAGCCAAGGTGATCGGGGCAAAAGCTACCGAAGCAGGTCCCAAGAAGGCAGGGATCTGGTCTATGTCATTTCTCCTTATGTCCTCAGCACTGGAAACAGTAACTCACATGTAGCAGAAGCCCAGAAAGTATTTTTTGAATGAATGATGGAAGGATGGAATGAAAGAATTAGTAGATGATGAGAGCATCATCATTTACAAGTAAACTCTGAACAATTATGTAAAGTAGATGGTTTTTGTTTATTTTTTTTTTTATTTGGCCATGGCAGTTTTTAGTTGAGGCATGCAAACTCTTAGTAGTAACATATGGAATCTAGCTACCCCACCAGGGATAGAACCCAGGTCCCCTGCATTGGAGCAAGGGATCTTAGCCACTGGGCCACCAGGTAAGTCCCAGTAAATGATTTTTATATTTTGAGTAATAGAGTAGCCTTCTATATAAAGGTCCATATTTAATCGAGGGGTGGGGGAAAAGTATTTCTCAGGAAAAATTTAAAAACCATCCATCCAATAGAAAGAGGTAACTGTTAAAACTTAGAACACCGATACAAAGGGAATTTTCTAATTCAGAGAACATAAAATAAACATGTTCAAAATAGGGGAAAGAAAACCCCACTTGTTCTGGTATGTATTGTTTTATCCTTCCCATCCTGGGTATAGGATAAAAGAAAGCCCTTACTTGCTTGTTAGAAGAAGAAAGCTCACACTTGAAGTTCTTACTTGGCAGATGTCAGTTGAAAGCTCTGCTTATGGAATATGCCGCAGTGTCAAAGTCTGTTGGATAATTTTAGACGAATGTGTCATGTGTGACATGGAAATATGGCATGCTGTACATTAGTGATTTCCCAAGTGTTTGGAGCAGGTAGTAATGTGCTGAGAAAGTGCTCTTTATCTCTCCACACAGTGTACTTGTAGAGCAGTGGGGAAATGCTTTTGGTGGAAATTACTTTAGTCAGAAAAAGAATCCATTTACAATATGCGCCTTCTAACATCTTTCAGACAATGCATTGTATTAAAGAGGCATTTTTTGATTAATGTTTTATAAACATTTTTCAGCATGACAGCTTAAAGTCCCTGTAAAATTGTAAATGCGCGCGTGGTGTTCACTTCCATAAAGTCAAACGCCATCTCATATAGTCTAGTCGGATCCTGTCAACCACAGTGACACAGAATCAGTACCTGGGAGCATTAAAATTAATTTGCTTCATTTATATTACTGCAGTGATCGCAAGATGAAAAGAGTCCTATATTTAAATTTTACTTGAAAAAGAAAACTCTTTCGAGTAAGTTTGTTTGGTTTTTTTTGAAATCATTGCCCCTTTTTTCTCCCTAGTTAATGAATGGAGTGAAAATGGAGTGATAGTCTACACAGTAACTTTATGATGGGGTCTGGATTAGCACAATTCCAATCCTTCAGCACTCTTCTGAGCACTAAGACACTCAGAGATGAAGGCCAAACAGTCGCTGACCCTAAGAAGCTCACAGCTTAGTCAGGGTCTAACACACACACACACACACACACACACACACACACACACACACACACACACAGAGCAAGCAGTAATAATACATGCAGCAAATGCTAGGCTGGAATGCGCCTCAGTTGGTACGCCTAGAGCAAAAAGGAGGCTTGAGACAATAAGGATGACTTCCCTGAGGAGGCAAGTTTGGGAACTGAGGGCTTACAGACTGGGCAGGTCAAGAAGTGGGTGACAAGAATTCTGAGCAAAAAAGAGCTCGTTGGCAAAGACCGAGAGGCAAGAGACTCTGGAGCCCAGGGGGCGCAAGGAGGGAAGGAGAGGGTCCTGCGCCCTCGGTGGCTGGCACACAGGGGGCGTGGAGGGGGGCGGTGGGCCCTAGAGGGGCTTGGGCTCAGTCTGGCTCCTGACTAGCAAATACCCCGCACAAGACAAGCCTGCAGGCGGAGAACCCGGTTTGGGGAGAGAGTGGGGGGCACAGGGGAGGCCCACCGTGCCCTGAAGGAAGGTCTCGGGGAGGAGGCGTGAGTGGTCACCCAGGGGCTGGTGAGCCTCCTTACTGAGGCTGTGTCACATGCTGTAGTTAATCTGTTCAGCGAGTGCTCGCTGAATGAATGAATCATTGATGGGGTGAACTACTGAAAGGGTGGGTGAAGAGGATGAAAGGGCAGTGCATTACATGGGCTTCTGGAAAACGAGGTCTAGCCCACGTTCTCTGATTTGACTTGAAGATCAAGTTTTGCCAAATTCATGGCCAGGTGACAGAAATCGCAGTGGGAAGTGCAGTGGCAGGTGCGGGGAATCTCTCTACTGCATTTCCCGTGTTCCTCCTGACAGTGCTGGACACCCAGCCAGGAGGCCCTGGAACAGAGATCATAAACTCACTGCTTCCAAGCGATCGTGGCCACTGCCTGGACCACTCGGGCGTGGAGAAGTTAATTCTCCTCCCCTCACTCACTTCTCCCAGCTTCTCTTTCTACTCTGAGTCTTGAGAAAACGAAAAGGCAGTGAGCAGAAGCTACTGACTTGGGGCCAGGAGGGCAGACAGGGAGAAACTGAAGGAAGCATGGGAAAGAAAGACTGAGACACAGAGACTGCGAAGACGCTAATGATTGAAAAGGAAAGTGAAGCATCGGATGGTTGAGAAGTAAGGGAGCATTTCAGGCCGAGGGCACAGAAAGGCTCCCAAAACAAAGAGCTTTGCTCCGGAGTCTCAGTCCCCCATGCAGGGATGTCGTGAATCCACCCTGAGAGGGTGACAAGACATAGCAAAGGGACCTGACCCTCGTCTTCGGAAGCCAAGTTTTCCTCTCTGATTTTATTTTCAATCATATTTTAACAGTCACCAGGAAGAGTGACGATAGGAAATCTGATTAACAATTAACAAGAATGAGAGAATTCACTGGTGGCCCATTGGCTAAGACTCCACGCTTCCAATGCAGGGGGCCTAAGTTTGATCCCTGGTTAGGGAACCAGATCCCACATGCCTCATCTAAAGATCCTGCAAGCTGCACTGAAGATTGTAGATCCCATGTGTTGCAAGTGAGACCTGGCACAGCCAGATAAATAAACAGTTAACCAGAAGGTTTGCAGGCTCACGAAGTGCTGAAGGGAAATCCCCGCTTCATTCAACTAATGGCTACAGCAGCTGCCAGTCATGGTGGAACCCTCTCTTGAGGTGGATGGCTGGGGTATGAGGCTGAGTGAGAGAAGGTCTGTGTCTCCAGGGTTAGTTGGGCAAACACAGCAGCCCATCGACCCAGGGATGATTAAACAGCTAGAAAACTGGAAAGTGGAGAGGGGACAATGAATAGCCAGAGCTGGGGGAATAAAGGAAGAAGTTGGAGATCTCAGAACCTATCAGTAGAAGTCTGGAGAGGAAATGAAGATCAGACTTCCTAGGAGGGGCATAAGGGGCTATCCACTGGGGCTAACCCCCAGGCTCCTGCCCCATCTCCAGACTTCGTGTAGTGCCCTCTCTGGGGAGAACTATCCTGGGAGCCATGAACTGATGAGGAGCAGTGATGTTTGAAGAGTCCCAACCCCGTCAGCAAATATGTACAGAGGAGTATACTGGAAGATGAAATGAACGAGCTGAAGAACCAGCCCCAGGCCCGAAGAGAACTTCACATGCATTGGTACTAGGGACCACAGGAGGTAGAAGGTCAGTTGTACGCTGGAAGCTCCTAGAAGTCAACTTCCATCTGGGGTTCCCTTGCAGCTATGAGGGTAGGCCTCACAGTTACTGAACTGCTGGCTGATTTGAAATCACAGGAGCACCCCTGTGAGAGCAGGGGAGTCCAAGGTCTACTGCCCAGGGAGCACTGCTGGGAGGAACCCGGGCTAGAGAGTCCCCAAAAGACTCTGGGTCGGAGAGCTCTTTGCATCCCAGGTCTTCTTCTGCTTCATGGAGCCATCATCCCCAGGATGTCTTGAAGACCTCAGAGGCCTTGACCCCGGCCTGACACAGAGAACCAGAAACCCAGGGGACCTGGATTGCAGCAAAGCTCCCATCTCTTGGGAAAGTTATCCAACCTCTAGGCATTTCATTCATACAGGAGAGCCCTTAACAGCACCTGGCATCTAGTTAAGCGTTCACCGCACACAGAAACATTATTGTCATCATTACTGTTATCTTTTCATCACACTACAGTGAGCTGCCGAGGTTGTTTCCATTAAGACACCTTGTGTATCTTGCTTATTGGAGAGGTAGCTCTGCGACTGTAGCTGTGAACTTGCTTTGGCTTACTGAAGAACAACACAGAGCCCGCCTGAGCATAGCCAAGAAGTGGAACTCGGGTGATTTAGCCCAGCAGCCATGGGCCTTGAATTTTGCACCAGAAGTCCCTCCTCTGATCACTTTTAGAAACAAATACTTCCATGTTTATATCATTTGCTCCCTTTATGCCCCCATTACTCCACCCCACCCTCCAACTCATTCACATCATCCTTTTGGGCCAAATAACCTTTTCTGAGAATTTCCGTGGTGATCCATTGGTTAAGAATCCACCTTCCAATGCCAGGGACACAATTCGACCCCTGGCCAGGGAACTAAGATCCTACATGCCTCAGCACCACAAGGAAGATCCAGAGCAACCAAAAAAAAAAAAAAGAGTAATAGCCTTTTCCAAAAATAGGAGGAATATATGTTTGGATCTTCATTTCTCATTGTAATAACTTTCTGGAACCATAATATTGGATGCTGCTAATTCAAATCCAATAAATGGATTAAGCATATTACATTCAAAAGCAAAGCTCCTTTGTTCTTTATATCAGTGAGAAGACAGAAACTGTGCAAGATTAAACATTTGGAGCTTCGAGAGGGACACTGTTTGGGAAGAGTTAAGTGTTTGCAGTTTATGGCAATGATATGTGAGGCTATGAAAAAGAAAGCAGCCATGAAATACATTTTTGCATAAAGGTTTGAAATTTATTAGAAGGTAAAAATAATTGAAGAAGCAGAGCTTTCCTCACCGGGTTATAATAAAACGTTATTTATGGGCCATCATTGCATGTGTTTAGGAGCTTGGTTCCTTTTCAGTGGCTGTTCCCAAAGAAACAAAAAGAAAGCTAAGCTCTTAAAGCTGTTCAGATGACAAAACTGATGCGCATACACAGTCGTCTGATGACTGGGCCACATTAAAGCAATTGGTGATAACAGTCAAATCACTGGAGTCTGAATTCTGTTATAGAAGCTTAATAGGTACAGGTGCTAGGTGGGCACTTAGAAAATCTTCATGCTTTGCCATGGGTATAACAGAGCAGCAGACTCAGTAGCAGGATTCATTTACCTAAGTTCTGGTAAAACCTTCACTGTGGGCTTTAATCACGCAGCACAGATTTTAGAATTTTCATCTGCCATACACAGTACTGCTTAAAGCGCTTTGAGCTTCTTGTCCAAAAGAGTGGGCAAAGCCTTTATGACTGTCTTTTTGGCTAAAGTACCCTCCTATTTATCTTATCAAATCCTTTCAGCCCCAAAGTGAACTTAGACGCTTTGAAATGGTATCTAGCAGGCCTCCCGAAAGACCAGTGGAGTGTTTTACTACTAAGCAAATGATCCATTTTTAACCTCTACTGGTATACCTCCGTCTTCTTGAAGCAACTCTCTTCCACACTGTCTTCTCTCCTCTCCTTGTTAGACAGGCAGTGAGAGTTACCAGTGCCCTTGAACTGACCCCCTTTTCAGTTTTAATCTGTTCTAGAGCTTAGAGCTTTACATAGTGAAAGGAAGATGGAAAGATTTGGTGATTCATTCGAGACAGTCCCTGTTTGGTTTTGTGAATATCCACAGGGGAAAGATGGTGCATGCCAAGGTCAAGTTTTAATGGCCCGTGTCTTTAGTTTGATGACTAAATTTGATGAATTTAGTTTGATGAATTTGCCTTTAGGTTTTGTGTCTTCTTTGTTCGTCAGGAATCCCAATGCTGAAGATCGTGTTTGCAGGCCACGAGTACCTCTCTCTAATATCCGTCCCCTTGCTCATCTACCATCCGGTGCAGATCCTCCTGGGAAGTGTGTTGGTGCCAACAATAAAGTCTTGGATGGTGTCAAGGCAGAAGGTGAGACTCTAGAAGTCACATTGGATCCAAGTCACATTGAATTGTTATTTCTGAATCTTAGCCACTCATACATGTTAGCTTTTGCACATATAACCTTGTTCTCAAGTACACATTTTCTTAACTAAATTCAATAATAATGATGCATTAATCCGTTTCGACTTGAACAAGAGAGTTGAGGACCAATTGTTCTACATTGTTATAAAAGCACTATGATACTTAAAATACAGTCTTTAAAAGCCATTTTTAATTTGCTCATGTTGAAGGGCATATTACAGTGAAGTAAAGGTTCAGTAAATATACTCAAAATATACGTGCCCCACCACTCGGGTGCACACCAGCTTTGCCTCGCCTCTTCATTCACATGTTTCCTGATTTCATGTTTTTCGAAGCATAATAGCACTTGGATTTATCTAGAATGTCTGCTTTCTCTTTAATTTTCCAGACGCTTTACAACTTCTTTGTATTGCCAAGCTATGTGTTTGGGAATTTAATAAGAGTTCAGTAGCAAACGAGGCCACACAGTGATGTCAATTTCACCACACTTGGCTCAAAAGCCTTCTTACTTATTTGATATTTGTGGATCTCTCAAATTATGTGCGCTAAGTCGCTTCAGTCATGCCCAATTCTTTATGACCCTGTAGACTGTAACCCTCCAGGCTTCTCTGTCCATGGGATTCTCCAGGCAAGAATACTGGAGTGGGTTGTCATTTCCTCCTCCAGGGGATCTTCCCAACCCAGAGACTGAACCCACATCTCTTACATCTCCTGCGTTGGCAGGCAAGGGTTCTTTACCTTTGGCACCACTTGGCAAGCCACAAATTATATATCAAATTAAAAACCAAATAAAACAAAGTGAGTGACTCAAACAAAATGTAGATGCAGCACCTACTGCGGAAGCACCCATAGAGCACCTCCTTCCCAGCAGCTCAGACTTTGCAAGGCTACTTTCAGCCCACTCATAAGGTGGCGGCTGTCACAGGAGATGAGTAGGAGAAGGAGACAGCCAGTGACAGAGCCCCCTGTGTCATGTCCTTCAGCTCAGTTCAGTCACTCGGTCGTGTCCGACTCTGCGACCCCATGGACTGCAGCACGCCAGGCCTCCCTGTCCATCACCAACTCCCAGAGCTTGCTCAAACTCATGTCCATCAAGTCGTGGCATCCAGCCATCTCATCCTCTGTCGTCCCCTTCTCCTCCCGCCTTCAATCTTTCCCAGCATCAGCGTCTTTTCAAATGAGTCAGTTCTTCTCATCAGGTATTTGACCAAAGTACTGGAGTTTCAGCTTCAACATCAGTCCTTCCAATGAATATTCAGGGCTGATTTCCTTTAGGATGCACTGGTTGGATCTCCTTGCACTCCAAGGGACTCTCAAGAGTCTTCTCCAGCACCACAGTTCAAAAGTATCAGTTCTTTGGTGCTCAGCTTTCTTTATAGTCCAACTCTCACATCCATACATGACCACTGGAAAAACCATAGCTTTGTCTAGATGACCTTTGTCAGCAAAGTAATGTCTCTGCGTTTTAGTATGCTGTCTAGTTTAATCATAGCTTTTCTTCTTCGAGGACCAAGTGTGTCTTAATTTCATGGCTGCAATCACCATGCAGTGATTTTGAAGCCCAAGAAAATACAGTCTGTCAGTTTCACGTCCTAAGTGTCCTGAAAACGGAATAGCCCCGCCACCACCTGTTAAGCTCCATGTATGCTCAGCACGCCCAGCCTTCACCAGGTTCAGAGTGTGGACCCTTGAGCCCGGCTGCCCGTTCTACCGCCTTGCCCATGCGACCCTGGCCGTGTTCCCTCACTTCTCTCTACCTGTCTCTGCCACTCTAAGACTTATGATAACATCTGCTCTTTAGAGTTATGGAGGATTACGTGGCAGGTGTTTGACAAAAGCCAGCTGGTACAATCACTGTCATCATCACTGAAGTTTTGTATTCTCTACGACTGTTTGTAGCAAGCTCTGCTACCCCCATGGAACACACGGGAACTAGGCCCAGAGAGCTGAGCAACTTGCCCAGAGTTATACGGGTAGTGTAGTCAGGGTGAGAGTTAGGACTGGAACCGTGGTCTATTTGTCCCCCCAGATCTTCCCCCCACACCACAATGATGCTCCAAACAGAAATACAAGATTGCTTTTATCTAATTTATTGTAGTTCATTTACAATGTTGTGTTAGTTTCAAGTGTATAGCAACATGATTCGATTGCATATAAGAGTAATAATGTGTAGTCTTTTTCAGATTCTTTTCCATTATAGGTTATTACAAGATACTGAGTAGTTTCCCTGTGCTATACAGTAGGTTCTTGTTGTTTATCCATGTTATATATAGCAGTGTGTGTATGTAAATCCCAAGCTTTCCTAATTGCTCTCCCCCACTACAAGACTGCTTTTAGAAGGGGAGTCCTAGGTCCCCAGAATTCTGAGAGAGTAGCGCTCCAGCACCTTCACTCGTCTTGTTACTGAACAAAATGTGGGCAAATGGCATTCTGTGCTGGGGGCCACGCCAGGCTGGTCGCTTCCCACTCAGAGTTGCTAGAGGAGCGGTTTAATAACCTTTTTTTCTTTTACTCTTTTTCCCCTTTGAAAACTTCCACTTGTATTCATGCTCATGGCTAATGATGTGTATGTACACGATAGACTAGAATTTATACATATCGATTTTGACAAGGAACAAAGAAAATTATTTGAAAATCCCAATATTCCATCAATGATATGCAATCCTAGTAAACTGCAAATTAATCAGAATAAAGTTTTCTTCTAAATGTTTAAAAGCTCTGGGATTTATCCTACAGAATAACAGAAGCATGTCCCAAAAGGGAGGCTCAACTGGACAACGCCACTCATTTTTCCCATTTGTATAGAAACCACTCCCAACCAGGGGGCCACTGACTAATGTGGAATCACCCAGAAGGCTTGAAATTATTTAGCCATCCCATCTGGCCACAAAAATAAATAGTAAGTGTCCATCATAAGGGTATCCACGAGTGTCTCCTCCACTTTCCTGATAATACTAAGACCCACAGGGCCATCTAGCGCAGCAGAGATGAGTAGCCATGCCAGACTCTGTGGCCAGTGAGGTGGGCAGGTTTGGATTCAGGAGTTTAGATCACGGCTTATATGATGCTGTCTAGGCAGGCCTCTTCTTCCTTGCAGCATAAATTATCTGGTGTTAACTGATGCTCTCACATTGTCCGTGGATACAGTCCAACTCTGATCGTCATGTTTTCCTTTCTTGCAGGGAGTGAAACTGATGAGGCCAACAGTATAACAAAGGAGGCGGGCGTTCCACAGCCATGTATATATGTATAGGATTGTACTTACAGTTCTGAAGACTTGTATTTGTGAACGTTGCTTCGATGCATATTTTATTTTTTTACACAAAAAAATATGATATAACTGTTTAAAGTGCCTTAAAATGTATTTGACGAGAGCATTATTTCCAACCTACTTTGTTGGTTACTGCCAGGGGTGGTACAGTATTTTGGAGTTGTTTAATTTTCTTTTTTCCTAACGCAGAAAACAGTCATGAAAGTGACAAAAAAACAAACACGTTTTCCTCGTACCACCTTCCCTGCACTAAGCTCTCTCCTAGTTACTGTACTGTTTGAAATGAGGTCACATCATCAGGAAAATGCCCTTCCCATGACAGTGAATATTTCCAAAATCTTATTTGATTTACCATATGATTCTTTCTTTTTCTGCAACTGTGACATGCCTCTTCCTTATCAACTCAGCAGGGGTCACAGACTGAATAGAGGCTGAAAAGCATAAGTCATCTGCATTTCTTGATATCATTTTTTAAGACATTCCTTCAAGTAGTTTCCACACAGAAATTCCTCAGTTCCATTACAAGAGACTGTGGTGTTCTGTGTCTTAAATTTATTATAAGCTGCTTCAAAGAAAGGGCCTGATGTTTGAGTTATGAGTCAAAGTACATGAGATTTCGAAATAAACTACAGGATTTGGGTTTCAGGAGTTTTTCAAATGTTTTCCCTTTTTCTTCCATCATTTCTTTCTTACCTGTTTTCCAGCACACTTGGAAACTCCCAGGAGCCAAATGTGAGACACCGAAATGTCACAATTAGTTGGAGTGGCAACAATTAATGATGGGTTATTCCACATTCCACAACTGAGACCAAAATTGTTTTCCTGTTACACTGATGTGCTGAGCACAAATTTCCCCTTTTAGCCAGAAGCAGCCTGTTACATCTTTGGATCAAGTACACTTAAGGCATTTGAAACGTTACTAATGAGAATTTTCCTTGGCAAATTTGACAAATGTTTGCAACGTTTTTTTTTTAAAATTAAATCACATTGCTATTATGAATAGATGAAGATATAAAGGTCATCGAGGCAAACAAATGTTATATACACATTCTGTCTAGCTATATGGAAAGAAAAACGGACACAGAAGGTGCAAAACCATTCATTAACCAAAACAGCAAGGACAGTTAGTTCCCAAGCTGGCATCAGTTTGCCGTGGAGTACCCAATGTTTGCTTCTACTGTGGTTGGAAAAGCTCTCACGACCCGGTTAGAGAATCAAGTCATTGCTTTATAGAAATGAGAGAACGCTTTTTCTGTTTCCTGCACACCATTCTGTCACACCTCTCTACTTTTCCTGACTTAACTGGCATCCTGAGTTGCACTGAGGCCACATCATCGCTTTAGCAGTTTTGCTGTTATTTTATCAATAGCAAAAAGTCATTCCTTAGAAGCTCACCGTGTTTACCAATATCATAAATTTACAGTACTGTTATTGCCAGCTCTTATCTTGTGTTACTTCTGAGTCAGTTCAATGTCATTGAAACTCATACATTTCACAAGAGTTAGCCTCAGTGTAAGTTTTAAGGCTAGTGCCAGACCCTGCAAAAATCTATGCTAAACAGGCTATTTGTCAAGAATTCCTATTGTCAACAAATTCACTTGTGTCTAAAACTACAATAATTTTGCTTGATATTTTTGATGCTTATGTATGGAGAACAGAAAGGTTTTTTATGTTTTTTTCCTACAAACTTCTTTGAATTTCAGAGTAAATGGAATTGTCTGTCTGAGCTATCATAAAAATCTTCAGCATAGTATTAGAATACTGATTTTTTTCCCCTCAACTTATCTACCTCTATTGTCTTTCACCTATAGTAGGTGTGACTATGGGATAAAATTCAACTAAAAATGCTATAACATTTTATCTTTTGCTTTAAAAAAGTGTTTTCTGTTTTCAAGTAATCTTTACATAGTAAATTGTGGTGACTTTATTGATATGTTTATGCCTATTTCTTTTTTTACACAAATGCTGTGCATATTTTTCCATAAAGGACAAAAAATAAAATCAAATTTTATTTTTAATTCATGCTTACTGGGATTTAATTATTCATATCTTGAAATATGTCCATGCACTGTTTTACACATTTGTTTTGTCTAAATGTATTTATGAAAGAACTACATTATATTTATGTTTGCTCATTTTTCCACCTGGATTTTTTTAATGGCTGTTATGAAATTTTATTTTTTAAATGGGTGAGAATATCCATCTTTTCTTGTACTCTTTTCTAAGTTTTAAATTTTTGTGGGTTCTTTTTATTCTTCCCTCTTCTGGTTAAAACTAACACACCTCTGGCTAATGTTCAGTGTTTATGCTAAATACCAAATTTTTTTAAAAGGATTGGTGAAGTGATGAAGTGGATTATTTATGATGAATGGAAGATGAAAATAATTCTATGATTAAACAAAGATGTTTCAGAAATCACAAGAGAACCTGTGGCTTATTTTTGACCTGATTTCAAATGCACTCATAATGCCTTTCAAGTATCTGTAGATTTCTTTTTTCTTTTTATTCATTCTAATCCTCTTATATTATCTGTGGTAAAATGGATATAAGTTCCATAGTCTTTCCATATATCCATCTCAGTAACCCCCCACAATGCCATACTGTTAAAATCCAGAAATTAGCCCTTGCTGGTTAGAGATTTTCTCAGCATCAGGGCTGAGAACCAAGAGAAACATACTCAGCAGAAGGGACAGAATATAGGTGATCTGAGTTTTTTCCACCCTTGGCAATTTTTTCAAGGATAAGAAAGGTGGACTCCTAGAATGCAGAATGCCCTTTGCAAACCCGGAGTATCTTTACGGGTGAGAACCTTGTGTAGCAGGTTTCCCAGGTGGCGCGAGTGGCAAAGAACCCATCTGCCAGTGCAGCAGACAGAAGAGACCCGGGTTCAATCTCTGGGTCAGGAAGATCCCCTGGAGGTGGGCATGGCTACCCACTCCAATATTCTTGCCTCAAGAATCCCATGAACAGAAGAGCAACGGGGGTACAGTCCACAGCGTCGCACAGAGTCAGACACGACTGAAGCGACTTAGCATGCACGCACCTCGTGTGGAATTCCATACCTCTGTGTTCTTGTCTTGCTGTCTCGGCTTCCCTGTAAGGCTGACGGAAACGTCACCTCCTCCAGGAATCTTTCCTGCTTGCCCGACCAGTGCTAGACTCACTCCCTGTTGACATGCCCTTAGAAGGAGTCCCTCAAGTCTTCTAAAACTTTTCCTTGTCTAATCATCACTTTACATTTCTGTCTCCTCCAATGTGGTCCTTGTTTTTTTTTTCTTCTGTGCTTAACATAGTGCCTGACTCAGATTTATAATACCCCAAAATATCATTTTCCAAACTGTGACCTTATGAGGTAGGACAAGAACCCTCATAATCATGAGCGCTCTTACCTACACAAAGGTCATTACTAAGTTACAAGGAAAACTGTCCTTTTTTGCTACTATTCCTATTCTGTGCTCAGTCGCTCAGTCGTGTCCGACTCTGCGACACCGTGGACCATATAGTCCACCAGGCTCCTCTGTCCATGGAATTTTTCATGCAATCCTGCAGTGGATTGCCATCTCCTACTCCAGGGAATCTTCCCGACCCAGAGGTCAAGCCTGTGTCTTTTGCATCTCTTGCCTTGGCAGGTGGACTCTTTACCACAGCGCCACCTGGGAAGCCCCCATACTACACTTGAGCTTCGCCAAGAGGCCAAGAAGCACTTCCTATCCTGAGTGCTGCTAAGAGAAAGGCATGGCTTCAGAGCTGTGTAAAACCAGCTGTCCAAGTTGAGACTGCAGTGTGATACACAAACGGCTTTCATCTTTTATATTTTGACAGAACAATAAACCCTCAACAATTCAGGCTAAATCAGCTCGGGTTGATCTGAATTAGTGAATACTTAATATGCATAAAAATAAAGGGTTTTCCTTATCAGAATTCTGACATACTTACTATAAAGGCTAGATACAAATTATGACTGTCATAGTATTGGTTTATGTGGATATATACAAAAGGTCATATAAGAGTTTATTCTCTTCAGCAAAGCAACTAATCTTATTTATACTATAGAACAGTTTCTCAAATGTGAGTAAAATATTAACATCACTTAAGAGGATGTTTCTCATAGACCTAAGTTTCTCATAGACCCTGAAGAACTTAACTGTAGAGCCAGCAATGAGAAATTGTATTAAGCACTAAATGTCACTCTAACCATGGGTCGGTACCAATATGCCTATAAACAAAGATGCAGACAAGAGCCCTGAGGTCTTAGGGCTGAGCCGAGTCACAGGGGGGGCTCACCCAGAATATCCCAGACCCCCACCCCACCCCACTGAGGCCTCCAGCATCTCAGACTCCTCACCCACACATGGAATTGTTCCAGCTCCTCGATCTCTACCCATCCCTGGACACGCTGTGTTTGGGGGGGGTGCACAAACTTGAAATGTTAGGAAAAACAAAAAAGAATATTAGACATTCTGTTCCCACCCATCTCCCAGCCACCCTCCCACCTGGAATTTCCCACTCAGCACCCTTCCTGGTAACCCCACCCGCCTGCCCCTTACATCGCTCACTCTTCTCCTCCCTTCTCCCCTAACTCCCAGGTTCACAGGTGTTCAGATGTTGTTCATTCTCTGACTTCCTGAACTTGCCTTGGTGCCAACGACTGTATAACTTTCCTCTTGTTGAGCTGGCTCGCAGTCCTACACAGGACACTGGAACCAGGCAATATGAGGATTCAGGTGTGTCCTGAATGAGCTGTAGCTGAAACATCAGGGAGCTGTGATTCTTCTTTCTGTGCTAACAAAACAGGCAATGTTTGTGAATGGGCAATTTATACAAATTGCATAATAGACATTTTTAAATATTCAGTCTTACCAGAGACTAGAAGTATTCATTTAAATGGGGTACTAGTTTTCACCTATGAGATTGACAAAAAGTTTAAATCTTGGTAATATTCAAATATTTGGAAGGGTTTGGGGAGAGGGACCTCATGCCCTTCTAGGGGGAGCATAAATGGAGATGGAATTTTCTGGAGGGCTAGTCAGTCATACCATCAAAAGTTTAAATATATGTATTCTTCAGTTCAGCTCTTTCCCTTCTATGAATCCAGAAACAGGTAAGAGCCCAAGGATCTGTTGACAAAGATGTTTTCAGAGCATTGATAATGCTAATAGCTCACCCCAATTCCCCAACTCAAGGAAATGTTTAAATACTTAATGGCATGTTCTTACTATAGAACATGATTTAGGCATTAAAGAAATAAGGGTAGATTACTGTGTGATGACAATATATTGTTGAGTAGGAGGAAGAATAAATTTCAGGAAAAAATACAGTTTTGTCATCCTAGTTTTATAGGTTATATTTTTTTTATTAGTTAAAATATATATTACAGATGTGTAGGGACACTACACATATACAAAGTGTTTAGAAGGATAATTACAAGTAACATCATTGAGGTTTTTCTTCAGGCCGGGCACTATTCCAGGTAGTGTTAGGTAGGTAGTATTATCCCCATTATATAGAAGAGAAACTGAGTCCCGGACTAAGTGGTTTGCTGAGGTCACAAGATGAAGTGGGCACATTTTAACCACTTCTAGTCTACTTAATAGTGGTGACTCCTGGAACCAGGAATGCAGCGCTGTTCATACTTTTAACTGTATCTTTTCTTTAAGACTTTTTTTTTCCTGGTTGTGGTGGGTCTTTGTCGCTGTGCTGGGGCTTTCTCTGGCTGCAGCGAGTGGGCGCTCCTCGTTTCCAAGACCCGGCTTCTCATGGCCCTGGTTTTGCTGCGGAGCGCAGGCTGTAGGCACTCGGGCTTCAGTACTTGCGTACTGAAGTACGAAAGTACTTCACTACTTCACCTGGGCACTAAGGAAGTTCACTGTGGTGCACGGGCTTAGTCGCTCCCAGAAACGTGGGATCCTCCCGGACTAGGAATCAAACTGATGTCCCTTGCATTGCAAGGAGGAGTATTAACCACTGAACCACCAGGGAAGCCCTGTCCATTTGATTTTAATCAGCCTTTGAAGGAGTTCTAACAAGCATGAGGCACAAACCGTGGCTACCGCTTCCACATCCTGAGCAGACAGCATAACTCATTTCTGAACCTTGGTGCACCTGTCACGCAAAACAGCTTCTGGCTGAGAAGAGTCTCTGAACACATCCTAGGGGGGAGATCAGGGAACCTGACTGCCCCCTCATTGACATGAGAGGAATTTTGAGCCAGAGTCAACACTATGAGGAAGGGGACTGAAAGGTCTAAGAATTGGGAGAAGAGGAACAAACGAGAGGAAGAGGGCCCAGCACCTGGCTACAGGCCAACGAGAAAAGAGCCCAGTGGGATATCCTAAGCGACAGGGATGTGCTGCGCTTAGTTGTTCAGTTGTGTCCTAGTCTTTGCGTCCCATGGACTGCAGCCCACCAGGCTCCCCTTTCCCCGGGGATTCTCCAGGCAAGAATACTAGAGTGGGATGCCCTCCTCCACGGGATCTTCCCGACCCAGGAACTGAACCCAGGTCTCCCGCATTGCAGACGGATTCTTACCGTCTGAGCCACCAGCGACAGTGATAGTGGTGGTTACTATTCTTGAAATCATCATTTCCTTTTTAAGTTTTTTCCAGCTTTATTGAGGTATAATTGACAAAACTGTAAGCTATCTCAAGTGTTTGTGAAAGAATTCCCACCATTAACTTCATTAACATAGCCTTCACTTCAGATAGTTACTTTTGTGCATGAGGATGCTTAATATCTAGTCTACTAGCAAATTTCAATTACACAACATACTGTTATCAACTATAACAAGCTGTCCATTAAATCCTCAGACCTTATTCATCCTATAATAGAAAGTCTGTATCCTTTTACCGAAGTATTGGAGCTTCAGCTTCAGCATCAGTCCTTTCAATGAATATTCAGGGTTGATTTCCTTTAGGATGGACTGGTTGGATCTCCTTTGGCCACCTGACATGAAAAGATCATTGGAAAAGACCCTGATGCTGGGAAAGATTGAAGGCAAAAGGAGAATGGGGTGTCAGAGGACAGAATGGTTAGATAGCATCACTAACCATTGATGCAAGCCACTGTCCATGATTCAGTGGACATGAATTTGAGCAAACTCCAGGAGATAGAGAAAGACAGGGGACCCTGGTGTGCTGCAGTCCATGGGGTCACAAAGAGTCAAATACAGCTCAGCGACTGAAAACAGCACCAACCTTTTACCAGCCTCCTCTTATCCCTACTCCCTCAGCCCCTGACAACCACTTTTCTACTGTCTGCTTCTATGAGCTCTAATTTTTTTTTTTTTCATTTTGAGATCACCCATGGACAGAGGAACCTGGCATGCTACAGTGCATTGGGTCACAAAGAGTCGGCCACGACTGAAGCAGCTCAGCATAACTAATACCATGCAGGGTTTGTCTTTCTCCTCTCGTTTGTTTCACGTAGCAAAATGCCACGTGTATCACTTCTCTGCTCAAGAAGCCAAAGTGACACCCGTGTAACATCCTGGGTGTGTTACTAAGACTGCATGACAGAAGCAAAGGGCTCGTCACAGTGCCCGGCACTTGGTAAGACCCAATCAGTGACAGCTTTATTATGGTTCCGCACGCATGGGACCTGGGTAAACTACAGGGAATGTGTGGGGTCAGGTGTCAGGGTCTATTCCACGTGACTTCTAATCTATGCAAATGATCTATTAGGCAGTCCATTAGAGTCCCCAATCCAGTCAGGACGTGACCTGGACACGACTCCCTCGGTCAGTTAATGAAGACACCTGATTCTCAACTGTAAGATCCCTGGCCTCCAGCAGGAACCGAGAGGCCTTTCCAGCCCACCACTGCTGCCTGGATCTTGCCTTCTTCTACTCCAAAAAACCCCACACAGAAACGTCGGCCAGCTCCTCCAGCAGTGCTGAGTCTGGCTGACCCGACAATGCAACTCACAGAGCTGCCCCGTGTGGACTCGAGTTCGCTAACGCCCAGCGACGCGGGCTCCGACCGCACGGCTGCTCTCGGGCTGTCCTGCGGCCACCGTCCTCTCAGGGGCTGCTCGGTGTCACTCCACTGGATGCCCCCGTGGCCCTGGAGCATCTGGCTGTCCTGCTCACAGGCCCCCCCCCACCCCGTTCATGTGGACACTGTCAGGCATCCCCGTCTCCGATCTTTGTTCCCACCCCCATGCACTCCCACTGGGAACCACTCCTGCAGCACCAGCCTCCACTCTGAGTCAGCCAGTGCTCCCAGCCCGGGAGCCCTGAGCTCATCTTTGGACATGCCCCACCCACGGGCATCCTCAAGGCACTCCGACCCACAAGCCCAGTCAGGAACCTCCTTCCCCTCCACACCGTCCTCCCCAACCAGCTTCCTGGGTTGTCATAGCAACCAGGTCCCGGGGTCCTCCCCTCAGCCTTCCCACTTCACCTTTCCTATTCAGCTGATCATCAGATTCCTTTGCTTCTATCTGTAAACACCTCTCCTTAATGTCGACCTTCTCCATCCCGCTGCCGCTGTCATTCCCTGTTCTTTTCTCCTCCCATCACCCCATCTCCCTTTCAGGAGCCCCTTGCTGACATTTATCAGTCATCTACCTCATGCTGGGCTCAGTGCTGTACATGAATGGTCCCATGCAACCCTATGAAGATTTTTTATAATGGTGTCATTACTCTCAGGCTCCCCAAGTGGCACAGTGGTAAAGAATTCACCTGCCAATACAGGGGATTCAGGAGACACGGGTTGGATCCCTGGGTCAGGAAGATCCCCTGGAGAAGGGAATGGCTACCCGCTCCAGTATTCTTGCCTGGAGAATTCTATAGACAGAGGAGCCTGGCGGGCTATAGTTCATGCAATTGCAAAAGAGTCAGACACGACTGAGTGCACACACACACACACACACACACACACACAATTACTCCCATTTCATAGACAGGAAAGTGGAGGCTCCCATATCATAGCTTGTAAGTGGCAAAGCCTCCATTTCCACCTGGAGCACTGACCTGGCCTGTGCTTCCCTCCCCCTCTTCACTGCGGAGGCTCCTGCCATCCGCAGGCTCCTGCCATCACCCCATCCCTCCCTCCGCACCGTGAGACACAGCCCTGAGTTTTCATTTGTCTACTGAATCTCTTCAATTGTTTATTTATATATTGTGTATGCTATGCTAAGTCGCGTCAGTCATGTCCAACTCTTTGCAACTCTATAGTCTGTAGCCCACCAGGCTCCTCTGTCCATGGGATTCTCCAGGCAAGAATACTGGAGTGAGTTGCCATTTCCTCCTCCAGGGGATGTTCTTGACCCAGTGATAGGACCCATGTCCCTTATGTCTCCAGCACTGATGCATTAGGTGCAGACAAATGCTGTTTGATTCCACTTATGGATCAGTTGGTAAAGAATCTGCCTGCAGTGCAGGAGACCCAGATTCTATCCCATGGTTGGAAAGATCCCCTGGAGAAGGAAATGACAGCCCACTCCAGTAATCTTGCTTGGGAAAACCCATGGACAGAGGAGCCTGGTGAGCTACAGTCCATGGGGTCGCAAGAGTTGGACACGACTTAGCAACTAAACCACCACCACCATACAAGGTACCTGGAATAGTCAAATTCATAGAAAGTACATTGGTAGATGCCAGGGACTGGGGAAAGGGGTTGGGAGTAGAGGATTGAGGGGGAGGAGTTAGTGTTTAATGGGGACAGAGTTTCAGTTTAGAAAGGTGAAAAATTCAGATGGATGATGGTGAGGGTTGCACAACAAGGCGAAGGCACTCAGTGCCACTGAACTATACATAAATATGGTTAAAATAGTATGCTTTATATTATTCAAATTTTATCACAATAAAAAATGTTTTAAAAATAAATAAAACACTACTTTTGGAAAGTGGCGTGTGACTCAGTTGTTGTTCAATGAATGGGAATCATCATATTCAATTTACGAATGCTCTTGAGGGTTGTTGTTGTGTTTTTTTTTCTTGAAAACTACCAGCAAAAAAAAAAAAAAAAAAAAACTGTTGACAATGTCCATCTCAGAGTAGTTGAGACCCAGAGCACCTAGGCCCCAGTACCCCTCCAAAGGTACTGTGGGGCCATCTCTATATGCATGCAAAGTCCTGAGGTCAGGGTCAGGCACAGAGCCTGGGAGAAGCAGGTGGTTTTTGGTCCCAGGCCAATCAAGCAGGCCTCTGTGCTTCAACTGCTTTCCATCTCCCCTCCGCTCATGACAGAAATGCTTCCCAGCTTGCCCTCCTGGGACATTAACCACTTGGCCCCAAATGTTAAGCTAAAGCATTGGTCGCTAAGTGGGGGAGGACTCTTTGTGACCCTGTGAACTGTAACCCGCCAGGCTCCTCCATCCAAGGGATTCTCCAGGCAAGAATCCTGGAGTGGGCTGCCATTTCCTTCTCCAGGGGATCTTCCTGACCCAGGGATCAAACCTGGGTCTCCTGCATTACAGGCAGATTCGGTACCAACTAAGCCACAAGGGAAGCCCAAATGCTAAGCTAGGGGCCATCCAAAACTCAACTGGATGGGAAGAACACGGGGGGAGGAGGAACCGGAGCACGAGGACCAGGCAGAAGGAGACAGATGTAGGCCGGTTATTGTAGAGAGAGCCCCGCACGTCGGGGCCTTTTACCTCTGGGTCACTGGTTCAAATCCAGCCAGGCCTGGCCTGACAGAAAATCATTAGCAGCTCCGTGTCAGGCTGCCTGGCGGTCGGAAAACGAGTTTCTGCCTCCAGGCAGCAGGCAAGTGTCCATCTCACACTTGGCGCTCGGCGGCCCCGGACTCTGGAGATGGAACAGAAGTCACGCGACGGCCGCCGGGGTCTCTGAGGCCAAGCCAGCCCGCATCTCAGCGCTCTCCGTTTGGGAGGCCTGACAGCTCCCTCATCGCAGCCCTTTCATGAGCACTTTATTAATCGAGGTTTGTTTTTCCCTCTGACGACATTGTTTAGCAAGTTAGTCTGAAGTCATGGAGCAACTGAGAAAATCTGAGTCCGCAGCATCAAAAGAAGAGTGGCCAAAAATCACAACAGAAAAATAGCTATTACACCATTTTATCCTCCGCAGCAGCGCAGGACAAGGCTGGCGGTGGGTGGGGGGCTTAGGGTGGGGGCCGAACGCGTCCTGAGAAGGTGGAGCTAGTAGACCACTAGCTCTCCGGCTAAGGGGCACGGGGGACAATCCCCTCTGAGGGTATTTTCATTTCGCCTCCCATCTTCCCTTTTAGAACCGTCTAAGGCATCAGCTGAAAGGCAACTGAAGCTAAGAAAGACCCTTCCTCTTTCTGAGCACAGACCCTCCTTAGAGTGTTTACTGAACCCCCCAGACTGGGCTCTGGAGAAGGAAATGGCAACCCACTCCACTGTCCTTGCCTGGAGAATCCTGTGGACAGAGGAGCCTAGTGGGCTGCCGTCCATGAGGTCACACAGAGTCGGACACGTCTGAAGCAACTTAGCATGCATGCATGCATTGGAGAAGGAAATGGCAACCCACTCCAGTGTTCTTGCCTGGAGAATCCCGGGGACAGAGGAGCCTGGTGGGCTGCCGTCCATGGGGTCGCACAGAGCCGGACACGACTGAAGCGACTTAGCAGCAGCAGCAGACTGGGCTCGCCTCGCCACACCAAGGGGGAGGAATTCCCACCCACCCTGGACTGTTTTGGCAAACGCACAGGGTGGTCGGCCTCGGCTGCGAACTTCAGAACCCCTCCCGTTGCCGGGTGGTGAAAGCTACAGCGCCGAGTGCGCCCAGTCTGGGCCTTGGGGAGGGCCCCCGTCCGAGGTGTACTTCCTCCAACGCCTCCTGGGTCATCCCAGGAGCGCCCGGTCCTCCCTCCCGAGACTCCGGGCAGAAGGCGCCCCGGGCCGTGGGAAAGCATCCTCGCCGCCCTGCGGCCGCATCCGCTCGGCCAGCAGGGGGCGGGCCGCACCCACCGCCCCTTCTGAGGACCCGCGTCCTCGGCAGCGCCGGAGAAGGGGCTTGCGAGCGTGAATCACCGGTCCGGCGCCTCCAGGGCTCACCTGGCTTTGGGGGGAAGCCGGCCAAGATGTGTGGAGGGCCCTTTTGAGCCCCCTGTCAGAGCCCTGAACCAAGAAACCCACTGCCGCATTTCTGGATCCAGGGAAACCCATTTCCTCCTCCTCTCTGGGTGCCCCCAGCCTTGCCTGTTAGGACCGGGGCCTGTGGTTTCCAGACCGGAGCTTGACCCACCCCTCGTTGGGAGGAATCCGGGAGGAGAGACCGCAGCTGGGGACCGCGGACTGCAGGCCTGAGCCGCTGCTCCTGCCCGTCTCACTCCGCGCCCCCCATCCTCCTGCCTTCTTCTCCTCACAGCGTTCTGAAGCAGCAAGTGGCCCCCCAGGTACCCCAACTTGCGTCTGCACTGTGTTGCCAGGCTTTTAGACACCTTGGTACTATCAAATGGAGACATCATATTGTATCCGTTTCTGTTCACCCGTATCAACAGTTTTGATAGAGATTCTCTGCTGCATCCAAGTGTGTGTAGGGAGTGGGGAGAATCTGTATCTGTATGAGCGGTCACCCTTTCAGCTTTTGTTGCTCGCTCTGGCAAGCCGGGCTTTTGTGTGTGTGTGTGCGCAGTGAAAGTCGCATAATATAAAACACACTATTTTAACCGTATTTAACTATACAGTTCAGTGGCGGTAAGTACATTCATATTGCTGTGGAATTCTCACATTATCCATCTTCCAGATTCTTCACCTTCCTAAACGGAAACTCTGTCCCGGTTAAAAACTGAGTCTCCATTCCCCCTCCCACCACCACCACCCCTGGCATCCATCGAGGTACTTTCTGACTCCATGAGTTTGACTGTTCTAGGTGCCTCCCAGGGCTTTCCCAGGGGCTCAGCGGTAAAGAATCCGCCTGTAAGGCAGGAGCCACAGGAGACGTGGGTTCGATTCTTGGGTCAGGAAGATCCCCTAGAGAAGAGCATGGCAACCCATTCCAGTATTCTTCCCAGGAGAATCCCCATAGACAGAGGAGCCTGGTGGGCTAGAGCCCATAGGGTCGCAAAGAGTCATACACGACTGAAGCGACTAGGCACACACAGACACAGGTGCGTCGTGTGTGTGGAGTCAAACAGTGTCTGCACCATATACACTGCCTGTGTGCTCAGTCGCTTCAGACTCTTTGAGACCCTGTGGACTGTAGCCCATCAGGCTCCTCCGTCCATAGGGATTCTCCAGGCAAGAATACTGGGGTGGGTTGCCATGCCCTCCTTCAGGGGATCTTCCTGACCCAGGGATCGAACCGCTACATCCTGCATCACAGGCTGATTATTTATCTCTGAGCCTTGGGAAGCCACACCATATACACTACTATGTATGAAATAGATAAGTTATGAGAACTTGGACTTCCCTGCTAGTACAGTGGTAAAGAACCTGCCTGCCAATGCAAGAGACGCAGGTTCGCTCCCTGGGTTGAGAAGATCCCCTGGAGAAGGAAATGGTCACCCAGCCTGGTGATCTTGCCTGGAAAATCCCTTGGACAAAGGAGCCTGGCAGGCTACAGCCCGTGAGGTTGCAAGAGTTGGGCATGACTTAGCAACTAAACAATAACAACAAATGAGAACCTAAGGAGCTGGGTTTTAAAGATGCATTCATGTATGTGTTGTGTATGTTCACACATGTGCACCTGCGTGTTTAGTTATAAACTCATACGAGCTCCCAGAAAGAAATTCAGAATGGGCTCAAGGAAAAGCTGATCTGCCGAGCACCTCTTTGGGAACCACTGCCCAGAGCCCTTCTTAGATCTTTGCTCTCCCATTTTCTCCACAACCCTAGGCTGTAGGCCACAGGGGCACTCTTCGGGAGTCACGATGATCACCTTGCTTCTTGAGAGCCTCAGGGCTACTTTCAAATTCAGCCAGTCTCCAGATAGAGGAATTAGTGAACAAGAAGGCTGCACCGCAAGACCCCTAGACAGAGAAGGCTTCTACAGGTTGCCTTGCCGTTTGTACCTTTGGGAGTGCAGAGAGGGGGCCGAGGGCAGCAGGAGGATGGTCCCCAGGAGGAGTGGACAGATGCCTGCCTGCCTGCCTGGAGCCGCCTGGAGCAAGCTGTGGTCTCAGGCACCTGGCCTACCCCGAAGAAAGGGCACCCCCTTCTGGCCCCGCGCAGAATGACAGGAGCTCTGACAACCCAAGAAGATGCCCACGGGGACAAAGGAAGCAGCTGCCTTTGTACTGCCCTCTTCCTTCTCTAGCTGCGCTTCTGGAAGAATGAGGAACAGTTTCAAGTGAAGTCAAAGGTTTGCCTTGACATCAGGAGAACCTGTTTCTGAGGAAGAGCAGGAAGCAGCATCTGGTTCAAGCCTAGCTCTGAGCCTGGCACACGGCGCATGCTCAGAAAAACGTTCCTGCTGAAACTGAGCTGATACTGAACCGCCTCCACCCCCGGCTGTGGACCGCTAATGTGTGTCCTTGCTCCTCCCGGAGTTTAGTTTCCTTCTGTAAAATGGGATGCCGATGGTAATACCCACCTCACAGAGCTGATTCCAGAATGAAACAAGGTTACTCACAGGGGTGAATGATGTCAACCTAAAAGGTGGCACAAATCTCAGGAATGGCAAAGTTGAGTACTGTGTATCAAATATGCTCCAGAATTAAGGTTAAAGTGGCTAAAAATCAGCTCTAATTTATTCACTGACATTCTTCTATTCATCGAGTAAGAAATCTATGTTGTAAGAATCTCCTGCCTCCTCACCCCCCCACCCCACCAATGGAACTCAATGGAACTATTTTCTTTTGGGGTGGAAAAACACTTTTTAAATAAATTGGGCTGTGTGCTGAATAAAGACAGCCCACCACCACCCCAGACAGCCCTAGCTGCACAAAATGTGCACAGCGTCCTCACAGTCCCAGGCTTGCTCTTATTTACACTTATTTACATATCGAGCCAGATCTCCATGGCTGCCTGCCCGGAAGCCCTATTTTTAATTGTTTGACGCCCCAGCCACCCCTCTGACCCTTCCTGGCACTTTTCTGAGGATTTCCGGCCACTGCTGGCTTGTGAGGGAAGGCACCCAACCAACCCAGAGGCCCCCAGATTCAGCATCTCTAAGCGTCTTTGCAAGGAGATCCTCCAGGCAGGCTAGGGCTGGCCCCCTGAGCGTGCAGGGGGTTTGGGGTGGGTGAGGGGGCCGGGCAGCTGCATCCCATGTGGACAAAACGACAGAAGAGGAGGGAAGCAGCTGCCTGTGGGTTCTGCAGCATCCTTCTCTAGCTGTGCTTCCGGAAGAATCAGGAATAGCTCCAGATGAAGAAAGCAAAGGGCTTGCTCTGAAATTTAGACTGGGCTGCCGGCGTCCCCCGCCCGCTTCTTTTTTTAAAAAACAGCACTTCCTAGACAGAGCAATGAAATATATAATTATAAATATTTTCCAAGAGTGCCCTCTAGTGGAAATCTGAAGGCACCGGCACGTTTGACAAATGGAAGTGACTTGGCTACCAAACTTCGGAATAAAAATAAAGCACCTTTCACCCAGACCTTCTTCACACGTGACTTGAGAACAGATCCAGTTTCTTCCACGATGTCCATAAAAATGTCACGTGGCCCTGGCTGGAAATGAAGGCTGCCTTGAGTCTTTAAAAGGAAATAGTGCTCCACTTTTAGAACTGGAAATCACACAGGTTGTTTTAAGAACTTTCAGGGCAGGGAAGTGTGCGCAAGGGGGCAAGGGGAGCGAGCCGTGGGGTGTATTCCTAGGCTGCGCCTGGGCTGCTGGCCGACGGCTTTTATTTTGGCTGCGGCGTGAGCCAAGGCTGCAGCAACGTCCAGCCCCAAAGGCCACACACACTGCCGGGTTTTTACCTTGGAGGATGTGGGACAATGAGTCATTTGTGCCTCTTCCTGGTTCTTGCTGGCCAAGGTCAGCTTTCCCACTGGACCCGAGCGGCCTGGCGCGCCGCCCGAGCCGTCTGGAGCCTTCGCCTGGTGCCGAGCCCAGGAGAGGGTGTGGCCCCCGCGGCTCCCCCAGAGGCCCCGGCTCGGGCTCCAGGCAGCCCTCTGTCCGCGTCGGAAAACCAGCCAGCTGCTCAGCTTGGCAGGACGGGCCCCCTGGCGGAGGCCCTGGGAATCGCCGGCCCTAAAGAAGTTCTCACGCCGGATTCTGTGAGGAGGAAACTCAACCTGCTTCTGACCTCCCGCTCCCTTTCTGGTCAGAGCCAAATAACCTTTCTCAGTTTGGATGGATTCCAGTTCACCTTCCAACCACTCCTATCACGCAGAGTAATGAAATAGCCGCCGTTCCTTCCTTTCTCCACTGTGTGTGTTACGTGATCAGGCGTGTCTGGCTCTGCGAGCCCACGGACGGTAACCCGCCAGGCTCCTCTGTCCCTGCGATTCTCCAGGCGAGAATACTGGAGTGGGTTACCATTCCCTTCTCCAGGGGATCTTCGCAACCCAAGGATCGAACCCAGGGCTCCTTCGTTTCAGGTCGATTCTTTACCATCTAAGCCACAAGGGAAGCCCCCTTTCCCCACGAGACAAAGGTATTCGAGCACCCACTTTGCACCAGGCACGGTTCTAGATTCGAGCCACCCAGACAGACCAGGCCTTATCTGGTGGAAACTGCAGTCTAATTCGGAGATAGATGGTACACAAGCAGATACATCATTTTGAGGCTCTGAAGGAAACCAGGAGAGTGTAAGGAATAACTTGGGGAGTCCTGAGAGGAGGCGTTTGGGCAGACTGCTCTGAGAAGGTTACATTTGAGCATCTATTATGTGCCAGTTGCTTACTGTGTTAGAGGCTAATGGTACAAAGATAAAAAGACAATGCTCAGAGTAGGAAATGGCAACCCTCACAATGCCCAGTTACATGTGCAAAGACCATTTTTCCACATCGTCACCTTTGCAGGTTCTGGAGGTTACAACTCGGACATACCTTTGGGGTCCACTATTAAACCTGCTCAGTCTGGTAAGGAAAAAAAAATAATGCTGCCTGAACCTTCAAAGCTCAGAGCCCAATGTTGGAATAATAATTGCATAGGATTCAAAAATAGAGGATTTCACAGTAGCCTTAAGTTCTGATGCTCACAATAAATCTGTCCAGTATATTGCATCGTCCTCATTTTATAGATATGAAAACCGAGTTAAAAGACTTGCCAGAAGTTTTAGGGTTCATCGTAGCGATGTCGGTTTGAAATGGAGGCCCATCTTGCTCCCCAACATTGCCTTTCCTTTCCTATGCCCTGTTTCTTGGTGGAAACGGGTAGATAAACAATGCAGTCCTAAACTCTCCCCCAGCCCAGACGTTTCACAGGATCATGCACCGTCTGAAGTGTGCTCACAGTAACGCCACTCTCTCTCGCAGCATCTGCTGAAGGACTCGTGGGAATTCTCGGAAGGACCACACACTGCTCCAGCGTGTCGCTTCTGCAGCTCTTGTCAGTGGTCCACAAGTCTGGCAGCTGATGTCAGAGTCCCTTGGCCTCCGTCCCGCAGACATGCTGATGAGACGCTCCTCCACCAAACTAACTCAGATCCAAGTCCACACACAGGGCCCCTCCTTCGCTTCCCTTTGTGAGGATCTTCTCATCCAGCAGCCAAGGGGACAGGTCTCCTGACTCCGGGAAAAGGTCACCCAACACTTTTGTCAAACTCTTTAGGACCAGACCCTGAGCAGGAACAGTAAGGAAGAAAAGGCCACCGGAAGTGATCCTTGATCTTCCTCAGTTGCTGGTGGGAAAAGATAAGGGCCCATAGCGGGTTGCAAGCTGATGGTGGGGTGACGGTGTGAGCCCCTTCTCTGAAAGCCATGTGGTCACACCAGCAGTCCCAGGAGGACAGAGGAAGACAACTGAACCAGCTCCTTGGGTGGCAGGGTTGTTGATCGCGTGTCAACTAAACAACCCACATCTAGGGTGCAACATCTGTGTGTCTGCTTGCGCTGGGACAACAAGGGCCAAAAGTACCCCCAACAGCAGGGCTCCTGGAGGGCTGGGAGGTACCACCTCTGCACAGGTGCCCTGAGTGACTTACTTATCTACAGTTGTTGTTTAATTGCTCAGTCATGTCTGACTCTTGTGACTCCATGGACTGTAGCCCGCCAGACTCCTCTATCCCTGGAATTTCTCAGGCAAGAACACTGGAGTGGGCCCTTCTCCAGGGGATCTTGCCAACCCAGGGATCGAACTCGCGCCTCCCGCATGGCAGGTGGATTCTTTAGACTATGGAGCTACCAGCGAAACCCGTACTTGTCTCTAGTACAGAAATGCCTCCTTTCACCCACTAGCCTTTTTTGTAGTAAATCTATATCCAACTTCTACTCTGCCAGGCGCTATGCTAGATGCCAGAGGATACAGCAGAAAATAAACACGCAAGCATTTGTGGAGTTTATGTCCATCAGAATCTAAAGCAGCAGTTCTCAGCCCTGGCGGCCCAATGGAGTCACCCAGGGTGCTTTAAATAATATGGGCGTGGACCCCACTCCTAAGAAGTCTGATTTAATTGGACTGAGATCGTGATGTCAGCGTTTATACCTGAAGGATTTGGGGCCAGGCTGGGAGTGTCTCTCGGGATCTTCAGAGAAGCGTCTAGTGCCTCCATTGTGCAGTGAACCAGCCTCCCTCCTGGGTGTCTTGTTAAAGCTGGACCTTTCCCCTAGCGCCAGGCTGGGAACACACTCGGGCTGTATTTTCTGCCCCAGAATTTCACTACAACTTGTGTTGTACTTCTCTTTCCTAGTTTCCCGCATCAAGAGTCTTTTCTTCTGAAAGTAGGACCTTGCTGGTTCAGGTCCCGAAATCTGGATTCAGAGAGGCACAGCCTTCGCCTTCTCCCACCCTGGGCAGCAAATCAACTGCCTCTGACTTTTCCCCCTCTCGCTGACTTCCTTTTCTTTGTTGCTTGATTCCAAGCTCTTTTTGTCTCCACCTCTTAGATCCGGGAGCCTTCTCAGTTTGCTTTATGGCTCGGTTAGATAGCAGGGACTCATGCCCGGGGTTGAAGGATCTTTTCCCCTCCTTAGGCCCTTTCTTCTCTAATCTCATGCAGTAAATATCCCTCTCTCTTTTCCATCCTCCTCACCATTTTCCACCCCTACCTCTGCCCCCTTCTCCTGCCTCAGCTTCTCTAAACACTTCTGTCACCGAGGCAGAAGTCCTAGAGGAGATAGGAGAAGAGGCAGCAGCTGGGGGTGGAAATTAGACCCTGTGAATCTCTCACCATCTTCCCCATGCCTGGAGGACATCAGCCCTGGGAAGCACCCCCTCTGCTAGCATTAAAGAAAGAGAACAAAATACATTTGTTTATTTGTTTAATATCAAGAAGACTTTGGTTTTCGACCCCAGAGGGTCTGAGTAAGTAGAAACTCAGCTTAATCAGAGGGCTCAGGCTTACATCATGCCCTACAAATAATAATAATCATAACATAATAGTACTAATGCTTGTGCTACATTTGGAACCCGAAATGATCAGTGACATTTCCCCTGATGAGGTTAAATAGCCCGGCTCTCGGGGCTGCACATTTGCATAATAAAGATCAGAAGTCAGCCGCCATCTACAGCTCTGTCGGCTCAAGCCTGGCGTCCTTGATTCAGGGACGGCACAGCCCCATCTTAATGGACTCTCACATGCGGTCCTGTGCCTTGATGCTAATCTTTGGCTTGCAAGTGAAATGTCAGCTTTTTTTTTTTTTAATCTGCGATAACAACAAATTATGTTTCTAAATGAGAAGATGCCGTCTGTAATGGATAAGACAATCTGAAAATGCAGAGGCAACATCTGTGACCCGTAATGCTAACCTGGCAAGCTGTAGTCTCTTTTTCTAGCCTGTCGGTTGATAAGAACACATCACTTTATATATAATAATTAATCATTAGTCCAAGTGGATATCCCCATTGGTTCCTTGCCTCTCAGACAACCCTGCCTAGCCTGACTATAAATCAGGAAAATACATTCTTTAATATCTAGTGGAATGCATTTCCAGGCAGCCGCTTTCCTCCACGAAGTAACTAACAGAACACTTGGCAGAAACTGTCTCTCTCTGGCTGATGGGGGAAGATTTTCCCCAGGTGCTATTTGAAGGGCGGAAAATGCAGAGGAAGGGAGGGAGTGAGTTCAAGATGGTGATTGTAAATTAAGCTACCTCTTACAAGGGTGGCTTCTGGGTGGGTAGTGGGCAGGGACAGCCAGCATGCCCCTGGCTGGGTCTATTGATACTTTCTCCTCCAGCACGTCTCCTCCCCTCAGCCCACTGCCGGGCCCTGTCACAGATCATGCCTTGGCCTGGCCCATCACGGAGGCCAGTCTCCAAAGTCCCGCCATCCTTTTGGTTCTAACAGCAGCTGTAGATTAATATTTCTAGGCCATTTTTCTGTTTGATTCCAGGCTCTCTCTGGATCTATTGAAATATTTACAGCACCCAACATACTCCAAGAAGATAAATGATCTGCCAAGTGTGGTGGAAAGAAAAGCATGTTGGAAATTGGGATGGAAGGCAGGAGTTGAAGGACCACCTAAACCCTCCCTTATTTGTCTCTGATGGCTCAGAGGCCTGGCTGTCCTCATCTACATGGAGGGGGCGTTGTTAATACTTTCAGTCCACGCTTCTCGGAGCCCGGAGTTTCCGAGACAGTGCCCCAGGATGAGGGAGGAGGAGCCGGGGCAGGAGGAAACGGAAATATACACAGACTTCAGCTACAGCGTTCAGCTTTTATTGCTGTACCTAATAAAGTGAAAACTCTAAAACCAGTGAGTCGGATGATCTTTAAAGCCATTTCCGATTTTTGCATCTTATAGATCTCTGTCCCCATGCTGTCCATGCCGTCACTGAACGTGGGAATGGTTTAGGAGCGGCTGCTTCATCTTAGGGCCTGTCCTTGCATTTCTTAGTTGCTAGGCCAGTGGTTCTCAGCTGGGGGTGACTCTACCCCCCCACCCCGACTCCACCCCCCGCAGGGACGTCCGGCAACATCTGGGAATGTTTCTGGTTGCCACACTTAGGAGTGCCACTGTCATCTAGAGAGAACGAGACCAAAACGTGAAAGGGAAAGTCGCTCAGTCGTGACCAACTCCTTGCAACCCCACGGACTGTACACTCCATGGAATTCTCCAGGCCAGAATACTGGAGTGGGTAGCTGTCCCCTTCTCCAAGGGATCTTCCCAACCCAGGAGCCGAACTAGGGTCTCCTGCATTGCAAGCAGATTCTTTACCAGCTGAGCCACCAGGGAAGCCCTGTAAGAGACCGAGGAGGCTGCTAAGTACCCTACAATGCATGGGACAGTCCCCCACAGCAAAGAGTGATCCGACCCCCAGTGTTGATGGCATGAAGGATGAGAAGCCCTGGGCCAGACCACAGAGACTAAATGACTCTGGAAGACTGTTCCGCTTTCCTTCTGCTCATCCCAGACGGAGAAGTCAAGTCCATTCTCATCTCCTCCCGACCAAGAACTGCACGAGCTGTGGATCTGAGACACAGAAGGTCCTCACCGGGGCCAGTTGCACCAGCACTCCTAGTTCACCTTTGGAGAGAAATTCCAATCGCCTGACACTCAGACACCTGCAGGAGCCCGAGGTGCAGCACGCTCAAGTTCAGTCTAGGCCAGGCAGTGGTGACAGTCATACAGACATTGAGCTTTTCACGCCCTCATTATTTATTGATGACTTACTACAGACTGAGAACATTTCTAGGTGCTGGGGAAATAACAAGGAACAGAGCAGTTTTCTCTGCCTTTATAAAGCATCCTCGTTGAGGAGAGTCAGCAAACACAAAAATGAATGAAGCCACAGACTTGGGAGGTAAGAAGTGATGTCGATTTTAGAAAGCAGGGAGGGGCACAGAGAGTGGGAAGGGGGACAGTGGTCACGACTCTGAAGGCCGTGGGTGTCTGGAAGGAAGGGGGCTCCTGACAACAAGGGACGCCAGACCAAGGGAGCTGAATGGAGCTGTGCTGCGTCCCTGGACCATCCTTGAAAACTCTGGGAATGTGCAAGAAGGTGGTCCAAGGACCAGGTCTCATAGTACCTGGTCAACCCAATTCGGATGTAGAGGTTTTCTTCTGAGCAAGATGGAGAGCCATTAGAGAAGGCAGAGAGAGTGCAGCAAAAAAAGGATTTATGTTTTTAAAGTGAGATGCAGAAACCAAAAAGCATTTGCCAGATTTCAGTTGTCTTGGCCACTCCACCCATCTGCTCGAAGGAGCAGAGTCTCAAAATGTTCATGATTTCTTTTTGCATTTAAAGAAGGGAACAAAGGGTCTTCCCTGGTGGTCCACTAGTTAAAGACTCCACACTTCCAATGCAGGGAGCGCAGGTTCCATCCCTGGCGGGGGGACTAAAATCCCGCATGCCCCGTGGTGTGGCCCCCAAAACAGAACAGAACGAACTCAAAAAACATCGGCCTACTTTTTTTCATCATCAAGGCCTTCCTGACATTCTATGTCAGAGATGATTATGGCTGGTTTTGCAAACCCCTAAAGGCCAGATGGAGCTGAGTTCTGAATAGCTCCCTGAAAGCAGGGAGAAATTCTCAAGCTTAATAAAGCAAATGGATGCAAGCTCATTTCACTTGAATAGGAAAAATTCCTTGCCACACACCATTTTTAAAAGAGGGGTATAGTTTGGAGTGGTATGAAGTCAAATCACAGAGCCTGCATTCCAGAAAGACTGGGATCTCTTTTTAATACCGGAAGTCCAAGACTGGGAGAGGGTATGCTATCTATAATTTATTCATAAATTGCCAGCTCTTTTCAGACAACTTTTCAAATAAAACGTGACACTTGTTTAAATATTTACTGGCTTGTTGACCCATTTTTTTTGTTGTTGCTAATTAGAATTTTTCTAAAAAAGAAAACAAACCTTGTAACAGCAAATTAATCCAGACAGCCTTGACAGTGAGCAAGCTCAGCCAGGCTACGGTTAAGCGTTAAGTTGTGATTTTCCAAAATCATTGTATCCAAGGGGAGAAATTAATTAGAGATATCAGAAATAGTCTGTGGATGTAAAAAGGTTAAGATCCACCCCTACTCCTGATCTGTGATTATGAAATTAGCACAATAAATGTAAAACCATTTGTTTAAAATAGAGTTTTCAGCAATTGTATTTCTGTTATTATCCCTGAAATGTGTGTTTAGCCCCAAAACTCCTTCTCCTCCAAGAAGTGGTTGGTTGAACAATTCTGTAGCTGTTCCCACAAAACAAAAAAAGCTGTTTTTAAGATGCTGCATTGGAGTCCTCTGCCTAACCTTTCAGGGCTTTGTGTTCTAGTTAGTGGCCTCAGGTTAAGTCCACACTTCCTACTCGCTCCTCTCTAGGGTTTCTCTGAAGTCAGGCTTAGAGGACCTTCAATATCACTATGACACAGGGGTTTTATGTGTCCTGACTTCAGGCCTGGAGACTCCAGCCACCTTTGCCAAAAAAAGAGTTTACTCAGAATGTCTCAGCAATAATGTCTGACTTATGGAACTGTGGCCAGTGGCTGCCATGACAACCAAAGCAGTGATCCCACCATCGGCTGGGCTGGGGCGGTGGGCCCGCAGCGGGAGAAGTCGTCGTGGACCGGAATCATGGTTCGGGTGGCCACAGGATTTCTTTAAATGGACGGTTTAAAGATAGTGCTGCAGCTGCAGAATGACCTTAATAACAATAGCGAGTTGATTAGTCAGAGACTGCTAAGTACTTAACATGTGTTTAATCTTCACAACAGCCAGAAGAGGTAAATCATTCTGTGATCCATTGATCTCTGAGGAGGAAACAGAGGCTCAGAGGTCTGGCTGACTCTTGTGCACATTCACGAGTGTG
Source organism: Muntiacus reevesi (assembly GCF_963930625.1). Taxonomy (NCBI): domain Eukaryota; kingdom Metazoa; phylum Chordata; class Mammalia; order Artiodactyla; family Cervidae; genus Muntiacus; species Muntiacus reevesi. The sequence continues at coordinate 58,508,601 of NC_089261.1, read as the reverse complement.
CCTGACGTGGGGTTCCCAGCCAGGGAAGAAGAGGTGCCTAAACCCTAGAGCCTGGGGAATTCCTGGCAATCCAATGGTTAGGATTCTGCACTTTCACTGCCATGGGCCTGGGTTCGGTCCCTGCTTAGGAAACTAAGATCCTGCAAACTTCAAGGCACAGCCAAAAAACAAATCCTAAAACCTGGAGACTTCCAGGTTTTGAAGGGAGGGTGACCCACGGCATCTCCTGGAGATGAGCAGACTGTCCTCTTACGCCAGCCCCTGTGGCAGGTCAGCAGTCTAACCGGCGATGCAGTGAATTAAACACATCTTCAACTCCTTTTTCACTTCTCCCTTTGAAAAGTGAAAATCTATTGCCCTCCCCTGGGAAGAATGGAGGCTGTGAATTGCTGCGACCTGCTGTGACCATCAGAAGATGGCAAGGGTACAATCATGTTACTTCCCAGGCCAGGCCTTCCAAGTTGCCCAGCTTCTGGTTTTGTCAGCCTGGGACACTCCCTCTGGGAACCCAGCCACCAGGCAGTCAGAAGTCACAGAACAGAGAAGCAAATTTCTTCCCACACTCATCAAGGGACCCAGTGAGTGCCCAGGCGGCAGCCAGCACGAACCGCCAGCCCCGTGAGTGAGTCGCCTGGGACGTTCCAGCCCATTGGACCACGTGCGGAGCAGAAGAACTGCCCCGCTGAGCCCAGGCCACCCCAGCACCGTGTGAGACCATCAGGGGTAGGCCTTGTTCCAAAGCACTGAGTGAAGGGGTAGTTCATTTCATAGTAAGGGATAAGCAAAACCGCCTGGTTCCACAGGATGATATCCTCTTGGACAGGGAAGATCTGGAAGGCAGTGTGTATGTGATGCACCCGGCTCTGCTGTGACGTGGCCAGGTGGGAGCTCCCCACTAGTGAGATGTCTCGTCTGAATCTTGGAGAGAGGGCATCTCTGGAGAGGGTGGGGTGTGTGGGATGGATTTCTGTGGTCCCCATGGGAGTGCAGGACAGGTCTCTCTCTCCACAGCATTTCTGGGATACCTCCATTTGTGAACACAATCATCTAGGTCTCTTCCCTGTAACTCTGACAGTAAAGAATCTGCCTGCAAGGCAGGAGGCAAGGGTTCAGTTTCTGGGTTGGGAAGATATTCTGGAGAAGGGAATGGCTACCCACCCTACTGTTCTGGCCTGAAGAACCCCACAGACAGAGGAGCCTGGCCGGCTACAGTCCACAGGGTTGCAAAGGGTCAGACATGACTGACCGACTAAGCACATCCACATGCTCCTAGGTCTCTGGGTGCCCGTTGAGGTACTTGCCTGAAGCCAAGGGACAGAGGTGTCTACACCAGAATCTGGGAGGAGAGAGTCTTGGAGCTGATGCCCAGTGAGCTAATGGGCTGGAAACACGGAAGCAGCCCTTTCCTACACACCTGATTTTTTTTTAATGTTTTCGTTATTGAGTTGCAATGTCACGAATGTCTCTTTCTTTTTAGCAAATTACTGAACTTCTTCCTCATGAAGTTATTGTAGGAGGTAAATGTGAAAATTTACCTATGTACAGTTCTTGGCACAACCTACACAATTTAGCTACTCAATCAGGAAATATCATTTCCAAATTTATAGTGCTTTTGTTTCCACATTAAAATGGACCTTGACGCTGTAGTAGGTTTACCTCTGAAAAGGCAGCTAATTCTCATGTGGTATATTAGGCGACCATATTCAAGAGTTATATTTGAACCTGTTGTTTTGATCCCATTTGGTATCTATGGAACTCTCGCTAAATCAAAGTGATCTTCATAAAGTCACAATGGCCTCCGTCCATCATGCTTTCTTAGACAGATAAAGGCTCTTAAAACTGTGCTGGTATTATCATTTATTTTTCAGCCTGACCTTTGGCAAAGGCAAGAAGTCTGCTAGTTGTTGGGATACCTAGTCTCCCATCAAGTGCAATGAATGGGAGACCTCAGATCCATTTACACCTGAAGAGGAGGTTTGCTTACCCCTCTCTCCGGTTTCAGGCCTCATGCTGCATGTGTATTGCCCCACAAACATGGCAATCAAACTTTCCAAAATCTTCCTTGCCTTTGATCAATTTCCATGGCAGATTTACCACATGTCTGAGTTTCCTAGGAGGCAAAATACCTTTGCACTCACTCAGTCGATGACACCAGAGCCAACTTTGAACTCCAGTTTGGAAAAACAAGACTTCTCTGGGGGTGGCTTGGCGAGGCAAAGGGAGGGCTGAAGGAGACACAACTCCACTGTTACTGTTTTTTTCAAAGAGTTAGAGGTGACGAGGCTGACAACGCTGAGGAGGGACAGAAGTTCTATTTCTGCAGGGTCCTTAAGGCAACGGAGGAAGCTCGGCGGCCACGGGAGTCTAGTTAATGAGCAGGTTATACAATATTCATTGTGTTGGGTTTAAGTCTTCAAACAGAACGTCTAATTGCAAGAAGAAAAAAAAATGCCGCTAAATTACAGATGTTAAGACAACAAAGCTAGGGAAGAATTCCCTCTGTTGATAAAACTGTCCTTGCTCTGCTTCCTCCGCTAACTGCCCCCTGACAGGTGGAGGGGGTGCGCAGTGAATCCCTGTCCTCATCAACTGTTCTCAGTAGCTCCGTTCTGGCTGAAACTCTCTGCAGGGTGCAAGGGGAGCCCAGAGAGGCCTGGGACCACGGTTTTCTCAGAGGACTGCTTTCTTGCTACTCACAGAGGGAGCAATCCAGTTGCATTCCCCTTCAACCAAAACGAAGCTGTTGTCTCCAATTCTCCGGACACGCACGATCTCACCACCGTCACCCGAGGCAACCACATCCCCGGCAGGCTCAGGAAAGGACACTTCCGTCCGCCTGCGGCAATACTGGGAGTGCAAGTAACGAAGGCCAACAACGACGGCCATGCCCAGCACCGCGGAGAGGCAGAGCAGGACGCCCAGCTGCGCAGCCCCGAGCTGGATCCCCCACGGGGCGCTGGCTCCATCCTGCCCGAGCTCAGGTCTTGGGTTGGTCTTCCCGGGGTCTCCCACCCCAGCCATTCCATCACCCTCCTCCACTCTGCGCTCCTTGTGCTTTGACCGAGGTAGGAAGCTGGCAGAGGGTCCTGATGCCTCGGACTGGCCATCAGCAGTGGTGGGCCTGGAGGTGGCAGAGGTGTCGAGGGCAGGAGTTGGGGGGGCTGCCCCGGCCCCATGTCCAGTGAGCACCCTGGAGGACCAGAGGCGAGGATGGGAGAGGTGGACAGTGTACAAAGGAGGCCTGGTCACTGTCCTATTAGAGGCCTTCATCTGGTCCTAGAAAAGCAACCGGAAAAAGAAAAATCAAAGGAGCTAGTCTTCCCCCCAAGCAGCTATTGAACTTTGCAACTATCCCAAGTTCCTTAAAGAACCCCAGGCAGCAGCTGAAAACCCAGCCTCATGCCTGTTCTTAAAAGAGTTCAGAGGAAAACACCCAAGCAGATAAATATGCACTTGTTATTGATGAGGACAGGGAGACTAATGGAAACCCCACCGACACAGCATGGAGGCCAGTTACAAGAATAAACATAGGGTCCTATTAGAGGGTCCAGGACAATATGGGTGACTGTCATCTCCAACGGCTGAAAGCTCTGAGTGTGTCTTTTTATGCTAAGACCCCTGCAAAAGGGACCATTAAATCTTGCTGTAGGTCCCAATAAATTTGAGTAAGGATATTATACCATGTTTTATTTTGTGTTCCTTTTAAGACTTCAAAGGAATAGTAAATCATTGAGCATGTATATTTTATACTGCCCATTGATCTAACCTCTGGGACCATACAGGGTATTTTGAGGCCAGTGTTACGAAGGTGGGGGAAGAGGAGAGAGGAATTATTAACCAAAGCTAAGTGGGAAAACATATCACAAAACCCACCAGTTTCTGCAATTGCCAATAACTTCAGAGACACTGTGGATAATGGAAAGGCTGTATTGATTGAGGGAAAAAAGTGCTGTGTATATATCACACCCTGGCCTCCTTCTCACTGATTTTGGTTACTAGTCTAATAGCTATGATCACCCAGTGTGGAACTTCCCTCTCTGGGATCAAAAATATCATACTCACTGCCTGTGTACAACGTGGCTGTTACCTGTTCATCCCTATCCGAGGGCAGACAAGTTTCCAGTGAATCAAAGCTTGGATCATTCTGAGTCCTAAAAGAAAGAGAAAAAAAGCTGAGAAGGAGTCACTAAGTATTTGGGCTTTTCCCTTACCTTTTATTATAAAAATCTTCAGAATAAAAATGTAGAATAATATAATGAACTCCCAGATATGTACCACGTAGGTTCAAATATTATTGATTCATGACTAGTCTTATTTTATCTCTCTTCCTGCCTACCTACTTTGCTTCCATGTTTGTTTGTTTTTTCCTTTAGAAATTTATTTACTTATTTGTTTATTTTAATTTTTACTTTTTATTGAAGTAGTGTCCATTAACAGGCTTCCCTGGTAGCTCAGCTGGTAAAGAATGTGCCTGCAATGCAGGAGACTCTGGTTCAATTCCTGGGTCGAGAAGATCCCCTGGAGAAGGGATAGGCTACCCGCTCCAGTATTCTTGGTGGCTCAGACAGTAAAGAATCTGCCTGCAATGTGGGACACCTGGGTTCTATCTCTGGGTTGGGAAGATCCCCCAGAAGAAGGCACGGCAACCCACTCCAGTAGTCTTGCCTGGAGAATCCCCAGGAGCCTGGCAGGCTGCAGCCCGTGGGGTCCCAAAGAGTCGGACACGCCGGAGCCGCTCGGCGCGGCACAGCGCGGAGTCTGTCAACAGTGCTGCGTTGGTCTCACACGTGCATCAGGGTGGTCCGGTTATACAGCTACCCATCCCTTTTCAAATTCTCTTCCCATTTAGGTTATTACAAATACTGAGTAGAGTTCCCTGTGCTATACAATAGGGCCTTGTTGGTTACCTCTTTTAAATACAGCAGTGCGTACATGTCAGTCCCAAATCCCAACCTGTCCCTCTCCTCACCCCTCACCCCTGGTAACCATAAATTCACTTTCTAAGTCTGGGAATTTGTTTCTGCTTTGTAAATAAGTTTGTTTATATCACTTTTTTTAGATTCCACATATAAGCAATATCATATGATGTTTGTCTTCCTCTGTCGGACTTAACTCACTTCGTATGATAATCAAAAAACTCGCTTCCTATCACTGTTGTGTGTACTGATAACAGTATACTTCTTGGAAACACTGGAGTTTGCAGTTGGGGGCTGGAGAGGGAATGGAGAGGGAGGTGAGTGAGGATGGCAGCAAAGACCCACGGAATCCTTTTATTGATTTATATACTTTGTATTTATATATTATATACTTATAATTTTATGTATCTAAATATGTAACCTACATTTATATTTTATTTATAGCAGCATCTCAGAGACCTCAGCCAAAGCAGCACCGTTTCCCAAGATAATCTCCCTACCCAGCCCTTCTACAATGAGTGCTTGTCATGCACTTAAGAGTAAATACGGTTGAGATCTTTCTCCATCTGAGAGCAGGAAGGTTACATCTCCTTGGCACCCTTGTGTTTGGCTTCACCCCACCACCTGTACCGAATGGCCCATCCCTGATCAATCACCTGTGGCAGGTGCTGAAGCTGGAAGCAAAGCTCTCTGCGGAGAAGCCCCTGAGGGCCACAAGCCTCTCCAGATCCTGGACATCCAGGGATGCTTCCAGGGTTGGGCTGCTGTCCCTGCTGGGGTGATGGCCATCGCTGACTACAGCAGCTGTGTGTGAAGATGCTTGGAATGGAGTCTCTGTGGCCCCGAGGAGCCCTGTCACCCAAACACTGGTAGGAACAGGATCCAAGCTGTCCTCTTCTGCAGCTCCAGTTACGGCCACAGCAGAGACATCTGTGCGCTGCTGAAGAAGAGTGACGGGGAGACTGGGAGCCAAGTGGAGGCCCAGAGTCACTGCAAAGAAAGAGGAGAAACCATCCTTGTGTTGATTAGCACACAGCTAGGACCTTGGGCTGAATGCCCGAGTCTTCAAGGTGCCTGAGGACAGACCGTCAAGTGTGAACCACTCAAGAGCATCAACTAAGGATCGTCTGGAGCTTCCCAGGTGGCATTAGTGGAAAAGAACCCACCTGCCAATGCAGAAGACGTAAGAGATGGGGGTTCGATCCCTGGGTCAGGAAGGTCCCCTGGAGAAAGACATGGCAACCCACTCCAGTGTTCTTGCCTGGAGAATCCCATGGACAGAGGAGCCTGGAGGGCTACAGTCCAGAGGAACAAAGAGTTGGACACAACTGAAGTGATTTAGCACTCACAGAAGGATCATTGGCTCAGTAATAAAAACCCCTGACCAAGTAGCAATAGAAACCCCTGACTAAGCACCCAGCTTTTCTTGGTTTTTTTTTGTTTGTTTGTTTGTTTGTTTTGTTTTGTTTTTTAAGAGTAAGCTCCTAGCCCTTCTGGGCTTGTGCATCCTTTAAAAAAAAAAAATTTATTTATTTGACTGCTTCAGGTCTTAGTTGCAGCATTCAGAGCCTTAGTTGCAGCATGTGGGATCCAGTTCCCTGATCCGGGATCAAACCCACACCCCCAGTATTGGGAGCCTGAAGTCTCAGCCCCTGGACCCCCAGGGGAGCCCCTGGGCTTGTGCATCCTTAACAGTCAGCAATCAGAGGAAAGGGAAACCACTGTGACCACTCTGTTTTCTTCTGCCCCAAACTGCTTCTTGCTAAGAAAAAAGGTGGGATCCTACAAAAACCAGATTTCTTTTTAAAGCTCTAGGTCTTTCTTGCCGTGGGATTAAGGCTAAAAGTTTCCCCCGTGATGATAGGGACTCAAGTCCCGGCTACGGGCAGAGGCGGGATCACTGCCCTCTGCTATCTCCTCTCCCATCTGTGATGAGTGGACACGACGGCCCAGAGCATCAGAAACGGGGCCGCAAATGACCAGGCCCAGGTTTTGGAGACCTTGTCTGGGTTCAGCTCTTTACTCTGCCAATTCCTGAATAGGGCTAAGTCCTCCAGAGTGTCAGTTTCTTCTTTTGCAAAATGAGACCAATAATGGTACATGGGGTGTAGAACTGCTGAGAGGGGGGGAGTGAAATCATTGCTGTAGATGCATGAAGCCCAGGGCCTGGTTCAGATGCAAAGTGCACTGTGCGTTCACCCCGATGGTCAGCAGGGCGACCATGATGCTGTTCACAAAAAGAGTGCTGGGAGAACTTTCTCTGGCCAGGGCTCTAACTGGGTTGAATTGAACAATGATAACAAAAAAAATCGTGACACTTTATTCCTATGCCTTTATTACTCAAAAATAGGGAGACTGAAGTGAAAAATAAAGAAAATGTACACAGACACATAGAATTTAGCAAAAATCATGACACTTTTAACTCCTGCCTGAACTCTGAATGCACTCAGATGCTTCCTGCAGACTCACTGCATGCTGGGCCTTGTTGTGGGTGCTGGGGATGCAGAAGTGATGCTGTTGCTAACTGTTGCTTCCGAACTCAAAACCTAGGAGGACAGACTCCTGCCTGCCCGACCTCATGAATCACAGCTTGGTCAGAGCTTTAATACCAGAGCTAAAGAAAGCAATTACATTTGCCTACCAAGAAGCAAGGGGGAAAGGTTCACAAAGGATCAAAGGAGACATCGGAACTGCCGCTTGGAAGGTAAACAGTTCATCACGAGAAGCAGTTCTGTTTAAGGAAATGTCAGGAGGCAAACATAGAGGCATAAAAATAGGTCATGCCCAGTGGGGTGAGGTAGGACCCTAAAGAGCCCCAAAGCTCTGTTGGAAAATAAGTTTGAGAAATACAATATGCTATCTTCCCATGGGAAAACTCATCATTCCCATTTACCTACCAAAGTCTTATAGTTAAAGCAATTCACTCCACTTTGTTAGATGATACCTCTCCCAATGCATGTGCGTGTACACATACACACACACACACGTTTTTCCTTTGGGAAGCACTGGGGTTTGTGTAGAGGAACGGGTTGGATAACAGGCAGAAGCAGAGGGAAGGAGTGTGAGCAACTTGATGACACGTTGACCCTGCAGCTGCTTAGACTGCCAGCCCCGGGGACAAGGTGCCCAGCAGGGTCACCCATCAGAGAGACTTTGCAGAATCAACAGGACCCGTCTTCCTGAAGCCTCACTTTCACTCCTATTCATCTTCAAACAAATGTGTTAGTCACTCAGTTATGTCTGACTCTCTGCGACCCCATGAACTATAACCTGCCAAGCTCCTCTCTCCATGGCATTCTCCAGGCAAGAATACTGGAGTGGGTTGCCATTTCTTCTCCAGGGGATCTTCCTGACCCAGGGATTGAACCCAGGTCTCCTGCATTGCAAGCAGACTCTTGACCATCTGAGCCACCAGTGATCCCCACCCATGCTTGGGATCCAAATGCAACATTTTCATGATTGATAACTTGATACAGGAGACTTCAAACCCATGTTGGGTTTGCAGGGTCTTCTTAAGGCCACGCTCTCAGACCCTGAGAGCTTTTCTCTGCTTTGGGGAGCATCTAGGTGGAGAGGTTGGAGGAGCTGTGCAGGGCAGTGGGGAGAAGACAGATGTTTTGGTCATAGGCAGCGGGTGGCCCTGGGTTGGCTCTGATCTTGGATCTGCTGGACTAGCAAAGTCAGGGATTCAAATCATGTGCTGGCCTTATTATGTTAGCCCAGATTAAAAGAAAGAATATAGGAAGATGGGATCAAATGGTTTAAAGGTTGGATCTTCTGTACAAATGATTGGATGCCTTTATGAAGGCACCTGTTCAGAGCACTTAACTAGAAATAAATAATGAAAATAAGTTCCATTTCATCAGGAATTTTCAGGTAGGTCAGACATTCTTTAGCTGCTTAGGTTTTTTGGTTTTTTTTTTTTCATTGCCTATCTGTATTTGTTTTTTCAGAAGTTCATGGGCCAATCGAATCTAAAGTCACATGATGAGCCTGGAAAAAAATTCACTGCCATTACAACAGCCTGATTCTGTCCTCCAACCCAAGCTGCAAAGAGCCATCTACCTACCTCAGAAAGTAATGATCAAAATTGGATGAGCTTTTATTTAAAAAAGAAAAAGAAAGGATTATTTCTGGTGCTCCCCATTTAGTCTCAGGCGCCTTGGAAAAATGGGTGAAATACTGTGGAAATTGATTAGGTCAGGGGGTTGGGGCGAGTGGCTATTTTTTATTTTGCAGCTCAGGTGCAGCACTCCAGGGCCCAGCTTCATCTGTGAGGTTGAGTGGGACAAAGTGTGTTCATTGCAGAGAACCCTGAACTTGCAAGCAATGCCTGCAACCCCCACCCACAGCTGTGCGATCAATCGTGTCCCCAGGAACTGTTGACACTCCCAAGACAGCTGTCTATAGCTTATGCCCCAGGAACTGGAAACTGGCAGGAGTCACTTTTAAGTGAGTGTAAGTCACAGTGAAAAGAACGCTGCCCATCAGGCTGGCAAGTGCGGCGGGAAGCGGTACCTGGGATGGTTCCTTCCACGTCCTCCAGCCTCTGCCGAGAGGCTGGCATCAGCAAGCCAGGCTCCACGTGGCTGTCAGAATGGGCTCTACTGTGTGTCTGTTGAGACACAACAGGTGATTCGATCTTCACCCAGTAAACGAAATATGACTGGACTACAGATAAACTGTAGAAAAAGAAAGCAGAGTGATTGGAAGATTTGGTCTTCCTTAAGTCATACCTTGGGCCATCCTAATAGAAAGGAGAGAACAAACGAAAAGTTAAAGAAGTACACAAGTCTATAGGGATAGAAAAACTTAGAGAGACATGATCGTGTTACTCCCTTGGGCGACTTCATTCTTTTTAGAAACAAAAGCTCAACAGCAGCAAATAATTAAAATAGGAGACAACAGGTACAAATCAATTACTCTCTTGAATAAATATGATCTTTAAGAATCATTTTGACTAAAAACTACCTTCTAGAACTGCCCTTCTAGAACTTCTAGAATTTCAGTCTAGAACTGAAATTCAAAGACGCTTGCTCCCTGGAAGAAAAGCTATGACAAACCTAGACAGCATATTAAAAAGCAGAGATATTATTTTGCCAACAAAGGTCCATTTAGTCAAAGCTATGGTTTTTCTAGTAGTCATGTATGGATGTGAGAGTTGGACTATAAAGAAAGCTGAGCGCTGAAGAATTGATGCTTTTGAACTGTGGTGGAGAAGACTCTTGAGAGTCCCTTGGCCTACAAGAATATCCAACCAGTCCATCCTAAAGGAGATCAGTCCTGAATATTCATTGGAAGGACTGATCCTGAATCTGTAACTCCAATATTTTGGCCACCTGATGCAAAGAACTGACTCTCTGGAAAAGACCCTGATGCTGGGAAAGATTGAAGGCGGGAGGAGAAGGGGACGACAGAGGATGAGATGGTTGGATGGCATCACCAACTCAGTGGCCATGAGTTTGAGTAAGCTCTGGGAGTTGATGATGGACAGGGAAGCCTGGCATGGTGCAGTCCATGGGGTCGCAAAGAGTTGGACACGATTGAGTGACTGAACCAAACTGACCGATAACTGTCCACTCCAAAGGTTTCATCTTCAACTGTGCTCATTTCCCATTATTGGTGTGTTGTGAATTGAATTACACTATTCACTGAAAATTTTATAATTCTGTTGTACAATGGTATAATCGTATTGGAGTTGTAAATGCTATTGAAAATGAGAGGTAAATCTTTCATAGTCTAAATAATAGTTTGAATACATAGTGCCTCTCTTCAGTAAAAATCATCTGTACCAACTTGATCTTATTCATCCTTCCCCCAAATTTCACCAAAGCAGGGATTACGGGCAAGTACCATTTTTCTCACTGTAAGTATTCAGAAGACAGTTATACAAATATGATGAATTTAGCTGAAGTCACCCAGAGAGTGGGCAGGTAAAAGTGTCATCAACACGCTGATGTTAGGGTGGGGAAGGATCCTGGGGTGACATCATGTGGGGGCCCCAGAGATGCATCTGATAAGTGATGCAGCTCCTGTTCCTGTCAATGGAGATCATGGCTTCCGATTTACTTCCACTGCTGCACAGAGAAGCTACTATGGTAAGTCTAAAAATAGAGGAAGATGGGGATTGGCCCATATACACTACCTATACTGTGTATAAAATAGATAACTAATGAGAACCTACTGCATAGCTCAGGGAACTCTACTCCATGCTCTGTGGTCACCTAAATGGAGAGAAAATTCAAAAAAGAGGGGATATATGTATGCATATAGCTGATTCCATTTGCTATACAGCAGAAAATAACACATTGTAAAGCAACTACACTCCAATAAAAATTAATTAAAAAAATAAATAAGTAGTACATGAAAAGCAAAAACAATTAAAAAACTAGAAATGGAAGGGCTTTGAGAAGTAAAAGTAATTGTACAGACCCAAGCGTTTCATACACCACCTTGCACTGGAACCAAAGTCCTGGCAGGGGCCAGTTACACCAAAAGTCAGGTGGGTTCTGGCCTTTCCAGATCATCAGCCATCAGGGCACGGGTCCTGCTCGCTGTGTTAGGGCACCAGGAAGGGATGGAAAAGGGGCCCTGATGGGTGGGGGCCACATACCTCATCGCTCACAGTCCCTAGTACCGAGGGGACAGCCTGCAGGGGAAGCCTGGGGTCTGGATGCCCCCACCCTCCGGCACATCCTCCTCTTCTGTACACAAGGGTGTGGAGAAGGAAACTAAGGAGGATGACCACCACCACCACCACCTGTGTGGGTTCTGTCGTGTCCGACCCTTTGTGACCCCACGGACTGCAGCCCGTCAGACTCCTCTGTCCAAGGGATCTTCTTGGCAATAATACTGGAGTGGGTCACCATTTCCTCCTCCAAGGAATCTTCCCAACCCAAGGATTGAACCTGTGTCTCCTGTATTGGCAGTGATTCTTTACCAGGGAGCCACAAACCCTCTCCTAAAAACCAAACCAAATAAAAAAAAATTCACTTTCTTGGTGCATGTGAATGTTTGAAAAGAAGGACAACGCCAGTATCTCACTTTGAGGAATGATGCTGTTTGTATAAAGCTGATGTGTGCCAGGAACTGGCTCACGCACTTGGCACACACTGGCTCTTTGACCTTACACAACCCCACGAGGCGGGCGTTATGATCACACCCACGTGATGGACAAGAAGCTGAGGCACAGAGCTGTCAGCAGTTCTCCCCGGGCCCGGCAAGTATCCACTGTCTGTCTGCTTCTGTCTCTGGGCTCTCTCTGGACTCTGCCACCTGCAGCTCTTTTGTCCCCTACTGAGAATTGTCTGGAGAGACTGGCCAAGGTGCATCTGCGCCCAGGGACAAGCGACATCACACCCTCCTAGACCATGGATAATCACACAGAATGGAGTGGGGGGCAATTTAAAAAAAACTCATCACCTATCTAGACTCTCCAGGAAGGGCAGTCCCAGTGACCCTGTTCTAATTATAAGGTGGGGGTGGGAACCAAGGAAGTGTGTGCAGAAGTCCCCTCCCTTCACAGTGGAAGTGCAGTTACCAAGATCCAGAACTTAACTCTCTTACAAGAACCTGATGTTCCCCACGGGCTGGGCAGGGGCCCGCCACTCGAACGCCAGGTTTCTCTTCCGGGACTTGTCCGCGTGGGTGACTGTGTCAGCCTCTTCAAAGCAAGCTATCAGTTTGGAATGAGGAGGAATGAAGACGAAAGTGCCAGCTATCTGATGATCAGACACTCGTCGGGCCTGGAGTAGAAAGCCCATGAAATCACGACTGCTCCTCACGGCCACTGCAACAGAAAACGCCCATCAAGGTCAACATCCTGGAAGGAGCAGCACTGGGTGACTTTATTTGAGTATTTTTCAAAACAAAAAGCTTAGGACCAGTCCAGTCCCCAGAAAGTAAACAATTCATTAGGGGGGAGAAAAAGGTTGAAGTGCTATTTCATACCCCAAATAAATTCTGTTTGGAACAAAGGCGTGTAAAAATGAAATACAAAAGAACTAGAAACAATGGTTTGGCTTTTTGCTGTTTTGTTTTTGTTTTTGTTTTTAATATTAGAGTTAGGAGTGTCTCTCTAAGCAAACCTCAGTATCCATAATGGGGAAAAAAAAATGATTTCTTAAAATTCTCAACATAGAAGAAATCAGAACACAAGGGATAAACTGAGAAAGATGTCTGCAAGATACAACAGGCAAATATACAAAGAGTTATAGTGAATTAACAAAAAGATGACCAAACCAAAAATTACCACCAGAGACAGAAAATAAAACAGGCTCAATCACAATGGTTAAAACAACTATAATTGAGACATACTTTATATATACCTTATTAACAAATTTCAAAATGTGTAAGTATAACCAGTATTGATAGCACAACAGAAAGACCAGGACACTCATTCAGAAGCGCTAGGACTGTAAACCATGCAACTCTTTGAGGTAGGGCCTTGATAACATTTTATGTGTTTTTTTTAATCCCCACACCAACCAATAGAACAACGTGATTGGATAAAACCATAGAGAGAGAATCAATTTTATTTCCATTTATCACCTCTAATTCCCATCTAAAGAGGCAGCATCCATCAGAAGAGAGCAGAGCCCACAGCACGGAGCTTGAGTTCCCTGTAGTGAAATAGATAGTGTCCTGTCTACACTGAGCTACCAGCTTCAACATCAGTGACTTTCTTTGCTGCTTTCTTCCAGCTGGTTCCTTGGGAGCTTGGCCCAAGGTAGGCAGGGGTGGCTCTGAAGTGTGTGTCTGTGCGTCGGGAGGGGCTGGGGTGGATGGTGGAAAGGGTACCCCTGGGGGACGACCCTCAATCATCGACTATGCCTCCTCCATTCTCCTGAGGGATGATTCAGAACTGTGTATCTTGTGGTTTCGCAAAGGGTCATCACTGGCGTTGGACCCCAGGGTGTTGCCCACAGCAGTAACCCACTCTATTTCACACCCCATATTAGTGTTTCTTTCTTCCCTATCACCCTATTCCCTCTTTTTCATCAGTGCTTCTTGGGTCATTTCCCAAATAAACCACCTGCACACAAGTTCTCACTCTGCTTTTCTAGGCATCTGAACTAAAGTAGCAGGAAATGCCCTTTTCACCCCTCAAATAACTTTAGTTTTAAATAAGGAGGAAAAAAGTCTATTTCTCACACATATTTGATATGGGGCATTTGTTCAGGGTAACTATATTTATATCTTACAATAAAGACAAAAAAACTTTTATAAGGCCATTTGTACCCTTTTCTACTATAAAGATTAATATCAATATAAGATTAGTTATATGATTTTAATGATGCAAGTATATCATGATTTATGGCTGCAACTAGAGACCATCATAGTGAATAAGTGAAAGTGAAAGTTGCTCAGTCTTGTCCGACTCTTGGTGATCCCATGATCTATACAGTCCATGGAATTCTCTAGGCCAGAATACTGGAGTGGGTAGCCTTTCCCTTCTCCAGGGGATCTCCCCGACCCAGGGATCAAACCCAGGTCTCCCACATTGCAGGCGGATTCTTTACCAGCTGAGCCACAAGGGAAGCCCCCAAAATATCAGAGTGGGTAGCCTATCCCTTCTCCTGCAGTAAGTCAGAAAGAGAAAGACAAATACCATATGATACCACTTCTATGCAGAATCTAAAAGAGGGCACAGATGAAACGCACAGATTCACAGACGTAGAGATCAGACTTGTGGTTGCCAAGCGGGGCGGGGCGGGGAGGGCTGGGCTGGGAGTGTGGGGTTAGCAGATGCAGACGATCACACACAGAATGGATAAACAAGGTCCTACCGTACAGCACAGGGGACTGTATTCAGCAGCCTGAGATAAACCATAATGGAAAAGAATGTTAAAGAGAATGTGTATTCTCATAGAACTGAGTCACTTACTGTACAGCATAAGTTAATATCACGTTGTAAATCAATCGTATTTCAGTAAAAAAGATAAACAACAACAACAAAAAGACCATAAACATTTCATGCTTTCTTGGCTACATAATTTCTTCTTAGGATTAAACCAAACTATAGCTCGGGAAACTCCTCCCTGGGACAAACACAACCTGGAATTTGTCCCTGGGCCTGGGGGCTCCTGGTGGGCGTCGGGGGATGTCTGGAAGCCTCTCGCATACATACCTGAGACCGTGGCACCCGGTGAGTAGGAAGAGCTGCCGGTGAGGACGGTGATGTGGCGGGTCCCGGGGCTCTGAGTCCGGGCTGGGATGTGCCTGGGCCGCATGTCCGCGCAGGCCAGCGCGCCAGCCCCGTGGGAGAAGGCGGAGGAGCCGGGCGCCAGGCAGAGGGCGGCACAGGCCCAGCCCGCGAGGGCGGCGGGCACCCCCATCCCGCCCTCTCCTGCGTCCCGCGGAGCAGCAGCTTCAATCGGGTGCTATTAGGAAAAGCAGGTGATGTCTTTCTGAAGGTGCCTGAGCTGACTGAATCCCACATGCGTTTATCCCTGAAATCCCTTTGGTGCCCCATTCCCAGATTGCAAGTGCTCAAGATCAAAAAAAGATGCGCCACATTACTATACAGGAAATAGATGACCAAGAAGGACCTACTGCAATAGCACAGGGAACTGTACTCAACATTTTGCAATAACCTAAAAGGGAAAATAATCTGAATGAGAATACATATATCATATATATATGTCGATAAATCTGAATCACTCTGCTGTATACCCAAAACTAACACAACACTGTAAATCAATTATACTTCATTTTTTTTAAAAAAGAATAGCTCTTTAAAATAGCATTTTAAAAAAATCAATGTGGAAATGACCAATATATATAGTTAGAGCAACTTGTTAACTAAAAAAAAAATCAACTAAATTAAAGTTTAAATGTGAAAAAAGGAAACTGCAAGAAAAAAGAAAAAAAGATGTGCCAGACTATAGGAAGTGCTTCATTTCTAAACCCTCTTTTTTAAACTCTCTTCTTGTAATTTTTTTGTAAGAATGCCTCTTTTTAAAGAGAGGCTATGCTAATTACATCAAAGAAATAAGACCAGAAAATGTTTGAATCCTAACGTGAACTCCTTACAAACTGCCTGATATCCAAGGACAATGTGAGCTGTAATATATTATAGCTGAAGTGAGACACCCGATGTTCCAATATGGGCAGGCAGCCTGGCATATGGTGGCTTGGTTTAGCATCTTATCTCTCTAATTGCAAATTACAGAGTTAAATGCTACAAATCTTCTGCCAACTATCAATTATTTAGGGAGATTGTTAAATTTGCAATGCTTTGCTAGCTCCTGTCTTTTCTCCTATTGACAAGTTTTAGATATTTCACTCCTCTTTCACAGAGAATATGAGCAAAAAAAGTTATACCCAAGCCCATCCATTTTATGCCTTGCTAAGTATAGTGAGAAAACATACACACACACACACACACACACACACACACACACACACATACTCGCTCAGGAGTAGAATAAAATATCTGGGGAAAAATAACACTTATAGAGTAAATATTTCTGTTTATACCATGAATGCCCATCAATAGAAATAATTAAAAGTTGACTGTCAAAGAAGTTCATAGATGAAAATAAAGTGAGAAATAGCAAGTAAGACAGATGAATAAGATTTGGGGCTGAATAAAGATTTGGGGCTAGCAGGCATTTTTTTTAAAACAGCTGCTTGTTTTTATAGTTCTATGCACATAAAAGTTCTTTTAATACTGTGATCTAAGGAACAATGTGAAGCAACAACAGTTCTTTAATAGGCTGGCTTTAAAAGGTAAAAATAAAATGTAAATGTTTAGTGGAATTAGCTATGAAATCAGTAGACTAAGGAGGTAATCCAAACAACCAAATCATCAAGTGTCATCTACTACCATCCTTTCTTTAAACCATCAACGTCGCCATCCTTTACATTGACCAGACACAGGGGGTGCAGGTTATCGTCTATATAGAAGGTGACTTTCTTAGAACTGTCCTGAGTCCTTAAGACAATGCCTTTCTCTGCTAGGTTTGTTCTCCATAAGAAAGTAAGAGTCAAAATCCCTGCACCACCAAGGGCCACTCCTGCAGATTTCCAGACACATTAGAAGATGATGAACAAGGAGCTGTAAAAAGTATATTCTCAGCTGAGGGGACTCAGGGCCCTTCTGAAGGACAGCAAGCCTTTACATAGACCACACCCTAGGACACTCTGTTGTTGGTAGAAAGTGATCTCCTCCCGACAGAGGCAGACCACACACAGATGTCTATGGAGGAGTCAGGGTGAGTACCAGGTCCCACAGATCAGACCCAAAATCATACATTTCATCCTTCTCCTTTGATCTTAAAATGTTTTTCCTATCAGCACCTTGTCTATCTGAACCAGAAAAATAGCCACTTACCTAGGAACACATTTTTCCTGAGGCTTGATGGAACAGTTTCCCCTCCCAGAGCTGCACAGACACATCCTTTAAACAAGTTCATTCTTCTTTCAGTTTCTCCTCCAATGGGCAGGACAACAGCTGTTACTGCTAATCCTCAGCGTCCCCAGGAACTGTCCCTTGGAGTCCAAATCCAGCCTTAATCGCATTGGTTTTCCCCTAAGGCCACATACACGTCCTCAGGTACAGTTTCCACGTCAACATTGCTCAAGCCTGTGTGGAGATCTGGAAAGAACTGGGACTGATTTTGCACACAACTTCCTTTGAAATCCTCAGCAGGAGCCCCTTCAATCAAACAAACCTCAGAGATCTCTGCTTCTGAGTCAACATAGGCTGAAGAAGGTGTCCTGGGTGAAATGGGATTGAGGCCGTGACCAGAGTGCAATGTTTGGGACCAAGAAGTCCCACATAGCATACTCCCTTCCCATCAATTGCACTGAAGCTGGGATTCACCTGTGCGCATGCAAACAAGAATCACCCAAGACCCTTGATAATAATGCAGAGCCGTGGATCACTGGTTCTCAATGTGGAGTTCCCAGAGCACGACATCACCATCACCTGGGCGCCTGCTGCAAGTGTAGGTTCCTGGACTTCACTCCAGACCCACTGAAAAAGCAGCTCTGGGGTGGGACTGAGTCATCTATGGCTGAGGTAGTTCTGACATGAGTAGAGTTTGAGAAGCACTGATACAGATTCCCCAGGTTTCTTTCCAGACCTGTGAAATCGGACTGTACCAGAGGGAGTTCTGGAAACCCGTATTTTTATTACACAACCAGGAGACAAGAGATTCTTGTGACCAGGCAAGTTAGGGAAATTCTGGTTGAAAAATCACCACCAAGCCTCTGGGAGGACCCAGCCCACCTGGAAGTTTGTTAATAGAGTCAGGCTCCTGAAAGGACTGTGGACTCACTACGAGTGTCATGAACATGGGTATGTGAACGCCTCCTTTGTGTTAGGCACTTTGCACTTGTGTGTATGCACACACTCACTCAGTTGTCCAACTCTTTGTGACCCCATGAACTGTAGCCCACCAGGCTCCTCTGTCCTTGGGGATTCTCCAGGCAAGAATGCTGGAGTGGGTTGCCATTTCCTCCTCCAAGGGTCCTTTCCAACACAGGGATCAAATTCACATCTCCACACATTTATAGGCAAAAGCAAAGATAGTTCAGACACGAATCCAGAGCAATAGATACAGCAAAATGGAGGAGACTCACAAGGCTGCAGAGTGTATGATTCTATTTATATAACATTTTGAAAAAGACAAGATTATAGAAGAGGAATAGGTCAGTTGTTGCCAGAGGCTGGGGTTGTGGGGAGAAGTGACTCCAAAGGGCTGCACCATATTGCAACTATACTGCAATATATAAATTATACTTCAACAAAAATTTTAATTAAAAAAATTAGTACAGGATGTCCTAGGGAGACTCCGAGCCTGGACAGTGCAGGGCGACATGGGGCGGGGGCTCCGGAGAGAGTAGCAGGTGGACCATTAGGCCTCATCGCCACTCCAGACAGCCCGAATGAAACCAACGACTCAGTGGGCAAAGCATCAATTCAGAGACTGCAGGTCCAGCCCCATCATGTCGGTTTGGGGTCCAAGTTGCTCAGGTGGCCTCAGCAAGTCTAAGTGAGACCCTCCACTCTGCAGACAGCAGGGGAGGCTGGCTTCCTCGGCCAGGACTGCAGTGTTCCCCATGCTGGGGAAACCACACTCGTCGAATCTGGCTCCTCTGAGCCTCCATCCCACCAGGAAGGAGGATATCTCAGTCTTCTGTTAAGTCAGAACAGAATCTGGGGGGCCCAGAAAACTAGGGTGAGGGTCTCCCGTCGCCTTCATTATACTGGTTTTCTGAGCTCACAAGGTCACCTGAATGCTGTGGCTCGGATGCTGTGGTGCAGAGAAAGTCTCAAGTCTCCAGCCAGGCTGGGCCTGGACCTCGCCCAACACACTGCGTGGCTTTTGCCCTTTGAAGTTCTCCCGGCTTCACCAGGTCTCACACGAGTGGGGCACAGATGTCTGATGCTGGGAAAGAGCAGGTAGCCGCTCTCTTCCCCAGCCCTCTCTGCTCCCTTCCTAGTCTTGGGGACAATCGGCTCTCCCCTCTCCCCGCCACAGCCTCCCAACCCTGCACCTGCTCGGGTCACCTGGCATAATCTACCCACCACAGAGAGAGAGCTCATGTGCCAACACTTCTGCTTTGGCCCCTTAACGAAAACACCCCCGATGTATGATTCTCAAGAGACCACTCCCCCGGTTAGAGCTGCTGCTGCTGCTGCGGCTAAGTCGCTTCAGTCGTGTCCGACCCTGTGCGACCCCATAGACGGCAGCCCACCAGGCTCCACCGTCCCCGGGATTCTCCAGGCAAGAGCACTGGAGTGGGCTGCCATTGCCTCCTCCACCCCGGTTACGGAAGGGCTGGCAAACAGCTGAAGAGCACAAGGTGGCTACAAGTAGTCCTGCTCCTCACCCAGGAAACCAGGAGGCGCGATCTTCCTCGCCTGCCACACCCACAGCCCCTGCTGAGCTGAGGGCACTCCCCAGGCCTCTCTGGACAGTCAGCAAATGAGTACTGACGCCCCCCGCAGCACCACTGTGATCGCATTTTATCTTGGGAAACCGAGCTCGTGTGTCTAACTTGCTAAAGGTCCCAGAGCTTCCCAGCAGTGATAGAAGTGGTTTCTCCCCACAGCTCTGAACCCACTGCCTGTGTAGCCTCATTTAAATATGAGGACTTTAAATATCAGGGCTCATTTAAATATCAGGGCTTTCCAGGTGGTCCGGCGGCGAAGAATCTGCCTGCAGTGCAGGAGCTGCAGGAGACGCAGGTTCAATCCCTGGGTTGGGAAGATTCCCTGGAGGAGGGAATGGCAACCCACTCCAGTGTTCTTGCCTGGAGAGAGGAGCCTGGTGGGCTACAGTCCATAGGGTCACAACGAGTCAGACTCGACGGAAGCAACTTAGCACGCGCATCATTCTTGTACCCGTATCGCCATGTTCTTGTGAGGTTCCTTTCTCAGGGGTTGCACCAAGCCTTCACCGCGGCATGGAGGCTCTTCATTGCAGGCTTCTTTAGTTGCGGCCTCCGGGCTCAGGAGGTGTGTCACGCGGACTTAGTTGCAATGTGAGGGGTCTTCGTTCCCCGATCAGGGATCGAACCCAGGCCACTGCACTGGGAGCTCAGAGTCTTATCCACTAGACTACCGGGCAAGTCCTCTTGCAAGATTTCAACAAAGTGATAGAGAGTAAGCGGGGTCGAACCCAAAGGAAGGGCTCAAAGGCTGTTTGTTTGGGGAAGGAGAAAATGGGCTGAGCTGCAGAGAGGAGGAGCTGGTTCACAGAGAGGGGAGATTTCGCACCAGGTGGCTCTGGGGCAGCGGGCGCTGGAGAGGGTGTGATTGCGAGGAAATAAGAACCAAAGTGGAGGTGAGAAAGAGGGCATCTAGCATCCCAGGCTCCGTGGGCATCCTAATCCCCATTTTGTTCTGGGTGCGCAAGGAAACGGAGAAAACATTGCTTTTTGCTTAAATCTATTGGAGTCATTTCACACTAGCAATTTGGCTGGACTTGATACATTAAGTGACTAAACAGTTACACTGACATCCCCTGACTCTCCAACTAGAACAGTCACATTAATGCTACACACAGGAAAAGTCTTTTCATGTGGGTTTTATGGTTTTAAATCAACAGCTCTATATCCTTTGGTGATTCACTTCATTTCTCTGGGTTGCGGCTGGTATAAAATAAAAGCCTTGAATTAAATGGTCCCTCAGATTTCTTCCAACTAGAAAATTATACATATGTTTAGTTTTATTTTAGCCATGAAGGCATAGGATGGGCTACTTAGGACGACAATCACCTTAGGACGACGTGGACCAAGTCCGCCACGAGATGGTGACCGCAGCCACATCACCTGCATCCCTCCAGGTTCTAGAGCAGCCTTGGAAGAGTGTTTCTCAACCTCCACGGAATCCTCAGAGAGGAAGGACCGGCTGAGTTCACCAGCCAGTCTGTCCCAGGACATTTTCTTCATTTTTAGAGGTCTCTGAAAGGGAGATATGGAGAATGTGCCTTTGGTAACTTATTAACAACTTTTGTCCCTTTTTTATGCCTTGGTCACAAATTTCAGTTGACATTGACTGGTGTTTGTAGGTAGACATTGGCTATACTAAAATTGTTATTGTAGTGAGCATTGTAATACCACAGAGACAAAAAATTTATTTTAAAATCTACAGAGTTCTGGAGTTCTGGGACAATCAGCAAAAGGAAAGAGAACATTTTCAGAATTTTCTTTGAATTCAACTTTAATTTTGAATTAAATTTTACATTTTAATTTTGAATTAATTAAATTTTTTTTAATTTTTTTTATTTTTTTTATGTTTCAGTGGGTTTTGTCATACATTGATATGAATTTTTAATTTTTTTTATTTAAAAAAAATTAAATATTTTAAAATTTTATTTAATTAATAACATTAAATAAAATTTAATTTTGAATTCAACTTTAAAATGGGAAATTGATAAACATTTATGTACATGTAGCAGGCTTGTTGATCTGCTTCCTTCTCTGTTCTGCCATGTACTTTCTTCCATTAGAAAAATAGAATGCTTTGGTGCTTTTTTCCTACTCAATTATACTTTCCTGTATTCTCCCATTAAAGAATAGTGCAGAAAAACAGGACTTTAAAACAAATAGTTGAATCCTTACTATTTGCCAGAAAAAAAAAAAAAAAAGTTGCTTATAGAGAGTTGGCTGATGAAGAAAATATCAGCAGGATCTCTCTCCTCTAGGTGTTAACATTTTATTTAATACTTGGGGTGAGGTGGCAGGAGGTAGAAGAAAGAAGTCAGACAGCAAATAAGTTGTACAGCCTTGGCAAGTTAATTAATGTTGATGAGCCTCAGTTTTCCCATCTATGAAATGGGGAGATGACTGGATTTCTCACGAAGATATTGTAAGGACTGGTGTCTTTGTATAATCATGTATGTATATGCTACTCACACAGTCTTGTCCGACTCTCTGTGATCCCATGGACTGTAGCCCATCAGGCCCCTCTGTCCATGGAATTCTCCAGGCAACAATACTGGAGTGGACAGCCATTTCCTTCTTCAAGGAATCTTCCCAACCCAAGGATCAAACCTGGCTGTCTTACAATGCAGGCGGATTCTTTACCATCTGAGCCACCAGGGAAGCCATATATAATGTATAATGTATATATGTATAATGATGCATAGCAATAAATCACAGCTATTTTCAGAAGGGAGATTAAAGCCAGGCTACTAGAATTTAGGGCAGAGAGAGGTATTTCAACTAGAAGCAAGAAAAGCTGGTTGATTTTTGAGGTTAAGTGTACTTGGGGCAGATAGAGAGGGATAGTATAGAACATCCAAAACTAGAGAGGCAGATTGAACAATGGTGTGAAAGTAGGAAGAACTATGTTTGTTGTAATAATCCAGAAATAAAATGACGCATGCCTGAAGTAGGGTGATGGAGCCAGTGATGCTGATGGGAGGAAATAGAAGTAAAAGGAACAGTCAATAAGATTTGGAAGCTGTTTGTATGGAGGCAAAGGAGCAGTTTTTAAAGACTTTCTAAAGGTATTCAAAAGACTTAACAAAAACTATAACCTGTATCTAAAACAGGGAAGATCGCGCTCAGTCTTAGACATGTTGGAAATGCCCTCTTAGCATCATCCACTCCTTAGCCAATCTTCTCTACACGCCAAGTACTGCCATGCACAGGGCTGGGCTATCAAGACGAATAACACGTAGTGTCTGCCTTCATAAAGCTGGAAATGGAAACTAGAGCATGAGCAGGTAATTACAAAACTATGAGATAAATGATAGCAGAGATAGACTCACACATGACTACAGAAATACAGAGAAGGAGGATCTGGGGGTTGGTTAAAAATTTCCTTTTTCCTTTTCAAAAAACACAAACATTCCTACCTTGTGATTGGAAGCCAAGAATTAGTCTCAAAGATCAGCCTTCAAATAATTCATTTAGGCCTGTTTTGTAGCCTTTGTTTAGGATTCTACACCACATATACTCTTTATCCTTATGTGGCCACTTGGTCCCCCTACTGTCCAGCATTGCAACTGGTCAACTTTGTGCATCCTGTCTTCTCTACCAACCTAGTTCTAAACCCCTGGAGGGCAGGATTCATCTTACATTTGCTAAGCTCTGATGCATAGCACAGTACCATGCTTTTTGTTAGGCTATCTGTTAAATAATTTAACAGACAGAAGCTAAGGAAGATCAAGAAAGGGTGCCTCACTACTGAACCCTGTCAAACATTTCCCTTCCATCCAAATTCAAGAACATTTTAAATTCTAAGGTTGTATTTTCTTCTTCCCTTTTCTCTTCCCTTTCGAAAATGAAGAACGTGGGACTTCCTGGTGGTCCAGTGGTTAAGACACCACGCTTCCCCTGCAGGGGGCCCAGGTTCAATTCCTGGTTGGGGAACCAAGATCCCACATGCCCCTCTGCACGGCCAAAAGATTTAAAAATGAAGACTATGTTTATTCACGTACCTAAATATCATCCTTCACTTTTTTTACCCTTCACACTGCCGCCTTCTATTCCATCTCGGAGGCAGTCACAACTAGTAGGGTTCTGTACTTTTCTCCCTATAGAACCGATCCAAATCTCTTATCCTATCTGCGTCAAAAACAAGCAGATTGTTTTCTTAGCATCCCATCCCTACCTTCCCTTGATGATGGGGAATACCAGAATCCTTGTACAAGAAGCCCCTTCATCAAGATTTAGACATGTTTTCACACTGATGAGCCTATTTGCAGGGAAGACATAGAGATGGAGATGTAGAGGACGAGCTTGTGGACAGAGGGGAGAGGAGAGGGCGGGACAGGCTGAGAGAATAGCATTGACAGAAACACACCGCCACGTGTAAAACGGACAGCCAGTGGGCGGGTCCTAGGCAGCACGGGGCGCTCAGCTGTGCTGACCCAGAGGGATGGGATGGGGGCGGAGAAAAGCTCGAGAGGAAGGGAACACATGTGTACATAGGGCTGATTCATTTTGTTGTATGGCGGAAACTAACCAACATTGTAAAGCAATTATCCTCAAATTAAAAAGAAAATAATGTTGTCATTATGGCAATAAATGTTTCTAATAAATTTAAAACAAATTAGAGTTTTTTTAAAAAAATATGTTTCATGGCACCTACAAAGACCAAAATCCAAAGATGATTCTCTGGCTCACCGTTTATAGACCATTTTTGTAGAACAAATTCCTTCTTTTGCTTTCTGACCCTCAACTCCAGAGCTGGGCCCATGTTCCTCCCAGAACCATAGAGTTCTATCACAACCTGTTAAAACAGCCCTTTCTCCTAATAATCGGGCCCCTGAACCTGACAGGCCTTGCTCACTGCCCTCGGGTCACATCACAGGAGAAGTCGGCCTCTTGGGCAGTGTCCCTCAACCTGGAGTCTGGCCAGCGTTCTCACCAAAGTGTTCAAGCCCTCGGCACCCACCTCTAACACGTGAGGGGGCCCAGGTCTGTGTGAGTCTGAGGCATCTCAGAGAAATAGATTCATTTGCTTCCAACCAGGAAGTTGGAAGGAGAAGCCCCAAGGCCGGTGCTTAATTCTCCCTTCACGTAAAAACATCACAGCGAAGGGGGCAAGATTCATGCACCTTTAAACATTTAATAAAAGGTCTATCAAGTGAGACTTCCCTGGTGGCCTGTTGCTTAAGGATCCACGTTGCAATGAATACAGGGTATGTGGTTTCGATGCCTGGTTGGGGAACCAAGATCCCACATGCCACTGAACAACTAAGCCAGTGCATGACAACTAGGCCCGGGCAACAGAACTAGAATGTTCACGGGCCTCAAGGAAAGATCCCCCATCAGATCTTTCACATGTGAGATCCTCCACAAAGATCCTGCAGATAAGACCACATGCAGCCAAGTAAACAAACAAATACTTTTGTAAAAGTCTACCATGGGCTGAACCAAAATACCACTTTAACTCCATCATTTCACGAAAACTTCTGTGGGCTTCTGTCTTTATCTTCCATGATAAGATGGAGCACCAGCACCAAGTTCTCCACCAAAGCACCTCTGGCTTCCTCCCGAAGCCAAATGTACACGTCTGTTATTGAAGGATCTATAGTTAAGCAGAACATATTAATGATTTGAACAGTTTTAGTTGAAATAAAATTCAAATATGGCAGCTCCCTAGTGTTTTGCTTTCCTGTGGCCATGTGTCTAGAAATAACCTAATGTGAAATATGCAAGATACAGAACAGTCCCAAGTAAAATTTATATAGCCAAAATTTCAAATTATATATATTATAGAAATACATAATTCTTAAAGTTTTTTATGGACGTCCCTGGTGGCCCAGTGGTCAAGAATGGGTTTGTTCCTGGTCTGGGAAGACTCCACATGTCACGGGGCAGCTGAGCCCATGCACCACGACTGCTGAAGTCTGAGCTCTAGAGCCTGCAAGCTGCAACTCCTGAAGCCTGCAGGCCCTAAAGTCCATTTCCCACAACAAGAGAAGCCACCTTGCTGATAAGCCTGTGCGCAGCAGCAAAGACTCCGCTTAGCCAAAAATAAATAAATATTTTAAAAGTGTGTTTTTTGTTTTGTTTGTTTTTTTTAACCAGAACTCACTTCCCAGTGCAGGAAATTTAAGAGAGAGATGCCAGGGGAAGATCCCCTGGAGTAGGAAATGGCAACCCACTCCAGTATTCTTGCCTGGAGAATCCTATGAACAGAGGAGACTGGTGGGCTATAGTCCATCGAGTCGCAGATAGTCAGACACAGCTGAAGCAACTTACTCCACAAACCCACTAAAAAGGAGTGATGGGCCCAGGCCCTGAGCTTCCTGGCAGCCAAGTGAGAAAGGCAAATACTGGTTTGGCCAAAAAATTCGTTTGGGTTTTTCCATAAGATCTTACTTCTCATTATCTTTATGAAACATAGGGAGGAAAATGGGCAAATAGCACAAGTATAACTAGAAGGATGATAAACTGGCTGAAGGATCTCCCCCAAAATGATGCTGATCATTAGCTCCTTCATGTTGCCTGGCCAGGGACTGCCTTCCCTCTGGAGCTATGGAAGGAAGGTGTGCAGGGCATGTGACTCTGGCCTGTGGGTGACCAGCGCTGGGAGGAGCAGGCAGACGACTATATGGCAGAATAATGATGAAAAACAATCTTGACAGGCCGGAGCAATGAGCTGAATCTAACAAGATGAAATTAAACAAGGACAAATGTTAAGTGCTAACATTTTTTTTCTGAGGTCAGAAAAAACTAATGGCAAAAACCCAAGATGGCACAGATATGGCTTACCAGCAGGCACAAAAACACAAAACAGACAGACCTGGGAGTTTTAAACTACAAGCATATCACTAAAAACAAAACGCTTCAGTGCCATTTTATCTTTTGAACAAGGGATGCAATTGTTCTATCACATTCTGAGATTACTAGTTTAAATTTGGGATTGGATTCTGGGCAGTCTGCTTTATTTCTATGGAAGATGGGTCTACGCTAACATTAAAGGCAACTTTGAAACAGAAATTAATTGCCAATAAGCTCCTTCACCCGACACAGCTATTTATATTGCTTGCATGTCATTTTTCATGTTGCATACTCACTTAAAAATGAGAATCCAGGAGAGTAAAATGAGAGTATCCAGGAGAAAATAAATAAAGCAGAATAATGAAAAAATCAAAGGGTTAGTCGCTCAGTCGGGTCCGACTCTGCAACCCCGTGAACTGAAGCCTGCCAGGCTCCTCTGACTGTGGGATTTTCCAAGGACAAATACTGGAGTGGGTAGCCATTCCCTTCTCCACGGGATCTTCCCGACCCAGGGATCGAACCCAGGTCTCCTGCATTGGAGGCAGATTCTTTACCATCAGAGCCTCCAGGGAAGCAGAACAACCATATAACAACGGGAGCGCATTTAGCAGAGAGTGGCTGGAGAGGCTTGTGGACTCTGAACCGTGAGTTTCTGAAGAGCAGTTGGACAGCCTGGGGAGAGGGTTCACGAGAGCTGTCTCGGAATAGCTGAGGTGTTGACAAGAAAAGATTAAGTTTGTCCAAAGTGAATTTAAGAACTATGAAGAAGAACAGCATTTGTAAAATCTTGAGGCTTTAAAACTGCCTTCTCTAGAATAAAAAAATAAAAAAAGATTTGACTGTCACATTACATCTGGAATGCATTATTGCTTTATTAGTAGTGATGTTTGTGTTTTTGCAGATTAGGATATTTTGGATTAAAGACATAAAATGTGAGATCATCTAGCCAGTATGTGGTAGCACTGAGAGACAACTGATGTGCTCCAGTTTGAGACAAATTTAAATTCAGTATTAATAGAAAAAAATCCTCATATGAGTCAGATCAGTACAAAGACAAAGGAGAAGTCTGCAGATTTTCATGCAGATAGTGTCTTATTAATGAAGCAATGAAAGAAAGTAATTTAAGAATGGGCCATAGCAGTGGCTTTCAAATTTTTCAACAATAATCTATAGAAAATCATATATACATATATATATATATATATATATATATAAAACCATCCCCAAGAATAAGAAATGCAAAAAGGCAAAATGGTTGTCTGAGGAGGACTTAAAAATAGCTGAAAAAAGAACAGAAGCAAAAGGCAAAGGAGAAAAGGAAAGATATTCCCATTTGAATGCAGAGTTCCAAAGAATAGCCAGGAGAGATAAGAAAGCCTTCCTCAGCGATCAATACAAAGAAATAGAGGAAAACAACAGAATGGGAAAGACTAGAGATCTCTTCAAGAAAATTAGAGACACCAAGGGAAAATTTCATACAAATATGGACTCAATAAAGGACAGAAATGGTATGGACTTAACAGAAGCAGAAGATATTAAGAAGAGGTGGCAAGAATACACTGAAGAACTATGCAAAAGAGATCTTCATGACCCAGATAACCATGATAGTGTGATCACTCACCTAGAGCCAGACATCCTGGAATGCGAAGTCAAGTGAGCCTGAGGAAGCATCACTACAAACAAAGCTAGTGGAGGTGATGGAATTCCACTTGAGCTATTTCAAATCCTAAAAGATGATGCTGTGAAAGTGCTGCACTCAATATGCCAGCAAACTTGGAAAACTCAGCAGCAGCCACAGGACTGGAAAAGGTCAGTTTTCATTCCAATTCCAAAGAAAGGCAATGGCAAAGAATGTTCAAACTATCACACAATTGCACGCATTTCACAAGATAGCAAAGCAATGCTCAAAATTCTCTAAGCCAGGCTTCAATAGTATGTGAACCAAGAACTTTCAAATGTTCAAGCTGGATTTAGAAAAAGCAGAGGAACCAGAAATCAAATTGTTAACATCTGTTGGATCATAGAAAAAGCAAGAGAATTCCAGAAAAACATCTATTGCTTCATTGACTATACTAAAGCTTTGGACTGTGTGGATCACAACAAACTGGAAAATTCTTCAAGTAATGGGAATACCAGACCACCTCACCTGTCTCCTGTATGCAGGTCAACAAACAGCAGTTAGAACTGGACATGGAACAACAGACTGGTTCAAAATTGGGAAAGGAGTACAGCAAGGCTGTATATTGTCAACCTGTTTATTTAACTTATATGCAGTGTGCATCACGCAAAATGGTGGGCTGGACGAAGCACAAGCTGGAATCAAGATTGCTGGGAGAAATATCAATAATCTCAATTATGCAGATGACACCACCCTTATGGCAGAAAGTGAAGAGGAACTAAAGAGCCTCTTGATAAAAGTGAAAGAGGAGAGTGAAAAGTTGGCTTAAAACTCAACATTCAAAAAACTAAGATCATGGCATCTGGTCCCATCACTTCATGGCAAATATATGGGGAAACAATGGAAACAGTGACAGACTTTATTTCTTGGGCTCCAAAATCACTGCAGATGGTGTCTGCAGCAATGAAATTCAAAGACACTTGCTCCTTGAAAGAAAAGCTATGATGAGCCTAGACAGCATATTAAAAAGCAGAGACATTACTTTGCCAACAAAGATCCATATAGTCAAAGCTATGGTTTTTCCAGTGGTCATGTACAGATGTGAGAGCTGGACCATAAAGAAGGCTGAAAACTGAAGAATTGATGCTTTCTAGTTGTGGTGTTGGAGAAGACTCCTGAGAGTCCCTTGGACAGCAAGGAGATCAAACCAATCAATCCTAAAGGAAATCAACCATGAATATTCATTGGAAGGGCTGATGCTGAAGCTCCAATACTTTGACCACCTGATGGGAAGAGCCAACTCATTAGAAAAGACCTTGATGATGGGAAAGACTGAGACCGGGAGGAGGAGGAGTTGACAGAGGATGAGATGGTTGGATGGCACCACCGACTCAATAGACATGAGTTTGAGTAAGCTCCGGGACATACTGAAGGAGAGGGAAGCCTGGCGAGCTGCAGTCCATGGGGTTGCAAAGAGTCAGATAACGACTTAGCAACTAAACAACAACATATTATATTATAAAAACATATATACTATATAAATGTATACTTGTTATAAACAACTCTAATATAAATTACTATATTAAATACAAGTATAAATAATTATACTATATAAATATATATAGTACATTATACTAAATAATTACATAGTAGCATGTGCGTGTCTCAGTCATGTCTGATTCTTTGTGACCCTATGGACTGTAGCCTGCCAGGCTCTTCTGTCCATGGGATTTTTCAGGCAAGAATACTGGAGAAGGTAACCATTTCCTCCTCTAGGCCATCTTCCTGACCCAGGGATTGAACCCACACCTCCTGCCTCTCCTGCATTGCAGGTGAATTCTTTACCGCTGAGGCACTGGAAAAGCCAACAGTATCGTATATAGTATGTATATTACACTGTATAATCATATATAGTATAATTATATAATATATACTACATATAGTGTGTATAGCCAATAGAAAATATATTTTATATCACCACCATATAGATGTAAACATGATTGAGAATAAAATGGGAACAAAAGTCTAATTACTACTGTTAATAATTGCTATAAATATACTTGGGTTTTTTTTTAATTTTACTTTTTAAAAATGATTAACTTTATCCACTAAATTGATTTCATTTCTAATGCCATATCGTGAGGATGGAAAAACATTGGCCTACAGAACTACTGAGTGGGACTGCCTGGATAAGCTAGAGAGCCAGAAATTCCTTCTCACAATGAGATTCAGTAACTCAATAATACAAACTGTGTTGTGTAACTTAAAAAAGACACCCAATCCCTAATTGAAGTGATTTTTGTTTCCAGTTTATTGCTTTTCTTCTCTTGCTCTAGATTATTGAGATTTTTCACTCAATTCTATTTCTAATATTATCTTTCCCTACTATTATACTACAACTGAAAAATCTTTGATTCCTTTGAGTAACTGATGAAAATATGAAACTGTATATAGTAACAAGAACAGAAGGTTGCAACTCTTTTTAAGTGCAGTTGCTCACCCAGCTGTGTTTATTTAGGTACAGTCTCTTTTCCAAGAATCAGCTACAAATCTTCCAATCATACCAACAACTTCTCTGTTTTATTTTTGTCCACAAAGTTGAGAAATTTCGATCAGTGTGTTAAGATTAAGAGACCATGGAAAGACAAATACCACATGATATCACTTATACGAGGACTCTAAAATAGGGCACGAGTGACCGTATCTACGAAACAAACAGATTCACAGACGTAGAGAGCAGACTTGGGCTTGCCGAGGGGGAGGGTGGGTTGGGAAGGGAAGGATTGGGGGTTTGGGATTAGCAGATGCAAGTGTTATATATAGAATGCATAAGCAACAAGGTCCTACTATACAGCATGTGAACTATATTCAACACCCTATAACAACCTATAATAGAAAAGAACAGGAAAAATGTGAATATGTGTGTATGTATAACTGAATAGATTTGCTGTATAGTAGACATTAAAACACTATGAAGCCTGGAATGCTGCAGTCCGTGGGGTTGCAAAGAGTCAGATATAACTGAGTGACTGAACTACAACAAAACCACTACACGTCAGTAAAATCTATTTTAAGGAAAGAGAGAGAGAGACAACAGTTATGCCATGGGACGGTTGGCTCTGAGGATGACACGTGGCAACGTAAGCTGAGTGCTCGGGACAGCACCTGGCCGGATGACGTTGGCTGCAAGATCTTGATGGTGACGAGGGCGGTGGTGAGACCACGCTCTTCCTCTAGAACACGGTCTCAAAACCACACCCGCTAAAACACTACACGGTCTTGACACGCCTTCAAGTGAACCAAACCTGCCTTCTAAAAATCACCCCTTTTTCCCCAACTCTTTTAAAACTTCTTTTGAGTATTTCAAGGTTTTGACTTCAAGTCATGGATCTGTTGTTTTCGTAACATTTTCTTCTTTTTTTTTAAAAAAATAACTGGGGCACTTGCTTGCCTCTCATTTTCTTGGATCTCAGCGGCTCTTATCAATGTTTCCTCAAGGTCTCCAGAAAGTTGTTTTGTGCAGGGGGATGTAATTCAGTGAGTTAACTTGGACAAGCTACAGTATTTTGAAGGATTCTGCTTCTCTCCTGGGAATGTTTTCAGCTTGGAGATGTTTTTTGTCTTAAAGAATAAAGAAAATTAAATGAGACCTGAGCAACCTGCTCTTCTTGACCCCTGGTAGCAAACCATTAACAGGTGGCCTGTCCCAAGGTTGTTCGCTGTATTCAGAAAAGCCTCCTTTCATGTGGGGTTTGGGCTTCTTGACATATTCAGGTGGTGGTTTAGCGTCTTTGAAAATGAACTCCCGGGTGGAAATCCAATCCCTGTCACTTACTAGCTGGGTGATGCCAAATGAGTCCCGCTTCGTGATTCAACTTCCGTGTTTGCAAAAGGAAGAAAAATACCTATATCGTGGGATTGTCCTGAGGGGCTTAGACCAGTGATCAACGTGACGTCAGCTGCTATTGGCACCCTTATCACATGGAACTCTGAAGGCCAACCCTTCACCTCCTCTTCAGAGTTTCTGCACAGGAAGGAATTTTACACGTGTTTCTAAACTTCTGAAGTCTCTTCCCACAAGATTATACTTTCTCTGAACTTTTGGGTATCTGACTTCCTAAAGGCTGGGACATGTGTCTGACCACATTCATGTTTATTTAGCTAGTGGTACACATGCCAGGGACGCAAAGTCACTTTCCCCAACTCCCATTCCTTCTCTGTCTGTGAGCATTTCCTCCTCTGAGACCAGTATCAACCCTCCTTGGCCTATCTTCTATTTCTAAGCTTTGAAACTGTCAGCCGGGCAAGCCAAAAATGTGTCAGGTGGCCTCCTTGTAGTGGGATAAACTGTCAGCAGATGTTAGAAAGTCAAGGTCCCGCGGCACTGTAAACTTCCTCCTTGCCATGTTTTCAAACTTTCCAATAATAATAATGCATCTGATGCTGAGAATAAGAGCAGGTCTATCTGGAAGCAAAAATGACCCAGGTGAATTATTTAAGAGCATCAGGATGGTATTTCTGATGATGGTGTTACTCAACATCAGGAAGACAGCAAATGAATACCAAAGAGCCAGACACCTTTCACGCACTGAAAAGAAAAAGAAGAAAGTGTGAGTCGCTCAGTCATATCCAGCTCTTTGCAACTTCATGGACTGTAGCCCACAAGGCTCCTCTGTCCCTGGAATTCTCCAGGCAAGTTTACTGGAGCGGGTTGCCGTGCCCTTCTCTGGGGATCTCCCCGACCCAGGGGTCAAACTCAGGTCTCCTGCATTGCAGGCAGATTCTTTACTGTCTGAGCCACCAGGAAAGCCCAAGTGCCAGGCACTAGAAATATGAAGCCAAACGCAGCCCTACCTGCAAGGAGCCTCCAGTCAACAATAGTCTCGTCATGGCTTCCATCTCAACTGGAGTGGTGTGTCTCTCATGCCTGCAGACTCTCCAGAGAGGAACTTCTTTCTCCATGTTTTGTTAAATTCCTAAAGCACCCATGTGACTTTGGCACATCTCCTCCATCCCCACACTGCAAAGCTCAAGGAAAGGTTATCTTGTTCCAATAATCAGAAATTGACATGACATTCAAAAGAAGGGCACCTTTAAAAAAAAATTGCTTTTAACTTTTTCATTTTGTATTGGGGTATAGCTGATTAACAGTGTTGTGATGGTTTTAGGTGAACAGCAAAGAGGCTCAGCCAAACATATAAAGGTATCCATTCTCCCCCAAACTCCCCTCCCAATCCAGCCTGCCACATAACATGGAGCAGAGTTCCATGTGTCCCGATTAGTTATCCATTTTAAACATGTGTATGCACCGTGGGGGTGTGTACTTGCCCATCCCAAACTCCCTAACTATCCCCTCCCCCCAGAGAAAAAGGGCAACTTTGAAATGAAGTCTGTGTAAGTTGGGAGGGGTTGTGTTGGGAACAGGAATTGTAGCGTCTCAAGGCTGGTCTCTCCCACAACACACAAGAGAAGAGATGGTGCAAGGAGAGAAGGCCTTAGTTTGGGGAAGGTTTTAGTCCATTAAGGGCTTCCCCGGTGGCTCAGGCAGTAAAGAATTTCCCTGCAAAACAGGAGACCTGGGTCCGATCCCTGGGTCAGGAAGATTCCCCTGGAGAAGGGAATGGTTACCCACTCCAGTCTTCTTGCCTGGAGATTTCCATGGACAGAGGAAGCCGGTGGACTAAAGGCAAATGGATGACAATAACAAAGGGAATGTTAAGACTCAGATATTAAGACATATTAATATCTTAATATCTTGACACCCTGTATTTTTTTCTCACAGTTCTCACAATGATCAGTTTTGATGAAAAGGTTTAAAAAAATTTTTTTTATGTTATATAGTGAAAGGAGATGGTAAGAGCCAAAGAGGAGCCATAAGTAAAACTTGTCAAATACAACATATCTAACAGGAAACACAACCTGACCTGGCTGGATTTTGAGCCCCACGTGTGCTCAGGGTTGGGTGTAGGGGTTTCATGGGGGTGGGTCCTGCTTCAAGGAGTGGGGGGTAGGGGAACCCCAAACACACACTGTGGGCGTGGGGGGGATGCAGAGGAGGGGTGGAGTGGCAAGGTCAGTCTTCCTCTAGAAGGGGCACCAGACGCTTCAGTCTTTATTAGACATCTGAGCACCCGGGCCTGTGACCAAGGACAGTGGATGCAGCTAGCGTTGGGCCAGGGAAGCACAGCAGATCCTGACTCACACACAGCCCGTCTCCATCTCTCTGCTGTACTCACTGGGTTTGAAGCTGCTGCTTCTAACGTGAAGAAACAGTGAAGGTCTGCTGGGAAACAGCCTGTCATGTAGTAATTAGGATTCGGGAGACTTGGGTGGGGAAAACAAATTCTAAGAGACAGTCATCTCAAACACTCAAGCTGCAGTGGCTGCAGATGCAGGCAAAGGGCAGCTCGTACCTCAGCCGGGTGTAAAGGGCTGCCGGCCGCCTATTGATCTCTCCTGTCACACCCGAGCACAGCGCCAACAAATCACTGTCAGCAGCAGCATCTCTGAACGCAGAGGAGGCAGTCTGTGTGCGCACCTTGGGACCTCCTGCCTGCAACTACTGGGAGGACGAGTGGAAGAGAACATTGATTTATTGATTAAAGGCATAATCAACGGAGGAGTCCATGGAGCTCAGCACTTAAGAGCCTGATCAAATAGCAGTGGGAACGGTTATTCTGGTTGCAGCCACTCCCCAAGTCACCTGGGCAAGTCCCAGAACTTCTTCGCTCAGGCTTCAGCATCTGGGAAAGGACACTGCCTTGTTCGGTGACCACAAAGGGAAGTCAAGGCGGAAGTGTGATCCTATGAGAGGGGAAATGATCCCAGAGATCTTTGCATCTGTGCTCAGGCCAGAAGGACTCAGAAGAAGTAAGGCAGGCTTGGCCCAATTCAAAGATCAGGTCCTACTAACGGAACGTCTTTAACAAGTAGGCGGCACGTTCCCTTTCTCAGAATACAGATACTTCAAAGGGTCTCAAGCACACAGAAAGTGTGTGCGCGCTCAGTCACTTCAGCCGTGTCTGACTCTTTACGACCTTATGAACTATATATAGCCCACCGGGCTCCTCTGTCCGTGGGATTCTCCAGGCAAGAATACTGGGGTGGATTGCCATGCCCCTCTCCAGGGGAGCCTCCTGACCAGGGATCAAAGCCGCATCTCTTAGGTCTCCTAAATTGGCAGGCATGTGAGTGCCACCTGGAAAGCCCCACTCAAAGTGAGAGCCATACAAACCTAATGTCTGAAAAGTGATGAGGCTAGTTTTCGATGAAATACACCCTGTGCCTCTGAGACATAGTTGGCACAGAGCAAGGCTGTGATGCATTCTAAAAGATCCACACCTCTCCACGCCTCTCCACAATATATGAACAGAATACATATTTATCTGGTTTGGAATCGTGCAAACCTGCTCTATGGAAAAGATTTTCTTATCTTCTGCTTTTTCTTTTAAATCTAGAAATATAGTAATTGGGAATTTGTAAGGTATCCAGCAAAGCAATCTATTCAGACCTAGCTTTGGAAACTACAGAGTAATCACCGGTTTCCTTTGGAATCTCATGAAGAAGTGGTGAAGTCATCAGGAACACAGGTCCCTCAATGTGTCTTAAAGAAGAAATGCTTTTTTTCAATGCAATAAAAATCTGAGACTCTGCAGTTTTGAATGTGGTCTACTTCTTCCCTTTTGTAAGAAAACTTCATAATGCAAAAACTACAGCTTAACATACTCTGAAAGCTAACTCTATGGGACAACTTGGCTAGGCCACAGTACTGAGGTTTTTGGTCAAACATTCTAGATGCTTCTGCAAGGGTATTTGTAAGATGAGATTAACATTTAAATCAGCAGATTTCAAGTAAGGCAAAATTACTCTCCAATAATGTGGCTGGATTTCATGCAATCAGTTGAAAACTTCATTAGGAAAAAAACTGACCTACCCAGGAGGGAAAATTCTCCTGGAGAGTGCCTTTGGATTCAGATTACAATTCCTCCCCCAGGTCTCCTATCAGCCAACCCTGGAAATTTTGGACTTGCCAGCCTCCACAATTCTGAGTCAGTTCTTTAAAATAAAAGCCCCCCACAGACAGACTGACCGACGTGCACACACACATACCCTATTGGCTGTTTCTCTGGAGAACCCTAACACACACACTGTGGTAACGTTAACATTGTTCACCAGTTATTTCTGCTTTCTTTTAGGTCCGTGGTTATA
Source organism: Muntiacus reevesi (assembly GCF_963930625.1). Classification (NCBI taxonomy): domain Eukaryota; kingdom Metazoa; phylum Chordata; class Mammalia; order Artiodactyla; family Cervidae; genus Muntiacus; species Muntiacus reevesi. The sequence continues at coordinate 58,472,160 of NC_089261.1, read as the reverse complement.
CTTGGCTGAAAACGTAAGGCAGACCACGGTCATATAACTTGCTCTGACTAATGAGATGGGAGTGGGAGTGACGTGTGACCCCTGAGCAGACGCATTTAAGCGCCAGGCGTGATGCTACCCACTCCTCCCCCAGGGCACTGAGCCCTGAGCCACGCTGAGGCGGCAGAAGCACAGGCGTGCGCCCTGTGCCTGGCCCCAGGTGACCTCATGAGCGGAGTCTCACCTGCGGGCCCCCGTGGCTGACAGCATGAGTGGGAATCGTTTGTTTCAAACCACTGGAATTTGAGGGTTGTTTATGATTGACACACTGCCTGGGGAAAAAAAAAAAAGTTGTCCAGTATCCTATCACTATCCACTCAACCAGCTGATTACAACGTTTTATTTTTTTTCATTATTACAAGTTTAGTAGGCCTTCTGTAAACACTGAATAGTGATTTGGAATGTTGTATGCCCATAATGGTAGGGAAGCCGCCTCTCTAAAATTATTTTATGTAAATTTTCACCAACCGGCCTCTTCTTTAATCCAAATTATTGGTAGAATATTTTGCCAAACCCACGGGCATTCACGCCATTATAAAACTTGGAATAAATGGAGTCCATATGGATTTGACAATTTTGTAAACAAGACCTCGAAAACTAGTCTATTCCAACTGCACCAATGTTTTATGATTTTATGAAGATGCTAGAATATGTCCACCTTCTATCTGCTATAACTCCCAAATTACTACTAGGAAGAGACAATCTTTCAGTGAGACAGATGACTCAAAACTGAAAATCTGGCTTTCGCTAGATGGAAAAAAAAAGAAAAGAGTATGAAGATGGGAGTTTGAACCATATGGGCCTGTGAGGAAACGGGATGAACAGATGGACATAATCAGATTTCAAAATTATCTAGTCCTGAGGTTATCTGGAATTCAAGATATGAACATACAGTTGAGATGATCAAATTCATCTAAAGTGCTCAGATTTTAAAAGAATCCTCAAATATTTGGTTCAGTTAAAAGAAAGGATAATGCCATTTTCTCCCATAAACACCTAAACCTACAAACTTAAGACGGAGAGCAGGAACAGGGTCACCTTTATGGATACTCTACTATCCCCACTGGGCCTAGCACAGTGCAGCCCACACTTACCATTCAATACACGTGAAACTGACTTCTACCACTTCCTCCAAACTCACTGCCTGGCCCCTTCTCCCATCTCCTAAATGGGGGAATCAGGCTGAGAGAGGGGGGGTCTCAGCCAGAGACCATCAGGGTCACAGCCAGTGGCCCACCACTTGGCCCGTCCCCCCTTGCCCACCCACTTCTGTGGTCGCACCCCCACTGTGGCTAACTGGACTCCAACGGGGCATTGAAGCTGGTCAATTTACAGAGACACGCCTGGGTGCATTGCCATGTCCTCCCACAAATGGGAATAAAACTAGCCGCCGGATATTCAGACCCTGGAGGTTAAGCCTAACTCCAACTTTTGAAAAATCTTTACTTATTCATCTATAGCTTTGTCAGTTGCAGCACACAGGATCTTTCATTGCAGCTCGCAGGCTTTGTTGCCCCGTGGCATGTGAGATCTTAGTCCTGTGACCAGGGATCAAACCCACGGCCCCTACACTAGAAGGCAAATTTTTAACCACTGGACCGCCAGGGAAGTCCCTCGAGGCTATTAGCTCTTAGATGGAGTCCGGGGCCCTCGTAGTAAAGGCAGTCAGAGACAGGCTGTGGCGTGCAGGAGCTCCAGAGACAAGGTCACGGGAGACCAAGACTAGTTTCTCTTCCTTTTCCCAAGTTTATTTTAGTGGCGAGAAGATGGGTTAATGCAGTCTGGCTATGGAGAACGGTCCTGGCCACAGAACAAGCTGGGGTTTGCCTCTGAACAGGAGAGCTGGCCAGTACTTTGAAGAGCATTTCCTGAGGACAAAGGTCAGTGTCGGCCCACAGGAGGAGGACAGACTGGCCCTGTGGCCTGGAATGCTGTACTGAGGTCACTCGTGAGTCAGTGTGATTATCAAGGACGGTGTTTCCCCTCAGAGGCCGCTTCTATTCTCATGGACTGTTACGGCCTCCACTGTGATAAACCACACACAGCAAGTCATCACTGCCGCCTTCTCGGGCCTCACTCGAGTCCCCTCAACGTCGACTGTCACATAATGAAACTCTCCCAGCAAGCACTCCACAGCGCCCTGCATAAGAAGGCTGAGGGCGCACAGCCTCTCTCAACAGCATTCCCTCCCTGAATGCTGAGATGTGAACGTGGAGATCGCAGCACATGCCTACCATCTGTATTTGTACTTGTCAACAGCTCTGTTTGGGGATAAACAGTGTTAAAGTAGAATCAATGCAACTTGTTGGAAGATTAGCCAGGGAACGGCTCACAAGACCAAAACAGAACATGAAGTCAGAAAGTCTTTTAAAAAAAAAAGTCAAGCACCATTTTCCGTTTCTCACTAAGCACTTTTGTCACAACCCAAGATAAAGAGCAGGTTGCTGGCGTTTGGGGGCAGAGAGACAGGGGAAAATGTGTTTGCTCAAGTGAAAAATTCTGCAACCCAGAACAAATGTCTTTGCTACAATGTAACTGGAAATCATTCACTGACCTCTAGGAGACTACAGTCAAGAAAAAAGTAATTTTAGCATTTACATTTGTTTCACAGTTCCACGATATGAAGGTGCACACAGGGGACAACATGCATTGGTACAAGTGAATCACACAGTCCTTTATTACCATAAAAACGTCAGCATTTCCCAAAGTTGATCTTGATTAAAAAAGGAGTTCCATGTTGAAACCACTATTCCACCACAGAGCTATTAGAACAGAGAGAGATGGCAAGGGGGAAATAAAGACATAATACCAAAAGGGAGGTCAGGGAAGAAGTTAGTAAAAACAGGATGCTACAGACTGGTGGGTGATAACAACAGAATTGCTTTTAGAAGCAGTTGATGTGAGCGAATGAAGGCGTGAGGGAACCTGGCAGCCCCATCTTCTACAAAACAAATGAGAACACGTGTGCTCCACTTGCAGGGACATTCATTTTCCCCTTAGACGACGTCATTTATAAAAGAGCAAATTGGTGATTTGTACTTACAGACTGAACCCTTTTCAAGCCCCTGTCAGGGAGTGATAAATTATTGATGCCTGGTTTTATTTTTGGTGTGCACACAGTAAGACCTTGTGAAATGTTGCTGTTCGCTTTCCCGGGGTTATTAATTAAAAAATAATTGTTTCCAATTACTCTGTGATCTTGAAGCTAAAACCAGACAAAATATCACACATGCCTCTCCAGACTCTTCTCTCCTCTCCTTCCTCACCCTGCCCCCACATCCTTCAGCCAGGAAATGGGGTCAACGTCACAGGAGGCTCCTGGCCCAGTCTGCAGCTCAGAAGGCAGACGGCTGCAGGAGGAAGACAGACAGGACGGCCACACCATTGTCTCGGTTCCTCCAGCCACAGTGCCCAGACACACACAGCGTAAACGGTTCAGGGCACAGAGCAGGGCTGAGGAAGCCGCATGAAGAGAGAGGGAAGCCTTCTCCACGGGAGCCACGTGAAGAGGAGCTGCCCTGCGCCAAGAGACGTGGATGCTCGTGCTCCGCTCCCGGACTAGGCACTCGGCTGGAACTGGATAGAAAGGCCTTCCTGGATAGAAAAGGCCCTCCCTAAGCAAGGGCTCTGAGAAATTCTGCCCGTCACAGTGGAGCAATTGGAACCTGAAATGAGTTTACAAACTGCAGGCCTCCCTTTCATGCAAATGACGGTCAGACTGTACAGGACTGGCTCCTCCCCGTCACATTCACAAAATAAGAGGACGGCGTGGGTATCCAGCTTCCAGAGAGGGAGCAAGAAAACCCGCCAGGTGAGCCACATCCCAAAGATGCAAAATGACCGTGCACAGGCTTGGCGTCAGAGTGTTTCTGCCTACAACCCGCAGAACCTCCCCACTCCTTTTGTGGAAGTGCCACTATGAGACCCCCGATTCTATTTCCTATCGAGGAGATGGAGCCAGAGGCTGAGCGTCTGGTCTAGGGGAAACTTTGCAGCCTCAGACTTGAAACCGGATGCCTGGTGGAACATTTTCCCTTGAGCACCTTGCATGGCGAACATAAGAGGACATAAGAAGGCCATCTCTACAGTGTTTTAATTATCCTCACATCCATCATTTCAGCCAGTCCCACAAGCAAAGCAGTCAGATCAAATGGCTTGAAAACTTCCATGTAGGGAGAAAAAAATTTTCTTTCCACTTAAAAAAAAAAATCTTTTTGCTTTCTGCACACTGACGTAGAGGTAAAACAAAATGACTGCAACTTAAATATGAAAGAATTCTTTACAATTAAATCCACAATTTTACACATTTATCTCAAACATGTGTCAGTGAAAAATCACCAACTATTAATAGGAAAAATTATATGACAGAAGAAACAAAAAACTTGATAAAAAATATATCTCGGTATGAAAAGCACTGCACTCTTGGTGTCTTCACATCCTCCTCTTCTGTGTACTTATATACAACACTGAAAAGAAAAAATGAACAAATTGAAAAAAGCTGCTCTTGAGTATCATAACAGCCAGTTTTAACAGCACACAGATTTCAGCCTGGACCACACAAAAAGTTCTAGAACTACTGTAAGGCTAATTTTTATGATTTGAGAGCTGGGTTTGATGTCTCAGAGGACTGTGTTCTGGTCTCAGCCATACATCTGACTAGATTTGCAAATCATGAACAAGGGAATAAAATAAAATGTATGAGAAAGTCTCTGGAATCTTAGAATGGTTTATAAATTGCAGGTATAACAATCATGCTTATAGTCAAAGTATATTAGTAAATCTACCAGGCCAGAATTCAGACTAAAAGCACTAGTTTCATCCATCTCTTCAATATAATCACTAAATTTCCTGTTTACTTTTTTAAAATTAAATCAGGGTAAACAACAGCTGAGGAGTTTTTAATTTTTGTTAAAGACACCAAAGTCCTTATTCTGAGCTCCCTATAAAGGGTCAACCTTTGGTGTTATCCGAAGTCTTACCCAGCTAGTCCTCTCATGACCACCCACACACACTCTTCAGGGTATGAACCAGACCACGCTGGACGGCTGGCTCACTGGAGGCAAGTTTCCACCAGAGGCGTGGAAACTTCCACCCCTCCCACCCCCACGCCTACTCCGATTCTGATAGGTTTGTACAAAAGTGAACATTAACAGATATCTTGATCAAAGAATATGGTACAGATTCATCAATAAGCCAGGATCCTCTTTAAGAGCCTAGGATGTGAATTACGGAGTCTAAAGATAACTAACCACCATTAACTACCCCACGGACAAGGTTATATAAAGGAAAGCATCAGAAAGACAGTAGAAACACCCCAAGGAAACTGGCCAAGTTTGAGATGTAGAGTGTTATGTGACAGGATCCACCTTGTCACCTCTCACAGAACCCGCAGCTGACTGCTGTTATCAGCTGTCTTGAGATGAGGAAAGATCATTAACATTTCTCTGTGAGTGAAATGAGTCAAATAAAAACAATATTAAAGATAGGAGGCCTATTCTTCTTCACACTGGAAGAACTAAAAAGGGATATATATATATATAAAGATATGATGTGACCCAAATGTTCATAGCAACACTATTTACAATAGTCAAGACATAGAAGCAACGTTAAGTGTCCACTGACAGATGAATGGATAAAGAAGGGTACGTGCAATATTATACAATGGAATATTACTCAGCCATAGAAAAGAAAAAAATAATGCCACTTGCAGCAACATGCATGGACTCAGAAATCATCATACTAAGTGAAGTAAGTCAGATAGAGAAAATCATATGGTATCACTTACATGTGGAATCTAAAAAAAAAAGATACAAATCAACTTATTTACAAAACAGAAGCAGATTCAGATACCGAAAACAAGTTTGTGATTACCATGGAGGAAGTGGGAGCAGTACAATAGGGGGTTAGGAATAGCAGATATAAACTACTATACATAGATAAAAACTATATACAGAGATATACAGTCTTACCTTTATGTATATATCTCTGTATATAGTTTTTGTTTATATAAAGGTCCATATAGTCAAAGCTATGGTTTTTCCAGTAGTCATGTATGGATGTGAGAGTTGGACCATAAAGAAGGCTGAGCACCAAAGAACTGACGCTTTTGAACTGTGGTGCTGGAGGAGACTCTTGAGAGTCCGTTGGACTGCAAGGAGATCCAACCAGTCAATTCTAAAGGAAATCAACTCTGAATATTCATTGGAAGAACTGATGCTGAAGCTAAAGTTCCAAAACTCTGGCCACTTGATACAAAGAACCGAGTCATTGGAAAAGATCCTGATGCTGGGGAACAATTGAAGGCAAGAGGAGAAGGGGGAGGCTGAGGACAAGATGATCAGATAGCATCACCAACTCAATGGACATGAGTTTAAGCAAACTCCAGGAGATAGTGAAGGATAGCGAAGCCTGGTGTGCTACAGTCCATGAAGTCGCAAAAAAGACACAACTGAGCCACTGAGCAACAATAACAAATATAGATAAACCACAAGGTTCTACTGTAGAGGACAAAGAATCATATTCAATTTTATAAACGATAATGGAAAAAAATCTGAAAATAATATATATACATTCAGTTATACATACGTGTGTATATATATATAAAATATGTGTGTATATGTATATAACTGAATCACTTTTCTGTACACCAGAAACACAATACTGTAAGTCAACTACTTTAATAACAAATTTTTAAATAAAATAAAATGAAGACATAATGTGAAACAATATGGTACTGCATGGACAGGAGATAGAATATCTACCATAAAAGTCAGGATGTTTAGTTCACAGCAAAGAGATCCAATTGTAAGGAGGTGGAAGAACTTATCCAGAACTGGAGGATGCACAATACGAAAAAAAGCAGAAATCAAGAGTCCCAAAACTCCGTTTGGGAGATGAGACCAAAAAGCAGGGACAAGTCAAAGGATAACGCCCACAGTTCTGATGTCTTCCCTCGAGCACCTGCAGAGCCATATTTCCTCTTCTGTCGTCTTTGCCAAACTCAGGGATACAAATCTCCCACAAGAAAAGCATTTCAAAGCTTCACAGAGGAACAGGGCAAGCTATCTGTCAAATGACGCAAACCAAAGGTAGCAGGGAAACAGCGGCCACTCTGGGAGCCAGAGTCCCAACCGCCAGGTGAGAGGCGGCGTTGGGGGGATATAACACTGTATCCGAGGACAGAAATCAGCGCCAGCGTACCGAGGCCCTCGTCAGCAAAGGGAGGGAAGAAGAGAATTTCTAGTTACAAAATGCCGTGAAGCATCTAAAAGAAAAAACGGCCGCACTGAAGATTCGAGAGGAAATTAGCATTTAAAAACCTACAAAGCAAAACTAAAACTGAATTATCCAGAAAACCTGCTGGTGATCTGATCATAAACACAGAGGCCTATCGTGGATGCTATGTAACTGTAGAGTGAAGGGCTGTTACCATTGTTTCCTCGGATAAATGCATCCCCGTACTTGTTCTTCAGCTGTCCATTGACATACTCCTCTGTCTGCTCCAAGGCTATATTCATGTAGCCATCCAGGCAAGCCAGGACCCCTGCAGATGGATTCAGGCAAAAAGACACACACAGCAAGAGCTGAAAATGACAGGGCACACCTGAGAGCTGACAACCCCTTCATTCATTAGCCCGCACACGCCTAATATAAAAATTCACACTGTAAAGGCAGCTCAGCAGAGGCAAGCACAAAGAGTCTGTGCTCTCTGTGGTCTGAATGGACGCTAAGGCCCGTATGGCATGAAGGCCACCGCATACCCAGGACTGCGGGCAGGAAAAACGAGCTGCTGCCTTCCTCAATGCACGTGTGGCAACAATGGCAAACTTTAAAACCTTCACAAAAGTAACCCAGAGAGAATATTCCAAGTAAAATCCCATTCTTTGAAAGCTAAAGACAGGAGCAGGCAGTTAGGCCCGAGCAAATGACCACGAGCCACGCCTCCTCACAACCCCTGGCGTGGCATTCCTGGCTTTGGCCACTAAGGGAAATATGGGTCTGGCCGGTTTATCTCATTCTGTCACATCTCCTGCAGCAGATGAATGCGGTTCAGGGTTAAAAGGAAGTCTCCACAACGTGTTAAAATAATGCAGAAGAGGAGACAACAGGTGTCCTGAAAGAACAGCTTAAAGCCGTGACTCCCAGTGAAGCGCAACGCGAGCGCTCAGGCACCAGACCGCTTCACAGCACGCCCCTCTCCGTGTCGTTCCGGTTAGAGCCCTTCCCAATCCAGACCAGTACAGAAGAACTGCCAAAAACATCCCAGGCTTTTTAGGAAATTGTTCAAGGGAATCTTTTCAACTGTGTTAAGCGGGCATCAAGTTTGCAAGATTTGATCTGATGATCCTTTATTTAAAAAGACTAAGATATGTGAACCACTAACTCTGAGTTTCCAATTTCCAGTAGTATTTTCCAGAAAAACAATTTAAGTAAAAACAAATACTATAAATTTGATTCAATTAACCAAGTCAACAGCTCCATTTCGTCTCAACTTCGTTAATATGCTCCTCACTCTCTGCCTTTGCCCCCATTATCCTTTCAACAAAAAGTTTCTTTTCAAAATTGTGTGTGTTTGTGATAAGAGCACAAGACAGTGAGCTAACAAATCCTCCTACAGACTGAAAACTTTCAAAGCACCAGCCGACTGTGAACAATTAATAATTATTTCCTATCAAAAGAAAGCTGAAGCTACAGCTACAACTTTATGGTTTCTTTCCTGCTGTATTATATCTAAACCCCAGTCATAAGTGAGCAAGACACTTTTGAGACAAGCTATGTAAATGTTTGAAAATTAATTAAAAGCATTTAAAATAAAATCTTCCCTTCTAATAAAAATATTCTCACAGCAAAGGCTTTTTTTTTTTTTTAAAGAAAAAGGTTCCTAGAGGTTGTAAATATGATCCTCTCCTGTATTTTGATCTAAGGGATTAAAATACAAGGTTGAAGGGAAATTGATACAGAGAGCTGGATTTTCCCCCCAGTACTTTTATTTAACCACATTCTTTATAGTATGCCCTCAATAGTGTACATTTTCTTTTAATATATAGAAGCCATGGCCAGACATTCATAAAAGGAGAAAAATAACAGTTACTACCCATATGAAAGGTTGCTGCAACTTACTAATCAAAGAAATATAAATGAAAAGAGTTATTACTTGTGGCCAGCTAGCATGGAAAAGTCGAAATCAAGGCTAACCCAAGAACTGAGGAGAACAGACAAGAATAAGCCAGCTGCCCTGACAGGGGCCAGCTGGTGCCCTCTCTGACTCTGAGACCCCAGCCCTCGCCCACAAAAATAAAACCATGGTCCATGCACTCATGGGACTCCTCTGCAGCCATTCAGCAGTCTGTATCGTGAGAGAACGGAAGGCATTGTTCTAATGTTGAAAAAAAACAAACCAGAATGCACATACAACTGATCCCACTTAGGTAAAATTGTGCTTCTATGGAGACAGATCCAAGCGGGTAGGGCTGATTATCTCTGCATGGTAGAATTTGGGGAGACTTCGCTTTCTTCTACATATAGGCTTCCCCGGTGACTCAGGGTAAAGAACTCGCCTACCAACACAGGGGACATAGGTCTGATCCCTGCGTCAGGAAGATCTCCTGGAGAAGGAAACGGCAGCCCACTCCAGTATTCTTGCCTGGAGAGTCCCATGGATAGAGGAGCCTGGCGGGCTACAGTCCATGGGGTCCCAAGAGTCAGATACGACTTAGTAACTAAACCACCACCATTCAGTATAAAGTCTCTAATTCCACTACAAAAATCAAATTACACTGGAAATATGTTATTAATGTCCAGAAACTAATACACAGACAGCAGAGTATTTCTTAACAAGGCTTTTGAGTCAAGCTTGAGTCTGAGTCCTAGCTCCTCCCTTACTAGGTGGGGATAATCAACAGAGATCTCAAAAGGATTTACGTGATGACAAGATTAAAGTGATTCATGCACACTGGACCCATAGTAATCTCTCAATAAAATTAAGTTTGCATGTGTGTAAAGTGGAAAAATCTCAAGAGACTAGGATCATTATTCAGGAGAGTGATCAAGAAAAGGCTTTAAAACTCTGCTAATGAATTAGTTATCGACAATTGTGAAATATTCCAAGTAATTTAACATATCTTAATATTGGAGGATTAGGATTAGTTATTTCAGAAAGTGAAACTGGATACCTTTCTTCCACAAAGTTAGTTTCAGTAGTGTCAGAGCCTCTTTAAAAGGGCACTTCATTCTGTACAAGAACAAAAAGAAGTCTTTGGACACCCCACATACTGAGTGAGTGGGAAGTTCACGCTGTAAAATGATACTGCCTAAATAGCTGCTCGCCAATCTTGACTACTTCCACAAAAATAAATGTGGCTGGGCCAAGGAGTTCTTCAGAATCCAGTTACTCAAGCCTCGCTATCACCAAGGACGAAGGCACACCAATCCCAAAGTAGATCGGGCCATAAATCACAGACACACACTCTGTGGTCAGTTCTCTTCTCTAAAATGAACTGTCTTGGGGGTAGGAAAAGAAGTGGGTGTAATATCTGTTGACAACCAAGGCTTTTTTGGCCTACTGGGTACTTTGTTACTTCTTTAGCGAACACCAGTAAGGATGAAGCACCGGAAATCTTACCTCGATAATCCACTCCCGAATTTAATTTCACCACAACTGGTCGCCCGATGATTTGCTTCAGGAAGTCACTGGGTGTTTGCTTCCGCAGACTCATTTTAACAATCCTGATCAGAAATCTGGAAAGGAGCAATGAAGGTAATGCCGAAAGTTAATTAGTCAGCAAAAGAAACCCCAGGAAGCCCTTAGGGTATTTACAGGAAATCAAGCATCAAAGGACCACAGGTGCAGAATCAACATTACTCCACCACCACGCCCCTAACAAGACAGCTAACCAGATTCCAGTACCTTCCAGAAGCCAGATCCTAAGCTAAGTGTTTATACACATTACCTGACCCATGCTCACAAGAATCCTTGGACACAGGCTCATCACAGAAGAGCCCTGGGTTTCCAGAGTCCCTGGTTCCTAATCACTCGTCACCACTGTCCCCCGAAGTCAGTATATTCATTCCCGCCACCACCACTCACCCAACACTTATTTTATGCCGAGTGCTCTGCTAAGACCCTTCAGCACTTATCAAATGTCATCTTTACAGGAACCCCGGCAAGAAGGTTTTAAAATCCCCATATGCTGATGAAAATAAAGGCCCAGAAAGATGAAATAAAGTGCCCCAAATGTGGCAAAATCAACGTCCAAGTTTGAACCAGTCATGTTTTAAAGCCACTGTTTATATAGTATTTACAACAACTGATGTCAAAACAGTATCTCTAGAGAGAATTATAATCATAATTGAAAGCTAATATTTGAATGTACTACAGGCCAGCACTTATGTAAGCACTTCACATGTATTAATCCACTTAGCGCTCACAGAGGTAGGTGTTGTTTTAACCTCATTTTACAGATGACTAGAGACAGAAAGGGCTAAACAGCCTGTTCAAGGTCACATAGCCAGTAAGTAGAGGGCCAGCCCATGTCTTAATCACGTCTTTATGTTGCCTCCTGAAAGCTGCTAACTAGCCAAAGATTTTTATTTATCCTATTATACCAAATAAACTCTCTATGACAAAGAAAAAAATCTTAAAAATCAAGTATAATAGGGATCTGAAGTAGAGAAACAGCATTATACACCCAAATCAATCGCAGACATACACAGCAACCCATCACACCTTTCAAAATTCATCCTGTTTTATAAGTTCTTGCTTTCAAAATACTTTGGTAAACAAATATAACAAAGCTGCAGTTACTTAAGCAAAACTTGGGAAAGTGATTTTTCTGTTTTGGTCATATTCAACATCACTTGTATTCAGTAGCCACACAGCATCACACTGAAAAAAGCATGGGTACAATAAGTGAAGGACTTGCCTCAGGAACTTGTGCTGGGTTTTGTTTTCATTCAAAACTTTTCATTAACCATTCTTCCATAAATAACACTACTTATTTCACTCCAAGTCTATCCACTCAAATGATCTGAATTCAGGCTGAAGACCACTGGATGGAGATTTTCTCAGCATGAATCTATGTAGACTCAGCGGCAGTCTGGACAAGCTAGAATGCTAGATTTTATTGACTCTTCCTTGTTTAACAATTATGTGTATGGACACACACTGCAAGAGAATTCAATAAAAATACACACAGGCTCTCACCTTATAGATTTTAGAATCTAGAAGGACTTAGACTCTTGTTTAAGAGCATAAGCACAAAGTGATTTTGCTTAGTTCTCAGTCGTGTCTGACTCTTTGCAACCTCATGGATGGTAGCCCGCCAGGTTCCTCTGTCCATGGGGATTCTCCAGGCAAGAACACTGGAGTGGGTTGCCATGTCCTCCTCCAGGAGAATCTTCCCAACCCAGGGATTGAACCCAGTCTCCCACACTGCAGGCAGATTCTTTACCATCTGAGCCACCAGGGAAGTCCAACAATAATGGAGTGGGTAGCCTATCCCTTCTCCAGGGGTTCTTCCCAACCCAGGAACCAAACCAGGATCTCCTGCATTGCAGGCGGATTCCTTACCAGCTGAGCTACTAGGGAAACCCTCTTGTTTAACAGCAGTGAGGAAAAAGTTCTTGTAACCTAAGTAAAATAATTTTCTTTAACCAAGAAAAAAAAATCTCAAATTAAATAAAATACAAATTTCAAAAACTATTCTTGAATTTGGGGCTGGTACTTGGTCCATCCATCATCCATTCCACCTCCTCAAGGGAGAAGGATTTTTTTTTTTTAATGTGATCAACTAATTATTTTGCTCAGTAAATCTCACCTTTCCCATTGAATTGCCAGTTTATTTTTTTTAGCTACACAGGATCAACAGATAACTGAAATTTCAATTACTATTCAGGACAATCACTATTGATTCATGATTCAGGCCACATAACAAAGTTACTTATGCTGTTTTGAGCCCAAGGGAAAAAAAATTACAAAGTAAATACTGTAGCAGATTCAGTACTTTTAGTGAGTTGAGTAAAAAGAAACAAATCTTCCCATTTATCTATGAAGTGCCTTATTTCTGTATGGAACATGCATTGTTCTGTGGCTGAGGGGCTGAAGGCCCCATAGAGACTCACTCATTGAGTTTTAAGCTCTTTTCCTGTCAGATGCTAAGTCCCATTATGCCAGCTTCTTCAATTACAATATTGAGAGAAAGCTAGCTGTTCATTTTTTGCTTAAAAACCTAAGATGCATTCTGACGTGAGAATATGCTATTAACTACCTTGTCTGAAGTTAAAAGTCAGTAGAGAAAAGTTCTCATTGCTTTCTAAGATGCTCTTCTTGGGTTATAATCCTCAAATTTGATTCAAATAAAATTTTTCATTTCTTAAAAAAAAACAGTTAAAGATAAATTTTAACCTAGACTGATAGTTTGCCCAACTAATATTATTTTTTAAATGTTACTCTCTTTCCTTGCCTTTTAAAAAAGCACATTCTTCTTCTAAGTTCCACAAAGATCATATCTCTGCCATTAAGCCTCATCTTTACCCCAATTAACACTGATCACTTCCTGAAGGCACTCAACACTTCAGATCTTCATGCAGCAGCAACTGGGGACATAACACCAATAAGACACGACCTTGGGCCCTCAGAGCTGACACTCCAAACGGGGCAGAAAGATGCAAAAGGAGGGTTTCTGGGTTTTTTTAATATTTATTTCTTTTTACTTAAGTATTTATTTGGCTGCTCTGGGTCTTAGCTGTGGCATGCGGGATCTTTAGTTGCAGTATATGGAATTTAGTTCCCCCCCTGCACTGGGAGCCCAGAGTCTTAACCGCTGGACCACCTGGGAAGACCTGGAGAAGCTTTTAAAAGTCGTCTGCATTTGGATAAAATTATGCAGGGAACAGCACATAGAGAAGACTCATTTAGCCCAGGCCTGGCAAATCAAAGAAAGATGGGGTGAACCTGAGCTGAGTATGGAGTAAAAGGAGTTCACCAGCCTAAAAGGAGAGAAATCTGAGCAAAGGCATCGGACAGTATTTGAGCTGGAAGGGAAAATGCTCCCCTGCGCATGCAGGACAAGCAGCAGCTGCAGAAGGGAGCAGGGCCACCGAGGCGGGAGCAGGACAAGTCAGGCTGCAGGTCAGAGCCACACGTGGGTCACCCACATCACGAGGATATCCTGATTCAGCAGTGCTGGGGCGGGACCCAGGAATCTTTGCCCAAGTCTAGGGACTCTTCTAAACTGGGCAGCACGGGAAATACTTGTGTCAGGGAAGGGGACCCTGGGAAGCGTTGAAGCAGAGATCTGATTGACTACAGATTGCAGACAGGCCCTCTCACTGAGTCCTGGCATCACAGCTTACCATCTGGTTGTTTGTTGTCTAGTTGCTATGTCATGTCCAACTCTTTTGTGACCCCGTGGACTGCAGCCCACCAGGCTCCTCTGCTCATGGGATTTCCCAGACAAGAATACTGGAGTGGGTTGCCATTTCCTCCCCCGACTTGGTTACCTGTCATTATTTATTCTCTTTCATATACTTTACTTTTTTTTTTTTTAAATGAGTCTTTTCTCCCTTAAAAGACTGGAAGCCATGTGAAAAAAAAGAGACTAGTTCTCATTTACTCACCAGAACATCAATATTGTGCTAAATCTCTTAAAAAAAAATTTTTTTTTAAGTTCATGGTAAAGAGGATGGTTGCTTCAAGCACATTTTATCCATCACTTTAGGAAAGTGTATCTTTTACATTCGTCTTCATTAGGCTTCTGTGGTACTCTTGGTTACTTAACGACTCACCCATAAATCCATTTTGTGTGAGTAAATTGGTCTCGACACCACAATTTTTCCCATGACTTGGCTCACGTAATTTTAAATTTTCATCTTTTAAATTGGATAAGGCAGAAGGAACAGTTCTGTTTCTGAAGGAAGAAAAAAAAAGCCTCTTGAACCATAAACACGTAAGAGGAAAAAGGCTTCCTTGCTTCAGGGTCACCTTGATAAAATTTCTGTTCAAAATTAAAGCCGTAATCACCCTCGAGGCCCCCTCTCCCTCCCGACTCCTACTCAGGCTTGTTTTAAACGACATACTCTCATATAAATGGCTATTAACTCAAAAGCAGTATATTTCCCGGCAGGAGCTCCTGAGAGATCTGGTATGAGAACATCTGCCGACTGCCCTGGAAGAGGATTTTTTTTAGGTAGAAGAATGGGCAGCTGGGTGAAGAACCAAACTGTCTCCATCCCTCTAGGTGCCCGGCCGTGTGAGATTTCTGAGCAATTCACAGAGTAACCCTGGGAGGCGAGGCAGGGCTGAGGCTTGATCCCAAAGTCCGGGCACTTTCAAAGGTACAGCTGCCCCTTCTGAATAAGTCAAGATTCTCTTGTTAAACCTGGGGAATGGCCAGAGACACAGTGAGAGGTCTACTTGGAGAGCAGCAATGCAGGGGAGGGGAGGGGCCTTCCACGGTGGCTCAGACGATAAAGAAGCTGGGTTCGATCCCTGGGTTGGGATGATCCCCTGGAGAAGGGCATGGCAACCCACTCCAGTACTCTTGCCTGGAGAATTTCATGGACAGAGGAGCCTGGCGGGCTACAGTCCACAGGGTCACAAAGAGTTGGACACGACTGAGCAACTCACGCACATAGCACTGGGTCGGGGGGAGGGTGGATACCTAAAGTGACAAAGGATTATAAATTAGCCTGTGGAGCTATATAAAAATGGTCAAACGGAAAAATATATATATATTTAATACGACTGAATTATGTCATTGAGCAAAGACATCCAACTCCTTGTTTCTTGGCACTGTTCACTGTAAACTTTTACCCGTTTACAGTTTAGGGTGGAAAAAAGATTGAAAAGGAAAAAACTGCGATGAAACCTAGTACTACAACCCAAGTAAACACAGCTGTAGACTAACACGTGAGTGTCAGGGAGGGCATGAGACACGGTGAAAAACAGCTCCCCATGGATTTCCCTTTCCAGACAGCGGATACATGACCCTCTCTGAAGGCTTCAAACCAACCCCTCCTCCCCACCCACAAGAAGCTACCTTCCTCCCTGCTCTCCTAGGGGCCAGGCTGAGCTGGCCCTCTGCACACCCAGAGCACCTCTCGCCAAAAAAAAGAAGAAAAAAGTGGTGTATTTGCAACACTCTGATTATCTGGCTTTGTAAACACCTGGAATTTTATTGGCTAGGGAAAGAGCACCACCTTCATGCTCCATCCTGGGGTGTCTAGCACACCCTGCCCCTGCCTCTGTTGTGGAGAGTTGTCCTCGTTGCTGTTGAGTCGCTAAGTCGAGTCCAACTCTTTTGCAACCCCATGGACTATAGTCCATCAGGTTTCCCTGTCCATAGGATTTCCTGGGGAAGAATACTGGCACGGATTGCCATTCCCACCATTGTTCCCTCATCTTAAAGCAACAAAAAGTTTTAAAGCGTCTTCAAGGGTTAACAGACGAAAACCAACAGCGAAGTATTAACCATGTGTCAGAGTATAAATCATAACTTATTAGATATTTTATTCCAACATATAAAGAATCTGAAAACAATAGTCAAAAAACCTTGAAGGGACTGCGACTCTAAATAATTCATTTCTAGTCCTGGCCATAAAAACAGTCACTTCTCCCATTTTTCAATGCTACAGATGGCTCAGGATTACAATCTCTGTTACGTGGCACAATTCTAAAACAGTAGACTACGGAAATATACACATACAGGTAAGATATTACATATATATAATATATATACACCTATTACATACATACATGTATATAGCCGAATTACTTTGCTGTACAACTGAAACTAACACAATATTGTAAATCAGCTACAATAAAAAGAAGTAAATAAAACAAGTAATCCAAGGGGCATAAGTATCTTTTTAAATTCTAATACCGAGTATGTCATTGCTCAGTGCGAGACCACATGTGTACAGACTACACACTTGGGATGTGGGAAACCTGAGTTCTAATTCCAGCTCTGCTACTCAATTAGCAGTGTGCTTGGATAAATCACCATTTCACCTCTCCAGGCCCCCCGGTTCCTCATTCGAAAAATAAGGGAGTTATGCCAGAAGATCACTTAAGACAGACAATCCCTTAAGGGATCATCCGGCTTTAACATTCATCAAGGCCGATGCACTAACTCCAACAATACACATACACACATACTAACATCCTCTGACGTGCACAAAATCAAGCAAGTGGAATCATCACATATCACTATTACAAAAAAAAAAAAAAAAATCCAAAGAGGCTCATCCTTGCTGGTTGATATCCTACAAAAGAATTACTTTTGGTGAAAAAAGCACAGTCAAAATGATGGAAACCACTAAAACTTTTTTGGCAAACAATTTGGCCATGTGTATGAAGACCTAAAAAGACCCCATAAGATCACAGCATCTATTCTAATAATTTCACTTCTCCAAATTAGTACAAGAGAAGAAAATGGCAACCCACTCCAGTATTCTTGCCTGGAAAATCCCAGGGACAGAGGAGCAGGGGTTCACAAAGGGTCTCACTCGACCTAGGGACTAAGCACGCATGCAATCATCTTAAATATGTTTTTAAAGAAAGGTTTATCAAAGTATTGTTTGGAACATTAAGATGAAGTAAAAATCCACAAACACCCTAAATGCCTCGCTGCCGGGTTAAATAATTTACAGGACCTACACAACGATGGTTTAGGCAGCCAATAAAAAGAAGATACAAAATTAGAAATTATATTTAAGAATGATTTCTAAGTGAAAATGGAAGACTAAATATACTGTTAAGTGATACAATGGGTACAGCCTTAGCTCAAGTACAAACTAGCCCACACAAGAATAGAATTCTGAGACTGTAGTGTCGTGAACATTATTTTCTTCAGTAAACTCTTCTGTATTTCCGATTTTTCTATAATAAGCGGTGGGGCAAGAACAGAACAAATCGCTCTCAATATTATCGGCAACATCCCAATTCCAGACACGGTAGTACGTGCTGACCGCGAGCGCACACCGCTGCACACGAATGCCGCCGCGACAGGACTTAACACCATGCAGCCGAGGGCATCCCCAATCTGACAACTCCGGGGAGGTGGGCTAGCGCAGCCCTTAATTCCCGGGGGTCAGGCGCAGCCACGCCATTGCAGCGAAGGCCAGGCAATTCCGGGAGAAGCCTGGCCCCGCGTACCACCTTCCCGCCGAATCCCCGGGCGCAGATCGGGACTGTCTGCGGAATCTCAACCACCAGGAGCGGTCTCGGAAGCCGACCTGGTGAAGCCCGGCCGGTGCCGTTCCTCCCCACGCGATCGAGGCGGCCCTCGGCATCGGGAATCCCGGCGCCAGCGATCCCCGATCTCCCGGAATGGCAGGCGCCGAGGACCGAGCCTGAGCGCCGCACCTCGCGCGGACCCGCCACCCGCTGGCCCCGGAGTGCGCGCTCGCTCCCGGCCCCGCCGGGGGCTGCCGGCCCGGCCCGGCGCTGCCGCTCCCGAACTCTACCCGGGGCGAGGGAACACCGAGGCCTCAGATGGCCCGCGCGGCCGTGCAGCTCACCTCGCGGCCGGGATCCGAACCCCTGCTCCGGGCACCCCACAAGCCCGGCCTCCGCCGACCCACCCGGCGAAACCGAAACTGAAATCGCCCAGGCGGCGGCACTTTTCGGACTCAGCCAATCGTTGCTTCCCGTGACTACGGCAGCCCGCGAGGACCGAAAAGCCGCACCGCGCCGGAGCGCGCAAATCCCAGAATCCTGATTTGCCCGAAGATGAAGTTGGCGCTTGGAGTCAAAGCGGAAAGCAGTTTCTCTCTTCTAACAGAAAGCAAACACCACCGCCCCTCCCTCCCCTACTCCCTCGAAGAAAAAAAAGCAACACTGGAACTGAACTTTTAATCAGGATTTCTTTTAGGTAGAAATGTTAAAAAAAAAAAAAACTTGAAGTTATAGGAAACGGGAATTCACTGCTAAAGTAATGACTTATGCATAGAGATGTCCTGACATTGGATAACTAAATGCAAATAAATAAATAAAGCAAGCAACCTCGAATCTTTAAATCCACTTTTGGATTTTGCTTAAATGTGTCGTTATAAGCAAGAGATTGTCTCCATAGCCACGTTAATTGACACAAAAAATTAAAATCACGAAAGTAACTCGTATTATAAAGGTATAAAGGACGTTGTGTTACAGACTAGTTCTAACTGGAAATGGTGTACAGACATTATTTAAGTGCTGCTATTGGATATCTGTTTGGAACTTAGCGTAAATTCTCAATAGTCTTGCTATTTGAGGGAAAGAAAAAAAGAAAACTGTTATGCCAAGACTTGATTCCTTTTTTCCCTACACACATACCCTCATCAAATTAAAACGTATACTTGAATTCTATTCCAAATTTGTGATGCTACAAATAAAGTGATGATAGGTTTAAATAGATCTTTAACCCTGTTTAGGTGTTACAGGATCTAAGACACAGACATCTTTCCTAAGACAAAAATGAGTTCACTCTCCTGTAAGCTTGTTAGCTAAAGGTAGAAGAAAGGAACCTTTGATTGACATAGGGGACAGAGAATGACAACGTGTGATTTAGTAGAATAGAGGAACTTTATTATATGCTCTTGTAAGAGTTCACTTTGGGTAAAGAGCAAGTAATTGCAGATTTGTTGAAAAGAACTGTATATGCAATGTAAAATATAATTTAAAAATTAAGTAAAATATCATTTAAATAAGTTGATTAGCTGCCAAAAGTATCCACAACATAATAAGATACAAAACCAGTCCTGTCCCCAAAAGCCTTCACAAAAGTCATCAAATTGTATTATATTTTCCACTGATCATTTCAATTATTCAAAAAAGAATTCTTATTCATAGTCTCTTTCCCTTTACCAAAGAGCCTTCATGGAGTCATTATGACTGGTGATGGGCAGGAGATAAGGAAGAATTTTAAGGACATATTTCATCTGCAGAGAGACTGTGACCTTCTCCAAGGGCCGTAGATCTGTAAGGGCTCCATGAGATAAATAGGCTGGACACCATGAATTAGTTCACAAGCCCAAAAAGTTTACCAAAATGTGGCTGTGCCCAGAACTCCCTCAGCAGCTTAGAACTGGCTTCCCTAACCCACAGAGTAACTTTCCATATTTTATAGTCCTCCACCCCCACCCCGCTAGCATCTTTTATTAAACAAAGAAAACATGTATAAAACTTTTTTGGAATATTAATCATGTAAGATTAGGGAAAGGAGTACGTCAAGACTGTTTATTGTAACCCTGCTTATTTAACTTATATGCAGAGTACATCATGAGAAACACTGGGTTGGATGAAGCACAAGCTGGAATCAAGATGGCGGGGAGAAATATCAATAACCTCAGATATGCAGATGATACCACCCTTATGGCAGAAAGCAAAGAACAACTAAAGAGCCTCTTGATGAAAGTGAAAGAGGAGAGTGAAAAAGCTTAAAGCTCAACATTCAGAAAACTAAGATCATGGCATCTGGTCCCATCACTTCACGACAAATAGATGGGGAAACAGTGGGAGCAGTGGCTGACTTTATTTTTCTGGGATCCAAAATCACTGCAGATGGTGACTGCAGCCATGAAATTAAAAGACACTTGCTCCTTGGAAGAAAAGCTATGACCAACCTAGACAGCATATTAAAAAGCAGAGACATTACTTTGCCAACAAAGGTCTGTCTGGTCAAAGCTATGGTTTTTCCAGTAGTCATGTATGGATGTGAGAGTTAGACTGTAAAGAAAGCTGAGCACCAAAGAACTGATGCTTTTGAACTGTGGTATTGGAGAAGATTCTTGCGAGTCCTTTGGACTGCAAGGAGATCCAACCAGTCCATCCTAAAGGAGATCAGTCCTGGGTGTTCATTGGAAGGACTGATGCTGAAGCTGAAGCTCCAGTACTTTGGCCACCTGATTCGAAGAACTGACTCATTAGAAAAGACCCTGATGCTGGGAAAGACTGAAGGCAGGAGGAGAAGGGGATGACAGAAGATGAGATGGTTGGATGGCATCACCGACTCAATGGACATGAGTTTGGGTAAACTCCGAGAGTTGGTGATGGACAGGGAAGCCTGGCGTGCTGCAGTCCATGGGGTCGCAAAGAGTTGGACACAACTGAGCGACTGAACTGACTGAATCCAGTAAGAGCAAGTCTTCAAGACCCTGAACACGGACATTAATTTACTAAGGAACTTTAAAGTCATAAAAATAATATGACATGATTTATTTTAGCTCATAGAGTTTGGTTGCAAGAACTGATGAACCTCCATTGACACGTCATATTCACCCCAAGTTCATAGTTTATATTAGGGATCACTTTGGTGGTGTACGTTCTTTGGGCTTTATTTTTTTTTTTTTTGGAAGGGGACCATTTTTAAAGTCTTTATTGAATTTGTTGCAATGTTGTTTCTGTTTTTCATGCTGTGGTTTTTTTGGCCATGAGGCATATGGTATCTTAGTTCCTCCATCAGGGAAGTCCTTTGATAAAAGTAATAACCGACATCCGCCATTATAGTATTATACAGAGCAGTTTCACATCTCTAATCATCTATGCCTTTTCTATGTGGTCATCCCTCTCTCCTCACTGACACCTGGCAACCACTGATTTTTTTACTGTCTTCATGGTTTTGTCTTCTCCAAAGTATCATAAAGTTGGAATCAAATGGTATGTAACCTTTTCAGATTGGTTCCTTTCACTTAGTAGTATGTATTTAGGGTTCCTCCATGTCTTTTCATGGCTTGATGACCCATTTCGTTTTAGCTCTGGACAACATTCCATTGTCTGGATATATCACAGTTTATTTACTTGTTCACTTACTGAAGGACATCTTGGTTGCTTCCAAGTTTTAGCAGTTATGAATAAAGGTATTATTAAATGTCTGTATGCAGGTTTTTGTATAGACGTAAATTTTCAATTCGCTTGAATAAATACCAAGGGGTGCAATTGCTGAACTGTATGATTAGATTCTGTTTACTCCTCTAAGAAATGACCAAACTGTCTTCCAAAGTGCCTGTACCATTTTGCATTCCCACCAGGAATGACTCAGAGTTCCTATTGCTCCACATCTTTGTCAGTATTTGGTGTATCCAGTATTTTGGATTTGGACCATTCAAATAGGTATATAGTAGTAGCTCTTTGCAGTTTTTCAGTTCAGTTCAGTCGCTCAGTTGTGTCCAACTCTTTGTGACCCCATGGACTGCAGCATACCAGGCCTCCCTGTCCATCACCAACTCAAGAATCTACTCCAACACCACAGTTCAAAAGCATCAATTTTTCAGTGCTCAGCTTTCTTTATAGCCAACTCTCACATCCATACCTACTGGATAAACCATAACGTTGACTAGACGGACCTTTACTTTGCATTTAATGACATATCATCACATGCTTATTTGCCATTTGTAGAACTTCTTTGGGGAGGTGTCTTTTCAGATCTTTTGCCATTTTTCATTCAGATTGCTCATTTATTAAGATTTTTTAAAGAGCTCTTTGTGTATTTTAGATAACAGTACTTTATCAGATGTGTCTTTTGCAAGAATTTTCTCCCAAACTATAGCTTGTCTTCTCATTCTCTTGATGTTATTATTCTTTTTTTTTTTCCCACACTGTGTACTGTGTGGGATCTTAGTTCCCCAACCAGGGAGCAAACCTTCACCCCTTTGGAAGGCAAAGTCTTAAATCACTGGACTTCAGGGAAGTGCAGAAGTTATTAGTCTTAAAATAGGCAAATGCTAGGATAAAAATATTGAGATGAACTTTTGCCACTTCTTTGTTCCAGACTTCTATAGTTCTTTGTACCTATGCCTTTGAAAGATTATGTTCTTCAGTGTTCCACATGCATAAAAGAAGGTATGGAAATCAAAGGCAGCCACCAGTTAGCCATTAATAAATGATAAAATGTAACCTACCTTCATTGATCAAACTTGCTTTGTTTTTAGAACTTGCATGTCCTCCAAATGTCAGGTAGCCTAAACAATAAGATGTTTAGCCCAGTTGTTTTTTCAGAAACTCAGAATCAGCTGTGTCCAGTTCAAGTACATTAAGACTGGTTAGGACCACTGACCTTCCTATTATACATGCACAAGTTTCCAACTGGAGAAGGGAATGGCAACTCACTCCAGTATTCTTGCCTGGAAAATCCCATGGACGAAGGAGCCTGGTGGGCTACATTCCATGGAATTGAAGAGTCGAACACAACTTTACCAACTGAACAACAACAACAAAAGTTTCCGATAGGTGCCCTTTCGACGTCAGAGGACCCTGAACTGCACCCTCCAAGCATGCTGGCGCTGCCATGCTCTGAACAAGCGTTTCATGAAGAAGTCTGTAGCTTAGCCGCACCTGTGGAGAATATCGGTTATCTCACCTTGTTCTTATCTCTGATCAGCTCTCCCCAGGGTCCCCATGCCTCAACTTAATCCCATAAATACCCTGAGTTCCTCACCTTTGAGGAAGGCAGTTTCAACATTTGTTATCCCTTCTTGGCTGCCTTGTGAATAAGTCTTTTCTCTGCTGGAAACCTCAGCATCTCAGCATTTGACTTGCTGTGCCTTGGGCAAACCAACCTGGTCGAGTAACAATATCATACCTAGCTTATTTTATGAAACACCCAACAGCCCTGTGGTCGCGTGGGTGGTTGTATTATGTTGATGAGAGTGATGATGAGAGATGGAAACAGGAAACTGTGTTGGTCAAGAGTCTCCAGAGCAGATTTTAATATCTACATTAGCATTCTGCTTCTAGTAACGTTGACCATCTTGTTCCAAAGGTACATTAACTGTATCAGGTGCCAGCTTGCACTTGCAGCTTCAGGGTGGACAATAAAAACACCTGTCACATCCTAGTGTGGGGTATTTGGACCACTTTTATCTACCTTTTGTCATGGGACATGAAAATTGTTAAAGCAACAAGAAGAAAAATATGCTAGTTGTTGAACATCTTCTGAGAAGTAATAGAAGCATGTTGACTGATGGGCAAATTTCTTAGGAAAGGCAGTGTACCTTTTATTTTTACCCAAAGATGGAAAGTGTGCTACATCATGGGAGCTTGGTTTCAGATATAACATTTGAGATGTTTAAATAAATGTTCCCGTGTCATCAGCCATCATTTTAATATAACTTGAATTTCAGAGGAGTTGGGCTCAGGAGCTGAACTCCTATGAGGCAAGTCTTCCAAATGCTGTTATGCTTTATGCTTCACTGTGAACTCTAGAAAACCTCTCTCAGCTGTAAAATTCAGTGAAATCCGTGTGATGCTGCCCTTGTATTTTAATCAAGATGAACTTGAAAGGTGAACTGTATAAGTGGGAGAAATTATTTATAATTTGGTAATAAAAGTTTATGTCTAACACTCCAAATTTCATACATCTGCTATGTGCTGGCCCTGAGATATAAAACAATTGAAGTTGCCTTTACATTTGGCCTTATATGAAAGGTCATAAATTAGAATGATAGTGTTCGTCCTCTTTCCTCGCTCACAAAATTTCCATATTAACATCTTCACCTCAAACATAAATGGTTACCCAGCTACAAAGAAAAGAGTTGTATTGGCCTTTGATGAATTACAGTTTATGTTGGAAATCTGTGGTCCATAAGGCTGCTGTTCATCTTGCAGTGGAGTGAATCTACTTCAATGAAGCTAATTCTACCATAGTGAAACTAATTAAAACGGTATAGTCACTTCTAATAAATAAAGTATAGTCTATAAAAATCGAGGAATAGTTTAGATATCAGCAAGTGATCTCCAAGGTATGTGGTTCTTTTCATTCTTAAAAATGCACACCTCCATCTTTGAGGAATTTTCTCTGCTTGAATTCTTGCCACCATGTTTATTTCAAATAAATTCAATTTTCAAAATGTTCCTTACTAATGTGGTTTTAACTGATAATGTGAAAATTTTTATCTTTTCAACTACAAAAAAACCCCACAACCCATTTCTATTGTGACGTAGCTAAATTCATTCCAAAATATTAATAAAATGGGCCAGTGCTTTATATTTAGACTTTCAAGAAAATGTTTACAGCAAAAAACCCCAAAAAACAGATGTCCTTGATTTTCCAGGGTGGGTTATCAAATCCATATGCTTTTTTGATGAAACGGTTTCTTTCACCAGTCCTGTGGTGTAGTTAAAATAGAGCATTTTATAAACTAGCAGGGTAAAGTTCAAGAACGACTTCAGAATCTCCAGCCTTCAGTCCAGGGAGAAAGGAAAAGTTTAAGAGCCATGCTACTTCTCAGTAACTTAGTTTTTAGAAGCTATTTTTCCCAATTCTGGATTCATGAACATAATATAGCTGGAAATTACCAGTAGGGTAGCACAAATACTTTCGTTTCAATTTTGTTTTTCTTAAGCAGTTGCCTTTTTCTTTCGCTGAAGTCATTACAGTAAGAAACACATCTGGGACTTACCTAGTGGCTCGGTGGTAGAGAATTCGCCTGCCAGTGCAGGAGACGTGGGTTCGATCCCTAATTCAGGAAGATCCCACGCCACAGAGCAGCTAAGCCCGTGGACCACAGCTAATGAGCCTGTGCTCTAGAGCCCAGGAGCCGCAACTACGGAGCCCATGTGCTGGAGCTGCTGAGGTCCAAGGGCCCTAGAACCCATGCTCTGCAACAAGAGAAGCTACCGCGGTGAGATGGCCGCACACCACACGTGGAGACTGGCCCCTGCCCCCGAAACTAGAGAAGCCCTCACAGCAGTGAAGATCCAGCACGGCCAAAAATAAATTAACTAATTTTTTTAAAAATGCACATCAGTTGTTACCTAAAACTCTCAGTAGCAGAGACTATCTAGTTCTTTCTCTTGTGACAAAACCAGCACCAGTGTCTGGACACATTTCTAAATCGTCACCCAAGGGTGATAAGATGCTCAAAAACACAACATTGTATTCTCTTTTTTTAAAAAAATATTTATTTATTTGGTCTTGTTGCATCTTGGTTCCCGCATGTGGGATCTTCACTGCGTCGAACGGGATCTTGGGCTCAGTAGTTGTGGCTCGAGGGCTTAGATGCTCCACAGCATGTGGGATCTTAGTTCCCTACAAGGTATCGAACCTATGTCCCCTGCATTCTTAACCACTGGACCACCCGGGAAGCGCCTTTCCTCTTTTTGAAGCTGCCCCCCCCCAAAAAAAAAAATTGGGGGGAACTGGCAGCCATCTTCATAAATTGTAACTGGAGCAAAAAATAATACCCTTTTTCCTTGTTGCTGTTGTTCAGTCACTAAGTCATGTCCGACTATTTGGGAACCCATGGACTGCAGCATGCCCGGCTTGAGGGTGTTCTATTATACAGACTCAATTGAGATGAATCCTTTCTGCTTGTTGGACGGAGAAGCAAGGCCTTCTGATTTATGCAGAAGAATTGAAACAAATATGTTGCAGAGGGCATGAAAATGGTGAGGACAATCACAGCTTCCAATTTAGTCAAAAGCCAGGATAGATGCTATGATTGCCGTGTTTACTGTACTCACACTGGGTCGGGGAAGGACGGAAAAATATAGTCATTTGCTAGATTAGGATCCATCTAACATTATAGCCAAATGACAGCTTGTTCCCTTTTAAAGTTTTATGTATTTGTTCAGTGCCAGGCAAGGAAAGGTAATCTTAAATATACATGGTTGAATAAATGAGTACATGGATGCATCCACAGTCAGTCCCAGAATAAGACCCTCTGAGAACCTTAGCTCAAATAAATCCTAAATAAAATATAAAAGGGGCTTCCCAGTGGTGCTAGTGTTAAAGAACCTGCCTGCCAATGAGGGAGATGTAAAAGATGAGAGTTCGATACCTGGGTCAGAGTCCCTGCAAGAGGGCATGGCAACCCACTCCAGGATTCTTGCCTGGAGAATCCCATGGACAGAGGAGCCTGGCAGGCTACAGTCCACAGGGTCGCAAAGAGTTGGACAGGACTGAAGCAACTTAGCATGCATGCAAAATATAAAAGACCACGAAGTTCTTTGATATGAACTCTATAGGGGTTAGAATTTCAACACTTCTTGAGCCTTATTCTCCCATCCCCAATCATGCAGTTAATTAATAAACATTTCTTCATCCATGATTAAGTGCCTGAAATGGGTTGTTGTTGTTTGGTTGCTCAGTCATGTCTGACTCTTTGTGACCCCATGGACTGCAGCACGCCAGGCCTCCCTGTCCATCACCATCTCCCAGAGTTTTCTCAAACTCATGTCCATTGAGTTGGTGATGCCATCCAGCCATCTTATCCTCTGTCGTCCGCTTCTCCTCCTGCCTGCAATCTTTCCCAGCTTCGGGGTCTTTTCTAATGAGTCGGTTCTTCTCATCAGGTAGTCAAAGTACTGAAAAGGATAATTGCTTTCAAATCTGACTTTTTGCATTCATGCCTCTTCAGGGGCATCAACGCTCTCAGAACCTCCAATGAAGCTTACTTTTCACTTTTCTACCTGGACAAAGGCCACATCAGTGCCTCCTTCAGCACATAAATTACTCCCTAATCACATGTGAAGGAAAACTAGAGTCTTACAGATGCCAACTCACCCACCCCCAAATAACTTAAAAATGATTTTCTAGAATAACTCAGTGTGAGCAAAATTCAACTGAAAACTCATAAAATTTCAAAAGTCGAGACAGAAAGAGATTCTGGAGGAAATCTATCATAGAGAAAATTGATTGCTCTTTCAGAATAGAAAAGCAGATGACTTTTGTATTCTTAGGGTGTATGCATGTGCTTTTAAAAATAATATTTTTTTAGTCTCTACTAGCTGGAGCAAAGGAAGGCTTGGCAAAACTCTGTGCATGGCCTTTTTCCATCTTTGAAGTTCCTTCATTTCTAAACCTCTGTCAACTTGCCATTGGCCCAAGAGCTCTAGCCTGAATTTGGGGTATGATTGACAAAGTACCAGATCATGAATTTCATACAAACCCGCACCATGTACCATATTTGAAAGAGTGAAACCTTTTGCCTGGAAGCAGCTGCTGGACAAAACTCAAGCAGAGATTATTTTCCTTCTTTGACCATTTGCAAGACATCCCAGAACTAAAGCTGGATATTTACATCTGACAGGGATTTGCAAGGATCACTAAAACTGTGGCAATGGTTAAGTGGGCTGCCATATCTCACCACCCCTCAATGTGAAAGGGACACGGCCAGTCAGATACTGCTCCACAGAACAAGAACGCCCACGGAAGGACGCACTAGAAGCAAGGTTTCTGTAGAGAAGGGTATGAGGAAGGGGTGAGCCTTGCCTCTCAACTATGGAAATAAGCCTCTGAAAGGGCACCTTGGGAATTTGCCTTCCAACATAGGGGCTGTGTTCAGTCCCTGGGTGAGAAGCTAAGGTCCCACATGTCTTGCAGTCAAGAAACGAAACATAAAACAGAAGCAATATTGCAACAAATCCAATAAAAACTTAAAAAATGGTCCACATGGAAAAAATCCTTAAAATGGCACCTCGCATGTGGAAAGTGAGCGCCGAGGGAAGAGCGGTCTGAAGAAAGTAGTTGTCTTTGACGTCTTTCCAAAGTTTCCTTGCCGAGATGCTCCTCATTCTGCCCTCCGAGGCCATCCCTTGATGACACTGGAATTCTCCCTAAGAGAGACTGTTTCTCTCAGGTGTCCGCAGGAACTGACCTTGGTCTGAATTTGCACTTCTACCCGCTAAAGTTTCCTGAGTAAATCTGATGCTCTGGGTCTCTTGTCCAGCTTTTCAGCCAAAGGTCATCATGGCAAAGGCCTTATAAACTCCCTTCTGATAAAGTGATCAAAGCAGATCCAATGTGTGATTTTGCTCATGTGCATTTTTAATAAGGTGGAGTTATTTAATAGCTTAAAGTCATAAATCTCTTATGAAATGTTGGCATCAGGGCCAGGTATGGGGAGAGAGTGCAGTATTTACAGGTGCAAATGGACTTTCCAGATAAGCCAGAGATGTGCCCACTTGTCCAGAGGTGCAGAGAAGCCTGACTGCCTAGCCTGCCTGTTGGATGGGGCTAAGAGTGGACCACACTGGATTCTGTCCATCTTATTCAAGTCAAGGAATAAAGCCAAGTCAAGAAAACAGCACCTGTTTGAAACAAGAGAGAGGCAGAGGAAGAAAAGAAGAAGAACGTGAAGGTGGCATGTGATATAATCTACTTAACTTGAACGCTTTCAATATTTATAAGCCCAAAATTTAAGCCTCTTATTCCATCCCTGAAGAATGAAAGTCTTCTACCCCGCCTTGCCCCCCATCAATTAGAATAGTGGAATGTGTCACGAGGGTGAGAACTGCAAAGGAAATTGAGGTGAACACGATGACTTCCAAGGAAACGATCCACCCAAACCACAGAGCTGATGTGTTATTCTCTATCAATACTGTTGGCATTTTACACCACTTCAGTGGTGGTTATACTCCATCCGTGGATCTGATTGTGGAAGGGCAGGGGTCTTTCAGGAAGAGTTTGTGTCATCTTAGCTCCTGTCCCATCCTGACTGACAAACTTGCACTTCACCTATTCTTCCAACATAACTCCATCCAAACCAGAAGGAGATTCCAAGTCGCCAAAAACGGGTACTTTGTCAAATATGTGTTTTTATTGAAGGTGCACCAAGAAGTGAGGGCAAATAGAAACATCTAAAGAGATGGGCTTATTACTCTTCAAGAAAATGGCAAGTCCTGAGTGAAAGGTAGTTGTTCTTTTTAAAAAGCACAAATATGAGCTTTTTTGTAGTTAAATTCAAATGACAAGGGAAGAAAACCCTCTCAAAATTTGACTGTTATTTCACCACTCCTCAAAGCCGTGTGCCAGGAAGTGGCGCTCTCTCTCTACCTCACTCAGGGTGTTACCCATGCTATTTTTTTTTTTTTTTTTGGTTGTGCCAGGTTTTTGTTGCTGCACACGGGCTTTTTCGAGTTACAGCAAGCAGGGGCTACTCTCTAGTTCCTCGAGTGCGGGCTTCTCATTGGGGAGGCTTCTCTGCTTGTGGAGCACGGGCTCTGGGGTGCGCGGGCTTCAGTATTGTGGTGCACCGGCTTAGCTGCTCTGCGGCAGGTGGGATCTTCCCGGACCAAGGATAGAACCCATGTCTCCTGATGCAGGCAGACTTATCCACTGTACCACCAGGGAAGTTTGATACTCACTCTTGTATGATCCTTTTTCCTCATTTAACTAGACTGGGAGAAGACGTTTACATGGTAGTGAATATAGAATCATTTTAATAGCAGCATAATACTTACCCACAATTTAGCTAATCCTCTCATTGTCAAACAACTTTGTATTTTAAATTATTTGCTACAATAATAACATACACCTAAATGTGTGTGTTTTCTGAATGCTTATCTATTTCTTTAGATAAATCGCCCAATGTAGAATCACAGTTCCAACAATTTGCAAATTTTAAAGGATATGTTGCTATAGCTTTTGCCAGATGTCTCTCCAGGAACACCAGTATATACTCCTTACTCAATAAATGAGAGTGTCCTAAACACTGGTGCTTCTGAAAATAATGTGACTCATTTGTAAATTTCTGTTTTGTTTCCCTGCCTTCCTTTGTGGTGTATAAGCTCCTGGAAGACAGGGAGAATGCCTGGTTACTATTATGTCCCTAGTATTTTTTGGGTATTTATTGGGGTTTAAGAGAAACTAAATTGTATATGCTTCAGGCCCCTATTTAACCTGGAATTCTCCTACTAACACTTAACTCTCTGCCAGGTACTCTTCTATACATTTTATGAATATGAATTAATTTAATCCTCACACAGACCTTGTGTGAAGTTACTACAGTTGTCATCGCCAATCTGCAAATGAGTTGACTGGGGCTCAGGAAAATAATTTGCTCAAGACCATATGGTTGGGGATCTGGGATTTGAACCTAGAGTTCAAGGTCTTTTAACCACCTTGATTTCTTTTCAGTTGCACAGATACCCAATCTGTGCACCGCAGTATCATGAGACAAATTTCTAACTTCTTTTTCATTGTCTATTGATTCCTAACAAATCACCCCAAACCCTCTCTATGTAAATAACAATCATTTTATCTTCTGCAGTCTATGCAGGGTTGTTTCTCATCCAGGGACTCCATCAGGTTTGGAGTCAGACGGTGAGCAGAGCTAGAACAAACCACAGTGGGCTTACGCAGTCGGCAGTCAGCGGGGCATCTCCCGTCTCTGGATAGTCACAGGACCACTCTCTAATGGCCCTCTACATGGGCTAGCTGTGCTTCCTCACAGCGTGGCAGACAACTCACAGGGTGGTTAAAGACTTTTTGAGTGAGTATCCCATCAACAAGGCTGGAGACTTTTATGAACCAGCCTTAGGACTCAGGGCCACTTCTACACAGTCTGTGGGTCAAAACAGTCACAAAGTGGGGAATTCCCTGGTGATCCAGTGATTAAGACTCTACACTTCTGATGCAGGAGACTCAGGTTTGGTCTCTGGTCAGGAAACTAAGATCCCAGACTCCTTCCCTCAGTTGGACGTGTGTCAAAGTTACACCGCAAGAACACATGGGATGGGAAATTTTGTTGCTGCCCTATTTCAAAAATACAATCTGTCACATACCAAAAAATTTCTTTACCCATAAAATGTGCTTTAACTCATACTTCATATGG
This sequence comes from Muntiacus reevesi, assembly GCF_963930625.1. Lineage (NCBI taxonomy): Eukaryota > Metazoa > Chordata > Mammalia > Artiodactyla > Cervidae > Muntiacus > Muntiacus reevesi. The sequence continues at coordinate 58,440,591 of NC_089261.1, read as the reverse complement.
AGCTGATAGTGTGTGTGCCAACACATTCCTATTTGTCAGCAACCCACTCTTCCTTTATTTATTTATCTATCTGTCTCTTTGAGAAATGGAGTATTTCCTGCCATGTCAATAAACAAGGATATCGCAGCCATCAGCGATTCCGGCCCAGAGGAGAACAATACCTGCTATCCGGCAGCCATTAAGCTGCAGCTGCACCCTACAGCAATCACTGAGGATCTGGGGGAGGGGGGATGTGAAAACCGCAGGATCCTGGCCCCAGATAGCCGAGATGAATATGAAAGGAATGATTTCAGGGAGCCCAGATCTTGCATCTTCCCATACATAGAAGAGCGCTAAATTCCTGAACTTGAGATATCTGGTTTTCCTTGCTGTTGTCCAGTCGCTAAGTTGTGTCCAACTCTCTGTGACCTCATGGACTGCAGCACACCAGGCTTCCCTGTCCTTAACTATCTCCCAGAGTTTGCTCAAACTCATGTCCATGATGTCAGTGATGCCATCCAGTCATCTCATCCCCTGTCGTCCCCTTCTCCTCCTGCCTTCAATCTTTCCCAGCATCAGGGTATTTTCCCATAAGTTGGCTCTTCAATCCGGTGGACAGGTGGTTAAAGTATTGGAGCTTCATCTTCAGCATCAGTCCTATGAATATTCAGGGTTGACTCCCTTAGGATTGTTGGTTTGATCTTGCTGTCCAAGGGACTCTCAAGAGTCTTCTCCAGCACCACAACTAGAAAGCATCCGTTCTTTATGGTCCAGCTCTCACATCGGTACAAAACTACTAGAAAAAACCATGACTTCGACTATATGGACCTTTGTCAGAGAAGTGATGTCTGTTTTTTAATACACTGTCTAGGACTGTCATATCTTTCCTTCCAAGGAGCAAGTGTCTTTTAATTTCAGGGATGCAGTCGCTGTCCACGGTGAGTTTGGAGCCCAAGAAAAGAAAATCTGTCACCGTTTTCACTTTTTCTCTTCCTATTTGCCATGAAGTGATGGGACTGGATGACATGATCTTAGTTTTTTCAATGAGTTTCAAGCCAACTTTTTCACTCTCCTCTCTCACCCTCATCAAAAGGCTCTTTAGTTCCTCTTTGCTTTCTGCCATAAGGGTTGTATCATCTGCATGTCTGAGGTTGTTGATTTTCCTTAATTAACAATAGTCTTTTGATGTTTAGCCTACCTGCCCCTTGTTGCAAACTTCTCCGTAAGCTGAATCCCTCCCCCGCATGCCCACCGCCCGCATCCTCAGAGCAGTTCTCTCAGAGTTACCTGATATGCTGTCTTCTGGGCTTGAAGTCCTAAAAATTCCCACCAAATAAAACATAACTCTCAATTTTTAGACTGTGACTATTTTTTAAGTTTACATATTTATTTATTTTGGCTGCACCGGGTCTTCATTGTTGCATTCAAACTTTCTCCTTTCTCTAGATGCAGTAAGCAGAAGCTACTCTCTAGTTGCAGTGCTTTGGCTTCTCATTGAGGTAGCTTCTCCGGTTGCAGAGCATGGGCTCCAAGTGCACAGGCTTCAGTAATTGCATCTTGCAGACTCTAAAGCTCAGGCTCTGTAATTCTGGTGCCTGGGCTTAGCTGCTCCTTGGCATGTGGAATCGTCCCGAACCGCAGATCAAACACATGTCTTCTGCATTAGCAGGCAAATTCTTACCACTGTGCCAGCAGAGAAGTCCAACTCACTCTTCTGATTGAGGGCATGCATGCTCAGTAACTTCAGTTGTGTCTGACTGCTTGCAACCCTGTGGACTTAGCCTGCCAGGCTCCTCTGTCCCCCAGATTCTCCAGGCAAGAATCCTGGAGTGGGTTGCCATACTCTCCCTTCTCCAGGGCATCTTCCCAACCCAGGGATCGAACCCATGTCTCCTGCATTGCAGGCGGATGCTGAGGCACCTGGGAAGCCCCTTCTGATTTGTAAAATGTGCTTATAAAATGGCACATGGACAGAGTACATTTACAGAATGGAGGTACAGTGTATGGCTCTGGACCAAAGTAAACTAACCAGCCTTTATATAAATTGAGGCTGGGACCTTGGCCTCCACGCTCAGGATTTTAAAGCAGTCTGCAAGAAATGCAACTAAATGAGAAAGATACACTTTTTCTGCTTCTAAAAAATTTACCCTTATTGCAAAACTGATTTTTATTACATACCCAAATTAGATTCACTGTAGCTGAATTCACTGTGCCAGGCTTTCTATATAGAGTCACTGGTATTCAGTCAAGGGCTGGCCTCTGGCAGCAGGCCAGCAGTAAAGGGCTGGGAGCAGAAGGGCAAAAGTAATTTGACCTCCTCCCCGTGCTGTGATGCCCACTGCATTGGCTTGACCCCTTTCAGCTGCGATTTCACTTACCAAACAAGGCCGATTTAGGAAGACGTCTGGAGGGCCAAGCAATGACTGCTAGAGGTTTCAGTCCTTTTTACTTTTTGGCTGTAGGTAAAGAAGATAAAGGTCTCCAAGAGGGATATCAACTCAGAGTGAGTTAGCCAGCTCTTCATGGCTTTGAGGACGTTGGATTCTTACTGTTTGTTTGTTTTATAAAGCCTGTCGTTAACTTCAAACTCATGGAGTTCAAGGACACTGCCTTTCTGGGTAAAGTAGTGTCTCTGGCTGATAAGTCATGACTGGTTGTCTGGGCTAAATGGTCCCACGTGTCTTGGACACGTCTGAAACCGCTCTAGTGCCTGACTATGCCAGGTGGCACAAAGTGGCTTGGGCGCTGGCCTATCCTGCGTGAGTGTGTGACTGTGACTTCAGAAGGAACGAGCACCAACGTCTGTGAGTACAGAGTACCTATAGCACAACCAGGAAGAAAAGCATGCCAGAAATCCCCAAGAGGCCAACATCTTTCCTGTCCGCCTTCAATAGAAGGATCATAATATCAGAGACTCCCTTAAAACCTCATTGGGTCTGACAGTGAGTGAAGACTGGGTTTCATTTTTAATTGCAACCACCCCTGACCCTGGTCCAAGGCCCCCATTAGGTAATTTTCCAGGCAGTGGAGTCTGAACTGACCTTTTAGCCTGAGGGCACCTGCCATCAGCTTCCTCCCACTATTAGCTATTAGTTGTAACTGTTAACTTTTGAAACAAGGTCTAAATTTTCTAAGAGTGGGAGCTGGGGGTAGGGAAAGGACAGGGCTGCCCTTGAGAATTTTGTTGATAACTTAACATTGGACAGTTGAGTACCCCAAATTCCTTAGCTTATAACATTGCCAAAGCCAATTCTTTGACGCTAGGAACTCCAGGGGCTTCCCTGGTGGCTCAGTGGTAAAGAATCTGCCTGCTAATGCAGGAGACACAAGTTCGATCCCTGGGTCAGGAAGATCTCCTGGAGGAGGAAATGGCAACCCACTCCAGAATTCTTGCCTGGGAAATCCCAGGGACAAAGGAGCCTGGCTGGCTATAGCTCGTGGAGTTGCAAAAACCTTTACACAACTCAGTGACTAAACAACAACAAGGAACTCCAGAACCTGGCTTAGCTTTATTTCTAGGTATTTGCAATCACTGATTAATCTCACCTAGATTTCTGTCTCTACTGAGAAAGTCACAGAGCAGGTCCCAGCAAGCAAGGCTGGAGTTGAGACACCCTACACGGAGCACAGCAAACGGGAGGACAGCAGGATGTCTAGGCTTCAGTCACCTCCCTGGAGGTTTTCTTTTATGCTCATGGTAGTTGGATAGTTTGTCTCATATCCAGGCCTTTCCTGGGATTGTTGAGTGTGGTTATTCTCATTCGAATGAATCTATAGAAAGTCACCAGTCATAGGGCCTACACTTACTGAATTACAGATAAACACCATCCATAAGCATCATTTCACAGCTTAGCTTGGAAAGTGATAATGTACAGTTCACAGCTAGGTGTCAAAACCAAAGAGGAGAAGCATTGTGGTATTTCTAATCATTTGTCAGTGGGATGAATATAGAGATATAGATATTTTAGCCTCTTATGAATGAAAGAGGAGTTAATTCCATCCTATGAAGAGTTCTTGTTTTGTCAGCTTTGTAAGCTGAGTTATCTGAGTCTTTATGAATCCACAGAGTAAGCTGACTACCAAAGACAGCTGAGCCACGTTTTTTTTTTTTCTTTCACTTAATGGGATGCCCTGAATAACCCACATTGATCTTCATGATCATTTCTGCAGAAAGAAATAATGGTATCTGAAATCTTAGTTCCTCTTCACAAACTACCAAATAAGAATAAACTTGAGATGAATCTAAAAACTCGGGGCTTCCCTGGTAGCTCAATGGTGAAGAAACCTGCTTGCCAATGCAGAAGATTCATGTTTGATCCCTGGGTCAGGAAGATCCCCTGGAGAAAGAAATGGCAACCAACTCTAGTTCTGCTGCCTGGAGAATCCCATGGACAAAGGAGCCAGGCAGTCTACAGTCCATGGGATCTCAAAAGAGTCAGACATAACTTAGTGACTTAAAACTATGATGACGACAAGTTTGCTTCACCAGTCCCACTCCTTGAATGCATCAGTGTTTGAGAGTTTAATTTATGTCTTTGATTGTAAGACTATTTAGAAAAGCCCAATGTCTCTGTCTGGAAAGGGTTAATTTAAAACTTGACGCCTCACAGAAACAATGAGCTGTGTTGTGGTTTCTTCGATCATTTTTCTCTATTTTTATGTGGTTAGGTAGAAAGGATATCCCATCTTTCACGAATAAGACTCCTTAGACTCACCTTTGTCAATTTAAAAAAAAAAAGCACAACGTGAGAGTAATGAGCTAAATTTTATTTGCGACAAAATGAGGACTATAGCCTGGGAGACAGCTCTGAGAAATTGCTCCAAAGAGAGGGGCGGTGGGGCATGTGGTTCAGTATATATGTGATTCTGGTGAAGGGGGAATCAAACATGCAATCAAACACATATTTTTTGCAGAAGGTTGCTGTTTGTCATAAAAAGCAGACTTCACCATGAAGGATTTAAGTGCTTTTCTAGATACAGAGAGATGCAGGAACTGGGCTCATAAAATCTTCTCCTGAAAATGTCTAACTACCTAAAGAACTGTTCTTCCAGTTCTTCCCAGAGCACAGAGTGCCTCGTTCCTGATCTCTGCCCTGAACTCCTTTCACGGAGTGTTGAAGGTCAGCAGCTGCAGTACCTCATGATTTAATCCTTGTAGAGGTAGATGGCAAGTGCCATCCTGAAGTTGGCACCTGCTTTATCCCAGTGTTGGCGAGAGGTGGTCATCAAACAAGTTCTGTTAGCAAGAGATGATGTGGTGAGTCTTTAAAAATGTTAAGAAAAAGCTTAAATCCAATACAACAGCTAGTTTATTTGTGAATTACAAGTGAATGACGGGTTAAGTATTTTTTTGTCACTTTCTAGACTGGACAAAAAAAAAAAAAAAATGAAGGGTTAAAATCATTGAAAACGTCTAATGATTTACTCTAAGAGCAAGTGTGAAAAGCATGCGTTAATAAATCTTACTCCAGCTGTAATTTCCTATCTGAGTTATGCTAGTCTGCCTTTTAAGCCTGAATTTTTAAAACTTAAAAAATTGGGGGGAACTATCTTGTCCAAATGTGCTGCTGTAACACTCAGCTAGGAAAATATATATTTATTTTTTTAAAGTAATGTCATTGCCAGAAGACTTATGTCTTTCCCTTTGACAGGGAAACAGAGTGCTTATCTTCATATTTTCATAATGAAAACTCCCCAAGCTCAGACCACTCTGGCAGATTTACAACCTTTGAGCAGGAGAGCTGACAGGCATTTTAATATGAAAGGAGATATGATGTCTTTAATGTACAGTGATGTCACTTCTAACGAGGGAGAAGCTGCCTTCTGCAGCACCATCGCCATAACAAGGCCGACCTGGCTGCCTCGCAGGGGACCTTATCACCTAGAGAAAGGTCACAAACAAGACGGGAGGAGGGGACTCTCCCGATTTAGGTGGAAGGGCGCCCTGAGAGATCCTGGGCACAAGCCTATTGTGAGTGTGCTTTCGCTGCCGGAAGTTGAACTGTCTAGACAGAGCTGACCTTGAGAAGGGAAAAGGTAAGGCCTGATGCTAAAAGGGTAATGAAAATCCTCCGGGGAGTGTTAACTTGAAAGCTGGATTGCCTGTTGACCATCATCTCCCCCCTCTCTCCTATCCGGCAGAGGTCTCATTGCTTGGAAGTGATATTGACAGCCCCTCTGTCCTTAGGAGGCTACCTGATTATTGTGCCTGGAGGAATGATAGTAAGCAAATGCCAGAAACTTGCAATCTTTTATTTGCAAATGAGGCCTTAAAGGTGTAGCATTTGGTGTAGAAAAGACTGGTTATAGTTTTGCAAAGAACTCTGCGCTCTCAGAGGCTGATATTCAGATGTCCTTGTCTTAAGTCCTCTAAGGCAGGGGTCCCCAACCTCCAGGATCTAATGCCTGATGATCTGACGTGGAGCTGATGTAATAGAATAAAGTGCACAATAAATGTAATGTGCCTGAATCATCCCCAAACCACTTCCCAACCCCCCACCCCCACCATCCGTGGAAAAATTGCCTTCCATGAAATTGGTCCCTGGTGCCAAAAATGTTGGGGACCACTGCTCTAATGAACACTGCTACTCTCTCCTGATTGAGCTGAAAGGATTTTTATCAAATCATCTGAGAACTGCTACATTGCTACATCCAAAATACCTGGGAAAGAGGGGGAAAGGCCTCCTGTAAGCTGCTTCCTATGTAATTCCAAAAGCACCCTCCACCCCATCAGAAAAGAAGCTGCTGCGTGGTTATCTGGGAAAAATCTTAATAATCCAAAATGGGGAGGCTCTCACTATTCAAATAAGCTTTCATTCGTCAAGCAAAATTTCTGGAAGTCTGAGGGTTAACTTAAGAACTTAGAAGGTTTTGCCAGCTCAGAGGGTAGCTGAGCATTTAAAATTTGCTAGTGCAATTAAACGTACTTCTTTTTAATTAAACATAGGCACCTTAAGCCATCTACACTCTCAAAATTAAGTACCAAAGATTTATCGTGTAAAAGAGCCAAATAGTAAAGGCAAGGGTCAGAATTGACCAATATCACAAAGGACTATAATTTCTAAAAATATGTTATTATCTAATTAATTTTACTGCAGTGAAGCAGTGGTTATGAGCCTGGGCAGGCAGTCCTGGGCTGGGTTCTGTCTCTGCCACTTGCAAGTTATATGATTTGGAAAATTTACTGAATTTCTTTTGGCCTCAGTTTCATTATATGTGAAATGGGAATAATTATTTTACCTACCTCACAGTTTCTATAAGAATTAATTGAGATAATCAATGAAAACCACGTGCCACTATGTTTAAAGCATGGTTAAGCAACTCAATAAATGCTAGCCTCTATCACTACTACTACTATTATTAAAATAATTAAATTAAATATTAATTCTGATCAATTTTATTTGATTGTTAGATAATGAAATAAGTTAAATTGTTTAAATATTCATCACAATTAAAATAAGATAAATATAATAACTGTCATAATTAAAATAAAATCAATATCCATATTAGTCATGTTGTTGCAGGAAGGAGGACCCCTTCCAGGGCCTGAAACTGGGCTCTTGTCTAACACTCGGAAATGAATTGTCCGAGGAGACACATGCTGACAAAGCAAGAGATTTCACTGGGAAAGGGCGCCCGGGTGGAGAGCAGGAGGGTGAGGGAACCCAGGAGAACAGCTCTGCCACTTGTTCACAGTCTTGGGTTATATGGTGATGGGATTAGTTTCCGGGTTGTCTTCAGCCAATCATTCTGAGTCAGAGTCCTTCCCGGAGGTGCATGACTTGTTCAGTTAAGATGGATGCTAGAGAGGATTCTGGGAGGTGGTCGGACCTGTGGTGTCTCCTTTTGAGCTCCTTTCCCGAGCTCTTCTGTTTGGTGGAGGCTTATTAGTTCCGTATTCCTTATCAGGACCTCCTGTCATAAAACAACTCATGCAGATGGTTACTATGGTGCCTGGCCAGGGTGGGCGGTTTCAATCAGCGTGCTTCCCCTAACAGTGGGTCTTGAACTAAAATCCAATTTGTAATATTTCAGAATATATAAAATTAACTGATGTGTATAGTTTGTAGTGGGAATTTTCTTCTTCACATCTTTTCTTCGAGCTCAAATAACTACACATGACCATAGGTCCATGGACTACTGGTCCTTGAATGACAGACTTGTCATAAACATGTGCACTCATTCACATATTACTGGTGGCTACTACAGCATATACCTGACCTCCCACCCACATGCTCCTCTAACCCAGTGGCTCTCAAACGCTGATGTGCAGAAGAGAGTCAGATGAGTGTAGTATTAATGTAGACATTCTGGTTTGGTAAACTTGGATAAAGATCTAGACATGCGCAATTTTAATAGGTAGCCTATTGAATGAAGGCAATGGCACCCCACTCCAGTACTCTTGCCTGGAAAATCCCACGGACGGTGGAGCCTGGTGGGCTGCAGTTCATGGGGTTGCTAAGAGTCAGACACGACTGAGCATCTTCACCTTCACTTTTCACTTTCATGCATTGGAGTAGGAAATGGCAATCCACTCCAGTGTTCTTGCCTGGAGAATCCCAGGGACAGGGGATCCTGGTGGGCTGCCGTCCATGGGGTCCCACAGGGTCGGACACAACTGAAGTGACTTAGCAGCAGCAGCCTATTGATTCTGAATTGTGGTACATAGGGGTCCTAATAGCTCACCAGAGAATGATGCCCTGCCTCCCGCTTGTCAAGAGTGAGAAGATGGACTTCTGGAAGGATATCTAGCTTGTTTACTCTTTCTTGGTAAGACTTATGGTCATACTGTACTACAAGAGCTCTTAAATTTGGACCCTGGTTCACTCTGGCAGAACGCACAACCTCATGGCACACATACCATGCCAGTTCTTACCTTTCATGCTGTATCAGTTCCATTTCCTCTTTCTTTTATCAGCTGTGTATGTGTATAAACACACTGGAAGTATTTTACAATATTTCCAGGCATGGTCAGCAGCCTTTATTAGTAAAATGTCAAGTCAAAACTATTATTAAACTTTATTAACATAAATAAAGCAGAAATCATCATCAGTTCAGTTCAGTCCAGTCACTCAGTCATGTCCGACTCTTTGCGACCCCATGAATCGCAGCATGTCAGGCCTCCCTGTCCATCACCAGCTCCCGGAGTCCAGTCAAACTCATGTCCATCGAGTCGGTGATGTCATCCAACCATCTCATCCTCTGTTGTCCCCTTCTCCTCCTGCCCCTAATCCCTCCCAGCATCAGGATCTTTTCTAATGAATCAACTCTTCGCATCAGGTGGCCAAAGTACTGGAGTTTCAGCTTCAGCATCAGTCCTTCCAATGAACACCCAGGACTGATCTCCTCTAGGATGGACCAGTTGGATCTCCTTGCAGTCCAAGGGACTCTCAAGAGTCTTCTCCAACACCACAGTTCAAAAGCATCAATTTTTCGGCGCTCAGCTTTCTTCACAGTCCAGCTCTCACATTCATACATGACCACTGGAAAAACCATAGCCTTGACTAGATGGACCTTTGTTGGCAATGTAATGTCTCTGCTTTTTAATATGCTATCTAGGTTGGTCATAACTTTCCTTCCAAAGAGTAAGCGTCTTTTAATTTCATGGCTGCAATCACCATCTGCAGTGATTTTGGAGCCCCCAAAAATAAAGTCTGACAGTGTTTTCACTGTTTCTCCATCTATTTGCCATGAGGTGATGGGACCGGATGCCATGATCTTAGTTTTCTGAATGTTGAGCTTTAAACCAACTTCTTCACTCTCCTCTTTCACTTTCATCAAGAGGCTTTTTAGTTCCTCTTCACTTTCTGCCATAAGGGTGGTGTCATCTGCATATCTGAAGTTATTGATATTTCTCCCAGCAATCTTGATTCCAGTTTGTGCTTCTTCCAGCCCAACATTTCTCATGATGTATCTTTCCACAAAACAAGAAAAAGACTGACCAAACAGAAAATCAACAACTGTTCTTGGATCCATCAGAGAACTGAAGTCACAAGGTATACCTCTGCCCCCAGAGTTGGAAAAGACAGACAGATAGAGACAGAGAATCACAGCTTACCGGAGCAGAAGGCTTTGTGAAACCAGTTGCGGAGTCAGAGAACCTAAACTGTAATTATATAATTGCTGGAGTCTCAGTGTGGACAAGTTGGAGAGTTAAAAATGCCAGGGGTGCCCCTTCTTAGGTGGTCTCTATGCTTTGATGAGTTTCACCTGTGGGAGACCTACCAGTTCTCACACTGAAGAGCGGAGAGAAATCCCTTTGTGCTTCTGCCAGAGGGGAGAGCAATGTAGCCATTTTGAAACTGTCCAGAACTCCTTGTTCTGGATAAGACCTGGCCTCGGGGAAACTATTTTACAGGAGCCTAAACAACAGGGGTTTTGCCAGAGCCTGATGACCTTGGGGTAAAGAAATACCCACCCCGCCTTCCTGTTTCATCTAAGAGAGAGAAAACAGAACAAAACTGAGAAATCACTGTGAAGGTCACAGCCCCGGGGTAGGGACTCGTTAAAAGACTCCGGCCTCAGAGCAGGGATAGAGGCTATGTGGACACAGAAGGGGAGAGGGACGTGGGACAAACTGGGAGAGCGGCACTGACATATATCCACCACCATGCGTAAAATAGGGAACTCGTCGGAAGCTGCTGCCCAGCACAGGCTGCTCACCCCAGCGGTCTGTGATGACCTAGGGCGTGGGATGAAGGTGGGCTGGGAGGGAGACTCAAGAGAGAAGGGATATATACACTCATATAGCTGATTTATTTTGTTGTACAGCAGAAACCATCACAACATTGTAAACAATTATACTCCTACTTAAAAAAAGACCAAGACCTAATCCCAAAACCATGGAATGCTTTTCCTTCCCCCACATTTTACCAACACATCAATAGGACTCTGGTGTAATATCAGGGGACTACATCAGAAATAACAACACACCTCAGACTTTATTTAAGAAGAAGTCTCCAGGGAAGCATGATGACATCAGAAGGGAAAGAAAGGAGGAAAAAAAAAAAACCATCAGAGAAAAATTTTAGCCTCTAACACCTACAGGATAGCAAACAGTAAACAGAGCATTACTCTTAGCCAGATAAACATAAAACTTTATACGAAAGACCTATTTATTTTTTTCCATTTTATCCAGTAAATTATGTTCTTCTTTAAACAAAAAAATTTACAAGGTATACTAAAAGACAACACACCATAAAGATACAAAACAAGCATATCCATTGCTTCTTGGCCTTTTGGCTAAGATCAAGTGTAGTATCTGTTCTTATCAGTTTAATATCTGATACGTCGTCTATCCGAGGACAATATATTAAATGGAATTTTGGGATTAGGAGTTGGAATAAGAACTTGCTCTGTCCACTCCATGCATCGACCTGGTATTGCAGTACTTCCAGGAATGGTGCACCTCCCTCTTTGGGGGGAATAAAAAAAAAAGCCAAGCATATCCACATTCAACTATGGCAGAAACTTTGGAATTATCAGACCAGTAGTTCTGAACAACTATAATTAATATTCCAAGAGCTCTGATGGAAAAGTGGACAACGTGCAAAATGAGGTGAGAAATATAAGCAGAGAGATGGACATTCTAAGAAAGAAGCAAAAGGAGATGTTAGAAATCACAACATAATGACAGATATGAAGAATACCTTAGGCTTAGCAACAGATTGGACACAGCCAAGGAAAGAATCAGTGAGCTTGAAGACATGTCAATAGAAACTTCTAAAACTGAAATGCAAGAAGGGAAAATAGTGGGAAAGAACAGAATATCTAAAAACTGTGGGATGATTGCAAAAGGTGTGAATGTCAAGCATTAGTCCCCACGGTGAAAGGAGAATAGACTCCCCTGACCTCTTGTGGCCTTAAGGTAACACCAGACAGAATCCCTCCTGGGCTATAATTGCCCCTTGCTCTTATTTCCCAAAAGAATAGAAGTAATTAATTACATGGTGAGTTTGGGAGAAGGAATGAAGTACACCAGTTATTTTTGTGTTCTGCACTTTTCTACCATGAAAAAAGATGGCCTGTCTCAATTGGCAGTACCGTATTTTCCCACTTTTGCTAGGTGGGTAAGTTTTATTCTGATAGAATTATCCAGAAACTTATTTTTGTTGCACTTTGTTTTAGCACAAGTTTCCTAGCAAACAGAAACTGAGATGAAACCTACATGCTAACTTCTACTGGGGAGGGGTAAAATCCCAGAGCAAATGGGAAGAGGGAAAACATGTGAGGAGGTGAAGAATGGAGAACAAATGTGAAGTGGTAGGTGTATTACTAAACTGGCCATGGCTTTACCAAAAAATTAAAGCATAATTAGTTACCTTGTCACTTGTCACAAGCTGTGTGGCCCCATTGTCTCAGAAAAGCTCTTTGGTGGGAGAAGGGATAAATATTGTTTACCAGCTAACCCCTTGCCATTCTGTATACTATTTCGTATTGGTCAAAGTTTGCTCCAGATGGCGTGTGGTCCCTTACACTTCCGGGTTGTATCACTCAAATTTCCAGGCAGCTGATGGGGAAGTGAGATCCCACACCCACGGGGTGAGAAAAGCCAGCTCACCACTGAGTCCTATCCCTTAGTCCCAGGAACCAGAGCTGCTATGGCTTTCACTGTGATGTTCATGGAGGAGTAGTGTCAGAGCCTTAGAGGCATGCAGCTATGGAAGACACCACGTCTGGCACAGTGGCTATGCGCTATAGTTAAAAGTGCGGTGGTTCACTACCATGCCCTGTGATCTGTCTGATTTTTACAGAAGCCAGAGAGTTGACTCAAAAGAGAATATTATGGGAACCTCTTCAACTTTAACAATGGTGTTTATCTCGGTCACTCTTCAAGGAAGGTGGTATTACTCCTGCAAATGGCAAGAGATGGGGAGTTTCAGGAGCTAACACATAGCCAGTGGTTGTTAATCAGGGGTGATTTTGCCCCCCTAGGAAATAAGGAAGATCCCTTGGAGAAGAAAACGGCAACCTGCACCAGTATCCTTGCCCAGGAAAACCCAAGGACAGAGGGGCCTGGCAGGCTCCAGTCTGTGGGGGTCCCAAAGAGTCAGACACAACTTTGCAATTAAACAACAACAGCAGCAAGGGTTTATTTGGCAATGTCTGGAAGTGGTTTAGGTTGTCACAACTAGAAGGTGTCACTGGCATCTAGTGGGGGGAGGAGAGAGATGCTGCTGAGCATCTTAAATGCCCAGGAAATGTCCCACAGAAGAGAACTGTCTGGTTCCAAGTGGCAATAGTGCTGAGTTTAGACCTTCCCACCACAGTGACCCCAATCCACAGGACAGGTAATGGATTTGAGGATGCTGCCAGAAGCTAAGTACCTCTGTCTTTGTTATACGTTCAAGAACCAAGGAAATAATTACAAAGCAAGTATCCAAAACCACTGACCCACAATTGGATGGACTTGGTCTCTGTAAGCCTCTGTTTTAACCAGAAGACTGTGTTGGTGTTTCAGACTTCCTGCTATCAGTAACATCTCATACACTGTAACTAACTGCCCTTGAAAAGTCTAGGTTTGACTCACCCTGGCATACAGTTACCCAGGCAATTTGCCTCAGTTCCCTTTCAGGAAAGGATCAGAGGAGAAATTATTGTCTGTATTTTCAGTGGCATTAGAGGGTCCTTCCTCAAGTGGATCCATCTATCAATCCTTCAATCAATGGGCTCTGGGTTTGTTACCTGACTTAGATCTAGAAACTCAGTGATAGACTACAGTTTTCCATCACAGGAGGCAATAATGGCATTTTCCTCAACAGTTCTTGATTTTTTAAAATTATTTAAGTCAAGTATCACCCTAGTCAGCTTCCCAAGGCTGTATATCCCTGAAAGTAGGCACCCTCGCTCATACGAAGACCTTTCTGCTCTTAATGTTACTTGGGGCTTGCTTTCCTTTGATGGTAAAGCACCACCACTTGGTTTTTGAAAGTCCAGATACCTTTTACCACTGTGGATTAGAGGGAGCCCAATTCCATAGTAGCATCTTCCACCGTGATCCCTGGCCTACAGAAGGCAGCCATCACTGAGCTTCTCAAAGATGCTGGTACTACTGCCTCCGGTTCCCCATCATCCCTACCATCCACCTTCAGGCCTGGGAAACATAGTCAGGTGGTAAATCTTAGAAAATGAATCCATTGTCACATGCCCATCTTCTTGAGATTTCTGACTCCTTTATCTAAACTATGTCAAGGAAGTTCTAACATCACCCCATCATCTCCTTCTGGCCATTGCAGTGACTAGGCTAGAATGAGCTGTTGCAGCAGTGAATAAGAACCAGTTCCAGGTGTCCTCACCAGAACCCTGAATCCTGAATCACAGGTAAGTGCCTGTGGCAGTCCATTCTCACCCATCCAGCCTCTGTCTACCTCTTCTGGTCAAAGCATCTCAAGACACACACCCACGGTGTTCCCACAGTTCCTGCCAGATCGTGTCATCAAGCGTGACCTTTCCTTTGGCAAACAGGCTGTTTCTTCCCCAGAAGGGTTTGTACTTCCTCTTGTATCATTATTTGCGTGGGAGCAGAGAAGTGGGTCAGAGTGGGTCTTGGGGAAAACTTGAGAATGAGCATCATTTGGGGAGATACCTGCTTCTGGTGATGTCCTTGAATGCCCTCCAGGCAAGGGGGACTCTTCACCTCTGACCGGGAGAAACAGGCTATTTCTGCCAGCCAGGGGGAATCAGGTTTGTCTGCATCAGTGTCTCCATGCTAGGGTTCAGCTTCCCACTCTTTCCTTATCGAAGTCCTGACCTTGACCTAGAGGCATGTTGAGGCTATACTCTTAGTTTTCTTTACAGCTCTGCTGCCCGGAACTGATTTTCAGTACAGATACCTTTCAATGGCAGGACATGCGAGCCTCATTTAAAGCAACTCTCAAGATCCTTTGACTTTCAGAGCATGACTTAAGTTGGTAATAGGTGCCCCGAGCCTATCATTTTATCAAAACCTCAGATTCCTTGAAATCAGCCACCCCTACACCTCAATCATTGCCCCTTCCTTATCAAATATGGTAGCACCATGATATTCCCAAGTTTAGCCATTCACCTATACTTCATCCCAATTAACCATGGGTGAATGAGTTGGTTATTGTAATGCCACTTCAAAGGGCTCTTACCATTTCACTTACCTGATTTCAGACAATCAAATACAGAATCAATTCCAAAATCTCACTCTGAGGGTCTTTCAAGGACACTTGTGCTAACTTTCTCTGTAAACAAAGTCTGAGGCAAAGCTTGTGTGTGAATGCTTTATTTATTGGTAGTTTAATCCCAAGATAGCAAGAGTCAAAAAAGTGAAGTGAAGCAGAGAAGGAAGAGTGGCAAATACATGGAAGGTGATTCATAAGTGAACTGGTCACAGCTTTGTAGGAAAACACAGCCAATTATTTGATCTTATAAGAGGTATCCACGTTAGGAAATACCTTCTAAAAACAGTCCATTGAGGGGAACGTCCCAGTTTTCTATTGCTGTGTAACAGGCTAGTGAGAGAACCTAGTGACTTAAATTAATCATTTTGTTTTTCCCCACTTTTATGAGGAATCTGAGAAGAATGGGACTGAGTGGTTCATCTCTAGTCCATGTGACATCAGCTCTGGTCGTTGGGATAGACAATCCATGGTCAAGATGGCGTCTCCACTCCTGGTCTGGGATAGCTGGTAGTTGATGTGAGCTCTTGGTTGAGAGCTCAGCTGGGGCTACTGGCACATGGATTCCCCATGTGGTTTGGGCTCCTCTCAGCATTGTGGCTCAGTATTCAGAGTGACCATCTCAAGAAAAGGCCCTCTAGGGGGACAAGGCAGAAATTGTAAGACTTCTTACCAAGTCCAAGAAGGCTGCTTCCACTACATTCTATAAATTAAGCAAGTCTTCAAGGGCAGTGTCGATTCAAGGGGAGGGGAAATGAAGCTCTACCTCTCAATGGAAAGAGTGACAAGAATATGCTGCCATCTTTAATTTACCACAGTCCACAGGCCAGGAAAGAGGACCAGCAAATGCAAAATGTTACATGACTGAGCGGGCCAGCATTATAGAAGAAAACACAGCCAGTTATTTGAACATTTCAGTCCCAAATAGGATGTTAGGGAAAAAACACCTCAAAATAGTCTGTTGAGAAGAAAGGAGACTTTATCTGCTATTTCCTCACCCCCATGCTGTGTGCTGTCTTTCGCTGTCAAAGTTTGCCATATAACCCGGCAACTCCTACATTGCTGAGTTGTGTCACTTGCTCTTCTTCTTGCCACATGGCTGCTGGGGAAGCCATATTCCATAACCCACTATGTGACCCTTCATCTGAGTCCGGAAGTAAGTGGGATGATCGACTCAGCACCTCCAATCCTCAGCGGGAAAACGGCTGTAGCTCTTGACAGTGGTAGGTAGGCTGGGTCACTCTACAGCTAGACCTTAACCTGTGTGTGTGTGCAGAAGGGTGGGGGGCAAGGGGAAAGTGGAAAAATAACTAGTGATGTTAGAAATCGGTGCTGGTTAACTTAGGTGACAGTGATGGAGAGTAAGACTCTCCAGTGAGAGCAAATGAGGCTGAGTGAATCTGGGGAAATGCATAAACCTGGTCCAGTGCACACGTTTAAACGTTGCCATTCAGTGCAACTTTCACAAGTAGTCAAGTCATAAAAGAGATGCTTTTCCATCCATCTAAGGTCTCTCGTGGTTGACTTAGAACTTTCTGTGCCTCTCTCAACTGGTTTCAAACTTGGGAGGGGTAGTTGGATATTTTCTATTGTCTCTCCAGATCTCCTACTCACATTCGTCCACCTGTCTGAGCTCTGGGAAGCTGCCTTTATAGACTTTCTGTAGAAGTTTCCAAGTTTCTGGCTTTCAGTTGGTTTAGCCAATAGGATGCACCAAAAGACAGGTCAGAGGATAAAACTGGAGTAAGGTTGCACTGTTGGCTGTGTCCCTTTAACAAAGAGCACAGCTTGTACCAAACAATCTTCTCCTGTAACAACTCTCACATGACTCCAAAGCCACCTCCTCCCTTGTCCCATCTGGTCCAGGAGCTCACCTCTGCTGGTGATCCTGGGGTACCCACCACTCTTTGTAAGTTTCCTTTAACACAGTCCACACATCTGGAGACCTGGGTTTGATCCTTTTGTCCAGAAGATCACCTGGAGAAGGGAATGGCAAGCCACTCCAGTATTCTTGCCTGAAGAATTCCATGGACAGGAGAGCCAAAGAGTCAGACACAACTGAGCAACTTTCACTTCACGTCTTCACACATTTGTAAAGTCTCTGTCTTAATTTATTTTATTTTTGGTTTCACTGGGCATTCGTTGCGGGCTTTCTCTAGTTGCAGCAAGCGGGAACTGCTTTCTAGCAGTGGTGTGTGGACTTTTCACGGCAGTGGCTTCTCTTATGGCAGAGCGTGAGTTCTAGAGCATGGGCTCAGGAGTTGTGCATGGGCTACATGCACGTCTATAGCATGTGGGATCCTCTGGGACCAGGGATCCAACCTATGTCCCCTGCATGGGCAGGTGCCCTCCCAACCACTGGACCACCAGGGAAGCCCAAAAGGGACTTTTTAAAACTCTCTTTAATTACAGGCTTGAGTGTGTCTTCTGTTTCCTATGGGTATCCTAACTGATACAGGTGGGGACAGGAGTGTAGTTAATTTTCACGCCTACATCCACAAAGTAAGCCCTACTAATGGTTAGTAGATTGCTAGTAGATACTCTTTAGTTATATATAAAAATAAAAGTTTTATTATTGGTTCATTGTGCTCCTATAAGTAGCAAATAAAGGACTTCAGTTTTTAATCAGTCTGAGGCTTATCAGGAGAGCCCCTAGGAGCTCAACCAGACTATTACTGGGATGGAGTGAAATGCCAGCCCGTTCTCAGGGGAAATAGATGAAACTCTCATTTCCTACCATCTGCCAGATAAGAATTAGAAGTAGAGAGCTAATGAAAACAGTTAATTTACTCTTTTTGGGAAATTAGGCAAGGCCCAACATTGATTTTTATCTAGGCAAAAGGAATGTTACTAAGTGGCAAATATCCATGAATACTTTTGTCTGACTATGATTCAGCTGATTACAACTTTAGAGCTGTGAGTTCCATCAGTGGCTACTTGTCTTGTGTGGCCACTTAAATGTGAATTCACTAAGGCTAAATAAAATTTAAAACCAGCTCCTCGGTCACCCTAGCCACACTGGAAGCGCTCGGCAGTCCTGGATGACCAGGGCTGCAGTACTGACAGCACAGATAGAGAACTTTCCCACCATCGCAGAACACTGTGTGGATAGCATGCTCTTAAGAACTAAGCCTACCTTTTCTATGTTGCATTTTTTTTTAAACTACCATATTTATTGAACTTTGGGGCACTCAGTCATCAGATGCCTGAGAACCTGAGAACTTTATTAAGTGTGTATTATATTACTTGGAGAAGTAAAAAGAGTTGTGAACCTATTGAGGCGGAAACACTTTGAGTTACTTCAGAAATTTTTAAAGGATGCATTTTAATTCTGTTAAATTTATTAAACAAAATAGTGAAATAATATATTCATCCTAATGGAATAAAATATGTGTGCTTTCTTTTCCTCAAATACTGGGATCAGCATTATAGCAGCTTAATTGATTTTAAAATAAAAAATCTTACAAGCCTTGTATAAAAGATTCAGAATTATTTTTGGTTTTAACATATTGAAAAGGAAAGTACTTATTAAATAAAAATGTGAAAAGGAATTAAAAAGACATACACCCACTCCCTCCACGTAAGGTAAAGAAAAATTAACATTTTGGGTACTTACACTTGAAATCTATTTGAAAAAAAAAAAAAGACAAATTTAATCATGAAGCATTCCAGCCATAATAAGATCTATAATATCTAGGATATTAGAATGGGTTGGGTAGACAAATAAATCCAAATAAATAGTAAGCAGAGCTTAGATAAGAGGCCTTTAAATTATTTTTTTATGCATGTCAGGGTTCATCCTTTATGTATTTTGAGATAACGCCAGCTTGCAGTTTTACTTTTAAATTCTCAGAGTAGCCAGGGTTTTCTTAGAAGGGTTGTCATCATGGTTGGATTGTACTACCTTCTCCTGGAAAATATGTTAAACGCCAGACCACATAGATGAGCACTGAAAGTACGCTATTGACTATTTTAAATTGGCATGCTGTTCTGCTGCAAGAAAAACAAAACTGAGGGACATGGAGAAAAGGTAAATTTAGGTCATCCTGGACATAAGTAGACTAAGATCGGTCAGTCTATTAAGTTGCCAGGATTTGCAAAGAATTTTTTTAAGCTACACCTGTTTTTTCTTATTACCAAAATAATTCATATTCATTGTGGATATGTGAGAAAACACAATTAAGCAGATAGAAGAATATGACAAAGACCAATTTCTTCTCCCTAGAGATAAACTCTATTAATAGTTTGGGATGCATCCTTCCAGAATTCATGTTTCCTTGTATGGAAAAATATACTAGTTTCACCACTTGAGGGTGTCAAGGTGAAACTTTTAATTTGCAATCTGCTCTTTTTCATATTACAACATCTTATATCATTGGAAATTTTTAAAACACCTTTTTTTTTTAAGAGCAGCCAGAATTTTTCTGATCTGTGAAGTCCACCTTAGTAGTATTAAGTATCCCATTTCCCCATCAGTCAACTGCTTGATTCAGACTATTTAATTTAGTGATTCCCTAAATAGTCAGCTCTCAATTTTCCATGATCAGAAAAAAATGACCAAAAAAGAATTTTTTTTTTTTACATCAATAATGCTCCCTACTTTTCTGCTTCCCAAACCTCACTTGAAGACTGTCAACGACTTTTCAAGTCCAACAGGGACACATCCACACATCCAAGGAAGGTAGAGGAGTTTTCTTTAAGTTACTCCGGAGCAACTAAGAAAGCTTTAGCGCTTCATCTTAAATGTGTAACATCGTCCAAGATGAGAGCTGTGACATCATGAGGAGTCAGCAAGGAGCCACCTGTTGGTGTGGACCACGAGTCACATCATCATTTTGTGTTTGAAGACCATCTTTCCGGAGGCAGTAGAAGCAGTGAGGAGGTTATTGTTACAGAGGAAGGGTATGTGGCAGGCAGAGGGGAGGCAGAAGCCACTTGGATGAAGATGGGGTGGGGCAGTGCGGCATGCAGGATCTTCTGAGAAGGCAGATGTAAGTAAACTGGTAAATGGAGAGCCGTGAGGGGGGAGAGAGTCCACGTGGTCTTGTGGGTCTTTTTTTTTTTTTTTTTTTTTGACAACTCAGGTACCAGCTATGAAAGAAGATAAGAAAAAATAACAGAAGAGGAAAGAGTTTGGATGAAGCAAAATAATGTCAGTTTTGATCATGTTACCTTTGAATTGCGTGGGACATATCTCAGTATAATATACAGTTGGAAACAACCATTCTGAAACTTGGGCTCTGGGCTCAGAACTCAGATTTAGGGCTGTGTTTTTCCTGTTTCAGCAGGACTTCGCAGAGTCTTTAGTTTGACAATACAGATTGCAAATTTCCAAGAACAAGCAATCGATAGCTGGCATTTCTCTACCTTATTTGTACATGAAATCTAGTGTTCCTTGAAACATTATTTTGGAGACATGGGTGTGCTGGTGTCACTGAAGGCTGGGCATCAATCAGATCCCCAAAGAGGCAGTGTTGCACAGGAAGAAAAGAGGGCTGAAGATGAGACTTGGGAGTCTCTAAGACATGCCATGTCCAAAGAGTGCAAGGAGAACAAGCAATAGCTTATTTTGATTTCTTATTTTAAATTTCTGTTCCAATGAAAGCTATGCTGCCTCAGAACAAAATACTCTGTCTAAAGTTTCACCACTTCATAGGTATATTATATGGTTTTCACAGTTCTGTGTCCATTCATACATTTATAAAATTTCTTTTAATTCTTAAGAGCTGTACCCCAAATTCAGATGGATGCTGGAGAACATCAACATTTAAAAGGGACCCAGCAGAAGAAGAGAGTGGCAAGATACTCGTGGGGAAGAACCCTAACAGTCAGGAGAGAGATCTTGCTTGGAAGCTGTGATGGTTAATTTTAAGTCAACTTGGCAAGGCTGTGACGCCACTATTTGGTCAAACACTAGTCTAAATGTTGCCAAAAAGGCATTCTGTAGATGTGCTTTATCTTTACAATCTTTAAGCAAAGGTGATCACCCTAGATAACATAAATATTTCTCAATCAGTTCTTTTTAAGGCCTTCCTTAAAGGCAAAGACTAATGTTTCCTAAACAAGAAGACTAACACAGAAGTCCTGCCTGAGTTTCCAGTTTGCTGGCCTGTCCTACACATTTCAGGTTTGCTAGCCCCACAGTCCTATGAGCTGACTCCTTAAAATAAATTCTTCCCTTCTTCCCTCCCTGACTGATACAGAAGCTGAGTGAGGAGAATATTTCAAAGAGGTCATGACCAGCACTATCCCACTGTCTGATACCCTAAGAGGTCAAGATAAGGAGCAAAAGAAATGTCATCCAACTGAACGGACATTTAAATTTTTCCTGTGTTTTGTTTTTCTTGGAGGTAGGATACTGCCTGACAGTGTAGGAGACATAAGAGACGAGGGTTCAGTCCCTGGATTTGGGATGATTTCACCTGGAGTAGGAAATGGCATCCCACCCCAATATTCTTATCTGGAGAATTCCATGGGCAGAGGAGCCTGGCAGGCTACAGCTCATAGGAGTCGCAAAGAGTCAGACACAACTGAAGTACTTTAGCACACATGCAGCATGGATAAAGAAAATCAGTTTATTTCTTTAAAAATTTTTCATTAGGGTATAGTACAGTTGCTCTATAATATGTGTTAGTTTCTACTGTACGGCAAAGTGAACAGCTTATACGTTTTCATATTCCCTATAGTATTAATAGAGGTTTTTTTTGAGAAGTATTTCAAGCCAGTATTAACACCTTCACACTTTGATCATTGTCACGTCTTGTTCTTAGGATGGCAAATGGAAATGCTGTACTCCCGGGTATGTGTTCCTGACAGTTCTTCTTCTTCTCTGTAATCCTGATAGCTCTTAGTAAGGTTGTGAAACAGAGTTATCTTGCACAATATCTTCTCTTTCATCACCTGTAACTAGTGAGATATAGTCACCATTTCCTCCTTCTTGCCCAGATCTGTCTTGCTTTGTTTTTTTCACTTTTGCTCCCATCGGCATCACTAGTTCGACCTTACCTTCACCTCTGGCCTCCGAAGCTTTGAGGCTAAGCAGAACTTGAGGGCTGGGGGACAGGGTGGGTACCCACGGGGACCTGAAGAACCTCCTGGGGAAAATGGCTCTGATGGAGGAGACAGCAATGCAGAGTGGCTCGGGGTCAGCCCCTCGGGTTCAGACAGAGGGAGCTCTGAGGATGTTTTGGGGTCTTTTCCCCCCATCATCACACTAGTGCCCGAGTCCTCAGGAGAGCAAAAAGACTGCAAAGGTCTTTTCCACCACCCTTTTGAGGCTCTGAAAATCCAAAGCAAACCTCAGCTTTGGGAAAATGCAGTCAAAGAGTGTAGAAAGTGGTGTGAATCAAGGCTGGCCACTTGATTACAGCACACAGAAGCTTGGCTTGTGTGAACTTCAAGCAGTGGTGTGCTAATAAATATATTTTAACACCTGGCTTGCTAGAAAATAAAGAAATAAAAGCCACAATGTGCAGAACTTGCTAATTTTCAGGGTGTTAACATATCCATCGTGGCCAGTTTCAAGCTGCAAATGTGATGTCGTTAAACACAGACCTGGGAGAAGATGGAGAAACACCCCATCCCCACCCCCCACACATAATAATTTGAATCACAGATTCGATCCATCCATCCATCATGCTCAGTCGTGTCCAACTCTTTGCAACCCTATGGACTGTAACCTACCAGGCTCCTTGTCCATGGGATTTTCCAGGCAAGAATACTGGAGTGGGTTGTCATTTACAGATGCAATGGAGGCAGGTAAATGTTATGATCATAGTAAAATAATGAGGAACTGATGACTTTTGAGAATGAATTGCTTTTGTTTTTAATATTATTTATTTAGTTATAGTTTATGTAACTGATGCTGGGAAAGATTGAGGGCAGGAGGAGAAGGGGACGACAGAGGGTGAGATGGTTGGATGGCATCACCGACTCGATGGACATGGGTTTGGGTGGATTCCGGGAGTTGGTGAGGGACAGGGAGGCCTGGCATGCTGCGGTTCATGGAGTCGCAAAGAGTCGGACACGACTGAGAGACTGGACTGAGTTGAACTTAGATTTTGGTAATGTGTGGGCTTGATGACCACAGGCCAAATTCCTGAATATGTCACCTCCAGCCATTGTCAGTCTACCTGCTCCAGCACGCCACTGACTCGGGGCCCCAGGGCACAGCCCACATGGGGCATCAGGTGCCACAGCCTCGGGAGCACCAGAACTGGGGCGCGGAGAGCTCCCGATGCACAGGGTTTGCATTGGCAAATACTTCCTAAGGACAGCCAGAAATGCTCCTGAGCTGGGTCAGTGGCCATAGGTCCCTGATTCTCATTCACCTCTGTGAACAAGAGCTCCGTTATCTCTACGCTATGACAGGAAGCAAGCAGCAAGCTCTAGAAGAGTCTCATTGGTGATCCCTCCTCTTTGCCAATCTTCTTTTCATCTGAATGCCTTTTCTTGCCAAAAATGCCTTGTGACCTTTGCTCCTACCTTCCAAATTCCTTTTATATCTTGTCTCACTTTTATATCTTGCAGTCTTAATTTTCCTAAGTGATATTTTTTGTATGTTTTTCCTTGTCAAAAAAAAAGCGTGCATTTATTTCAGGAAAAAACAGGAATATAGACTTAAATGAAGAATTTATAAAGCAAACCTCTTCACTAAAATTGAAAGCACTAGTAATATTATTACCCTTGTTTTCCTGCATCCAGATGTCTCTGGTCACTTATCTGAACTAGTCTCACTACTGAAAAAAAAGTTCATTCCATCTTGAGGACAGTTCTCACATGTGTGGGCCCTTTTATGTCTCTTGGGGAGAAGTGGGGGGCAGTCAGGGCAAATTTTTTTTCACAGATATTTTTTCTTTAAACATTACTTAAACTAATGAGAGTTTACCTTGCTCATTCTACTGCTAGATTTTGCCCATTTTTTCTACTCTTTCAGCGTCTTAATTCACTCGAGGCTTTTCTCCATGAGCCAGAGGCAACTTCTTGGGAAAGGACAATTCTACAGTGTTTTTATAATAGTGTTGCTCTGTTCTCTAATGCCACCAGAGTCACCTTTCCAAGTATAAGTCACTCAGTCGTGTCCGACTCTTTGCTACCCCATGGATTGCTCTGTCCATGGAATTCTGGTAGGAATTCTGGAGCGGGTAGCCATTCCCTTCTCCAGGAGGTCTTCCTGACCTGGGGATCAAACCCGGGTCTCCTACATGGAAGGCAGATTCTTTACCGTCTGAGCCACCAGGGAAGCTGACATCTTCTGCTTGAACAAGACGGATCCACAGTATCCAAGAATGCAGATTTCTTCTCTAACAAGACAGAGAATAATCTGAAAATGATGTACAGTGATTAAAGATTTCCACGGCGACAGTTCCCTGGAGAAAAGCACGAGGTCCCACTTTGGCAGCTCTCTCCAGCAGGAAGGATCTCCATGGACTTGCTGTGTCATTTGCTCCAGTCCCTGTCTGAGCCAGGATGGGATTGGCACATCGCCTTGTTGAAATTGGCTCCACACCTTGTTGAAGTGGGCATCCCGCCATACTAATTGATGGGTATGAGTGCAGACATGTCAGAGAACTAGAATGAACATCAGATCGGGATAGGAGAAGGATTTCAGGCCAGAAATATCAAAACAGTCAGTGGTGCTGAGTTCCTGTGCCTGAGAAAGGGAGAAGATGGTATCACTGTGACGGCTGCAGTCCAGAGTTAGATTTATTTTTAAATGCCCCCAAAGAGCTGACAAAACAAGAAAAGTGTGGGCCTGAAAGGCAGCAGGAAGGGGCAAGGTTATTGACTTTCAAAAGATATAGCTATTATCTGCCAGCTGGGATGCAAGAAGGTTTTTTTTTTTTTTTTTTTTAAGGCAAGCAGGAGTTCTGGATAAGAGTAACTTTCTAGCTGAGTACTTTGGTCAGCTTTAAGGAATCAGAGCCACTGTATGGAGGGTTTCTGGGTCGGTCGCAGTGAGAACTGCTGAGGATGGATGCAGATAACCACTCCCTACCTAGGGAGTGACTCTTCCCGCTTGTCTTCGATGCCCCAGCTGTCCTATGGGATCCACTGTCTCCCCAGCAAGTAGGTCCGGCAAGAAGGCCAGCCCTCAAAGCATAGCCATCAATCCTGTCCTCCTGTTAATTGCATATTTGATACAGAACAGTCCCTCCAATGGAAAGGCGTCTCAGTAAAACCCAATTTTAGTATATAAAAGAGAAATTTTCCAAGACTTTGGGAAAGGTTCTAAAGGATTGTTAGCACAGACTACCTGTTTCTCTCTACAGCTGGCAAGGACCTTCTTCAAATTACTTGGTGATAAACAGCCTAGGGGGCTTCCCAGGGGGCACTAGTGATAAAGAACAGAAGACTACAGAGACAAAGTTTCGACCCCTGGCTCAGGAAGATCTCCTGGAGGAGGCAACCCACTCTGGTATTCTTGCCTGGAGATCCCAATGGACAGAGGAGCCTGGCGGGGTACAGTCCATGGGGTCGCAAAGAGTCAGCCACAATTGAAGCGACTTAGCACACAGCCCACAAACAGCCTAAGAGAAACTTAAGGTGAAGGGCTGCAACACGTAATAACAGAGCTGGTGGGTCATCAGATGCAGGACCTAGGTGACAGCTATGCAGCAAACTGGTGAAGATAAGGTTTGCACCTTAGTGTAGCTGTATGTCCCAGGATAACAAGCAAAGTCAAACACAGAACTCTGATTCACCGTCAAGGAAGTGCCTGTCTAAAGACTTTAAAAATGCACACTTTGAACTGTTGCATCATTATTTGAATTCATGGACAACAAACCAGAATATGGACCCATCAGTTGAGCCTCCCTCAGTTTCTGAACTGACCCCACTTTATTAACAACTGAATTTTCTGCACAGAGCAAGAGAAGAGGAAGCCATCACTCTGAGCCCGATTTTATATCATCTCTCCCTTCCTGACTATAAAAATGCTCCATGCTTTTCTAATATTTAAGTCATGAAGTTAAGATGAAAAATTTCGTCGTGGTCAAAAGAAATGTGGTCATGTTTAACTCACATTTTTTTCTCCTGAGTGTGTGCCTTCTCCATGCTCAGTGAGTAGCAAAAGTTTTTTTTTTTTTAATTTGTTTTTTTAATTGAAGTATAGTTTTTGGTTTACAATGTCCTGTTGCTTTCAGGTGTACAGCAAAGTGATTCAGTTATATGTATATATATTCTTTTTCAGATTCTTTCCCATTATAGGTTACTTTGAAATATTGGGTCTGATTCCCTGTGATATACAGTAAATCCTTGTTGCTTATTTTATATATAGTACTGATTCTTTACCATCTGAGCCACTAGGGAAACCCCTAAATATATAGTAGTGTATATTTGCTAATCCCAAACTTCTAATTTATTTCTATTAACCCACTTTTAGCTTCCCCTACTTTTTTTTGTATAGTATTTTTTAAACATCAACCTACAAAGAACAAAATCAGGATAGGGTAATGGGAATGAAACCAAAAGCTTCTTAACCTCAACTAAATTAAAATTATTGAAACTAAGTTTACTTTTTCTCTCCAATTATTCACTTGTAGGCAATGGAAAGGATTGAATTTGGAAACAAAAACCAAAAGAAAACCCTTAGGGTTATACCTGGAGATGATATTTGGAGATGGTACTGGAGAACAGGCTTCGACTGCATTTATTGAAAGGTAAACAAAATCATTTGAATTGAATGATTCTACTTCTAATGTCTTCTAATGGTGGATGTATTCTAAGCTTCTTGCATAAAACCGTGAGTCCATAATTCCCAGTGGTGCTCATTAGAATGACTTATGTATGTGGATATTTCCTTATCTGGGATTCAAATCACATAAATTTTGATCAGTCCAATCAACTTTCTAAACTGACTGTCAGGGAATTCCCTGGTGATCCACTGGTTAGGATTCCACGGCAGAGGGTGTGGCTTCAATCCCTAGTTGCGGAACTAAGATCCCACATGGATCTTAGTGGGATCCAGGCACGGCCAAAATAATAATAATAATAAATATATAAAAATAAGCTGCTCATCACTGAGAATCTCTCCACACAAACAGCACTGTTCATGGGGTACTTTGAAAAGTCCCAGTTTGGTGGGAAAATAGGGGATTTTTTTCAAGCATCTATTCATGGCTAATTAAGGTCAGAGGTAGGGGAAACAGGTCATTTTCCTCAAGTAATCTATTTAATTTATTCTGCCTAAATGACCTTGAAAATCCTATTTCCACAATCATCTCTGACATGCCAGATGCTGTTCAGAAGAATGCATTGGATGGTTTTTCCTTTGATTATTTCTACTTCTGAAACAGGGGCAATGTGTGGTTGATTACACATTCAGATCTAGGTGTTTTCCTTCACAATTCTGACTTCTCAGACACTCAGCAGCCAATTCTGTGCGGAACAAAAAACTTTCTTTTTTCCTTGAAGGTGCCATCCTCCGCGGTGCCGAACTCAGTGGTCAGTGGTCAGGCAGGGTGTTTTTCAGGCAGCGCACCTTGAGTTCCCCTGTGTCTCTTACCTGCAGCTTGACTCAGGAGCTGCCGAGGTCACCAGTTGTGGGGTCCCTGATTACCTTGTAGACATGCACCATCCGGGATACTGTTGTTGTTGTTTAGTCATTAAGTCGTGTTTGACTCTTTTGCAACCCCATGGACTGGGCAACCCCATTGCCACACTCCTCTGTCCTTGGGATTTCCCAGGCAAGAATACTGGAGTGGGTTGCCATTTCCTTCTCCAGAGGATCTTCCTGACCCAGGGATTGAACCTGTGTCTTCTACACTGGCATGCGGATTCTTAACCGTGATACTCGGGGTGAACAATGGATCTCCGGTACCTGAGACCCACTGAGTGGGCGACCCCCTCCTTGTGTTAGTTTCTTGGGGCCGCCATAACAAAGTGTCACAAACTAGGTACCTTAGAGCAACGTCAGTTTACTGTCTCCTGATTCTGTAGGCTAGAACCCCCAAATCAAGTTATCGACAAGGGCACGCCTTCTCTGAAACATAGAGGGAAAGAGTGATTCCTTGCCTCTTCCAGCTCTGGTAACCCCTGATGTTCCTTGGCTCGTGGCAGTGTAATTTTCCCCTGGAGCTCTTATGTGTCATCACATAGTCCTTTGTGCATGTTTTTGCTTGCGTCCAGTTTTGCCCATTTTATAAGGACACCAGTCATATCAGAGTAGGGCCCACCTCCTCCCAACTTGGGCTTCCCAGGTGGTGTTACTGGTAAAGAACCAGTCTGCAATGCAAGAAACATAAAGAGAAGAGGGTTTGATCCCTGGATCAGGAAGATCCCCTGCAGGAGGCCATGGCAACCCACTCCAGTATTCTTGGCTGGAGAATCCCATGTATAGAGGAGCCTGGAGGGCTGCACAGTCCATAGGGTCACAGAGTCTGACATGACTGAAGTGACTTAGCAGGCATGCATCTTAACTTACTCTATCTGCAAAGATCCTATCACAACATAAGGTCACATTCTGAGGTATTGGGCATTAATACTTGAACGCATCGTTTTGTGGGAACACAACTCAACGTATAAGTCTCCCCCTTGACCCTC
Source organism: Muntiacus reevesi (assembly GCF_963930625.1). Classification (NCBI taxonomy): domain Eukaryota; kingdom Metazoa; phylum Chordata; class Mammalia; order Artiodactyla; family Cervidae; genus Muntiacus; species Muntiacus reevesi. The sequence goes on along the minus strand of NC_089261.1, from coordinate 58,411,927 downwards.
CACCATGCTGGTTCAGTTCATCTGTTTTTGTTCTACAAATATGCTGAATTGCATACCTACTATGTGCCACACAGTAGTAAGAGAATGTGAAGAACAGTGGGTCCAGTGCCCACATCAGACTTGCATTGTAAGGCCAAGGCAGGCACAAACAAACTGCCATGTGAGGGAAAGTCTTTGAATAAACAGGGTTTCTGATGAGAAAGAACAAAGGCATGAGGAGAGGCTGCTTCAGAGAAGGAGTGAATCAAGGGCAGCGGGAGACCAGTCTTTCCTCATGGTCTGGTATTTATTACTTCTTATGAGAAACCACATAAATTTTCCTTCGCACATAATCTCATTTGAGCTGCCTTTTTATTACAATCCAAAATACTCTTGAGTGTGTTGTCCCATTTTACTGATGAGGAAACTGAGTCTCAGAGGAGTTATATAATTCGTATGAGGTCACATGGCCAGTAAATGGTGGAGCTGAGGTTTAGATCTGGGAGATGCCAAAAAATTTCATTACATGCTCTGTAGTCTTATAGCTGTTAGACTCAGCTACGCTCTATTTCTATGAAGCACACTCAAAACAGACTGTCACTGCTTGGACATAAAAAGCATGCAATGTCAGCCAAATGTAAACTAAATGGCATGTAAAGGCATATCTGTCACAAATATGGATTTTAATGCAGAAATCATTAATGCAATGGGAGGTATTTTGTATTAATTTTAAAATACAATACACAAAGAAGATAAAAAAGCCAAGAACTATTTTATTCTAAGCAACAGTAATCAACATATATGTAAAAATCAAAAAGTCAAAAAATCAAAAGAACTGTCAAAATCACAATCATAATGGGAGAATCATACTTCCAAAATTTGGCAGATCAAGTAATCAAAATCTAAAACATTATAGATAATTTGAATCACAAACCATTAATAAGCCAAGCAAGATACAAAAACTACACATTCTTTCCAAATCCCCATGGGATATTTAAAAATTTTATTATGTATAAATCATAAATTCTCAATAAATCCCAAATATTATATACAGCTACATTCTCTGATCATTACGCAAGAAAACTAGATGTTAGGGACAAAATGCATTTAAAATAAATCAAAATACATGGGAGGGAAAGACTGTCTTAGTTATTCTTTAAAAGAACATAGAAAGAACTACTGACAATAAGGTACATCTATGTGTGTGGCTATAAGTATACATCCAAGTTAAGTGAAATTAAAATAATATAGGTCATAAAACATTATATAAAACAATTTAATTTTTATATTTAAAAGATATTCACATATATGATATTAAATACATAAATATTTTTCTGAAATTATGCACTAGAAACTGTTGACATTGGCTATCTTAAGAGAAAGGGGATATAGGTCAGAGGCAGGCAGGGGAACATTTGAGAGAATTTAAGCCACACACAATTAACAAGCTACCCAATATGCAAAATTACACAATCTTTCCAAATCCCTGGTGAATATTTTTTAAACTTTATTACATAGCAGGCCATGAAGAAAAACTTAATAAATTCCAAATACTATATACAGACCACATTTTTAAAATGAAGTGAGCATAACATAGAAAGTCTAACAAAGATTGGACATAAAACTACAGACCAAATAGACTTGTCAATATCAATTAAAATATCCTAAATAAAATATTAACACACAAAATACAACATCATACTGAAATTAGGATGCATGAGTAAATAAGGTTTGTTTCAAGAACATAAGAATATGCCAATATTTAGAAACTTTTTATGTACTTTCCCATACTACTACATATAAGGAGAAAAACCATATGATTATCTCTATAGTCACCCAAAACATTTGGTCAAGTTCAAATACACTCTGGGCAAAACAAGATTCTTAACAAAGCATAGATGGATAACTCTTAAGCATCATCACTTATCTATTTATCTATAGACTAGATAATAGATACAGATTTCTTTCCTCCAAAAACAAGGACGAGATTCAGCTACTTGACCTGACCTGGGGCCTCTAAGTTTTACCATTTGGCTAGCAGGCCACATTAGAAGCTTTATCAAATTGTGCCCCCAAATGATGTAGGTCTCCTTGGGGGACCCCAACAATTGGAAACAAAGCTTTTTTTTCCAGCACACCATGTACCCCCTCAGGATTGTACTTTTTGTGTGGGAGTCAAGCATTAATTTGCCTCCCTTCTCAAAATATGATGACTTGCACTTTGGGGGCAGAAGCGTATCACAGAGATCTTCAGTGTTTAAGAAAACACCATGAGTAGATCATACCATCCTCAGATGGCTGCAGAGACCCTTGGTTACTTGGGGTTACTTCTAAGGTAGGTAGATGTCTTCACATCTGTGCACACTTTGCAGGCAGTGTATCTAGGATAGGAGATAAGAGTGGTACAATTAGAGAAGGTAGTATAATTAGAACTGCCATATGACCCAGCAATCCCACTCCTGGGCATACACACCGAGGAAACCAGATCTGAAAGAGACACGTGCACCCCAATGTTCATCACAGCACTGTTTATAATTGCCAGGATATGGAAGCAACCTAGATGCCCATCAGCAGACGAATGGATAAGGAAGCTGTGGTACATATATACCATGGAATATTACTCAGTCATTAAAAAGAATTCATTTGAATCAGTTCTAATGAGATGGATGAAACTGGAACCCATCATACAGAGTGAAGTAAGCCAGAAAGATAAAGACCAATACAGTATACTAATGCATATATATGGAATTTAGAAAGATGGTAACGATAACCCTGTATGCAAAACAGAAAAAGAGACACAGATGTACAGAACAGAATTTTGGACTCTGTGGGAGAAGGCAAGGGTGGGATGTTTCCAGAGAACAGCATCAAAACATGGGTGAAACAGATCACCAGCCCAGGCTGGATGCATGAGACAAGTGCTCAGGCCTGGTGCACTGGGAAGACCCAGAGGAATTGGGTGGAGAGGGAGGTGGGAGGAGGGATCGAGATGGGGAATGCATGTAAATCCATGACTGATTCATATCAATGTATGACAAAAACCACTACAATATTGTAAAGTAATTAGCCTCCAAATCATAAAAATAAATGGAAAAGGAAAAAAAAAAAAAAGAAAAAAAGTGAAAAAAAGAAAAAGAAAAGGTAGTATAAAATTTGTCCTTTACTTTAGCTGAAATCATCAGTGACACCACCCAGGGTCTGGAAGACATGTAAGGTCAAACCTGTTATGGATGATAGAATTTCTGTAAACTTCCTCCTCATGGGTCAAGGAGAAATCTGTGCAATTGCTAATACGTTCTTCTGTACTTGGAGTAATGCCAGGGCCAGGTAGAAAGGTCAATGCTTAAACTTAAGGAGAAAGACATCTGGATTTCTAAGGTAGACTCTGATGGTTTATGACCTTTGTTAAGCTGGTTGGCCCAGAACTCTGGGCAGCATGGCTGAAGTCAGCATCGCAGGTTGCCCTCATCCTGCTGCTTGAAATCCTGTTACTAGTAACCTTAATTGTGACAGCTTCATAGTAACCTTGTAAGTGCTATAGGAGACAGACTCAATGGATTTGGTTCCCGCCTCCATCAGTCAGGTAACAGAGTAGCCAACAGAGTGGCATGCTGATGGGAAAACGCTCTAGAAAACAAGATAGTATTATATAAAATAAGGGGTGGATTTTTTTTTTAATTGTGCAAAGCACATTTTTTCTTTCTTACAATATTAGTTTCAGGTGGAGAACATAGTGGTTCAATTTTGCTATACATTACAAAATGATCAATGCAATGTTACCATCTGTCACCATACAAAGTTATTACAATATTATTGACTGTATCCCCTGTGCTATACATTGCATCCCTGTAACATTTATTTTATAATGGGAAGTTTGTTCCTCTTAATCTCCCTCACCTATTTCACTTATCCCCCCACCAACAGACCTACATGCTTCTCTGACAATCTCCAGCTTGTTCTCTGTATCATGAGTCAGTTTCAGTTTTATTATTTGTCCATTTGTTTTGTTTTTTATTTTCCACATATAAGAGAAATCATACATTATCTGTCTTTCTCTTTGTGACTTATTGCACTTAGCATAATACATCTAGGTCCATCTATGTTCTTGCAAATGTTAAGGTTTCGTCCTTTTTTATGACTGAGTAATATTTCATTTTATAAAAATACATAAATATATATTTAATATATATATGTCACATCTTTATCCATTCATCTATCAATGGATACTTAGATTGCTTCCATATCTTGGCTATTGTAAATAACGCTTTAATGAATATAGAGATGCATGTATCTTTTCAATTTTTCTGTTTTTGATTTCTGTGGGAAAATAAGCAGGAGTAGAATTTCTGGATCATCTAGCAGCTTTTCTTTTAATTCTTCAGAGGAAAACCCATACTGTTTTTCATAGTGGCTTTACCAGGAGATCCAACCAGTTCATCCTAAAGGAGATCAGTCCTGGGTGTTCATTGGAAGGACTGATGTTGAAGCTGAAACTCCAATACTTTGGCCACCTCATGCAGAGAGTTGACTCATTTGAAAAGACCCTGATGCTTGGAAAGATTGAGGGCAGGAGGAGAAGGGGATGACAGAGGATAAGATGGTTAGATGGCATCACCAACACAATGGACATGGGTTTGGGTGGACTCCGGGAGTTGGTGATGGACAGGGAGGCCTGGTGTGCTGCGGTTCATGGGGTCACAAAGAGTAGGACACGACTCAGCGATTGAACTGAACTACCAATTTGAATTCCCATCAATGTGCATAAGGGATCCCTTTTCTCCAGCATTTGTTATTTGCTGTCTTTTTAATACTAGCCACTTTGATAGGTGTGAGATAATTATCTTATTGGTTTTGATTTGCATTTCCCTGATGACTAGTGATAGTGAATATTTTTTCATGTGTCTGTTGGTCATCTCTATGTCTTCTATGGAAAAAAGTCTATTTAGATTTTTTGCTCACTTATAAATTGGGTGGTTTGTTTCTTGATGTTGAGTTGTATGAGCTCTTTGTGTATTTTGTATATTGACAAATATTATGTATTGGTATTGCATATTCCCTAGTGGTGCTAGTGGTATCTGCCTGTCAATGCAAGGAAACATAAGAGATGTGGGTTCGATCCTTGGAAGATTCCCTGGAGGAGGAAATGGCACCTCACTCCAAGATTCTTGCTGGAAGAATACCATGTACAGAGGAGCCTGGCAGGGTACAGTTCATGGGGTCGCAAACAGTCAGACACAAGTGAGTGTTTGAGCAATACCAATATGCATACCGTACAGTAGGCAAACTCTTTGGTTCTTTTTTGAGTTTCCTTTACCATGAAAAAGCTTTTTTAGCTTTCCATAGTCCCATTTGTTTATTTTTACATTTGTTTCCCTTGCTTGAGGAGACATATACAAAAAATATTGCTAAAACTGATGTCAAAGAACATGCCTTTGTTTTCTAAAAATTGCCTATGTTTTCTGCTAGAAGAAGTCTTATGTTTTCAAGTATTACATTTAAGTCTTTAATCCATTTTGAGTTTACTTTTGTATATGGCATGAGAAAGTAGTTCAGTTTTATTCTTTTGCATACAACTTTTCAGTTTTCACAACACCATTATTGAAGAGGCTATCTTTTCCCCATCGTATATTCTTTTCTCCCCCATTGCATATGTTTACTTCCTTCGTCATAGATTAATTTCCCCTATAAATTTACATTCATTTCTGGGCTCTATTTTGTTTTATTGATCTATGCTCAGTGTTCCATTGATCTATTTTTGTGCCAGTACTATACTATTGGGATTCCTATAGTTTTGTCATATAGTTTGAAATTAGGGAGCATGATACCTCCAGCTTTGTTCTTTGTTCTCAAGATTAGTTTGGCTACTCATGGCCTTCTGTGTTTCCATAAAAGTTTTAGAATTATTTGTTCCAGTCCTGTGAAAAATACTGTTGGTATTTTTTTGGGGATTATGTTGAATCTGTAGATTGCCTTGAAGAGCATTATCATTTTAATAATATTAATTCTTTCAATCCATGAGCATGATGTACATTTCCATTTGTTTGTGTCATCTTCAATTTCATCCTATTAAAGTTTTCCTAGTACCTCCCCGGTTAGATTTATTCCTAGGTATTATATTCTTTTTGATGCAGTTGTAAAAGGAGTAATTTTTAAAACTTCTCCAACAGTTTGTTGTTAGTATATAGAAATGCAATGTATTTCTCTATATTAATTTTGTATCTTGCAATTTTACTAAACTCATTTATTAGTTCCAATAGTTTTTTGGTGGCACGTTTAAGATTTTCTGCATATAGTATAATGTCATCTGCAACTGTGACAGGTTTACCTTTTCTTTTCTAATTTGGATTCCTTTTATTTCTTTTTCTTGTCTGATTGCTGTGGCTAGCTAGGACTTCAAATATTATGTTGGATAAAACTATCAAGAGTGATTATCCTTGGGTTGTTCCTTATCTTAGAGGAAATGTTTTCCACTTTTTACCATTGTCTATGATGTTAGCTATAGGTTTGCCATATATGGGCTTTATTATGTTGCGGTGTTCCCTCTACATTCACTCTCTTGAGAGTATTTATCATACATGAATGTTGAATTTTGTCAAAAACTTTTTCTATACCTATTGAAATGATCATATGATTTTCATTCTTCAATTTGCTACTGTGCTATATCACATGGATTGATTTATGGATATTAAACCATCCTTGAATCCCTAGGATTAATCCCATTTAGCATGGTGTATGATCCTTGAAATGTATTGATAAAATCTGTTAGCTAATATTTTGTTGATGATTTTTGCATCTATGTTTATCAATGATATTAGTCTGTAATTTTCTTTCTTTCTTTTTTTTTTTTTTTTGTATCTTTGTTTGATTTTGGTATCATGTATTGGGCTTCCCTGATAGCTCAGTTGGTAAAGAATTTGCCTACAATGCAGGAGACCCCAGTTTATTTCCTGGGCTGGGAAGATCTGCTGGAGAAGGGATAGGCTACCCACTCCAGTATTCTTGGGCTTCCCTTGTGGCTCAGTTGGTAAAGAATCTGCCTGCAATGTGGGAGACCTGGATTTGACTCCTGGGTTCGACCCCTGGGTTCGACCCCTGGGTTGGGAAGATCCCCTGGAGAAGGAAAAGGCTACCCACTCCAGTATTCTGGTCTGGAGAATTCCATGGACTGTATAGTCCATGGAGTCTCAAAGAATCAGACACGACTGAGTGACTTTCACTTTCACTTTTCATGATTATTTTAAGTTGATGATCTCTTAAGTTCAAACACATTCTAACAATCCAGGGTTTTTACTCCCATGCTCACAATATTTAATGTTTTTGACATTATATTTTACATCTTTTTCTTTCGTGTATCTCTTAACTACTTGTTGAGGATATGAATGATTTCACTATTTCTGTCTTTTAACCCTCCTACTAGCTCTGTAGAGGGGAAATGGATATTGTTGAGAGGCGGGTAACATTTTTCCTGGGGCCACCTCTGCTTCATCAGTCCCTCCATTGACCCCAGGAAGGTTCCCCATCTCAGCAGCTTTCACCAAGACACTTGCTCACTGAGAGGCACATCCCTCTCCCTACTAATTTGCATACCCTGAGCCCAGTTACTTAAGTAAGCTTTGTTGGTTACTGCCTCTGTATACCTCCCCAGGTTCTCATTGCTATCTCATCCCTCAAATGACTTTAAAGAAATGAGAGTCACCTTAAGCTTTACCATACAGCATATCTTAAGAAGACAAAAGAAATAATAGAGCTAGGAAAATAGAATGCCAACTCCTTACAGGGTTATTTGTGAGCCCAGCAAATTCTTGTACTAACTGACCTGACATTTTCCTGAACAAAGTAAATAGAGAGTTAGCCAGCTACAAAGAAACGTATGATGGCCAATGAAAGGTCTCATTTGTTGTAGTGAATTTGCTACCTTTAATCATATTAAAGCAGTTGCTGTCTTCTCTTACAAGTGTTGGCATTGCAAAATAGTGCTTACTGACCACTCTATAACAAAGCATAGAAATGTCAGTTCCTAAACATCCTCCTTAATCATTTAGATCAGAAGAGGGATGGGACTTTGAGTGGAGGAAACATGTGACCAACATTGAACATGGTTTAAGCTTATCTCATATTCGAACTCTGGTTATGGGGCTGGGGAAAGTACCAGTTCTGGTTAGAGCCAGCCAAACTTGCTGTCACTAGTAAGATGAATTCATGGCAGTGTAAAAATTGCTATCTACTACAGAAAACTGCTTCTTGTTGGTGACATTACTTTGCTGTTCTATGACCTGCTTCGAGGGGTGATGAATAATATGACAGGCTTTTTGTGTGCTTGTCCAGTAAAATTTATAGTTTCTTGCTTTCCAGGTGGCACAGTGGTAAAGAGTCCACCTGCCAATGCTGGAGATACAGGAGATGTGGATTCAATCCCTGGATTTGGGAAGACTTCTCCTGGAGTAGGAAATGGAAACCCGCTCCAGTATTCTTGCCTGGAATATTCCATGGACAGAGGAGAGTGGTGGGCTACAGTCCATGGGATTGCAAAGAGTCAGACTCCACTGAGCGACTATGCAAATATGCATGCAGCAAAATGAAACTGAATGTTGAAGCTGTGTACCATACACAGGTTAATATCTTCTTAGATAATAACTTGAATTAATCCTGTAATGATGCTACTTTGATTTGAAACAAACAAAACATGATTGCTTTTCCAAGATATGATTTCTGAGTCTCTGAGGTATACTTCACACAGTCTTTCTTTCTCTGAATTTTAAGTTCAATACTAAATTCAGTCACTCATGAGTGTTTGAGAACCTCATGTCTAGGGAGTTTATATCTAAAATTTTATAGATCTTTAGTTTCAAAGTTGCAAACAAAACAAGTGCTAATGTGAGTGGTGATTGAAAGATGATTCCATTCAATGTTCTCTTAACTTTAATATGAAAAATGGTAGGAATAAGGGCACAAAAGGTAATGTGTGTTTCCAGGTAAAATGAGAAATATTGATGAAACTCATTTGTTGTTAAAAAGATAATCAATAAACCTTTCCCCACTAAGGGAAAAAAAAAAAAACTAGATGAGGAAAAAGAAATTTTCTTCTTTTCACGTTGACTGACTAAGGAGAGAGTTTCAGACAATTAAAGAGAGAAGAATCCAGGGGTTGATGGCAGTTCCTGTGACAGGCAGCCAAAGACAGAATCTCAGTGATGCACTTTCGTCGCTCACAGCTTGCAGAGCCCTGGAGGCTGTGCCAGAGACGGTCTGAGGAGTGAGGGAGACTGGGTGCTGCGACCCAGATATCAAACCAACTGTGCCAAGGGTTCTGAGGAGCAGGTTTCCATGAGCAAAAACACAGTCACCAAGTTCAGGTTAATTTTTTTAAAGGAAAAATAAAGACAAGCAAGTAAGCTGATCGTTGTACCCAGGACTCAACCCAGACAGGGACTAACTAAGTACCCGCTGAGATCTAACTGTATAGCTTTCTGTAACAGTATGGTGACCACCAGACTTCTGGGTAGAGTTTGGAGCCACTGTGCTCCTTTCTTCCACAGCCCTACTCATATTCCCTCCATAAACCAAGAGCACCCACTCGGGTGAAACCCTTCCATAAACAGAGTGTGCCGGTGACTCACCGCCTCCCAGAGCACCTTCCTCTCAATCAAAACTTCCTAACTCACCTGCTAATTTGAAATAAGTGTTTTAATTTTTTCCCTTCTTTCCTAAAAATATTTTATTTATTTGACTGCACCAGATCTTAGTTGAGGCATGCAGGCTCTTTAGTTTTGGCATGAAAACTCTTAGCTGGGATCTAGTTCCTTGATCAGGGATCCAATCCAGGCCCCCTGCACTAGGGGGCGCAGAGTCTTAGCTACAGGACCATCAGGGAAATCCCTCTCTAATTCTTTAAGGTGTTAAAATTTGGGATCAAAATGGCAAACTAAATTGTCTGGCCAGGCCAGGGAAAATGCCTGCTGGATATAATGTCCTCATCCTGAGAAGCTTTAGTGTGCCCGTCACAGTGACAGCCTCTTCTGCATAGGTCAAGGGGTTCCTGTGTGTATTGGGTGATATCACAGCCATGGGCAAAGCCAGTTGGACCACAGGTTGGTATTGGTAGGACATCTATAACTTAGCTAGGGGCCTGTGAAAGAATCTAGCACAAGAGCTCTGCCATAAAAGGGCATTGGATGGGGGTTAAGGGTTCAAACAGAAACCTTTTTGAGAGATTGAGTGCCAAGCACTCAGAGAGAGTCAGCAGGCAAGAGAAGCCAAGAGACACAGGCACAAAAAGAAGGCAGTAAGCAAAAGCTGGGTGGTAGAAAAAGCTCTGAGTAAACAGAAATCTTGAGATAAATAGAGGAGATTAAAATTGCTATTTGACTATGGTAGTTACAGGAGCAGAAACAGAAGCCAACAGAGAGTAGAGAATTAATTCTAGGAAAAGCAATAAATGAAGTCAATTCAGTCACTCAGTCATGTCTAACTCTTTGCAACCCCATGGACTGCAGCAAGCCAGGCTTCCCTGTCCATCACCAACTCCCAGAGCTTGCCCAAACTCATGCCCATCGAGTCTCTGTCATCCTCTTCTCCTCCAGACTCTTTCCCAACATCAGGGTCTTTTCCAATAGTCAGTTCTTTGCATCAGGTGGCCAAAATATTGGAGTTGCAGGTTCAACATCAGTCCTTCCAATGAATATTCAGGACTGATTTCCTTTAGGATTGACTGGTTGGATCTCCTTGCAGTCCAAGGGACTCTCAAGAATCTTCTCCAACACCACTGTTCAAAAGCATCAATTCTTTGGTGCTCAACTTTCTTTATAGTCCAGCTCTCACATCCATACATGACTACTGGAAAAATCATGGCTTTGACTAGACAGACTTTTGTCAGCAAAGTAATGTCTCTGCTTTTTAATATGCTGTCTAGGCTGGTCATAGTGTTTCTTCCAAGTAGAAGATCTGAATCAGGAGCATGTCTGACAGCTAGGGATAACTGTTAAGTCAATAGACATAGGATGGGAGCTTTCAGTGCATCTTAAATAGCTATAATGTTTTGATTCTCTAGGAGCTTAGCCTGGGTTATTGTGACTTTTTCTAGTCTTTTTTTACTTTCCTTGTAACCTAACAAAAAACCCTGTTAACTGAGATAGTAGGCCATTCTGTCTTCCTTGCATCCTGTAAGATCCTAGCATTCTTCAGGTTGTCTTTAAATGGTTCAAGGCAACCCAATCAAATGCAATAAAATTCAAAGTGCCCCAGATTGTACCTGTTGTGATAAGCAGGTGCTACCATATGTTTCAATCTATTATTCCCTTTAAAGAAGATATTCCACTATGTCCTGGACTCAAAAACTGTTGGAAACTTCATTGAAGTGGTAGTTCTCCTCTGTTTTTATGGGGTATATATTTCCTTTCCACCTGTAGACATGTATCTTATTAAGGTGTCCAGGTTACCTCTTAATTTCTGCTCTTCAACTCATGACAGCAGGATGTCACCCATCTACTGGACCACAATGCTGTCCTATGCAATAATGGGATGCTCAAGGTACTGGTGTACTGTTTTGTTGTGTAGAGCCCCAAAACTGGCATAACCCTGAGGCAAAATAGTAAAGGTGTCCTATTCCTGCCAGGCGAATGCAAAGTTGACCCTTTTCTCCACTTAATGGCATAGAGCAGTAGTCAGCGAAGTGGAGTCTGAAGGTAAAATTCAGCTTGTCACCTTTTTTAAAGTTTATTAACAGACTTAATTTTTAAATTCTCTTTTATTGAAGAATAGTTGATCTATAATGTTATGTTAATTTCTGATGTACAGCAAAGTGATTCAGTTAAACAAATATAGATATAGGTATAAATAGAGGTCTATCTTTTTTTTTCAGATTCTTTTGACTATAGTTCCCTGGGCTATAGAGTAAGTCCTTGCTGTTTATCTATTTTATTTATAGTAGTTTGTGCCTGCTAATCCTATACACCTAATTTATCTCTCCTCCTCCTTTCCCTTTTGGTAATCATGAGTTTGTTTTCTATGTAATAGACTTAATTTTTAAAAAGAGTTTTAGATTTAGAGAAAAACTGAGCAGATAGTACAGACAGCTCCATTATAAATCCTTCCTCCCCATGGTCTCTCCTATTAATAACATCTTACCTTTCATTCATCCCGGTTAATGAAGCTGATATACTTCATTATATATATATATATATATATATATATATATCATTCACTGATATACTGCTACTGAAGTTCACAGTTTTTTTCAGACTCCCCTCACTTTTCACCTACTGTTTTTCTTTCTCTGTGCCAGGATCCTATCCAGGATACACATTCCATATCTTGTCATGTCTCCTTAGGCTGCTCATAGCTGTGACAGGTCCTTAAACTTTCCCCAGTTTTGATGACCTTGGCAGTTTTAAGAAGTTGTGGTCAGGAATGCTGTAGAACGTCCCTCTATTGGAATCTGATGATCTCAGAGACTGGGGTTATGGATTTGGAGAAGAGTACTACAGATGTAAAGTGCCCTTTTTATCACATCATATCAAGGGTACGTATTATCACCCTGCTTTATAACTGCTGATGTTGACCTCAGTCACCTGATGAAGCCATGTTCGTCAGGTTTCTATACTATAAAGTCACTTTTTCCCACCTTCCATATGTACTCTTTGGAAAGAAGTCACTGCATAGCCCACACTTGAAGAATGGGGACTTATGCTCCTCCTTCTTTAGGATGGAGTGTCTACGTAATTTATCTAGAATTCTCCTGCATGAAGAATGTGTCTCTTCTCTCCATTTACTAATTTATCCAATCATTTATTTTTATCGGCATCAGTTCATGGATATTTACTGTATCTTTTGGGCTATAATTCAGTACTATTTTAACTTTTTACTAAATTTGTTCCAGCTTTGGCCATTGGAAGCTCTTTTAGTTGGCTCTTTGACATATCTCCATTAATGTGATTTATTTTTTTGAGTGCTTTCTTACATTTTGGTTCATCTTATATATTTCTTATCCCAGTCCTAGAATCAGACATTTCCCCGAGAGCCCTAGTTCCTTTTATGGAGAGACCTGGGACTTCCCTGGTGTCCAGTAGTTAGAAATCCATCTGCCAACACAGGGGACATGGGTTCAATCCCTGGTTGAGGAAGATTTCACAACTAACTGGAGAAAGCCCAGGTGCAGCAATGAAGACCCAGCATAGCCAAAAATAAACTAGCTGATTAATTAATTAAAATTTAAAAAAAATTCAAGATCTGGGTATAGCTTGTTGCTATGGGCAGTTACAACTGGCTTATTTTTGTAAATAAAACTTTGTTGGAACACAGCCACGCCCAGTTGTTTATGCATGCTTTATGGCTTTTTTCATGCTGCCCTGGCAGAGCTGAATAGTTGCAACAGAGAGCATGTGATCTGCAAAGCCTGTAATATATACTGTCTGGAAAAAGTCTTCCAAACCCTGGGACAGAGAAAAAGGAATAAGTAGTACCTGCCCATGTGGGCTCTAAAAACTGCCTCCATTAAGAAGATGACATCTGGAGTAGAAGTTGTAATTAGACTCGTCGCCTAGTTGAGCTTACAAAAATCCACTGTACTGTCTAAGATCCACCCATGTTCCACTCCAGTCAAACCAGAGAGTTAAATGGATAACTAAAACATTTTATGCTTTTATTTTTTTTTTATTTTATTAGTTGATTTTATGCTTTTAATACCTAATTTCATCATTAATCAGCAATTCCCTCATGAATGTTAGGTTGGTTTGATGAATTCTTTTTAGATTGAACCTAGAGGAAGCCCTGAAAAACCAACTCCTACCAAGATAAAGACTAAAATCTTTAACTTAAATGTATGTTTCCCCCTCCTTGACCTAGCACCCCAGAATCCATTCCCCAATCACATTCCAAAAGTATTTCTGATATTACGAAATAGGAAAAAATTACTCTTTTGTTCTAGAAAGCCTTTTCCCTTACTACTTGACTTTGTAATTGCTTTCCTCTCCCTCCACAAGGCATGCTGGCATTTTAATTATAGGTCTGTAGACAATGAAGGATGTTGAGAGTGTGGAAATAAACAATTGACATTTCCTTGTAGAGTAAATCCTCAGAAAGGTTATTACAGGGTTTTCAAATAAGCAAGAACAATCTCTTCAGAAAGTTGATGCTCATCAGGATGTTGACTGAGGCCTTCCCCCTCTTTATCTGTTAAAATTCAATAGAGCTTCCAACAGCTGATTCCTGCAGTGTCCCGTGGTCTGTTACCTGTGGGCATATGTTCCTTGGTCACCTGCAGAGGCCCAGTGGCCACTGGGGGATCAGAATAGTCTGAGGCCTCTCTATCGTCCTATCCATCCCCCCATTTCAGTTCTCAAGATTCTACACATTGATGTGCAGCGTTCTACTGGTAAGGCCAAGGACTCAACAGATCAAAGCAAACTTCAGAATTAGTCATTGCCTTTGGTCTGCAGTCATGTTGGCTCCACTGCAGGAGATTATATTAGCATAGTTATACATGATCCTGCTTTGTGTGTGTGTGTGTGTTATGTGAGCTTAGAATTTAGTAATTCAAGTTTGTTATCTTCTTTTTTTAAGCTACTTTTCATTGTTAGTAGCAATCACCCCACCCTCAGATAGCAAGGACATCAAACCAGTCAATCCTAAAGGAAATCAATCCTGAATATTCATTGGAAGGACTGATGCTGAAGCTGAAGTTCCAATACTTTGGCCACCTGATGCGAAGAGCCAGCTCCTTGGAAAAGATCCTGATGCTGGGAAAGATTGAAGGCAGGAGGAGAAGGGGACGACAGAGGATGAGATGGTTGGATGGCATCACCGACTCAATGCACATGAGTTTGAGCAAGCTCCGGGAGATGGTGAAGGACAGGGAAGCCTGGTGTGCTGCAGCCCACGGGGTCTCAAAGAGTCGGAGATGACTGAGTGAGTGAGCAACAACCCTGGCCATGGTCCTGTGCGCCGGTTCCCGTCTGTCCTATTTGATGGCAGGGGCTCTGTGGATCCCCGACACTCAACTGTTTCACTGCTGCGTGCTATAGCCTAACAAGTTCCCATTCTCATATACTGCGACTGGGATTTTAATGCCCTTAGTCCCAGCTTCCCAGGTAATTAATGCCGGAATTCTCTCCTCTCCCCTTCCCTGAGATACTGGGATTACTCTAGGTTTCCGTTTCTGAACTAGTCAGGGCTATGAGACAGGAATCCCCAGTTTTCATTAAGTACATTACTTTCACTGTTTTCACTCAACCTGTAATAGACATGGTGGCTTTCAGAAGAGAACTTGAAATGCAGTGGCTCAATCAATACAAGGTTCATTTCTTTGTCCCTAGCAGTCCAGAAGAAGAGCGGCAATCTGGGGTGGGCAGGTCTCTGAACTCTGTGAAGTCACCCAGGGATCCTGGTTGCTTCTCTCCACTTGCCCAATCATCTCTCTCAATGTTGCTCTTATTCACTGAACCACAGCCAGCTCACCAGTACCACACACGCATCTAGCCCACAAAGGAGAGGGAAAACGAGGAAGGCATGTCAAACAAGTCCCTTTGGAGGAAGTCATTTGGGAGCTATACGCATGCCTTCTGCTTACATTCCCTTGAAGACCATTTAGCCACTTGGTCATGCCTGGCCACAAGGAGAACTGGAAAATTTAGGCTCTAGCCCTGTGGCTATCTGCCCAGGTGAGCTTTGGGGAAGAAGTTCTATTATTAAAAGAAAAAGGGGAAAATAAATTTTGGGAAACAACAACTCACCACACTGACTTCTGTTGATTTAAGAAGAAAAGAAACATATTAAAATGTGAACAGAAGGTTTTCCTGGTGGTTCAGTGATAAAGAATCTGCCTGTCAATGCAGGAGACATGGGCTCGATCTCTGATCTGGGATCGAACCATGGCACATGCCACAGAGCAACCAAGTCAGGGCACTGCAAATTCTGAGCCTGTGGTCTAGAGCCCATGGTCTGCAGCCAGAGAGGCGTGCACACCACCACTAGAGAGAAGCCCTTGCTCTCTACAATCAGAGAAAAAAAGCCTGCACAGCAACAAAGATCCGGCACAGCCAAAAGGGAAATAAAGAAATTATTCTTTTTTAAGGTGAGTTGAAATAGAAACCAGACTTAGAAACAAAGTTTAGGATTACCAAAGGGAAAAGGCAACAGGGGAGGGATAAATCAGGGGCTTGAGATGAACACACAACATACGCTACTATATATAAGATAGAGAACCAACAAGGACCTATTGTATAGTACAGGGAACTCTGCTCAATACTCTGTAATGACCTAGATGGGAAAAGAATTTCAAAGAGAATAGTTACATGTGCATGGATAACTAAATCACTTTGCTGTACACCTACTAACACAACTTTGTAAATCAACTATATTCCAATATAAAATTTTAAAATTTTTAAATAAAATATTTATCTTTAGAAAGGTGATAAAGAAGCCCACAGAAACACAAGGAAGTGTTGAGAAGAAAGCTCAGAAAACAAGTAGAAGAGAGTTGAGGTATTTAGAACCGGAGAGATTTCATGCCACAGGATTATAAGCAGAGGACTCTGCTTCTAGTGCCACTGAACACGGGACACCAGAGTTTGCACTCTTGGCCCCAACACAGGAAATCAGATCGACTATGAGGCATCCACAGAGTAATGCTGCTCAGATTCCCTTTCAATAGAACCTGCCCAAGGGATGGGTGCTGACTGCGAGCATCCAGCTGCTGACCTGTCATCACTGAGACCATACTTCCCCCTGAGTTGCTCCCAGCCAGTGGCTGAGCCTCTCAGGGATACCAGTGCTGGCCCATTCCTGCCCAATGCAGGGCTCCTCTATAGGGCTATTGTAGTCAGTTGAAAAATGGTCTCCTCCCAAATGTCTGCGTCTTAATTTGCAGAATCTATGAATGTTACTTTATATGGCAAGAGAGATGTGATCTTGAGTAATGAGATCATTGTGGATTATCTGGATGGACCTGATGTAATCATGAGGGTCCTTATAAGAGAGAAGATGAGATCATAGCAAGGAGGAGATGTGATGACTGAAGTAGAGGTTGGAATGATGCAGCCACAAGCCAAGGAATGTTGGCAGTCTCTTGAAAGAGACAAGGAGCATCTTCTCTCCCAGAGTGCTCAGAAGACCTCGCACTATCGACAGCCTGAGTTTAGCCCTATAAGATGCATTCTAGGCTCATGACCTCCAGAACTGTTAGACACTGAATTTGTGTTGTTTTAAATAGCAATAGGAAACTCATACAGAGCTTTTCCTTGGGACTCTACACTGGCCAAGCCAAGATTTTCCCAGAATTGTGCTGCTGTCTGAGACTCTTCCCACAAGTCTTTTCTTCCCTTTCTCCTTTCACAATGGTCATACCTGCATCTCAGTCCAAGGCTCTCTCCACCACCTTCCACTCACTCCTTTATTTTCTGGAGCTTTCTCTAATAAATCTCTTGCACCTCTAATCTCATCTTAGCATCTGCTTATTGGAGAACCTGAACTGATAAATGGTACCAGCCCCTTCTCTCTCCTGCCCCAGGAAACTGGAGGTTTTAGCTGTCCCCCATCCCCCACCCCACTTCCCAGAATAGATTTTTCACTGCCCCTCTTCTTTAACTCACCCGTGTTTGCTCAGTCATGTCAATTCATTATGACCCCAAGGACTGCAGCCTGTCAGGCTCCTCTGTCCATAAGATTATCCCAGCAGGAATACTGGAGTGGGTTGCCATTTCCCCCTCCAGGGGATCTTCCCAACCCAGGGATCAAACCAGTGTCTCCTGAATTGGCAGGTGGATACTTAACCATTGATTCACCTAGGAAGCCCTTCTTTGGCTCACAAGTCCCTAACTCAGGGTCCTGAGTGAGTGCCTGATTGGCCAAGCCTAGGTCACATTTGCCCATCTGGGCTTAGGGGGCTGAGTATGCAGTCTCTGAGCTGCTTGAGGGCCATGGGGGAGCTGGGCTCTAAGTCTCATCAAGGCTCACTGGGGGTGTGACTGGGGACTTCTATAAACACTGAAAGTGTGCTCACACAGTAAATATCTATGACAATATCCTCCTTCAAATAATCTGAACCCATTTTGTGTGACTAAGAGATGTCCAGTCTTCTTTCCCAAGAGTTTCTGAGGAGGGCTTTTGCTTAGTTATCTCTACTGATCAACTGTTGCCATCTGACCTCACTTCCCTGTGACTTGTCTGTCCTGTGTGGACAGCAGCTCCTCCCCTCCTTCCAACTCAGCTGACACCAGCCAAGTTGTTGCTCAGTCACCCAGTTGTGTCTGACTCTTTGCAACCCATAGGCTGCAACACACCAGGCCTCTCTGTCCTTCACCATCTCCCCACACTTGCCCAAGTTCATGTCCATTGCATCAGTGATGCCATCCAGCCATCTCATCCTCTGATGCCCTCTTCTCTTTCTGCCCTCAATCTTTCCCAGCATCAGGGACTTTTCCAATGAGTTAGATGACCAAAATATTGGAGTTTCAGCTTCAGCATCAGTCTTTCCAATGAGTATTCAAGGCTGATTTCCCTTAAGATTGACTAGTTTGATCTCTTTGCAGTCCAAGGGACATTCAGGAGTCTTCTCCAGCACCACAGTTCGAAGGCATCAATTCTTTGGCATTCTGCCTTCTTTACAGTGCAGCTCTTACAGCCATATGTGACCACTAGAAAGACCATAGCCTTGACTATATGAAGCTTTGTTGGCAGAGTAATGTCTCTGCTTTTCAACACACTGCCTAGGTTTGTCATAGCTTTCCTGCCAAAAAGCAAATGTCTTCTGATTTCATGGCTGTAGTCACCATCTGCAGTGATTTTAGAGCCTAAAGAAGAAAATCTATCACTATTTCCACCTTTCCCCCCCTCTATTTACCATGGAATAATGGGACCAGATGCCACAATCTTAGTTTTTTTAATATTTAGTTTTAAGCCAGCTCTTTCATTCTCTCACCCTCATCAAGAGGCTCTTTAGTTCCTCTTCTTTTCTGCCATTAGAGTGGTATCATCTACATATTTGAGGTTGTTGATGTTTCTCCTGCCTATCTTGATTCCAGCTTGTGACTCATCTAGCCTAACATTTCTCATGATGTGCTCAGTGTATAGATTAAACAAACAGGGTGACAGCAGACAGCCTGTTGTACTCCTTTCTGAATCTTGAACCAATCAATTGTTCCATCAGGGTTCTAATTGTTGCTCCCTGACCCACATACAGGTTTCTCAGGAGACAGATAAGATGGTCTGGTATTCCCATCTCTTTAAGAGTTTTACACAGTTTATTATGATCTACACAGTCAAAGGCTTTGGTGTAGTTGATGAAACAGAGGTAGATGTTTTTCTGCAATTCCCTTTCTTTCTCTATGATCCAGCAAATGTTGGCAATTTGATCTCTGGTTCCTTGTACTTTTCTAAACCCAGCTTGGACATCTGGAAGTTCTTGTTTCACATAATGCTGAAGTCTAGCATGCAAGATTTTTAGGGTGACTTTACTAGCATGAGAGATGAGTGCAATTGTCCAATGGTTAGCACATTCTTTAGTACTACCCTTCCTGGAAATTAGGATGAGGATTGACCTTTCCCAGTCCTGTGACCACTGCTGGGTCTTCTAGACTTGCTGACATATTCAATGAAACACCTTGATGGCATCGTCCTTTAGGGATCTGAATAGTTCTACTACAATTCTATCATATCGACTAGCTAGCTCTATTAACAGCAGTGCTTCCTAAGCCCACTTGACATTGCACTCCAGAATGTCTGGCTCTGGGTGGCTGACCACACTATCGTAGGTATCTAGTTCATTTGGATCTTTTCTGTACAGTTCTTTTCTGTATTCTTTCCATCTCTTCTTGATCTCTTCAAAGTCTACCAGGTCTCTATTATTTATATCCTTTATTGTGCTCATCTTTGGGCAAAATGTTCCCTTGATTTTCCAATTTTCCTGAAGAGATCTCTAGTCTTTCCCCTTCTGTTGTTTTCTTCTAGTTTTATACACTTTTCATTGAAGAAGGCCTTCTTGTGTCTCTGTGCTGTTTTTTGGAAAGCTGCATTTAGATGATATACCTTTCCCATTCTCCCTTGCCTTTTGCTTCCCTTCTTTCTTTAGCTATATGTAAGGCCTCCTCAGATAACCACCTTGCCATCTTGCTTTTCTTTTTGTTTGGGATAGTTTTGTTCACTGCCTCTTTTCAGGCACACTGTTTATAAGTTCTAATGCCTTGAATCTATTCATTACCTCCATTGTATATTCATAGGGGATTTGATTTAAGTCACACCTGACTGGCCTAGTGGTTTTCCCTGATTTCATTAATTTAAGCCTGAATTTTGCTATGAGATGTTGATGATCTGAGCCACAGTCAGCTTCAGGTCTTATTTTTGCTGACTGTATACAGCCTCTCCATCTTCAGCTACAAAGAATGTAATCAATTTGATTTCAGTATTAACCATTTGCTGATGTCCATGTGTAAAGTCATCTCTTGTGTTGTTGAAAAGGGGTATTTGCTATGACCAATGCATTCTCTTGGCAGAATTCAGTTAGCCTTTGCCCTGCTTCATTTTGTTCTCCAAGGCCAAACTTGCCTGTTACTCCAGGTATCTTTTGACTTCCTACTTTTGCATTCCAATCCCCGATGATGAATAGGACATATTTTTTTTTTGGTGTTAGTTCTAGGAGGTCTTCTAGTTCTTCGAAGAACTGATCAACTTCAGCTTCTTTGGCATCAGTGGTAGGGGCATAGGCTTGGATTACCATGATGTTGAATGACTTACCTTGGAAACAAACCAAGATCATTTTGTCATTTTTGAGGTTGCACCCAAGTACCACATTTTGGATTCTTTTGTTGATTATGAGGGTTACTCCATTTCTTTGCTGGGATTCTTGCACGCAGTAGTAGATATAATGGTCATCCGAGTGAAATTCGCCCTTCCCGTCCATTTTAGTTCACTGATTCCTAGGATGTTGATGTTTATTCTTACCACCTCCTGTTTGACCATATCCAATTTACCTTGATTCATGGACCTAACATTCCAGCTTCCTATGCAATACTGTTCTTTGCAGCATCAGATTTTACTTTCATCACCAGGCACATTACAACTGAGCGGCATTTCTGCTTTGGCCCGGCTGCTTCATTCTTTCTGGGACTGTTAGTGGTCCTCCTCTGCTCTTCCCCAGTAGCATCTTAGACACCTTCCAACCTAGGGGACTGGTCTTTTGATATCATATCTTTTTGTCCTTTTACACAGTTCATGAGGTTCTCACAGCAAGGATACCGGGGTGTTTGCCACTGCCTCCTCCAGTGGATCATGTTTTGTCAGAACTCTCTGCTATGATCCATCTGTCTTGGGTGGCCCTACATGGCATGGCTCATAGCATCATCAAGTTATGCAAGCCCCTTTGCCATGATAAGACAGAGATCTGGGAAGGGGGACACCAGCTACAGAGGGTGACAGACTTTACCAAAAGTCCAGGACAGCCTGCAGAGTCACACCACAGACAGAGTAGATAGAAAACTTGATACCATCGCTTGTTAAGCCCATTGGTCATCATCATCTCACAGGAACCCCTCACAATTAAACTCCTTTCTGAACCTCTGCCGGCCACTGTGGTGTTAGACCTGCTTTTCTGCTCCCTGGGAGCGCCCTTCCCTCTCTGCTCTGCCCTACCTCTCTCTCCTCTGAAGTCATCAAATCTATTAGAGGAAAAAAAAAACCCTGGAGAGCAGTTTAGCTTTTCCCTGTCTTAATCTGTCTCGTCCAGAATAGAAGCATGCTCCTGTCTTTGTTTGACCAAAAAGCCTATTACAGTGTTTTCCCAATCATAAGGATGATTTCCCTGAAGATGAAGTCTGTCTCTACCTCTAGACTAATGGGTGCAAATTATAGGTAGGTTTTAAAATAGCAGTGCCTCTAGAAAATAAACTTATAGCTACCAAACGGGAAAGGTGGCGGGGAAGGAGGTTGGGAATTTGGAGTTTGGGATTAGCAGATACACATTACTATATATAAAGTAGATAAACATCAAGGTCCTACTGTATAGCAAAGGGAATTGTATTAAATATCTTATAATAAGCTATATATTTATAGTATAATGTATTATACTATATAAACATTAATAAATATTTAATTTTATTAATAAATATTTATATAAATATAAACATAATTTATTATATTATATATAAACTATATTTATAGTATAGTTTATTATAAAAAGTATCTGGAAAAGAATATATATATAAATTATATATAATATATATATGAATTGGAATCACTTAGCTGTACACCAAATACTAACGCAACATTGTTAAGTCAACTATACTTCAATTTAAAAAACATCAGTGTCTCCAAATTTACCTTACACCATCCCACCTCCAAACATACACACATATATAGATATGTAGGTAGGTAGATGATTGATTGATAGATAATAAATAGATCATAGGTAGAAAGATAGATGAGTGACCCTAGATTAGGGCTCCACAGGTAGCTCAGTGGTAAAAAAAAAAAATCTGCCTGCCAATGAAGAAGACACAAGAGACGCAATCCCTGGGTCAGGAAGATCCCCTAGAGAAGGGAATGGCAACCCACTCCAGTATTCTTACCTGGAGAATCCCCATGGACAGAGGAGCCTGGCGGGCTACAGTCCATGGGGTTGCAAACAGTCAGACATGATTGACCATGCCCACAGCAGCAGCAGATAGACATATGATAGAAAGAAAGATAATAGATATAGATAAATTGTAAATCATTTCCAAAGGATAACTGCCTATTTCCATATTGGCTTGCAACAGTGGCCCGCATCCTCTGCTGCTGCTGCGAAGCCGCTTCAGTCGTGTTCGACTCTGTGCGACCCCATAGACGGCAGCCCACCAGGCTCCCCCGTCCCTGGGATTCTCCAGGCAAGAACACTGGAGTGGGGTGCCATTGCCTTCACCAATGCATGAAAGTGAAAAGTGAAAGTGGAGTCGCTCAGTCATGTCCGACCCCTAGCGACCCCATGGACTGCAGCCCACCAGGCTCCTCCATCCATGGGATTTTCCAGGCAAGAGTACTGGAGTGGGGTGCCATTGCCTTCTCCCCGGCATCCTCTCCCTACCCTCAAACCCTCTGGTCTCTGCTCTAAGTCAAGCGGCTCACTATGCGGCTGCCCTCCTTGGAGACGATCACCCTTCAGGGCTGCGGTGCTTGACGGCTTCCCGGGCTGGTCTGCATCAGTGATCAGGACACGGTGTGTCAGGAGCTCACACGTTCCTCAGTTGACCCTCCCCAGGCCAGATCATCTCACCAGACAGCAGCAGTTAGGTGTTTAGCCATGAGCAGATTGAGCTCCACTGAGAGCCAAGACAGGGCAAAAAAATCATCAAGGGAACAAGCAGGTAACTTTCAGGGACAAGCCACTCCAAGGGGACTTGGGGGGGAAAGTGCACAAGGAGCCTCTGACTCTGTCTCCTGAATCTCCCCCTTTCTTTAGAGTCCTTACATTCTGTCTCATCACCCCTGGGGCATGTGGCCCCCATTTCCCCTACTGTAGACATAGACAAAGCACCTCCCATCAGGCAGAGGAAAGACTAAGAGGAATTCTTCAGAGGTGAGTGGAGTTAAAAACCTGACCCCGGACACGGCTGTTTTTTTCTTTCACAAAGTAAAACGAGCTCGATGAGGAGCAATTCAAGTCCCCTTTTCCCTTTCTTCCTTGGCCCAGGGAAGACTGGCATCTTCAAATGGACTTGAGAAGGTGCCTCCCTGATGGCTCAGGGGTGAGGAGTCTGACTGCCAATGCAGGAACACGGGTTCGATCACCGTTGCAGGAAGATCCCGCATGCTGCGGAGCAGCTCAGCCTGTGAGCAACTATTGAGCTTGTGCTCTGGAGCCCGCGCTTTGCAGCAAGAGAAGTTACCACAATAAGAAGCCCACACACTGCAACTGGAGAGTAGCCCCAACTAGAGAAAAACCGGAGCAGCAGCGAAGACCCAGCACAGCCACAAATAAATAAAAGTATTTTTAAAAATAGACTTTGGTTAAAACGGAAGATAATAGTTAAAGATGCAATGTTAAATATCCCCAAAGGTCAAATTTATAGTGTAGAGATGTTTGATAATTAAATTCTGGCAACAAGTTGGCTAGGACAAGAATTGACACGTGGGTCTTAATGCTGAGTTTCTTATGCTACTTTTGGCTTTCCTTGACATTATTTCCTACTCTAAATTCAACAAATGATCACTTACTCTTTTATCATATTTTAGTATGAGTGATTTAATGCCACTGATACTCAAAATAAGCCTGCACACACCCCTTATGTCAGAGCTTCCCTGGTGGTTTGGGTGGTAAACAATTTACCCGCCAGTGCAGGAGACACAGGTTTAATCCCTGGGTCGGGAAGATCTCTTGGAGGAGGAAATGGCTACCCATTCCAATATTCTTGCCTGGGAAACCAGGCCTGAAGGGTAGAGGAGCCTGGCAGGCTATGGTCCCTGGGGTCATATCAACGTCAGACATGACTTAGCAACTAAAAAAGCACCCCTTGTGTCAAGCACATGGATTTTGAGCACATTGTCTCCCTAATTCCTGGAACAACCCAGTGAGCGAGAGGCTGCCTCAGAGATGACAAAACTGAAGTTCAGAGAAAATCAAATATCTTATCCCATCACATAACTCATAAGTAGCAGAACCAGTTCTGTTAGATTTCAAAGTTGATGGAGAAAATGACAAACTTATCAGAAGTCTACTTTCCTTGGAGTTTTGTTTTGCTTTGTTTTGTCTGTTTGGCTCCTTTCTTCATCAGCCTAAGAGCTGGCTCAAGGCTAGGCTTTCCCCCGCTCCTGGGCATCTGTCCTGTTCCTCTAAGATCAGTCAGGGGGCCTCCTCCGAGATCCACAGTGTACCGCACAGCTTGATCATGGCCCTTGGCACCCTGAGTGAAATTTACAGGATTTGCCTTCTCGGGTCCCCTTCCAGGCTGAGCACCACAGGACCGCATCCTCTTTCCTCCACAGTACCTCGCACGGTGCTCAGTACTATAGCAGAGTCTCAGGGCATATCTCCGGACTTGAACTACCAACGGAAGCCATAGGTTAGTCTAAGGAATAAATATTAATATCTGCTACTATAGAAACCTTGAGATACAAACAGACCTCTTATTCCCAAATCTGTTTGCTATGGAGCGTGTGTGTAAGTTTGTGTGCAAAATTAGAGTATGTACCATGAGCTTCTCTCTCCTCCTATCAGACTGTCATGCCCAGCATCACCTAAAATCATCATTCCTATGGAAATTCCATTTCTATCCCTGAACGTCAGACATTTCTGTTTCCTTTAAATATAATCCCTCGTTTTACCTCTCCCCTTCTCCTCCTTATCTCCTTTCCTTCCGACAAGCTGTGAGCTCTAACCTCCCCTTCATTAAACTCAGAATGGACTGCCGTTTGTTTCATGCCAGAGGCAGCAAGAAGGTGCTGATAAGACCTTTTTTTTGAAAAGAACAATCTAACCCCATTGTTCTTGGAAAATAATGGCATAACTAGGATTACAGAACATTTCCCATGTGCCAGGGGCCGTTTGAAGCACTCTACTTACATTCACTCATTTACTCCTGACAGCATCTCTATGAGGTCAGTGCTATTAATATTATTATTATCCTCAATTTACAGATGAGGAAACTGAGGTAGAGATAGGGGACGTAACTCGCGCAGGGTCACACAGTTAGTAAGTGGTGGGATCAACTGGTAAAGCTGAGCAGACAGTCCATGAATGCGTCCCATCACCAGGTCCTTCTCTTTCACTGTGACATGAAGTCTATGAGACCCTGACCTCATGTCAGTTGTCCAGGCTGGAAATTATAGAATCTTTCAGATTAGAAAAGACCTTGTAGTCCAATCTAACTCAATTTCCTACCCAATGCAAACTCCCTTCAGAAACTTTCCAGACTGATGAGCATAAATACATTCAATTCTGCTTGAGTACTCCCAGTGACAGGGGAGAAATGCTGTAATATGGAGATGAAATATAAACTGTTCATGGATAAATTATTGCATAATAAAAACATGCCTAATGGCCACGCTTCCCTAATACGTTCATTTGCTAGTTATGTTTTTATACGCAAACTCATCTTGATAAAATTGTTTTTTAAAAAAAACTTGAAGCATAATTTGTCTTGAGACGTCTGCATTTTCTTTTCATACCTCCTTATTAATGGGCTTATTTTCAGAGAGGAAAGTGTAACAAAGATAACAGAGCAAGAATAGTCACATATACTCCTATTGTTGTTTGGGGGTTGAAAATGAATGCTAACAGTGCATGAGTGATCTTTTTAATATTTGCAGTTAATTTCCCACATAGACTTTCAAAAGCTACCATGATACTGTTTCCTCCCACTATTTAAAAAAATCTGTTTGAAACGAACTACTGAAAAAGTTAGGACAGAATAAATCCTTCTAAGTGGAACAATTTGTTCGATAACCCCCAATTATGATGGAAATATCAGTGGCAGTTTTTCATTATGTATGTTTGTAGTCTGTGTTTATGCCCCAGCAGGGGAAGAAAACTCAGGATCCCTTACTTTCTAAAAAGAATATATCTTTATAATTCTTTATTTTTCTTTTATTTTTTGGCCACACTGCACAGCACATGGGATCTCAGTGCTCCGACCAGGGATCGAACTCTCTCACCTCTCATTGGAAGCACAGAGTCTTAACCACTGGACCGTCAGGGAAGTCCCAGGATCCCATGCTTTTGAAGAGATATCTAAATACTCTAGTTACACAAAACTTACAAATATGGTCTTCATGGAAAACAATGGTACCATCCCGTCTAAGACTGTGGATTCTGAACTGGATGGTCTAAGATTAAATCCCTGCAATTTCGTACCTGGTTGGGATATTAAGAACATTCTATGTTTTCAGCATCATACCTAACATTTTAAGTGCCCAATAAATGCTAATGATATTGTTTTCCTATTACAATGAGATGTTTTTCAGATTTGACAGAGGGTTGGGACTGAGAATCAGGGGACAGACTCAAAAACTTGTGGTCCAAAGCTTTCTGTTTCCTCCAATTTATCCCAAAATTAAAACTGGGGCAGTAAGGTAGCCCATGGTTGACATACCAAAGTGCCAAAAAGACAGACTAGTTCACAGAGAAGGAAGTTCATGAATGTTGTAGGGTAAGATGTGGGCATGACCCATGTCAGGTAAGATAAGAGCAGTCAGGGATACCCAGAAGCCAGAGACCCGCTTTTGGGGTCATCAGGGGAACAGGCATAGAAGTATCTCCCATCCCTAAGGTGACTTAAGACTGAACGATCTCTACATGTCCTTCCTCGCCATGGAGGAATAGCCCCAGACTGAGCTTCTGATAACCTGGATTTTAGTCCTGGGTCTGCCCTCTGTCAAATTTCAGGCCACTTACATTTTCTGAACCTCAGTTTTGTCATAATGATATTGTTTTCTGCCTCCCTCAGGGTTACAGAGATAGTGTGGAAAAGTGCATTGAAACAAGGTTTCAGAGTACTATCAATACAAATGTCACATTTTATCACTATTACTGCTGTCTGCTAATACAATTACTGACTTCCCAGGACCTAGCGAGCAGGGGCCAGGAGGCAGGCTGAAGCAAAGGCAACTGAGCACATGTCATAGAGACAGGCTCAAAGTTTGTTTTTGCACCTCACAAGCTGAGCTTAAGGGTGGACCCAAAACCATTGCTAACCAAGCCTCACGTGTTGATTTGAAAGTATTCCCTTGACCTTGCATTCTTAGGAAGCGCTTAGCAATTTTTCAATGGGTGATGATATTAACATCAAATGGTCAGTTTAAAACATCATTCCAATGATGGGAAACGCATTCTATCAATTAGAATGGCAGAGTTTAAAACAGGGCAGTTTCTACACATGCCTCAATACAAGGACACAACAGTTTGCTCACTGATATAAGTAGAGTTAATAGGTAATCGCAGACAACTCTAGTGCTAAAGAACCCACCTGTCAATGCAGGAGACATAAGAGACGTGGGTTTGATCCCTGGGTCAGGAAGATCCCCTGGAGAAGGGAATGGCAACCCACTCCAGTATGCCCGCCTGGAGAATCCCATGGACAGAGGACCCTGGAGGGCTGTAGTCCATAGGGTCGCAAAGAGTTGGACACAACTGAAGTGACTTAGCATGCACACAAATATTATGCAATAATAGGCTAGTTGCTTTTCCTCATTAGGCAAACAGCTAAGATCTCTTAATATTAAAATTTTAACTATAAAAATTTCCCTAAAGTGAATAAGGCCTGCCGTCATTTTTAGTAATGAAATGTGCCATTTTCTCCATCTTAATGAAACTATTATTTTTGTTCATGCGAGTGATTTTATTCATTAAAAAGGAACGACAGGGGTATGTTTAATGGTCACAGAGTCCTTGGAGAGTCCCAGCATTTTAGAGCCAGACCAAATCCCAGACTGGTACTCACGGTGTACATCCAAGGGTCTCCATCTGAGGGTCTAAAAGCTGCTTTCCTGTGCCACTGGATCTGTTATATAGCTGTGGGACTCTGGGCAAGTCATCCAAATGTTCTTTGACTCTATTTGTCGGTCAGTATGAATGAAGAACATCCAGTTCCACCATACTTTAAGATTAGTATGCTGGCATCTGTTTATATAATTTTTTAAGCAAATAATAATGTGTTTCAACAGAGTATGGCTTTCTTTCTATTTTTGACCACAAATGAGGGGGGGGGAAACTGGCTGTATTTTAATTTTTTCTGTTATGGGGGAAAATCTAGAATTTCTTAATACCCTGAAGGTGGGACCTGGGGTTGATTATTTTGTATTTCCCATGGTACCTCTAACCTACAAGGTACTTGAAAATAGTGACGAGCTGTAGAATTTCATCATTGCATGTTTCATTGTACTTTGGATAAAAGCATCCTGCTCAGAAATACCACTGGGAAAAAATCTTAGTGTAGTATACGCTTCCCACTAACTGAGTTTTAATTGTGTTGGCCAATATCAGTTGATTAATGCCTACTGGCATACAAGCACACTCTCACACATAGTTCATCTAGAGTTTGGGGGAAAAGTATTTCGTTTTCCCCCCTACCCTGTGCTATTGGGTCGGTGCATTCCATTGTTAATTTGTATTCAGAGCAATAGTTCCCAAAGCTATTCTCCAGCAACATAAATGCTGACATGCTGGTTAAAATGGATGATGTAAATAGAGCCATTGAGAATATTCTGGACATTCTATTTTATGATTTGGAACCTGCAAAATGTCCAAGACGTGACAGACATTACAATCTCTCAAGGGAGTCACAACTAAACCAGTCTATGACTGGTTGACTTAAGACTGTCTAAATCTCAGCTACAAGATCAGTTGTGTCACTCTCTGGAGTTCTGCGCTCCAGAGGGGCTATTTTAAAGATGCAGTTGAAGTTCCCACCCCCCTTTTCTGATTTCTGTCACACAGGGTCACCCACTCCCCCGGAGCATGTAGCTCCCTGCCGTGGCAGCCGCATAAGGAAACCATGGCTCTCAAGGCTTGCAACACGTGTAATTCATTTTCTTCATGGAATGACTCAAGAAGAGATTTTTTAGAATTCAATCTGAGTCTCAGTAATTCAATTTGTGGAAAGAAGCAAGCAAAACTTTAATTCCATCATAATGAGTTTCATGTGTGAATGTATTAACTAATTTTTTTTTTTGCTGGGGAACATATTAGGTAAATAGAGTGGGGAACATGGTGAATGAGGACAGCCAAAGGATTGCCCTGAAGCTTGAGGACTGTTCCCCTGTGTGCACCCAGGAAAGGCTTCAGGAAGGCAGACAGTCTGGGGCAATCCCATCACTGGTCTCCAGGCCTGAACTTGAAAGTCCGTCCACACCCAGGATTTCTGTTTCCTCTTAAGCAAGCGGGGACTGGTTTTGCTACCCACACACAGCTTGATGAAAATGTAACCTTTTCACTCACTTTCTGGGCTCTACAGGGAAAAAAATCAGCTTTCTCCTGTTAGTAATTAAACCAGCTGTCGTAATACTTAGATTGGATTGCAGTGCTTTTCATGTGAGCTGCATGACTGACTGTTTGCTTCAGAAACTTGGCTGGTGCTTCCAGCAACCACTGTGAAGTTGGTAAAAGACGGACGCTACTCCTGCAGTATCTGACCCTCGACCAGAGCAGTAGAAGATTTCTCTGGTTGCCACGAGGTTGTCTAGATTATGTAATTTCATCTTTGCCAATACAATATTACCAACGCAAGAGACAGACAGAACTCCCTAGTTTCTGAATAGCATATTGACTGTTATTTCCTAAAAAAATCACACAAGGCTTCTGAGAGATGTTGGCATTGTGCTAAGTGAGGAATTGGTTAAAAACAGATTGTGTGTGTGTGTGTGTGTACACATATGGGTAGTGTCAGGGTGGCAGGGGGGTCCTTGTGGTTGGAATTCTGGTGAGCCTGCTTTTGTCTGTCTTTCATACCAGCTTTATTCTTCCCTGTGGACACTTTTCCAGTCACTGCTGACCTTTGTTGATTTAAAAGCAGAGGAAAGATCTATAAGAACAGGAGAGGAATATATTTGCCCACAAATGGAATCAATGTGTCTTCTTTCTATGTTATAAAACAGTGTCACTTGGTCTTATAGTATTGGTGTTCTTGGGGGTGTTGGATGGAAGAAATGAGAACCCCAGATTACACCAACAGTTATGAAACTGGTACATCTTAAAGGCATTGATGGGAAAAGGTCTAAATGTATAGGCATTCTTGGGCACGTCCTTCTAATCAGTTATTGGGAAGAAAGTGATTATTAAGGCAGAGTAGGGGACAGCTACCCCCACCCACAAATCTCAAGGTCAGTGAGTAGCCCAGGCCATCCTAAAGCTAGGTTATTTGACTTTTAGGAATATTACAAGAAGGGCCCTTGCTCTTTGAGAACCACATAGGTTACCGCTGTGTTATAAGCCCTGGGAAAAGGCACCTGCCAGTTGGTGGTAAGGATGCTCGGTGTGAAAAGGGGTAGGTGGCCCCACATCCAGGAGAATGCAGCACCCGGTTTTAGATGTCAGAGAAGGTTAGCTCTACCCTACTCAGGACGCTCCCTCCTCCTTGTAGATGCTATAAACATGCGCCAGGCCCTCCACTGAACATTTCACATAGATACTTTTTAATAACCTTTATCGTGTGTGTACGTGTCTGTGTGGGCTTAGTCACTTCAGTCGTGTCTGACTCTTTGCAACCCCATGGACTGTAGCCCTCCAGGCCCCTCTGCCCAGGGGGATTCTCCAGGCAAGAATACTGGAGTGGGTTGCCACGCCCTCCTCCAGGGGACCTTCCTGATGCAAGGGGCAAACCCACATCTCCTGCGTCTCTGGCATTGCAGGCAGATTCTTTACCCACTGAGCTACCTAGGAAGCCCAATCCTTATCATAAAGTTGATAATTTTCATGAAAAAAAAAAAAAACTGAGGCTCAGAGAGATACAGATTCCATGATGAGATGGCAGAATAAGATTCAATCCTGTGCTTGATCAGAAAACGCTTCTCTGATTCACCTCATCTCACCTTTATTTATACCACTTGCCGTTGGTGTTTACCTCTAACTTCCTCATTTCTCTATCCAGACTTCTATGTTCAGTTCAGTTCAGTTCAGTTGCTCAGTCGTGTCTGACTCTTTGCGTCCACAGGGACTGCAGCACGCCAGGCTTCCCTGTCCATCACCAACTCCCAGAGCTTGCTCAAACCCATGTCCATTGAGCCAGTGATGCCATCCAACCGTCTCATCCGCTGCCGTCCCCTTCTCTTCCTGCCTTCAATCATTCCCAACATCAGGGTCTTTTCAAATTTCTATGTTAAGTATTGCTTAAAATTTCCACCCTGGGGGATGGGGGCTGGAGGAAGAAAAGGAATTCATTTCCTCCTTCCCGTTTGCATACCTATTTCACTTTCCCACACACAAGTTCATTTAACTCTTAATCACCCCCAAGCAAGAACATTTCAATGTTGCAATCTGCCACAGAATAAGGACATTATCCTCAGCAGGAAGCTCAGAAGTGATTGCCCAAATTAACCAAGTTGCCCGAAGCCTTGATTGTGTAGAAAATTTCAATGGAAAATGTCCCATTTTGCTCTCTGCTCCACCTCTCTCAGCACACTGATGGGTTGTCATAGAATGCCTTATTCAATTATTCCTTTGATTTCAGGCCCGGTAGAGGAGAGAAGGGAGAGAGCCTTTGGAGATAATTTGTCAAATACACAGGGAAGAATGTGGGGAACAAGCATTTTCCTACATTGCTGTTGATTAAGAAGTGTGAAAAGATCTCTCTAGCAACTTGATGATACATTTGAAGAATCTGAACAATATTTATTGCTCTATGATCAAATAGTTCTGCATCTGGGAATTTATTCTAAGTCAGTTGTCATAGACATGTACAAATATTTGTATGCACAGAATTGCTTATCACAGAAATTGATTATAATAGTGAAAAATGGGAAATAATCTGTGTCAGTGATAGGGGCTTGGTTAAGAAGACCATGACACATCCATACATTATAATATTATACAGTCAGAACAAGGGGCTCTACAAAGAATACTTAATGATTGGAAAAATTATCTTGAGATATTATGCAAATAAAAATATTTCAAGAAATTTCTTTTGCTTTCATTCCAGAATCACATTTTTTTCACCTAAGCAATTTTGCTCCTATATCTCATTCATTCTCTGACTCTTTATTTTTTAAATTTTTATTGAAATATACTTGATTTATGTTGTGTTAGTTACAAGTGTACAACAAAGTGATTCACTTATATATATATATATATATCAGCATATTGATATATATATATATATATAGATTTAAATTCTCTTCCATTTTAGGTTATTACAAGATATTGAGTAGAGCTCCCTGTGTAATACAGAAGGTGCTTATTGGTTATCTATTTTATATATAGTAGTGTGTATACGTTAATCCTAAATTCCTAGTTTATCCCTCCCCATTTTCCTTTGGTAACCATAGGTTTATTTTATATGTCTGTGAGTATTTCTGCTTTGTAAAAAATATTTCAAGAGAGTTCTATTCAGTGATGGCACCTACTAGCCACATGTGGCAATTTAAATTTTGTTAAATATAATTAAAATTTAAAATCCAGTTTCTCAGTTGCACAAAGCACAAGTATTCAATAGCTATCATATTGGACACTGCAGACATTTGCAGCAAATTCTGTTGCAGGATGCTAATAAAGGCTATGGTTTTGGTTTTTTCCCCCAATGTATACGCACACACAGAAAAATTAGAAAAAGAAATATGCACAATAATAATTGTGATGATCTTGTTTGGTGGGACTAGATAAGAGGTAAACGAACTTTTTCTGTAAAGAGCCGCATAGTAAAGATTGAGACTGTGTGGACCTTGCAGGCAGTGCTGCGACCATTCAACTCTGCCGTTACATTGACACAGGTAAGCGGATGGACATGACTCTTTTCCAATAAAACTTTACAAACAGAATCAGGTAGTAGACTGAATCTGGCCCAGAGGCCACAATGAGACCTCTGGATTAGATAACTGGTGATGTGTGGGTTTTATCTTTGATTTAGGTTTGTCTGCGGTGGGTCTTCGCTGCTGCATGCAGGCTTTCTCTGGCCGCTGCGAGTGGGGGCTGCTCCCTCGCTGCGGACGTCCCAGTGGCTCCCCTCACTGCCCAGCACTGGCTGCAGGTGCGTGGGCTTAAGCAGTTGCCATGGCAGGGAGGCTTAGTTACCCCAGGACACGTGGGGTCTTAGTTCCCAGGCCAGGCATGGAACCCACGTCCCCGGCATTGGCAGGTGAATTCTTAACACTGGACCAGCAGGGAAGCCCCAACGTTTGGGGTTTTCTGATGGACAAATTCATATTCAAATTAGAAAAATAATTTCCTTTTTAAAAATAAAACTCACTGGGAAAATTATATATACATATATATTTAAGTTTATACATATATTTCCAGACCCGAGGCATCTGGGTACAGATATATGGAATTCCTTGTGAAATAAGGATGCCAGTTATTAATTTATTCAAACTGTCATACACCAATGATTCCATGTTCTGCTTCCCACTCCTGCCATCAAGTCTGTCATGCCACACTTTCCAGCTCCCACAACACAACAAGCACCTGTTGCTCCCCTAATTTATTTGCTGTTTGTGTAGTTTTTATTTTAGAGTAGAATACAATCAAAATTCACTTGATAAATGGCACCTTTTTTATATTTTATTTTTCTTAAGTTTTTTTTCTTTTGGTGGAGGGCAATCTGAGATGCTAAAAACGATCAAGTGCTTTTACTTGCACCTTTTTGATTCTTGGTGAAGTTGAGTATCTTTTCATATGTTTATTGTCCATTTATATTTCTTCCTTCAATTGCTTTGCTCACTTCCTGTTTCCACTTTCCTACTGGAATGGTTTTCTTACTGATATGGGAGAGTCTCTCGGTACAAGGACTATTAAATTGTGTCTTACGTGTGCTGCAAATATTGTCTGCGGGGCTACCATTTGTCTTTTACCATTGCTATCTGCATATATTTTGACCCAACCATTAACAATTTTTCTGCTATCAAATCTGTCTTATAAAAATATGGATTGCTTCATTAATTTCATGTCAATCTTTTTCAGGGACCATGCTAATCTTCCTTGTACCATTCCACTTTTAGTATATGTGCCAAAGCTAGCATGCTCCTAATTTATTAGTTTAACTTCTTTGGAGGATAGTGCCTGGATGTTTGTCACTGAGGTTGCTGAGATGGAAATGCACCTCTTAGAACACAGTTTCTTGGTGACACCAGTGTGTGCATCTTTTGCCTCACATGTTGCCAGCAGAATGTCCTACATAAAAGTCTTTCAGGGCACGTTTGGTGATAGTGAAGGTGATGATGACCTTGCCAACCAAATTCTGTCTGTTAACAGAGTCCGCAGTGACTCTAAATAAACAGAGAGCTACTGCAGACACTCAGATGCACGCTCTCTGCACCAGTTGCTGATGCTCTGCTAGGGGCATGGATGGAGAATTCAGGCGGCTGGCCTGTCTCTCCTGCAGAAGAGGTTGTGCTCCTTTTCTTGGTTTTCAAACTGTGCTGCGTGAGTCCTGGGCGAAGATGGGAAAGAGCTGAATTTTAGGGTCTGGCCCCTTACTTGGCTCCAATCAGATTATTTCCCCAGATACAGCCACTCTACAGATGGGGCTTCTGAGTTCAATTTGGACCAAAGATTTGCTGTGCAGTTTGTGGGGGGGCTGGGGGGGTGGTGAGGGGAGAAAAAAGAATGTGAAAAACACGGCTAAATTCATCATCACAGACTGGAGGGCGGTGGGCTCTAGCCAGGTTTTGCTGGTTCCAAACGGTGTTACCAAAAGTTAAAATTTGAAACCAACGTTTAAAAAGCATTTTCACATTTAGAAGCTTAAACAACAAAACACCTTTTGTCTCTGGATTCTTTTATCTCAGCAAAAGAAACTGTTTGCATAGAAAGATTGATAGTAGTGATCAGCTTTCTAATATTTTGCACTTTTTGAAACGTTTGGTCTTCTATGTGATTGTATTAAAACTTTAGTAAATGCTGAAATAAAACCATATTGACCAGTTTTTAAAAAAATCAGAAAATCTGGCAACAGTCCCCTCACAATCTGTCATGATGACAATTAGCGGGTGCTGAGCAACAGCTGCTGGTTTTAGCCAAGACGTGTCCTCTCTGTCACCCGGCCCCCACCCCACCTCCTCTGTGACTCTGGGCCCCCCCCCCCGCTCATTCACATAACCGGCCTTGACCCTGGAGACATTTGAGTTCAAGATCCTGAGGCGAGATGACTGTTAAGGCCCTTGGTATTCCCATCATCTATTGGATTTCTATTACATCTATAGCAATTAGTACTAAAATTAAAGCTAATATTCTTTCTTTAAAGTCATCCTCAGTTTATGAACATCTCAGCCACAAATGTTCTATTCACGTTAAGTGCTGGGGTCAGGAGCCATATTTTTTTTTTTTCATGAACAAAGAAGGTGTGAAGCCTCCAACCAAGCAAACAAGATTTCCCTTCCAACAAATGCCATATTGAGCTTCATGGGAATCACTAGGAATGTTCACCCCATCTTTTTATTCCTTCCTCACTTTGGGGAACAGGGTAAGGTTGGACTTTCTGAACCCTTGACGTGTCCGAACCAGGGAGTAGTGAGCAAAAATGACTTGTGAGACTTCTGGATCTTAACATTTTATATGATCTGAAACCCTGGGCTCTCTCTTCCCTTTAGAACAGAGGTTGGCCAAGTTCAAGATGGTGACTGTGACACAGGCAACCACACTCCCTAAAGTGACAGTGAACAGAGGACTTAACAGCTCGTGACGGATCTCTGCTGTGAGCAGGGAGGGAAAGTTTCTAGATCTTGAGGCGTGGGGCTGCCAGTTACTGCTGGACAACCTAGCCTGTCCTGACTACTCCGGTGTCCTAATGAAAGGACCGTTTTCAAGCCCTCAAGATTAGTACTCCCACCTCGCCAACCATTCCCCTTCTCTCTTTGAAGTTCCTTCCCTTGACTTGAAGCTCAAAGTTGGAATATTATTAAGCCGTACCTATAGCCATCATGTCCTCACTTCTTGGTGTTTGGCTCTCCACTTGATCTTTACTGCCATGTCCCTCTGATACTTAATAGATTAAAGGTCCCATGTGTTTCCAACTCTGAATAATTCATCTTCATGAAATATCAGTATTTCACTTAAGACATTTATTTTTTTGTCCTAAATGTATGACCTTACCTGGTTACCATGCATTTTATTTCTTCTTGTCTTAAATATTTCAAAAGTTTCAAAGCACAAACATTTCTCATCAGGAGTGTAACAAAAAATTTGCTCAGTTTTAATTCTGTATTACTTAATTGTAACGGAGTGTCATTCAAATGATTGTTTTCTGATTTCTTTCTGCTTTAGCTCTGTGCTCATCTTTTTCAGAGTATTTCTTAAAATAGCTTTCTTTATTTCTTATATTTGGCTGTGCTGAGTCTTTGTTGCTGCATGGGCTTCTCTCTAGTTTGGCAAACAGGGGCTTCCCTTTAGTTGCCTTCTCGGGCTTCTCATTGCAGTGGTGGTGATGGTTTAGTTGTGTCTGACTCTTGCGACCTCCTGGACTGTAGCCCGCCAGGCTCCTCTGTCCATGGGGTTCTCCAGGCAAGAATACTGGAGTGGGCTGCCATTTCCTTCTCTAGGCTCATCGCAGCGGCTTCTCTTATGGCAGAGCACAGGCTCCAGGCGCGTGGACTTCAGTAGTTGCAGTTCCCAGGCTATAGAGCGCAGGCTCAATAGGTGTGGCGCATAGGCTTAGCTGCTCTGCTACATGTGGGATCTTCCCAGACCAGTAATGGAACCCATGTCTCCCACCTTGGCGGGCAGATTCTTTACCACTGAACCACCTGGGAAGCCCCTTTCTTGGGATATTTTAATGCTTGGCATTTGGCCACAGTGCCTACAGCTGAGAGGTGGACTGTCCAGCTTTAAGAACTGTGGGTCTTCTTTTTTTATGGCCGAATAGCATTTGCAGCAAGGTGGATGGACTTCACAATTATGCTAAGTGAAAGAAGTCAGACAGAAAGACAAATCCTGTATGATACCACTTATATGTGGAATCTAAAAACAACCCCACCTAGCAAGCTAGTGAATATAACAAAAACAAGCAGACTCACAGATACAGAGAACAAACTAGTGATTACCAGTGGGGAGAGGGGAGTGGGGAGGCGCAATCTGAGGTTGGAGAGTAAGAAATATAACCTATTACATATCAAATAAGCTACAAGGATATATTGTACAACACAGGGGATGTAGCCAATATTTTACAATAACTATAAATGGAGTATAACTTTTAAAAATTGTGAATCACTCTATTGTACACCTGTAACATAATATTGTACATCAACTATACTTCAATAAAAAATAAATGGGGTAACAAAAAATCAGTTAAAAAAAGAACTCTGGGTCTTTCCCCACAGTAGAGCACCAAAGTTTTCTTTTTTTTTTTTTCCCATTTATTTTTATTAGTTGGAGGCTAATTACTTTACAATATTGTAGTGGTTTTTGTCATACATTGACCTGAATCAGCCATAGAGTTACACGTATTCCCCATCCCGGTCCCCCCTCCCACCTCCCTCTCCACCCGATTCCTCTGTGTCTTCCCAGTGCACCAGGCCTGAGCACTTGACTCATGCATCCAGCCTGGGCTGGTGATCTGTTTCACCCTAGAAAATATACATGTTTCAATGCTGTTCTCTCTTAACATCCCACCCTCGCCCTCTCCCACAGAGTCCAAAAGTCTGTTCTGTACATCTGTGTCTCTTTTTCTGTTTTGCATATAGGGCCATCGTTACCACCTTTGTAAATTCCCAAGGTTTTCTTCAGAACTGGCACTTTTGACCGGTGTTCAGGCTCTGTGGTGACAAAACACAAGGTGAGGAAAATTTAAACAACGGGGATAATGTCTCCTTCTTCTGTTGTTACAGTAGAGAGTACTGGACCAGGTCTTTGAAAATACATAACAGCTTTACTGAGATATGATTCACATACAAAGGACTGCACATATCTAATGTGCACACTGGAGGAGTTTAGACACAGGCAAACACCCATTGTAGCATCACCACAATCAAGGTAACAGACAGATCCAACACCTCCCAGACTTTCACTGAGTCCTTCCTTTTGTGTGTGTGTGTGTGTGTGTGTGTGTTGAGGACACCTAACTTGAGATCCACCCTCTTAAGTGTTACAGTGCACAATACCACGTTGCTAACTGCAGGCACCGTGCTATACGGCCCATCTCTAGAACCTGTTAATCTAGCATAGCTGAAACTTCATGGCTTTTAACTAACAGCTCCCCAATTCGCTTTTTAAGGATAATAAGAAGTAACATTTTTCCATATTCATTATCAGAAATATCTAAAGGCTTTCTGTTCATGATCATCATGTCTTACAGGGGAGGCTCCTTCAAGTCCCCATTTCACAGATAAGGGAAATTGAGGGGACAATTTCTCCTTTATTTGGTCTACCTAACCCTTCAAGCTGCAGGGAGGCTCTGGCTAACATAAGGGTTGCGATAAAGAGGACAGAGTGTGACAGAGGGGGTGCCTCAGTTGTCTCTGTGTTTGTTCATGTCGTTTTACTTATTTTATTATGATCAGAACACTTAATGTGAGATCTACCTTCTTAGCGATTTTTAAATGTACAACACAAATATCGACTATAGTCGCAACATTGTCCAGCAGATCTCTAGAACTTGTTTATACTTTTTTATCTCACTTAACTGAAAACTATCTCACTTAATTTGAAACTAATCAAATTGCCCATTGCTTAGTATCTCCTCCTTTCCCCCTTCCCTGGAAACCTTCATCCTACTCTTTTTTTTTTCTGATCACACCATACAGCATGTGGGACCCTAGTTCCCACATGTAGGGATCAAACCTACACCCCCTGCATGGGAAGTGCATAGCCTTAACCATTGGACATTCAAGGAAGTCCCTCCATTCTACTCTTCGATTCTATGAATTTGGCTTTGTAAGATACCTCGTATAAGTGGAATCATGCAGTATGTCTTCCTGTGACTGGCTGATTTCATTTAGCATAATGTCCTCAAAGTTCATCTGTATTGTTGGCATATATTCTGAAAGAGATATTAGAACTCCCATGTTCACTGCCAGCATTATTCATAACAGTCAAGATGTAGAAACAACTCAGATGTCCATTAGCAAATGAGTGGGTGAAGAAAAAGTGGTATAGACATACAACAGAGTACGCTTCAGCCTTGAAAAAGAAGGAACTTGCACATTCACTCATTTCATTGTGTAAGAGTTTATTTTATCCTCTATTAGAGTAAGATCACTGAAGAATCGATGCCTTCTAACTGGTGCTGGAGAAGACTTTTGAGAGTCCCTTGGACAGCAAGGAGATCAAACCAGTCCATCCTAAAGGAAATCAATCTTGAATATTCATTGGAAGGACTGATGCTGAAGCTGAAGCTCTAATATTCCGGCTACCTGATACAAAGAGCCGACTCATTGAAAAGGACCCTGATGCTAGGAAAGATTGAGGGCAAGAGGAGAAGGGGGTGACAAAGGATGAGATGGTTAGATAGTATCACTGACTCAGTGGACATGAATCTGGGCAAACTGAGCGATAGTGAAAGACAGGGAAGCCTGACGTGCTGCAATCCATGGGATCACAAAGTGTTGGACATGACTTAGCAATTGAACAACAGCAGAGTAAGTGTGAAGGGACTTCCCTGATGATCCAGTGGCTAAGGCCTCTGCTTCCAATGTAGAATAAGTGTGGTGTGGCAGCTCTGCTATGCTGTAGCTGGATGACCTGTTGTCTGCTCTAAATAAAGGACAACAGTAAGCCAATGGTGTAATTCTTAATATCATAATTTCTCCTGGTTCCTCCTTCATCTTTACCCCCAAGTTCAAACACGCCAACAAGACACAAGGCCCAGTCCCTTCAGGATTTGTCCTAAACCCTAGATCTACTGACATGAAGCACGTCGTGCATTAAGAAACGTGGTAGAAGATTTGACAGGCCACGGGAGGGACAATAATGAGAATTGCTTCACTTCCGACCATCTCACTAGCATTTCTTCCTCTGCCTTAGGGCCCTCCCCAAAGACCCACCCCCACCTCACGACTCACAGTAGAGTCTCCTTGCTAAACAAAACCTCCTAGAAGGTTCTCATACTAGCTGCAACAGAAGTAACATTTTCTATGTATCATTAGACCCGGTAACAGACATTTTGTTTCCCAACTGAATTATCACTTGAACCTTGAGTGCCAGGGCAATACCTCAGAATTATACACGTTTGCCCTTGGTTAATTTTAGAAGATATCTAAAGCAGGAATTCTATAACTCAGACCAAGTCTAATAATCCAAAGATAATGAAGTATTCGTGCTCAATTGTGATGAACTTTGTGGAGACCAAAAAGAATTACAACACTAAAATCACTTAAAACTCGGAGCTTGAAGGTTCAGATTATTGAAATGTTATACCTTTGGGCGTCAACAAGCGTCTTGAGTTACAACACAGTCAGAAAGACATTCCTCTCA
The DNA here is from genome assembly GCF_963930625.1 of Muntiacus reevesi. Taxonomy (NCBI): domain Eukaryota; kingdom Metazoa; phylum Chordata; class Mammalia; order Artiodactyla; family Cervidae; genus Muntiacus; species Muntiacus reevesi. The sequence goes on along the minus strand of NC_089261.1, from coordinate 58,370,946 downwards.
AACCACAGACATTGCCAACTATATAAGGCTCTAATTTACCAAGGGAAGAATCAGTAGTTAATTTCCTGAAGCCAGGGGATAATTTCCTTTTAAGTTCTTTTCTATTTCCTCTTCGTTTCTTGACCTTGTGAATCTCTTATCTCCATTACTTCTTTATCCCAAGGCTATTAGACTGTTTCCTTTTCCCACCCTTCTGAAGTTTGAGCTGAGCCTGCTGACTTCCCTTATCTCCATCTCAGGCCCCATCAAAAGCCTTTCATATACAGGTTAAGTGAAATCTGCTCCTTTCTGATGTTATGGCATAGTTGGAATCTAGCTGTAGGTCTGTGTCGTACAATAAATGAATTGTAGCGTGGCAGTCCAGCCGTTCTTGTTCTCTGCTGGCTGGTTTAAAAATTGGCAAGGCTGTACTGATTGAGGAGATTGAAGGCAATGAGCTGAAGCGACTAGTTTTACTGCCTCGTAGTGTGAGTCAAACATCGGAACGCGGCCAGCACCTTCTTTCTTTATAGCCTCCTTAACATCCGTCTGTAACACTCATTCCTATCTTGCTGGGCTTCCTGCCTCGTTCCTTCACCCACTACTCTATCCTAAACACAACTTTTGATCTCATTGCTTACACCCCTCGAAAATATGTCCTTTGCAGACTGAAGACACTAATCCAAAGTAAGACTAGAAAAAACATCTTTTCAATTTAGCATGGTTTATGTGAATTAGAGAGTGAAACATTAGGTAATACTGTTGGAAAGTAACATATAAATAATAATATCAAATCATACTCTTCCAGTGCTCTCTTTTAGCTCACATTTCCATTTTGTTTAGCTCACATTTCCATTTTGTTTAGCTTACATTTCCATTTTGGCAATGTCAGCTTAGCTTTGACAATTTGACCTTTTTTTTTTTTTCAGTCTTTCAGTTTTTAAATTTATGCCAACATAGTTCATTATTCTATTTTCCCCAGTCTTACTGAGGTATAATTGACAAATAATATTGTATTAATTTAAGGTTTACAATGTAATTGTTTGATATATGTGTGTATTGCAAAATAACCACCAGAATAAATTTAGTTAGTATCCATCACCTCACATAATTACAAATTTTTTCTTTACTGTGATGAGAACATTTTTTAGTGTTACAGCCTTTATTTACTTATAAAACATTTATTTTATGTTGGAGTATAGTTGATTAACAATGTTGTGTTAGTTTCAGATGTACATCACAGTGATCCAGTTACACATATGCACGTATCTATTTTTTTTAAATTCTTCTTCCATTTAGGTTGTGAGTGTGTGTCTGTGCTCAGTCGTGTCTGACTCTTTGCAACCCCATGGACTGTAACCCACCAGGTTCCTCTCTCCATGGAATTTTCCTGGCGAGAACACTGCAGTGGTTGCCATTTCCTACTCTAGAGGATCTTCTCGACCCAGGGATCGAACCCACATCTCTTGCATCTCCTGCACTGGCAGGTGGATTGTTTACCACTGTGCCATCTGGGAAGCGCCCTATCCACCCATTTAGGTTATTATAGAATATTCAGAAGAGTTCCCTTTGCTCTACAGTAGATCTTTGTTGGTGATTCATTTTAAATAAAGCAGTGTGTACATGTCAATCTCAAACTCCCAATCTAACCCTTCACCTCACCCTTCCCCCCAGTAACCATAAGTTCATTTTGTAAGACTGTGAGTTGGTTTCTGTCCTGACAGTTTGACCTTGAACCATATTTGTTCCATCATCATGTAATGATCCCAACTAGGACTGAGTGTAAGTTCGGTTTGTGTTCAGTTATCTTTCTAAAGTCTTTTCTTCCTCCTGGTCCACTCATTCTCAAAGGCTTTCACCCTTGCCACATGAGCTTTGTAAAAGTAAAAAGCCTGGTAAACCTACCCGCATTATTTTCAATTCACACAGCTATTTGAAAATTAAATTTTAAAAACTAATCAAAATCACATTTAACGATGATACAAATGAAATTACTTACAAAATACAGTCTCACAGACCAGAAAACAAACTTACGGTTGCTGGGGGTAGCAGATAGTTCAGAACTTTGGGAAGGTCATGTACACACTGCTATATTTAAAATGAATAACCAACAAAAACCTACTGTATAGCAAATGGAACTCCGGTCAATGTTATGTACCAGCCATGTTGGGAGCAGGGTGTTTGGGAAAGAATAGATACATGTATATGTATACCTGAGTTCCTTCGATGTTCACCTGAAACTACCTCAATATTGTTAATTGGCTATACCCCAATACAAAATGTTTTTGGTGTTAAATAAATAAATTAAATGCTTAAAAAAAAAAAATCACATTTAAGTACAAATTTTAATTGCTCTACACCGCCATCTAGTGACACTGAATGTTGCACCAAGCATTGCAATTCATGAACCCACTGGAGAGAGTGTTTTCCCTCAAGGTTTTTAGGTCCTAAATAGCCAGATCGTCTAAATTTCCACATGCTCACATGTCCAAATAAAAGTCAAATAAATAGGACATATTTGACTGTATTCAATGGAAGTAGACTCAGTTTAGTACCAATGGGTGCAATACTTGCCTTTAATCATAAAAACTTATTACAACGCTTTATTCTTACTGAGCTTTTTCCCCAAGATGGGCATAATTTCTCTACTCATTTTTTAATTTTCATATCATGTCACATATATCACTTTCAGATGCTTGCTCTGTATAAAGCACTGGCGTAAGTGCTTTAGCAAAATCAACACAGTTGATTTTCATGATAACCCAACAAAATGGTTGCTCTTAGTATACATTTAGCTTTGTGAAAAATAACTGGGCACAAAGAGTGACTAAAGTTACACAGTTAATAAACACTTATCTTTCTGAGTATGTGTTCCTTTCATTTTATTAATAATCCTTTGCAAAGCTTATTTCCAAGGAATAAGAAAGGTTGGTAGGAAGGCTACTAAGTTCTTTAGTATTTCATGGAATCAGACACTATTGGCCTAAAAAGACAAATGGTCTTACCTCTCTCAGGTCAGGATGGAGGGCATTAGAGTTCCTTCTACAGGCATAAAGGGGACTACAGTGAGAGGTATTTTATCACTTGGAATTAAGGTCATCTTGGAACTTAAGGCCTGGAAAGTTCAGAACATCTGGCAGGGAAAGTTCACCACGTGTAACTGTTACCTAAAGATGATCATCATAGCTGAAGAGGCGTGAAACACCCAAGATTAACCAAAGTAATAGGATTATAATAGGGGGCACATAGGCCATGAAATGACAGAAATCTAAGAAAATTATAAGCAGGTTGGTTTTACTCTACCGTGCCCAAGTAGCAAGATGGTTGTCAGTGATCTTAGGAAACAAGACAGGAATTGGATGGTGGTTATCCATAGCCTCCCAGGAGTGACGATCTGGAACCCAGAAACATCTTCCTCGAACAGAGGCCTTTGCTCTGTTTTAGGACTGGGCGAGCTTATTGAATTTTCCTGGGCATGAATGACGTATTTTTTCAAAATTATCTCCCTTTCTATGAACTAATTTCATGCTGACTGACTTGGTAAGTGTCCCGGTGGTCAATGTATTGCCTCTCGGCTCCAGATCCACCATCCGCTACCTGCTCTAGGAGCACTGAGACGGGCCCTGTAAATATTTTTCCTTTTCCATCTGTCAGGATGTTATGCCAGGAGAGGGGAAGGAGGGATCTGCGCTCTTCCCCAGACTCCTTTGCGATGTGTGGCCTCTGCCCTGGCCAGGGCCCTGTAGCGTGCAGCAGCCCATGGCGCCCGGGGCCCAGGAGCACCTCCCTACGTGGCTTTCCAGTAAATTCCGAGGTGTGATGCCTCTGTGTGAACGGCTTCCCCCATAGCCTGGAGGCTGGGTTTCTAGCAAGGTCTTCCGGCAAAGCATCCCAGTGCCCGTCAGCCATCACGTGAGCCGTGGTTTCACCCTCTCCAGCAGTGGGTGCTTCTTCCTTGGGTTCTCTATCTTAGACTCAGGGCTAGTGGCTGTTCCTGGTCTCTGCTATTCCCAGATGCCCCTGAGCTGTTCTGTTTCTTGTTAGCTAATTTCTTAGGTCCAGTTCCATTATAGTTAATAATGCTGTATATTCAACATTCCTTGTTTGAGTTAATGTGTGGGTTTTCCTCTCTCTTTATTGGACCCTCGCGATTACAGCAAGCATCTTTGTGAAATTCACCCAACTTCCCAGAAACCAACATTCTTTGAAAGAGTGGGTCCTGACTATGCAGCATCAGTCATCTGCTCATGATATGGTAATGTTTACCACTATGGTTAAGAAGGGGGAATGTTTGTTGTTACATCAGTTCCTTGTGAGTTTGGTTATTCGCTCTTACCCCAGAGCCCAATCACATCTGGCTGTGCAAACAACCAATTCAAGGCCTGAAAGTCTGAGCACAGGCTGGAGCAGAGGGAGCCTCCCCACACCACCACCACTGTATCGGCAGCCATCTGGCTTCTTTTTGTAATAACTCTGCTTCAGCTCTTGAAATTACAGTGCTTAATGCTACTTTGCTATATCAGGAAAGATATAAATTTGCCAAAATGGAAAAATTTAATGACCCAGGAAAGAACCTTATCTTCTGGTTCATTTGCTCTGTGGTTAGCAGGAGTGGTTAGGATAATATGATGGTTAACTGACAGTGAACTTGACCTCCTAATGTGTCTCAAGCCAATAGCCATCAATGTGCCATGAAAACAAGTGGTGGACTTCTCTGAAAGCTTGCCCTTACACAGGTTAGAATTATTTTTCTACACAGGACAGTAATATAATCTTAATACTTAACCTCCCAAATCTCACCAAAGTGGAATCTGAAAGAGCCAGAAATTAAGTGTTGGTCAAAAAGACATTCCTACTTTCAATTTTCAGTGTAAACTTGTCCTTAATCTGTTGTTGCTACTTTCAAATAAAAGAGTTCAAAATAGACCTTGACCATATTAGGTAAAGAGCTTGATCTCCAAATCACATTATTAAACAACAGTCCTGCACTGCTTACATCAAAGGCCCTCTATTCAGATTTGAAGCAAAACATTTGGAATAACATATTTTTTAACCAAAATTTAAAAATTTAATCACCCACAAATACATTGATAAAGAAGAGTAGCAGCAGCTCATGGAAAGTAACAATTTCTTTCAGCTCTTCTTCCTTATAAATCACCCATCCATGTAACAGAATCACCAAAGCATTAAAGTTAAAAAGAGCTCTGAATTTACCTTCAATTGCATACATAAATAGAAGTTCCTTTGTGGGCGGTTACCCACTTTACACTTCCAACCAAAGGAATGAGATTCAAGATACTCTTCCAACCTCTCCAGTACTTTTTTTCTCTCTTCATGTTTAGTAAGTGTATCTTCAGAGTTGCAAAAACTGTATAAACTGGACTCCTCACATGTGTCTATTAATGGAAAGATGAGGTTCTCCATTAAATAATGGAGCTTCATTAAAGATGAGTTACTCCACGTCTTCATCTCCCAATACTGATTACTGTTGTCTTTTCTCATCTTTGGAAACTACACCGTATATGGGGCTTCCTGGTGGCCCAGACAGTAAAGAATCCGCCTGCAATGCAGAAGACCAGGGTTTAATCCCTGGGTCAGGAAGATGCCCTGGAGAAGGCAATGGCAAGCCACTCCAGAATTCTTGCCTGGAGAATTCCATGGACAGAGGAGCCTGGTGGACTGCAGCCCATGGGGTTTCAAAGAGTCAGACACAACTAACTAACACTTCACACACAACATACATCAGGGACTGTTTGATCTACGTTTTAAATTAGATTTACCTGTTTATCACATGTATTTGCTACTTAATTTCAATCTTTTGGGTAACTTTTCCAAATGGGTAAATTTATTCATTATGTGTGGTTCCAATTCATTTTATTCTCTTTATTCTCACGTTCTTGGGAGGTATCCCACTGAATAATTCTATATATTATCTACATTATAGGCTTTGATTCTCCAACAAATCTGTTACTTATTTGTTTAAGGAGGTTAAAAAAAAAAAAGAGGTGGGCTCCATCCATAGAATTGGATTGTGAGCTTTTTCAGAGATGATGTACTCTTCTGTGCCATTAGGGGCCTTTTCTATTCTTTACTTTGACATCTTTCAAGAATATGCATACTCAGCGGTTCCTACCAATGGCGCTTTGTGGTGGTGTGCAGTACTCAACATACGTGGCAGGCCCTGGCAATCTAGCCTCCTTCCTACCTGTTCTCTGCACCCCTTCCTCCTCCGTGGGCCAAGCTTAGTTATAAGAAGCTCTGAGCTTCAGTCTAGAGATAAACCAGAGAGTTGATAGCAACCGTTTTGGTCAGCTTGATTTTCAGTAGGCATTTTACAACATCGCCCAAGTAGCAGAGCACTTTTAACTAATCGGTTCCTTCTTTTCATCTTTCTTGCTGCTGGTATTTTGACATCAAGATTTTTCTTTAACAAATTCTCTAGAACGAAGAAAAAAAAATAACAAAAAGGTGTAGAAACTTGAATCTATTATCATTTCTGCTAGCTCAAATGGCAATTGAAAAAAAAGTGGAAACTATTGATTCAGATGAAGTTTCTAGATTTTTCTGAACACTCTGGTATCTCATAGCTTAAGTAATTGAAAGCTCAGCTGTCTTCATTATATTTCTACGAAAGCCTATGTGGAAATGACAGCATACACCATGAGACTTCAACAAGACATCGTTTTTCTTAAAATAAGTTTAAATAATTTCCAGTTTCACTGAGATATAATTTTTGGGAGCTTGTGAGAAAACAGACACATCATGCTTACATGAAATTAAACTCTATGAAAGCTTAGCATCTACTCTAAGGAGTTTGTGAATTATTGCTCATGTGCACATGTATGCAGATGTGTATTTAAACACCAGCAGCCAGGTAGGGGTTTCAGAGGAAAGGAAGGACATGATAAGACAAATGGGAAGAATATACCAGCCCACTGCAGCCCTCTCACCCTACAGAACTTTTTTCTAATTTATACAAAAGTATGGAGTTTGGGTCAAGATTGCTGGGAGAAATACCAATAACCTCAGATATGCAGATGACACCACCCTTATGGCAGAAAGTGAAGAAGAACTAAAGAGCCTCTCAATGAAAGTGAAAGAGGAGAGTGAAAGAGTTGGCTTAAATCTCAACATTCAGAAAACTAAGATCATGGCATCCAGTCCCATCACTTCACAGCAAATATGTGGGACAACAGTGGAAACAGTGAGAGACTTTATTTTCTTGTGTTCCAAAATCACTGCAGATGGTGACTGCAGCCATGAAATTAAAAAACACTTGCTCCTTGGAAGAAAAGCTATGACCAACCTAGACAGCATAATAAAAAGCAGAGACATTACTTTACCAACAAAGGTCTGTTTAGTCAAAGCTATGGTTTTTCCAGTAGTCATATATGGATGTGAGAGTTGAACTATAAAGAAAGCTGAGCACCGAGGAATTGATGCTTTTGAACTGTGGTTTTGGAGAAGACTCTTGAGAGTTCTTCAAGGAGTTCTGCAAGGAGATCCAACCAGCCCATCCTAAAGGAAGTCGACCCTGAATATTCATTGGAATGACTGATGCTGAAGCTGAAACTCCAATACTTTGGCACCTGATGCGAAGAACTGACTCATTGGAAAAGACCCTGATGCTGGGAAAGATTGAAGGCGGGAGGAGAAGGGGACGATAGAGGATGAGATGATTGTATGGCATCACTGACCCGATGGACATGAGTTTGTGTAGGTTCCAGGAGTTGGTGATGGACAGGGAAGCCTGGCGTGCTGCAGTCTCTGGAGTCGCACAGAGTCACACACAACTGAGCGACTGAACTGACCTGAGTCAATGTTACGAAGCAGTACATTATAAAACAGGAACCTAGCATTTGTTCTGTACGCTGTGTACCAGGTGCTTTAAGTGAGCTCCATTAGATTTCACAATATCCCCAAGAGGCAAATACAGTTGGAGACGAGGGCAAGCAACTTAGTGAGGTTACAGAACTTACTCCTGGACACACAGCTAGTCAGTAACAGGAACTAAACTGGGGCCTTATCCTTGTTTGTGCTCGTTCCGTCTCCAAGTCGTGTCCAGCTCTTTGCGACCCCATGAACTGCAGCACGCCAGGCTTCCCTGTCCTTCGCTGTCTCCCGGAGCTTGCTCAAACCCAAGTCCATCGAGTGCGTGATGCCATCCAGCCATCTCATCCTCTGTGATCCCCTTCTCCTCCTGCCCTCAATTTTTCCCAGCATCAGGGTCTTTTCCAATAAGCCGGCTCTTTGCATCAGGTGGCCAAAGTATTGGAACTTCAGCTTCAGCATCAGTCCTTCCAATGAATAGTCAGGGTTGATTTCCTTCAGGATCAACTGGTTTGATCTCCTTGCAGTTCAAGGGACTCTCAAGAGTCTTCTCCAGCACCACAACTGGGACCTAGATCTGTCTAATTCTCAGGCCCATTGTCCTTTTAAATAGTTGTTATTTCATTATGAAAATATAAACAAAAAATAGAAATAGGACATCAACTTTACACATACCAACCATCCATTTAATAAATGTGATTATTTTTGCCATATTTTACTCCAATCTTTTTAGCTTAAAAATGAAATGTTATAGACAAAATTGATGTCACCTATCTGATTCCCAATGGTAAAATCAGCCACTAACCTGAAATCGGGTTGCATCCTTCCCAATTTTGTTTTCATATTTTGTGTAAATATTAAATTATATATAAAATGTGCTTATTATATGTTGAAATATGTAATGGTTATAATTGTATTCACAATACAATATGATATGCTGCTTATTTTATCTTCTTTCATTAATGGTACAATGATGTGCATATACCTTTTGTAGCTTGACTTTAATACATATGTGTTTTCTATAATTAACTTTCGGCTGCACTGGGTCTTCATTGCTACACACGGGTCTTCGTTGCTGTGCATGGGCTTTCTCTCATTGTGTTGACCAAGGACTAGTCTCCAATTGCAGGGCACGAGCCTCTCATGCAGTGAGAGCCTCCTCTTGCTGCAGACCATGGGCTCTAGCGCACACGGACCTCAGTGGTTGTGCACGGGCTTAGGTGCCCTGAGGCGTGCTGTATCTTCCTGACCAAGGTTCAAACCATGTTCCCTGCATTGGCAGGCAGCTTCTAAACCACTGAACTAAAGGAGAAGTTCCACAATGATATTTAATATAAACTCTGTTCTTGTTGTGGGGAAGGCAATGGCACCCCACTCCAGTCCTCTTGCCTGGAAAATCCCATGGACGGAGGAGCCTGGTAGGCTGCAGTTCATGGAGTTGCTAAGAGTTGGACACGACTGAGCGACTTCACTTTCATTTTTCACTTTCATGCATTGGAGAAGGAAATGGCAACCCACTCCAGTGTTCTTGCCTGGAGAATCCCAGGGATGGGGGAGCCTGGTGGGCTGCCGTCTATGGGGTCGCACAGAGTCGGACCCAACTGAAGCGACTTAGCAGCAGCAGCAGCTGTTCTTGTTGAGAGATCTACAACATACCACTCTGACTTACTCTTTTCACCTATTTATTATTTTATTGTTTGGTTATTTCATCCCTTACTTATTCATTTCCTAATAGTGGCTATTCAGAGCTTTTCTTAATGTTGCTATTATAAATAAGGCTGCAGTGATTATTCTTTCTACATTTCTCCTTGTGCACATATGTGAGGGTGTCTCTAGGAAATGTTTCTAGAAATGGAATTTCTGGCTCTATAGGGTATGTATATTTTCAGATTTGGGTTATTGCAAACTGTTTCTCATGTTCAACCAACTCCCACCCCACCAGCAAGGAAGACAGTTCTCTTGACTTCCAAGCCTCTTCAGCACTTGGCCTGCTCCTGACCTTGACTTGTGCCATGCCAAAGACTTGGATTCCTTAAATTCTATCCCCCGGTCAAGATATGCAGGAATTACTGCATAATGACATGTTATAATTTTAGCTATGCTCTATTAGAGGTATTTTGAAGAATTTTTGTGTCCAACCTTTTAAATACATCAATTTTTCATTATTTAACTTCTTTGAAATAAAAATAACAAACCTCATAACATGACAGGTATTCAGTTACCAAATACATCTCTTTAGAATATTTTTCACACGTTTTAATCTGGGGAGTATAGTAAACTGTGATTAACTCTATTTGTTATCTAATCAACATTTTTTTTCAAACTGGGACTGAAAAAGAATTTTCCCCCTAGTCTTTATCAGACCTAGTCTGCAAAAGAAATTGTAATGTATTTTCTCTGGAGAAAAAAGGAGGTTTCCAATACTTGCTAATTAAAATATTCAAACTGACCAATGCGAAAGCTCAACCTAAGTGTAGATTTGTAACTGACACTCTATTCTAACAGATTATTCTTGGAAAGAAGACTTCTACTAGAGATCTTTCTTGTCATTGTCAATCCAGTATGGTCTAGTCCAGGTTCCTGTCACTGGCATCCTTTCAAGCTATCTCATGGAAAGTTCTCACCAACTGCCTCTTATTTCACTGCACATTAAACGCCTTTAATCAAAGGGTCAGAACCCATTACACCAGATTTCAGGAGAAGTTTCACCAATACCACCTCTTGGACTGTCTGATACCTAAACAAACACACCCACAGATCATTATAAGACCTCACATGAACTAACCTTTCCTGATGATCCCTCAATGGAGCCTCATCCCTCAATGGAGTGATGCTTATGGCATAACCTATCACAGTTTCAGAAGTCAGAGGGCAAGAAAACAGTTGGATTGCAAGGTACCAAATCCCCCAATATTCCAGCTTTTAAAATCTTACATGGAGTATACTTAGAGTAAGATAGAAAAGAATCTTTTAAGAAAGCAGTCAGGTTACTCTTTACTTAGATAAAATTATAAGAGAAGAGTGTAAATGAAGCAGACAACTCTTATTCACCTCCTTCTGTGTGATAGAGTCTTAAAAAACCTCTCCTTTTGTTGCTGAAGATAAATGTTACTATTGCTCATAAGTGTCCCGTTCTCCCAGTATGGCCCATGGAGGCCCCGGGGGCTCTGAGAACCTTTAAGGGCCCTCAAGCTATTTCTATAGTACTGCTAAAGCATTGCCTTTGTATTGTGTTGGCGTCTGCATTGACAGTAGGTAAAACTGCTAGCGACCCAGTGGGATCAAGGCGATGACTCCAGGCTGCCCACTAGGTCATTGTGTTCTTTACCACCACACGCTTGCAAGGCAGAAATGCCAATTTCACTTAAGCAGCAAAAATGATTTGCTTAAAAAGCATCAAAAATTATTAAGTTCATTAGATCAAGATTTTTGAATACAGGATTTTTAGATATCCTGTGTGAAGAAATATCCTATGTGAAGAAATGGGCACACGAAGCATTTCTGCGCATTCCAAAGTACAATGAATATCTTCCAGAAAAGTACATGAGTTTGAACATAATTGAACTCGTCACTTTTTTCATAAAACACCAGTTTTGCTTAAAAAATATTACTCTCAGACTAATTCTGGATTTTCCTGTTGATGTATTGATGTATTTGGTAGACATTTCATTCTTTTTTTTTTTAAGTGAATGAAATGATCCTGTCACTTTGAGGAAAACGGTTGAGAGTTTTTGTGGCCAGTGATAAAATTTGAGCTTTCAAGTGAAAATCAGAATTTAAAAAACTCTGTATTTGCCACTGTCAGCCTGACAACTTCCTAATACTTAAAGATCTTTTAAGTTAGTTCGGTAGTGACATTAATGAATGCTCTGATATCATATAATTAGGTGTGTCAACCTTTAGAAGATGAGTATAATGCAGTAAACCCATACTCTGCAGATAAGCAATACAGTCCATGGGGTCACAAGAGTCAGATATGACTTAGCAGCTAAACAACAACAAAATGCATGTTGCAAAACTATTTTTAAATAAATTTTGATGCCACACCACAGGGAATGTTTATTGGTATAATTTCAGATTCTATACTACAACTAACCTTTAAGAAAATACACAGAAGAACTATACAAAAAAGATCTTGATGACCCAGATAACCACAATGGTGTGATCACTCACCTAGAACTAGACATCCTGGAATGTGAAGTCAACTGGGACATAGGAAGCATCACTACGAACAAAGCTCGTGCAGGTGATGGAATTCCAGCTGAGCTATTTCAAATTCTAAAAAATGATGCTATGAAAGTGCTGCACTCAATATGCCAGCAAATTTGGAAAGCTCAGCAGTGGCCATAGGACTGGAAAATTCAGTTTTCATTCCAATCCCAAAGAAAGGCAATGCCAAAGAATGCTCAAACTACCACACAATTACACTCATCTCACACACTAACAAAGTAATGTGCAAAATTCTCCAAGTGAGACTTCAAAGGTACATGAACTGTGAACTTCCAGATGTTCAAGCTGGATTTAGAAAAGGCAGAGGAACCAGAGATCAAATAGCCAACATCCATTGGATCATTGATAAAGCAAGAGAGTTCCAGAAAAACATCTACTGCTTTATTGACTACGCCAAAGCCTTTGACTGTGTAGATCACAACAAACTGTGGAAAATTCTTAAAGAGATGAGAATACCAGATCACCTGACCTGCCTACTGAGAAATCTGTATGTAGTTCAAGAAGCAACAGTTAGAACAGAACATGGAACAACAGACTGGTTCCGAATTGGGAAAGGAGTATGTCAAGGCTGTATATTGTAACCCTGCTTATTTAACTTCAATGCAGAGTACATCATGAGAAATGCCAGGCTGGGTGAAACACAAACTGGAATCAAGATTGCCGGGAGAAATATCAATAACCTCAGATATGCAGATGACACCACCCTTATGGCAGAAAGTGAAGAACAACTAAAAAGCCTCTTGATGAAAGCAAAAGAAGAGAGTGAAAAAGTTGGCTTAAAACTCAACATTCAGAAGACTAAGATCATGGCATCCAGTCCCATCACTTCATGGCAAATAGATGGGGAAACAGTGGAAACAGTGATTTACTTTTTTGGGCTCCAAAATCACTGCAGGTGGTGACTGCAGCCATGAAATTAAAGGATACTTGCTCCTTGGAAGAAAAGTTATGATCAACCTAGACAGCACATTAAAAAGCAGAGACATAAATAAATAAATAAATAAATAAATAAATAAATAAATAAATAAAAAGCAGAGACATTACTTTACCAACAAAGGTCTGTCTAGTCAAAGCTATTGTTTTTCCAGTAGTCATGTATGGATGTGAGAATTGGACTATAAAGAAAGCTGAGCATCAAAGAATTGATGCTTTTGAACTGTGGTGTTGGAGAGGACTCTTGAGAGTCCCTTGGACTGCAAGGAGATCAAACTAGTCAATTCTAAAGGAAATTAGTCCTAAATATTCGTTGGAATGACAGATATTGAAGCTGAAACTCCAGTATTTTGGCCACCTGATGCGAAGAACTGACTCATTTGAAAAGACCCTGATGCTGGGGAAGATGGAAGGCAGGAGGAGAAGGGGATGACAGAGGATGAGATGGTTGGATGGCGTCACCAATGTGATGGACATGAGTTTGAACAAGCTTTGGGAGCTGGTGATGAACAGGGAGGCCTAGAGTGCTGCAGTTCACGGGGTCCCAAAGAATCAGACATGACTGAGCGACTGAACTGAACTGAACTTGTCAAGTTTTGGCATGGTCTCAAAAATTATCTGCAATTATCTGAAAAGGCTATTAAAATTCTCTTTTCTAATTACATACCCAAGAGAGGTTGGATTTTCTTCATATTTTAACTCAAAGAACATATGACAGACTGATGCAGAAGCTTATCTGAGAATGCTATTGTCTCCTATTCTGCCAGAGATTATAGAATTGTGCAAAAATCTTAAACCTCATTTCTATGTCCTTATCCCCCTCTCCAGGGGGTGGGCAGAGGAAACATGCTTATTTCAGGTTCCAAAGAAGACCTGCCTTCCACATTTTCTGGTTTGAGATAGTACCAGGCTATTAAAAATGACACTATCCAAATCTTAACTTGGGAAGGAACACAGAAGCAGTCAAGAAATGAGAGTGTGTGATTTCTACATTTATCAGTGCTGTATGAAAGAAAGTGTGAAAAAGGATCAATAACCATATTCTGTATTTTCCCATGGTGTCATTAGATGTTTTATATATAACATATTCTTGTGGCTTATCCAAGCTCCAGAGGAAAAGTTATCGACTGAATTGGCATTCCTAGTTTCTTTTATAAGTTTAATTTATAAAATGACCTCCTTGCAAATACAATCCAATTAAGTTACTTGTAACAGTTAAAATGTTTCAAATGAGGCCATCCATGAGAATAATAAGCAGTTTAAGAGAAGCTGGGAAAGGACCTCCTTTCTGCCAGGTTATCAGAGCCAAAGACAAACTCAATTCTATCTTGACTTCTTGGATCAAGACTGTTCCCTGAGTTCCATTTATTATTGCTTCAAATCTCTTCCTTTGTTTTGGCTGATGTGATGGTTAATTTTATGTGTCAACTTGGATAGGCGATGGTGCCCAGATATTTGGTCAAACACCTGTCTAGATATTGCTGTGATATTGTATCTATAGTTTTATTATCATGAATGTTATATCAGTTGAGTTTGAGTAAAGCAGATTAGCTTCTATAATGTGGGTGGTCTCATTCAATCAGTTGAAAACCTTAAGAGGAAAAAATCGAGGTCACCACAGGAAAATGAGATTCTGTCTCCAGACCATTGTCAGATTCAAGCTGCAACTTCAACTCTTCCCTCTGTCTCCAGCCTGCTGGCCTGCCCTGCAGATTTTAGATTCACCAGCCTCCACAATTGTGTGCAGTAATTCCTTACACCCTATTGATTCTGCTTCTCTGGAGAACCCTGACTCATACAATTGGTAAGTCATGACTTACCAAAATTTTCCTATCATGGTAAGCTCATGGTAAAGAGTGGGCTCTTTAGGGTGAACAGGAGAAGATGATTTGCCTGGAGATCAGTCTACCACTGCATTCTCCAATGCAGTTGCCACAAGCCACGTGTAGCTGTTGAGTATTTAAAATATGGCTATGCCACCTCTAGAAATGATAATATCTTGAATATACTGGGTTAAATAAAATGTACCACCAATATTAATTTCATGTGTTTCTTTTTTCTTTTTTTTTACAAAGTGACAACTAGAAAATTTTAAATTACATATATGCCTCTCATTTTGTTTATCTTTTTATAATTTTATTGATCTATTTGTTGGCTGTGCTGGGTCGTCGTTGCTTTGTGAGGGCTTTCTCCAGTTGCAGCAAGCGGGGGGCTGCTCTCCCGTTGAGTGCTGGGCCTTCTCATTGCGTTGGCTTCTCTGGTTGTGGAGTACAGGATCTCGGGTGTGCGGGCTTCAGCAGGGGCCCCATGCAGACTCAGGAGCTGTGGCTCCAGGACTCCAGAGCACAGGCTCAGTAGTTGTGGTTTAGTTGCTCTGCAGCATGTGAAATCTTCCTGGACCAGGCATCAAACCCATGTCCCCTGCATTGGCAGGAGTATTCCTATCCACTGTGCTACCAGGGAAGTCCTCATTTTCTCTCTTTTTAATTGAAGTATAGCTTATTTACAATATCTTATTAGTTTCAGGTTTGCTACATAGTAATTCACAATTTTTATAGATTGTACTGCATTTAAATGTATTAAAAATAATAGCTACATCTCCTGTGCTGTATAATAATATATTTTCATTGTTTATTTATTTCATACATAGTGGTTTGCATCTCTTAACCCCCTGCTCCTATCTTGGCCCTCATCCTTTCCTTCTCCTCACTGGTAACCATTAGTTTGTTCTCTGTATCTGTGAATCTGATCCCATTCATTTGTTTGTTTTACTTTTTATTTTCTACATATCAGTGATACTTGTCTTTCTCTGTCTGACTTATTCCACTACCCTCTAGGTCCATCCACATTATTGCAAATAGCAGAATTTTATTCTTTTTATGACTAATATTCCACTTTATGTATACCATGTCTTCTTTATCCATTCATCTGTTCATGGACACTTAGGTTGCTTTCATATCTTGGCAACTGTAAATAATTCTGCTATGAACTTTGTGGTACATGTATCTTTCCAATTTAGTGTTTTTGCTTCTTTCAGATATATATCCTTGAGTGGGACTATTGGTCATATGGTAACTCTATTTTTGGACTTTTTGAGGAATCTCCATACTGTTTTTTATGGTAATTTATATTACCACCAACAGTGTACTATGGCTGTTTTTTTCCCCACATCTTAACCAACATTTGTTATTTGTAGATTTTTGGATGATAGCCCTTTCTGACAGGTGTGAAGTGATATCTCATTGGGGTTTTAATTTGCATTTCTCTGATGATTAATGATATTGAATATCTTCTCACATGACTGTTGGCCATCTATATCGTCTTTAGAAAAATGTCTATTCAGGTATTTTGTCCATTTCTTATTGGCTTTTGTTTATATTGTGTTGTATGAGCTGTTTAAAAATTTTGGATATTAGTCCCTTATCTGTCATCCTATTTGCAAATATTTCTCCCATTCAGTAGGGTGTCTTTTCATTTCATCAGTGGTTTTCTTTGCTGTGTAAAAGCTTTTAAGTTAATTAGATCCCATTTTTTTGTTTTTACTTTTTTGGCTTTTGTTTCTTTTGTATTAGGAGACAGATCCAAAAATATATTGCTACTATTTATGTCAGCGTGCTCTGCCTATGTTCTTTCTTAGGAAATTTATGGTTTTTATTGGACAGCGCTGGCCTAGCATAACTCTCCAGTTACCTGATTTCAATGCTCTACCAGCCCCCCTCAACTTCCTCCAAAGGATGTTCCGACCTGCGAGTGGTTGTAACCTAATTATCTTGGGTGAAGACAGTGAGTCTTTTACTGGAATCTTTAAGATGGATCAATCTAAGAGCAATGGTGATATACCTGATTGAGAAAATGCCACATGAAACAGTCAAGGAGCCCAGAAGACTGGGGCCAGGTGTGTGAGGACAGCAAGCGCAGACTAGTGGCTGTCCTAACAGATGGCGTCAGAACGTTGTCAACTCAATCACCATGACCTAAAATACCAGTATCGGCCACTTGTAGAAGAACCACATTTATTAGTTTATTGTCACTTTTTAATCTATATTGTGAAGATTCATTCCCTTTGCTTAAAATTCTTAAATGCATTTGGACTGCCTTATTATGTTTTATGGGCTTCCCTGTGGCTCAGATGGTAAAGAATCTGCTTGCAATGCAGGAAACCCGAGTTCATTCCCTGGGTCGGGAAGAACCTTTTGAGAAGGGAAGGGCTACCCACTCCAGTATTCTTACCTGGAGAATTCCATGGACAGAGGAGCCTGGCAGGCTAGATAGAGTCCATGGGGTCACAAAGAGTCAGGCACAACTGAGCTTTAGAGGTATGATTTTCTTGACTTAATGGGTTGAATGAAACTATTTGGAATCATGAAGATACAATTCCAGTGGATGAACTTGAGAATTTAAAAATTCTCCATGTGGTTGTTTCAGCTCCATTCTCATGAGACCGTCAAATGTTAACAACTTCTCTGGAGAGAATTAAGAACAAGAAAGTAGCTAGTGAAGTCAAAGATAACAAAGGTATAAGGCCTGTCCACGGCCATCTTATGTGGGCTGGAAGGGAGAAGATGATGTGTTTTTTTCAATTGTAAGACGCCATGGTCCTATTTCATAATAGGGCACAATTCATAAAACATTCTGGAAATTTCCAATTTATGCTAGATTATTTTTCTTATAATGCCTGTATTTTGTTACTCATGGCCTCATTTTACTAATCTTTGGGAAAATAGAAACATTTTCACACTAAGGTCAGGCAGAGTGATAGATAAAAGAGATTAGAGAAAACTAGAGATCTAGGTTATAGTTCAAGCTCTAGAAAATTTACTTAGTTTCTCTGTAATTTATATTTCTTGGCTTCTCTAGTGACTCAGTGGTGAAGAATTTGCCTGCCAATGCAAGAGATGCGAGTGCAATACCTGGGTCAGGAAGAGGCCCTGGAGAAGGGAATGGCTGCCTGCTGCAGTAGTCTTGCCTGTAAAATCCCACGGACAGAGGAGCCTGGAGGGGCTACAGTCCATGCAGTCGCAAGAGTCAGACATGATTTAGCAACTATAACAACAACAACGATTTGTATTTCTTACTCTGTTAAATGAGAAGGTCAATTATATGTTCTTCTAGGTTCCTCTCCCCTGACCCTAATATTTGATGAGACTGGAAGGAATTCAAGAGACCATCTTTGAAAGTCTGCATTGTACAGCCTCTTCAGTAATTGAAAACATTAGCCAAATTGACTTTGAATTCTCTTTTAGTTCACTGATACTTTAAGCCTTTTCTACTCAATAAAACTAAATGTATACCATAAAATGCCTTTTTCTTTTTTCTTTTTTTTTACATTCTCAGGTGTGGCAGAGGGTGTCTTAAGGCCTTATCATCATTAAGGGCCATCCCACAGGGTTCAACCGTACAGATCAAACTGGTTGATTTGAAATAACCACAGTTTTCATTTCAGGCCAATTAAGCTGCGGTTGCATGGACACCATCTGGATTTTCCAGAAGGATCCAAGGTAAACACAGCCGGGCGCCAGACCCAGGTCCTGCTGAGATGAAATGCCCTAGAGGCTGGACCCAGAAATGCAATTAGCAGACGTAGTTGACAAGCCCAATAAGAGGGAGATTCTCCATTGTGAATTTTAAGCCATGGGGAATTAAAAGGTCAAAACTGAGCAAGTGGCAATGGTGAGATCTTCAGCCTGAAAACTGGTCATCTTGTCAAAAGCCCATTTTGCAAGCAAAGCCCTGAGATTATCAGGGAGAAAACAGTCCAGAAAGAACTCTGCAGCAGTGTTAGAGACAGGAGTGGGGTGAGTCTCTTGGCTTAAAAACACCGAGATAAGGGACTTCCCTGGTGGTCCAGCGGTTAAGACTTCCAATGCAGTGGGTGCAGGTTTGATCCCTGGTTGGGCAGCTAAATCCCACCTGCCTCATGGCCAAAAACCCGAAACATAAAAACCCTGGGGTACATGAACATTCCTCACTCTTCTGTTAATTTTGGAAATAGAGAATAACCTTGCTTAACACTGTTTCTCAAGTGTTCTGAAATTTAACGATTCTAGAAGGAGCTGAAATTTGTAACTAGAAGGTGCAAACAAGGGCAGAGTGTCACTGTTGAGGTTTATCATCTTTATGTGGGTATATAATATTTTGACTGGAATTGCCAGAAACCTCTGGGACATCTATATCTTAATCCACTCATTTATCTTAACCCACTTCTTTTATGTACAGTAAGGATCCATGATAAGCAGCTCTTTGGGGAAACTTGAAAATCCTGTATTGACTAGAACTTAGACTCCACAGAATGAATTTAGGCTGTAGCATCAATATCACCTATAAATGTCAAGAGTTTGTAGTTTTATGTCAAAGGCTTTCAATTATTTTAACATTTCCTTGAATTTGGTTTTTCACCTTAACTTATGAAGGTGAAGAAAGTTGAGGATTTATCCATTGGATGAACTAAGAAGTCCTGTAGGTAAAAAAAAATATAGTGCCAAAGTGAGCATTTCATGGTATTATTTCACTGTGTTAGAAAAGCATTGTCCTTTACACAACACCCAGGGGAAAACTAGAGACATGTGAATCAAGCAATTCTCTGCTGTAAAATGAATGCAAAATTGGCAAATAATAGTAATTAAACATAAAAGTTAATATTAATGGCTTTCTCTCAATTTAAGGCCATTTTTTCTAATAAGGTGCTGTCACAGCACAATATTTTTAAATAGTCTCATTAACATCACATAATATTAGTAGTAACTATCAGCCTTGAAGATAGACTGAGGACCATATGAATAAAAATTTGAAGATGGTGTGATGCTGGAGGGACCACACCTGCAGAAGAAATTGAATTAAGATGTATAAAATTAGAGCAAAGGACGAGATCAATAAAAGGATTTTAATCTAGATGAATAGAGAAGAGCTCTCAGAAGATAGTGATGATTCAAGGTCTGGATTAAGCAGAGGGAAAGGATTAAGGAGGAATACAGCAAAGAAAAGTATGACCTTATGTGAGGTGATTATTTTAAAAGACTGTCAAAACAAATCAGGTACTCGGGACCACCAAGAGCTCTTTGTTTCCTTGAGGCCTATTACTTGATACTCTCCTCTTCTCAGTTCATATTTGGACTCTGTGCACACCTCCCCAGTGGGAGAAGACAAGGTAGTGTGGCAGAGGATGCCAGTAGGAAGGAGAAGCAAAGCCAAAGCACCCGCACGTTTACAGGAAGGGAACACTCCTGAGGGATGCTGGTGGAAGAGATGGGCCTAACACAGCCCTCTCTCTTGAGCATGTACAGAAGCTGCCACATTGGCTTTACACGGCAAAGATCAGCAGTCTGTAAAGGAAATCTAAGACGCTAAGATACCGGCTTGGCATTCTGAATGAAGACTTCCCAATGGAATTGCACCGTCCAGCTTGGGTCCATTAATAATCAGCCAGCTGGGGGGCTTCCCTCCTGGTCCAGTGGTTGGGCCTCCGCCTGGCAATGCAGGGGATACTGGTTTGACCTCTGGTGCAGGAAGGGCCCACATGCAGCAGAGCAGTTGAGCCAGCGCACCACAACTATTCAGCCAGCGCTGTAGAGCCCTGAGCTGCAACTTCTGAAGCCCATGCGTGGGCTGCAGCTGGAGGCGGTGCTCCATCTCACCACAACTGGAGAAAGCCTGCATGCAGCAATGAAGACCCACCACAACCAAAAAATGAAATCGATAAATAAGTCTTTATTTTTTTTAATGGTTAAGATGGTAAATTTTCAAAAAATAATCAGCCAGTTGGTGAGAAATTTCAAGCTCACTCTCTCTTCATTCTAACAATCTATTTCTTTAACTCAATGATTCCCAAACCTCCTTACATCTGATTCAGTGACAGAAGTGTTTTCAAATACTGATTCCTGAACCATCAACTCAAACGTACTGAATCTGAATGTTTGGAGATTGGGCTCATGCTTTTCTTTTTTTAATTTGCTGAAGCAGATCAGTCAGATGTGGCCAGATTTGGGAATTCATAGCTTTCCTTTAGAGTTCTTAGAAATGTAATTTTTGAGGCTGCTAACGTGTTGAATTAGGTTTATATTTATCTCTTTTATAAATTTGGTGGAGTTTTTAAAAAATTGCCCTTTTCCTGTATTAATAGTCCATGAGAGTGGTTAAATAAATGATTTGAATGAATGGCAATATCAATACTGGCACTATCTTTTAATTTGTTGATTAATGAGCAACAGCAGTGATGATAAACAGTTGAAATATGGAGCAGAATTTATCACTTTCATCACCTTTAATGACTGTTGACTTCAATCATTTCACTCAGCATGAAATGAACCTCAGAATTTACTGCTCGTTTCTTGAGTACTGAGATGCTGAATCTCAAGGGTCCTAGGGAAGTGTAATAAATATAAAGTTTTTTTGCTAGGCTGATTTCTTAGAGCTAGTTTCACTTAAAGGCTCTCTTGAAACTGCAACCAAATATTGGCTTTAAGGTACCAAGAACTGATGGAAAGAAAACCTGTGACAATGACACATAAAAGTTAAGGCAAATCACTTTGACTTACAAGGAACTCTGCTTCCCTGTCCCCAGAATGAGGGTAATAGCCACTGGTAACTCTGCTTCATAAGTTGAATTAATGGTGTAATAGCTATGAACTCACCTGAGCTCTGCTGAGCCAAGAGCTCTTAAGAAAAAGATGTTAGATTAAATAAGTAGTACATTTTAAGGAAGAGAGAATATGAGAGTGTCAAAACATATTTATGAAGTACCTACCATGTGTCATGTACTCTATAAAGCATTGCTTCCTAATATTTAATTTGCTGAAATACCTTGTTAGTGAAAAACCAAGTAGTTAGGCATTTAGGGTCTTTTAAAGTAAGAAGCAAATTCTGCAGGGGAACATATACTAATTTACATAAGTTTCTGTGAAGAAATGTCTGTGGGTAACTTTCTAGTTTGACTGGAGCAAAATGTATTGAACATTACCTAATCTTGAGGTCTTTGGACATGCAAAGTACTCATCTGATATCAAAACTCTTCAGCACTTTATTTCTTTGAATGAATTGCATTATCTTGCTGGAAAGAGTGCAGTGTCATGCTGAGTCACTTCAGAAGTGTCCGACTCTTTGTGACCCCATGGCTATAGCCTGCCAGGCTCCTCTGTCCATTGGATTTTTCAAGTAAGAATACTGAAGTGGGTTGCCATGCCCTTCTCCAGAGCATCTTTGCCACCTGGGCAACAAACTCGTGTTTCTTGCATTGCAGGCAGATTCTTTACTGCTGAGTGCTGGGGAAAGGGACCAAATTAAATCAAAGGAGCCTATCAGTATTAAGAAAATATGTTCACAGACTTGTGGACGCAGCAGGGGAAGCAGAGGGTGGGATGAATTGAGAGGGTAGCTTTCAAATGTGTAACTACCATATATAAAATTGATAGGTAGTGGGAAGGGAGCTCAGCCTGGTGCTCTGTGATGACCTTGAGGGGTGGGGTGGCGTGGGAGGTGAGAGGCAGGTTTAAGAAGGAGAGGGCATGTGTGTGCCTATGGCCGATTCACGTTCTTGCACTGCAGGGACCAACACAACATTGTAAAGCAATTATCCTCCAGTTAAAAAAATAATGACCCATCTACTCCAGACGTTAGAAATACTGTATGTGATTTCTACTTAATAAATGAAAAAAAAAAGAAAATATTCTGAGAGAAGTAGGTGTAAGGAATATTGGACAAGTCCAACTCACAGAAATAAAAAAAGGAGCTTCCTTTGATTGTTCTGGGTGATCAAGGGAGGGAGAAGAAACAGATGCTAATTAATAAACACAATCTATAAGTCGCATTATGTTAAAATGGTAAGTGCTGTGGAAAAATATAAAGCAGAGTGAGGGATATCAGCTATCTGGATTTGAGGGTATGTGTGTGTGGTGGAGGGTAAATCACAAATTTAAATAGAGTGGTTAGTTTGGGCTTCAGTGAGTAGGTGACATTTGAGCAAAGACTTGAAGGAGGTGAGAAATTATCTGTGTGACTATCTTGGTCAAGAGGAAATAGCCAATAGGAGGGCCTCAGGGGAGAACATGTCTAGAATGAACAAAGGAATACCAAGGAGGCCAGTATGAATAGAAGAGTGTATATGAAGGGATGTGTATTTGTGCTAAGTCATTTCAGTCATATCTTACTCTTTGTCACCCCATGAACTACAGCCCACCGGGATCCTCTGTCCATGGGGATTCTCCAAGCAAGAATATTGGAGTGGGTTGCCATGGCCTCCCCCAGAAGATCTTCCCGATCCAGGGGTCAAACCTGCGTCTCTTATGTCTCCTGCATTGGCAGGCAGGTTCTTTACCACTAGCGCCACCAGAAGAAATGCTATCAGAGCAGCAACAAGGGCCTGAGGAGATGCGACCTGGCAGGCCTTTGAAAGGAGTGTGGCTTTGATTCTGCAAGAGAGGGAGCTATTAGATGGGGTTGGGCAGAAGAGGAACATCTGACTTACATTTATAAAGAATCCCCTTTAGTCTCTGTAATAAGAACAGACTGTAGCAGAAAAAGGGAGGTGGAGGGGAGGAAGACCAACTAGGAGTCTACGGAAACAAGAAATGGTGGTGGCTTGTACCAGGATGTTGTGGAATGCAGATAGTGAGGAGTGGTTGGAATCTGGATACCTTTTGAAGGTAGACACAACAAGGCTTCTTGACTGATTGGATGTGGGTTGTAAGAGAAAGAGAGAAAGAAAGTGATGGCCCCAAGTGTTTGTTCAAATCAACTGGAAGGAAGGCACTGCCATCAGCTGGAATGGGGGCAGGCTGGCAGAGGTAGCGCAGATCTGGGGATGGGGAATACCAGGAATACAGTGTGAGTTATGTTGAATTGTCTGTTGGCCATCTAAGTGGAGATTTGAATCGTTAACAATTTCTGGAGTTTTAGATCAATATCTGGACTGGAGATATCATTTGGGAGTTCTAGTTTCCAGGCACCTAGTGAAAACTGGAATTCAGATAAACAACAAATACTTTTTAAGTATAAGTATGTCCCAAATACTGCTTTGGTTGGTTGGTTGGTTTGGTCACTAAGTCATGTGCAACTCTTGTGACCCCCATGGACAGTAGCCGGCCAGGCTCCTCTGTCCACAGGATTCTTCAGACAAGAATACTGGAGTGGGTTGCATTTCCTTCTCCTCGGGATATGTAATAAATTCCTTAATATAAGTATGAACTATTATGATTATATTAATAATGAATGGCAATAATATTAACATAATTGTAATTAATATTGCATATCCCAAGTAATAGTCAATTCTTGAGGTTTTTTTTTTTTCTGAAAATAAAAGAGAAATGGGATGATAACTGGTGGGAAAAGTGAGATCAAGAGAAAACTTTAAAAATTAAAGAAGCTGAGGCCTGATGTCCTCCAGACCAGTGGTTCACAAACTTCTGTGTATGTCAGAGGGTTTGTGGGGACACACTTTGATGGGCCCCCTCTCTTAGAGTTTCTAGTTTAGTAGGTCTAGGATGAGACCCCAAAATTTGTATTTCAAACAGGTTCCCAGGAGTTAAGTAATGCTGATGGCCCAGGGAGCGCATTTTGTCAGCCATCTAGCTGTGTCCTGCACATAATGTGAACAACTTTATTCAACAACATTTAGAACACTTCTCTAATTAAACAGAAAAGAAAATGAAATAATTGGTGAGTATTATATGAGGAAGGATAAAATTTCATTTATCTGCCTGTGATTGGATTGTGAACAAAGAAAGCCTAAGATTCTAATAAAACTGCTTACAATGAAAAAAAATTGGGGGTAGACTATCTCCAATTAAGATAAATACATAAAAGTCACTGGCCTTTCTCAATACTAGCAGTAACTAGTCATTGATAGAACTAACTTTAAAGTCTCACTTATTGTAACATGTAAAAACATTATCTATTATTTAAGGATACACTGATAGGGAGTGAAAGTTTACATGCATCGCACACAGCCCTTTGGGTGATAATTATATCTCTGGGAAGCGTGAAGATAAAAGAATGTCTTCTTCATATTCTTTATTTTTTTATATGTTAAATAAGGAAATCTTAGATATATCAAAATGCTAAAATCTAAAGAGAGGAGGGAACTTGTTGCCTTGAATATCTTCTGTAGTTTTCTACATATTTTAAATGCTTAATAACACAGTATGAAATTTAAAACACCTCCTCAAAAATGATGATATGGGGACTTTGCTGGCAGTCAAATGGTTAAGACTCTGCGCTTCCATTGCAAGGGTCAACAGTTCAATCCCTGGTCAGTGAACTAAGATCCTGAGTGCTGTGCAGCGTGGCCAAAAAGAAAAAAGTGATAATAAACAACAGCAATAATGTCTAAGAATTTTTTAATAATAAAGAACATTACCTACATGAAAGAACTGTAAAATACTTTTTAAGATAGAAAACATCTTCTAGATAAGTGGACAAGCACGTCATTGCTTCAGACAGATGACATTCATGTTAATTCTTATAAAAATCAGTATATAACTATATGCAATTTCTATTATCACATTGAGTTATTTTAAGAAGCTGGATTAACTGAATTTAAAGTGAAAGTTGCTCAGTCATGTCCAACTCTGTGCGACCCCATGGAATTCCAATCCCTGGAATTCTCCAGGCCAGAATACTGGAGTGGGTAGCTTTTCTCTTCTCCAGAGGATCTTCCCAACCCAGGGATCAAACCCAGGTCTCCTACATTGCAGGCAGATTCTTTACCAACTGAACTATTAAAGCTCATATGAAAGCAAAAGGATGCACGTCCAAGAATAAAGAAAATTGTGAAAATAAAGGCTTGTGATAGGGAGACATTCCTTACCAAATCTTAATATATATTATAAAATCATTGTAATCCAAACAATATTAAAAGAGGACTAGAAAAATTTATCAGTGGATTAGAAATTGATCCCCAAATAAATGCAGATATAAATGAGATCTTATAGAAAGGTTGATATTTCAATTCAGAGGTAAAAGTTTGATTTATTCTGGAGATGATAGTACAAACTGACCATCAATCTAGAAGAAAACAAACTCATGTTATAACTCCCACCATATACAAAAATAGTATTCCAATGGCTTGGGGATTTAAACATAAGAAAAAAAGAAAATGAACTTGCAATTCACAGAAGAGATAACTAAATGTTTTATGAAAATATGCTCCAAGTCATTAAAACTCAGAGATCAACAAACTGAATAAAATGTGGTTTTACCAATAACTTGAATATGATGTAGTTTTAAATAAAAGCAGCCAAAGTCTCACTTACTAAGATAGAAGAATGAAAAAATCAGGTTGCTTAAATGTGACTTTTTTTTTAATCAAACAAAAATTTACAGCACACAAGTATCCTTGTTTTTGCATTTCTGTATGAGCTTAAGCAACGAGGTTGACTAAAGTGCACTGAACAGTTACCACTACTTAACCACAGGGTGAGGATGGAAGGGACTGGAAGGCATTAGTAACATTTCTTTACACATATTTGGATAAACGCCAAAGATTTATTGGGAGAAATGCCTTTGAAAGATACAGGGGTGAGAGAGTGGGAATAGGCAGGGAAACCTGCAGATCATGATGCAAGTCTGACTCCGGGAAAGGAAGCAGAGAAGGAAGGAGGCGTGGGTAGAAAGAGGTTGCAACTGAAGGGCAGCTCTGAGAACTTCCCGGCCAGGCGGGAGCCCCAGCTGGCCACGAGGAGCGCCCCGTGTTGGTCCAAAGGACCAGCTCTAGGACCTGTGCCACATTGGGGGGCTGCCTGGGAGCAGCCTGGGAGAGCCTGACCTCGGCGTCTGCCCCGCGCCGAGTCCCGGGGGGCACTGCAGGTGGAGGCTCACAGCAGATTCTCTCTAGAAGCGAGATCGGGGCAGTGTGATTCCATCGACCCCCTCAGCTCTACAGTAGGTCTCCTACACACGAACCTCCAAGTTGCAAACTCTCAAAGATTCCAGCCTGTCCCCGTATGCCAGCCTTGTACTGTACCTTTTCAAGGTACTCCGCATGCGTTCATGCCGTCACTTCAGTTGCGTCCGACTCTAGGCGACCCTGTGGACTGGAGCGCTCCAGGCTCCTCTGTCCATGGGATTCTCCAGGCAAGAAAACTTGAACGGGTTGCCATGCCCTCCCCCTGGGCATCTTCCCAACCCAGGGATCGAACCCTCCTCTCCTGCACTGGCAGGCAAGTTCTTTACTACTAGCGCCATCTGGGAAGCTGCTTCAAGGTACTCCGCTGTAAGATTTGAAATGCTTTGGTTTTGTATTTGTTTTTTATTTGTGTGTGTGTGTGTGAAAAGTATTATACACCTATTACAATACAGTACTACATAGCCAACTGGGTTCGTTGGATACCTACGCTAACTTTGTTGAACTTATGAACAAATTGGCCTTACAAACGTGCTCTCGGAATGGAACTCATTCATATGTAGAGGACTTATTGTATTTGGGAGGAGGGTTATGTATGTAGTGATGGAGGGGTTGGAATTGACTCAGAAGGAGACTTGGTGGTCAGACATTAATGAAGGACTTTATGGAGAGTATAGAAATATCACATGAGAATTTCACTAGATTCTTCTCCACGTGCCGTGCCGTGTAAATCTTCCCCACCATCTCCCCACTCAATCAACTGTCATTTCAGTCTTGCTCTGTCAGAAAGTGACAAAGAGATCAGTCTTGCTTCAGAAGCCTTCTGATTTTACATGAAAATAAACGGGAGCCCAATTTGCAATTAAAAAAAAAAAAACCTGCAAAGCACCAATTCCAGAAAATTGTATCTTCAAATAAAACACTGCTCTGATCTTTCCCATGCCTGACGCTTTCTTCAACTGGCTACTAACTCTGTCCTCTTAAAATGCTGCTCTGCGCACACTTCTCTTGAATAACCTGTTAACGGGTTTGCGACTCCAGCGAGTCTCCACTCTCTCCTGCTATTCTTCTCCACCAGCCATCTGCTCCAGGTCTCCAACCCACAAACAGAAGGCCTTCTCCTCCTGCTCTGCCTTTGCTCACAGCCTCCCTCTCTCACTGGAGGTCTGCAGCCCATAGTCAGCCAACAGACATGTGATGTTTGGCTCACACCGTATTTTAATCTTTTTAAATTGTTGTCAACATCTAAAAGTAATAAATTTCACAATAAAGTTCAGATTTCTTGCTTTTCCTAGAAAACAGAAAGGTCTGGTAGCACTAGGGTGTCCCCTAGCAGAGTTTAATCACGGGGCAGAGGAGCTCTTTGCAGACAGAGCCTGGGTTCCCCGTGATCGCCCCGCAGCCTGGCTCATTTCACACTCGGCCCCGGAAAGCTCTTGAGCGTGCAGCCCTGGGTCGCATGGTGCTCTGCCCACAACACACTTCCTGTTTCTCCCTTTTTCCTCCCACGGACACCTCCTGTCCCCATCGGGTCGCCGAATCCTGGATCACCATACCTCCTTTTTCACGGGCACTTGCTACCTACGCAGATCACCCTGCGGTTGAGACTCTGCGGGATTCTGCCTGTGTTGGTGTCCTGGTTGCATTTTTGCGAGTGGACCCAGAGTCAAGCGTGGTCACCCCCAGCCAGCGAGGGAGTAATAAATGTTTGTTGGTGGTGCCTCTTCTGCCTGAGTAACATGTGTTACTCATGCTTTTGGAGGTTGCTGTAAATCCAACCTGAAGCAGCTCAAGCAGCTGAGGAGGGCCTTTCTGGCTTGTACACTGGGAATGCAGGCAACCAGCTGGGACAACTGAACCAGGAACTTTAATGCTGTCAACTTTTTATTTCTCTCCCACTTTGTGGGTTTTTTCTTTTCATCCCTTACCCAGATACCTCTGCATGGTGGAGTCATTGTTACCTACTACCTACCTCAAAAGAGATTTTTTCTAAGACTTTATTTTTTAAGAATATTTTTAGGTTCCCAGCAAAATCAAGAAGAAGGCCAGAGATTTTCCATATACTCCCTGCTTCTCTTCATACCTCCCCCACCGTCCACATCCCCTACCAGAGTGGTACGTTTGTTTCAACTGATGAACCTACACCGACACATCAGTCACCCAAAGTCCATGATGTCCATTAGGGCTCACTCTTGGTGTTGTATATTCAGTGGGTTTGGATACACAGGTAATGACACATACCCATCGTTATAGTATTGATATCACACAGAGTATTTTCCCTTCCCCCAAATCCTCTGTGATCTATTCATCCTCTCCATCCCCCCAACCTCTGGCGATCACTGATCTTTTTTGCTGTCTTTCTAATCTTGCCTTTTCCATAATATCAGATAGTTGGAATCATGTGATACGTAGCCTTTTCAGACTGACTTCTTTCACTTAGCAATATGCATTTAAGTTTTCTCCACATCTTTTCATGGACTGATGACTGCGTTCTTTTTATCCCTGAATAATATTCCATTGTCTGGATGTACCACATTTTACTTACCCGTTCACCTACTGAAGGATGTCTTGTTTACTTCCAATCCTTGGCACTTATGAATAAAGCTGCTACAAACATCCCTGTGCAGGTTTTTGGGTGGACATGAGTTTTCAGCTCCTCGGGGTAAACACAAAAGAATACGATTGCTGGATCATGTTGTAAGAAACAGCCAAATTGTCTTCCAAAGTGGTTGTACAATTTTGCATTCTCACCAACAATGAAAATGAGTTCCTTTCACTCCACACCCTCATCAGCGTTAGATGTTGTCAGTTTTCTGAATTTTGACCATTCTAATAAATGTGTAATTGTATATCTTTGTTTAAATTTGCATTTCTCTGGTGCTGTATGGTACGGAGCATCTATTCATATGCTTATTGCCACCTGCTTTTTTTTTTTTGATGAGGTATCTGTTCAGATTGTTTTCCCATTGTTTAATCACTTGTTTATTTTCCTATTATTTAATTTTAAGGGTTTTTTGCATATTTGAGATGACAGATCTTTATCTGATGTGTCTCTTGTAAATACTTTTTTCCAGCCTGTGATTTGTCTTCTCATTCACTTGACATTGTGTTTTGCAGCAGAAGTTTTCAATTTGTAAATTATATCCTTTATGCATCATGCTTTTGGTCAATTTTCAAATAACTATACTGCTGCCTAGGTAGTGTAAGTATCTTATAAAAACAAACTATTTCTAATTCCTCCTTCTCATCCCTTATTTCATTTGCTATCATTCATTTCACTTATATACAAGCATGTATGTTATAGACGTTTTCTTTTTACCTTCATTTATTTTTTTCTCTGATGATCTTCCTTTCTTTACATAGATCTGAATTTCTGATTTATTTTCCTTCTCTCTAAGGAACTTCTTTTCACATTGCTTGTAATTTTTCACCGGGTTTACTGGCAACAGATTCCCTCAATTTGTGTTTAAGAGTCTATCATTCCTTCTGGATTCCCAGGTGACTGAGCGGTAAAGAATCCACCTGCCAATGCAGGAGACGTGGGTTTGATTCCTGGAGGAGTAAATGGCAACCGGCTTCAGTAATCTTGCCTGGGAAATCCCGTGGACAGAGGAGTCTGGTGGGCTACAGTCCACTGGGTCACAAAGAGTCGGACACGCCTGAGCAGGGGCGTGTGCCCCCCTCCCCACCCCCACACACCCCTCCTTCACTTTTGAACAAAAATTCATAGGGTAGAAAATTCTATGTTGGTGGGTTTTTTCCCTCAACACTTAATACTTCACTCCACTCTCTTCTTGCTTCCATGGTGTCTAGGTGAAATTAGATGTAATTCTTATCTTTATTTCTTTATAGATAAGATTTCTCACCACTCTGGCTTATTTTAGGAATTTTACTTGTCTTTGATTTTCTGTAGCTTTACAATGATATGCCTAAATGTAGGTTTTTTTGTCTGCTTGATTTTGGAGTTTCTTTCTTTTTTTTTTTTTTTTTTTTGCCATTTATCCTGTCTGGTATTCTCTGAGCTTCTTGGATCTGTGATTTGGTGTGTGACATTACTGTAGGGAAATCCTCAGTGATTTTTGTTTCAAATATTTCTTCTGCCCCTTTGTCTCTTTCTTCTCTTTCCAGTGTTTCCATTATGTATATGGTATATATTTCATTGTTGCCCCCACAGTCCTTGGATATATTCTGTCCTGTTTATTTTAGTATTTGTTCTCTTTGCTTTTCAATTTTGGCAGTTTCTACTGACATGTCCTCAGACTCAGAGATTCTTTCCTCAGTCATGTCCAGTCTACTAATAAGCCCATTATAAGGCATTCTTCATTCCACCATCGTGTTTTTTATTTTTGGCAATTTTTTTTTTTGTTCTTTCTTGGGATTTCCATCTCTCCACTTAACGTTGCCCATCTCTTCTTGCATGCTGTCTGCTTTATCCATTCCAGCCCTTCCCTACTAATCATAGTTGTTTCAAATTCCTGATCTGGTAATGCCAACCTCCCTCCCACGTCCAACTCTGATGTTTGCCCTTTCTCTTCAGATGTGATTTTTTTTTCTAAATAGTAGGCCTTGTTATTTTTTCTTGATAGTTGGATACAATACTAGGTAAGAGGAACCGCTCTAAGTAGGTCTTCAGTAACTTGGTGATGACGTGGCGGGGGAGGGGAAGTCTATAGTTCTGTGATTAGGTCTCAGTCTTTGAGTGAACCTGTGCCTCCAAGCTGTGAACTTCACAAGGACTTTTTCCATTGTTTTTCCCTCCCCTGTAGAGGGAACAGGATTGCTAAATTGGGTAGATCTTTCCTTTCTCTCAAATGAGTTGTACTCTGATAATTCCTCAGCAAGTTAAGCTCTAACTAACCAGCTTCCCTTGAGGGGAGGCCTTGTTAAGAAGAACAGAGTTCTCTGGCATTTTTCAAAAGTTTTTTTTTTTTTTTTTCCCCTTCCCTATGCCAGTAGCATGAGGGAATTTTTCTCCAATATTTACTGTTAGAAGCTGGTCGAGCTCCTGGAGGTAAACCCACAAAAGTATAGGGGGGTCCGAGGACTGGGTACACTGGCCTTTTTAACTCTCAGAGTTGTCCTCATTAAGCGTCCACCAGTTCAACAATTAGGCGGTAGATCCCACAGTAGTTTCTGCTGGTGAGTCCGGGAAGTCACAAGTCCTGACAACTTGTGTCTGCCTGTCTGTCTCTCCAGTCGTGAGGGCAGAGGTTTGCCCTGCGTTTTCCCCTTGCTTATGGATGCAGGGAGAGCTGCTGGCTTTTCAGTCTCATCAGCTTTTTACTTGTTGTTAGGATGAAGTGGCAACTTCTAAGTTCCTGCAGCACTGGAAACTTGAAGTACAGACAGGATTTTTTCCACAGAGGAGACATACCTGCTAGCCACTCTGGCTCTGCCTGCTTTTCTCTAGACCATTCAGAAGTTTCCAGGACAAGACTCAGATTGTCTTGTGTACATGATAAGCGATATTACGACAGGCATGTCCAAAAGCTCATGTTTAGGTTGGAGAAAGAAGAAATGTCTAAAGCAAAGGAGATGCATTTCCTGGAAGACAGGAGGATTGTTGGCTGAGTTATTAGATAACCACAGGGTGATAGCACATTGAGATGATTTCCTTTGCTTTCCATCCATGAGACATTTACACCACTTATGTATCAGTTATCTTGAATATGATTTACATAATTCCTGACCTTCTTTTTGGGTGATTTGAAGAGAAGGAGCTTTTGTTTTGTTTTTTTATTTTATTTTAATCTTCTCAAAGAAATGATTACACTTGTATATCAGATTTCTCAAGAGAAAAAAACAATAGGATGGAGGCATGAATAGATAGATTCTGAGAAACTGATTATGAGAACTGGCTCGTGCAGTTATGAAGGCTGAGAAGTTCCACAATCTACCATGCAGGAAATAGGAGCAAATTCCCCCTTCCTCTGCCTTACAGCCTACTCTCATCCTCAGAGGACTGGGTGATGCCACCCACACTGGGGAGGGCAGTCTACTTTACTGAGTCCACCGATTCACATGCTTATCTCATCCAGAATCATGCTTTCAGACACCTATAACTGATTCACTTTGCTATACACCAGAAACTAACATGACATTTTAAAGCAACTGTGCTCCAATTAAAAACTTTTTTAAAAGAAAAGGGAAGAAATAATGTTTAACCTGGGCACCCTGTGGCCAGTCAAGTTTACACATAAAATTAACCATCACAACTTAGTTTTTAAAAGTCAATTATCAAAAGGCTTTTAATTCAAGAAAGGAAAGCAATATCCACCCTGCCCCTCTATCCTGATTTCTGCTCCTAGGAAGAACCATTTTGAAATCTTTTAGCTATCATCTCTAGCGTTTACCTACACATTCTTCAGAAACATACCTCCATTGTTGTGTCTTGACTTTTCCACTTTCAGATGCAGTGTGTTAGCCTCCTAGTGGTGAAAGCTCTAGGTCTCTCCCAACCCCCTCTCCTCTCCACACTGTGTGTGTGTGTGTGTGTGTGTGTGTGTGTGTGCACGTGCGTGCACGCAGAGTCATGTCTGACTCTTTGCGATCCCATGGACTGAAGCCCACCAGCCTCCTCTGTCCATGGGATTCTCTAGGCAAGAATATTGGAGCAGGTTGCCATTTCCTCCTCCAGGTGATCTTCCTGATCAAGGATTGAACCTGGATCACTTGCATTGGCAGATGGAATCTTTACCACTAGCACCACTTGGGAGACCCTCTACACTCTTTTTACATCCTTCCAATACAGTTATTATACATTTTAAAATTAAATCATGAAAAAAACTGTTACCAGTGGAGGCATGTTGAATATTGTGAATGTCTTCTATCATTCTTGCCCAATTGTTTTCTTTCCTGCAGAAAACCATGCCCCTGGCTTTCTATGGAACTCTCACGTATCGCCATACTGGAAAACTGCACACCTCTCCTTATTATGATGCAATACGTCAGGCGACCTCGCAGCTCCATTTTGCCCCTTTGGTGCTTTTCTCCCGGAGACCTCTGTCCTCTTTCTAGGCTGGCTGCACAGCCAGTGCTCTGGACTTCCGGTCCCATCACCCTGGGAATTCCCAGCGCCTCTCTCCAGTGTTGGATGCCCCGCTTCCTCTTTCTCAGGTTATTATATCACATTGGTGGGGCACATCCTCCAGGAATTTCCTGAAAAAGAACTAGAAGGGAAATTTGTTGAGACCTTGCCTACCTTAAAATATCATGTCTACCCTCAAGCTTGATGAATATTAGAGAAATGTAGAGAATTGCAGATTGGGAGTCTTTTCCAGCAAAGTTTATAAAGGCATCGCTAGGTGCCTCATTAGCACAGCAGGTAGTGCTTCAGTCTCATAAAGGCATTGCTATTAATATTTTGCTTTTTGCTTGAAGCGTTAAAAAAAATAGATCTTCAGGAAGTGAGGGAGTGGGCCCCTGAGGGAAGCACCTACCACATAATGAATACCCAGGGTAAAGCGCCCACGGGGCAAGAGGTGGGAACAGTAATGGCCTGTGGAGTTTGGGGCAGAACTTGTAGAAGTTAGATGTGGAGTGCAAGAGGTACTCAGTGGCCAGGTTATATCAGGTTTCAGAGGTTTTTTATAAGGATTTGGCTTTTATCCTGAATAAGTTGGGGAGGGACTGAAGGGTTTTGAGCAGAGAAATGTCATGATCCGAATTATATGTGTAAAGGATGCTACTGACTGGTGTGTAGAAAAAAGACTGAGTGAGCTAAGGGCAGAGGCAGGGAGACCAGTTCTGGGTGATTACAGGAAGCGAGCCAAGTGTGTTCCAGGTAGTGGCGTTGAAAGCTTTGAACAGTGTTGCTGAAAGCTTTGAACAGTGTTTAGTGTCTGATTATGTTTTGAGTGTGGAGCTAATAGGAAATGCTAATGGCTGTAAATGGGATGGAGAAAGTGTGGAGTCAAAGAGGACACCAGTGTTTTTACCTGAACAAATGGAAGGAAAGAGTTGCTGATGCTGAAATGGAGAAGTCTGTAGCAAAAAGAAGGGCTTAGTTTTGGATCTCTCATTTGGAGATACCTACTGGGCACGAATGGACGTCCCAAGTGGGCAGCTGAACATAGGAGTCTGGAGTTAAGGGGCAAGGTCTAGACTAGATATTTAAGCTCTGATGTCATCAGCAAATAAATAATGACAAAGTTGGTGATATCAACAAAGGAGAGAGGGAATACAGAAAAGAGAAGAGGTCTAAGGACTGAGCTGTGGGGCATGTCAATATAGTCAAGATCAGAAGAAGAGTCCACCAAGGAGACTAAGAATGAGTGATCAGAGAGGTAGAAAGAAAACCAGGGGAGAGTTTCAAGAAGAAGAGGGTGATCCATCGCTGGTTGATTAAGTAAGAAAAGACTGAGAATTAACTTTTGGAGTTAGCAAGGTGGAGATCATCAGTGACTTTGATTAGATCTGCCTGCAAGAGTTAAAACATTATTGCAGAGTGTTCAACAGGAAGTGGAAGAGCAGAAATAGAGATCACTCTTTACATTTTGTCCTAAAGAGGAGTAGAGACATGATGCAAGGAAGAGGGTTTTAATTTTTCAGTGAAAGGTGTAATAGCACATTTGTTGGTTGGTGAGGGTGATCCAATAGAGGAAAAAAAACTAATGACACAGGAGAGAAAAGGGACCATTGCTGGAATGTGTAACCAAGTGGATGATATCTAAAGGATTTTTTTTAGATTTGGTACACTAGCTTCCCAGGTGCCACTAGTGGTAAAGATATAGCCCGACAACATGGGAGACTTAAGAGACATGGGTTCAATTCCTGGGTTGGGACGATCCCCTGGAGGAGGGCACAGCAACCCACTCCAGTAATCTTGCCTGGAAAATCCCATGGACAGAGGAGCCTAGGTGGGCTATGGCCCATGGGGTCGCACAGAGTCAAACACCACTGAAGTGATTTAGCACACACACATTCTTTATATTTTTTTCCTCCAAGCAGGTACAATGGAGGTTCAAGTGCCCCATGTGGATGCTTTTCCAGACCTTAATGTGTTCTATTTTTTTACTCTCAGTCATCTTGGCTAGTATTTACCTAAATTCTCTTCAGCCTAGTAAGTCTCAATTATGCAAAATAACCCTTGGCAACCACAAGCAAGGGGAGCACACACCTTGTAGAAGTAATACTTGTATCAAGTACGCCTTCAAAATTTAGAGTTGCCGATTGAAGATGGAGACTAGGCTGCGTGAGGGGTTATTAAAAGGTAACAGAAAGTACAGAGATTGTTTTAGCTCAGAGCGTGGACAGTCTACACACAGGTGGAATATGCAAGAGATGCAAGTGAATGCAGTGCTGAGAATGAACAGGGCTACTTTTCAGATTTCGTGGAGAAATAGGAAGCAAGGTCACTACCTTTCTTTCTTTAATTTGTTTTTTCGCCATGCCACACAGCATGTGGGATCTGGTTCCCCAACCAGGTATTGAATCCACAGTGGAAGGATGCAGTCTTAACAACCAGACCCCCAGGGAAGTCCCCTGGTCATCACCTTGAAAAGAGCATGGAAGAGGGGAGTATATAGAAGATGCAAACAGTCCTTTAGGACGATGGGGCAGGAAATAAAGTAGGAGAGTGGACCATAAATAGACTAGGAAAATATGATGGGATTTTGACTAGTACCAAAGGCTCATGGGAGGTGAGTGGTGATGAATTAAAAATGGGATGACCTAGCATGGATACAGGTTTTCCTCCACCTGTGTTAAGTAGCATGCATGTGAGACCATATAAGGTAGAAAGTTGAATTAAAACCAGGATTAGGCTCTTGTCAAGAAAATACAATTAAAGGACAGAAGAGCAAGAGAGTTGAACGTGTATGCAAAGGACTGTTTATAATGATAGAGTGTGCAGTCTAAGTTAAGTAAGCACCAGAGGAGGATGAGCGACTATGAAAAAGTGGTAGGATAAGATTTATTGATTTTCGGTCCTAAAGGACTTGAAATATTTTAGGAGTCAGGATGGGAGTGGGAGTGAATTGGAAAAATAGGAAAGCTTGCAGTTGAATATCAAGTTAATATCAACGTGGTTATCTGGTATTGTTCAAGTCTAGGATCTGAGTAGTGAGAAGCCGCCTGAAAAAAATGGTGGGACTTAATTAAACAAATAATTGAAGGAAAGGAGGTCAAGGAGCTGAGAGGTCAGGATTCTGGAAGGAATATCTACTTTGATATTGAGTTGCCAGAGTATCCATGAGGGCGTAGATACTGGAGAGTGACTCTAAGCCAGGAGGTGATCTTCTCCCATCCATTGTATTTGTACTCATGGGTCTATTAACCTGGAGATTCTTATCCTTCAGCTCTGAGAGAGTTTCTTGAACCTTTTTTTGGGGGGGGCGGGGGGGTAATTTGTTTCCTCTGTTTCCTACACTTCCTCTCTCCTGAAAGCCTGTTGTTAATGACAGATGCCCTGATCTGATGCTCTATCTCATTTGGCCCTCCCATTTCCCCGTCTCTTTTCATCTCTTTGTTCAGCTTCTTAAGACTGGTCTTCTAACCCTTTCATTGATTCTATTATTTCTACTATCTGTCCTACTTGTATTTTCCAGCAGCTATTTCTTATTCTAAAAATTTTCCTTTTGAGATGTTAATTTTTCATTTAACATCATGTTCTTATTTCATGGATGCAATATTTTATATTCCTGAGGTCATTAGTAAATTTGTCTTAAATGTTATCTATTTTTCGCTCATTGTCTTTGTTTACCCCAAGTTATCTTTGTCCATTTGTCCATTTGTTTTAATCTCCATATTTTATTTGACTTTCCACACATGTCTGGTGATATTTGACTGTTCATATCAAAGAGTGAGGCGCTGTCATAGTTGAGCTATTATAACAAAATACCAGAGAGGAGGTGGCTTAAGCAACAAAAATGTATTTCTCTGGGAAGTTCAAGATCAAGGTGCTGGCAGATTCAGTTTCTGGTGAGGACCCCCTTCCTGGTTCCTAGAGTGCGCTCTTCCCACGCATCCTCACGTAGTGGAGGGGGAGGGGAGCTCTCTGGCATCTTTTTCAGTCTTACTCCCATCTCCTATCAAACATGGTATCATTCATTCTGAACACTCTCTTGTTTCATTTTCCCAGAAATTAATCCTCTTGTTGCCAGCTGGCCAGTGATACTTTGGCCCCTTCTTGCACAGGAGAAGAGAGGAATTTTAGCATCCAACTACAATTTCTTTTTTCTTCAGTCCCACCCTGAACTCCTTCATACAGAGGTAACAACTATCTCCAATTTCTGAGCCTTTCCAGGGTCTTCTCAGAGGGATCTATTTGCTTTTTGATGGTTTCCACAGCAAAGCAGACTCTTTTGCTGTTCAGTTAACTTTGTTTCCATTCATCCTTCTGCCTTCTGTCTTCCAACATTTTGTTGTTAGGTCTTATCTGCTGTTGTCTCTTCTGTTCTTTTGATCCTTGCAGGTTCTCTAAAAAATTTTTCTACTCCTTGTCGGTCATTGTGTACTTTCAGGAGGAGGTGTGGTAAATGCACTTGTCCATCCACCATGTTTAGCAGGGACTTCCTCCTGGTTTTCTTAGATGGATTACTGAATAGTACGCATAACACACAGTCTTTATGTCCTGTCCCAACCCCCCTTTTGAGTTGACCTGTAACTGCAATGAACATCGCTTAACAGTACTGACAGGTTCTCAACAAAAGCAACTGCATCATTCTGCCTCTGTAATCAGGATTTTCTGTGGTATCATAAAACACTTGCTCAGCCCTTACATAAGGTATCCTAGAATTTCTGGGCATTTGACACCTTTCACCCTATGAAGAATGGAATCAGTGGGTGACTAGCTAACTTTCCCATACCTTGGTGAGATTATTATAAGACATTCTTTATGGTGTCTCAGAACTCCCCAGTGGAATTGAGCCCAAGTTGCCTATTAGTATTCATTAATTCAATTCAATCCAATTTGATTGGATTTTCTCCTTTTCCTTTCTCATCTTCCATACTCTCTCATGCTTCCTGAAATCCTTTCTAAAATAAATTCCTTGTATCCAAGGCCTTGTCTCAAAGTCAGCTTCTGAAGGAACTCAAACTAAGGGAATTGGTAGTGGAAGTGGCCCTGGAAAGTATATTCTCAATGATATGGAGGTAACAGAAATCCCATTGAAGGAGGTAAGTTGGGTGATGATAAATCCTGGCACTTCATAGAATCATAATTACCCAAACATGCACCTGTGGTATACAGGAATGAGGTCAGTGTAAAAGGAGATGCTTTGATCAGGCAATATGCTATGCCTGGAAGTAACGGGGGTTGTGGTAATCCTAGGAATTGAAGAGGTGTCTGACTTTTGTTCACTGGCCAAAAGCATTGAGGAAA
The DNA here is from genome assembly GCF_963930625.1 of Muntiacus reevesi. Classification (NCBI taxonomy): domain Eukaryota; kingdom Metazoa; phylum Chordata; class Mammalia; order Artiodactyla; family Cervidae; genus Muntiacus; species Muntiacus reevesi. Next base: position 58,331,821 of record NC_089261.1, on the reverse strand, counting down.
GAGAATGATGCAAATACATCATCCAGTTATCAGTTCACAATGGGAGACTGAAACTACAGTACAAAGCCTCCTTGGAGGGCTCCCAGGTCACTCCTTAGCACATCTACATTTGGTAAAGTGGTGATTGAAGAAACCAGGACCCGTCAAGGGCAAGATGACCAGGACTCTGCCGCTCAAAGATGAAGGTCTGGTCATCCTACCAGCAAGCAACTTAGATCAGTGGAAGCACTGGTTGAGAGAAAGAGAAATCTAGGATGCCTGGCAGAGGGGAGAGATGGTGGGTATAGATATGGTCTTGGACCAGCCACAGCAGGGAAGAGTACGGCTTCTGTAACTCTGCTATTTTCAGTCTTTGGAGGGCTCCAAGATCAACCCTTAACCAATAAAGTTTGAGAGCCAGAAGATAATTGCTCCAACCTCCCTCCCCTCCAGTGAATTAGTTCTGGGATATGTTCTACTCGATTTCTCAGGGCTCCCCCAGTGGAGCTGAATCCCAGCTGTCCAAAGGGGTAGTCTGCTCATTAATGCACCCATTCGACTTTCCTCTTTTTCTTTTGTCCTTTGCCCAATCCATCCCTCGAGCTTTCTGTGATGACCAACTAAACAACCCACAGTCCAGTGCTTCTCACAGGATCTGCTTTTGGGGGAGCCCAAACAAAGACAAGGAGCTCTCACTGTGAGTCTCCCTACCTATATTTATTTGTTATTTGCTTTGAAAAAAATTTGCTGAGAAAATAATACCATTTTAGTTGATAGGCCTGCCTAAGTAATACTTATTTGTAGAAATAGTAAAAGAACAGCTTTTAAAGTATGTTATTTTCACTAGTTTATAGAGAATGAGGAAACTGAACATTGAAAAAATATGCAGGAATACATACTTATACCATAAGAAGAAGAATATTTGAATAACTATGAAAAGAGTTGGCAGGACTGTCAGCTATCAAGGGATTATTTTGAAATTGGTATCATTGGCCAACTACAATGATTAATGAAATCAACATTTTCATGATGCAGGAGAAATAAACATCATAATTCAAATTTAATGGGCATTTTTTCTTTGAAAGCTGTTTAAGCTATTAGATTATAAGGGCTCATTTATCTTTCATTACAGAAGAGTTTTCATATACATGCATACACACACATACACATCTTCATACTTTACATATTTTCAAAGAGCAGTTCTACAGACTCAGACATTTTAACTTTGGTATGGCATGCAGTATTTCCTCTAGAAGGTAGCTTACATAGAAATCCCATGTTGGGAGCGAGTGTTCTGTTTTTCTTCATAGTGGCAGGAATATTGTTAATCTTCATGTATCATACACCGCATTTTGTGATAGCTCTAAGAGGCTATGGAGGTGAAACCAATAAGAGGTCTGCTCCCAGGTTTTCCAAGCAGAGACAAGGGTGGAGGGAAGCCCTTTGTTTTCTAGTGATGATGCCGGGAAGAACCGTGGAACTCCACCACGTGGAGAAAGTCTGAGTCAGTAAGAATGAAATCAAGGTGGAGTTGTTGTTGTGCAGTTGCTCAGTCATACCTGACTCTTTGCAACCCCATGGAGTACAGCACGCCGGGCTTCCCTTCCCTTCACTATCTCCCAGAGCTTGCTCAACTCATGTCCACTGAGTCGATGATGTCATCCTTCCATCTCACCCTCTGTCGTCTGCTGCTTCTCGTGTCCTCAATCTTTCCCAGCATCAGGGTCTGAAAGTTGTGGAGACAGGTGAAATAAAGCCTCAAGTCCTTGGTTTCAGAGCCTGAGGTCCCCACTGCCATCTGCTGGCCTCCACTGCCTTTGGGGGCTTGACCGTCCCCACTTTCCTTCTATTCTGGAAGCTCCCCTAATGAATGTCTTTCCCATTATTCCTCTTTTGTTCTGAAGGTAAATCAAGTGAGTTATCTGGTGTTTACAACCAATAACTCTGATGAATGTCTGGCGTTTACTTTTGTTTATTTGATCAAATAGTTATAAAATCACTGTTTAGTTAGGCAAAGCCTTCTACTACTTTTCCACTTGGATTTCTCAGTCATAGATTTCTCAGGTATGGAAGCTCCCTTCCTGGGTTTTTCTTACCTGTGGCTCTCTCCTATCCCAGCTTAGATATTGACTAGAGCTGTCCAACACTGCTGGCCTGGCTCCAGATTGCAGAGGTAGGTGAACAGCACCTCTCAGATGCTGTAGCAGACCCGTCTCCCTGAATTGTCACATTACTGAAGCTCAGGGTTCTCAGGAGTACCCGAGCCATTCCTAGGACTGTCTTGACCTTTTAATCCCAATGATAAAAGCAAGAGAGCTCACCTAAACAGTTCTTAACATAGCAGGACTGACAGTTCTTAACATTTTTTAGTACAGTTCTAGAGACCTGCTTCGAAGTTGTTTTCAGGGGCATTTTCTGTCTCACTGAGTACTCCCTCATGCTTTTGATCTTTTTAGAGTTCCACAATGATGCATGAGTATCAGCCATTTTCAGGTTGACCATCACTCCGTGTCTTAGTCTGCTCAGGCTGCCGTAACAAAATACCTGTGTAGACTGTGTAGTTTAAAGAAGAGGTTTGTTTCTCATGGTTCTGGAGATGGGGAAGGGCAAGATCACGGTGTAGGCTTTGATTCAGGTCCCGGTGAAGGCTTTCTTCCTGGCTTGTAGAAGGCCACCTCCTCATCGTGCGCTCACATGGTCTTTCCTTGGTCTGTGGGCCCAGGGCAGGCGGGGAGGGGATCTCTCTCTTCCGCCTTTTATAACCCCACTTATTCCATCATGGGGTCCTCCCTGGTGGCTCAGAGGGTAAAGCATCTGTCTGCAATGCAGGAGACCGCGTTCGATCCCTGGGTCAGGAAGAGCCCCTGGAGAAGGAAATGGCAACCCACTCCACTATTCTTGCCTGGAGAATCCCATGGACAAAGGAGCCTGGTGGGCTACAGTTCATGGAGTCGCGAAGAGTTGGACAGGACTAAGTGACTTCACTTTCTCACTTTCTTTCTTAATCTCAGCATGAGGACCTAACTCTCATGACTTCGTCTAACTCTAATTGCCTCTCCAAGTTCCCATCTCCAAATAACATCAGATTAGGGTTTAGGGTTCCAACATATGAATTGGTGCGGGGGGAGCAGATACAAATACATAGTCCAAAGTAACTCTGATCAAAATTTGGATTTTAGAGAGGGAAAATGTGATTGGTATAGCTTGGGTCCTGTGCCATCCTTGGCTAAGAGGTGGGCTGAGCACCTGTTTTAATCCCAACAAATTTTTTCCGTTGGGAAGTGGTAATTTTCTAAGGGAATTCAAATGCTATCAGCAAGAGGAAAGAGTGCCAAGCAGTTAAATAACCACAAATGCCCACTGCAGACAGCTTCCAAGATTTCAACAGAGCTAAGCTGAAAGCAGGGCTTCCCAGGTGGTTCAGCTAGTAAAGAATCTGCCTGCAAGGCAGGAGACCCCAGTTTGATTCCTGGGTCAGGAAGATCCCCTGGAGGAGGGCATGACAATCCACTCCAGTGTTTTTTGCCTGAAAAATCCCCATGGACAGGAGCCTGGTGGGCTACAGTTCATGTGGTTGCAAAGTGTTGGACACAACTGAACAACTAAATGCCACACACAGGACAAACTTAACCCAGCTGGGTTTGTCAACTGCTTCGTGAAATAGCACATTCACCTGTAATATGTAAATAAATGAGAATGTTTCTTGTGAAATTCTCACTGTCATTTTTCACTTTAGTTAGCCTTAAGAGGGATGTCTAGAATCTTTTTTTTCTTTTCATTTTTTCAGCAGAAAAGAAAAAACAGTTCAAAATTCCAGGAGATTTTTCTTTTAAAATATTTCCTTACTGAATCTATCTATCCCAACGTGGAAAATTGTACATCACACGTGGCTAAGTGAAAACAAGCAAGTTTCAGAACAGTATGTAATGTCATTTTGATAAAATATTTAAAATACAATGTCACTGAACAAGTTACCCCAAAGTCTTCATGGACTTGGTTTGATTACGTGCCAAATTTGTAATAGTGCTGTGGTTAACAGAATAATGGTCCCTCAAAGGTGTCCACGTTATCATCCCCCAAACCTGTGAATGTACTGCCTTACATGACAAAGGGAACTTTGCAGATAGGATTAAATTAAGAATCTGAGATGGGCGGATTAACTTGGATTATCCAGGTGGTCCAAGTATAATCACAAGAGTCCTTATAAGTGACAGAGAGAGGCGGGAGAGTCAGTGTCAGAGTATGAGGTGTGAGAAAGGCTGGACCGGCTCTGCTGGCTTTGGAGAGAGGAGGGAGCCAGGAGTCGAGGCTGCAGGAGGCAAAGAAGCGTCTTCTGTCCTGGAACCTCCTGAGCGGAACTCAGCCCTGGCAGCATCTTGATTTTCACCCAGAGAGACACATGTTGAACTTCCAACCTCCAGAACTGTAAGATAATAAATTTGTGGGGGATTTTTTGGAGCCACGATGTTTGTGGTAATTTGTTACATCAGCAGGAAACTGATGCAAGTGGCTATTCTTGGGAACAAGGTTTTGCAGGAGAGGGAAGTGAAAGGAAACATCAAAGGACATTAAAACTCCTAAACTGGGAATTTTTGCAAGAATATATCATTTGTATGCTAACCACTAATACATATTTCTGATGATACTTTACAAATAGGTTGTTTAATAACTCATTTTTGAAAGAATTTGCTGAATTTGTCAAAATTCTTAGCTTTTTTAAGGAGAGAAAATTTGCTACTTAATATTCATAAACTTTTATGAAGTGTGTATATATATATATGTCATATATATATGTATGTGTATATATATGGCTTGTATTAGTCAGAGAATGTGCTAAGCAGTATAGATATGTGTACATGTGTAAATATACCTATTTATTTATTTATTTGATGAAGGTGAGGGTTTCTTTTTTCCTTGTGTAACTTGAAGACAAGAAGTCCAAAGGAAAGGGGTTCAGGGCCAGCTAGAGGCTTCAAGATTATAAGTTCCTCGGTCTCCTTCTCTCTCTCTTGTTATGCCATCTGCAGAAAGCATGGCTTTCATTCCCTAAGTTGCCACATGGCTATAAAATGGCCACAGGAGCTCATGACATCTGTATTCTTGGCAAGAAAAAGAAAGGATAGGGTGGGAGGGAGGAGACAAAAGAACACATTTCTGCTGAGTCTGCCCCTTTTAAGGATCATTCTTTAAATTGGCATTGGCAATAAGCTAGTCTTGTAGCTACCTCTGTCTACAAGGGAGGTTGGAAAATGTAGGTTTTCAGCTGGGTACGTGGACATCCTCCAGCAAAATCAAGTTTCTCTTAGTGAAGAAAAAGAAGAGAGATAGATTTTGGGTAAATAATTAGCACCTGTACCTGTGTTCTGGCTTCTGTAACAACCAAATCATAAAGCACAGGCCTTTGTACCTATGTCTTTAAGGATAAATATTATGCCATAATGAACGGTCCTTAACCATTCAAGGCAATGTAAATAGACATATCATAAACATTTTATAACTGTTCAAAGCTAACCTCTTTGTAGAACCAGCAATAAACATTTAAAACCTAAAACAATCAGTTCTACTCTGAATTGATTTATAGGACATCAACTCAGTATATTTAGGTTTATAAGTAGCCCTAAAAATATACTAAAAATAGTTTTTAAAATGTACCCCAGTGTTCACAGCAGCACTGTTTACACTAACCAAGACTCAGAAGCAACCTAAAAATCCATCAACATATGAATGGCTAAAGAAGGTGTGTTACATACATACAATGGAATATTAGTCAGCCATATAAAAGAATTGGACCATGAGAGCTGGACCATAAAGAAGGCTGAGCACCAAGGAATTGATGCTGGAAAGGACTCTTGAGAGGCCTTTGGACTGCAAGGAGATCAAACCAGTCCATCCTAAAGAAAATCAACCCTGGATAATCATTGGAAGGACTGGTGCTGAAGCTCCAATACTTTGATCACCTGATGCAAAGACCTGACTCACTGGAAAAGACTCTGATTCTGGGAAAGATTGAGGGCAGGAGAAGGGGACAACAGAGGATGAGACTGTTGGATGGAATCACTGACACGAGTTTGAGGAAATTCTGGGAGGTGGTACTGGAGGACAAGGAAACCTGGCCTGCTGCGATCCATAGGGTCACAAACACTTGGACACAACTTAGCAAGTGAGCAACAATAGCATAAAAAGGAATGAAGTAATGCCATTTGTGGCAACGTGGAAGGGCATGAAGATTATTATATTAAGTGAAGTGAGTCAAACAGAGTGAGATAAATGTAATATTTATATGTGGAATCTTAAAACTAACACAAATGAACCTATTTACAGAACAGAAACAGACCCCCACCCAGACTTAGAGAATGAATTTCTGTTACCAGGGAGGAAAGGTTGCGAGGGATATACTGGGAGCTTGGCATTGACATGTACACACTGCCATATTTAAAATAGATAACCAACAGGGATCTACTGTATGTGCGCCAAGTCGTTTTAGTCATGTCCGACTCTTTGCAACCCAATGGGCCATAGCCCACCAGGCTCCTCTGTCCGTGGACTTTTCCCGGCAAAAATGCTGGAGCAGGTTGCCATGTCCCCCTCCAGGGGATCATCCCAACCCAGGGATTGAACCCCATGTCTCTTAAGTCTCCTGTGTTGTCAGGCGAGTTCTTTACCACTAGCGCCACCTGGGGAGCTAGTCTACTGTATAGCACAGGCAACTCAATGTCTTGTAGTAACCTAAAATGGAAAAGAAAGTGAAAAAGAATATATATGTATGCATATATATTGCTGTACAACTGAAATGACCACAACACTGTAAGTTAACTGCATTTCAACTTTTAAAAACAATTTAAAAAATCGTTCTAGTTTAAGACAAACTTCAGAAGGAATATAAAATACCCCCTCTTTGAAATTCTATGCAAAATGTTTGTGTTTGAGCATTTTTTCTTATTAAACGTTGCGTAAACCCTCAAAGGCATTGATGACCCAAACAGACTAATAACCGTGGATCTAGGTGGTGTGCCCATTTGGAAGATGCCAAACATTTACCTGGGCTTTCGTGGGCACTCAGTGGGAAAGAATCCGCCCGCCATGCAGGAGACGAAAGTTCAATCCATGGGTTGGGAAGATCCCCTGGAGGAGGCAATGGCAACTTGTTGCAGCATTCTTGCCTGAAAAAGCCCATGGGCAGAGGTGCCTGGCCGGCTCACAAAGAGCCCATGGGCTCGCAAAGAGTCAGACACGACTCAGCAACTAAACCACCACCACCACCAAAACAGCTTACCTAACTGAATTTGAACTGAGTGTCATACAAACATTATCAGGCCAAACAAAAACTAGTTGATGGAGTTAAGAGGGCTGGGGACACAGCTAGAGGCCCAGGATTGATCAGAGACCAGCATCAGACAGCCAAAGGCTCTCCGGCCTTTGAAGAAGCAAGAAGGAAGCGGGTCTCAGGCCCCCGGAGACAGCCAAGGGGGCATCCTCAGAATAAGTGACATCCTAGAGAGGGCAGTGTTTCATTTTGAGTCTGAGACATAAGAAAAGAACAGCATAGACCATCTGTTTGATAGATCTACAAACACAGATATTTGGCATTTAGTATTAAAACTGTTGATCAAGCTCCCAGAGATGATGATGAACAAGTAGAAGCTTCATGTTCCGTGCTGCCCAAGTGATCCCTGGAGGGGAGGGGAGCTCTAGCCCATCCATCTATTGAATCAACCCACATGGGTTTAAGACTTCAGGAGCCTTGAGGATTAGGACAGAGTTAATTCACTAATTTAATCAAAAGGGATCCCCCCAAACAAACAAACACACAAAAATGTAGTGTATTTGCAACATCATGGTTATTTGGCTTTGTAAACACCCGGAATTTTATTGGGAAAGAGCGCTGCTTTGGAGCTCCATCCTGGTGTATCCAGCACACCAGGCCCCTGCCTCTCCTGTGGAGGGGTTGTTGCTACTAATGTTTAGTCACTAAATCACGTCCAACTGTCTGTGACTCCGTGGACTGTAGCCCGCCAGGCTCCTTTGTCCCTGAGATTTCCAAGGTAAGGATACTGGAGTGGGTTGCCACTTCCTCCTTCAAGGGATCTTCCCCACCCAGGGATCGAACCTATGTCTCTTATGTTTCCTGCTCTGTAGGTGGGTTCTTTACCACCGAGCTGCCAAGGAAGCCGGGGGAGAGGGGAGAGGCTGTCTGCCAACTGGTCTCCAAAGTGGGCTGTGAGCCTGGCCCTCAATAGATTCCCAGGGTAGTTACTGCATTGTGAGAAGAAAGCGTTAGAACTTTTCAAAACTGATTATCTTAGCAAGAAGGGAGGGGCTTCCCCGGCGGTCCAGTGGTCAGGACTCCGTGCTTCCACTGCAGGCGGCACAGGTTTTATCCCTGGTCAGGGAACCAAAGTTCTATAAACCACGCTGTGTGACATACCCCTCACAAAAGGGGAAATAAGCATTATGAATATTCAATATACGGACTCAGAGTGGCCCCAACACCAGCCCTTGGGAGAGATGTGTGACTGTCAGCCCTCACTCTCTGTGGGGGATGTGTCCCCAGAAAAGTAAGAGCTTCACAGCTGTGGCATCCCACTGTTCCCAGTGTCTGGCAACACACAGACATTTATTTATGTTAGGTTAAGTGGATTTACAGAGCATAATGGGCTTCCCAGTTGGCGCTAGTGGTAAAGAACCGGCCTGCCAATGCAGGAGATGCAAGAGACGTGGATTCAACCCCTGGGTATGGAAGATCCCCCGGAGAAGGACACAGCAACCCACTCCAGTATACTTGCCTGGAGAGTCCCATGGACAGAGGAGCCTGGCGGGCTGCCGTCCACAGGGTCGCAAGAGTCAGACACAACTGAAGCAACTTAGTACACACGCACAGATCGTAGCACCTAATTTTATGTAAACTAGCCTCACAATATATACAAAGGACTTTAAAAGATTACAGGGAAAAAAAAAAACCTGCTGCTTGAAGATTTGCCTAAGGCAAAATCAAACCAGATAATGACAGAGCTGACATTTATGGTCCTAAAATCAGGTTTCTTTAGTCACATTACACAAGAAACATAAGGACAATCTAGTTGGATTGAAAAAGTGGTTCCCACCAAACTGAAAATACCCAGAAGACTACCAGAACTATGGAACTATCTACATTTAAGCACCTAAATTTTACTTTGGATATACCTACTGGCCACCTGATGCAAAGAGCTGACTCATTTGAAAAGACCCTGATGCTGGGAAAGATTGAGGGCAGGAGGAGAAGGGGAAAACAGAGGATGAGATGGTTGGATGGCATCACCGACTCGACAAACATGGGTTTGGATAAACTCCAGGAGTTGGTGATGGACAGGGAGGCCTGGCGTGCTGCGATTCATGTGGTCGCAAAGAGTTGGACACGACTGAGTGACTGAACTGAACTGAACTGAGCTTATATTGCAACTGTGAAATGTCTTTTTCGACTGTGACAGATGTTAAAACCAATGACAAAATGAACTGAACTTAGAAGCACACCTTTGAATTGCTATATAACAAAATGTCAAACCACAATTCTCAAAAATAATGAAGCATATTCAAATGCATTGCACTGATTAAAAATAAGATTTTCAAGAAAAAATTTTGTCACAAATAAAAATAAATGTTTTTAAATATTGTTCATTTCCAACTTAGCTCATCCTTTAAAAATATCTATTTTGTATATGCTATGATATACATATATATTAATACAGCAATACATATATAGAACAAAATATAAATAGACATCTTTGTGGGTTAATACTCAAAATGTTATTTACTATTAGCCTGTGCAATCAAAAGTGTTTAGAGATCATTGTTGAAGACGATAGAGGGTAGTTGCAATTTATTCATAAAATAATCTAATCCCTCTCAATTTAGTAATCTTCCTGGATGATTTGATGCTTTAACCAAATTAAAATATGATCTTGCCTTCCTTTAAACTCCCAAGCTGTAACTCGAAGATAACTGTGCTGTGATTTCTACTAATTACACTTATTTTCTTCTTGGATTACAATTACTTGAGTAGATGAGTGGTCCTCCTATGGACTTGAGGAAAAGCATACTGTGGACAGAATTTGGGTTTGAATCATTTCATTGATTGCTTCGGTATTTATCTCCCCTAGCACTTAGCACGTAGGAGGTGCTCATCAAAAATTTATTTGGAAATTAAGAGAAAATGAGTGTCTAGAAGGCCTTTAGGACCAAGGATCACAGCAGGCGATTTCATTATTTGACAAGTCATTGAGGTAAACCACTCTGTGCTGAGTCTTGCCAGGGGTGAGTACTCTTCCATCAGCGGGAACTTTTTTCATCCTCTGATCATACAGGTAACTGTTTATGCCAAAGACTGCTCACTTCGGCTCAGAAATAAAAAAGCAATATATTGGCTACTCTTTGTGGCTTGGAGATGCCTAACCCATGTGGGGTCTTAGTTCCCTGACACCAGGGTTTGAATCGGTACCCCCTGCAGTGGAAGCCAGAAGTCTTAACCACTGAACTACTGGGGAAATCCCATGGGTTTCCATTTTATATGACTGTGTGTGTGTTCAGCCGTTCAGTCCTGTTTGACTCTTTGAGACTCCATGGACTATAGCCCACCAGGCTCCTGTCCATGGCGTTTTCCAGGCAAGAATAGTGGAATCAGTTGCCATTTCCTACTCCAGGGGATCTTCCCAACCCACGTCTCTTGCATCTCCTACACCAGCAGGTGGATTCTTTACCACTAGCGCCACCTGGGAAATCCCTTGATTGATCAAGTGCAATAACTCTATATTGTCCTCAGCCTGACTCTTACATGGATGGTCATAAAAAACAAATTCAATGTCATCTTTAGCTAATTTATATATAGATGTAAGTTTAAATTTTTTAACTTAAAAAACTTTTTCAGGCTACACTGGATCTTCGTTGATGCCTGAGGGTGTCTATAGTTGCACAAGGGCTCTTCTCTGGAGTTGCAGCCCAAGTGTTTCTACAGTTGCAATGCTTGGGCGTCTCCAGTTGCAGTGCAGGGACTCAGTAGCTGTGGAGATCAGGTTCTCAAGTTGCCCCACGGCATGTGAGGTCTTAGTTCTCTGATCAGGATTGAACCCTCGTTGCCTGCATTGGAAGGTGTATTCTTAAACACTGGACCACCAGGGAAGTCCCAGATGTAGATTAAAAAAAAAAAAAAAAAAAAACATGCAATGGGCAGATAACCTCACTCGTCAAAATAATCTTAATAGCTCCATTCCTTATAAAATATGCAGCAAGTTCTAATGGACTCCTTGCGAGGAGGAACTAATGGAATCTTGCTTTCTGTGCTGACATGAGAATGTCTTACTTGACTTCAGTGTATCTGATTCAGTCGCGTAACTGATTCTCTCTCTCTTTTTAATGTCAAAATCATTTTCATATGACCTCTCTGCTTCAAACAGGTCCAAAGGTTCCCCTTGGTTCTTCAGTAATGTCCCAATTTGAAGCCCCAGGTTTAGTAAAAATTTCTCATTTGCCTTTGCAAGAAAGTCAATGATAATTTTCCAGTAATTTGTGGGGCAATTTCTACCCTACTAAATTCTGAAAGATTACTAAATTATAAAAAATACATGGAGATGGCTCTTGCTAAAGAGATATGTTCTTTTATGATTTCCACACCAATTTGCAATGTTTGTAACAATGCACAGCAACTTATTTTTTATATTCTAAGGAAAAGATAACCTGGAAGGACATTGAGCTGCTCTTGTATGAATATAACTCAACTGCCTTCCAGATCTTGGCTTTGAGATTAGAATTGTTTTTCAGAAGCAAGAAATGGGTTGAACCGAGCCATCCGTAACTCTACACTAAGAGTTCCCATTGTCACCTCTACAACCCAGGAAGTCACTTGGTTAATATATAATGCCAAGGAGCCTGATATCAGAAGTCCTATTTCCATGCAGGACAGTTGGCTTGTATAAAGTCACCATAGCATGATCACAGCCCTAGCTACCTTCTGCCCTCTGCGATACACGTCTCCATTCATATGGAAATGATACAAAGCCTGGGTACATCTAAAAGTTATGCCATGAAACAAAAATCTTTGCAAAATTGGAAAATTTTTTATAATGGTTTTAATTCTGTTGGCAGGGCTGGCTCATTTTATATGGCCACTGGACTGGGCTAAAGGATGCCAGATAGCTGGTAAAACATTATTTCTGAGTGTGTCTGTGAGGGTGTTTCCAGAGAAACTAGCATTTGAATCAATAGATTGAGTGAAAAAAATTGCCCTCACCAGTGCGGGTGGGCATCGTCCAACCTGTTGAGGGCCTGAACAGAGCAAAAGTCAGAAAGAGGGCAAATTTGCTCTCTGGGCTTGAGCTGGGGTATCTGTCTTCTACCCTCAGCCGTCAGTGCTCCTCCGAGTTGTCAGATCTTCAGACTCAGCCTGGGACCTGTGCCGTCACCCCAGCCTGGCTGCCTGCTCTCATTCTTGGACCAGGGGGCTTGGAAATGGGAGCCACACCACTGGTTTCCCTGAGCCTCCAGCTTGCAAACAGCAGACTGTGGGACTTCTCAGCCTCCATAATCATGAAAGCCAATCCCTCATGATAAATCTCTGTATCTAATAGAAAACAAACAAAAGTGGTAACCATTGGGAGGGGTGGGGGAGGAAAAGGGGAGTGGGAGGCCCAAAGTACTGGGTGTACAATGAGCTCAAGGATGTACTGTACAATGTGAGGCATATAGCCAATATTTTGTAATAACTAAATGGGAAGTAATCATTAAAGATAGTATAAAAAAATTAAAAATCAATCGCTATATCTGTATCATCTATATCTGTAGCTAAATCATCTCCTACTGGTTCTATTTCTGTGAGGAACCCTGACTAATACAAAGCTGCTCTTCAGCAGATGGTCTTTTTTAAATTGAAGTACAGTTGATTTACAGTATTGTGTTAGTTTCAGGTAGGCAGCAAAGTGATTCAGTTATATATTTTTTCAGATTATTTTCCATTTTAGGTTACTATAAGACATTGAAAATATGGTTCCCTGTGCTATACAGTAAATCCTCGTTGCTTATCTATTTTATGTCCAGTAGTTTGTACCCATTAATCCCACATCCCTAATTTATCCTCCCCCCTCTCCTTTCCCCTTTGGTTACCATAAGTTTGTTTTCTGTGTCTGTGAGTCTATTTCTGCTTCAAAATAAGTTCACTTGTATTATTTTTAGATTCTATATATAAGTGATATCATATATCTGTCTTCAGATGACCTTGAATGAATAAATTCTATCAACTAGAATCACTAGGTTAAGAATAGAGAGCAAGCTAATTTTTAAGGGGATCCATCCAGCCTCACCGTGAAAAGGTTACTAAGTCAATACTGAGTCCTCATATTCTGCTTTTTGGAAAAGCAATAAAAATGGAGGATACTGGACAACAACAACAACAAAACAAAGAGTTTTTCCTGTCTTATTCAGAATCAACACACTATAAGTTTTCTATAATGGTAAATTTTTATAATAATAAAAAGAATGCATTCTCATTGTACCAAATCTGGAAAATTTCAAAAACTATGGAGAAGATTTCCATTATCCATAATCCCACAATTCATTCATTTGCTTAATTGAGCAACACGTATACAAAACTGCACACCTTACTATGAGCAGGGCAGCATGTTTCAAAGCTCACAAACCAGAAATGTTCACCTCTAACTGGTTTTCTTCTGGCCCCTTTTCTCAATGCACTCTTGATAATCAAACAGGAATCAGGGACTCCCCTGGTGCTCCAGGCGTTAAGACTTCGCCTTTCAATGCAGAGGTGCAGGTTTGATCCTTGGTTGGGGAGTTAAGATCCTACATGCCTCACTTCCCCCAAACCAGAACATAAATAGCAGAAGCAATACTGTAACCAATTCAATAAAGACTTTTAAAAAAATGGAAAAAAATAAGAATCAGATTTTATATATATTTGGATTCTCTTTTTCAGTTAGCATAAACGTTTTTTAAACTATCAACTAACATTCAAAGATACTATTTTAACAGCAGTGTAATATCACATCACACAAGTTTACACTGATTTATCAAGCCATTCTACTTGGGAACATATATGACTTTCAGTGTTTCATCATCATAAATCTGCAAGTATATCTGGTTATCTTTGAAAATTTTTTCTGGGGTTTGGATTGCTAGATCCAAAGCCTTGAACATTTTTATGGTTCTAGATGGGAAATAGATGGGCTCCAAAATCACTGCAGATGGTGAATGCAGCCATGAAATTAAAAGACGCTTACTCCTTGGAAGGAAAGGTATGACCAACCTAGATAGCATATTAAAAAGCAGAGACATTACTTTGCCAACAAAGGTCCATCTAGTCAAGGCTATGGTTTTTCCAGTGGTCATGTATGGATGTGAGAGTTGGACTGTGAAGAAAGCTGAGTGCTGAAAAATTGATGCTTTTGAACTATGGTGTTGGAGAAGACTCTTGAGAGTCCCTTGGACTGCAAGCAGATCCAACCAGTCCATCCTAAAGGAAATCAGTCCTGGGTGTTCATTGGAAGGACTGATACTGAAGCTGAAACTCCAGTACTTTGGCCACCTCATGCGAAGAGCTGACTCATTGGAAAAGACCCTGATGCTGGGAGGGATTGGGAGCAGGAGGAGAAGGGGGGCGACAGAGAATGAGATGGCTGGATGGCATCACCGACTCAATGGACATGAGTTTGAGTAAACTCCAGGAGTTGGTGATAGACAGGGAGGCCTGGCGTGCTGCGATTCATGGGGTTGCAAAGAGTTGGACACGACTAAGCGACTGAACTGAACTGAACTGAACTGAGATATACAACACTCAGTTGCTTTTTGCAAGATTGAAATGGTTTATATCCACCAGCTGAGAGAATGTCTGTTACACAGTGAGGTCCCATCCCTCAAAACAGTGAGTGTGTGCGTGCTCAGTCATGCCCGACTCTTTGTGACCCCATGGACAGTAGCCCACCAGGTTCCTCTGTCCATGGAGTTTTCCAGGTAAGAATACTGGAGGGGGTTGCCATTTGCTCCTCCAGGAGGTCTTCCTGACTCAGGGATCAAACCAGCATCTCTTGAGTCTCCTGCTTTGGTAGGCAAATTCCTTACCACTGCACCACCTGGGAAACCATATGAATATTACCATTTTTTAAAAAGTCTTTCCCAACTGGATCAAAACAGGTTTTTCTTTCAATTTACATTTCTTAATTGACAAGGTAAGTCAAGATACAGTGCATATATATATATATATATACATATGTACATGTAACATATATCCCTTCCATGTGCACATGACGACAAAAATATATTTGATATTGCCTCTCAGATCTTTCTGTAAAAGAATGTGATTAGAAAAATGCAAGCCATTCTCATTTTAATTCTTTCCTTTCATTTTTGTCATTTGAAACTCATAAATTTGATGCACTCTACATTTATAAAACTTGCTTAATGTATGGTGTATTTATATAGATTTGCATCAAAAACCTCAGCTTGTCAGCAAGTTGTACTTAGGCCCCCACAGGTAAGTATAGCGCTGTTCTGAGCACTGAGACTAACATAATATAGAACAGACACCAGCTTGTGATCTAGGGGAGACAAGACATGTAAACATGCAATTATCTAAATATGTACATAAATACAGTTCTGTAATTAAAGAGTGAATATGGGAGGAGGGGAGACTTTACCAGTGGGTTGGCGATGTTTACTTCTTTCTTCCCCATAATATCCTGGCATTTTAACCTCCATACCTAGAACATGAATTATATAATGCAGGGGCAGTCATTCAGGTTACATATCACATGGCCATAAGAAACAGTCATTAATATTAACACCATCAATAAACTGGCCAGAGATATCTCCTCATAAAAAGGGCCAGACTTTTCACCCTGCCAGGAAAAAAATGGTAATAAATATGAACAAAAGAGAAAAACAAATAAAAAAAGAGAGAGAGAGCAAATACTTCTGGACTAAATTCACATTACATAAAAAGAACAGATCCAGAGTTAAATATAAGTGTATTCCCCCATCCTCAATCAGAGGAACAAAGTGTGTAATATGATTTGTGTTTTAAAACTCATTTTTGCTTTCCTATTCATTCTTCCCCACCTACAACACATCTTGGGTCCCCCATCCCAGCAAACACTCTTATGTGTATTAAGCAACATTTCTAAGCATGTACTAACTCATTTGAGCCTCAAAATAACCCTATGGTGAAAGTGCTATTAGGATCGCCCCCATTTCACAGATGTGGAAACTGAGGAACCAAGAGACTAAATTACTCTCCCAGGCAGCTGGGATTCAGCCTCAGGAAGTCTGGTTTTACAGTCTATCTTCTCAACCTTGCAAGTTGCACTGCCTCCTTGGCTGGATGGTGAACTATGTGCATTTGAAAAGCTAAGGAGATATGTAAGGAATTAGGAAAGAAAGAAAAGTTTTAAAAGTTATCACGTCATTGGAGACCTTGTAAAGAGAAGAGAAAAGAAAGGGGGCAGCCTGGGTTAGTTGTGCAAAGCCAATGGAAGAAGTGGACGAATAGGAAATGGAAAAGAAAGGCAGAGAGACATCCACCTTCACCCTGCTCAGCTCCTTGGTGACAGGATCTGGTGACTCGGGGATGGAACAGGGCATCCCTGCTTTTAGGCAGCACACCGAACTTCAGTGGATCCCCCAAACTGTCTCTGCAACAACCCCACCAGAGCCTCTTTCCACAGCAATTACGAAAGGGGTGGTGGAGGAAGTGTTGCTCACTAACTCAGGCCAAGGACCTGCCCCAATAAAAGTATTAACCCCATAGTAAGATCACATTCTGACCCTCACAGGAAACTTCAGGAGGTGCCCTTTACCACCTGTTGTTGTTTGTTGTTTAGTCGCTAAGTTGTGTCCGACTCTTTGTGACCCCATGGGCTGTAGCACACCAGGCTTCCCTGTCCTTCACCATCTCCCAGAGTTTGCTCAAACTCATGTCTATTGAGTCAGTGATGCCATCCAAGCATCTCATCCTCTGTCACACTCTTCTCCTCCTGCCCTCAGTCTTTCCCAGCTTCAGAGTCTTTTCCAATGGATCCGCTCTGTAAATTGGAAGTTATTCCTCTCTTGGGCAAGCTAACTGCCGTGGGAGGTGGAAATACATGTAGAGTTTGTGAAGACATGGGTTTCTCCAGTGAGTTCTCTTGAAACATGAATGTCTAATGGGGGTGGTTCAAACAGTGCATCCAGGATTTTTTTCCCTCTGTGACCTTGGACCTCAACTTTCCCTCTTCTCTTAAGTGACTGTAGAATGAGGAAGAGATGGTAATCACTGGACAGCCACAGGGAAATGTCCTTCTAAAGAACTTGGTATGGGGAATGAAGGAAAATGAAATTTTCCTCCAAGAGCAAACAACCAATTCAACTATTGGACAGCACAGGGAAGTGTACTCCATATCCTGTGATAAACCACAGTGGAAAAGATTTTTTTTTTAATTTTTAAAAGAATATATATATATACACACATATAAGTATTCAACATAACTGATTGAATCACTTTGCTGCACAGTAGAAATTAACACAACATTGTAAATCAACTATATTTCAATTTTTAGAATCGATATATATAAACATTATATGCAGCAGAGATATGCAGAGTCATCATGCTGAACATAGTAACCTGAATGAAGATATTAACACAGCTAAAGGAATAATGGTCAATTTGAAGTAACGATCGATACTATGGGAGAAGGAAAAGGAGAGAACAAAGAGGAAAATTTATGAACTCTGTTTGCATTTTGAAAGTTTGCTAAGCATTGCCCTCAAGGTAGTGAACGAAATCGGGCCTGCTCTGCCTTCGTGGAGTCCCATGCCAAGCTCACAGCATCCATCTAAAAATACTGGGGGGAGAGAGGCAACCTAATCAAAAACATCCAGTAGTCCAGGCATTGGGTTTGCCCATTTGTGGCTACCAATGTTATTCCCCTTCCTTTATCAGCTGATGCTCATAGATGGAGGACCCTGAACCACCCAGCTTGCAGACTTGCAAAGACCAGATGGGTGCACTCGCGCCACCCTTTTATTCTTGTCTCCCTGAAGGAGGCGGGGCTACCCGGACATGGGACAGCCTATCAAGTCCTGGCCTCATGCGCCAGGGGGCGGGGTCATGGAGTCAGGGAACCGCCCCTGCGCCTCAAAGACTTGTGAGCCCTTGGATCCGCCTGCCCAGCACTGGGGGCCCCTTGAACCTCACATCCCCAGTAGCCTGCATTCTGCCTTCTCCCGCTCCGGCTTTTTGGGGTGCGTCTGGGGAGGTGTCATAGAGGGTGAGGGAGTAAGTCCGTTTAACCATGCCCTTCAGTTTGGATGAGTTGGAGCCTGGGGGCTTCAAGGGACAGACACTGCTTTTCTCCATGAACATTCCACGTTTAGAACTTTCTCTTCTCACTGACTGTGGGGTGAGGGCCAGCAACGATCACCTCCAAGAGATGCTTCAGGCCATTCTGACCTGCGGGCAGTCCATCGTTGGTCGTCACCGCCCCCCAGCCCTACCCCTGGCCCCAATTTCTTTTGTTGTTGTTATTTTCACTGTTTATTTTGTTTTGGTTAATTTTTTATTTTTATTGTTTAAGCTTTATTTTATGTTGGCGTATAGTCGATCAACAAGTTGTGTTAGTTTCCGGTGTAGAGACAAGTGATTCAGTTATACACATACATGTATCTATTTTTTTTCAAATTCTTTTCCTGTCTAGATTGTTACCTAATATTGAGCAGAGTTCCCTAATATTGTGCTATACAGTACTCATCTCCTTTTCTAATTTAGTGTTCAGCACACAAGCTTCAATTGGACTTTGAGTTCCACGCTTCTGCTTCTGCTTGCTTTGGTGGTCCAGGCTGTGTCACTTATTCTCATCGTAATTTAATCAACAGACACTCTGGTTGTCCTCTCTGTGAGCTTTAGACAGGTTGCTGATGAAAGTGGGCATCTGAGCCTGTGGAGCCCAGGACTGGGCAAATGCCACCAAATTAGTAGCATCCTGAGCACTTGTGCATGAGCAGCTAGCTTCCTGTTAACCCTCAGAACCATCAATAGCTGCTGTCCTTTTATATGTAAAACTTCTGCAAGGACAACCTTGTAAGGTCGCTGAGAGGATGAACCATAATACAGGCCGAGCAACTAAGAGGATGCCTGACACCAGGTAGACAATAAATATGGGAATTATCGCTGTGCTTGTTTGCATTTTAGAGATAACTGTACATGTCTTGAATTACAGTCAACCTCCATTATCTGCGAGTTCCACATCAACAGATTCAACCAAGCTCAGACCAAAACTACTAAAAAAAATAAAATAAAAATTCAGAAAATTTGAAACAGCAAACCTTGAATTTGTCACAGGATGGCAACTATTTACCTAGCATTTTCATTGTACTTAAAATTAGTCACATGGCACTTACATGGTATGAGGTATTATAAGAAATTTAGAGATGATTTTAAGTATATGAGAAGGGGCTTTCCTGGCTGTCCGGTGGTTAATACTTCATCATCCAGTGCAGGAGGTAGGGGTTCCATCCCTTGTTGGGAAGCTAAGTTCTCACATGCCTCATAGTCAAAAAGCCAAAAAGAAAAAACTCCATAAAAACAGAAGCAATATTGTAACAAATTCAGTAGAGACTTTAAAAAATGTTGCACATCAAAAAAAGTCTTTTAAAATAAATAAATAAAGTATATGGGAAGATGTGTGCAAGTTATATGTGAATGCCTCACCATTTTATATAAGGGACTTGAGCATCAGTGGATCTTGGTACCTGCAGGCATCCCAAATCCAATATACACTATGCTCTTAAAAGGAGTAATAAATAACTTCTGTCCACAATAAGTAGGAGACATTCTTTCTCATAATAGGAGACATTCCCAACATATCTATAGGCAGTAAGGTAGCAGTGAGGCCACAATATTTCTAAAGACCTGCAATTCTCTAGCCTCTTATAACTCAGGCAATTACTTGGTCCAAATGGCTCTGTCCAGCTCAACTCTCTTGCTGACTATTCGTGTTCTAAATTATACCCGGGTGCCATCTGCTTTAAAGTGGCCTGCATTTATGGCTTGCCTCAATATCTAATTCTAACCCTGCAAAACACATCATGAATGTGTAGTCCGTGTTCCCTGTGCACACACGCGATTAGGGTATATTCTTCACAACCTTCTCATTAACCCCTCAGAGGCGTTCATTAATGCTCTGAGAGGGTCACACCCAAGGGCCATCTTCGACCACTATCCCCAGTAAGAAATCCACCACCCAGTGCATACGTGTGCACATGGGCCCACACATGCACATGCACACACACACACTTTTATGACTGAAACAAAGCCCTTATAAAATGATACTTACATTTACTGTACAGATTAATTCTATTTTCTATTTTTTTTTTCTTTAAAAAATTGCTGACTTAGACCTAGGTTAATTTAGGACCCCACTAAGGACCTCACTAAGGACTACCGCACAATTGCACTCATCTCACACACTAGTAAAATAATGCTCAAAATTCTCCAAGCCAGGCTTCAGCAACGTGAACCGAGGACTTCCAGATGTTCAAGCTGGTTTTAGAAAAAGAGGAACCAGAGATCAAATTGCCAATATCCGCTGGATCATCAAAAAAGCAAGAGAGTTTCAGAGAAACATCTATTTCTGCTTTATTGACTACGCCAAAGCCTTCGACTGTGTGGATCACAATAAACTGTGGAAAATTCTGAAAGAGATGGGAATACCAGACCACCTGACCTGCCTCTTGAGAAACCTGTATGCAGGTCAGGAAGCAACAGCTAGACCTGGACATGGAACAACAGACTGGTTCCAAATAGGAAAAGGAGTATGGCAAGGCTGTATATTGTCACCCTGCTTATTTAACTTATATGCAGAGTACATCATGAGAAACTCTAGGCAGGAAGAAGCACAAGCTGGAATCAAGATTGCTGGGAGACATATCAACAACCTCACATATGCAGAGGACACCACCCTTATGGCAAAAAGTGAAGAGTAACTAAAAAGTCTGTTGATGAAAGTGAAAGAGGAGAGTGAAAAAGTTGGCGTAAAGCTTAACATTCTGACAGCTAAGATCATGTCATCCTGTCCCATCACCTCATGGGAAATAGATGGGAAGACAGTGGAAACAGTGTCAGACTTCATTTTTTGGGGCTTCAAAATCACTGCAGATGGTGACTGCAGCCATGAAACTAAAAGATGCTTACTCCTTGGAAGGAAAGGTATGACCAACCTAGATAGCATATTAAAAAGCAGAGACATTACTTTGCCAACAAAGGTCTGTCTAGTCAAGGCTGTGGTTTTTCCAGTGGTCATGTATGGATGTGAGAGTTGGACTGTGAAGAAAACTGAGTGCCGAAAAATTGATGCTTTTGAACTATGGTGTTGGAGAAGACTCTTGAGAGTCCCTTGGACTGCAAGCAGATCCAACCAGTCCATCCTAAAGGAAATCAGTCCTGGGTGTTCATTGGAAGGACTGATGCTGAAGCTGAAACTCGAATACTTTGGCCACCTCATGCGAAGAGTTGACTCATTGGAAAAGACCCTGATGCTAGGAGGGATTGGGGGCAGGAGGAGAAGGGGACGACAGAGGATGAGATGGCTGGATGGCATCACCGACTCAATGGACATGAGTTTGAGTAAACTCTGGGAGTTGGTGATGGACAGGGAGGCCTGGCGTTCTATGATTCATGGGGTCACAAAGAGTCGGACATGACTGAGAGACTGAACTGAATTGAAGGACCCAGGACTGGCTGTTTTGAGACACTGTTGTGAGCCCTGTGGGTAAAAGTCTACAACTTGTGTTGTTCATACAGCCTTGTTTGTTATCATATTTTCTTGCAAGTCCTAAGAGTGACTTCTGCCTACTCTGGGGCTTTGCTATTATTGTTTGTTTGTTTGACATTTTGGTTAACAGATGATAATGTCGCATCATTTTAATATTGTTAATATTAGAAATTGATAAAATGTGGTTCCTGGGAAAGTTTAACTACTCAAAAAATAAGTGATTCTGGGGAGCTGGGTATGTTGAGCCAGTCCGCTGCTTGGAGCAGGATTATTATTGTTTCTGTGCTTCACTGTGTTTATAAAAGGATCCTTATCAAAGTACTAACACTGTTCACCAATCCAGGGCCAGGGTGGCACCCACGGGAGAAGAGTGAAGGCCTTCCCTCCCACCCAGCCCTGCTCTCCGTGGGCCCCTGGCCACTGGCATGGCACAGCTGAGGGATCGCTCAGGTTCTGGGAGTCACATCCGGGACAGAAACCCAGAGATGTCGCTTCCTGACGCTGCAGCCTTAAGCACACCATCTCATTTCCCTGAGCTCCGGTGCTCTCATCTGTGAAGCGGGTATCACACCAAATTCATGGACTCTGCCAGGACTGAGTGGGATCACGCTGTATGTACAGTCATAGAACTCACTGTAATATCACCTATCACAATCCGCGTGCCCTGTACGTGCATGCATGCTAAGTCACTTCTGCCATGTCCAACTCTTTACAACCCCACAGACTGTAGCCCACCAGGCTCCTCTGTCCATGGGAATTCTCCAGGCAAGAATACTGGAGTGTGTTGCCATGACCTCCTCCAGGGGATCTTCCTGAGCCAGGGATACCTGCGTCTCTTGGGTCTCTCTTATGTCTCTTCGTTGGCAGGTGAATTCTTTACCACCAGTGCCACCTGGGAAGCCCCAGCAGTGCCCCCTTCCCTCCTATGTCCCTTTCAGTAATTTGAAGGTTTTTGTTTGCTTGTAAGTTTGTTGTTTTGTTTTTTTTCCCAGGATACTTATCTTTTTTTTTTTTTAGAGTAGTGATTTTCTTTATTTACTTTTTAAAATTACATTCACTTTCTTAAAATTTTATTTATTTTTAATTGCAGGATATGAGTCAGGAGTAGTGCCATGAGAAAGAACCAGTATTTATCATTTTCCCCTTTCTTTCTGTTAATTAATCTCAGCATCAGATTAATCATAATCCTTGATTCATGACACACGGCCATGCTTGAAGGTCAGGCATAACCTGCTTTTGCTTATTTGGTGAACTAACTCTTCTTAATAATGTCATAAGCACCTAGGAGCTCACTACATTTAACGAAAGCTAGGGCCTTTATCACAGTATCTCATGAGGTTCCAGCCTCCCTCCCCTGCACCCACCCACCTAATCCCCTTGCCTCCCTTCACCCAAGGAAACCTTCATTTTGCCTCTTTAATTTTTTCGAATTTAGAAAACCTGCTATCTTGGATGGAGGCAAGTTCAGGGCCATGCTGAGCTGAACCTTGGATGGACTCTGGACCCTTCATATGCCAGGCAGACACACGGGGTGGAGGTGGTATGTATCCCTAAGTCATGTCTGACTCTTTGCAACCCCCTGGTCTATAGCCCTCTAGGATCCTCTGTCCCTGGGATTTCCCAGGCAAGAACACTGGAGTGGGTTGCCATGCCCTCCTCCAGGGGATCTTCCTGACTGAGAGTTTGAACCCTCGTCTCCTGCATTGGCAGGCGGATTCTTTCCCGCTGAGCCACCAGGGAAGCCCAATATGTTGTAATGAATATCCCTACTCCCAGAGCCTCTCAGCAGAGAGGCAGGAAATTCTAGCTCTACAGGCATAAAGAAACAGAGTAGCTTGCTCAAGGCCCTCTGTGTTTTCCCTCCTCTCCTCTCCCCTCTCTCATCCCCCTTCTCTCTTCCTAGGGTTAATGAATGGTTATATAATATCTCTTTGTTGATAGCTCTTAATTATCCACTTTGTGACTTTTTTAAAAAAAACTCCTAGGTAAAGTTCCCCCTCCATCCTACACATTACCATAGCATTATCTCCTTTTCTGACTCAGCTAGTATATTCTCAAAAAAGCAGGTGAGTGCCAACTCATTATAAAATTAGCTGCATCAAGTGTGCAAGCATATACATTGCAATGCTATTCATAAATCTGAGATGATCAGAGCTACCACTCTCCTCTCTCAAGATACAAATAAAATTTGTATTTGAAGCCTATTAACTTGTTTTCCAGCTTTCTCCTTTCTCAGATAGACCATCTCATTTTTTCCCCAACTGCCTCAAGAATAAGGACCACTCCACCTACATTCCACCCACTAGTGCACAGATTATAGGCTGCAGGAAACCCTGCCTAAGAAATTGAAGGAAGTAGAAGGAAAATGAATTTCAGAACTTCTCCCAAGTGTCATCAGAGATCATTGTCACTTTTGTTTAGCAAGATACAATTGATGCCCCAAAGTAAGTCCAGAGCACTTGGAAAGCCCTTGAGAGTTAAGTTGGTTAACACACTTATGTCATCAGGTAGCAAGCTCTGGAATGGCAGAAAGAAGGGAGAAAAAGAGAAGGTCTCCAGGGCAAGAGAAAGAGAGAAAGAAAGGAAGGACGATCAGTGTGATGTTCCACAGAGCACAGTCACTGAAGAGCTTCAGCTGGAACTTCATTGGAAGTTGGCTCATGTCCTGAACTGCGCTAAAGTCATCATCCATCACCCACAAACTCACAGTCTTTTTCTGAGAGCTGGGCGTGAGGCTGGAATGATGCTAAACATTAATAACACACAGACTCTCCCCTTCACAGACCCAACATGTAGAGGCGAGGGGAAAAGGCAGCTCTTCTGACTCCATGGGATAAGAACAACAAAATAATTTACAGGGACTTCCCTGGTGGTCCAGTGGTTAAGACTTCACCTTCCAATGCAGGGGCTGTGAGTTCGATCCTTGGTTCAGGAACTAAGACCCCCACATCCCTCTCAGCCAAAAAACCAAAACACAAAACAGAAGCAATATTGTAACAAATTCAATAAAGATTTTTTAAATGGACCACATTTTTTTAAAAAAAAACCTTTAAAAATAAAATAATCTACAAAGATTATTTTGTAGAATAATAATCTACACAAAATATTTTGTACAAAATAATCTATACATGCATTAATAACGTTGAGGTGTGGAAGAAGATCTCAGAAGAGGTGATCCTGAAGTCAGAGTTTCCATTAAGAATTCTTTGGTTGCAAGTAACAGGGAAAGCGGGCAATCATATCCAGGGCCATAATTTGCAAAGCTCTGGTTTTAACAAATAGAAAGTCTATACGTGTATGTGTAAAGAGACTCAGGGATATGTAGCTACTGCTTCTAGCTTGGGAACTCCTGGTTGTCATCATGATCCCAGGCCCTTTCCATCAGTCAGCTCTGCCTTCCTTCATGCTTGTTGTCTCATGACACAGAATGACTTCAATAGCTCTAGGACTGGGTCCACCCATGCTCAAGACAAGAAGAAAGAGGAAGAGGCAACCCCAGCAGCTCTCCTCTTATACTTTTCCCTTTTGTTAGAAAGCAAAGCTTTCCCAACTGTCCCAAATGGATGTAGATTTCTCCTTTGCTTCATTGGCCAGGACTGAGTACACACAGTCAATGGCAGGAAGGAAGGATGCAAAAGTAACCATCTCTCTATTTTATAGGGAAATGAAGAAGGGAAAAGGATCTGGGAGCATGATTGGGTCCATTCCAAGCATCTGCCATAAGTTGGATTCTAGTGAATGTATAGAATAGAGACGGAAGTGTATTCAGGCTAAAGAAATGATGGGTAAAAGGATAGAGTTGGGGAAGGAGCAATGTATTCTAATTGTTTATGCAGGTTCATGTTCCTGGAGCCTGGATGTGAGCAGGGAAATGGGAAACAGGGAGAAGAAGGCAGAGTTGAAGCAAGATGACTTCTGTGGGCCTTGTCAATGAGTCTGGGTTCTCCATCTTTTTGTATCCCTAGCACATAAAGACTACTTTGATAAAAGCAGATGCCCAATAAGTGTTAATGGTTCTTGAGATGAAAAGAGAAGACAAATTAGCCTTGATGGTTGAGAAAATCCTAACTAATTAAAAAGTGAGGATTGAGTCAGGTTTCTTGTTTGTGGCTCATGTTGTCCCCTTGTCATCAGTTTTATGATTAACTCCTCAATCATACCAAGATGAAAGGGAACCAGCTATGCCTGAGGATTGCCCATGCTCCAGAATCTCAGCTCCTGTCTATCAGCAAGCCCAGTGCGGCCCTGAGCACTGCCCAGACTCCTCAGTCCCCTTCCTACCATGTTTGTGGACCCTTCTTGTCCTTGATGCCCATCACTTCCAACAGTCAGAACCTTCAGTTTTCCTTTGGAGGACTAGCATTTCTACTAGAACCACATTGCCCACAAATACAGACAGTCGGAGGGCTTCCCAGGTGGCACTGGTGGTAAAAGAATCCGCCCGCCAGTGTGGGAGATGCAGGCTTAATACCTAAGTTGGGAAGATCCCCTGGAGGAGGGCATGGCTAACCACTCAAATATTCTTGCCTGGAGAATCCCATGAACAGAGGAGCTTGGAGGGCTACCATCCATAGCGTCACAAAGAGTCGAACACCACTGAAGCAACTTAGCATGCGTTCATTCACAGAGAGCTGGAAATTCCTGAAAACTGCCACCAGTCGCTTGGGATGACAGGGGTGGGAATGTGAGACCTAGCCCCTTGCCCTGAGGCAAGACAACTCTGAGGTATCACTCGTGGCTCAGACAGTAAAAAAAATCTGCCTGCGATGCAGGAGATGCCATTTTGATCCCTAAGGTCACCTGGAAGAGAAAATGGCAACCCAGTCCAGTATTCTTGCTTGGAGAATTCCATGGACAGAAGAGGCTGGTGGGAGGAGTCCATGGGGTCACAAAGAGTAGGACACAAATAACACTGTCACTTTTCACACTTAGAGTCATTTCCCTGGTGGCATTGGGTGGAAACCACCCTCTGCCTGGCTTTACTGAGATCCCATCCTTGCTTGGACAAGGCAATGGCACCCCACTCCACTACTCTTGCCTGGAAAATCCCATGGACGGAGGAGCCAGGTAAGCTACAGTCCATGGGGTCACGAAGAGTCGGACACAACTGAGCAACTTCACTTTCACTTTTCACTTCCATGCATTGGAGAAGGAAATGGCAAACTCCAGTGTTCTTGCCTGGAGAATCCCAGGGCCGGGGAGCCTGGTGGGCTGCCGTCTATGGGGTCGCAGAGTCGGACACGACTGAAGCGACTTAGCAGCAGCAGTAGCATCCTTGCTTGGCATCTTTCCCGCCCCCGTCTGCTTCTCCTATACCTTTACAGGTCCTTCCTGGAAGAACTTCATTAGTAAAGCACTTGCTTATGAATCCTTATCTCACTAAATAGTTGTTCCAGGGGAGTTAGAATCAGACACTCTGACTATCTTATATTACCAGGTAATACTTTACAGACTTTGGAATCAGTAGGGTCAGTTGCCAGAAACAGAAACTACCCAGATGTGTTAAACAGAAGGAATTTAAAATGGGAATTAGGCCCTTACAAATCACTGAAGCAATAATGACTGAGAATTTCCTCCAAATTAATGTCAGACACCAAACCATGATCTAAGATGTTTCAGTTCAGTTCAGTTCAGTCGCTCAGTCATGTCCGACTCTTGGCAACCCCATGAATCTCAGCACGCCAGGCCTCCCTGTCCATCACCAACTCCCAGAGTTTACCCAAACTCATGTCCATCAAGTCGGTGATACCATCCAACCATCTCATCCTCTGTCGTCCCCTTCTCCTCCTGCCCCCAATCCCTCCCAGCATCAGGGTCTTTTCCAATGAGTCAACTCTTTGCAGGAGGTGGTGAAAATATTGGAGTTTCAGTTTCAGCATCAATCCTTCCAATGAAGTTTAGAGAACACCAAAAAGAATATATGGCAAAGAAACAAAATCCAAACAAGATAAACAAAAAACACCTAGGCATATCAACATCCAACTTCAAAAATCAAAGATAAAGAAAAAAATCTTAAGGAGACCAAAGGGAAAAAAGACCTTAACTCTGGATAAGCAAGAAGCAAAGATAAAAATCATATCCAAATTACATCTTCAGAAACCATACAGATAATAAAGGAATTGAGGGAAATAAAATGTTGAGAGAACAACCGACCAACCTAGGATTTTTTATCTTGCAAAAGCACTCTTGAAAAAATGAGGGAGGAAAAAAGACTTTCTCAGCCCAAAACTGAGAGAATTTCTTATAAGTAGACCTGCCTTGCAAGAAATGTTAAAAAGTTCTTCAGACAGAAGGAAAATGACAGCTCAGAATCTTAGGTCTACATAGGAAAAAGAACATCAGGGAATGAATAAGGGAAGGGAAATAAAGCTTTTGTTTTTCTTATTTTTAATTGATCTAACAGATAAGTTTGTTAAAAATAGCCACTATGTATTTGATTATGTTTATATATATATATATATATATATCTTATGTGTGTATATATATGATATATATTTGCTTCTGTATGCTTAAATATAAGTGAACATATAAGCATAAATATATGCTTAAATATAAGGGACAAGAGGGAGGAAATGAAATTATTTTGTTATGCTAAGGCACTTCCTAGGTGGTGCTAGTGGTAAAGAGCATGCCTGCCAATGTAGGAGACTCAAGAGACATGGGTTCGATCCCTGAGTCAGGAAGATCCCCTGGAGTAGAAAATGGCAACCCACTCCAATATTCTTTTTTTTTTCATTTATTTTTATTAGTTGGAGGCTAATTACTTTACAATATTGCAGTGGTTTTTGTCATACATTGACATGAATCAGCCATGGATTTACATGTGTTCCCCATCCCGATCCCCCCTCCCACTTCCCTCTCTACCTGATCCCTCTGGGTCCTCCCAGTGCACCAGCCCCGAGCACTTGTCTCATGCATCCAACCTGGGCTGGTGATCTGTTTCACTATAGATAATATACATGCTATTCTCTCGAAACATCCCACCCTTGCCTTCTCCCACAGAGTCCAAAAGTCTGTTCTGTACATCTGTGTCTCTTTTTCTGTTTTGCATATAGGGTTATCATTACCATCTTTCTAAATTCCATATATATGTGTTAGTATACTGTATTGGTGTTTATCTTTCTGGCTTACTTCACTCTGTATAATGGGCTCCAGTTTCATCCATCTCATTAGAACTGATTCAAATGAATTATTTTTAACGGCTGAGTAATATTCCATGGTGTATATGTACCAGAGCTTCCTCATCCATTCGTCTGCTGATGGGCATCTAGGCTGCTTCCATGTCCTGGCTATTATAAACAGTGCTGCAATGAACATTGGGGTGCACGTGTCTCTTTCAGATCTGGTTTCCTCGGTGTGTATGCCCAGGAGTGGGATTGCTGGGTCATATGGCAGTTCTATTTCCAGTTTTTTAAGAAATCTCCACACTGTTCTCCATAGCGGCTGTACTAGTTTGCATTCCCACAAACAGTGTAAGAGGGTTCCCTTTTCTCCACACCTTCTCCAGCATTTATAGCTTGTAGACTTTTGGATAGCAGCCATCCTGACTGGCGTGTAATGGTACCTCATTGTGGTTTTGATTTGCATTTCTCTGATAATGCCACTCCAATATTCTTGCCTGGAGAATCCCATGGACAGAGGAGCCTGGTGGGCTGCAGTCCGTGGGGTCGCAAAGAATTGGACATGACTGAAGCAAAACAAGCAAGCAAAGTACTTACACCATTGAAAGTGGACTTTTTAATATGCTAAGAAATGAGGTAAATAGACTTGTTTTAAATGCTCAATTAAAATCACAAAAGGTAGAAAAAGCCTGAAAAACAAAGATGGAACAAAGAATGAGGGTAATAAACAGAAACAGTAATAATGTGACAGATACGAATCCAACTTTATAAATAATCACTTCAAATGTCTAAATACACCAGTTAAGAGGCAGAAACTGCCAGAGATGATCAAAAAGGAAGACCCAACTCTATGGGGTCTACAAGAAACTCTACTGAAAAGTAAAGATACATGTAGAAGCATCCCGTAATCCTTGAAGTAGAATTTAGTGTTTCAGTGAGGCTGTGCCTCTGAACTGTGAACTTCACAAGCAATTCTCAGTTTTTTCTCCCCTCTTGGATGTGTCAGGATGGCTATAAGGTTGGATTGGGGTATTTCCCTTCCTTGGATCAGTCAGGCTTTGATAATACCCCAAGCAATTAGGCTTCACCTGAGGGCAGACCTTGTCAAGAAGAACAGAGCTCCCCAGGGTTACTTCAGAATGGTTCCTCTTTCCCCTCCCTCTGCAGGAAGGATGAGGGGATTTTTCTATGATATTTACTGTGGGAATTTGGTCACGCTCCTGGAGATACAACTCATAATATTGTGGGGGCCTCCTGACGACCCGGTGTTCCTGGAATTTTTAACTCCTGAATGTTCACTTGTTTGTCAGTTAGGAAGGGAGTGATAAACAGGCAGAGTATAGAGAAATTTTAGAGCAGTGACTCTATTCTGTGTAACATATAAAGGTGGATAGAAGCTTCCGTGGTGGCTCAGTGGTGAAGAATCCACCTGCCAAGGCAGGAGACACAGGTTTAATCCCTGACCCAAGAAGAGCAGCTAAGCCTGCGTGCCACAACTCATGAGCCTGTTTGCTACAGCCCTGGAGCCACAACCACTGAAGCCTGTGCGCTCTAGAACCCGTGCTCCACCACGGGAGAAGATACCACAGTGAGAAGCCGGTACGCAGCAACTAGAAGGGAGCCCCCGCTCGCCACAGCTAGAGAAAAGCGCACGCAGCAGCAAAGATCCAGCACAGGCAAAGCCAAATAAGTAAACCTATTTTGCAATATATATATAATGATGGATACATGTCCTTATACATTGGTCCAAACCCATAAAAGGTACAGCAGACACCATGAATGAGCCCTAATGTGAAGTGTGGACGCTAGGTGATATTGATGTGTCACAGTAGGTTCATGGGTTGTAACACAGGGACCACTGGGCTTCAGGATGTGGGCAGTTGAGGAAGTTGTACGTGTATGGGGCCGTGTGGGAACAGAGAGTACTTTCTGCTCAGTTCTTCTGTGACCCAAAACTTCTCTAAAAGACTAAGTTTATTCATTTAAAAAAAAGGGAGGGGGACTTTCCTGGTGGCCCAATGGTTAAGAATTCACCTTGCAGTGCAGAGGACAGAGGTTCGATCCCTGGTCAGAGAACTAAGACCCCCACTAAAGCCCACATGCCACAGCTGGAGAGTCAGTGAGCCGCAACCAAAGATCCCACATGCTGCAACTGAGTCACGGCACCACCAAATGGATTTTTTAAAAAATATAAAGTGGTTCATATCTTCAGTGTCCAAAACACATGGTTGGATGGGGGTGGGAGCAGGTTTCAGAACAGTAGATATAGAATGATCCTTATGTGTGTGTAAAAATGTCTAGAAGGTCATAACTCAATGGTTAACAGCAGTTCTCTCTAAGGAAGAGAATTCAGTTGTGGGAGACAGAGAAGCTGTTGGATGGTGGACTTCCACATTGTATTTTACTGGGTTGGCAAAAAAGTTTGTTCTTAGATGGTATGGAAAAACTCAAACAAACTTTTTGGCCAACCCAATAAATACTTCCTCATGATTTAAACTTATATTTTCAAAGCATGTGTTATTTTTTTCCCCCTAAATTGAGGTTAGTTTTTATTTTTGCAGTTTAGATCACCATTTGTGATGCTGAATATCATTTTTGTAATCCCTTTCAGGCATCCAGAGATCCCAAGGGTGCCCTTGAGATAGCTCACGGCACTGTGGTAGAGGAGCAGTTTGAGATCAGGGTCTTACCTAGCGATTAGTGGATCTTTACTTCTATTGGCTTTCTGTATTGACATTCCGAGATGTATTTATCTTCATGAAATTTTTTCTAAGGGTTTTTAAAGATTAAGTATAGAAAATTAAGCTTCCCTTGTGGCCCAGCTGGTAAAGAATCTGCCTGCAATGCGGGCGACCTGGGTTCAATCCCTGTTTTGGGAACCTCCCCTGGAGAGGGTAAAGGCTACCCACTCCAGTATCCTGGCTTGGAGAATTCCGTGGGCTAGTCCATGGGGTCACAAAGAGTACATGCCTGAGTGACTTTCACTTTCGGTTTTTTGGACTTCCCTCATGGCTCAACCAATAAGGAGTCTGCCTGCAATGCAGGAGATCCAGGTTCGATCTCTGGGTCAGGAAGATCCCCTGAAGAAGGAAATGGCAACCCACTCTAGTACTCTTGCCTGGAAAATCCCATGGACAGAGGAGCCTGGTAGGCTACAGTCCATGGGGTCGCAAAGAGTCAGACACAACTGAGCAACTTCACTTCACATAGAAAATTAAACATGTTACTTTTATAATCAAAAGTTTCATTTTAGAACAATCAGAAGAATGAAAAAGAAATGGATAAATAAAGGAGTCTTTCCATGCAAGCATCTTTGGGATCTCCATTGTCTTTCTCTCTGGTCAAGAAGCAGTACCATCTCCTGAGCGTGAAAGTTAAGCCGCGTGATCCATGTAAGTAAATTTCTCCTGTGCCTTCTACAAATAACTTTTCATTCCTTCTTACCCCTTCCCCGCTGCCTCCCAGCCCCCATCTCCTCTTCCCTCGAGAGTCCCCTATGAGCTTCTAAATCCCTGTGCTCCTGTCACCCTCTTTTCAGCATCCCCTCTGCCTTTCATTCTGCCTTCCGCCATCACCCTCAACCCACCCCAGCCCCACTGCACAAGATGGTTACATTTCATGCAAAGAATGTATTCCTGGAGACCTCCTATAATTCAAAACTTACATAATTCAAGCCTGCTTTTCCCACAGGATTGAATAGAAAGTACGCGCAGGAGGGAGATGAATCTTGAAGAGCATAAATCTGAGAACGTGGCAATGTATATTTCCTTTAAGACTACTTTTTATTTTCCCTGTATTTCCTCTAATATTTTGAAGTGCTCTCTCTTAAATTAACAGCACAGAGCATCATGGGAGTTGTCTGGCCTTCTCAATCGAGATTTAGCACATCCAAGATCTGTTCCAAAGTTCTCGACTTTCCTGAGTGTTTTACAGCTCTACCACTTAATGAACTCTTGGGTGACCTTGTTACAGGATTATAGGCTCGATAGAAAGAACACTTTAAATTATAATGGCAGCAAATGTTAAAATAACAGAGGAAAAGCCATAAGGTCTCTCACAGACATTCCCACGCAGGTAAAGAGCTGCGGTTCAGTGGACATTTACAAAGGACGGTGGTTACCGTGTTGCCGTCCTGTGACCACAGGACCACAGCTTCCAGACTGCGCAGCCTGCCGGCTCTGATGGCGTGTGACTCTCGATGAAGGGCTTTAATGGAGGGGGGGGGGTGAGATTCCAATTAGCTTAAATTTTGAATATAAAGCAAGACTGCCAGTGTTTTACACAGCGCTTGTTCAATTTTATGTAACTTCAGTAAAATGCCCTGGATGTGTGTGCTAGTTGCTCAGTTGTGTCTGACTCTGCAACCCCATGAACTGTGGCCCGCCAGGCTCCTCTCTCCATGGAATTCTCCAGGCAAGCATACTGGAGTGGGTTGCTATCCCCTCCTCCAGGGGATCTTCCCAAACCAGGGATCGAACCCAGGTCTCGAGCATTGCAGGTGGATTCTTTACCATCTGAGCCACCACGGAATATATTATATATATGCATGCATTCATGTTAAGTTGCTTTAGTCGTCCAACTCTTTGAGACCCTATGGACTGTAGCCCGCTAGGCTCCTCTGTCCATGGGATTCTCCAGGCAAGAATACTGGAGTGGGTTGCCATGCCCTACTTGAGGAGATCTTCCTGACCCAGGGATAGAACCCATGTTTCTTGTCTTCTACCTTGGCACATGGGTTCTTTACCACTAGCACCACCTAGGAAGCCCATTATATATATATATGTGTGTGTGTGTGTGTGTGTATTTTTGTTTTTTTCCTCCATATGAAGAAAATGTCTCGTTTGTTAGCTTCAAGACTCTTCTAGCTTCAACTCCAACTTTATCTCGTTGTTCCACTCCAGCCATACTGAAACTGGTTTTCACCTACCTCAGTACATTTTTATTAGTTTTAAATAGCTCAATTTAGAAATGAAGATAAGCAAGCAAAACTAAAATAAAATTCATCAATAATTTCACACAGAGATAGTCATTATTAACATTTGGTCATGTTTCCTTGAAGTCTTGCACTGTCTACATGAACACAGAAATCAGACTATGCATGTATATCTGTATGTGTAATTTTTTAAACACAAAGTGATGATTCGGTGATACTGTTCTACAGCATACTTTTTTCATTGTAAAATCTCATTAATTGTTCTTCATCATTTCTTAGGAACTTAACAGGCTTTGACTATTTGGGTATCCCCTAATAAATCAGGATAATACTATATTTTTCAACATTTAGACTGTTTACAAATGGGGGCTCCTGTGAACAATGCTGAAATGAATATTCTTGCTGCTAAATCTTTGCAAACTCCATAACTGTGTCTTTAAAACAAATTCCTGCAAGTAGAATTTCTGGGCCAATGGGAATGAAAAATTTCAAGGCTTTAAATATACATTGCCAAACGGCCCTAGGAAGTTGGAAACAATTTGCACTCCCCTTAGAAATATCTGTGAGTCACTGCATACTCATATGATGTGAGTCCTCTAATTCATTTATCTTATTCTCACTCATCTATCTTCCAAATTCAGATTATGATGTAAGAAAAAACCTAAAGGCAACCATATTGTTATATTTTATTTTAAAAAATTTTATTGGAGTATAATTGATTTACAATATTTTATTAGTTTCAGGTGTACAACAAAGTGGATCAGTTATACATCTGCATATATCCACTCTTGAGAGTCTCTTGGACTGCAAGGAGATCAAACCAGTCATTCTTTGGAATCATTTCAGGAAATCAGTCCTGAAAATTCACTGGAAGGACTGATGCTGAAGCTGAAGCTACAATACTTTGGCCACCTGATGTGGAGAGCTGACTCATTGGAAAAGACCCTGATGTTGAGAAAGATTGAAGGCAGGAGCAGAAGGGGACAACAGAGGATATGAGATAGTCGGATGGCATCATCGACTCAATGAACATGAGTTTGAGCAAGCTTTGGGAGTTGATGGACAGGGATGCCTGGCATGCTACAGTCCTCGGGGTCTCAATGAGTGGGACATGACTGAACAACTGAACTGAACTGAACTGATACCCACTCTTTTTTAGGCTCTTTTCTCCTGCAGGTCATCACAGAGTATTGAGTAGCGCTCCCCGTGCTCTACAGTAGGTTGTTATCAGTTATCTATTTTATATACAGTAGTGTGTACATGTCAACCCCTGTTATATTTGAAAACAACTTCCTGTTAGTAGAGCATGCCACGGAGCCCTCAGCGGACTCTGCTCCTTTCTCTCTTAGGCAGTAAGTTCTGAGAATGCACACAGTATACATGTGTAAATCTCTCTCATATAGGACCACATAGGAACAGGCTCTTAAATGTCAAAAAGCATTTATTAAGTGGGCTGATAAATGTATTTCACTTGCAGGCTTGATGTAAGTTATTTGTCTTTCCTTGGGTTCCTGTTGATGGCTTATTCATAGTAATGGATGGCACGGCTGAGTTTGTGTGTGTATGTGTATTGTTTTGCCTTGATTGTTTAATTTTTAATTGATGGATATATGCTTCTAGCCTTTTGATGGGTGCATTTTATAAAATATTTAAGATTGATGAATTAATCTATGGGACCTCAGGGACTGGCTAGATCAGTCCCCTTGTGGGGGACTGAGTCTATTCTGGTGAAATGTTAAACACTAGCACTCAATTATTTCTTATATCATCCAGTACAAAGTGACAGTGGTAAGGTCACTGGTAAATACACACACAGTGGGACCCAAGTTCATGTGGGAGATGAACTGTCTCTTCTCACAAGCCTGTTTCTGTGTCTAATATTTAAGGCTGGCATTTTGCAATGAGTCCCACTCAGAGTTCTTTCTCTTTCAGGCATGTAAATCATGTGTATTTTGTTTTGTAACTTCTAGGCAAGGAACTGGAGTTAGCAAAACAGTCACTTTCTCCCTCTACTTCTCTCTCCTGGGATGTCTGGCAATCTATCAAGAGAGAAAGTGTGTTACTCGATTAGTCAGGTCTGATTCTTTGTGGCCCCATAGACCGCAGCCACCAGGCTCCTCTGTCCATGGAATTCTCTAGGCAAGAATACTGGAGTGGGCAGCTGTTCCCTTCTCCAGGGGATCTTCCCAACCCAGGGATCGAACCCAGGTTTCCTGCATTGCAGGTGGATTCTTTACTGTCTGAGGCACCAGTCTTGAAGCATCAAGAGTTAATCAGTCCATTAAGGGATGGATCCATCTCTTCATCTAAGTCATCCGCTCAGAAAATGCCCAATGAGTTAACAAACATCTCACACCAAGAGTCTAGGCAAAAGTCTCATGACAAAGAGTCACAACAACTGCCGTAACATGGCATTAGCAAGTACATACTCTCCTTGCTTTGGACGTGCCCAAATCCTCCCTTCACATGCCAAGGAAACCCCTTATGATGCCATTCTCTACATTGGTGTTAGTTTCTCAAGGTACTGGCTATTGCTGCAGGCTCTGTAGGAGGTGATTGCTGCTTTCCCCCGAAACAGAGAGAAAGAGGGTAAGACAATTCTGAAAGAGAAAGAAATAAAATGAAAAACCCTTTTTCTCAGGCCCACTTAGATGCAAGAGGTCACTACTTAGAAAGTATAAACCCCCCCCACACACACACACCCTAAATAATGGGAATGTACCCCTCAATTGCAGATTCTAGCCAGTTTGCCTTTGAGTTATTATAAATAAATATTTGGTTCCTTTCTTTGAATTTTTTACAGGTCCAATAGCTGTAAAGCATGTGTGCTTGCATGCTCACTTGGTAAGTCATGTCCCAACTCTTTGCGACCCCATGGACTGTAGCCCACTAGGCTGCCCTGTCCACAGGATTCTCCAGACAAGAACACAGAATTGAGTTGCCCTTTCCTTCTCCAGGGGATCTTCCTGACTCAGGGATCGAATCCACGTCTCCTTCATTGGCAGGCAGGTTCTTTACCACTGACATACCAGGCAAGCCAGCTTTAAAGGGTTGCAGCGAATGAAAAATCTGATTCCTGCACCATGATGGCAGTAATGTGATTGGGGTCTTGCCAGAAAAATCCCAGCACACATCATGGCACCGTCTGCCTATAAACATGCCAGCATACCCAACTGTAATCTTAAGATCCTGCTGGTCCAACCCTCCGCATATCCTGAATTCCTAAACGCACTTTTGACAGAATGAAGATGATGAAAGACAAACTATTAAAGACACACCCGTCTTTATCTGAAAGTGCACTAAGTATTGAAGTTCATCTTTCCCCCCATCTGCGTCCCATTTCTCTGGTCAGTGGTGGCAGGACTCACATATGCCCATCTTAGATGAAATATATTGGTTTTCTCTCTTTACCTTTTTTTTTTTTTTTTCTATTTTAGTGTTCCTGACGATCTTGAGCATCTTGTAAATTTCTCTTTACGTGTAGACCAAATGTTTGGTTTTGAAAGCGCCTGTCCTGGTTAAAGGACTTGATGAAGTATTGAGGGAGAATGATGCTTACAGTGAGGTGGCAGGGAAGGCAAATACAGGCAGGGAAGGCCTTTCTGTGTCAGCAAATGGCACAGCTGTCAATCTGACTGTGAGACTTAGGTTTGCGTTCCCAGATGGACTTCCCAGCAACGGAGCAGTGTTGAACAATCCATTGCCTGCTAACACTCCCCTCTCATAGAAGACTTTCATTCCACACTGTTTTCCAGAAATGGGACTCACCATACCAAGGATTCTGATGAAGGGTCCACTGTCCAAACGAAACAAGACTGAGTATTATCCTTGGGTCACAACGTGCAACTGGAGACATGTGTTCGGTGCCAACGAACATGTGCCATGGACTCAACTTCGTCTTGTTGATCTGACCCTAGCTTCCAGACCTGTTCTGTCCAAGATGGAGCCATCATTTGTGAAATGCATCACCACCAGAGTGCTTTGCCCTGATAATGTATTACCCTAATACATCTGTTGCTTTAATGATACTTTAATGTAATACATTATCAGAGCAAGGACAATGATGATATATGATGGAAAGAATGGTGCCATTCAGAAAATGAAGGATTCAAAAAACGATTCATTAAAATTATAGGATAACTGCCAACACATGGGGACTCTGGAAACTGTAACCTTGGTCAGTGTTCTATAGTTAGATAGACACCTCTCTAGCTCCCCAGGCTTCCACACCCACACCCCATCAGGCACCAACTTCCGTAGGACAGTGGTTGTTACATATTTTATAAACTCTTTATACATACTAACAACGTCTCCCATGAACCTTGGGTCACCCCAGGCTCACTGTATCCAGTCACATTGTTTTTACTAGAAAGTCCTCCTTATTTACTCCTAAACCTAGGAAACCAAGTAACAATGACCTCTGGACAGTCAGAACAGCGTATCATCTCTCATTACAATAATCTGAACTCCAGTCATTGTTCAACATTAATTATTGCCAAGGCTATAACATTTTCTCGCTACTTGACAGTTGATCTTCATCCTATCATTAACCCGAGGTCAATTTAATCCCAACCTCCATTTTCAGCACCATACAAACAATTTATTTTTGCATTTTTTTCAACCACACAGAGACATACAATGTCAGACTGCTCCACACTGTTTTATGCATTATGGTGATTAAACATTTTTAAAGACATTCAGACATCGAAGTTTGGAAAGCACCAGTCAATGATGGGTCTGGAAATGAGATGTCATGGAGCATGTTTTCCTGTAGGAGAATTACATAAGAAAGGACTCAGAGAGAGTATGAGTTGAGGATTTAAAATCCATTTTATTTTCAGATTTTTGTTTGGCCTTGTATAAACTAGCAAGATTTATAGTCAGCCTCTACTGTATAAAACTATCCGCTATGGTATAGACTCTCATACACTCAGTGTTCTTAAAGCCATGAGCAGAAGTGATAGCAAAATTCAGACAACTTTATCTGCCTATAAGATTTCCTTTTTTCCTCCTGGATATTTGAAGTCTGAACATATAGGAGAAGGGAAGCTGAAATTCCTGCTGAGCAATTTATTTGGTGTTCTCTATTCTTCTTGACCTTATGCTTATATTGAAATGCCAGAAATAATAGTTTGACACAGCAAGGACCATTGAAACAGTATTTAATGCATTTAACTGAAGAGTAAGTAAGCGTTTCAAGTGTAATCACAGTCAATTGCAAGTTAAAGTGATGTTTTGCAGAACTTTGTTGAATTCTCCTCTGCTAAATAAAATAGAAAATTAAAAAAAAAAAAAACTGCTAAAGATATAAAACTCAGGAAAGTCTTCTTTTAAAATTTCCCAGAGAATAAACACTTTCACTTACCAAAAATATGTTTTTATATCCATGTTTAAAAAATTATTAAAAGTGGTTAAAGTCAAAGTAAACAAAATAACAAACAAAAATACCCCTCTGTAGCCATATATATTAATATACCTTTATTTAGATTTTAAGAGTTTATGTGGCTTACCAAGTAGTTAAGATAAAAAACCACTACAATATTGTAAAGTAATTAGTCTCCAACTAATAAAAATAAACGAAAAAAAATCTATTGTTCTCTGTTACAACTTTGCATGGTGACAGAGAAACGGCTTTAAGTACAGATGCTTCATCCTGGCTGAATACTGGCACCCCCTGCTTCTTGCTGTACCCGCCAGAGGAGAAACTGAAGCACCTCAGACTCGACAGGAAGAGTTAAATGTATTTACCTTTTCCGGAACTGTTTACTTAGGCTGGATTGAAAACTATGGCACCCTGAATTTGAAAATTCTGCCTTGTTTCCACATGACTCAAGGCAGAATGCGGGGTTGAGGGAACTTTACACACTCAGTTGGTGTTGACATCAGCTCTTACTTATCTCCTGACCTTGAACTAGTTTCAAATCTCGTCTCAGGGCCTCAGAGTGATTCCCAGGGAAAGCTCTTTGTTCACCCTCAAACCTTCAGTGATCACAAGCACAGGAAGCCGGCTCCTCTCGTTCTGAACGTGCGTACCGATGCCGATGGCTTTGTCGCTTCCAGGGAGGAGAGCGGTGCAGGCACAGGGGGAAAGCTCCCCTTTGTTGCTGCACTTAGGCATTGGCCGCAAAAAGCAGGTGGGTGAGGGACCTCCCCGATGGCGCGGTGGCTGGGAGTCTGCCTGCCAATGCAGGGCACCCTGGTTCAATCCCTGGCCTGGGAGGATTCCACGTGCTTCGGCACAGCTGCGCCCCTGCGCCGCAACTACTGATTCCGCGCTCTGAGCCCGTGCGCCGCAACTGCTGAGTCTGTTGGCCCAGAGCTTGTGCTCCGCAACGGGAGAAGCCCCCACACGGAGAAGCCCACGCACCACAACAAAGAGTAGTCCCCGCTCACCGCAACCAGAGAAAGCCCTCGAGAGGCAACAAACACCCAGTGCAGACAAAAATAAATACATAAAATTATATGTATTTTAAAAGAAAGCAAAAACAGGTGGGTGACAGAAATCTTAATAAAAGTCTTCATGGCATCCTGGCAGGCTAACATTCTGCATGGTGACCCAGTAGCCAGATCTGCCTCCATTCTGTGGGAGTTCAAGGACAAAGGGGTACAAGGTCAAGGCTTCCTGGGATGCTAAAGAGTCTGGAATGGGTAGATAAGCCTGCAGTTACCCTTGGCCTTGGGAGAAAGGGGCTCTCCACTTTAAGACCTAGGACGAACTGGAGACCTGAAGGGTCATCTTGTCACTCTATCATCAAGTCTTAAAAATTACACATTTTAGCAGGAAAGGAGTTAGAATTACAATTTTAACATATAAATTGTAGGTATAAATTGAACTACAGCAACTCACCTTTATGCTGATGTGTGGCAGGGGTCCACTTAAAACTTTTGTTTCACAACCAATGTAGATAAAATTATTTTCTTCTCTTCCTTACTTCTCCTCACAAATTCTCAATACCCCAAACCTCAATTGAACTGGCTTCTTCTATAATATAAAGACATAGGAATCTTGATAAGGAAAGAAGTACATGTACAGGATCTGTAGTGGCCTTTAATAAAGGATTCTTTAGTATAGATCATGCAAACCTGTCAATGGCAACTGGCATTTCTCATGACAAATGTTGTTAAAGATTTCATTGGAATCTTGGAAACCTAATAACTAAAAAACTCTAAATTCAATTAATATTGAAATTTTAAGTTATTTTAAGTAACTTCACAGTCAAATGCTGAGTTCTTTTACTCAGTGATGACTTTCCACATTATGTTAAGAACGTCTAAATTTAATATGTCAAGCAGAAAATGTTATTACCATGCATATGTATGTTTGCATACCCCAAAGGATGGGGAGCTCAAGTTAGATTTGTCTTGCTTCTGACAAACCACCGGTAAAGATGGCAGTCTAGCTGAACTTGTCTATAATGAGGAAGCAGAACCTTGGCATTCACCAATCTCCACTGCTGCGTTAGGAACAACAGTCCTAAAGTAAGCAAGGAACGATCTACACATTGATGTGTGCACAAGAATGCATGATGACATGGGGCTTCCCTAGTGGTCCCGTGATTAAGAGTCTAGCTTGCAAAGCAGGGGAACCCAGTTCAATCTCTGGTCCAGGAAGATCCCACATGCCTCGCAGCAACTCAGCCTGTATACCGCAATTAGAGAGCAGCCCCTGCTCTCCATAACTAGAGAAAGTCTATACACAGTG
The DNA here is from genome assembly GCF_963930625.1 of Muntiacus reevesi. NCBI lineage: Eukaryota > Metazoa > Chordata > Mammalia > Artiodactyla > Cervidae > Muntiacus > Muntiacus reevesi. Next base: position 58,290,310 of record NC_089261.1, on the reverse strand, counting down.
ACAAAGATCCAGTGCTACCAAAATTAAAATAAAAAAAAAATAAAAATTCTTTTTAAAAATTAAAAAAAGAAAGCATGATGACAAATTCTCTCCAAAGTCAGGGACCAACCTTTGTGCAATTCTGTCAAAGGATGCCTGGAATCAGATCATAAGACCTCCTGCTGACAGATTGGCAGTGGCCAGAGGCAAGAAGTAGGAGGTGGGAAACATTGGTGAAGGTGATCAAAAGGTACAGACTTCTAGTTATAAGATAAATAAGCTCTTGGGGTATAATGCACAGTACAGTGACTATGGTTTTTAATGCTATATGTATATTTGAAGGTAGCTGAGAGTAAATCTCGAAGGTTCTTATCCCAAGAAAAAAAATCATATCTGTGAATGGTGATGGATGTTAACTAAATTTATTGTGGTGATCATTTTGCAATATATACATATATCAAGTCATCATGTCATGCACTTAAAAGGAATATAATGTTTCATGTCAATTTATCTCTATAAAACTGGGGCAGGGGGAAGATCTTCTATCATATTAGCCTAGAATGAACAACACGTGATATCCCTCGAGGATGACTCTGTACATGAAACTTCCACAGAAGCAACTTGGTGTAGAACACCCTAAAACATGTGGAAGCAGGAGGAGGGAAAGGAGAGGCCTATTGCAGGGAAGAAATAGCCTGCTCCACAGTCTTCTCTCCTACTGCTGACAAAGAGCCAGTGTCAAAAGAAGGAGACCCGCCTTTTGCACGGTGGGTGAGGTGATGAGTTTTGGCTGCCCAAGAAAGTGAATTGAGCCAGACCAAGAAAACTCCAGGATGATGAAATTTCACTCAAGAGTGGACATAATAAAACCTCAACCTCTCATCAGTGCCCTTTGCCCAAGTTTGCCTTCAATCATCACATCCTAAAGCTCACATTGGACACCTGTATTCACAAGCCAACTAGCACAGCGCACCATTTTCATGCAATTTGGATTCGATTGCCCAAACTGCATGCATACAGTTATCCTGCTCTCGAAAATGTTGTTTTGTTCATTCAAACATAAGTGTGATATGCCTCACACAGTAAGGCAAGTTAAACAGAAAAGTATGAAAGGACAGGATGTTAAAAGCAAATAAAATGTAAACTACAGTCACTTCTCAGTATCTGAGGGGGATTGGCTCCAGGACTCCCTCGGATACCAAAACCCACAGACACCCAATTCTTTTGTATAAAATGGGACAGCATTTGCACATAACCTACACACTTCTTCCTGTGTACTTTAAGTCACCTCTAGGTTACTTATAATACTTAATACAATATAAGTAGTTGGCCACACAGCAAATTCAAGTTTTGCTTTTTGGAATATTCTGGAATTCTTTTTTCGAATATTTTTGCTCCCCGGTTGGTTGATCTGTACATACCAAGGGTCAACTGTAATTTCTCAACAAGCTTTCATTGAGCACCAACTATGTAACCAGCTCAAAGAAGCCTCAAATTAAATTCAAAATGAAGTTATGGACCATTAAAGTTCTTGATACATACACATTTCCAAATGGCTTTCTAAAAGGATTCAGACAATTGGCACTCCCACAAGCAATGGAAGAAAACTGTTTCACTATGTGTCTTGTGTTAAAATTAAAAACTTAAGAGAGTGTGTCACACAAATTGTATATTATATAAACCCAGTGTCCTGTAGCTTTAACTATTTGACATTTTAGATGGCAGAACAGTTCTGTTTAACGAATGCCTATTGCTTTAAGATGGGAAGCTCCATCCTACAGACTATAAGCTACATCCTCTGCCATCTAAAATGTAAGCCAAGGTGCTTATGACCACCTTTCATTTAACTCCAAAAATCTACAGACTTGAAAATTTCCCTACACATCCATGATTTTCATACAATGATAACCATTAACTCCCCTCCCATATTCCAAGGCCTAGATCCACCCATACCTTGATGAAGTGAGTCTGTGTGCCCCAATTTTCATTAGGCAACCCAAACTCCATGACCAAACCTGATTGGACAAGGAGAGACTACCTAACCCAAGTTGAGCCAATCAGATTCCTCCTGTTAAATTTTGGAACACTTTAAAAAAAAGGTTCTGAGCAGCAGGCATCAGTCAAATGGAGCCCAAATTTGGCTCCATGAAAAGTGAAAGCTGGAATGATGGGCAGGCAGAAGTTCAGAGTGGTGGATAGGAAGATTGGCAGAAAGATACACTGGAAAGAGGGGTAGAGAGAACACCACACCACCACTTCAGTCCTGCTGCTGAGTGACTGCCTGATTCTTACGCGGTCTTCCTATGCTTCCTGCTGCTGGATTCTAGGAGATCTTTCTATTACCTTAAAATAGATGTCATTTTGTAAGAGAAAACCCTCTCCAAGTATTTTTCTACCCCCATTTTAAGATGCATTTCTCCCTTCTTCTCCCAATGACTTGACAAAATTTCTAAAATAAGGATTTATCATAAAATCAAATGCATATTCAATGTAATGGAGATGTTGCCTCTTGGCAGATTATTAGGTACATCTTGCATGTGATGGCATCTCAGAATTGGAGACCATAGAACACCAATGAAGGCCACTGGCTTCCTTGGCCAGTGGCATGTTATGTGCCCCCATTCCAGCATTCTTGCCTGGAAACTTCCATGGACAGAAAAGCCTAGTGGGCTACAGTCCATGGGGTCCCAAAAAGTCAGACAGGACTGAGCTCACACACATACACACACATCACAAGTTAAAAAGGTCTTAACAGATAGGTCTAGGCAGAGACATCTAGAATTATATATGTATTTATTATATATATATATGTTAATATATAATTATAATAGCATATATATGTATATGACAAATTTCCAGGTAATTAGAAAAAACCGGGAGCCAAGGCTTATTGTATTTATTTGAGCTCAACATTTTAAACCAATAAGCACACTTGTCACCAAAAAGTCTATACAGATGGTCCCATCTGAAACTTTCTTAGGAGTTACCATCACTATCCTTAATTATAGAGTGAATTTTTTAAAAATTTATTTATTTTTGTTTGTGCTGGGTCTTCACTGCTGTGCGTGGGCTTTCTCTAGCTGCGGCGAGCGGGGACTGTTTTTCCTTGTCTTGTTCAGGCAGTGGATCCTAGGCTCCAGTCACATGAGCTTCAGTAGCTGAAGGCTCACGAGGCTCAACCGCCCTGGCGCATGGGCTTAGCGGCTTCTTGGCAAGTGGAATTTTCCCAGACCAGGGATCAAACCTGTGTCCCCTCCACTGGCAGACAAATTCCTATCCATGGTACCACCAGGGAAGTCCTATAACCAATTTTTTTTAAGCCCTGTTTCTAGATTTTGAGAAATCGGAACTTTCTACCAACTCTGTTCAATAGAAAACAATAAACAAAAAAAATAGAACTTGCTGACTTTTGACTACCCCCAGAATTTGACTCAGCCATTTGTGGCTGTCTCAGTAGATGAACAAGAGATCTGATTTAGAAATTGAGTGTCACTCCCTGATAACTTACAAAAGCCACACCCCCTTCCTTTTTCAACCCGCCTCCCTCTTTCCCACTGCAGGAAGGAAAGGAACCTGCTTTCATCTAAGGAATCCGAGAATTGGTCGCAGAGAGAGCACTGTCAGAAGTACAGTGAACACGCCACGGAAGACCGTTCTGAAGGGGAACCACATGTGTTTGGCATCTGTTTGCCATCCCTGTGATGACTGGCATTTATGAGCTCTGGTTTCTGATGGGAGCAAACAGACCTATGAATGCACCCAGGGAATCCACCTGGTGAGCACTCTTGTTGCTTTTGCATTTCTGTTCATCTGCTATGGTATGCTTCTTAATTTCTCAAACCCTCTAAGAATGTGTCGCAAGAGAACATAATTCAAATCCAAAAAATTTAGCAAAACATAAGGATTCATACAGGATTGGTGGAATCATGTAAATCCTTTTGCCCATTTCCATGGGAGCCAAAGTTTGATGTTGATTCATATAACCCACTCCAGTATTCTTGCCTGGAGAATTCCTGGACAGGGGAGCCTGGCAGGCTACAGTTCACAGGGTCGCAAAGACGTAGGAATGACTAAAGTGACTCACACACACCCCACACACAACCTAAAGGCTTTTTAATTGTCCTAACAAATCTGCTGCTTTGTTGGGTGGGATAATCATTACAGAGATAATGCTTCTTCATTTGCTTGCTCTCTGTCTGAAGGCTAGAAGATCTGAAATAGAGATGGAATGAGAAAGCACCCAAATTAAGAAAAAGCTCACATTCTGCTTCACAATTCACCAAAAGGCATAATTAGACAAAATCTGCAGTCCAGGCCAAATATTTAGGGTCACCACTTTCCCAAAGAAGATAAAAGAAACTTTCAACTTACTGGCTTCCCTCTGGAACTTTCTTCTAAAAAATGTATGATCTGGCACCGTATGAAAATGAGGGCTCAAGAATCTACCTTTGGAGCTCAGCAGTGCTCCACGTAAGGGCCGAATCACTTCTGAATTCCTGGCTACTCTTTCTCAATCCAGGTCTGTTGAGACAGACTTCGCTCTGTAGAATCTAGGTTGGTTCTTGCTGCGATTCCCATAGAACTAAGCAACATGCAGCAGAAATCTCAGGATGATGTGGTCAGTGATTTTGGGAGGTGATGATGGAGGCTTGGAGAGGAGAAGTCAGGAAAGGCTTCAGAAGAGATGACTATTGAAAGTCAAACGAACCTGCAAAGTCCACGTGGATGGTTTCATGATGACCTGCCGAGCAAAGTCCCCTCACCTCAACGATGTACGGTTCCCATTTTAGAGGGGAGACAGGCAAAATATTCTGGGGGCCAGAATCAGTTTGTGGGCCTTCCAGTGTATGTCCCCTACTCTAAAGGTGGCACAGGAGGCATTTTAGGGAATCAGACAACATCCATAAAAACACAAAATCAAGGAAGGGCAGGTATGTCTGAGGAAGGTGCAGAAGTGTGGGCAGCTGGCTGTAGTGTTTCAGGGGGTGCAGGAGAGAAGATGACAGTGGTTGGCTGGCATTGGGGAAGCCTTGGAAAACTACTATAACCAATGCTAGATTCTATCCTGAGACATGCAGACATGCAGCCCAGACATGTCTCTAAGCAGGGGGATGACATGAAAACATTCCCTGTTAGTAAGATAATTGTCACCAGGGCTGTAGAGGAGAGAGGTTGGAAGCAGAAAGACTGGTGGGTGATGTCCGGGACAAGGAGTAGGGATTGTGGTCATGGGGGTGGAGAAGATGGGTTCAAATTGAGGGATATTTCTGAGGCAGAAGAGATAAAGCTTAGATGTGGGAGAGAGAGAAGAAGACATTAGGAATGAGCCTAAGGTTTCCAGCTTTAGGAAATGCTTTGGTGAAAATACCAGTAATCAAAATTGCAAATCAGGAAAGGATCAAAGGGAGAGTACTCATTTCTGTCTGGGGTACATTCAGTTGTAAGTATATGAGGTTTAACCAGGTAGCAATATTTTTTCTTCTCCCTCTTTATATAGTTTCAATCTTTAAACATCCTAAACTTACAGAAAAGCTGTGATTACAATACAAAAGAAAAATAAAACTTTTACCCCTTTAACCCTATTAATTATGTCTAAGTAAATTGCGGACCTGATGAACCATCAGTTCAGTTGCTCAGTCGTGTCCAACTCTTTGCGACCGTAACTGAATGTAGAGAATACAAAATTCTTTAGCATGCATTTCCTAGAAACAGGAACATTCCCCCACATAAGCAGAAGATAGCCACAAAATTAGGAGATTAGCTCGAGACATTGCCCGTGTGTCTGTGCACGCAGGCTCAGTCGTGTCCGATGCTTTGCGACTCCATGGACTGTACCGTGGGCTGGAGCCCAGCAGGCTCCTCTGTCCACGGGATTCTCCAGGCAAGCATACTGGAGTGGGTTGCCGTTTCCTCCTCCAGGGGCTCTTCCTGACCCAGGGATGGAAGCCGCGTCTCCTGCAGCTCCTGCATTGGCAGGGAGGTTACTGCCGTCTAGTCCTCCACTCTCAGACAAGTTTTGCCAAATGTCCATCAGTCGTTTTCAGCAAAAGGATCCTGTCCAAAATCCCAAGCTCCATTTTGTTGTCAGGCCTCCTTCCGTCTGGAACCATGCCATGGTCTTCCCTGGCCTTTCTCATCCTGGAGTCTTTTGAAGATGACGAATTTGTTATTTTGTTACATGTCCCACAATTTGGGCTTGCCTCTTGTTTCCTCCTGATGTGAGATTCAGCTTATGTGTCTTTGGCAGGAAAATCACCGTGATTCTACCTTTCTACCTTCTCATTGCAACGTATCAGGTGATTTCAGTTTGTCCCATTACTGATGATGTTGGCTTTGATTGCTTGATTAAAAGTGGTATCCGCCAGTTTTCTTCACTTTAAAGCTATGCTTCTCCCCTATGTAATTAATAAGTAAATTTGCTATTTCTCATCAAACTTTCAATTTATTCATTCATTCATTTATATCAGAATGGATTCATGATTTATTTACTCAGCTGGTAATAATCCATTGCTATCATTATTTATGGATGTCCTTAAACTAACCCAGATTTGGCCAGTGGCAGCCCCTTTAGGCTAGTTTCCATGTCTTTTTTTTGACATGAACCTACCATTCTTGAAACACTTCCTTGCTTTCTGACATAAATAAGATATTCCAGACTCAGCTTGTACTTTCCCTACCAGCCCTGAAATCAGTCATTTCTCTAAGGATACTTGATTCCTTTTGGTGAAAGAACAACATTTAGGAGGTACCTTCTGAGAGCTGGATGTGCTCAGATGAGTGGTTCCAAGCCCTTTCCATGTATAGAACCAGGGAATACATGTTTGCGTCTACAGCTATACAGGCTTCCTGGGCGGCACGAGCGGCAAATGACCTGCCTGCCAATGCCGGCGATGTAAGATAGATGGGTTTGATCCCTGAATTGGGAAGATCCCCTGGAGAAGGGCACGGAAACCCACTCCAGGATTCTTGACTGGAGGATCCCATGGACAGAGGTGCCTGAACGGCTACAGTCCATAGGGCTGTGCAGAGCTGGACACGACTGAAGCGACTTAGCAGGCATGCACGCACACCTATACACATACAAAGACTCTTACACACATTTATATTTTTATTTATTTATTTGTTTTTGGCCATGTCATGCAACTTGTGGATTCTTAGTTCCCCCGCCAGAGATCAAATCCAGCTCATGGCCATAAAAATGCCATGTCTTAACCTCTGGACCACCAGGAAGTTCCCCGTGTCTCTATTTTTTTCATCTATTCACATTTTTGATACACACTGTTACTGCTGATTCCAATCCAATAGCACGGTGTTTGTTCTAATTTTCTTCTTTTCCGTATCTGTAAGTCCATTCTCCAATAGTAAAAACAAAACAAAAAAACTGGCTCTCTGGTCACTTTTGGTTAGTCCACCTGTGTGACCCAAACCCAGCTCTCCTTTGTCCCCTCCCCTGCACAGGCGTCCTCCGACACTTCCTGCAGGACGGCCTCCCGTGGGTACCCTGCTCAAGGTCTGGGGTATACCCCCCACCTCACCTCAGGTTCAGACACCTACCTTGTTCTGCCCCCAGTTAACAGCTCCAGGACCAAACTGTTCAGGAAAAAAAAGAAAGGAACAGAGGAAAGGGGAAGAGAAAGAAAAAGAGGAATGTAAAATACAGGCTTAGCCTAAAGGAGAAAGGAATTCACAGCCTTAAGAACTCCTCTTAATCTTAAGGGAAGTGGATTCCTCTGGGCCAGAAGAGCCTCACTAGGAGCACCAGGAAAAACAGAAGTAGAAATCACTAACTGTTACCTGGAATAGGCTTCTGTGAACCTCACTTAAGCCGCCCAATGATTAGCTTTTGATCCATTTCACAGACTTGTATATTAACAATTAAAGACAAGTTCACTGGAAAGGATGGTGATATGATGGCTTTTTCTGGTGTTACAACTGGACATGACGTCTCCTTGACATTTCAATCAACAGACCATTTGAAGACCATTTGAGAAAGAAATATGAGCACTTATCATTGTCAAAAACCTTCTATTGATACTTTCTGATATGATCAATAACATGTCAGCATCAAAACTTGCAGAATGGCTGTCATTGTCTTGGAGAAAGCTACAGAGACAGTAGTGACACGGTCTTAAAAATTGCTCCATCGCCAGTGCTGGGGTTAACCCAGAGGACGACTTTACATAGCAAGCCATAGGTATCAATGACTACTTTGAAAAGTGATTCAGAAAATTCAGACACTTATTGTGGTCGAGTTCCTTTACTAATAGATGCATGAGAGTGCTACATAATAAAAATAACATGTAAGTCTAAAAGAGCTTTTTCAGTAAATATAAAATAAAAATTGGAAGTGATAAGAAATCACTGAGCTGTTGTTTAATTGACATGGTTATTTTCACCAGTGGTACATAAAATAATGATGTATTTTACAATCAAGCACTTCCTTTTTGAATAGCATAGTAAGAAATAAAGTGGCATTGGTGAAGAAGACAGAGGAAAAAGCCTTTCAAGGTATAGAATGAGAACAAAAGCTGAAAGAATAGGAAATTATAGTTTGAAAAAAGAACAGAGGTGTTTCAGAGGTGGGGTGATTTTTGGTTATAACAAGGTCCAGGAGATGGTCTTGGTAACGGTTTGGGGAGACAGAAACCAACGTCACTGGCCTACAGGAGGTTAAGGAGCTATAAGGTAGGATGACTAGTGGGTCCTCATCTGGACACTGATGTAACCCAAATTGATGGTAAGAACTGGGGTGAAGAGCAAAGCAGCAAATAGAAATTCTAATTGCTCCACATAAGCAGGAAACTCGCTTGGAGGTCAGAAGATTGCAATAAATAAGGATGAGGAGAAGAGGCAAACTTGTTATAAATTTATTTATGAATTTCTGAATTCTTAGGAAGAACTTTTAAACCTGTCTACTCAGATGACATTATATCTACTACTGTGGGCAAGAATCCCTTAGAAGAAATGGAGTAACCATCATGGTCAACAGAAGAGTCCGAAATGCAATACTTGGATGCAATCTCAAAAATGACAGAATGATCTCTGTTTGTTTCCAAGGCAAACCATTCAATATCACTGTAATCCAAGCCTGTGCCCCAACCAGTAACACTGAAGAAGCTGAAGTTGAATGGTTCTATGAAGACCTACAAGACCTTCTAGAACTAACACCCAAAAAAGATGTCCTTTTCATTATAGGGGACTGGAATGCAAAAGTAGGAAGTCAAGAAACACCTGGAGTAACAAGTAAATTTGGCCTTGGAGTACAGAATGAAGCAGGGCAAAGGCTAACATAGTTTTGCCAAGAGAACGCCCTGGTCATAGCAAACACCCTCTTCCAACAACACAAGAGAAGACTCTACACATGGACCTCACCAGATGGTCAACACCAAAATCAGATTGATTATATTCTTTGCAGCCGAAAATGGAGAAGCTCTATACAGTCAGCAAAAACAAGACTGGGAACTGACTGTGGCTCAGATAATGAACTCCTTATTGCCAAATTCAGACTGAAATTGAAGAAAGTAGGGAAAACCAGTAGACCATTCAGGTATGACCTAAATCAAATCCTTTATGATTATACAGTGGAAGTGAGAAATCGTTTTAAGGGACTAGATATGATAGACAGAGTGCCTGATGAACTATGGACATTCGTGACATTGTACAGGAGACAGAGATCAAGACCATCTCTATGGAAAAGAAATGCAAAAAAGCAAAATGGTTGTCTGAGGAGGCCTTACAAATAGCTGTGAAAAGAAGAGAAGTGAAAAGCAAAGGAGAAAAGGAAAGATATTCCCATTTGAATACAGAGTTCCAAAGAATAGCCAGGAGAGATAAGAAAGCCTTCCTCAGCGATCAATACAAAGAAATAGAGGAAAACAACAGAATGGGAAAGACTAGGGATCTCTTCAAGAAAATTAGAGATGCCAAGGGAACATTTCATGCAAAAATGGACTCAATAAAGGACAGAAATGGTATGGACCTAACAGAAGCAGAAGATATTAAGAAGAGGTGGCTAGAATACACAGAAAACTGTTCAGAAAAGATCTTTGAGACCCAGATAATCACGATGGTGTGATCACTCACCTAGAGCCAGACATCCTGGAATGTGAAGTTAAGTGGGCCTTAGAAAGCATCACTATGAACAAAGCTAGTGGAGGTGATGGAATTCCAGTTGAGCTATTTCTAATCCTGAAAGATGATGCTGTGAAAGTGCTGCACTCAATATGCCAGCAAATTTGGAAAACTCAGCAGTGGCCACAGGACTGGAAAAGGTCTGTTTTCATTCCAATCCCTAAGAAAGGCAATTCCAAAGAATGCTCAAACTATCGCACAATTGCATTCACCTCACACACTAGTAAAGTAATGCTCAAAATTCTCCAAGCCAGGCTTTAGCAATACATGAACTGTGAAACTTCCAGATGTTCAAGCAGGTTTTAGAAAAGGCAGAGGAACCAGAGATCAAATTGCCAACATCCACTGGATCATTGAAAAAGCAAGAGAGTTCCAGAAAAACATCTATTTCTGTTTTGTTGACTATGTCAAAGCCTTTGACTGTGTGGATCACAATAAACTGTAGAAAATTTTCTTCAAGAGATGGGAATACCAGACCACCTGACCTGCCTCTTGAGAAAGCTATATGCTGGACATGGAACAACAGACTGGTTCCAAATAGGAAAAGGAGTACGTCAAGGCTGTATATTGTCACCCTGCTTATTTAACTTATATGCAGAGTACATCATGAGAAACTCTAGGCTGGAAGAAGCACAAGCTGGAATCAAGATTGCTGGGAGAAATATCAATAACCTCAGATATGCAGATGACACCACCCTTATGGCAGAAAGTGAAGAGAAACTAAAAAACCTCTTGATGAAAGTGAAAGAGGAGAGTGAAAAAGTTGGCTTAAAGCTCAACATTCAGAAAACTAAGATCATGGCATCTGGTCCCATAACTTCATGGCAAATAGATGGGGAGACAGTGGAAACAGTGTCAGACTTTATTTTTTGGGGCTCCCAAATCACTGCAGATGGTGATTGCAGCCATGAAATTAAAAGACGCTTACTCCTTGGAAGGAAAATTAGGACCAACCTAGACAGCATATTAAAAAGCAGAGACATTACTTTGCCAACAAAGGTCTGTCTGGTCAAGGCTATGGTTTTTCCAGTGGTCATGTATGGGTGTGAGAGTTGGACTGTGAAGAAAGTTGAGCATCAAAGAATTGATGCTTTTGAACTGTGGTGTTGGAGAAGACTCTTGAGAGTCCCTTGGACTGCAAGGAGGTCCAACCAGTCCATCCTAAAGGAGATCAGTCCTGGGTGTTCATTGGAAGGACTGATGCTGAAGCTGAAACTAGAATACTTTGGCCACCTCATGCCAAGAGTTGACTCATTGGAAAAGACCCTGATGCTAGGAGGGATTGGGGGCAGGAGAAGGGGACGACAGAGGATGAGATGGCTGGATGGCATCTCCAACCTGATGGATATGAGTTTGAGTAAACTTTGGGAGTTGGTGATGGACAGGGAGGCCTGGCGTTCTGTGATTCATGGGGTCGCAAAGAGTTGGACACGACTGAAGGACTGAACTGAATTGATATTATGGTAGATTAGATGCACTGCAATGACAAAAGTTTAGTCTAATTTTCTGACATTCACCCATCTTGATACCAAGTAAGATTCCTAGGGAATTCAACCTTGATAGAGAACTGTGGATTAAACCAAATAGACTTATGCAAATATCTGAGTTTGGGTATTTCAAATTCCACATAATTAAAGTCTTGAACTGATTCCTGTATAAATGTGGAATTTAACAAATAGTCCAGTAGCTCAATGCACTCTATCAGAAATGCTCATTCAGATGAAGATATATTTGCATATTGACCAGTAATGCCAAATAATGGCTTGTTGACTTCATGGTTGATATTTAAAGGAATTGGTTAAAAAGACAAAAACAGCATTTGAAAGCCTGAGACCATTCTAGACTTATATTATTAATATTTTCTTGCTATTTTGCAAGTTAAACCACTGGTAAGGAGATAAGTTAGTTGGGCTACATCATAAGTTAACTTCAAACAGCAAAGCCAAATAAGTAAACTCAACTTTAGAAATGATCTGTTGGCTCAGACTTCACAGAGAGGTGGCAGAAGGTTAATCCTTAGCTTATTGGAGGCCAAAGATAGTAAGGTAGTCCTGAATGTTAGAGAAAATACCCAAGAAGTTGTACTTGTGTGAAAGTATTCGTAATAATAGTGAGGGCATGGTCATAAGAAAAGGGACAAATTAAATCACAGCGTGAGATTCCATGAGATTCCCCTCAGTTGTGTCAGACTCTTTGCGATCCCATGGACTGTAGCCCGCCAGGCTCCTCTGGCCATGGAATTCTCCAGGCAAAGAGTACCGGAGTGGGTTGCCATGCCCTCCTCCAGGGGATCTTCCCAAACCAGGGATTGAACCCAGGTCTCCCGCATTGCAGGCAGATTCTTTACTGTCTGAGCCACCAGGGAAGTCATGAGATTCCACATATGTGTGCTAACACCCGATGTACAGATGAACCTATGTGCAAAGCAGAGATAGAGACACAGATGCAGAAAGCAAATGTATGCACATCAAGGGGGAAGTGGGAGGTGGGATGAATAGGAAAATTGGGATTGACATATATACACTACTCTTTATAAAATAGATACTAATAAGGACCTAGTGTATAACAAATAGGGAACTCTATTCAATGCAGGGCTTCCCTGGTGGCTGAGGTTAAAGCGTCTGCCTACAGTGCGGGAGACCTGGGTTCAATCCCTGGGTCAGGAAGATCCCCTGGAGAAGGAAATGGCAACCCACTCCAGTATTCTTGCCTGGAGAATCCCATAGACAGAGGAGCCTGGTGGGCTACAGTCTACAGGGTCGCAAAGAGTTGGACACGACTGAGCGACTTCACTTCACTTAATGATGACCTAAATGGGAAGGAAATAAAAAAAAACAGGGGGTACATGTATATGTATAAGTGGTTCACTTTGCTGTACAGTGGAAACTAAGACAATATTGTAAAACAACTATATTCCAATAAATTTTTTATTTAATAAAAATAAATTACTGTATGAGTATCAATGCATTATTTATGAGAATCATCACAACCACTCAAAATGTACCAAGAGTTGGGGCAGGGGCATTTACCAGCTGTCGAACCTTAAAGCCTCCTCTTCCTAGAAGAGCACTGATGGGACAAACTTCAACGCAGATGATCTTTGGGAGGATTGTGCTTCCCTGGTGGCTCAGCGGTAAAGAATCCGCCTGCAATGAAGGAAACCTGGGTTCAGTCCCTGAGTCAGAAATATCCCCTGGAGAAGGAAATGGCCACCCATATCCAGTATTCTTGCCTGGAGAAATCCATGGACAGAAGAGCCTGGTGGGCTACAGTCCATGAGGTCGCAAAGAGTCAGATCGAATGAGCAACTAACATTTTCTCTGATTTTTCAACCATTGTGTGTTCTTTGCATCAGGTGGGAAATGGTCAAAAGAGAGGTTTTTGTCTCTCCAGAAAAAAGTTGCACAGGAAATAAAAGTTGAAAATGTGGTAAATGAATATTAAAGAAGAGTCATTAATGCCCCATGTTTTAACTGTTATAAGGAATAGTCTTAGGATGGGGAGGCTCCCCCCCCGCCCCCGCCCACTACAAGGGTAATAAAGGATCCACCAAAAAAAAAAAAAAAAATCATTACTGGCTGCATAGAAATGAAAACACTCTCATTATTCATTTCTTTTTCCAAGAGAGAGAGAAGGAGAAAGCATTCAACTTCCAAGCTTTTAAAGTAATCGTGAGTTCAATAAATATAAGTTGCAAGACTAATGTCTTTAAAACTGCCTCTATTATGGCCAATGAAGGAAAGAAAGTGGGGGCAGGGAGGCAGGCATGAGAAAAATGAGGAAATGAAAGAAAGAGAAGAAAATAAGTTGATTATATTCAGTCAGTGGCTTTTCTTCTTAGACATTGCTACTTCTGCCCCACTTGAAGGACTATTGGTGGAGTGATGGGGGGCGTTTGCTGTTTCCTTTCTCTACTTATCCCACAAATATCTTCAGTTCCCTCCCCTGCCACCCACTACCACACTTGTGTTAATAAAACAGAGTCACTCTGGGGGTCTTCCCTGGCAGTCCAGTGGTTAAGACTCTGCGTTTCCACCTTGAGGGACACAGGTTCGATATTTGGTTGGGAGACTAAGGTCTTGCGTGCCTGGGGGCCAAAAGAAAAACAGAGACATTTCAAATACTCTTTAGGGACCTTCAGCTCCAGCATCACCTAAGTTTGCGCAAACGGCATTGTTTTTAATTTTCCTGAGAAGTTCAGTGGTTGGATTTAAACAGCCCCTGTTATTTGGCCCCAACTCAATATGTTTCATCTCTTCTTTTTTCCCTCTTGTCCCAGGAAAGATGCTGCCCTCCCAGTTCCAGCCTCACCCATTCGTCTTTGTCCTGAATTCTTCTGTGGCTCTGTCCTTTCAACCAGTTCCTTTTCCTCTAAATATTTGTATTATGTAATAGAAGCAACAAGAAGAAGAAATAACACCTGTATGATATATTTAGTATAGGAAATGTTCTTGCACACATAACTTCCTTTAAATCCCCACAACCTAAAAAAAAACAAACAAACAAAAGAAAAGAAACGGGTATCATTGCTTTCCCAGTTTTAATTTTTAAAAGTCTTTTAGAAATATTTATTTATTTATTTATCTATTTATTTTATTTGTATTTACTTTTGGCTGCGCTGGGTCTCCATTACTGTGTGAGGGCTTTCTCTAGTTCCAGAGCGGGGGCTACTCTCTAGTTGCGGTGCGAGGGCGTCCCGTTGCAGTGGCTTCTCTTGATGCAGAGCACCGGCTCTAGAAAGTAGGCTCACTAGTTGCAGCACCAGGCTTAGTCGCCCATGGCGTGTAGAATCTTCCCAGACCAGGGACAGAACCCGTGTCACCTGCACTTGGTGGGCAGATTCTTAACTACTGGACTGCCAGGGAAGTCCTGTTTTCCCATTTTTAAATCTCTGAGAGATGAGGGGCTTGCTCACGTTCACAAGTGATGAGTACCTGCATGAGGACTCTAATGCAAGCCTTCCTAATTCAGGCCCATCCTGCCTGCCAGCCGCCTCCTCCTCCTTGCAACTACAAATAGCAGGGTAACCCACGTGGGGAGGGCACACCCACCTCGCAAGCCAGGCTGGAAGAGTGCTCAGCTGGGAAATCCCTGTGGCTCTCCCAAGGACTCTGCAGGACTGAGGAGTGGAGAGCTCCCAGACCATTTCTGCCAGAGTGGGTCTCACCCATCAACTCCAGGATGCTTCAGAAAGATAACCACTGTCCATGTACCATGACTTGACAAGGTTGGGAGGTTCCCAGAAGACCCATCACTCTGGTTTGCCTAGGCCTCTTCGGGCTTCATGGGCTTCCCAGGTGGCACTGGTGGTAAAGAATCCTCCTGCCAATGCAGGAGACACACGAGACCCAGGTTCAATCCCTGAGTTGGAGAAGATTCCCTGGAGGAGGAAATGGCGACCCACTCCAGCATTCTTGCCTGGAGAATCTCATGGTCAGAGGAGTCTGGCTACAGGGTCCCTGGGTTTGCAAAGAGTCAGACATGACTGAGCAGCTGAGGGCACTGTGGGTTTTAGTACTGAAAGTTCGACACTTGGGCCTACACGTAAAGTTGGCCACCCGCAGAAAGCTCTAAGCAGGTCTGTGCCCCTCCGAGGGTGTTTCTCATACACTGTCTTCTATGACTGCATTTCACATTCTCTCAACAAGCATTTATGGAGCCCCTGCTGAAGTCAAGAGCACTACACTAGGCCTGGTACACAAAGATGAACATTTTGTATCTTTGCTTCGAGGGGCTTGCAGTCAAGTGGGAAAGAGCGTATGCATTCAAATGAGCATGAGAACTGAAGTGTGATCGTAAAAACAAAAACAAAAGTAACTCTGAGTCTCATAATAGCCACAAGAAAAGAGGATTTCAGGAAGGAGAGGGCGACCAGTAGAATAAAATGCTATGGAAAGGACTAGAAGGATGAGGCTTAAGAAGAGTTCCCTGGACCTGGTGTCTAGAACCGATGAGAAAGTAACAATGAGGACAGAGAGGGCAGAAATCAGCAGGTAGCAAGGACAGCAGCCAGAGCCATCCTCTGAAATTTGAGCAAGAAGACTTCTGCTTTTGACCATGAAAGAGTCACTGGAACCAGACTAGAAAGTGAAGTCACTCAGTCGTGTCCAACTCTTTGCGACTCGGACTATAGCCCACCAGCCTCCTCTGTGCATGGGATTTTCCAGGCAAGGGTACTGGAGTGGGTGGCCATTTCCTTCTCCAGGGGATCTTCCCGACACAGGAATCGAACCCAGGATTCCCGCGTTGCAGGCAGATGCTTTACTGTCTGAGCCACCAGGGGATCCTGGTACCAGACTAGCCCTCCCACTATAAGAAAACTAGAAAACTGGACAAAAACATAGGAATCAACTTCAGACATCGGACAATGGGCAACTGTCACCCTTAGGAGAAGGAAGCCCAGGGGAGTCCGAACTTTCTGCCTGGAGGCATTCACTGGATCCCAGTTCTGGAGGGGAACCCAAGCAAAACGCTGAGTTGAGGAGACAGGCTTGGGGCTCAGGGAAGCAGTCTCCTGACCTCACTGCCTTAGCTCTACTTTTCCTCCAAAGCACAGATCACCACCTGACTTTATAAATTTGATTGCTTTCATTGTGGTTATTTTCCATCTCCCTGTGATTCCCTCTTCAGAATGTCATCTTCATAAGGCAGGGCAGAGCTATTATCTATTTTATTCACTGTTCCATCCCTCAAAGGGTGTGTGTATTAGGTGCTCAGTAAGTATTTGTGAAAGATTGAAACAAAAAGGGAGGAGAAGATAATATCAGGAAATAGCTCTTTAGAGAAATGTGTAGATGAGGGACAAGGGGAGATAAAGTGGAACCACAACAGTGTCATAGAGTTTCAAGAAGGGCACTTTATAGAGAAAGGGGATTTACAGCATGAAAGTATCTGAGGGATCTTGGCTGCGTATGGTAGCATGCTGTTGGACTGTAACCTCCGAAGACCCTTCTAAGGCCTGGTGGTTGAGGTGTTCAGTAGGGATGAAATTGAGGGAGAGCTGGGGGGTTAGAGGTTTCACTGGTGACTCAGATTGTAAAATCTGCCTGCAATGCAGGAGACCCAGGTTCAATTCCTGGGTTGGATTTATTTTATTTTGTGTTTTTCTTGTTCCTCTCAACAGGCAAAATACAGCAATTATGGTAGTTACTCAGTGGTAACCACCACTCATGGTGCTGAAGAGGAGAACTTGGGAGTATATGTTGGCTTGATCAGGTCTTCAGTGGCCTTCTTCCTTGGAGCAGGTGGAGAGGTGAGTGGACCTCTCAATTCTGTGTGGCCTCTGACCGATAGACTTTCCAGAAACAAACATGGAATTCTTGCTCCCCTGATTCCAAACCATAAACCTGGAAGAAGTAAAGTTTACTTGTGTGAGTGGGCTGTGGCTACCAGGGAGCCTAGGTGGGTATCTGTCTCCTTTCTATACTGAATAAAATAAGACATAGTAAGATAAGACATCTGAATGGATAAAGAAGTTGTTTTGTATATATATATTATATATAATTACAATTATATAATATTATATATTACTATATATAATATATAATAATTGTTATATAATAATTATATATAATGTATATTATATATGATGGAATATTACTCAGCCATTAAAAAGAATGAAATACCATTTGCATCTATGTGGATGAACCTAGAGATTATCATGCTAAGTGAAGTAAGTCAGACAGAGAAAGACAAATATCATATGATATAACTTTTACATAAAATCTAAAAAAAAATGATACAAACATATATATAAAATGAACATAGACTCATAGATAGAGAAAATAAACTTATGGTTAGCAAAGGGGAAACAGGAGGATAGACAAATTAGGAGTCTAGGATCAACACATACACACTAGTACATATAGAAAAGATAAACAAGAAGATTCTACTTTTAGCTCAGGGAACTATATTCAATATCTTATTATAACCTATAGTGGAAAATATATATATATATAGGTAGATATATATAACTAAATCACTTTGCTGTACTGAAACATTGTAAATCAACTATATTTCAATTTCAAAAAATAAATAAAATAAGACATCTACCAAGCTCTCTTGCCTAACTCTTAAGGTTAAGTAGAAAATTATCTGGCATTGACCCGACTTCTCAGAGGCACAGAAATAACTTACTTAAGATAATCTGGTCAGAAACAACTATAGAAAAACCAACTACTCCTTCTGTACATCAGCTTTCCTGGGTGAAAGATTCTTTCCCTTCCCTGAAGAAAGGTAATTCACTCCCCACCCACACCCACACCCATGTCTCAAGGCTGAAGTTGCATTAAAACTAAATTAACGTCTTGTGTCTTTTTTAATGTTTCAATAAAATGAAACTCCCCCCTCTTCATTCCTGAGATCATAGGAATTGCTAACATAACAGGGTGCTGGAATTATGAGGGTAGGAATCTATTTTTCCTCCACAGTTGCTAATGATCATTTCTTGTTGTCCCTGGGGGTTTAATATTATTCATATTTCCCTGCAACCTCTTAGTTCAAGTCTCAGCCTTTGATGTGAAACAATTCATGACTCTTTCTGGTGCCAAGCATAATGGACTTCTGTTTTTTGGCCACTCAGCATCCATACACCCTACTTCCTGTAACTGTGGTCTGGGGACGCTCCCAGCACACTCATTTCTGCTCCCCGGGGCTCTGGGGCACTCCCACTGCCTTTCCCCACACCAAGGATCACTCCATGAGGTGACCCAGTCCTAAGAGCCCCAGCACACTCCTCCAAGCTACTGTGGTTGGCCAAGGATAGTAAATGGGCAAATCACAAGCAGTGAAATACAATGAGACCTCACCATAACTTCTGAGAAAGAGGCTCACTTGCCTTGGGTGCTGGCTTTGAGAGGACAGAAAGCCTGGAGCAACACCTCCGTGTGGCTGCAGCGTGGAGCCTGAGCTGACACCACTGCACCTGGGCGAGGAGCAGCACCGGCCAGTGAGTCAGCAGAGCTCAACATCTGGGAAGCCCAACAGAAACCTACCCCTGGACTTTTCAAAGAGCCGTGAAGTCTCCTCTGTCCTCAAGAGAGAATTTTGCAACCAAGAGTCATACCTGCTACTTGGAGATCACTCCAGAGACCTGTGATATTTACAGGTCTAGACATCTGTGATATTTACAAGCTCTCTTTTTTGCACACTAAATGATTCTTGCTTCGGCCAACATACTTCCCCATTTTGTTGAAGCCATCCTCATTCATTCTGTGCAATCTGGTGTTGAAGTGTAAGTTCTTTAAACTTTTACAGAATCTTCTGTATCTTTCTCTCTTTCCTGTTCATTCACTTTTGATTCAGCAGCAATTTACTGAGTTCTCAATAGGTGTTCTTAGAAGTCATGAGGTGCACAGCAAAGGAAGCAAGAAATGAAGTGAAAAAGCAACCAACAGAGTGGGAGCAGATATTTTCCAACTGTCTGGCAAGGGATTCATGTCCAAAATATACAAAGAATTCCTACAACTCATGAGCAAAAACATAAATAAGTAAGTAACCCAGATAAAAAATAAGCTAAAGACTTAAATGGACATTTCTCTGTGAAGACTTAAGTGGCCAATGGGTATATGTAAACATTATCAATGTTACTAATTATCAGCAAATCAAAGACACTGTGAGGTATCACCTCACACCTCTCAGGATGGCTATTACTAAAAAAAATATGTATAAAAAATATACATGTATATATAAAACAAGTGTTGCAAGGACGCAGAGAAATCGGAACCTTTGCATGTTGGAGGTAAGGTTGTAAAATGGTGCTGCCAGTATGCCAAATAGTATGGCATTTCCAGAAAAAAAATTAAAACAGAACCACTGTACAACCCCAAAATCCCATTTCTGAGTATATACTCCCAAAGAATTGAAAACAGAATTTCAAAGACCTGTTTGCACGCCTTCATATTCACTGAAGCATGATTCACTATAGCCAAGATGTGGGAGCAAATCGTATGTCCATCAGCAGATAAATGAATAAAGAAAATGTGGTCTATACATACAATGGAATATTATTCAGTCTTAAAAAAGAAGGAGATTCTGCAATATGCGACAATACAGATGGACCTTGAGGTTACTATGCTGAGTGAAATAAGCCAGTCACAGAAAGACACATATTAAGTGATCCTTTTTATATGTAGTATCTAAAACAAGCAAATGCACAGATGATGGAATGGTGGTTGCTAGAATCTGGGAATAGGGGGAGGGGAGAAATGGGGCAGTAAGAAACCTCAGCATAAAGTTTCAGTTAAGAAAGATGAATAAGATCTAGAGACCTGCTGTACCACATTGTACCTATAGTTAACAATACTGCATTTTAAAAAAATTTATTGGGATATAGTTGATGGACAATATTGTATTGTAGACTTAAAAAAAATCATTAAGAGGGTACACCTCATGTTAAGTATTCTTACCACAATAAAATGCAATTAAAGCCACTCCAGTATTCTTACTAGGATTCCATGGACAGAGGAGGAACCTGGTGGGCTACAGTCCATGGGGTCACAAAGAGTCAGACACAACTGATAGACTAACACTCACTTTCGAAGAAGGAGAAGAGGGAGAGGAAGAGGAAGAAGAGAAGGAGGAGGAGGAAAGGGAGAAGGAGAAGAAGAAGGTGGTAAGGGGGGAGGGGGAAGGAAGAGGAGGAGGGGAAGGCATGAGGGATGAAAATCCCAGCTTCATCAACCATGAGTCATTACAGAACCAGGAGATGTGCCTCGAGGTAGGGGAATGTACAGGGTGATGGAGAGCCCAGAGCACAGGGCCTGGGAGGAAGGCCTGAGGGTGCCCAGCATGTCTCCTGCTTTTCCAAGATCCAATATCCATAAGGTAGGATATTTGATCAAGAAAGTCTTTTCCTTCTTCTTTAATGTCCACTTTCAATTTTCTTTCTATGTGGGACAATTAAGGGTTTAGAATCAAGAAAGCACAAATTCATTCCACATGCACAAATATTTATGAGCTTCAACTGTGAGTCTTGGCACAGTGGGCCCTGGAGACAGAATACCTAGTCTTACACAACGTACGTTAGTGAGAGAGACAGACCACAAACTAGTAAAACATAAATATCTAAAATGGTGTTAGATGCTTACAAGAAAAGTAGAGTAGGACTGAGGGGTGGAGGTGATTGTCAGGAGCTGAGGTATGGGGCCTCTTTTAGATAAGGTGATGGGAGAAAGCCTCTCTGAAAAAAGGGCCATTTCTGCAGGAACATGAAGTGTTTTTGGGTTGTGTGATTATCTGGGGGAAGAGCACTTCTAGCAGAGGGAACGGCACATGCGAAGACCTCAGGGCTGACTTCTCCACCAGGCCCAGTAGACACAGGGCCACAATTCCTTTAGGAGCTGATGAAAATGTGTTAGTTCATTTTAAAATCTGAAAGGAAACATAAAATTTCAGATCAAAGGGACTAGTTTAATACGTGACATTAATCCGTTCATCCTTATACCCATGCAGTCATAAAATTTAACTTGAAATTTTTTAACGGAAGAACCTGTTATGATGCAGGCTTGGGCCCTACGATGCAGGAAAGAACAGATCTTGCTGAAGGAAAAGCAAGACTTTGTGATCAGGCGCGTCTGAGCAGAGGGAGGAGGAACCGGAAGTGAATTCAGAGAAGCTGGTTAAGCCAACTGGCAGGTAGAGTCTGGAGTCCTGGCTGGAAGCTGAGACTTGAGGAATGAATTGCTAATAAGGAAAGAAGAGGCAAAGTGAAAATCCCAGGGCTCCGGATTTTTTGACACTTTGTTGAAGTCTGCAATTGCAACATTGGCAGATAGGGATCTGAAGAATGTGCAGGGCCACGTGTAAAACAGACAGCTAGCAGGAACCTACTGTGTCACACAAGGAGCTCAGTTCGGGGCTCTGTGTGACCTAGATGGATGGGATGGGGGGTGGGAGGGAAGACCTAGAGGTGGGGGATATTTGTTTCGCTTAGTTGTGGAAATAACACAGCTATACCAACTGCCCCTCCCACCACCACCAAAAGAAGTAATTGGTTTCCATCGCTGAAAAGCTGAAAACGCAATAGGAGCAATCCTATTTCCAGCAATAGGAACCAATTACTTCTTTTGGTGGGGGGGTTGGGGGGGTGTGGGGTGGGTGGGTGGGTAGGTATAACTTCTTTTGATGGGGGCGGAGGGGTAGGTATTCCTACCCTGGGTCTCTATTCCTGCCCTGCATGAATGGTATAGATTCATCTATACCATTTCAGAGGGCTTCCCTGGTGGCTCAGTGGTAAAGAATCCATCTGTGATGCAGAAGACACAGGAGATGTGAGTTTGATCATGTGCAGGGGTTGGTAAGATCCCCTGGAAGAGGCCACAGCAACCCACTCCAGCGTTCTTGCCTGGAGAACCCCGTGGACAGAGGAGCCTGGTGGGCTACAGTCCACAGGGTCGCAAAAAGTCGGACAAGACTGAGCACGCAGGCACACATACCATTTTGGAAAGGAAGACTTCCTGTGGGCTTCCAACTCCACCCAAATTTTGAGACTCAGCTGCTACGTCTAAGCTTGGTATTTCCCTTCTGACCTTCCACCTGCTTCACTGTGGAGCAGAATAACTTAGAACAAAGTTGAAGTACTTTGCAATATCCAAATGCCATAAAAACGTGTCTTGTTGTCATCGTAGTGAGTAAGAAGAAGTAATAATGTCTCTACCCGGGGATGGACTTTGGCTGAGAGACAAATGACATTTCTTGCCGGCTCGTCTGCCTTGCGTCCAGGCCCAGCACATTCAGGAATCCCTCAGCCACAACCAATATTTCAAGAAGGATTTGTCACACCGTGTTGTGAACCCATAAAGTTTATGACACGGCTTGTAGCTGCTCATTTACTAATACCGGTGATATTTAAAGCTCTTCAGAGCGAAGGCCTGGGCCACTTGCTGCCTCGCCCCTATGCTGTCCTACATCCTGTTGAGACAATTGAGGTCACCTCCCTCCTCTTCTGTACACACTCACATTGAACATGACCTAGTGGAACCGGAGCCCGAGCCGGCCAGCTGGGAGCTCCCAGCATCCCCCAGACCTTTCAAGGTCCTTTGCATAGCTGGCTGTGTGAGCAAGGAAGCTTTTTCTTCCGCCTTTCTTCTTAGAAGGAAATTAGTTGGGATGCCTTAAAGTCCGGCAGGTCAAAAGGGCTCACGGATTTTTGTCAGAGCGTCTTTAGAAAGTCACTTTTTATTACATTCTCCTAGATGGGCAAATAGCAAATTAGAAATAAGATTTAAAAGTCACTATATTCTAGGGTTAGAGAAGGTTTTACAGCAAGGGGGACAATTGCTTTTATTGATACCAAAGGGGAGGAGGAGCCCGGTTGGAAATCTTAACTTTTAAACTTACTAGACGGCCTTTATCTTTCCGTAATGAAAGTGCTGGGAAAGTGGGTGGCAAAGTGTAGAGGAAAAAAAAGTTTTGTTTTAGCATCTTTCAGGCTCCTCTTTGAGCCTCATCGGGGCGCTGATGGACACAACTTCTAGACAGTAAAGTCCACAGATGACCTGGAAAGCCCTCTTCGGGGACTTTTTCAACTGTAGGCTAATCCGCAGTGGAAATTCAAATCCATTCAAGCCACAGTTCTAGAATCCAGAAAGAAATTAAAGCATTGTTTATAGATGGGCTTTGAAACTGCTTGATCAGGGAATAATAGTTCTGGATGTCTCCTTTTTTCTGCTTTTTCCCTTTGAGGTTAGCTAGCATTTGCAAATAAGTGAACCAACTTCTGAGGCCCCAAAGAAAATGAGATAAGACCTAAAACACTTGAGTCCTGCAATCAGAGGCGGCCTCCCAGACTTTACTTTCAGGGTAGGGGTGGTCATCTCCTGCCCCACCTTTTGCACACACACTAGGTTCTGGCCTGGGTGCAGGGGCCCAGAAAGACTGGACGGACTCTGGAGGAAAATTGCTAAGTTAAAAGGGAATTTGTGAGGTACCAGGACTGCTTTCTGCCAATATTTGAGGAATGGTCATGTGAAAGGGCAGACCTGCACAGTGTAGCTTCAGAGGGCAGAGGAAAGAGCAGAGAGTAGAAATGCTAGATTTCTTTTTTACATTTTTTTAATTGTAGTAATATATATATAAAACATAAAATCAATCATCTCAACCAATTTTAGGTGTACAGTTCAGTGGCATTAAATAGTATATTCACGTTGTTGTGCAACCATCACCACGATATGTCTCCAGAATTTTTAAATCCTCCCAAACTGAGAGGCTGTACTCATTAAAAAGAACATTAACTCCTGGGTCTCCCTGGTGGCTCAGTGGTAAAGAATCCGCCTGCCAGTGCAGAAGGTCCCTAGTCCGGGAAGATCTCACATGCCACGAAGCAACTAAGCCCATATGCCATAACTATTGAGCCTGTGCTCTGGAGCCCGGGAGCCATAATTACCGAGCCCATGAGCCACGGCTACTGAAGCCCCCGAACCCTGGAGCCTGTGTTCTGCAACAAGAGAAGAAACTGCAGTGAGAAGCCAGCACATCACAACTAGAGAGTAGCTGCCAATTGCCACAACTAGAGAAAAGCCCGCAGCAATGAAGACCCAGCACAACCAAAATAAATTAAAAAATAGAATTAACAACAAAAAAAAATACCTCCCTATTCTGTCCTTTCCACAATCCCTGGCATTCACTATTCTGTTTTCTGTATCTATGAATCTGATTACTCTAGGTAGTTCATAAGAGTGGAAGTACATGGCCTTTTACCCCTTTGTGTCAGGCTTATTTCACTTAGCATAAAGTCTTTAAGCTTCCTCCGTGTTGTAGCATTCTCAGAGTTTCCTTTCTTTTTAAAGCTGAACAATATGCCATGGTATGTCTACACCACCATTTAATCATCAATGGAAATTGGGATTATTTCCACTTTTTGGCCACTGTGAATCATGCTGCTATGAACTTAGGTGTACAAATATCTACTTTGAGTCCCTATATTCAATTGTTCCAAGTTTATACTTGGGAGTGGGATTGCTGGGTTGTTGCTATTGTTTAGTTACTGTCAGCTCCAACTCTTTTGTGACCTCATGGACTGTAGCCTCCCAGGCTCCTCTGTCCATGGAGTTTCCCAGGCAAGAATATTGGAGTGGGTTGCCATTTCCTTCTTCAGAAGATCTTCCCAACCCAAGGATCAAACTGATGTCTTTTGCATTGACAGGTGTGTTCTATACCACCGAACCACCAGGGAAGCCTGTGGGATTGCCGGACCAAATGCTAAATATATATTTAATTATTTGAGACTGCCATATTGCTTTCCACACCAGCCATTAATAAGAGTTCTAATTTCTCTGCTTCCTCACCATTACTTATTGTTTGCTTGATAATAACCATCCTAATGAGTGGGAGGGAAGTGTTAGATTTTGACTGACTCTACAAAAGAACCATCTCACAGTAAGTTCTGTCCAATGAGATGTGTGATGCCGTGCTGAGTTGCTCAGTCCTGCCTGACTCTTTGCAACCCCATGGACAGTAGCCCACTACACTCCTCTGTCCACGGGACTCTCCAGGCAAGAATACTGGAGTGGGTTGCCACGCTCTCCTCCAGGGGACCTTCCCAACCGAGGGATTGAAACTGCATCTCTTACATCTCCTGCATTGGCAGGCGGGTTCTTTACCACTACCTGGGAAGTCCAATGAAACAGTCAGCCTCATTACTTGGGATGACCAAATCAGAAGTTAGACTAGAAAGTTAGACTAGATAAGTATTAACTGACTCCTCATGTGAAGAGTCTATGAATCTATAATACACCATGGTATTTGAGGGCCTTATTTATTTTTGGTCTGATGTATATAAGTTAAATACGATGTTTGAGTTACAATGAATAATTGGGAGCTATGCATATATAAAGGGGAGACTGAAAACGGTGGTCCACAGATTTGACCTATGATACAATTTGCTTCTAACAGAAGCAGAAGATATTAAGAAGAGGTGGTAAGAAAATACAGAAGAACTATATAAAAAAGATCTTCATGACCCAGATAACCACAATGGTGTGATCACTCACCTAGAGTCAGATATCCTGGAATGTGAAGTCAGGTGGTCCTTTAGAAGGAAGCATCACTATAGACAAAGCTAGTGGAGGCAATGGAATTCCAGTTGAGCTATTTCAAATCCTAAAAGATGATGCTGTGAAAGTGCTGCACTCAATAGGCCAACAAATTTGGAAAACTCAGCAGTGGGCACAGGACAAGAAAATCTGTGGACTAAAAATTTAGTTACAGGACTAAAAAAATCTGTGGACTAAAAAATTCAGTCACAGAACTAAAAAATTCTTCTAACCCCAAAGAAAGGCAATGCCAAAGAATGCTCAAACTACTACACAATTGCACTCATCTCACACACTAGCAAAGTAATGCTCGAAATTCTCCAAGCCAGACTTCAACAGTATGTGAACCATGAACTTCCAGATGTTCAAGCTGGATTTAGAAAAGGCAGAGGAACCAGAAATCAAATTGCCAACATCTGTTGAATCATCAAAAAGCAAGAGAGTTCCAGAAAAACATCTACTTCTGCTTTATTGACTCTTGACTGTAGATCACAACAAACTGTGGAAAATTCTGAAAGAGATGGGAATACCAGACCACCTGACCTGCTTCCTGAGAAATCTGTATGCAGGTCAAGAAGCAACAGTTAGAACTGGACATGCAACAACAGACTGGTTCCAGATTGGGAAAGATGTGCATCAAGGCTCTATACTGTCAGCCTGCTTATTTAACTTGTACGCAGAGCACATCATGAGAAATGTTGGGCTGGATGAAGCACAAGCTGGAATCAAGATTGCTGGGAGAAATATCAACAACCTCAGATATGCTGATGACACCATCCTTATGGCAGAAAGCAAAGAAGAACTAAAGAACCTCTTGATGAAAGTGAAAGAGGAGAGGGAAAAGTTGGCTTAAAACTCAACATTCAGAAAACTAAGATCATGGCATCTGGTCCCATCACTTCATGGCAAATAGATGGGGAAACAGTGAGGGGCTTTATTTTTTTAGACTCCAAAATCACTTCAGATGGTGACCACAGCCATGAAATTAAAAGACACTTACTCTTTGGAAGAAAAGCTATGACCGACCTAGACAGCTTATTAAAAAGCAGAGACATTACTTTGCCAACAAAGGTCCGTCTAGTCAAAGCTATGGTTTTTCCAGTAGTCATGTATGGATGTGAGAGTTGGACTATAAAGAAAGCTGAGCACCAAAGAATGATGCTTTTGAACTGTGGTGTTGGAGAAGACTCTTGAGAGTCTCTTGGACTGCAAGGAGATCCAACCAGTCCATCCTAAAGGAGATCAGTCCTGAATATGCATTGGAAGAACTGATGCTGAAGCTGAAACTCCCAAAACTTTGGCCGCCTCATGCGAAGAGCTGACTCATTGGAAAAGACCCTGATGCTGGGAAAGATTGAAGACAGGAGGAGAAGGGGATGACAGAGGATGAGATGGCTGGACGGCATCACTGACTCAGTGGACATGAGTTTGAGCAAACTCCAGGAGTTGGTGATGGACAGGGAGGCCTGGTGTGCTGTAGTCCATGGGGTCGCAAAGAGTTGGACACAACTAAGCGACTGAACTGAACTGAACTGATAATTTGTTTGGTATATATGTCTCACTGCTTGGAGATTTTGAAACAAAATTTAGATTTCCTGCTTCTCTTAAAAGATGGGAAGGCATGTGACAAAGGGTCCACAGTTCTTGGAGCTGAGAAACCAGAGGTGGCCTCACTGACCTGTTCAACAGTGTGCAACCCACTCGCCACCCTCCAACCCTAGCTGTCCATTTAGATAAGTTTCTCAGTTATAAATGAATTGTGAATTGAGGTGATCAATGTACCTAAAGAATTTTCAGTAAGATACAAACTCTTTGACCAAAGCATCTGAAATAGATTTTATCACATTTATCACTTTTCCCAAAATTCATACATTTAGTTATTTTGTTTTGTTAATTTTTAAACAAAAATAACTGGATTAAATCCTTGTGTGTTTTCCTTAGATGCTTTTTAGTAAAAAGACAGTGACTTGTCATTATATTGGCTTCATGACAGTAGCAACCACGTTTCCTTTTTCATACTGTCTTCCCAAAGCTTAGTTGGCCTGGGATGTTTATTGGCTATTGCTCTGCATTCTCTGCTATTAATTATTGAGTATGTTTCATGTCAAGATAAATGTGTTGTCTGATATAGTAACTAACAGGGTGACATAGGTACTTGAAATAGGGTATAACTAAAAGCATTCATTCACTGAAAGTGCATGGAGACAACTGTACTTGTCTCGTGACCTTAGTCCTTTCAAGGATAAGATTCCAACCTAAGACTTGGTTAAACATTATCAAAATTTGTATATATGGTCTTTGTTTTGTTTGGGTTTGGTATGGTTTTCTGGTGTAACATTCCTTCTCTGAATTCAGAGAAAGTCCGGGTTTATAAGATAAATTTTGCTTTTGATATTATTATTATATTTTTAGATTTTGCTTGCCTATCTGTTTTAGACAAAGAGAAGTGTTAAAAGGGAAAGAGCTGTCCTCACTGAGAACTATACTTTTTCCATAGGACTGTAACACAGACTTGCAAGCAATCCAACGTGGGTTATGATTTATGTCAGATGAATGCCAAATAATACTGGGTCATTTATTTTGTTTCGGGCACAACAATGGGGGTTGAAGAGGGAGAATAGGTTGGTTTAAAACAAATCAAATCATGAAAACCTCAATAAATGTTTTATAAGTGAAATTTATAACTGAATGAATGCCACAATGCCTAAAATTCCTGCTATTAAAGTTGCTGCTCTGGGATAAAGCATGGGGAGTCTAGAAAGCAGAGGTAATATATTCAAACTTTTCCTCTAGTAGCCAAAGAAAATGAAAACTCATCCTCTGGGAATGTAGGGATAGAGCCTGAAGAGGGTTCCGGGAAAAATTTCTTTGAGACCTTGCATTAAAAAAATTTTTTTATTGAAGTGTAGTTGATTTACAATGTTGTGTGTAGGTATTTGGGCTTCCCTGGTGGCTTAGACAGGAAAGAATCTGTCTGCAATCCGGGAGACCCAGGTTCGATCCCTGGGTCGGGAAGATCCCCTGGAGTGGGGAATGGCTACCACTCCAGTGTTCTTTCATTTTTGGCCGCGCCCTGCAGCATGCAGGATGCTAATGCCCCAACCAGCGATCGAACCTACACCCCCTGCGCTGGAAGCCAGAGTCTTAACCACTGGACTGCCAGGGAAGTCCCAAGACCTTGAATTGTAACTTAAAATGCATTTAGAGTTTGGCCCTCATGACAGAGTCTGTGCCACAAGGAACGATTACTGGGCTCATGGCTTCACACACTGGATTCCTTTAAGTCGGTGTCCTAGGGAAAAGACAATGCCGTCATTACCCATTTTCTAGGAGAAAGCCCAAGGTACCTAAAGCATGTTTTAAGTTATTTGAACATTAAATTACGTAACTCTCTGCCAACAAATATTTGAGTGAAAGGAGCATTCCAGAAAGATGGCCATGTTTATTCTGTGACATCTTGTACTTTTGGGCTCCTTTATGTGTATCTCTATTGGAAGAAACAAAAGTATAAGCTATTTGCACTGTTGAAGACACTGGCATAGAGCAGCTAATACACTTAACTGCCTACAATTTTTAAATTAAAAAAAAACTTTAATTATGGCAATATATTTCAATAATGCCCAAAGTAATAAAGAAAAAAAATGAATAGCCCTCTTTATTCCACTGGCTATCATTTTGGGGGAAATAAAAGCATGATGCTACCTTGGGAGATGGGAAACAAGGGAGCAGTTGTATTCTGGATGAAGAAAGACTGTGAGCTCCTCCTGTCAGCAAGGAGTAGGTCTGCGGACATCCCTAGCCATCCAGTGGTTCAGACTCCACGCTTCCACTGCAGGGAGCATGGGTTCAGTCCCTGGTCAAGGAACCAAGATCTTGCAAACCTCAAAACATGGCCAAAAGAAAAGAAGGAGAGGGTAGGTTTGGTAAGCAGCACAGTGGGTGTTCCAGGGCTAAAAGGAGTGCTGAGAGGGTAAAAAGTCACCAAACATGTGGACGTGGGGGTAGGAGAAAGGACAGAGGAAATGTAAGGAAAGGGTCCTAGAGACAAATATGGCCCACTTGGCAATTCTGTTTAGGTCACTCGGAATTTATTCAGAGCTCAGAACTGATATGGTCCTAGATTGCAGAGGGTCAAGACTTCCTTTGGGAAACTGATTCTGTTTGCTTTTTTTTCATCTACTGTATCAATCAACTGAGGCTGCCATAACAACATACCATATACTGGGTGGCTCAAACAAAAGATGTCTATTTTCTCACAGTCCTGGAGACTGGGAGGTCTGAGATGAGGATGTCAGCATGCCCAGGTTCTGGTGAGGACTCTCCTCTTGGCTTGCAGTTGGTTATCAGACTGCTGTGTCCTCACATGGCCTTTCCTGAGAAGGAGGAAGAGAGAGACAAAGAGGCAGAGAAAATGAGAACTCTTTGGTGTCTCTTTCTCAAAGGGCAATAATCCCGTCTTGAGTAGCTCAGCCTCATGACTTTATGTAAATCTAATTACCTCCCAAAGGCACCAACTCTAAATATCATCACACTGAGGGCTTCAACATAGAAATTTTGGGGGAGGCAAAGTTCAGTTCATAGCTTCTACTAATTACGTGCCTAATATCAGGCCAATTGAGCTCACAAGTGCTCAGTTGCATCTGACTCTTTACAACCCCACGGACTGTAGCCCACCAGGCTTCTTTGTCCATGGGATTTTTCCAGGCAAGTATACTGGAGTGGGTTACCATTTCCTTCTCCAGGGGATCTTCCCAACCCAGGGATTGACCCTGGGTCTCTTGTGTCTACTGCATTGGCATGCATATTCCTTACCACTAGCGCCATCTGGGAAGCCAATATTGGGTCAGGGTCTATTGTTACCTCTCATGTAGCTTTGTTCCCTGTTCTCAGAGTTCTTGGCTGACCTGGAAAATTCCCATACTTTAAAAACCACAAAAAAGGTGGTGGTAGGGGTTAGTTTAATGGGAAATAGCAAAGAAGGGTTAACTAAAATAAGCCTTGGAGTTCTGTAAATTCTCAGGGTCACGGATAATATCTATTTGCTCGCCATGGCATTCCCAATAGTTTGTGTGGTGTTTGGCTCAGAGTAATGCTTATTAAGGGCTTCCCTAGTGGCTCAGATGGTAAACAATCTGCCTGCAATTCAGGAGACCTGGGTTCAACCCCTGGGTTGGGAAGATCTGCTGGGAGCATGTATGGCAACCCAATCCAGTATTCTTGCCTGGAGAATTGCCATGAACAGAGGAGCCTACAGTCCATGGGGTTGCAAAGAGTAAGGCACGACTGAGCGACTAAAGACAATGGTTATTAAATATTTGGGGAATGAATGAAAGGAGCTTGGATCAGCCCAGATTTGGGCAGTGAATGAAATTCACCTCAGATAATTCAAATGATGAGTCTTTAACCAAGGGACTGCTTATTGGGATGTGGGTGAGTTTAGGTTATAAGAATATATGAGGGCTGATGAGGCATCCAGAGGCTGGCAATGATGGAAAGCCAATACCACATCTAAGGCTGAAAAAACAAGGGGAGGAAATAATCTATCCCAAGTTCAGTGATGTCAGAGCTGCACTGTATTCATGAAGAGATAAAGCTACACTCAGAGACAAGGCATCAAAGCAGGGAGGAAGAAAAAAGAAATATGCCTACCCCTCTGCCCTCCTACTATTTTCCCTCCCACAAGTATACCTCCTATTGGCTGAGCCAACTGTACATCAAGCCGGACAGAGAGGTTGGGTGATATCAGTTCCTAGGGCTTGGAATCTGGCAGGGAGCGAGGAGAATGGAGGAGGCGAAGATGGACAAGCCAGTACAATGCAATCTCAACAATGAGGTCCACGTCCATCTCTGCTGGTCACCATTCTGGTTGCTTGCAGAGATGACTTTCTTTTTTTGTAACAGTGGATGTCTACATGGGAACTCATACTTGTCTTTCAGGGAACTGGAAACAACATTTCCTGGAGAGAGTACCAGGGCATCTAGGCTTATCCCTTCTCCCTAGACAAAAAGTTAGAGCCTCTTACATAGAATGGATGGACAACAAGGTCCTACCGTATAGCATATTCAATAGCCTG
This sequence comes from Muntiacus reevesi, assembly GCF_963930625.1. NCBI lineage: Eukaryota > Metazoa > Chordata > Mammalia > Artiodactyla > Cervidae > Muntiacus > Muntiacus reevesi. The sequence goes on along the minus strand of NC_089261.1, from coordinate 58,258,095 downwards.
TAATAACCTATAATAGAGAAGAATGTGAAAAAAAATGTACATATTATGTATAACAGAGTCACTTTGCTGCACAGTAGAAATTAACAGAACATTGTAAATCAACTATTCTTCAGTTTTAGAAGAAGCTGGAACCTCTTGGCCTCTAGGGCATGACACCTGGCCCATCTGTTCCTAGAGTTTCTGCCTGATTGATGGCGAGAGAACACTGGTCATCAAATTATAATGTCTATAGCCGCAAGTGAAAGTGACCTTGAGTAGTGTCTTAAAAGGGTGTGCCTCAGTTTCCCCAGCCATTAAGTGAAAAAAAAAAAAGAAATGGTTCAAAGAGTCGATGTGAAGATGAATTAGACAGCCCTTGTTGGTAGAGTGTGCCCTCCCCCATCCCTGCTTTGCCATATGTCACTGTGTTGATCTCAGACAGAAATACTGCTGGACAAAACATTTATATTATGCCAAGGCACAACAAAGCTTCTCATAGACACCCTACAAAGAAACAAAGTCTCTGAGAAGTTGGAATATGTTAAAGGAAAAAAAAAGAAAGAAAGAAAAATGCCTGAAGCAACCTAACCTTTCTCTAAAACAACAAACAACCTGGCGCAAAAGGAGCTCGCACCTCCTGAGGTGCAAATTTCTAGAGGCATGACCTTTGGAAATTCAGTAATTCCTGCGATGCCTGGAGTCTGTTTTTTAGGACATCTTCAGCAGGAGCTGTATGGCGGCCAGTCCCCTGGGTCCCTGGTTTCCCACAGTAAAATGTCCCGGTGCAGCTCCTCTGTCAGAGTGTAACTCCACACGAACTTGTTAATCTGTTCACCAGAGTCTATTTACTAAGAGGACACTTGCTGAACCAGTCGGGCTTCAGATGCCAAGACAAGTGTGTGTATTGTGGTTTAGCCATGCTGTTCCTCTCTGTTGTTTTGAGCAATTAGGAGGTATCATTTTTTTTTGATCCTGAACATTTCACAATGTTCCACTTTCCCGGTGTCCCTTGAATGGGACTCATGAATGCAACGTGGAGGGAGAATGAGGTTTTCAAAGCTGCTGCCATAAGAGGGCCCATTCTTCCAACGTGAAAATGACCCTTTGACCTGCTGTCAGGGAGCTGGGCTGGTGACTCATGGTTTCTGCCTTAAGGGTAATACATTTGCACTGGTACATTGACATCCTTCCAAAGTACCTATGACCCTCACTGAAAGACTTCTGTAAGACAATTAGCCAAGGCCAAGTGTACCATGGGGTAACACGGGGTCTGAAGTTGGGCTTCATAAATACTCTCTTCATGATGGTATAAACATTTTATTTTGAAATGTTTATAACGTTTCTGCTCAGAATGATAACTTCCTCTCCTCTGCTTTTATTTTGAAGATTTCCATTTTTTATCAACAGCATCTGTATTCTCTAGGTAGAGTTTATCGCTACGATTTGTGAATTTTTCTTTGTAATTTTAAGTTTCTTGTAGTCCCCACAGCTGTCCTTTATTCATATTTAAAAGAACCTTCCAGAAGCTAGCAAAATAATAAATCTAGGCTGAGTTTTCCAGGTACAATATTTAAAGGCACTCAGTTTCCTCATTTTGTGTGTTGCTATATTAAATGCTTGTAAGTTCTTGTAGGTTTGTTTAAATCCATTAGGCTGGACAAAGAAGCCATCACATTATCCTATGTTTGAGCTCTACTTTTCTGGAATAGCAGACAGCTGCTAATGAGAACTCAGGTAGATGCATCACCCCCCACTATTTCAGTCCCTCTAAGTTCTTTGTCTGTGAAATACCGGGGATAAACCAAGTGGTCTGCAAGTACCTTCTGGCCACAAAGTTCTGTGATTCTAATTCGAAGCTCTATTTACCTCTTTATTAAAAATAATAAAGTATGAGATTAAGTGATGAAAGTGAGAGAGCATGTAATAGCTGATTCCCATGGCATTATCATTTGCTGTTTTGTATGAAATGACTTGTAATCCAATAAAAAAGAAATAGCCATCCTTCAATAACCAAGAAGACACTGCTGAAGCTCAAGGTAAATTGGTTTTTCTGTCAGTGAGATATCTGACTACCTAAAATTTGGCAAAATCACAAAAGGATAGAGGCAGATGGGTGTGACTACTGACTACAAAGATAGCAATCACGGAGGAAAGAATATAGGGAAACCCACAGAAAAATTTCTGATTGGTTTCTGCTCCCATTTTATTTGCTGATCACTAACAATCATGAATGGGAAAGTGTTATCATTCTGTTCTGTGTTATTCTTGTAAGCAGTAGGCCCTACGATGCTATAGTCTAAGCAGGGCATTCCTTGACCTGGGAGTTGGGTAAACAACCTTACCGAGAGGCCCTGGGTGCTCTCTCCATGGTGGGAGAAGAAGATGGCAAGAAGAACCGACTCAAGGAAGACAGACATTGTAGAGACACTGAATCAGAGATGACTGTAGCCAGAGAGCGGCTCTGAGAGAAGCCACAAGGCAAGTCTTGCAAGGAGACAGCAGTATGATTTGAGGCAGGTCAGAGGGTGACTGGGTCACGCAGCAAAGAAGTACATTAAGTGACCAGACAAATCAGCTGGAAAAATGCATGAAAATGGTGGTGGGGGGCAGTTGCTTAGGGGAGTTTTTTAATCCATTGCAGATTAAAAAAAATGAGACTCAGGGAAGCTAAACTGATAGATACGTTATGAATCCTAGCAATGAGACTTGGGAGACAGGGGCTTAAGATTCAGTTGGGGTTCAAGCTTGGAATAAATAAGGAAAGACTGAGTAACTCAGTCACTATAGGAAGGTAAGAGAAATAAAGATCACAGAGGGCAGAGATCAGGAACTTACTAAATCTAAATATGACTTGTACTCTAAGATGGTGTTGAGTTGGAGAACTATGGGGAAGAAGTTTAAGGGAAAGACCCCAAGCATAAGAATTTGGATGGAAGACCTCCAAAATGCCCAGAAATGTTACCTTTGCCAGGTTCTCTGTCAGATCACATGCCTGTCCATCCACAACCTTTGAAAACACAGTGAATCCAAATTGTGATAAAACTTGCTGATCCCAGCTAGGCCCTGGCCTCTTCAGAACATATGCACACATGATAACAAAGGCCTCCCCTCTCTGTGTGTGATGGCTGGTCATTGTCACCAGATACTGATTTACAACATGTGAGGTTCAGGCCAGGAGAGACGCCAGACCCATATCTCTGCCTTGGGACAGGCACTCATTATTTAAAATGTCAGACTTGGAGCACTTTGGGGGTTAAGAGAGTCCCTGTTTTAACTCTTGAGGCAGATAGCTCAGGCCTTGAGAAAGAGAGAGAGGTGATGTTCTTGTCCTAAGGGGTCTGAGATTGGAAGAGGGTTGGGTCCTCTGTTCAGAGTAACCAGCCTCTCCACCCAGCTGAACAACCTGTACCAACAGCACTTGCTGAATACCTACTTGTCCTCTATGAAGTGAAGTGAAAGTCGCTCAGTCGTGTCCGACTCTTTGCAACCCCATGGACTATACAATCCATAGAATTCTCTAGACCAGAATACTGGAGTGTGTAGCCTTTTCCTTCTCCAGGGGATCTTCCCAACCCAGGGATCAAAGCCAGGTCTCCCGCACTGCAGGAGGATTCTTTTCCAGCTGAGCCACAAGGGAAGCCCAAGAATACTGGAGTGGGTAGCCTATCCCTTCTCCAGGGGATCTTCCCGACCCAGGAATCAAACTGGGGACTCCTGTATTGCAGGCAGATTCTTTACCAACTGAGCTATGAGGGAAGCCTGCCCTCTATGATAGTTCATTTTATGTGTCCATACAACTGGGTGGGCTAAGGGATGCCCAGAATAGCTGGTATTATTAATACTTCTAGGTGTGTATGTGAGGGTGTTTCCAGAAGAAATGAGCATTTAAATCCATAGACTGAGTAGAAAAGATTGTCCTCACCAGCGAAGGTAGGCATAGTCCAACCCACAGAGGGCCTGAATAGAACAAAATGGCAGAGGAAAGGCAAATTCAGTCTCGCTACTTGAACTGAAACATCCCTCTCCTCCCGACCTTGGACACTGCCGCTCCTGGTTTTCAGCCTTTTGAATTCAGTTCTTGGGCCGTTTGCCTCTGACTGAATTATACTATTGGCTTTCCTGTTCTCTGACAGTTGGCAGGTCATGGGACTTCTTGGCCTCCATAACCTCATGAGTCAATCTGTAATGAATAAATAAGTAAATGAATGAATGAAAAAGTGCGTGCCCAGCTGCTTCAGTTGAGTCCCACTCTGTGTAACCCTGTGGACTGTAGCCCTCCAGGCTCCTCTGTCCATGGGATTCTCCGGGCAAGAGTACTGGAGTGGATTGCCATGCCCTCCTCCAGAGGCTCTTCCAGATCTAGGGATCACACCTGTGTCTCATGTGTCTCCTGCATTGCAGGCAAATTCTTTTAACTGGGTTTTCTCTGGAGAATTCTAATATATACTCTCTGCATTTCATGAGAAATCACATAAGAGAAGCCAGTCTTGGGACCCACAGAACCAACTTTCATCTCCTGGAGATAAGAGGGCTTCATTTTTTCAGAAGTGTAGCATATTTACAATTGGGTTTGGAGACAAGTAAAATACCCATAGAATTTCTTTTGTCCCTTAATTGTATCTCAACTTATTTCTAGGGCAGTGGTTCTCAAACTTTATGGAATTGGGGATCTTTTATATGCTTAAAATTATTGAGGATTCCGAAGAACTGTTGTTTATGTGGGTTATGACTTGATATATACTACATAACAACTGTGGAATTTCTAAAATAGTTATTTATTAATTCCTATATAATGACAACAGTAAGTGTAATTCAAGTTAACACATTCTTATGAAAAATATATTTTTCAAAACAAAAAAAGTTAGTGACAAGAGTGGCATTAGTTTACATTTCTGCAAATCTCTACAATGTCTGGCTTACTAGAAGACAAGCTGGATTCTCCTATCTGCTTTTGCATTCAATCGGTTGTGATATGTTGCTTTGGTTAAAGATACACAAGAGGACAATGAAGCCTCACACAGATATGTAGTTGAAGAAAGGAGGAAGATTTTAATAGCTTTTTCAGATAATTGTAGATATTTTTCTTTGATGTAACACTAAAACTTCATGAGTGGTAGTTTCTTAAAAGTTACTGACTGTGAAATTTGAAACCATATCAATGACCTTTTTACACTGTTAAGTTAAAATCCTTTGGTTTATCTTGTACTTTAAATAGATCTTTACTACAATATGATTTTGCAACATCTTGTTTTGGTCATTTGGAAAATACTGAGTTCTTCAGTTCTTCCAAAAGGTTGACACAATATCAAAAAGTCACATTCATTAATATCACTATGAATCTCATCAGGAAAGTCTATATCAGGAAGCTGTTGAAAGTCACAATGATAGACACAGTTGTCTAAAATTCTAATTTTCACTCCTAACTACAAATGTTATCATTACCAAAAAATATCATGAATTGTTTTCTTTGAAGTTACAGGCTCACTTCATTCATTTTTGGAGAAATACTCAAGTTTGAATAATCACAGTTTGTCAGTCATTCTTTCAAGTAAAAATAATATTCCATGGAAAAAGCAGCTATATCAAACCATCTCAAGAGTGATTTTCCTTGAGATAACGATGTACTTCAGTGTGCAGCACAAGTACTTTATATGTACCTAACATTCTGTCACAAAGAATATATTTAAAAGTCTTGCACTCAAGGGTTGAGATTTAATAAAATTAATAACTTTTACTGCTCCATCAAGGACATTCTTAAATGAACCTCTTCTGTTTTCTCTAAGTGAAGAAGAGAATGACCACTGATACAACACATTTTTGTGTCATTGTCTTGATTTGAGCTGCTAAGTTGCCTGCATTTTATTACCATTTCTTTTAAGCATCAGTCAACACAGATAAAAGGGCAAATAATATTCTGAAAAGAGTTTTGATCTCAGGGACTTCTCTAGCCCACACATTATTCTAGGGAGGGTGCTCCCCTGTCTACCACCCTTAGGAATATTTGGGGAAGGACAGAATTACTCCTAGAAGAGTGAGTGTTTATGAAACATCATCTTAGAATGTACAATTCTGAGAAAATCCATCTTAATCTTACATTTGAGAGGTGATAGAGATGGAGGTAGAGAGAGTACTCTAATTATTAAGATAAAATATGCTTTCAAAAGCTTGGGCCACAAGGGTGAATCATATAGAATATTACAACTTGATGACCATAGTCAACAGTAATCCAAGTTCATGGGAAAAGGCATCCAAAAGGTACATATTTCCCGAATTATTTATCCGCTTGATTTTGAAATCCATTATAGTAACCTCCAGCTATTTATCTTCCTAATATTTTTAGGTTAGTCAAATGCTAAAATTAGTTTGTGTTCCCTAAACATCTAGGTTTTGAGGGGGAGATGCAGGGCCCTTGACGGGTGCTTTGTAGCCGAGATTCCAAGCTGAGATTAAAACATAAGTTGTTCTGTCCTTATTTCCATTTTCTGTTGCTGTGCGCTACCTCAAATGATTTTTGGAAAGAGGCAGAGGTATGAACAAATTCAATTAAAAATGGTTTTGGCTGTTGATAGAACACCTATATAATTAAATGTTGATAGCATTTGTCTGCATGCCTTTAAAAGGTTGCAGGAAATGCACTCTACTTTGAGGAAAGGCCTAAAGTGTGTTTTCTTTTATAAGGTACTAAGCATGGGGTCGCAAAGACTCGGACACGATTGAGCAACTGAGCTGAACTGAACTGAAGCATTGGAAAGAGCTGGCAATTCAAAAAGAGGTGATGGTGTGTCTGTGCAGATAGTCCTCCAAAGCTCAGCTAGAGGCTTGGAGTGAGCAGTGGTGAAGTGCTGTGACCATTCTGCTGATCTTGTGTTAGGTTAAGAGATGCTACATGTTCAAGGCAATGAGTCAATGTAAAAATTTATCTAATTTACCATTCATATACTAATATCATGCCCAATGCTACTGATGGTAGTCAAAAATCATGGCCTACGTTGAATCTGATCTGGGTTGGAAGATAGTTCTACTTCAAGTTGGAACTTGAGGAGACTTAACTACCAGTTTGTTGCTGTCTAGTCGCTTAGTTGTATCCAATTCTTCGAGACCCCATGGACTGTAGCCTGCCAGGCTCCTCTGTCCATGGGATTTTCCAGGCAAGAATACTGGAGTGGGTTGCCATTCCCTTCTCCAAGGGATCTTCCCAACCCAGGGATTGAACCCGAGTCTGCTTTACCACTGATCTAACAGAGAAGCCCATCAGTTCACTTAAGCCTATATTCAAGTAAGAGTTGGTTTAAGCACTGATGCTCCATTTCAAACCTGACTGCTCTCTGTTTGGTTTTAGATTGAATTCAAGCAGGTGTTTCAAAACCTGCTTCAGATAGCATTACTTGTCGCTGGGAAGCTAGGTCTTTCGGGGGAGGTGGCAGTGAGAGTTTCATCCTGAGATTTCACTATCAATGAAAAACATCTTTTGGGAGATAAAATACTTTTTAAGCTTCTCTAAGAAAAGCGTGCAATATGAAAGCTTATTGTTATTTTTGAAGGGGTGTTTACAGAATTAACCTCCATCACTGTCTTGAACACCACTCCAGTTGTGAAAATTCAGTCAGAACCTCAAAGAGGCGTTATCTATCCATGTAAGTGTATGGAGTGTCATTTTAATGTTCTGTATCTTTGCCGTGCCTCCACCTTCTTTGATGAAAAAGTCTATTTTAAAATTTGTAAGAAAATATTTAACATAATAAGATGATGAGTCAGAGGTTTTAAAAAGCTAAAAAGGGAAGATGTAGTTAAATAATGCACCTTTTTTATTTTTTCGCTACATCTGACTCATGACATATAATGTATTCTGCTAAGTTCAAAGTTTTCTCTTACAAAGAGAGTTTTATGAAACAACTCTTCTTCAGACCGTTTTTTACTTCAATTATAGTAGCAGATTTTGGAGTTTAAATCATTAACAACCTCTGAGTGAACTTTTATCCAAATGACTGCAAGTCACAAAGAGAACAGTCCTCTTTCACCAAATACCTTTTGTGCTGGAGTGAGACCCATCCTTTTCTATTTTTTCCCCTTTATGTCTCTCTTTGAAGAAAGATGTGTGATTTGTAAAGTAATGAAAGTATGTATCAGTTAATGAAAACTGCTATATTGAGCTCATAATGCAAACTGGAATTGCTTTAGGGTAAGCTTCACACACCTCCATTATAGCAGGGAAAAAAGTAAATTTCAGAAGTCAAGATTGTTGTGTGCACTGTAGGAGTATCATGTAGCAGTTAAATCAACCATCAGGGGTGACCTAATCTTATTTATCCCCCCTTTGTCAAGGAGCTGTAATTTTCATTTAGGCATTTTCCAGTTTTAACTCCACTGGACAGTTCAAAACCGGGCGCGTAGTCCATCCACATAGTTACTGATTTCACCATATGTTATCTTTTTATTGTCGTTATTTTTATTGGAACGTTTTTGGAGAGTGCGTGGAAGACTGTCACCTCCACAGACTTCAGGTGATGAGGTGAGAGAGTAGTTCTTTGAGTGGCAAAAGCCTGAAGAATTTTTATACAGAACAAAATGCAGTTTAATCAACAAAAAGAAAGTTAAGAGAAAACCCTTTTTTCCTCTGGACAAATCAAGAAGAATAATGAACTAATCTTCGTTTCAAGAGTGGGAAAAACTTTTTCTCCCCCTAGATCTGGCGAGTAGCGGGATAAATTCGCAGAAGTCCATCCCACCCCCGCACGCGCGCCCCCCATTCTTTGCAGACAGAGCGGTTGCAAATCCCAGGCTGAGTCGGTCCTGGGAGCCTCAGGGCACCTTCCTCTTTGCTGTGTGTGTGTGCGCGTGTCTAGCTCTCGCTCTTTCCTTCAGTCTGTGCCTCTGTGTGTGTGTGTGTGAGTGTGTGTGTGTGACAGAGGGAGAGAGAGCGCGAGAGGAGAGAGAGAGCGAGAAAGAGAGAGAGAGAGAGAGCAAGAGAGCGAGCTGCGAGCTGTGCTGCCGCCGCCGCTGCCCTTTGATCCCGACATTAGTGTTAGGGGCTCGGAGACACAGCGCGGCCATAGACGCCGCGGCACCGGCACTCATTTATTTATACCTCCCATCACACACGCGAGCACAGGGCATGCACACACACTCACACCTATTAGATCTGTTTCCATTGAAGAATATTACGCTCGGGGACAAGCCAGGTGCACGACCAAAAAATTAAAAAAAAAAAAAAAAAAAAGGGAAAAGAAAAAAAAAAAAAAGAAAGGAAAGAAAAGAAGAAAACCCCTCTTCTGGCTCCAGGAAACAAGCTTCAACCCATTGCACACACCGGAGAGAAGGGGTTTCCCCCTGCCCGCCCGCCCGCCCCCCAAGTACCTCCCCGCTCCTGCCAGTGTCTGCCTCTCTGCCCCCACGGGGGTTTATTTGATCTCACATTAACCAAGGAGGAGAATGTGAGAAAAGGGGGAAAATGCCCAGGAGGAAGCAGGAGCAGCCCAAGCGCCTTCCCTCACGTAAGTCATCCCTTCTCCACCTCCTCTCGTGCCATTTTCTCGCCCTCCCTCTCCTCTTTCCTCTCCGCAGCCTCCTCCGTTGTTTTCTGCATTAGTTTAGGGTTACAGAGGTGAAACCGACAAAGACACAGCCCGGGTTACTCCTCGCTTAGGTCTATGCTGAGGCAGCCATGTTGGTGATGATCAGCTCCGTGCCCTTTCTATTCTCTCTCTCTTTTTCTTTCTTTCTCTCACCCCCCTCTTTTTTTCCTTGCGATCGGGCTTTTTTCCCCTTTCCCTCCCCCTCCCCCTCCTCACTCCGGGTGGCTGGGGGGAGGGGGCAAGAGACGGGAGGAGGGGAGTAGTGTGGATGCCGGGTTTTTTTTTTTAATCGGGGGTGGAGGGGAGGTGGGAGAGGTTGGAATCTTTAAAAAAAAAAAAAAAGAAAATTCCTTGCGGATCCCCGGTGCCCGAGGGTGCGGGGGTCGGGGCGCGCGGAGGGCTGGGGGGCCGTGCCACGGCGTTTGGGGGTGTCGGAGCGAGGGCGCGCGGCCGCCTGCCGGGGACGGGATCCAGGGAGAGGTCCGTCTCCAGCTAAAGGTTGCGCCGGGGTTGGTCGGCCCCGGAGCCGCCGGCGGCAGCGGCGGCGGCAGGAGGAGGCGGAGGTGGCGGCGGAGGAGGGGAGTCGGGGGCGGGCGAGGCGGGAGCGGCGAGGAGGGTGTGGGGGCACCGCACACAAACACACGGGTACACACGCGCCGCCGGGCGGCTGCTCCCGCGGCGCCGGGGCGAGGGGGCGCGCCGGGGCGCGGGGCGGCCGGGCGGGGGGCGAGGCCGGGCAGCGGCGGGCGGATGTGGGGTGCGGGAGCTGCGCCGAGGCGGAGGCAGGAGGCAGGGCGGCTCGCGGCGCGCGAGGTCCCTGCAGAGCCGAGGGGAGGGAGGAGCAGGGCTCCTGGCCGCAATAAAATGCGGGGTCAGTCGGAGCAGACGGAGCCGGGCGAGACTCGGGCTCTCAGACCCCCCTCCCCAGCGAGCCTGAGCAGAGTCCAGGACTAAAGTGCATCGTAGCCCTCCCCGGCTGCAGCCACACACACCAACTGGAGACACACACCCGCCGGCACGGCCCGGTCCCCGTCCCCTCCTCCACCCGCGCCCCCGGTCCCTCTCCGCCCTCCCTCCGGCTTTTCTTTGCGAGTCTCTTAACTTTTCCCCCACTCCCTCTCCAGCTCAACCCCCCACCCCCCACCCCCATCTTTCTCCGCTTTGAGTGTTCCGAGATGCTGCTAAAGCTAAAAGTGAAGGAGAAAGAAGCAACTAAAAATATCCCCCGGGGCCGCCCGGCTCCTTGAATGCAGGGAGGAGGGGGCAGGGGAGAAGGCGTGGGGCGGGGTGACGGGGAGGAGGGGACGCCGGAGGCGCCGGAGGGAGGGGTCGGGGGAGACGGAGGGTCAATTTCTCTTCTCTTCCCCCCCGACCCCCCCACCCCGCACTGCTCCCCTCTCTCGGCGGTTTGGCGCTGCTCGGAGCCCGATCCTGCAAAACCCGGGCTGGGGGCGGGAGCGGAGCCGGAGCGCCCGCCCGCCGGGGTGTCAGGCCGACGTGGTCGGTCACCTGAAGTTCACGGAGGGTGGGGGAAGGGTTAAGGTTATGGTGTCTCGGGCTCGGGTTGTGTGAGCGTGTGCGTTTCCGCTGCAGACAGGCAGCGCGATCGATCTCCCCCTCGCGAAATCTCCGCGGCGGTGCCGGCCCGCGGGGACGGGCAGGGGGCGCGGGTGACTCGGGCCGGGCGCCCCCCGGCGCCTCCGTGTCACCCGGGCCGCGGCCGAAGTGGCGAGCAAGGGCACTTGCAGGCTGCCCGCTCGGCAAACATTCCTCTTTCTTTCCCCTTCCCGGTACGCAGGAGTCGACGCACAGAGCTTGGGTTGTGCTTTTTTTCCCCTTCCTTTAAAAAAAAAAAAAAAAAAAAAAAAAATGCCCCTGTGCAGTCCTTTCTTCGCCTGCCCGCTAGAGGTTCTGAGGATAATATCACATATGTAATATATATGCACATGAAATCGCTCGCAGGCGGCTGCGTGTGTAGGGAAATTTTGTGCGAGGGAAGCAGGCGGCGGAGTCGGGGAGGGCGAGTTGGGAGGCTCCGCGCCGCGATTCACAGAAAACTCGCAGCAGTTGGTGGAAGTGTGTGCGTGCACATGGCCGGCCCGCCGCGCTTCCCAGCTCTTTTCGGGGGCGCGCGGGGGCAGGGACGGGAGGCAGGAATCCTGGGGAGCGGGGCGGCGGTCGGGGGAGGCTTGCCCCGCTCGGACCAAACGGGCTTCAGTGTTCTCTGCGAACTTGCCCTTAGATGGCAACTTCGGGCGCTGATGAGCTGGTGTGCGAAAACCGGGGCGGTGAGGTTATTTGGTCATTTTCCTTTCTTCTCTCCTTAAAAAAAAAAAAAAAAAAAAATCTTGGCGGGGTGAGAGGGAGGGTAGGAGCGGAGAAGGGATTTATCTGTTCAGTGGTGACGGAGATGGAACGCCTTCCCTCCCGTTGTGGGTATGCAGCCGGGCAGCTGCAGCCTGCCCTGCTGGTGACCTTGACCCTGACCTCGCGCGACTACCCTCCGTCTGAGAGGAAATTCGGGCTCCATTTTAGCTCGTGTGTTGGGTGGGCCTCTGCAGGGCGCCGGGGCCTGGTGATTGAGTTAGATTTTGCCAGTGGGCTCTCCCACCCACCCAGTTTTCTAACTGAATACTGTTATACACTCGGTTTAAAGGGAAAAAAAAAAAATCAACTCCTTCTCCCAGTCACATAAAGCGACTTTTACTGAAGTAAAAAGCAATTACCTTTTGGAAACACTGTAAAAGTGCCTCCAGTTTTTAAAGAGAAGCCCAATTTGCGATGCTTTTTTTCCACTTACCTTTGCTTTGAGTGGATTTTTGTGGATGCGTGCAGCCTGTTTTAAGCATGGTTTACACATGTTTTGTAAGCAGTTTGCATTTGAGCTGAGAGCAGTTTCTGGGCAAATGGTGTATTTTGCAATTCAGACAGTAACCCCAGACTGCCTCAAGTGCTGAGTGAGTCCTGAAGGAACTTGCACTGAGGTGAACTTTGGTAAAATTAGTGTTCATTTGTGTTTAGTGTAGAATATAAGCGTAGTCCTAAATTCTGGTGTGAATGCTAAAGTCTTTATTTGTTTATTTGTGTGTATGTGGGGGAGGGAGGGTGTCAGGATTTTTCTTTCCCTGGAGAACCGTTTTGAATCAAAGTTAAAATATAGTGAGTTGGGGATGGATTGCCCTAATAGAAGTCATCCTGAGTTTTTAAGAAGTTATGTAGAGGCAGACTTCGCATTTCTCCATAGAAGAAAGGAGTGATGTGAGTAGTTTCAGGGTGAGAAGGGTCAGAGGGGGATGAGATGGGAAGGAACTGCTTTTGAAACCAAAGAGCCTTCTGAGTAAATACAGGTGCTTAAGAGCTACTATTGATAGAATGTCTTTAAAATTTAGAGAACCTGCAAACACATTTAAGAAACTCACGTTAGAATTACAAGAAAAAGAAACTTGTGATAACTACATCTCTAGAAAATTTAGAATGCTTTCTACTTCCTCTTAGGTAACCCCCCCACCATGCTTCTGTTCCCCTTCCCTATGAATCATTGCTACGAATGAACTCTTTCTGTGTGTTATTAAATATGATAGTAGCCAACCACAGCGTGAATCTACAAAGCCCAGAGTCCTCCCACTCTATAGCACAGACACCAGGGAACCTGGAAGTTCCAACCTCGAGTAGATTAGTCCTGGAAATCCAGACTAGCAGTTGGTATTATCTGATACCAAGTCTGGGGTGAGCCTCAGCCTCTGGCACGGAGTCCCAGCAATTCCCCAGGCTGGGCTTCGGCCTGCTAAGGTTTCCTAGCTGCTTCTGTTCAGCTAGACACCCATGGGACCGTTCAGAACCGAATTAGCTTTGGGGAATGGGTGAGCCTTTAACCTGACACTACTAACCTAAGCGTTAGATTTCTGATTTAAAATTGTGCACAGTCCTTTCCTCCTGGGCCTCCGAAGTAAGTGTATGTGAGGGTTCGTTTTTTTCTGTTAGATGGGCCTCATACATGGGCAGAAAAACAAATGGTCTGTCCTGTAGAATTGAATGGTGATCTTACTGGCTGTGAGTAAAAAAGGCGAGTTGGACTAGGTTTCAGAGGTGACCCCAAACCAAGGGTGTTAAACTCTTTTTGAGAAGTGGCTCTCAAAATTATTATTCAAAACAAGGCCTTTATTTCTTGGCCTAGAGCAGTGATGATCGTTTGGGGATTTAAATATGACTGCTGCGATTGATGGCTCTTTTACAAAAGTTCTTTCCTTTAACAGGGTCCAGTACCGTGTCCTGGAGGTCCTTGGAGCTATATCGTGTACTTATCTTTAGCAGAATCCCCAAACTGAAGAGTTTAAAAGTGTTTGTCAGCCTAAGAAAGCAGAAGAGAGGGAAACTGACACGGTGACTGTTGGCCAGGCCTGGGGCTCAGCCCTTTGTGAACGTTATTCCACTTGGGATCACAAACTGGAGAGGGAGAGGGGTGTGTTGGTTGCATCTGTAAATCCTTTGACCATTGGTGCCATCAGCACTTTTAAGATTTCCTCATTAGCTTCAACTTACCCCTAAACATGCACACGTTTAGACCCTGTTCTGTTTATTGCTGGAAAGCTGCCTGATGCCTATTCCCAAGGGGGAGCACAAAGGAAAAGTTCATAAAACAGTTGTTTTGTTATTCCAGTATTTTCACTGTTTACTCAGTTGCGGGTCAAGACCAGAACAGGTTATTGTGTTTGTCAAGAACAAAACTTTGTAAAAATTCTTTCTTGCCTTCTCGTAAAATTGGGAAGCAAAATGACTGAAAAGCAACAGGATCCCTTATTGTTATATTTTTTGTGTCTTTGTATGTCTGTTGAAAGATAGAAGGTTGAATCTTCCCCTTACTTACTCTTTCTAAATTTTTTTCAGTAACCAGACAATACCTCCTGACTAGACAAGGGCCAGGGGGAAATTTTCTGAATCTGAAAGAGTAAAGTCTTTCACTGTGGATGATTCTGCAACACCGCAAAGCAGGCTTGCTTGATTCTGGGCAAAAATGACCATCTGTTCTTCTATGTATTCATCATACAGTAAGTAGGTCCAGTGAGCTTTGCTGCTAAAAGTGAGGAAGATAGCTCAAAATTGGGTTCCTTCTAATGCTTCAAAATAGTTTCTAATAAAAAAATTGATTTTTAATTTGTCTATGTGTTGCCATCTCGTGCTGGGGATGACACAGCTGGTGTGAATTGACAAGTCTCCTGCACCAAGTGTTAATAAATCACGTTGGGGAAGTATAAATTGGACAGCTTTTGGCCAGTGTTAAAGCTTGCTGTGCATTTGAGGTTTTAGAGTCTTTGAATGGCCTGTTAGGAGAGTTCCTAGGGAGGTGTGGAAAATCTTCATCTCGCGAGGCTTATAAAATTAGATGGACAAAAGCCATAGAGACAGCCAAGGGATCGTGTTGTGTTGGTGGAGTAACCAGGCAGGCTTCTCCTGGTGTTAAAAGTTGGCTTTAATTAATTAATGTCAAGATATCTTTATAGGAAAGACCGGATTTGAAATGGGGGAGAGGGGGCGGTAACCCCGGCTGGTGGTAAACCCATTTATTTAGTAATCCCAGTAGTTGAGATTGTGTCTGAATGATTTTGTTTCCCCAAAGAGAAAAACTCAGCCAGTATCACAAACCCTGGCCATTTCACGCAAAGTGGTGTCTTTGGACTCAAAAGATGACAAGACGCAGAGGAAATGATGGTGGAACCCTGATTGTCATGGTTTCTGTGACTGGTCAATAACGCCCTTTGTGAACGCTGAGGGCAGCTTAGTCCTGGGAGGAGGTTGATACATCCTTTTGCTGTCCCCTTTCCAAGTTGCCCTATCTCTCCTCCACTCTTCCTTTTTGAATATCTGCGGGAGTCTTAGGAGAGGAGGATGGGGAAACAGACACAACAGGCTGGAAGCTTCTGTCTCTGTTCTGAGTGATGTATTAGTAATTTTCTATAATTTAATCAGACTGATCGCAGAACAAGGTAATGAGAGTGTGACCTACAAAATAGGACTTTTGGGGGCATGAAAGGCTTTCCAGCATAAGGTTTTTCACAAGACCGTGAGCTTTGTGGTAAAGGAGTGGATTTTCAGTTTCCTCTTATCCGAAAGAAATGCAGACCAGGCCTAGTGATGGTAAGACATGTGGTTTTGTTTTTGCTTTTCTTCCTCAGATTTCGTTCCCATTTTGGCCTAGTAAAGGCACTCTAGAATCACATTTTAGAGATGCAGATTGTCAGTGAAGTCGCTCTGTCCTGTTTCTTTTTTTTCCTTAACCTCGCTGGCATGTGGGATCTTAGTTCCCCAACCAGGGATCGGACCCGCGCCCCCTGCAGTGGAAGGCAGACTCTTAACCACTGGGCCACCAAGGAAGCCCCTCTGTGCCCTGTTTCTGATGGACTCTTTTCTATTTCCTGCTTTCTAGGTGTAGCTCAGTAATGCATGCCATCTAGGGCCGTGTGTACAAAATCCTTTATGGTTCCTGGTAACCGAAATGTCTTTTGTCATATTTTATAAGAAACTAAGCACAGACCTTAGAAATAGCTAAGAGACTTGATGGACTGAAGTTTCTAGCCTCTTTCCCCTTTCTGTTTAGGAGCAAGTTTTGTATTTTTATGCTCCATCTGTAAATTACCCTTTTATGATATTAGAGAATAGTATATGTGACTAGGTGCTGAAGCAGGGCCTCTCAGGTGACTTATCATTCTCCAAGGACCCACCTTGGGATAGAATCACTGTAGTTACCAGGTAGTTTCATAAATTAAAATCAGACTTTGGCTTGATACTGATCTTCAGCTTCCTGGGTACATACTGCTGTTTACTTTGTAAAAGTCAGCCTCACTGCTTGTACATACACACACACACACACACACACACACACACACACACACACACACACACACACACAGGCTGCACTGTAGCTAATTTTATAAAATGTACAGTGATACACGCCCACGGTCTGAAATCAGCATGAGGCCTTTAGCCACCCTGTTTTTCACAGACTGACCCAGGGTTATATTAAATGCAGCAGATTCTGTGTGCCTAAAAAGGATATTGTTTCCAGCCGGCCATTCCCTTCTTATTAAAAAACAAACCTCCACCGCTGAAGCTCTCCCTCTCGGGTTCTGAAATGACTAAGACTTAGGTGCTCTTTGCTTCTGTTTTTAAGAAAGTCCAAATTCAGCCAAGTTCGGTCTCCCGACAAGGAAGGAGGCTTCTTCGAGGCTGGGGCCTGAAAAAGCAGTCTCCAGAATAATCCCTGTGTCTGTCTCTTTCTCTTCCTTGTAATTTCTCCATGGGTCAGAAAAGTGGTTAGATCCCATGAAAAGTGAGGTGTGGGGGGAAAGGACGAGGGATGGGAGAGATCTGTATCTCCCGTTGGATTGTTTTGAGTGCTCTGGAGAGGTTGGCTTTCCAAGCGGACTGGAGAAGGCCAGGGAAGGTGATCTTTTCCATGATTGATCAGCAGCAGCCTGCTTATCTGTGCTTTTGAAACAAGCTACTGTACTTGAGGAGGGTGATAGATTTTTCTAAAGTTACACGGGGCAAGCGTCTTGGGTTGTCTGCTGGTGTGTTTTCTAAAAGCTTGTGTTGTTGTTTTGTGACCCGGGGGGAGAAATACCATGCGGTTTGTCCTCCTTGCCCTAGATCTCCTGTAGATGGTGGGCTTCCTGGTGGCTCAGCAGTGAAGAATCTGCCTGTAATGCAGGAGATGTGGGTTTGATTCCTGGGTTGGGAAGATCCTCTGGAGGAGATCATGGAAACCCACTCCAGTATTCTTGCCTGGGAAATCCCAGGTACAGAGAAGCCTGGCGGGCTACAGTCCATGGGGCTGCAAAAGAGTCGGACTCGACTTAGCAACTAAACCACCAACAGCACTGTCTACTGTACATCTTAACAAACAAGCAAGCAGGGACTGGACATGCTTTTTAAGGTCACAGAGTAGAGATCCAGGGTACAGCCTCTGGCAGCAGCTTGTTTAGATTCAACCTCTGCTGCTCACTAGCTGTGTGACCTTGGGCAAATTACTTAACTTCCCTGTTCCCTGGTTTCTTCATCTTTCAATAATGACAACAGTTCCTATATCACAGGGATATTGTATGAATAATTGAATACATACAGAAGTATCAGTATTATGTGCACACACAAAACCATGCCTTATTAGTGGCTGCTTTGTAGAAAGAGCTCAAGAAGGATTCGCTATTATTAAGTGTATGAAATAAGTGTTAATTTGCATAGCCTGTGATTAGACTATAGATATTTCGGACTCAGAATTTTTTGGTGATGTCTGTATTTATTATTCTTTTTAAGAAATTCTCCATGTACCTTGTACAGTAATAATATGACACGGTAAAATTCTTTTATAAGGCTGTATAATAGGGCTTGACAAGTGCTTGTTTCACAGGCCAACAATATTACTTTAAGCTTTTACTAGGGGAACAAGTTCTTCTGTGTGCATGATTTGACCTGAATTATATCTCAATTGTGTAATAGTCATATGAATTATGACTGAGCTTTACTATAAAGTGAGGATAGTAAATCCGTGTTCCCAGACTTAGGCTGAGATTCAAATGAGAAAATAGGTGTTTAATAAAAGTTCATTTATCCATTGACTTACCAGTAAGTCCACCGATTAAAACTACCCAGGGGAAATTTCTGTTGGGTTTTCCATGTGTCACACAGCTAATAGTTCACATTTTGCACAAAACAAAGGGAAGACAGGGTCTGCTGTTTCTAATTGCAGAGAGCCAAGCCAAGAGGACACATTAAGTGAATTTTATTAATTTAAACCTTTTTTTAGTTTTCTCTTGGAGCATAGTTGATGAACAGTGTTGTGTCAGTTTCAGGTGTACAACAAACTGATTCAGTTATACATATACACGTATCTATTCTCCAAAAGTTTTAAAAGAAAGATTGGGCTATGTGTGTGTGTTGTACGTGTGTTCACACGTATGTGCTATAGATGACATTAGAGGCCACAAGCTACTGGCCTTCTGGTATGTTTTGCCTTGTACAGTATGTTCAAAACTCAAGACAGCATTTGGAAATAGGCGGCTTCACATGCAAGTCCAGGCTTCCAGCTTCTTCTGAAACTTGGACGAGTCAGCGGCGCGGGCCACCTCCCCACGTGGCCGCAATCTGCTGCGCTCGGTGGCGGCTGTCCCCCTTCCGTGGCGTGTGCTCGGCAGGCTGCCACAGTTCCCACCCCGGGGCTTCCGTGTCCCTGCCTGCGTGTACACCTGCCCGCCCCTGCCGAAGCGTCTTAGGTCCTGGCCCCTGCAGGCGTTTGGATTAGAAATTGTTTTGTATTCCCCGGTATTGTGTGATCTTTTATGTCATCTCCCAGGCCAGGATTCTGTCAACCTCATCTGATGGCAATATCAGGAAGCTGCCGGGGGTGGGAATTTAGATCCTGCTACCAATTTCCCAATTCTCATCTCATCCTCCCCCCGACCCATGGGTCAAATAGATAGCTAGTAGGAACCTGCTGTGTAATGCAGGGAGCTCAGCTGGGTTGCTCTGTGATGACCAAACGGGTGGGATGGGGGTGGGTGTGGGAGGGGGTGTCCCAGAGTGGGGGGTGTATGTATACATATGGCTGATTCCCTTTGTTGTTCAACAGAAGCTAACACAACACTATAAAACAACGATGAAAGAGAAAGATCCTGGCACCAGATGCGTGAGTCCCGTCCTAGCCACACCACATTTTAGCTGTGACCTTGGCAAGTTACTGCAGTTTGCCTGTTTCCTCATCTGTAAATTGGGAATGCATTGTAGGTTCTATGGGAACTAAGTGAGTTCATGCATGGAGATATTTAGATTCATGTCTGGCACATAGTATGTGTACAATAAACGCTGGCTACATTAAGACACTTGAGGTGTTAATTTCCTTGTTTTGTGAGTTTCTTTCAATTAAGGATCTCAGTAAGATTGCTTTAACTGTGTTGTATAATCAGTTAAAGATAACTATTGCTGCCTATCTGTTTCTGATCATCATTAGCCAACCTAGCAGTTCTCCATTCTGGCAGTCAATTGTAACTGGAAATTTAGAAAACGCAAACACCCCCAGAGGTTTAAATTTAATTGGTTCAGAGTGGGGTCTGGGCCCGGACGTCCTTAAAAAGCTCCCCTGGTGGTGTAAATGGATAGCCCAAGTTGAGGACTCCTGAGCTAACAAGAGCTCTCACTCCGAACTGATGCCATTTTAGCCAAAAATAAAGACATGTGATTTTGAGTCTGGGCAGCTTATTGATGAGAATCTGTTAGACTCCTAAAACCTTTAAAAATAGCTCATGGATCTGAGTAATTGCCTCCAACTCCTCCAGATTGGAAGCCAGAGGTTCAGGGAAGGACCCGTACTAAGCAGAAGGCACAGATTTCAGTCTTCACTGTCACCTTCTCCCACCACAGATACCAGGCTTTCTCACTAGCTTTTGACCTTGGATAAGTCACCCGACTTCTCTGTGCTTATGGAGTGCCATCTTGTAAAGTGAGTCAGTTCAGTCCAGTCGCTCTTTGCAACCCCATGGACTGCAGCACGCCAGGCTTCCCCTGTTCATCACCAACTCCCGGAGCTTGCTCAGACTCATGTCCATCAAGTTGTTCATGGGATCCAACCACCTCATCCTCTGTCGTCCCCTTCTCGTGCCTTCAGTCTTTTCCAGCATCAGGGTCTTTTCCAATGAGTCAGTTCTTCTCATCAGGTGGCCAAAGTATTGAAGCTTGAGCATCAGTCCTTCCAATGAGTATTCAGGGATGATTTCCTTTAGGATTGATTGGTTTGATTTTCTTGCTGTCCAAGGGACTCAAGAGTCTTCTCCAACACCACAGTTCAAAAGCTTCAATTACTCCGCCTTCAGCTTTCTTTATACTGTAAATGGATACGTTGTACGTGGATAATAGTACATTAATCATGCCTTCTCTTTGTTGTTCAGTCACTCCGTGGTGTCCAATTCTTTGTGACCCCATGGACTGCAGCACGCCAGGTCTCCCAGTCCCTCACCATCTCCCAAAGTTTGCCTAAGTTCATGTCCATTTCATTGGTGATGCCTTCTCTTTATATAATGCTTAGTATCCACCAAACATTTTCACTGATATCATCTGCCTATGAGGCAGGCAGGGAAGAGCTCCTCCTCTTACCAACCAGAGAGACAAGGGGAGCTGGGCTACAGGGAGGAAGAAGCTAGCTTGATGTCACCAGCGTGGGTGCTAACAAGGGCCAGGCTGTGCGGGTCTCTCCGGGCTCAGAGGTCTGAAAGCTTCATGGGGTCGCAAACCTGGAGAACGTGCCTCCACCACCTGCACCTCCTCGCACACCCTCTGCTGCAGGACGCCCCTTTGGTCCTGAGGGAGCACGTGCATTGCCCGGTGATTCAGAATATTGCTCTTCTCAGAGATTTATTTTCACCTTAGACTAATCAGAAGGTCACAGAATAGAGTCACTTGCAATGATGCTTTTTGAGGTGTGAACCATGTACTCCACATGGAGGACACTGCATTCGTGTAATGGCCTAGAATTGTGAGTTGTTTTCTAGTCTGTGCTTGTATGAGCCTACTTGTTCATCCAGCCAGCCTCTCTGGAGCATGAGACGCGGGTGTATTTGGAAGGAAGCAAAGTGGGGACCCCTGTGCATGCTCAATTGGTCGCTGAGTTGTGTCGACTCTTCGTGACCCAATGGGCTGTAGCCCGCCAGGCTCCTCTGTCCATGGAATTCTCCAGGCAAGAACACTGGGGTGGGTTGCCATTTCCTCCTCCAGGGGACCCTCCTGACCTAGGGACTGAACCCCGTCTCCGTCAAGGCAGATTCTTTACCACTGAGCCACCTGGGAAGCTGGGACACCCTATGCTTCAAGAAATATTCCTGAAATGTGCTGTGTGATTTCTCCCTTCTAGGGGAAGGCAAACCTCAAATAACATCTTACTGGGTTTTAATCTGACCTTAAGAAAGAGGGAAATCAAATTATAGTGAGCTGCTGCTTTCTGACATTTATAGAAAGGGAGGAATTTCATAATCTAGAAGGTTTGGGTTGGCTGGACTGCTAGATCCTAGAAGTGCTGTGTACCAGCGCCTACTCAAATACATGTTGATAGATAAGAAAATATATACAAAAGAGAAGAAAGAGTCCATGTATTTTTTCTTTCTTTTATTAATTTTTTTTTTTTTCTTTTATTAATTTTTATTGGAGTATAGTTGTTTTACAGTGTGTTAATTTCTGTTGTACAGCAATGTCAGTCAGGTATATGTCTACATACATCTCCTCTTTTTTAAGATTTCCTTCCTATTTAAGTCACCACAGAGTGTTGAGCAGAGTTCCCTGTGTCATGCAGTAGGTACTCATTAGTTATCTATTTTATACGTGGTAGAGAGTACACATATTTTAAATATGATTTATGTACTCCATAAGGCTGGAATCGTGGAGTTAGCTAGTTAATAGTTTATTAATGTATTTAAAAAATCTATATTGGCTTTTAATGACAGGAAGAATACATATTGTGTAAATAATTAAAGCAACGTGGGAATATTTAAAGTAAAATGTGAAAGTCCCCTTTCGCAGCTGACACCCGCCAGAAGTAACTGCAGTGAATGAACAAGAGTATTTAAAACCCAGCCATCATTTGCAAAATGGATGCATGTCAGTGGTATTGGCTGAATTAATGTACTGAATTTAGGACAAAGGCGTTAAAAACTGAGTAGATCACATGCAAAATAGTGGATCCCAGATCGGGTGCCCTGATTTTAAGAGGGACAGTGATAACCTAGGGGTTTCCCTGGTAGCTCAGCTGGTAAAGAATCTGCCTGCAATGCACGAGACCCCAGTTCGATTCCTGGGTCAGGAAGATCTGCTAGAGAAGGGATAGGTTACCCACTCCAGTATTTTTGAGCTTCCCTGGTGGCTCAGCTGGTAAAGAATCCGCATGCATGCAGGAGACCTATGTTCAATCCCTGGGTTGGGAAGATCCCCTAGAGAAGGGAAAGGCTTCCGACTCCATTATTCTGTTCTGGAGAATTCCATGGACTATATAGTCCATGGGGTCACCAAGAGTGGGACATGACTGAGCAACTTTCACTTTCATTGATAAACTGCTCACCAGAACAGAGGCAACTAGCATGAAATCATCATGTGAAGAATTAGTTACCCCATGTTAAGTACATCATGGGAGTACTTAACATCAGGTGGCTCAGACAGTAAAGAGTCTGCCTGCAATGCGGGAGACGTGGGTTTGATCCCTGAGTCAGAAAGATCTCCTGAAGAAGGAAATGGCACCACCCCAGTATTCTTGCCTGGAGAATCCCATGGACAGAGGAGCCTGGTGGGCTATAGTTTACTGGGTGGCAAAGAGTCGGAAACGACTAACACACACACACACACACTCACACAGTATGAAGAAAAGAATGAGAGTGGATAAAAGTTGTGCATGGTAACTAAATTCAAATGTTTGAAGTTCTGTCAAGTGAAAAAGGGAGTAGACTTACTCTGAATGGTCATTCATCTAAATTCTTACTTTGTGTCTGATACTTGATTTGTTCATTCATTCATTCAAGCAGCAGTAACTGAGTGCTTCTCTACCAGGAATTAGGGATCTGTGGACCTGAATAGAGTATGGTCCGAGCTTGCAAGGATCTCAGAGCCAAACAGGCAGAGGTGATGCAAACAAATAATTAAAATTCAGTTTGAAAAGTATTTTCATAGATTTCTGAAATGCTGAGCAAGAAACAGAGACTAGGACCAATTGGATAAAAGTTAGAGGGAAAATAACTTTTATTTCTTAAGATAAGGATCTGTTGAGTAAATAAAATTGCCCCCAAATGAAACAGAAGATCTTGTGTGTTATGAAGAAGCTGGTTTAACCACATGTCAGGGGTGATTTTTTAAAGATTGCAAGTAAAGAGGGGGTGAGATGGGGAGCAGAAATGTTGAGAATTCTGTTGAGCAAATGCTGCTTTGCTTGGTTTCTATTATAAAATGGGAAATCTGCTCCTCTAGTAGGGGGGAAGGGGGTGTTGGGGGATGGGGAGCATCTTTCAATATACTGAGTTGAAAGCCTTTTGAGAATAATACTTGGATGTCGACACACATTAGAGCCATGAGGATTTGATTAGTTGAGAGTTGGAGTCCCTACCTGGTGCTTGTTCATTGAGAAGAAGTTTTGATCATTTACCTGGCTCATAAAAGTTGTATGGGATGCAATCTCTGCTGACAGTTCTTTCAAACGTTGACACAGAACAGCCACAGAGCCTAAGTACAAATCAATGTGCTAACAGGTGCGAGGCAGTATAGTACGAATTGGGTGTGTAACTGTTTGTGGACGCTCAAAGTGAGACTGATGGGTAGGAGATTCTTGAATAAGAGTGGTGCCTCCAGCATCCTCATGGATGTGGTGGATTTAGATCTTGAGAAGAGAGAAAAGCATTCCAAACAGCAGGAATGGAATCAGCCAAAAGAATTGAAATAAAGCAAAAGTAGGCAGGAGACACTAAGGAACTAGGCTGAACCAGAGCGAGCATATTCGTGATGTATGGATAGGAGGTAGGAAAACTACAGTAGGAGCTAACCCAGGTGATAAGAGATTACGATGGCTAAGTTTACTCCTTTGAGTACAACACAAGATCAACTGTGGAGTTTGACAGTTTTTTCATTGTGTTATATAAATGGAGGTGGAGGATGATGGCCTGAAGCAAGAAATAGCCTTTTTAAGTAGGGAGGGCTGTTGAAAAACTAAAGTATTGGTTTGGCCAAAAAAGTTGGTTCAGGTTTTTCCTTAATCTTACAGAAAAACCCAAATGAACTTTTCTGGCAAACGCAATAGATGGATGGCAGTGTACGTGAGCTTTGAAGGTGTCTGAGGAGGAGACCTGCCCAGTGACGGGCTTCTCTGGGGCCAGTGCTGCAGACGCTCAGCCAGGGCTTAGGGCCCCCATCCCCTTTCTTCTTTGGTTTCTTCACCAAAGAATGCTCTAATGCAGTGCCTACCTTTACAAGTCCTAAAGTATGTGCCATTTACAAAATACATCTAACCTTCATACATGTATAATGAAGCATTCTGGTTAAATGAACATTAATAAACCTGCTGTCCAATCTAATGAATTTCAACACTATCAAATTTCTTCTGTATCCTTCTCCTGCTACCTGTCCCCATTATCCTAAATTTTCTGTTGATTGTTCCCCTTGTTTTTTCTCTTTAAGTAAGTGTTAACCACTCAGTCATGTCCAACTCTTTGCAACCCCATGGACTGTGGCCCACCAGGCTCCTCTGTCCATGGAATTCTCCAGGCAAGAATACTGGAGTGGGTTGCCATTCCCTTCTCCAGGAGATCTTCCCAACTTAGGGATCGAACCCACATCTCCTGCATCGCAAGCAGATTCTTTACTGTCTGAGCTACCAGGAAATCCCTTTTCTGTATAGCTTTACCATATTTAGTTTCACTTGTCTTTGCAACTTATAAAAATATAAATGTAAAAATATAAAGAGGTAGCAAGTAGCATGCATTCTGCACTTTGGATTTTCATCCAGCTGTTCTCTTTGTAAGATGTATTCACGTCGGTGTATTTAGCTGTGGTGCATTCATTTTCACCGCTCCCCAGTTCTGTCCTGGAGAAACGTACCGCAGCGTGTGTGGTTTGTTGCTACTTTTTGCTGTTGGAACAGTGCTGTTGTCGACGTGCAAGTACGTATCACTTGAGCCTGAGTGGAAATCTAAGACACTGGTTCTCAGGCAGTTTGGTCTCAGGACCTCCTCAAAGTTATTGAGGATGTCAAAGAGCTTTTGTATATATACATTGTATCCATCTCATATGAGATTAAAATTGAGAAATTTATATTTTTATTATGAAAAATAATGGTTATGATCCATTTTTATTAATTATATAGGATATTTTTATGAAAAATACCTTTTTCTAAAAAATAAATTTAGTGAGAAGAGTGAAGTTATTTCGTAATCCCTTTAACATCTGGCTTAATAGAAAGATTCTAATATCTGCTGCTGCGTTCCGTCAACTGCAGCATGTTGTTTTGGGTGGAATATATGAAGACTATCTGGCTTCACACAGATATGTAACAGCCTTTTCAGATAATTGCAGCTATCTTTGATACTTTACCAAGACTCAAAAAGAGGGAGCTTCTTAAAGCTACCTCTTAGCTTAGTTGTACTGTGGAATCTGAAACCATTTCAGTGGACTTTTGTATTCAGTTGCATTAAAATGTACTGGTCTATATTGCACTTGGAATGGACCACCCCGTAGGTACCATCATGCACGGGTCATTTGGAAACTATTGGCTCACTGAGTTATGTAGACCTACCAAATGTTGATACATTTTATTGCACGGTATAAAAAGTGTATTGTCAACACTGATCTTATTTAAAAAGTCTGTACCGGGAAACAGTTAAGTTCATGGTGTACAGTACAAATTTTCCAAAATTTTAACTCTGGCTTGAAAGTTTGGATTTTATCATTGGCTACAAATACTGTCAGTTTTCCCTTAAAATAGTAACCCTGCTTCATTTATTTCCAAGAAATTGCCAAATACCCAGATTTGAATGACCAAAGTCATTCAGTTACTTATAAATTATTTTATTAATTAAAAGTGATGTTCTGTGGGTGGGAGTGAGGTTCGAGAGAGAGAGGACATATGTATATTTATGTGTAATTCACATTGTTGTATGGCAGAAAACAACACAGCATTGTAAAGCAATTATCCTCTGATTTAAAAATAAAGTTTTAATCGAAAAAAGTGACTGGTCCAGTTCCCAGCTCAGTCACAAATGTCCTTTCCCTTGGGACAGCCATCTGACTTCAGTCATAGCAAAAATGTCTTATGCACATATTTCATCACATTGAATATTTTTAAGAAGCTTACTCAAGGGTCAACCTTTAATAAAATGAATAATTTCTACTGTTGCTTCATCAGAGACATTCTTTTGTTTTTTTTGGCTGCGCCAACTGACATATAGGCTCTTGGTTCTCCCACCAGGGATTGAACCCATGTCCCCTGCATTGGAATCGCAGAGTCTTAATCACTGGGCCACCAGAGAAGTCCCTCATCGGAGACATTCTTAAGTGAAACTGGCAAGATTGTTGTGTGTGTGTGTTTACTGTGGGTGTGTGGTGGTGAAGATTACAATGATTTATTACAAGGGTGGTTTGGTGCCACTGTCCCAATGGGAGCCAAGGTGCCAGCATTTTCTCCACCACTGCTTTTGCATCATCAGTACCAATGTCAGCAGAGTGAAAAGGGCGGATAGCATCTTAGTATTATTGTGAAAACACTTCTGATCTTGAGGATCCCTGAGAGGCTCTCAGAGAGATCCTGGGGGGTCCACAGCTCACACTTCGAGAACCACCTCTCCAAGATGCCTGCACAGGAATAGAAATGCCAAGGCTTGGTGTTCCCGAGTCCTCAGCTTGGCTTGGTAAGGTTACAGTGCAGAACTTTATGACTGTTTGCACTGCAGAACCCCAAAGGCAGAGGACCCTTCCCTCACAAGTATGCTCAGGCTACAGGAGATTTCTTTGAAGTGTCTTCGAAGTCTTTTTGTTTGATCTGAAAATTTGGATGGAAATCAGCATTTTGCTCTATAACATATGTTTGTTTTAAGCTAATATTGTAAATAAACTTAGCAGCTAAATTGCTTTTCGTCTCCACAAATACATATGTCAAAATGTTGATCTGTGAAGATGCTCCGTGTCCACCCTGTGACTTCCTGGTTACCCTGGTTACCCCTCTTCGAGAAGGAGAACTCTAGTGGGTACCACGGGTCCAGCATGCTTTATTGTGGAGAGTGCATTGTTGGGTACAGAGATGCCCGAGCTTTTCAGGCCCTGGGAGCTGGGAGGATTTCTGGTCTTGCGGTCCCTGGGCTGGTCCATGAACCCACCTACTTAAGACAGAAACCTGGGTGCACGCCTACATTGCCACCCACTTCCTGTCCTCCCACATCAAATTACCCACCAAGTCTGTTGATTCTCCTTTCAGAATCTCTCTAGCATTCATCACGCACACATTCCTTGCCATTGCTTTCATTTATGTTCTTAGTTTTTCCCATAAGAATTGAGATCTTTTTTGCCTCACTCTCATGCCTGCTTTCCCTCCACCTCAGCTGGTATAAATCCAGTCTTCACCCTGCTGCCACTGTAGACTTCCTAAAACACTCCTGTAATCTAGATAATCCTTATTTAGGATCTTTTAGGCTTTTCCTAAAAAGATAAAGTTTGTTATTCTTAGCAAAGTATAGAAGATGCTTCATCATTTGAGCCCCTTTTCTTTTGTCCTCCTATAATCCCTTATTTCAGTCATACTGAGTGATCTGTTTTGCAGACCACTATGCTTATATCTCTCTGTGTGAGTGTGTGTGCACGCGCACGTGTGTGTGTTAGTTGCTCAGTTGTGTCCGACTCCTTTTACCACCCCATGAACTGTAGCCCACCAGGCTCCTCTGTCCTTAGAATTCTCCAGGCAAGAATCCTGGAGTGGGTAGCCATTCCCTTCTCCAGGGGATCTTCCCGACCCAGGGATTGAACCCGCATCTCCTGCGTTGAAGGCAGTTTCTGTACCGTCTGAGCCACCAGGGAAGCCTCACTTTGGCATATTTGTTTTCCTACTTCTGGGATGTCTTCAACTCATCTGATTGGCCTGACAGCCTTCTCTTACCCTTCAACACTCAGTCCTCAGAGAAGCCTTTCGTCACTCTCCTCCCACCGTTGTCCCACCTCTTGGGCAAAATTAGGCATCCTGTCTCCTGGTTCCCATGGGTCTCTCATAATACCTTTTGTGCTATGTTATAATAGCTTATTCATCTATGTCCTTATTGACTGTGAGCTTGGGGCATGGACTATCTCTTACTCATTTTTGTATACTTTTGCACATAACAGTACTTGGTGTATAGTAGATGGTTGGTAAATATGTTGAATAAGTGCATGAAAGAAGAACAGAATCAAAGATAGGAGCTAATCTGTAAACATTATTGAATATATGAATGAATGAAAGAATGGGTCACAGAATACAAGACATAGGAGGTGTTCCATCAACATGCTTGAATGAAAGAATGAATGAATGGAGAAGTTAAGAATGCGTCAATAATCAAAGGATTTGGGGGAGAGAAAGGACTTGGGGAAATATCTCCTGCTGTCTTCCTCTCTCAGAAATGAGAAAAGAATTGGCCTGAACTGATTCACTGGACTGGGTGGAGGTGATGCGCAGTGCCACGAGCATTCCCATGGATGTGGCCTAGTGATGACTGGAGAAAGTCATGTGCTTCTGGGGCATCTTGCCCAGAGGAGCAGAGGCTGTGGCCCACAGCACAGAGATACCGCAGTCTGAGAGCGAGCGAGCACTTTTGTGGTTGGAAGTTTGGGGCACATTCCAGACTGTAGAGTCTCCCCTCTGTCATTGGCTCTGCTCGCTCTCTCTCTGTGTCCTCAAACCGTGCCAAGACTGTAAGATTTTCCTGATGACGGGGCATGTTCTACATCTGGATTCCATGGTCATAACAACCAGAAGTTTCCTGTCCTCTTTGGTTGACGTGATTATGATATAGAGCTGGGTAGCAATAGCAACAATTTGGAGGTAGGCTCTACTATTTAAAATACAGTGTTCCCTCATCTGAGATTTCTGGGTGCCTGGGAGGGAGGGAAAAGAGAAACTATATTCACTCCGTGCTAACAGTATGCCACATGCTTTACTCATAGAATTCTGATTTACCTTGACAGTGACCCTGTGAAATTGCAGGCCTTAATACCCTGTTCTGCAAATGAAACCGTAGGCCTGTCGATATTGGGAGGGTCTAGTAGGAGGCTGGGTGGGATTTGAGTGGGACTTTCTGGTGCCAAGGCTTGTGCTTCATGTTCTAGAAATGCTGTGGGTTTTTGGTTAGGCAAAACGTGTTGTGGTCTCATTTTATCAATTGGGTAAATTCTTTTCTATTTTTTAATTTTAATTTTTTTGGCCGCCTACGCTCTTCATTGCAAGGTGCAAGGTACCTTGTATAATGTATGAGGGCTTTCTCTAGTTGCGGTGTGGGATTCGTTGCCCTTCAGCATGTGGAATCTTAGTTTCCTGACCAGGGATGGATCCCACGTCCCCTGGATGGGAAGGTGGGTTCTTAACCACTGAGCACCCAGGGGAGTCACATCAGTTGGGTAAATTCTTGAAGTTGCATATACATTATATACTTAAGAGAAGGAGAATCTGTAGTTTTCTAGTTTAATGTTGTCTGTGCTTGGCAGTTGACACGAACTTTGCCATCTCTGTAGGAGCCCAGGGCCTTCGAGAGGGAGCAGGTGTTATTGTTCTACTTTACAGATGAGGGATCTGAGTAATGGGGGACAGAGTGTTCACATCTGTTTGGTTCATCTCTGTGGCCCTAACACCCAGTCAAAGGGTTGGTATTTAGTAGTCTCTCCAGTTTTTTGTTAAGTAAACACCAGGAATTATAGTGGGAACCTGTAAGTACCAAATTCAGCCTGGAAGCTGGGTCTCTGGATCTGAGCTAACTGCCCTGTCCGGTGCTAAACCATCCTGCTTTTCCAGAGCCCTAAGCAGAGAGATGCCAGTGTGAAGTCTTATCATTATGCGTGAGGTTTGCACGCATATGATACAGCTATCTGGTGGATTTCCACAAATCTAAGTAAGCACATGTGGCCTCTTAGAATAAGATCTCTTGTTTTTAACTTCAGCATAGGATTTTAAATCATTTCCTCTCTATCTGACACTTCCCAGTATGATTGGAAAAGGACCCATTATCCAATAATGGATTCATGGAGGATGAGCACTAGGGTGATCCCCAAGATCATCTAATACAGTGTTTTTAAAACTCAAAAGAAAGGACTTCTCTGCTGGTCCAGTGGCAAAGGCTCCAAGCTTCCAATGCAGGGGGCTCAGGTTCCATCCTGGGTCAGGGAACTAGATCCCACATGCTGCAGTTAAGAGTTTGCCTGTCATGACTAAAGACCCTGAATGCTGCAACAAAGATCAAAGATCCTGAGTACTCAACTAAGACCCCGCTCAGCCAAATAGATAAATGAATAAATATTTTTTTAAAAATTAGTGGAACTGCTGTCTTTAAAGAGTGCCTCTGTACAGACGAGGAAAAAGCAGGGCTGCAGGTTAGCTGTGCTAAGGTGGGAGGTAAATGGATCCATACAACCAAGCCCTTCCCTGGAGACCTAGGGTTTTTTGAGAGTGGGGTTTATAAATCACAAATCTCTTCTAATCCCTCTTACAGATGAAGAAACCGAGGCACCAAGGTGCTTAGTGACCCACAGATAAGGCTAGATTAAGACAATGGTGATGAAACTTGTGACCATCTCTCCGAATTTCCAGTATTGTTTTAAATGCCATTCTGCTTTGATGATAAAGAAAAAAAAATGTCTATTCTTTAGAATAAGGGTCAGCAAACCATGGCCTATTTCTGTGCAGCCCCTTGAGCTGAGAATGGATTTTGTATTTTAAAGCAGTTGTTTAAAAAAAATAAGCAATGGTAACAGCAACAACAAAGAATATGGGACAGAGAACGTATGTGAACCACAAAGCCTAAAATATTTACTGCCTGACTGTTCACAGAAAAAGATTGCCGACCCTGCTTTACAGGATTCACTACTGTTGACGTTAGTGTGGAAATACCAAAAGAATTTGACTTTCTCTAAGTAGCTTCAAACCATGTAGATTGAAAACAAAGCCTGAGCAGTTGAGAATATTTATATCAAAAAGCTTTTCCAATGAAAGCTTTCAATGGCTCTGTAGCTTTTCATGAAAAGTGAAAGTGTGTTAGTTGCTCAATTGTGTCCAACTCTTGGGGACCTTATGGACTGTAGCCCGCTAGGCTCCTCTGCCCATGGGATTCTCCAGGTAAGAGTACTGGAGTGGGTTACCATTCCCTTCTCCAGGGGATCTTCCCAACCCAGGGATCTGACCCGGGTGGCCTGCATTGCAGGCAGATTCTTTACTGTCTGAGCCACCGGGAAGCCCCACAGTCTTTCATCCTCCCTTTCAAATGCCAGTTTTTGCTTGGAGGATCAGCTGGGTAACTAAGTCCTTATAACATGTGGGAGAATATTGCAGCTAGAGGGCTGCAGAGAGTTATAGGACCTATAAGATGAAAAAGAAGTGATGTGCTTATTCAAATAGAGAAGGGGGGCGTTTTATAGACTCCCAAAAGGTTAACAAGAGGAACTGACATACAGATAGTGTAAGAGGTCACTCCCGGGAAATGGCCAGGGTCACTTTGGGGCCAGACCTCTGTGTGACAGAAGGATTTTTTGTTGTTGTTGAACATTTACCTTGGTGTTGAACCTTCATCTGCAGCAACAGTAGATATGTTCCCTGACCTCAGCGTTACTACTTAATGCATTTCCAGAAGGATCAAGCTTTGTTGGGAAGTGGAATGAATATTTCCCCCTCTGGAGCATTGCTCCTGGAGACAGAACTAGAAAACAGTGCCAGGTTTCTTTCAGGTGAAAGACAGCAGAGCTTTCTTAGTGAAACCCCACGTGGGCATGCCAGAAGAAAAGCCCAGGAAGAGAGGAAATCATCCCTGAAATTCTTCTTTATTATTATTTTTTTGACTGTGCTGGGTCTTCATTGTCAGTGGACCTCCAAAGGTCAGCAACTTCTTTGGACAGAATTAAGAACAAGAAACTGGTTAGTGTAATCAAAGCGGATTAGAGATATAAGGCATATCCATTGCCTTTTTAAATTAATATTAATTAATTTTTTTGTCTACTGACTTGGAAAGAAGTTCGAAACATATTACTAGGTAAAAGAGAAGATTCTAAAACTGTATATATAATAGGATCCAGTTTTAATGGATGTTTTTTGTCCCCGTTGCTTCCTGCAGCCTTTCTCTAGTTGCAGTGAGCAGGAGATGCTCTTTAGTTTCGGGGCACGGGCTTCTCATTGCAGTGGCAGTGGCTTCTCTTGTAGAGCTCAGGCTCAATGGTTGTGGCGAGTGGACTTAGTTGCTCCATGGCTGTGGGATCTTCCCAGACCAGGGATCGAACCCTCTGCCCTGGCAGATGAATTCTTAACCTTTGGACCACCAGGGAAGTCCCCCCTGAAATTCTTAAAAGAGAATGAAGTGGACAAAACCAGTGGACTCCAAGTTGTTAAGGGGCTGTTAATCTGACTCCAGGGCATTGTGACCCTCGGAGTTGCCCTTGTTTGCTGGTTTCGTGTGGTTTTTGTTGTATCCACTGTCTTTCGACCTGCTATCATTGACTTCGTTTGTGCGTGCCGGAAGGTGGGCAGGGAAAGGAGATAGCAAATAAGTGAACATTTGACCACTAGATAGCAGCTCTGGCACAAAGCCTGGTCGAGTAAAGGTTAAAATCGTTGACCTAAATCAGTGTTTGAAGTTGACTTTGAATTAGGGTTGTCCTTGTAAGTGGTGTTCTTTGGTGTCATGGATTCTCATGCATAACCCAAAGAAATATTCTCACACCATAGCACCATCTACTTTTATGAGCCTGTAGGGGGTTGGGAGCGGCTTCTTCGGAAGCTTTTGTTTTATGTGTATTTAATCACTAAATAAAAAACAATTTCCTCTCCCTTGCTAACTTCTCTTATCCCCCTAGGCTCTTTTCCTTCTGGAATAGGTATATTTTTAGTCAATAAAGGACTTACTGTGTGAACTTTTCTGTTGGCAGGCAGAATTATTATGACCGTGATATGTTTCATTCTAAGGTGGGTGCTGTCAACACTTGGTAAATGTATCCACAAAGAAATGTATCATTTTATGTATAAGCTAAGATTCTACTAAGTAGCCATTTTTCTTCCCATAGAGGGCTGTTCTTAGACTGCTGAGTGCATTATTATGTTATTACGGCTTTTTGTTGTTGTTGTTAAGTTCTTTCTTGATCTATTAATAATTTCCTGGTGATTTCAGCGGTTTGATAATTTATCGCTCATCTTAGAACAGGTATTGGTAACGTTGGGATGAAAACATTTATACAAGAGGAAATAAAAGTCAAGGAAGCAGATAATCGACCGATTTATCAGCCTTAGCAGACAATTTTTCTGATAATGCCATGGTAGCCATGGTAAATTTACTTCTGATTGCTTGAGGGGACAGATTCTATATGC
Source organism: Muntiacus reevesi (assembly GCF_963930625.1). Lineage (NCBI taxonomy): Eukaryota > Metazoa > Chordata > Mammalia > Artiodactyla > Cervidae > Muntiacus > Muntiacus reevesi. The sequence continues at coordinate 58,224,471 of NC_089261.1, read as the reverse complement.
TTTTTGTAACATGGAGATGCCTGAAAGGGTGAAGCAGCAAGGAATCAATCCGTGGGCTAACCAGTACTGTTTTGGTCTCTCGATAGGGCGGTGAATTCATGCTATATTTGCACCTATCCCGTTTTTATTAATTGGCCACAACATATGTGGTGATGAGTACGCATACATATATATGTGTATGTGAGCTAAGTCATTTCAGTCATGTCCAACTCTGCGGCCCCATGGACTGTAGCCAGGCTCCTCTGTCCATGGGGATTCTCCAGGCAAGAACACTGGAGTGGGTTGCCATGCCCTCTCTAGGGGGTCCTCCCAACCCAGGGACTGAACTCGCATCTCTTATGTGTCCTGCATTGGCACATTGGCAGGTGGGTTCTTTAACAGTAGTGCCAGCTGGGAAGTTCACATATATATACACACATATATATTTATTTGGAGATTTCTAAGTTACTGTAGTAATAGAAGATTTCTCTTGATTAATGCCTTTCTCAAAATCTCTCATTTGACAGAAATTTGGCTAAAGTTTAGAGAGAGTCAAAAATAGCCTTTTAGTCTGTTTATAGCCTCTGTAGCCTCAGGGGACTTCACACTGAGTGGTGAGCGTGGCTGGTTCTGTACAATAAGCCTAGCTTACACAAAAATTTCAGTACCGACTGAATCTACAGGTTAGAATTCAGAGGTGAAAGCCCAGAAAAAAGTCTCAGGCATCTCAGCCCTTCTTCATTCCAACTTAAATGTACTCATTTTCTAAAGTTACCGTTACAAAGTACCACCAATTGAATGGCTTCAATGATGGGAAAAATTGTTTTAGTTATTCTTAATTAGTAAGATCATGTAACAATTATATGTTCTGTCAGTCAGTCCAGATGCTCAGTTGTGTCCAACTCTTTGCAACCCCATGGACTGCAGCATGCCAGGTACTCAAACTCATGTCCATCGAGTCGGTAATGCCATCCAACCAGCTCATCCTGTCATCCCCTTCTCTTCCTGCCTTCAATTTTTCCCAGCATCAGGGTCTTTTTTTTAACACAAAGCAAATAGATATTGTATTCCCATGATTCAAAGGAAGGTCAAAAAAGAAATGTATTGTCTCACTGCTGGAGGCCAAAAGTTCAAAATCGAGATGAAGGTGGCGGCGGCTCCATGCTCCTTCCAAAGATGCTAAGAAAGGGTGTGTTGTGGGCCTCTCTCCCAACTCCTGGTAGCTTCTTGACTTGTGGCTTGTCTGTCTGTGTACAAATCTCCCCTTTTTATTAGGGCACCAGTCATATTGGGTTAGGGCCCACCCTAATGACCTCTTCTCAACTTGATCACCTGCAAAGATCCTATTTCCACACTCACTCACATTCACGAGTACTGCAAACTGGACGTTAGCATCATAATGGGGGATGCAGTTCAGCCTCTGGGCCTTCCCAGGTGGCTCAGCACTAAAGATTCCACCTGCCAATGCTGGAGCTATGTGTTCAGTCCCTGGGTTGGGAAGATCCCCTGAAGAAAGAAATGGAAACACATTCCAGTATTCTTGCCTGCAGAATCCCATGGATGGAGGAGCCTGGCGGGCTACAGGCCATGGGGTCGCAAAAGAGCCCCACAGGACTTAGTGACTAAACAACAACAACAATTCACCCTACAACACAAGGCTTTCATCTTTAGTTTGCACAGAATTTTAATAAGCCTGGTGATTGTTGTTTCAGTTATGGCAGACAAAAAGCCTCAAATTTAGAAGGAGAGGGCTCTGCATAGGCATAATAGAGAAAAAAAAGAATTCGTAACAACTGTTAAAATAGGAATAATGACTTAAAATGCCATTGCTTGGAGCTATTTGATATGGGGGCAAGCTGCTGCAAAGCTTCAGTAGTTTCTGAGAGACTTCTCAGAACATAATAATCATGTTACAAACAAAATAATCATGTTTCACACATCATGTTTGAGTATGTATGCATTTTTAAATCTCATCAAAACAAGATAAAAAAATACATCAACTGTGTGAAAGTACTTTGGTACTTTTTGGTTACCTGAAATATTACTTTTTTGACCTGAAATATTACTTTTTTGTCAATTATTCATATTCTGAAGGTTTGAGTTTAAACCTTACTTTGTCACTAAGTGTGAATATTAAGTAAGCCTTTTGTAACCTTGCTTTCCTGGTCTGTACATTTAAAAGAGTACAGTCTACCACCTAAAATTATTGTGAGGATCAAATTTGCTGCTGAATATTAAAACACCGAATACAGAACCAGGTATATTTCAGGTGCTTTATAGATAATTGTTTGCTCATTCAGCAAATGTTTGTTGGAAACCTGTCATGTTCCAGGCCTCTTTCTAGGATTCACTCATTTGTTTACTCATTGATGATCACTTAGTGATGTAGTAGTTGAAGCACTGACCTCTGCATTGGGACATCTGAGCCCAAAGATCACCAGCCCACTCTAAGCCTCTGCCTAGAAGCTAGACTTAGGAACTAGCTCTCCAAGGCTTTTCCATCTCTAAAATAATTCCTATAACAAAGTTCAACTTCAACAAATAGAGCTATAGTTCTCAATATCCCCCAGATCCATTGGATCAGCCTGGCAAGTACCCTCTGGGCATTTGCTTTGCTCTCTGAAGATGGGGGTACTAGGATGCGTGCTGTTTTCTGATAATAGTAACAATGCCAGCCACTCCTTACTGAGCTCTTGATATTGTACTACATACTTTTCGTACATTCTTGTTCCTCTTGTTAGGGTACATGTTTCTCCAAAGAAGATGGGTATCCAGAGAGACATGGTGCACTTTCCAGGAGAATAATGTTCTTGGATGGTTTGTGAGAAACACCCCTGTATTGTTAAGTGAGGATGAGCTCATCTGTAGTATAGAGTGCAGAATTCACTTCAAATGTTAAGCTAAAACTCAAAGAAATTTGGGGCTTCCTAGAGGGGGCTTCTGCTTCAGCCCCTCATTCCCCTAGACTGCTGTTGTCTTTTGTTGGCCAGCAGGGAGGTTCTGGTGGAAACGTTTGCAAAGCAGGCTCTTTGCCCTATTCTGTGTTTGATCACATGAGAAAAATAGAATTGTCATTTGTAATTTTGAAAACCATTCTCATTTCCAGTACTGACAAGGGCCACCGTTCTGATTGTTAAGCCCATTTTTTCTTTCTCATTCATACATGTGACAAATATTTGAGCACTTGCTCTGGTGGGTACCATTCTAAATATTGAGGATACAGTGGCAAGCAGAACAAAATCTTCTCTCTCAGGGGACTTCTATTCTAATAAACAGTGATATTTGAGGGGAGACCTCAGGAAATAAGGGAATCAGTCATGTTGGTCTTCTAGGGGAGAAAGATTTCAAAGGGAATAGGAAGTGCAAAGGCCCTGAAGCAGGAGCTTACCAGGCGCAGTGGTAGGAGACAAGGTCAGAGGGATGCAGATTATGTAGGGCCTTTGCTGCTGCTGCTGAGTCGTTTCAGTCATGTCCGACTCTGTGCGACCCCATAGTCGGCAGCCCACCAGGCTCCCCCATCCCTGGGATTCTCCAGGCAAGAACACTGGAGTGGGTTGCCATTTCCTTCTCCAGTGCATGAAAGTGAAAAGTGAAAGTGAAGCCATTCAGTTGCATCTGACTCTTCGTGACCCCATGGACTGCAGCCCACCAGGTTCCTCCGTCCGTGGGATTTTCCAGGTGTAGGGCCCTTAGGTCAAGGTAAAGGTTTTTTGGATTTTATTCGGAGAAGCCTGAGAAGCCATTGTGGAGGCTTTAGGGATGACGCAGTGGAATTAGGGGCTTCCCAGGTGGTTCTAATGGTAAAGAATCCAATCTCTGGGTTAGGAAGATCCCCCCTGGAGGAGGGCACAGCAACCCAACCCACTCCAGTTTTCTTGCCTGGAGAATCCCGTGGACAGAGGAGCCTGGTGGGCTATGGTCCAT